>NC_083723.1:57288777-58538777 GCF_028564815.1 Eubalaena glacialis | reverse complement strand
CTCCAAGATTTACAAGCAGCTCATGCAGCTCAATAACAAAAAAACAAACAACCCAATCCAAAAATGGGCAGAAGACCTAAATAGACATTTCTCCAAAGATGATATACAGATTGCCAACAGACACATGAAAGAATGCTCAACGTCATTAATCATTAGAGAAATGCAAATCAAAACTACAATGAGGTATCATCTCACACCGGTCAGAATGGCCATCATCAAAAAATCTAGAAACAATAAATGCTGGAGAGGGTGTGGAGAAAAGGGAACACTCTTGCACTGTTGGTGGGAATGTAAATTGATACAGCCACTATGGAGAACAGTATGGAGGTTCCTTCAAAAACTAAAAATAGAACTACCATATGACCCAGCAATCCCACTACTGGGCATATACCCTGAGAAAACCATAATTCAGAAAGAGTCATGTACCAAAATATTCATTGCAGCTCTGTTTACGATAGCCAGGACATGGAAGCAACCTAGGTGTCCATCATCGGATGAATGGATTAAGAAGATGTGGCACATATACACAATGGAATATTACTCAGCCATAAAAAGAAATGAAATGGAGGTGTTTGTAATGAGGTGGATGGAGTTAGAGTCTGTCATACAGAGTGAAGTAAGTCAGAAAGAGAAAAAGAAATACAGTATGCTAACACATATATATGGAATCTAAGGAAAAAAAAAAAAAAGGTCATGAAGAACCTAGTGGCAAGATGGGAATAAAGACACAGACCTACTAGAGAATGGACTTGAGGATATGGGGAGGGGGAGGGGGGAGATGTGACAGGGTGAGAGAGTGTCATGGACATATATACACTACCAAATGTAAAATAGATAGCTAGTGGGAAGCAGCCGCATAGCACAGGGAGATCAGTTCGGTGCTTTGTGACCACCTAGAGGGGTGGGATAGGGAGGGTGGGAGGGAGGGAGATGCAAGAGGGAAGAGATATGGGAACATATGTATATGTATAACTGATTCACTTTGTTATAAAGCAGAAGCTAACACACCATTGTAAAGCAATTATACTTCAATAAAGATGTTTAAAAAAAAAAAAAAAAAAAAACAGAAAATACAAGTCCTAATCTTAACAAACCAGAACACTATCACAAAGAATTCTAGGCTCCCATTTTATCATACAGATTATACATCCAAAGCTAGAAAGTGTCTAGGCAAAAGGCAAAGCTACCAAATCTGCTCAAGCTTATCTTTCCACTGAGGTTTACTATAGAACGTTATACTATATATAACTAACGGGCAATTCTGTAGTAAATGAGAAGTGACTGGCATTAGCTCACATAAATCATGTTTGGCAGGCATATTTTGTAAATATTATCCACTTTGTAAATGCTATGTTAAAAAGGCATGTATGGTAATATGACCACTTTACATTTCTTAGTAATGCATAAGACATTTGCAAGCTGAGAACTGGCAAGCTGACGTAAACAAATCTTATCTGTCTTAATTAAAAATTTTTAAAAAGTCATATAGAGTAGGGTACCCTACTATCCATTGGATTAGCGTAAGTTAGAGTTTCATTCATTCAACCAATAAGTTATCTATTGAGGGCTCTGGGCCAGACACTAGATAGCACATTGAGACCATAGCAATAGACTAGACAGTTTCTTTCCTTATGGAGATCATACTGGGAAGATGAAATAAAGTCAAGACCTGTGTTTCTCCAGTTTCGATATGCATAAGAATCTCTGGGAATCTCGTTAAAAATATAGATTTTGATTCCATTAGATGTGGAGCGGGGTCTAAGAATCTGCATTTTTTTTCCAATTTAAAATTTTATTTAAAAAATGGAACAGATTCTTAAACACATGAAAAAGTCATCACAGATATCTTTTCAAATCAAATACACAGTATGGTTCTATTATACATCCACAAAAATGGCTAAAATTATAAAACTGACAACAATAAATTCTGTTTGGGTGTGAAATTGACTCTAATTCTTGGTGGTAGTGTAAAATGCCACAATAAGTAGAATCTGCATTTCTAACAAGCAACCAGGTAATGTTGCTATAGTTGGTCCATGGATCACACTTTGACGCAGCAAGCAGTTAGATAATATAAAAGTCCTCTCTCATTTTCAGTAGATATATTTACTGAGAAATGTGCCTCCAACTAACAATCAGAAGGTAACTTTAACCTTGATTCTACTGAAGGTACTGCCTTTCTGTATCATCTAAAATAAGTTACCTATATCTTTTATTAAATATATCAGTATGGCAAGCTAATTGACTAAAATTAAAGAATTTATTACTTCAACTGTATTTTCCCTTGAATTCTTCCCAAACTTACAGCATAATCTAATTTACACTTACAAAATTTTAACTTTTCTAAGTAATATAGACACTGCCCAGATATATACAGAAGTATCAGGAGAGCCTAGTTTCCATATAAATATGCACTAATAAAGTATGTACAAGTTATGTTCTAATCAAAATATCATTAATTTGAAATCACTAATTAGAATCCACACCAAATACTGTTTCCAATTAGTTTTATAAATGATTTAAATAGTCTAAAGATAATAGTCTATTACATTTAGCTATGCATTCATTAGAAATTACAATTATATATACATACACATATACAAATATATATGTATATATACGTGTGTATACACACACACACACACCTTTATCCCCAAGCCATTGTAAAATTTGAGTGTGCATGAAACAAAAGTTTACATTAGCAGTTCTTAACTGTGGGAAACTTTGTCCTAAGAGGAAATTCAGCCATATCAGGAGACATTTTCGGTTGTCAGAAGTGGGAGAGGGAAGTACTACCAGTGTCGAGTTGGTAGAGGACAGGGATGCTATTAAATATTCTATAATGCACACGCAGGCCAGCCTCCAGAACAAAGAGTTATCTGTCCCAAAATGTTAATAACATAGCAACTGCAAAATCCTGGGCTAAATGGAGAGTTGTGGTTTTTGGTCTTCAGCATTTATTCAGAAATCAGTAGCTGACACCAAAAGCAGTAATATTCTAACCACTTAAAGGCTTTAGTACAGTCATTTTTTAACAAGGGAAATACTAAAATTGCATTTTATCAGACAAGTGTTTTAATATAATTTTCAAATAACATACCATAAATATGACAAGTGTGTTCAAAATGGCTAGATGAGGTCTATATGATATCGCTTATATGTGGAATCTAAAAAAATAATACAAATGAACTTATTTACAAAACAGAAATAGAGTTACAGATATAGAAAACAAACTTATGGTTACCAGGGGGGGATGAGGGGGGAGGGATAAATTGGGAGATTGGGATTGACATATACACAATACTATATATAAAATAGATAACTAATAAGGACCTACTGTATAGACCAGGGAACTCCACTCAGTACTCTGTAATGGCTTATATGGGAAAAGAATCTAAAAAAGAGTGGATATATGTATATGTGTAACTGCTTCACTTTGCTGTACACCTGAAACTAACACCACATTGTAAATCAACTATACTCTGACAAAAATTAAAAACAAAAAGAACAAAATATATTCTCAGCTTGAACTCTGTCTGCTACCAAGTTTTTAACACTGTCTCTAATTTTAAATTAGATAGGAAATAAAAAAAGAAGAAAACTAAAATCAGCTTATAAACATGCATGAGTAGCTTAGTGAAGAGTTCCTTCATATGTAACCACAGAGAAACAATGCACTGATTAACTTTTTTTTCTTTTTTCTTTTTTTGGCCATGCTGTGCAGCTTATGGGATTTTAGTTCCCCGACCAGGGATCAAACCCGGGCCCTCAGTAGTGAGAGCTCAGAGTCCTAACCATGGGACCCCAGGGAATTCCCAACTTTTAAGGAATATTTAATACCACCCTAACACTTGTACAATCCAAATACTGCCAATATAATTGTTCAGACCCTACATAGTAAGTGATTTTTATTAATGTATTTTCCTCTTGAGTGAAAAATATAATTACTGTATATATAAAATAAGATTTCCATCTCATACAACTTTCCATTATGAGTTACATAATAGTAACCTACTGAATATACATTTAGCCCATAGGCCCAAAACGTTTTTTAAATATTAAGGATAAATTACATTTTGAGCAAAAATAACAAAAACATGATCATGTGACTTATTTCAGAAGTATGTGAACAATTATCTACCTCAGGATATTTTTAAAGCAGTATGTTTCTAGATGATACAGAAAGGTAGATTCATATGCTGATATAGAATCTTATTACAGATCCTAAAGAATAAAACTTAAAATGTTGCTTATGGACCTGTTTCTTCAAGCCACTGCAATTCCCCCTCAGCAGAGCTCAGTTCCCCATCACTCTCTCTCTCCCTCCCCCTTGCCTGACAGAAGGCTTCTGGCCACCAACTTTATCACCATAGCTAACTCCAGTTCATCTCATCAACATCTTTTATTTGCTATTCTTTCCCCTCCATTTGTAAAAACAGTTTTCTTCTGGTTGGGAAATCAATTATAACTTCTTGGGTGTACTCTGTGTTCTAAACTCTTCTCAACTGTTCACATGATTGATGGACGCCCAGCAGCTACCTCTTTATCTCCAGAAACACATTTGGCTGATGTCCAGGTGGAGGGGTATTCCAGAAGCTTGCTTGTTCATCGTTCTACCACCACTAACCACAACTATTTGTCTGGCTCCCCCATATATACAGCACTGTGCAAGAGATCAGCGATAAAAGAGATGGTGAAAGAGACAGGCAAAAGAATAACAATAAAAAGTAGCATATGCAGAATGACACCACTGTTGGTAAGTAGTTTAGAAAGTCCAAGAACCAGAAAAAATGGGAACAACTTCATGGAAAGAGTAATATTAAATCAAGTATTAAACAGAACTGACAAGGATGGCATGCAATCAAGCAGAACACTGAGTGAAAAAGAGTGAGAGAAAACTACAAAATTTCAAAGCATGAGCAAGACAATATGCTGGGCCACAAGAGAGTTGACATTGTGAGTGCAAGGTTCAGCACCAACTGTGAGAAGTCTGAAATAATGGGTCAATATGTACAGACTCTGACTCACATGCAGCGAACAGTCATTGAAGATATGAGGAGAAAGAGAGGAGATATTTAACTTAAGGAGACAAGTACTATAAGGCTTTGAAAACAAGTTCTCAGGTACCAAGACACCATGGATCATTTATTCTGACCATAAGTTCAAGGGGTATATTTGGTTTACTTTCCCTAAAACAGCAAAAACCTTGGAGCCATTATTTACTTAAAGCCACCAGAACAAAAGAATAATCTACTTTATGGTGTTACTAAGTATAGTCATACTACATGCAAATAGTTGAAATGTATCACCAAACTCAATTATTAGGGAAACATTAATAAGCATAAAATTATTATTTTAAAAACATTACATATCCTCTATTCAGAACCGAAAAGAAATCAATAAAATGAGATGACATCAGTGAATAAGTTTTAAAACTTTATCTCAATTTAAATAGCATAAGAAAATTAGTGTATACATATTCATGAAAATCAACTGTTGGAGGTTGGAAACTATAATCTACATGCCAAAGAGCAATTTTTTTCAGCTTCTTATAAAAATTTTCCCTCTAAACATATTTACCATGTGTGTAAAATCAATTTTCTGAATTACAAGAGAAGACCTGATTTTTACAAATATATCCCCAAAGCTAGATGTTGGCTATTCTTTCGGCTTACTTGTTTTTAACTTAGCAAAACGTAACTAGAACTTGTGTGCAGTGACCTCATTCCTAAGCGGACAAGGATTATCATTTTTACAAATTAACCATCTGGTTCCTTTAGAAAGAGTAATATTTCAATACGTCCCTATGTTTCAAAAATACACACAGATACAAAAGGTGAATACATGTTAAGTATACAAAGAAAAAGTAGAGAAAGTGGCATTTAGGGAGGATTATCCTTATTCCCTCATTAATAACCAAATTCTAAAACTCTGACAACCAATTATAATTATAAACTGTTAATTTTATTAAATAGAGCATGAACATAATTAATACCATCCCAAGCAACTAGGTGGTCCAGTGATTTTGGACATTTTTACCTCTGGAAAACTGATCAGGAAATCTGGCTAACATCCCAAACAAACTAAATGGATTTTATTGGATGGTCTTCAGCTAATTTATGTAGTCTTGTACATACACCAAAACCGCATACTCTAAATGAATTAATTCTGTTGGCATTGTTCAGAGTCAGAGGCCCAAGAAACATTGTTCACAGTGTTATTTCACTACACTGTACAGTGTTCAGCTTCAAAAAAATGAAAAATCGGTATTTTAAACATAATATTTAAAAATATGTTATGTGCCAAAATAAGCATGAAATAACCCTAATTTGAACAGGTCTTACAATGCTGAGATGACTGAATTTGTTCTATTTCTTTAATTTCTGTTTTTCTTCTTACTTCATTTGTTATTTTGGATGTTTTGCTTGATGAATATGTCATACACTGAATTTAGTTATGTCTATTTTTTAATAGACATAAAAAGGCACAGATCCATACTCTGGACAAAA
Source organism: Eubalaena glacialis (assembly GCF_028564815.1). NCBI lineage: Eukaryota > Metazoa > Chordata > Mammalia > Artiodactyla > Balaenidae > Eubalaena > Eubalaena glacialis. The sequence continues at coordinate 58,532,268 of NC_083723.1, read as the reverse complement.
CCTTGAGGGCATTAGGAAAAATAAACTAGGTACCACAGACAACCTCAACAAAACCAAAGCATGCCTTTCACCCAGGAAAACAAATGATTTTCAGTTATATCCTGGCTTGTCATTTGTGGTTACACAAAACAATAATTAAATTATGTGCTCCAGGAAACAGGAAGGGGTGGATAAGCAAAACACACAAAAAGCCCCTATGGTCCCTGTTTGTCCAGATTATAGATCAGCATTCTTCAGGAGCTTCTTTTCTTTTATTATAGGAACAAAAATTGGGTTGAAGACACTTGTGATTTTAGGGGTACTGTGATGTATAAAAACATTAAATACTACCTGTCTTTTTCCATAGAATTTTACTTTTAAGCAGCAGCAGCCAACGGCCTTTTTATATATGTAAATTGGATCGTGACATTTTCAGCTGAAGTCTTCTACCACTTCATTTTGCTTGTAGGACAAAATGTAAGCAATGGTAGTGGTTACAGTAGTAGTGTAGGTGGTGGTAGACACAGTATGCTTAACAAAGCCCACGAGGCTGCATTTAGACCCGTCGCGGTCTCTGTCCTCACCTCCCACCAGCCCACCTCCACTCCAGTCATACAAGTCTTATTTCAGTGCCCCTGAACGAAGCTCTTCAAGGACCTTTCACACATTGTTCCTTCTGCATTTCTCTTTAAATAGCTAACTCCTGAACACCAGTTTAGCCTTAAGTAAATGCCACATCTGCCAAGAGACGCTCACTTCCTGCCCTCTACTCCCAATTTACATCACTTTCCAGGGCTCTCTTACATAAGGACAGTTTACTTTTTCCTTAGTATCGTTATCACAATTTGTAATTAAACATTTTTTGTGTGTTTGTTTACTGTTTTATCCCCAACTGCACAGTATGCTCCTTGAGGACAGGGAACAATACCTGCTTAGTTCAACTGCATAAATCCAGTGACTAAATCTTGACAGGCATTTAATATTTGGTAAATACATTCATGAATTAAGTAACTAATGAAACACCAATCTTCCTACTTATAAATTCCTTACTGTTCTCAGCACAGTATATAGCAAAAATTATTTTTCAATGAGAGTTGGGAAGAAGGGGCGAGGTCTCTTCCATCACTGTCTACTGCCCTGACGTATCTTCTAGAGACCGCTATCTCCAAAGTAGGTAGGTTCTGTGAAATACTTGGACCTCCTTAAAGAAATCAGAGAAGGAATCTAACAAGCCTGATAATGAAGTCTTGAAATTTAAGTCTGGGTGAAATCTGCATGTGTATGGAGGGTGGGAGCAGTAAGTCTCTACTCAGTTAATTCCTTATTTCACTTTTTAGCAACCTCTTCCATGTATTTGGTGTGTATCATTACATTAGAGTTGAGATATTCCGTTCATCGCTAAAGTATGTCTCAAAATCTAGCATGGATAATTATAATAAGCATACTCAATTTCTTCCTTTAGTTTCATCAGGAAACATCCTTTCTTTTCATGCCAATAAAACAATCCTCCTGTTGTGCATTGAGCAGCTCCACACCTACACAGATCTGCCCTACAGGTGCCTGGATTTTAATAGTGGTGACTTCATCCTTTTTATATGTCCTTTGCAAAATGAGACAAAAGCTCTGGAGGTAAAAATATTAGAATATGTGGCATTTTACGTTTATCTCTAAGTTATGGGCTGAAAAATGCCATAAGATAAATGTGCCCTTATAAAGGGAGAGAAAATTATAGAAAACTGGTAATTTCTTTTACAAGGAGACTTCTTTCTGACCTTAGACATAATCCTTCTGTCAAACTTAAAATTCTTTTATTTCACCATTTCTTAGAAAAATACTCAGTAGTAGAAATCATAATGCATCAAGCAGCACGTACATTCAATTAGTTATATAATCTTAGACAAAGTATTAAGCCATAAGGTTTCCCTATTTCTATTTGTAAAATGAGAGGGAAAGTCATAGGTTTATTTTAAAGGATTAAGGTACATAATATTCTCTCTGGCAAATGGAAGGCACTCCATAATTGTTAGTCTTGTGACTGTTTACGAGAGAAAACATCCTGATAAGTCCTCGTGTGGTTTAATAGTTTTTAGGCAAATTTAGAAGCCAGGGCAGATTTAGCAGAAATAAATGACATCTCCTCTGAAGGTCAACCAAGATTGTCTGAGTAAGGTAACAGGACCCACAAAGTTCCGTTTTACAAGTTCTACCTTCATTAGACTCATTTCTTCTAAAATTCATGTTATACTCAGTATGTTTCATCAGATTATACAACAGGTTACCTATGGCTATACTACGGACTGATCAATATAAAAATCTAAACAAATTAGTCATTAATTCTTTTCTTGGTTGGTTTATATTGGATAGAATGACATATAATTCAGGAGATTATATTCATTCCTTGGTGAGAGTATGTCCTCAGGCTGTTGGTTTTGGCTAGTTAGCGCCTCTTGTCCGTTGTTGATTCCAGAACTATTCAGAAATTTCTGATCATCTCTGGAGTTTTTATACAGAATTTCTGGTAGACTCAATTACTAAGGCCTAGAATCCATATAAAATAGACTGTACCTCCACTCATTTGACTAGGGAATTATAGTTGAGATGGATGATGATCTTGATGAGGAAATTTTAGGCACAATAAAGCAAATATCTCATGTTCAGAGAAGACTCAGAGTACTGCCTCACATGCCACAGGAAACCAGGATGGCCATGTTAGTGGATGTTTTCTTTTTACAACTTAGAAGATTTATTTTGAGATAGTAACAGTTTGTGATAATCAATCTCTAAAACACACCCCCCAATGATACCCACACTTCCCAGTATTCACAACCTTGTATAATTCCCTCCTCTTGAGTGTGCGTTGGACATACAGACTTGCTTCAAATGAACCGAATATGAAAGAAATGATGGAATGTCACTTCTAAGATTAGGTTACAAAAGTACTGGGCCTTCAATCCTGAGTACCATGTGGTGAGGCAGCCCTGTGGAGAAGCCTACATGGCAAGGGATTGAGACCTGCCAACAACCACGTAAGTTTGAGAGCAGAATCTACTTCCACATCAAGTCTTCAGATTAGACTGTAGAGGACAGCCTATAGAGGACAGACAGCTTGACTGTAATCAAATGAAAGACCTTGAGTCAAAGGAACCTGGCTAAGCTGTGTCTAGATTCTTAACCCACAGAAACTGAGACAGTAGATGTTTGTTACTTAAGGTCACTAAATTTGGGGGTAACTTGTTACGCAGCAAGCACAGTACAATATATAATACAATGTCCAACTTAGTAATAAGAAGTCATGATCATTTATCCATTCATTTATTTATTTATTCAACATTCAATAAATGTCCCCCTTTTATCAAGACTGCATCATGCCGGGAATAAAGACACAGACCTACTAGAGAATGGACTTGAGGATATGGGGAGGGAGAAGGGCAAGCTGTGACAAAGTGAGAGAATGGCATGGACATATATACACTACCAAATGTAAAACAGATAGCTAGTGGGAAGCAGCCGCATAGTACAGGGAGATCACCTCGGTGCTTTGTGACCACCTAGAGGGGTGGGATAGGGAGGGTGGGAGGGAGGGAGATGCAAGAGGGAAGAGATATGGGAACATATGTATAAGTATACCTGATTCACTTTGTTATGAAGCAGAAACTAACACACCATTGTAAAGCAATTATACTCCAATAAAGATGTTAAAAAAAAAAAAGACTGCATCATGCTTTGGGAAGACCTCACATGGGGCTGTATAGCCTCTCACAAAACACAATAGAAGGGTACATAAACCAGACTTCAGGGGAAAAACAAACAGGAAAAGCTCCCTGGGGAAAATGACATCGTGGGTGAAGGCCCTGGAGGTAAGAAAGTACTAGCACATTTGAGAAGCTGCAAAAAGTAGAGCTGGCCTGAAGACTGCACAGTTAGTTAGAGAGTGCAGGGCTGTTTGGCAAGGGTGCCGGTTAAGAAGACAGATTTTGGTGTTAAACGAATCCAAGTTCATCTCCATGTCCCTGTTCTGCCCCTTCACAACAATGTTAACAAGAACCATTTAAACATCCCCTCTATGCCTCAGTTCTTTCATCTGTGAAAAAACGTTAACAGTACCCATTTTAAAAGGTTGTTAAGAGCATTTGCTATTGTACCTAGCATAAAATAAGTGCTGAAAATCATTGGCTGTTATTATTGTTGTTTTTGTTATTTTTATTAGTAGTATTAGTCATGTGAGAGATCTTATGACACATAGCAAGGAATTTTTATATTAATTTAGAAGCAGTGGAAAACCAAGAAACAGATTTGAATGGGGAATAACATGATAAACAATTTAGAACAATCATTCAAACAGCCCCATAAAGAATAAATCTGAGAGGGGCAAGACTGAAGGCTGGAGGTCAGTCAACAGGCTGTTGCAATAATCCAGACAACAGTTGGGGTGCCTAGGACAGTGGCAATGAAGATAAAAGGACACGTATGAAGGATAATGAGAGGTAGAATTCAAATGTTTTGGAACTTGATTTGCTTTGGGAGTGAGATAGAGAATGAGTCCAACTTTATACGAGGTTTAGAGAATGAGGAAATGATATGCATTTTCAGAGACTGAAACCTTAGCAGATGGAGAAGGACTGGCTGGAAAAAGAATTTGTGAATGTGAAATATCATCGACATCATCGACATTTAAGGGACCTCTGACTGACTATACAGATCTGAAATGCAGGAAAATGAATAATTAAACACAGGGCTAGAGAATATTTTGTGTCCCTAGAAAATGAAGGATATGTGAAGCCATCAGCATTTTTTTTAAAAAGAAGTCCAATTACCTATGTACAAAAATCTAAAAATCATCAATAGAATCTTTTTTTTTTTTTTTTTTTTTAAACATCTTTATTGAAGTATAATTGCTTTACAATGGTGTGTTAGCTTCTGCTTTATAACAAACTGAATCAGTTATACATATACATATGTTCCCATATCTCTTCCCTCTTGCATCTCCCTCCCTCACACCCTCCCTATCCCACCCCTCTAGGTGGTCACAAAGCACCAAGCTGATCTCCCTGTGCTATGCGGCTGCTTCCCACTAGCTATCTATTTTACATTTGGTAGTGTATATATGTCCATGACACTCTCTCACCCTGTCACATCTCACCCCTCCCCCTCCCCATATCCTCAAGTCCATTCTCTAGTAGGTCTGTGTCTTTATTCCCATCTTGCCACTAGGTTCTTCATGACCTTTTTTTTTTTTCCTTAGATTCCATATATATGTGTTAGCATACTGTATTTCTTTTTCTCTTTCTGACTTACTTCACTCTGTATGACAGACTCTAACTCCATCCACCTCATTACAAACACCTCCATTTCATTTCTTTTTATGGCTGAGTAATATTCCATTGTATATATGTGCCACATCTTCTTTATCCATTCATCCGATGATGGACACCTAGGTTGCTTCCATGTCCTGGCTATTGTAAACAGAGCTGCAATGAATATTTTGGTACATGACTCTTTCTGAATTATGGTTTTCTCAGGGTATATGCCCAGTAGTGGGATTGCTGGGTCGTATGGTAGTTCTATTTTTAGTTTTTTAAGGAACCTCCATACTGTTCTCCATAGTGGCTGTATCAATTTACATTCCCACCAACAGTGCAAGAGGGTTCCCTTTTCTCCACACCCTCTCCAGCATTTATTGTTTCTAGATTTTTTGATGATGGCCATTCTGACCGGTGTGAGATGATACCTCATTGTAGTTTTGATTTGCATTTCTCTAATGATTAATGATGTTGAGCATTTTTTCATGTGTCTGTTGGCAATCTGTATATCTTCTTTGGAGAAATGTCTATTTAGGTCTTCTCCCCATTTTTGGATTAGGTTGTTTGTTTTTTTGTTATTGAGCTGCATGAGCTGCTTGTAAATCTTGGAGATTAATCCTTTGTCAGTTGCTTCATTTGCAAATATTTTCTCCCATTCTGAGGGTTGTCTTTTGGTCTTGTTTATGGTTTCCTTTGCTGTGCAAAAGCTTTTAAGTTTCATTAGGTCCCATTTGTTTATTTGTGTTTTTATTTCCATTTCTCTAGGACCTGGGTCAAAAAGGATCTTGCTGTGATTTATGTCATAGAGTGTTCTGCCTATGTTTTCCTCTAAGAGTTTGATAGTGTCTGGCCTTACACTTAGGTCTTTAATCCATTTTGAGTTTATTTTTGTGTATGGTGTCAGGGAGTGTTCTAATTTCATACTTTTACATGTACCTGTCCAATTTTCCCAGCACCACTTATTGAAGAGGCTGTCTTTTCTCCACTGTATATGCTTGCCTCCTTTATCAAAGATAAGGTGACCATATGTGCGTGGGCTTATCTCTGGGCTTTCTATCCTGTTCCATTGATCTATATTTCTGTTTTTGTGCCAGTACCAAACTGTCTTGATTACTGTAGCTTTGTAATATAGTCTGAAGTCAGGGAGCCTGATTCCTCCAGCTCCATTTTTCGTTCTCAAGATTGCTTTGGCTATTCAGGGTCTTTTGTGTTTCCATACAAATTGTGAAATTTTTTGCTCTAGTTCTGTGAAAAATGTCAGTGGTAGTTTGATAGGGATTGCATTGAATCTGTAGATTGCTTTGGGTAGCAGAGTCATTTTCACAATGTTGATTCTTCCAATCCAAGAACATGGTATATCTCTCCATCTATTTGTATCATCTTTAATTTCTTTCATCAGTGTCCTATAATTTTCTGCATACAGGTCTTTTGTCTCCTTAGGTAGGTTTATTCCTAGATATTTTATTCTTTTTGTTGCAATGGTAAACGGCAGTGTTTTCTTAATTTCACTTTCAGATTTTTCATCATTAGTATACAGGAATGCAAGAGATTTCTGTGCATTAATTTTGTATCCTGCTACTTTACCAAATTCATTGATTAGCTCTAGTAGTTTTCTGGTAGCATCTTTTGGATTCTCTATGTATAGTATCATGTCATCTGCAAACAGTGACAGCTTTACTTCTTCTTTTCCAATTTGGATTCCTTTTATTTCTTTTTCGTCTCTGATTGCTGTGGCTAACACTTCCAAAACTATGTTGAATAATAGTGGTGAGAGTGGGCAACCTTGTCTTGTTCCTGATCTTAGTGGAAATGGTTTCAGTTTTTCACCATTGAGGACAATGTTGGCTGTGGGTTTGTCATATACGGCCTTTATTATGTTGAGGAAAGTTCCCTCTATGCCTACTTTCTGCAGGACTTTTATCATAAATGGGTGTTGAATTTTGTCGAAAGCTTTCTCTGCATCTATTGAGATGATCATATGGTTTTTCTCCTTCAATTTGTTAATATGATGTATCACGTTGATTGATTTGCGTATATTGAAGAATCCTTGCATTCCTGGAATAAACCCCACTTGATCATGGTGTATGATCCTTTTAATGTGCTGTTGGATTCTGTTTGCTAGTATTTTGTTGAGGATTTTTGCATCTATGTTCATCAGTGATATTGGCCTGTAGTTTTCTTTCTTTGTGACATCTTTGTCTGGTTTTGGTATCAGGGTGATGGTGGCCTCGTAGAATGAGTTGGGGAGTGTTCCTCCCTCTGCAATATTTTGGAAGAGTTTGAGAAGGATAGGTGTTAGCTCTTCTCTAAATGTTTGATAGAATTCGCCTGTGAAGCCATCTGGTCCTGGGCTTTTGTGTGTTGGAAGATCAATAGAATCTTGAATCCTGCAAAAGAAACTTAGAAGAAGCAGCCAAAAATGAAAAAGGATAAAAGAAAAACAAGATGTTACAGAATCCACTGGATGAGACTCCTTCTAGAAAAAAATAGTATCAGACAAGAGAGTCAAGTGGTGCAATAAATAAGGTAAGGACTGATAAATGTCTTGTGGATTTCCCATAGGAAGGTCACTGAGGACTTCACCGAGAGCAGTTCCTACGGAAGGTTGGGGCAGAAGTCAAAATGCAATGAACTGAGGAATGAGAAGATAAATTATTTTAAAGAAGTTTGGTTACAGGGTAACCTTGGGTTTAGAACTGTTTCTTTGTTTTTGTTTTAATGGAAGGAACATGTATCTGTTAATGGGGGAGGGGGAAGGGGGGAAGAGAACCAGAGCTCAGGAGAGGAAATAGTCTCAATGAGAAGATGGCTACAGATGCAAGATTCTTTAAAGGTTTGGTGCTTGGAAGAAAGGAATGTTCCCATATTGGAGTATATAATTATACTCTGAAGTTAGAGATAGGACCATATTTAAGAGTGGAGGTGAAAATGGTGGGGTTAGACCAGTGGTTCTCAACCGGAGGATGATTTTGTCCCCCCTCCAGGCAACATTTAGCAATGTCTGGAGACATTTTGTTTGCTACAACTAGGGGGTATAATACTGTCATCTAGTGGGTAGAAGATTGGGATGCTGCTAAACAGTGTCCATGGCACAGGACAGTCCCTCACAATATCTAGTCCAAAATGCCAATAGTGCCAAGGTTAAGAAACCTGGGTTAGACATTTAAGGAGAGAGGAAAAGGTTTAAAATATCCACTGAGGAGAAAGGGGAGCTCACAGTGGAATCACGGTATGCTTGCTTTACAACATTCAGGGCCCAGTGAAGATTGAAGACCAGTATTTTTAAAGTATAATAATCTACACTGTTGTATACTTTTCTCCAGCAGTGTTAAGACTGAATATAGGCTCAGAGAAGTGAAAAGTTAGACTGATAACATGAATGAGGTTTTACTAACTGGGTTTAATAGCAGGACAAGGGAATTAAAGGTATTGGTAAGAGATCCATGATCCACTGAAGTGATGGATCATGGTATCTAAGTTAAGTGTGAAACAAAAGGTACCTGAAAGAGAGAAGACAGTGGGATTAGAGTTTCCTATAAAATTTAAATATGTGCAGTGAGAGTAATTTAGTATAAGATAAGGAAAGGTAAAATATTGTGGTCAGAAGTTAAGAAATAGCCTTAGTATTTATTTTTCAGCACAGTTAAGATGATGGCTATATCCAGACTGGGCCCAACAGGTGGGTAGATGAAGTGCACTGAAAACAACGGACACTGGAAATGAGAAGGACAGGACCTGAGAAGCGAAGGCACTGAAAAAAAAATCACAGAGCGCCAGTTACACACCATTGTGTGTATCCCTAAATTCCACATCATATCATTATTTAAACAATGATTTGAAAACATACGTGGACCCAATGTATCACTGCAGCACTACATACAACAGCCAGGACACGAAAGCAACCTAAACGTCCATCAACAGATGAATGGATTAAAAAGATGTGGTATATACATATATAATGGAATACTACTCAGCCATAAAAAAGAATGAAATAATGCCATTTGCAGCGACGTGGATGGACCTCAAGATTGTCATACTGAGTGAAGTACGTCAGACACAGAAAGACAAATATCATATGATATCGCTTATATGTGGAATCTTAAAAAATGGTACAAATGAACTTATTTACAAAACAGAAATAGAGTCACAGATGCAGAAAACAAACTTATAGTTACCAAGGAGGAAAGGGGGGGAGGGATAAATTGGGAGATTGGGATTGACATATACATACTACTATATATAAAATAGATAACTAATAAGGACCTATTGTATAGCACAGGGAACTCTACTCAATACTCTGTAATGGCCTATATGGGAAAAGAACCTAAAAAAGAGTGGATATATGTATATGTATAACTGATTCACTTTGTCGTACAGCAGAAAGTAACACAACATTGTAAATCAACTATGCTCTAATAAAAATTAGAAAAAACCGCACAAAACAATGAATAAACAAATTTCTCTCTTAAAACAGAGTTGGGAGACCAGAAGGGGGAGCCCTCACACCCTGCAACTACAGCTGAGCCCAACAAGAAGAAACGGTCCTCTTCTCTCCTGGTGAGGACTCAGCAAATAGAAACCATGGGCTGTCTATTTACTCTAGCCCTCCCAACTTCCTTGCTCCTTCTATAAAAGTGTCCTTCCCTTGCTATGCAGGGACTTGCATGTGGCTTGTCATGGTTGCAGACCCCAAATTTCAATTGTCTGTTTATCCTGAAGAAACCTATCTTTGCTGAAGAGATATCTGGCAGTCTATTTGTTTTAGATCAATAATTACCAAACATATACAGGAAAAGCAGCAACAAAAAGAGACTATCATAATAATTGTAACAAAAAGGACTCTGTAGAATCTAACACTGGGAAGACCAAGGAATGAGTCACACAGGATGCATCAGTTGGGTGCTCAACAAGAGTGTAGAACCCAGCTCTCTAAACCTAGGGTTGATAGCCAAAGTCCCAGTAACACTCTTTCAGGGTTCCATCTTATTGGCTACTGCACTGAATGGATAAAGCACGAATGAAATTATCCAAGAGTAGAAGACTATTTTTCAGGCAAAACGTTGCCTCACGAGGTCAGACAATGCGAAGTTATCTACACTTAAATATCCTGCAGGATACAGCAGAGAAATTAGGGCACAGAACTTAGGAACAGATTCTTAACAGGTGGATTTGAGATAGAAAGCAAAGAACAAGGTGCTAAAAATTCCAGCAACATAGGAGGAATACTCAGAAACTCTACGAATAAAGGCAACTTGGAAAAGAAGATTGTAGTATAACCTTTACACCCAAGAGACAGCTGAGGTGGCTGCCATTTCTTTCCAGCTTTAGATTGTTGCTCCAAATGCTACTGGTAGAATTTAGCACTGACTGCCATCAAAACGACCACAGGGAGCTTGTTAAAAACTGAAATTCCAGAACTTATCCCAGATGATTCACTAAATATTTACGCATTCCAGGAATCTATGTATTTAACAGTTCATGTATTTAATACAGGACTGAAATTTGGGAACTCGTAGTATCTACTACTACTTAATACTGTCACACCTTCATCTCACCTGATGAGTTGAGATGTTAACAATAGATGTCATTGTTAAGTCTCTTATAGTTCATATTTATTGAAAACTTACGGTATGGCAGATGCTTTTCTAAGCACATTAAAATACATTTTTGAAGTTCAGTTGTCCCAACAACTTTACAGTGCAGTTGTTATTAACATTTTCAATTTAAGATAAGGAAATTAGGCAATAAAACAGACATCTGAGCACTGGCAATCTGATACCAGAGCCTGTTGTCTTTACTGACTGTGCTATCATGATAGAACTAGCTTACTAAAATAAACCTTTTCCTTTTGCTTTCACCTAGAATTATGTATGTTGTTAAAAAGCCATGACATGTTGATCATAAACCCAGGCAGTTACACATTTTAATGAAAACAAGGAAACTGATGAAAACAATAAAATCAGCTTGGCAAGCAAAACATTTCAAAGCACAAAATTGTCATAAAAATAATGGATGTCCTTAGGGGTAAAAGTAGTAAATAATTCCTATACACCTCCTCACACTCACGGCTACTTCTTGCATTTCCTTAACCTTAATATTAAATATGAGGTTGACTTGGACATTGATCAGTTCAAAAAGGGGGGGGGGGCAAGAAACATCCATTCACTTCTTCAATATCATAATTATCCTATATTTTGCATATCTGTTTCTCTCTTTTTTCTCTCTCTTCTTAATCTCTTTCTTTTCTTCATGTATTCAACAAACTTTAGTAAGCATCTAGCATGTGCTGGGCACCGTGGCTCTCAAGACAAGTGTCAACCTCATGCAGGGGCTCATGTGCACCGGGGCAGGGAGTTGCTTTCTAAAGAAGTCACACTGACTCTGAATTTTAAAGGAGAAATAGAACTCGGAGAATGAAGGTGGGGAGGAAATCCAGAAGAGGAGTGGAGAAGGGGAACGAATTGTATTTCAAGTCAAAAGTGATGGCAAAACAGAGGATTTCATTACAGCAAAATAAGAAAATTAGCTTGAAAGTACTTTTATGCCTTCTCAAGGAAGGCATCTTTGTACGATAAAAATCTGTGGCAATCAAATGTATTTTATCAAACTGGATCTTTGAATACTTACATTTAATTCATTTTTTAGCATTTCTTCAAGACGATGACCTACATGTTCTTCATCTTCTTTTGTGTCCATAACTACACAAATTTGTTGTGAAATTCTTTCTGAGATAAAAAAGAAAAAAAATTTTAAGTTTCAAACAGAATATGGAGCAAAGCCCTAGTATGCTGAAACCTATACTAACCTGCTGTTCATAACTATTGAACAAGAATAGGGAGGTGTGGCCTTTGGGCCAAGTGGAGTGACTTGGACTGCACAGAGATGTCCTGGACTCAACTGACCATCCAAGCCAGTAAATCTATGTATTTAACGTTTTGTGGGTAGGTAAACAGGACATCATGTAAGCAACAGAAATAAGAGATCTTTGGATATATTTGAAGAGAGTAACTGCAGGTGACAGCTACTCGGCTCAAGAATTCAATCCTTCCACATTTACAAGGAATCTCCCAGAATCTGATGGAATCCCATCTCCCAGGCAGATCCTCTGGTTAGGCCATAAGATGTCTCCTGCGTACAGCTCACTGTGCCACCTGGTGCCCTGGCTACGCACAGCATTTTCCTTGCCACTCCAGTCAATTCAATTAAATTCCTGCCTGTTTAACTATTACAACAACAAGGGAAAATAGCCAAAAATAGATTTTCTTCAAATTTGGAAGGCTTGAGATGATATAATTTAAAATCATAAGTTGTATGACATAGTGATATTCACCTTTGTAAACCCTGGATGCACTCTCCCCAAATATGTGCAGTCCTCCTTTACAGTAAACAGGTCTAAAATACTAAGAAATGGCTATATTGCTGCCAGTTAAGAACACATTTCATGGTATTATGTCATGGATTTTTTTAAAAGCCTAATTTTAAATAGGAGTCCCAAACCAAAAGTTAGTTTAACTTATGACCTAGCTGCTTCTTACACTGGCAACTCCACATAACAGGCTCTCTAGAAACACTGTTCTAGCAATAGTTAATGATTCTTCCCAAAAAAGCTAGGGAGGACCAAACTTTTTTTCTTTTTCAATAAATCATGGCTGTTTTTTTAATTCTAAGAGAGATTTTTGTTTTGTTTTGCTTTGGTTTGGTTTGTTTGGCCTCGCCACACGGCATGTGGGATCTTAGTTTCCCGACCACGGATCAAACCCATGTCCCTGCATTGGAAGTGTGGAGGCGTGGAGTCTTAACCACTGGACCACCAGGGAAGTCCAAAACATTTAAAATAACGTTACCAGTTAATGGTATTCCTGTTACTACCTACCTCCCACTTATCAATAATTGTATATGTTCCAAGAGCCATACCCGATATTCACACCATTTCTCATGATGACCCTGCAAACAATATTATTGTGAATCTATGTGACAGATTCAGGAAACGACTTCAGAGAAACAAAGTAACTTGCCCAAGATCACAGGGTTATGACTAGAAGAAAAAGAATTCAAATCCAAAGAAAAAGCTTACGAACACACAGCTATTCTATGGCACTAAAACGAAAAGAAAAAGACATCTGACATGAATTGAACATCAAGCATTTTCATATGAGAGGTCCTAATGCTTCATAGTTATTATCCTATTTACTGCCTCAAAATAAATATGTATTATAAGCTATGTATTATAATTCCTGTTTTTACTCACAAGGTACTTAAATCCAGGTCTTCCCAAAGCTTCTGCCTTTTCTATCATGCTTCCTACCTTACAATAATTTCTGTAAAAGAATGTGAAACGGGCTTCACTCTTTTATACCCTACAAATTCAAGAAAACTAATATTAGCGTAGTAATTCAAATGGATTAAGAGGACACTTCTCTGCTGGATACAGATCTGCTATAATTATATTATCTTAAAATCATTTCATTTTTTATCATTTTTCATCATTTCACTTTTAGGACTGTGTTCACCCATCAGTAAGGTTCCTACCAACTTGAAAATGTCTATAATTTTGTTACACAAGCCTAATAAAATTAAATATAATTAAGAACACAAATGGATGGTACAGATATTAAGTGCTATGGAACATCACTGTGATTAGAAAGGTAAATTGGTTGACAAGATTAAATAAATCTTTATGCTAAAATGAGCTAGGAGCTCACTTTTGAAAGGTAAACTTTGCTTAGTAGAGCCAAGGGGCTTGAAAGTGATTAAGAGAAACAAGATTTTTTAAAAATTTAATGTATTGGGGTAGAAAGAGTACAAGCATAAACTTATTGTGACAAGAGACAAGATAAGTACTCAAAAAATCATGGAATGATTTAGCAGTGAGCTATGAAGTGGTATACTCAGTGAAGCCAGAACATGAAGGTCCCATGCTTTCCTGAATACCTAGAGTGTCTTGAAAGCTTTAGATGTAACTATAGTACAAGCAGTAGCTTTTGAAAACCAAGTTAATTCAAATGTATGTATTGTATTCTCTTAAATATTTGGAGAAATTTGGACTTTGTAATGTCCTAGCAAAAATCCAGTTACATTTCCAAATGCTTCTTTCACATACACCAAAAACATTATAATAAAAAATTTAATGTGTAAGTACAAAGTAATTTACTACATATATAATATGATGGTGCCACAATAATTCTGACTAATTTATAAAATAATGCATAAACAATACTTTTTAAAACAAAACACAACATATGCAGATTTCCCTTCCTTGTTTCATCATATATCCTTTATAGAATTCCAAGCTCTATCAAATGTAAATCAACAATAAATTAAAACTGACATTATCCCCCTCCAAAACTGAGATACAGTTAGCCCTTGAACATGGGTTTGAATTGCAAAGTGCCCACTTATACACAGATTTTTTTCAATAGGAAATAGTACAGTGCTATATGATCCTCAGTTGGTTAAACCCACAGATAGGGAGGGCTGACTATAAATTATATGTGGATTTTCAATTTTGTGAGGGTCAGTGCCTCTAACACCCATGTTGTCCAAAGATCAACTGTATAAATAAAATGAAGTAACTCAAAATCAATTTGGCATTAATTTTTTGCCATGTGTCAACTGTTCTAAATAGCTTTTTGTTCGGGAATCTTTGCATTACCATATAAATTTTACAATAAATTTGTACAAAATCACCTGCTATTTATTTATTTATTTATTTACTTTTAAGTATTTTGCTCATGTGCGCGGCTTGAGGAAACTTAGTTCCCCTATTAAGGGATGGAACCGGGGCCCCATGCAGTGGAAGTGCGGAGTCCTAACCACTGGACCACCAGGGAAGTCCCTCACCTGCTTTTTAGACAAAAATGACATCTTTAAAATCGCAAGTCTTTCAATTATAAACATAATATATTCCTCTATTTATTGAGATCTTCCTTAATTTTTCTCAGTGTTTTATAGTCTCCAGTGTAGAGTCTTTTTGCAATTTTTGTTAAATTTCTAAAAAACATTATTGATGCTATTGTAAATAATATCTTTAGTTGCATTTTCTACTTGTTGATGTACAAAAATATCTTAAGATTTCTATACAGTCTTTGCATTTAGTAACTGCTAAATTCACTTATAAATTCTAAGGGTTTACAAGTTATTTCAAATTTTTTATATATACAAACATGTCAATTGTGAACAAAATTTTATTTCCTTTTTTCTAAATCATAATTTTTTAATCTGATAATGCAACCTTTAGAATTTTGCTTCTACGTTCATGATAAAAATTAGCCTGTAATTTTACTCTTATAAGGTCCTTGTCAGAGGTTCATTAAACATTTACACTGCCTTCATGTAATGGGTTGGAAAGTTCTCTCTTTTTCTATTTTCTGAAGAAATGTGTATGACTGGTGTTATTTCTTCTTTTCAATGGTTTTGTAAAATTCACTGGTAAAAGCCAACTGTCTTTGTGGTAGCGTTTTTAATTAGATTCAATATCTTAAATGGATGAACAACTTTTCCTAGTTGTATTTGCCTATGAATGTGTTCATTTAACCTAAATTTAAGTCTATTAGCATAAAGCTATGGACTGAATGTTTCTGTTCCCCCAAAATTCATGTTGAAGCTTTAACCCCCGCAATGTGATGGTATTAGGAAGTAGGGTCCTTGGGAGGTAATTAGGTTTAGATGAGATCATGAAGTGAAGATCATCTCATAGGGTGAAGTCCACATGATGGGATTAGTGCCCTTATAAAAGGAGGAAAAGACACCAGACCTTCCTCTCACATCCATGTGAGGATCCAGCAAGCAGATAGCTATCTGCAAGCCCAGAAGAGAGCCCTTATCTGGTAAATGAATCAGCTAGCACCTTTATCTTGGAATTCCCAATTTCCAGAACTGTGAGAAATAAATTCCTGTTGTTTAAGCCATCCAGTCTATGGTATTTCATTATGGCAGCCCAAGCTGACGAACAAAGTTGCTCACATCTCATTGCAATGTCTATAGGATCATCACTGATGCTCTTTTTTCATTTCTGATAATAATTATTTGAGCCTTCAACATTTTTCATGATCACTTTTGCCAAGGTTTTATCAATTTTATTAACATTTTCAAAGAAAAGTTGTGTTGATTCTCTCTTATGCTTGTCTTCTAACTCATGAATGTTTACTATTTTCTTCAATATCTTCTTCATTCTACTATCTATAGATTTAGTTCACTGTTCTTTTCTAATTTCTTACAAAAGAAAAAAAATAGTGGGCTTTTGTGCTTTTCCTTTATTCTAATACAGTCAACCCTTGAACAATACAGGTTCGAACTGTGAGAGTCCACTTACACCTGTTTTTTTCAATACGTACATAGTACAGTACTACATGAGTGTGATTGCTTAAATCTACAGATCCAAAACTGTGGACACAGAAGGCCAACTGTAAAGTTATCCACAAATTTTACACTGTGAGGAAGGTCAGGTTCCAAACCCCATGTTGTTCAAGGGTCAACATTTAAGGCTCTAAATTTTCCTCTAATAACAGCTTTATTTATACATCAAACACTGTGATATTTTTCAGTTTAAATTATTTCATTTTCAATTTAAAAGATTTCATTCATTTTTTTCTCACCTTATACACTTCTAGTTTCCACTGTGATTTCTCATTTGACTCATGGATTATTAATTTTATTGTCTTTATTAGTCTGCTATTGTGCAAGAAGTTGCCATAAATTTAACAGATTAAAACACCCACTAAGTATCTCACAATTCTATAAGATAGAGAAGGAGAAAGCTAGAGAGAGAGAGAGAGCAAAAGACAGCATGAGCATACACAAGAAGAAATGATAATGAGCTCACACATAAAGAAATGATAGAGCAAATGGGGTAAAATGTAAAAAATCAGTGAACTGGTGATCTGGGTAAAAGACAGATGGAAGTTATATGTACTATTCTTACATCTTTGCAGTTTGAAACTATATTAAAATAAAAAAATATTCTAACCCCCCCCAAGAAAATAAGATTCAATTAAAAATAGATTTATATACACACACATACACACACATAAATAGTAGAAGACTTTAAAATTCATCTCTCTAAAGTTTTAATTACGTGAGGTGATGGATCTGTTACCTAAACTTATTTGTGATAATCATTTCACAATATATGCATGTAACAAACCATCATATTGTACAACTTAAAATGTTTTACATCAATTATATCTCAATAAAGCTGGATAAATTTATTAAAAAATTAATTCTGTTCATCAAAGATCAACTGAGCAAAACATAATTAAGGACCTAGATTCAAGACAATGTAACAATAATGAACAAAGTCAATCTTTTATCATGTTGGTTTCTGTATTGTCTGCTGACTTCTTGTAATTCCCAGTTACTTGTATTCCACTTGGAAGTCTGTGCCAGAGTGGCCACTTTCTAATAGTGTCTACAGTCCATATCAATATCATTTAGCACCAACAATGATACATTTTCTATCCGGCTACGGTCATTTAAAGTCTAAACTAGGTTCAACTGCTTCTCAAACATGGCTGCACTTAAGAATCAACTCTCAGTATCTTTTTGTTCTGCCTTTATATTTTTAAGATACATATGCTCATAACTCGCCCAACAAAATTCTCACCTGTACTTTCTGAAGCTCCAAAAGTGATTCTAATGTTCAGCCAGGTTGAAAACCTCTGCTTACTCACTGCACTGATTTTCTATAATGTGAGGTTTATAAAAGGTTTCTCTATCTTAAAAAAACATAAAAATTACCTACGATAGCTGATTAATCCCATCAAAATGGTATAAGTCTTTTTGAGTATAATAATTTGGGGATAATTTTGTAGTTTTCTCTCATTTCCATATTGTGGCAACTGAAGGATGACGAATTTAGTGAGAAAAAAAATGTGTTGGGTTACTCATTTCCCTTTGATATTTCAGTGTGAAATTTTTAAAGAAACCCAAACCCACCCAACTCCTACTCTGATCTGCATGGCTCACTGGAGTTTACAATTTAGCCATTTCGTGCCCAATATTTTAAAGGCAATATTATAAGAATAAAATGCAATGCTTACATTTCAATTATAAGTATGAGGCACTTCTTGGGTATCCAATATTTGTTAAATTATTGAGGTAAATGCAATTTTTCAAAATCTTATACAAATTCTGTATCTGAAAATAGTATATTCATACTTTGACAGCATTTTACATGTATGAAACGAGATGAGAGACTAACAATTACTATGTAAAGCCAAATTTTCTATAAGGAGTTTATAAGTATCTAAAAGAAAAACAGGAGACATGGGAATAATAAAAGATACTACATGAGGATTAATGAAGATTGTATGAATTAATATGTGTAAAGTTATGCAGAATGCTTTGTACAAGTATATCCCCAATAAATATTCACAGAATAAATGCTATCATGGTCATATACATTCATTACGAATATAAGTTAAGATTCCTTTTATCTTACCAAAATACAACCCATCTCTAATTCCAAATGGTGCCTTGTGGTCTTAACATTTCAGAGTTTGATAAACAATCCCTATCAACTTTGTCCCACTGCTTTTCAAGTTTCAAAGTTTCACCAAACATGCAGTAGTTTTATATAGTAATGGAATACACATCTTGAGTAATCAATAGTCCCGTTTTCATCACTTAAATCCTCTGAAGCTAAAATGGATACCTTCTAGCTCTAATCGTCCATATCTTAGTTTGTCCACTAGACCTAGGCTGAAATATCTTACATGATTTCTATTAATGATTCCACAAACATGCACTGACAGGCTTAACTGAAAATGTTGATGTACTTAAGATCTTCATCAAAAACAGGCATCTGCCATAACTGTACTTGTACCATGCAGATGGAAGGCCAAAACGGGAAAGAATGTAAGCTGTAGGAACAGGGCTCAAATAAATTGAACCTCCTCTCTTCCACAGTTATTCTAGTATCCCCCAACTCACGAAGACGGGAAAAAAGGCACATTATTTAAAATTCACTTTCTTCATGAACCACAAAACACTTTCCAATCATTAATATGATTAATCCTTATTATTTCTCAATGCAGACAAAGTATTTAACAACTTCCTTGAGGTTAATGATGAAATCAAAAGAAAAAAAAAGTCTTTAGAATTCTTGATATGCTGTTCTAACTATTAATAAAGCACTTCTTAGAAACATTTAGAGTTTAAAATAAAAACAATAGCACTGGGGAAAAACCATAAAGTCATTTCACTTCCTGGAATCATAAACACTCTAAAACAAGAATCTACTCTTTGTTCTCGCCCCAAAAAAGACCTAAGGATAAATTGGAAAAACATTGAAAATAATTTTAAATCATACCTGACCAGTCAACTTGATGACTAATATTATTCTCTGAGTTTTAGTTTTCATACTACCCTCTCTTTTAAACAGCTTTTAAAAAATCTTTCTAAAAGGCACCTGTGTCACATGATGAAATGTTTTGATATCTAAACCACTAGGGTACATACCTCCCCTCAAAATCATTTTTAACACGTACTCTGATTTACACTGAATAACTTCATTTATATATCACATCTAGTGTCGCACAGCTCTCACAGTGACAACATAAAATTCAAACTGGAACATAACTTGGAAATCGACAGGTTAGAATTAAAAGCTGTAAGCATTAATTAATAAGCTCAAAATTTTCAGTTAATACCTCATCCCCATGCATGACAACTTCTAAATGGTCAAAGAATATGTATGATTGCCAATAATTAATAATAATGCCAAAAATAAATAACGTGCAACTTGATTTTACTTTACTGGCTATAGTGATTAATTTTGTATGTCAACTTGCCTGGGACACAGGCTGCCCAGATATTTGCCCAAACATAATTTGGGTATTTGTCATGGTATTTTTAGATGAGTTTAACATTTATATCTGTAAACTAAGTAAAGCAGATTGCTCTCTCTAATGTGGGTGGGTCTCATCCAATCATTTTAAGACCTGAATAAAAGAAAACGTTGACCTTCCCCCCAAGTAAGAGATGATTCTCCTGTATAACAGCCTTCAAACTGAAACATGGCTCTTCCTGATTCTACAGTAGTCTGCTAGCCTTTGGACTTGAACTGGGACATTGGCTTTGTAGATTTTGGACTTGTCAGTCTTAATAATCTGTAATCATGTATGCCAATTCCTTACTGTGTGTGTATATATCTCATTTGTTGTGTTTCTCTGGAGAACTCTAACTAATTCACTGGCAAAAAAATTTTAAGCATTCTTCAACAGATAACTCATAATTCTAAAGTCCTGACCAGAGGATTCCCACCTCCATATATTTTATACAGAGCAACATATCATCACCCACAACACATTGGGCTTTACACCTCATTCTTCAGCCACCAAATAATATCACCTACAATTCCCTGGACACATCATGATCTTTGCAATAATGTTCATGATCCCCCCGCCTGCAGTGACATTACATTTCCTTGTCTAATTCTCCAATAAGGACTACATCAAGCATCATCTGCATTAGTAACTCTAGGCAAATGCTTTAGATGTATTTTGGTGAGAGGAGAAGAAAAAAGGAGGGAGGAACAGAACCACCAGGAAGAATTTTGTGAAACTACAGTACCCCCCCATCTCCAAACCCCCAATTCTGATACATAATGATATCTCTCTCAAACACGTATAACCATACAACTAGGATTCTCCTTATATCCAGGTAATCACTGCATTGCTGAATTTGAGTGTTCAGGAAAAGGCCCTGCAGTGTAGTTTCAGAAGTGGAAAGAAATCCACATGTACTGTGACCCTAGTAAGTCTACTGGCAAAGCAGATGGTCAGATAGTACACACCAACAGAGCCATATCAGTTCCTTACAGCCAGCAATCATTCTGGTTGTCAGTGCATTCATTCTGATTATTTAGAACTCATGACATTCTATAATTATTGCTAATATTGCTTTGGCTTTTTACTACGGTAGATACTTTTATACATTATTTCATTTAATCATCACAACAACCAAGGAGAGAAATTATTCTCCCTATTTTACAGATGAGTTAAGCGAGGCTATAAAGCCAGTAAGTTGCCCAAGGTCATACTGCCATGAATTGTGAACTTTAAGCTTTCTAACTCAAGTCCATGTGAAGTTAGCATCCTAAACGATATTTTTCCCTCTCATACTGTTCTACATTTTTATTTTACTTTCATTATAGTTTTTACATTGGATTATATTATCTATTTGACTTTCTCTCCCACAAAATCGCAAACTCCTAACTCTGTAACTTATAATTTCCCAACATTATCCCCAGGTTTTAGCACAGGGCACCAAGAAGGTATTGAACATTGATTAGTTTCCATCTCTGGGCTACGAGCATAACTAAAACACTCTTAGGGTGTGAACTGTGTCCCCCTCAAAATGTGTATGTTGGAGTTCTAAACCCCAGTCTCTGAGAATGTGGCTGTATTTGGAGATAGGCACTTTAAGAGCCAATCAAGTTAAAAAAGACATTAGGGTGAGCTCTAATCCAACATGACTGGTGTCTTTATGAAAAGAAGAAATGTACACACAGACATGCACAGAGGGAAGACTTTGTGAAGACACAGGTAGAAGACGGCCATCCACAAGTCAAGCAGAAAAGCGTCAGAAAAGTCCAACCCTGACAAAATCGTGATCTTAGACTTCCAGTCTCCAGAATTGTGAGAAAATAAATTTCTGTTGTTTAGGCCACCCAGTTTTTGTACTCTGTTATGAACTAATATACAAATTCTCTTATCTAAAATTTGTTGAATAAAAATTAGCATTGTTGAATAAAAGACTATATCTCATATCTCATTTTCTAGAAGAGGAAGCAAAACAAATTTGTGAATATAAGGAAGTAACTAGATATCTAGAAAGACATCAGGAAATTTTATCAGGAGAATCTAACTTCAGAGAAAGGAAATTTAAAAATGCAACAATTTTGCTTCAAAACAAATAACTTTAAATATAAAAACATTCCTAACTTTGAAATAGCCAGGCTAAAATACTTATCTTAAATCTCTATTTTCTAGAATAAAAAGTAAAAAAATAAGGTCAGCCTTAAAAAAATGCCTTCAATACAACGTAACTCCAAGTTTTGTAGACTTAACATTTAAGAATCATATTCACTTTACTAGGTACACACACATTATTTTCTCTTCCATTTGAGAATATATAGATATACATACATTTACTAGTTTCCATATGGAAAGAAGTAGAAAATATTTAATCATGCACATGAAGGTGACCTATGATTAAGAGAATTTTCTTGAAAGAAACATCTCAATTCATTTGCAGTATTCTGCTCAATACCAACACTAAAAATTATTTATTTAAAAGAGAAAAAAAAGGGAATTCTTGAAAAGTGGCACTGACAGCAAAGGAACACTTTTTAATTTCTAAGAAGCCCCATATAGAAACAAAATTGAATAGCAAAATCAAAAACTCAGGGACAACATTTTCAATAAACTTAGATACAAAGGTTTCATCATAACACTCATGATGCAGTCAAATGAAAACAAACCAACAACAATGATGCAAGACCTGAAATACTGGACTCTATCTGGGAACAAGTAGAGGGATCAGTAAAACAGGGTATCTGACAGATTGGTTAATAGAAGAACCTTAAAGTTTGCCAACAGATAGTCACTGAAAATTTAAGAGCAGCCCTAACTGGAGGAGTTTTACCCACGAAAATAACTTTTTGTGGGGTTAATACAAGAGAACTTGGTTAGGTCTGAAGGAAAAGTGTACATACTGTGAAAATGGACACACCACCTTCAGCATAGGGTCCAACTAAAAGAGAACTTGGAAGTGGAATCAAAATTACACAGGACGGGCTTCCCTGGTGGCGCAGTGGTTAAGAATCCGCCTGCCAATGCAGGGAACACTGGTTCGAGCCCTGGTCTGGGAAGATCCCACATGCCGTGGAGCAACTGAGCCCCTGCGCCACAACTACTGAAGCCCGCGCACCTAGAGCCCGTGCTCTGCAACAAGAGAAGCCACCGCAATGAGAAGCCCACACACCACAATGAAGAGTAGCTCCTGCTCGCTCCAAGTAGAGAAAGCCTGCACGCAGCAATGAAGACCCAATGCAGCCAAAGTCAAAAGAAAGAGAAGATCCACCTGAAAGTGTGATAGGAGAACAGAGCCAGAAAAATATTAGAATTGTGCTTCCACATTTGTGGACACCACAAGAAGGCAACAAAAGAGGGAGATCTTTGAGCTATCGTCAAAACTGTCTTCCGACACTATCAAACTCTTAGAGGAAAACATAGGCAGAACACTCTATGACATAAATCACAGCAAGATCCTTTTTGACCCAGCTCCTAGAGAAATGGAAATAAAAACACAAATAAACAAATGGGACCTAATGAAACTTAAAAGCTTTTGCACAGCAAAGGAAACCATAAACAAGACCAAAAGACAACCCTCAGAATGGGAGAAAATATTTGCAAATGAAGCAACTGACAAAGGATTAATCTCCAAGATTTACAAGCAGCTCATGCAGCTCAATAACAAAAAAACAAACAACCCAATCCAAAAATGGGCAGAAGATCTAAATAGACATTTCTCCAAAGAAGATATACAGATTGCCAACAGACACATGAAAGAATGCTCAACATCATTAATCATTAGAGAAATGCAAATCAAAACTACAATGAGGTATCATCTCACACCGGTCAGAATGGCCATCATCAAAAAATCTAGAAACAATAAATGCTGGAGAGGGTGTGGAGAAAAGGGAACACTCTTGCACTGTTGGTGGGAATGTAAATTGATACAGCCACTATGGAGAACAGTATGGAGGTTCCTTCAAAAACTAAAAATAGAACTACCATACGACCCAGCAATCCCACTACTGGGCATATACCCTGAGAAAACCATAATTCAGAAAGAGTCATGTACCAAAATATTCATTGCAGCTCTGTTTACAATAGCCAGGACATGGAAGCAACCTAGGTGTCCATCATCGGATGAATGGATAAAGAAGATGTGGCACATATATACAATGGAATATTACTCAGCCATAAAAAGAAATGAAATGGAGGTGTTTGTAATGAGGTGGATGGAGTTAGAGTCTGTCATACAGAGTGAAGTAAGTCAGAAAGAGAAAAAGAAATACAGTATGCTAACACATATATATGGAATCTAAGGAAAAAGAAAAAAAAAGGTCATGAAGAACCTAGTGGCAAGATGGGAATAAAGACACAGACCTACTAGAGAATGGACTTGAGGATATGGGGAGGGGGAGGGGTGAGATGTGACAGGGTGAGAGAGTGGCATGGACATATATACACTACCAAATGTAAAATAGATAGCTAGTGGGAAGCAGCCGCATAGCACAGGGAGATCAGCTTGGTGCTTTGTGACCACCTAGAGGGGTGGGATAGGGAGGGCGGGAGGGAGGGAGATGCAAGAGGGAAGAGATATGGGAACATATGTATATGTATAACTGATTCACTTTGTTATAAAGCAGAAGCTAACACACCATTGTAAAGCAATTATACTTCAATAAAGATGTTTAAAAAAAAAAATCTAAAAAAAAAAAACTGTCTTCCTCTTCAAATTCAAGAAAATTAACTTCACATCCAAATGAATAATGGAAAAATATCAAAGCCAAACCCCACACAAAATTATTATAAGCAAAAAGACAATAAGGAGCAGAATAACACCTTTAAAAATAATGAAAACATGCCAGAAACATGTGCCCATCAAACCAATCAAAACTGTAATCTACTTCAAAACAAGCTAAAAACCATTGAGCTAATGAAACAACACATGAAACAACCATTTGATTTGGAATTTTAAAAACTCAAATTAGGTTGCAGAACTCAGAAAAGAGCTCAAAATAGAAGAAAAGATCATTTAAGAAATGAAGACTATACTAGAAGTGACACACGTATAAAACTAACAAATAATACTTTAAGAGAAAAAGGTAAAAATAATTTTTTTTAAATAAACACTCAATATAAAGTAATAAATATTAAAGTTAGGTAAAGATGATCTAACATAAACATAATAGAAATCTATAAAGAAAAAAGAGACTACTAAAAATTATACAGAAACACCCATACACACACACAAGTACATCACATATCAATACCTGCAAATATTTACCAATAAAAATCAACACCAGACATTTTCTAGCAAAATTACTAGACTTAAAAAAAATCATTCCTTTGGGCACATAGCCAAAAAGAACAGAAACAGATAACAGAATAAAAATGAGATAATCTTTAGGACTTTACGTAAGAAAAATAGAGGAACATATTTAAGTTATGACAGGGAAAATATATGAGCCAAGGATTTTACATTCCGCAAAACTAACTTTCAAGTGTAAAGCACAAGCAGTTATCAACGTGAATTAAGTAAACAGTTTCCCAGGAAACTTTCCTAAGAAATGTACCAGAGCTCAAGCTTCGGATAACCAAAGTCTAGAGATATGTGAACAAAATTATCGATGAATAGTATAAAACAGAGTTACTAGCAGAACTGCGACTAAATAAGAGCTAAAGTTAAAACAGGACAGTGTATAACAGCTATACAACCTGAAAACATACAGTGTAAACAAAAAAATGGAGTAGGAGAGCAAATGGGGACAGTATATGTAGGAAAAATTGTTTAAATTTTTATGGAAATAACATTGGTTTATAGCATTAATATTGACACTTTGAGACCTAGGGAGTGCACTGTTGAATAAAATGAACGAACATTTACAAAATATTCTATTGTTCCCTGTAGCTTTGAGAACCATGATTCTCAATGTGCGGGAAATAAGATACAACTTAATATTGAATTGGAAGTACCATTATGAACTTATGAAGTATTTCATCTTTATGAAACACACACACAAAATAATTGGTAACTTTAGAGAATGATGATTCTTTCGCTTGAAAACTGATAAAGAAAAATAACCAAGCATTTATTTTTGTCATATAAACTGTACCACTGGGTAAGTAAATAGTAGATGAGTAAAGTTTATTTATGAAAATACCTCAATACCTGAAAACTAATTAATAGAATTCAAATATATATATCATGATTCTGAGCCACCCACACAACCTCTTAACAATACAGGCATTGAGTATCAATGGCTGCTATCATCACAAAATTATGTAACCAGACATTAGGTGTCTCCTAACAAAAAACTCACACCATCTCTAGTCTTGAGAAAAAAGATGAAACTAAATCTGACCAAGCTTGTAGATCCAGCTATGACTTTGTAGATGACAGAAAAACGTAAAGAACTGTACCATGCATAAATATGCACCCATCAAAATTCAAAAGAGAAGAAAAGCTACAAGTTACATGGCCTAAATTCAGCAAAAGACAAAGTGCAAGCAAAATAAAGGGATAAGGAACCTGTAGGTTGAGATTTTAAATGTCGTTTAAAAAAATTATCATAGGGCTTCCCTGGTGGCGCAGTGGTTGAGAATCTGCCTCCCAAAGCAGGGGACACGGGTTCGAGCCCTGGTCTGGGAAGATCCCACATGCCGCGGAGCAACTAGGCCCGTGAGCCACAATTACTGAGCCTGCGCGTCTGGAGCCTGAGAGGCCGCGATAATGAGAGGCCCGCGCACAGCGATGAAGAGTGGCCCCCACTTGCCACAACTAGAGAAAGCCCTCAAACAGAAACGAAGACCCAACACAGCCATAAATAAATAAATAAATAAAAATTAAACTTAAAAAAAAAAAAAAATTATCACAACCAAACTGCAGTGTTGAGGGATGCACATTTGAGTGATAAAGTTCAAAAGAAGTATGAGGAGGAGATTGCTATAAAATCTGGTTAGCCACTACAAAATACAGGAAAGGGCTTCTGAGGTGCGTGGCAAAGTTCTCTTCATGATCTGGGTGATGTTACGCAGACATGTGCATTATTCTTTAAGCTACAAATTAGTTTTAGATTTCGGTATCCGTGGGTTATTTGACAATAAAAAGTTTTACGAAATAAAAAAAAAAATTACCTGAAAGTACACCAGTCTTTTCATCTGTACTTCTATTCATTCAGAAAGTACCTTTATATATGATCAAGGGACAAAATTAGGTCTTCAGTATAGCACATAAGGATACAAAAAGGTCTGTAACATGCTATTAAAGCAATCAGTAAACTTTTTAAAATTTAACTTAGAGGAAAATTACCAATAACATGAAAAAATAAGAGCAATGGTATTTTTATTTATAAGGATCTAAGCTTTAAGAGCTCAAAATATCTTAGGGAGTCCTTTAAATTCTAATGAATCAATGCAATATTACTAATAAATAGTTAGAAGATATTAGCCTCCTTTAAAGTAAAAGAAGATATTAGCCTCTTTTACTTTTTTAAAGTAAAAAACAATTGAGGCCCAGAGTAACTCGGCCAAACCACTGGATTATTGCTGAGTGACTGACAATTAATTATTATTATTATTATTCTGTGTTATAATAAGCATATATTAAATTCTAACCAAAATCTACCTGGCAAAATCATCATGGCCTCATTAGAGATGATGATACAAATGACTCACCTGGGATTATACAGCTAGTAAACTCAGGAGCCAGGATTCAAACCGGGCAACCCGGTCTGGAGTGAAGGCCCTCAACCACTCCACATGCTGACAGAATCAGTAAAGAAGATAAGATACTTCCCCAATTCAGCATCTTACCCAGGAGTTTCCCCACCTTTTTTTATTGGAGTAATACACGTCAAACGACAGTCTCACAGGTTCATGGAGTAAAGAGAATTCTCCACGGGCTCTGGCATTCCCCTTTCCCAAACGTTAAGGCATAATAGAATGTAAGAGCAAATGACATCACTCTGGGGTGAATATGAAATCTTCTTTTGTAGCTTTTAATGAAATAACTGGCAAACTTTCAGTACTTAATTACTGTATTTCATTGATTGAAACTTCCATTTTTCCTCTGTATAACTTCTCTGAAATAGGGATGGCATCATAGAATTGCTGCCCATCAGGGCCTTATAAAGATACACTTAACCTCTATTAGCATTCAGTAAAATTACCTTTCCGTGTATACGGTGGTCATTTCCATGATTGTAACGTTACGGATTTGTGTAACGACCACCACAGTCATAATACAAAGCAGTTCAATCCTTCATGCCGTCTTTTTGTACTCACCCCCTCCCCAGCTCCTTAGCCTAAGCAACCTCTGATCTATTCCTTGTTACTACATTTCTGTCTCTCCAAGACTATCATTGCTAGTCAACTATACTGCAACATAAAATAATTTTTATAATTTAAATAATAAAAAAATTAAAAAATAAAAAGACAAAAAATAAAACAGATAACCAACAAGGACCTACTGTATAGCACATGGAACTCTGCTCAATATTCTGTAATAACCTAAATGGGAAAATAATTTGAAAAAGAATATACACATGTATATGTATAACTGAATCACTCTGCTGTACACCTGAAACTAACACAACATTGTTACTCAACTATGCTCTAAAATAAAATTAAAATTTTTTTTAAATCATATAAATGGAATCATTCAAAACATAACCTTTTGACAACAGTTGAGATCTCAAACCTTTTGAGATCATTCAGT
The DNA here is from genome assembly GCF_028564815.1 of Eubalaena glacialis. NCBI lineage: Eukaryota > Metazoa > Chordata > Mammalia > Artiodactyla > Balaenidae > Eubalaena > Eubalaena glacialis. Next base: position 58,503,478 of record NC_083723.1, on the reverse strand, counting down.
ATGATTCCTCTGAGATTAAGTTATTTTGTATATGGACAATTCATGTATTTTCATTTGAGTTGCATTCCATTGTATAGATGTACCAGTTCACCAATTCATCCGCTGCAGGATATGTGGATTGTTCCATGCTTCTGATGATTATGAACAGAACTGCTATAAACAGTTACATACAGTTTCCTGTGTGAAAGTAAGTTTTCCTTTCTCTAGGGTAAATGCATTGGAATGGGATGCTGGCTCATACAGTAAATGTGTTTTTCTCGCTATAAGAACTGTCAACAGCATTTCAGTGTAGCTGTACCATTTTCATTGCCACCAACAATTGTATAACAGTTCCAGTTGTGTCTTCCTTTCTTTTTGCAGTCTCATGATAGGTTTATTAGTGTTATTACTCCTTTCAGGTAACCAGCTTTAGGTTTTTTGTCTCTGACATTTTGTTTTCAACTTCATTAATTTCTGCTCTTTATCATTTCCTTGCTACTGCTTGGTTTGGGTTTGCATTGCTCCTCTATTTCTAGTTCCTTAACACAGCAACTCAGATCATTGATTCAAGATCTTTCTTCATTTCTAATATAAGCATTTAGGTACTGTTTTAGCAGCATTCTACAAAGTGTGATGTCATTTTACTAAAGTTCAAAATATTCTCTAATTTATCTTGAGACTTTCTCTTGGACACAGATGATTTAATGTTTATTTTCCAAGCGCTTGAAGGTTTTTCTTTTACCTATTATCGATTTCTAGTTTGTTTCTATTATTGTCAGAGAACATACTTTGCATGCTTTCAATTCCTCTAAATTTGTTAATATTTGTTTTATTACCCGGGGTACATTCTGTCCTGGAGAATGTTCTCGGTGCACTTGAAAGGAATGTTTATTCTTCTACTGCTGGGTGAAAAGTTTTGTGTAAATTAGATCAAGTTAGTTGGTGGTACTCTTTACTCTTTCTATATCCTTGTTGATCTTCTATTGATTCCAGCAAATACTTAGAGAAATACTGCAGTTTCCAGCTATAATTGTTGATTTGTCTATTTTTCCCTTCATTTTGGTCAGTTCACGCTAAGTATATTTTGAAGCTCTGCAGTTAAATGGATATACATTTAGAATTATGTCTTTCTGGTGAATTTATCCTTTTATTATGTAAGGTACTTTTTTATTACTTTCATATTAATATAGCCATCCAGTTTTCTTTTGATTAGTGAATACATGGTATGTGCTTTTACTTTTATTTACTTGTAACCTACCTTTAAAACATTATGTTGGAAGTAAACTCTTGTAGGCAGCATACAGTTGGGTCGAATCTTAATATCCATCCTAAAATCTTTATCTTTTAGTTGGTGTGCTGAAACCACTGACATTTAATGAAATTACTGATGTATTTGGATTTAGGTCATCTATTTTATTATTTATATATTTGTTTTCTCCCTTTGTTTTGTGTTCCTCTATTTCTCCTTTCTCTTCTGGTTTAAACTTGTTCTTAGTATTCGGTTTTATCTCTTGTGTTTCTGATCGAATCTCTTTGTATAGTTTTTTTAAGTGGTTGCTCTAGGGATTTCAATATTCATATTTAACCTTTTAGAGTCTACATAAAATATTTTACCACAGCAAGTAAAATGTAGAAACCTAACCATGGTATTATAGGCCCCTTTACCTTACTGCTTTTATGTTGCACTTAGTTATCTACAACACTGCAGCTGTCTCATACATAGAAAAACTCATCAGAAAATATTACCTTTGCTTTCAACCTATAAATAGTTTAAAAATGTAAAGAGAATTATGTGAGTCTATTCTATTTATTGATTCTGTTGCTCTTCCTTAATTCCTGATGTTCCTAGATTCCTTCTGGCATCATCTCCTTTGTATGAAAGGCTCTGTTGAGATATTCTTTTAGAGTACATCTTTTGGCAACAAACTTATCTTTTTTTTCCTTTACCTGAAATTGTTTTTATTTTGTCTTTATTCCTGAAGGGCAATTTTTTTTTTTTTTTTTTTGCTGGATATATTATACTGAGTTAATAATATTCGTTTTTAGCACTTTAAAAATCGTATTCTACTTTCTTCTGGTTCCCATGTTTTCTAATGAGAAATTTATAGTCATTCAAATTATTGTTCCTTTATAAGCAATGCATCATTTCTCTCTGGTTACTTTCAAGATTTTTGTCTTAGTTTTCAGCAGTCTGCTTATGAAGTAAGTATCTGGATATGGACATCTTTGGGGTTATCATGGTGCAGTTACCTGAGCTTCTTGAATCTGCAGTTTTATGTCTTTTATCAAATTTGGTAAGTTTTTATTCATAGTTTCTTCAAATGTTTTTTTCTGTACTGCACTTTTTCCTCTGCTTCTGGGATTCAGATGACCTGCTGCATTCCCACAGATGCTGAGTACTGTTAATTTTTTTCCCCATTTCTTTTCATTCTGTAGTTCAGAATGAAAAACTTCCAATGATATATTTTAACTTCAGTGGCACTCTGCCATCTCCATTCTGTTATTAAGCCCATCTAGTAAGTTTTTATTTTGGTTATCTTCTTTTTTTCAGTTTTAAGATTTTTGTTTGGTTCTTCTTTATTTTCTCTATGCCTTTGCTGAGACTTTTCATCTTTCAAGAGCATTTTCCCTTACTTGTTGCAGCATTTTTATAATAAGTGCTTTAAAGTATTTTTCAGAAAATTCCAACATCTGTGCCATCTCAGCATGGGTATCCATTAATTGTCCTTTCCCATGTGAGTTTAGATTTTCCTGACTCTTTGCATGTTAACTGACCTCAGATCATATCCTGTACATTTGAGTAATATCCTCTCTCACCTCCAACCTCTCCCTGTACATTCCACTTCTTTAGTGCATCCCTTTTCATTACTCCTACCAGAAAGCTGGGATCCTATTTATCCCATTTTGCACACATTTCCCATGACTGCACCTGTGTCCAAAGCTAAGCAACAGGAGAAATTAAGAACAGCAACAGTGGTCATCCCACCTCTTAGAATCATAGCAACGCTGATTGAAGAGGAATGTTCACTTCTCTCAGAATTTTAGGCTTCTCTGGGCCCCCACTGATGCCATTGTTAATGCCACTATTGCCACATGATTGCTTGGGAATTAAAGCACTGAGTCAGAGAAAAGAAAAAAGGGGAGATATCTTCACTTGCTGAACATTAGGAAATACCTTTCCTGCTTCTCTGATCAGAATTAAGGGGCTTTTCTTGGAACTCTGTCAACTCCAATGCCCACTTCTGGACATTGGACCCAGGGCTGCATTGGACCCAGGTCAGGACAAAACAGAGCCTGACATAATTCACTGCCAGTTAGGCAGTACTTCAAATTTGGGTCTTACTCATTAATCCACCTGTACTGTTTACTTTGAAGCCTCAAACAGCTGTTCTATGTATTCTGTCCATATAGATTCATTCGCTAGGAGAAACAGAGTGGAGTGAGCTTGCTCCATCTTACCCAGAACCAGAACTCTGCCTGTGTCTTTTTACATATGAACAAGTGTGATAAAAATATATGCCTAAATAAACATAAAAGAGCTCATTTAATAAATATGTTTATAAGTTTCTAAGTGAAAATAAAACATTACATTGTAGTTTAATAGGCAGCACTTTTCTTTTCTCAACGGTATAAAAATAATATTGCTTCTTACAAGCAATGGCACCTTAGAGTCAATGAAACATGGTAGAAATGAAGTACCTGGTTACATGCCTCCCATGACTCCCTAGTCACATAACAAGACCACGCTGTGTTTGACAGCTGCTTATCTAACAATGTTGTCCGCCTCATGCCAAAAGAGCAGAGACCATCTAAACCTTTAAACTTCAAAAGCAAAGTCACACTGTCTCTCATTTGCATACTTAATCAGGCAAGAGTTAAGAATACTCTTCAACAGAACCCTAAATCAGATGCTTAGAGACTTAGAAAGTAACATAAAAGTCTCAGCTGGTTCACTAGGTCACAATATACTAGAGAAGACAACACTCTCAATACCAAAACCAATTAAGCATTAACTGAAGCCCATAAGGATATAAAATAGAGACAACAACTCAGAAGGTCAGCTGTCCTCTTGTGCAGGACCCTTCAATGCTACAGCTACACACTATTACTCCAAGTGGAAGAAGGAGAAAAGACATGGAGGTCCTTCCAACAGCAGATGCTCCTCTGCCTCCGCTTTTCTCTCTGCTCTCCCAGGAGTTGACAGTAGCAGAGAAGAACATTAACACAATTCCAACCATCTACCCTGGAGGTGCATCAAAGGACTCCTAGCATAGATATCCGGAATGCCCAAGTTTTCAATGTATCACAGCTTCATCTGCCAAACTCTTTTGAAATTTTCTCAAGTTTCAATCTAGCTGTTAAGTACAATGGAATTCTTTAAGCGCTTTCAATCCCCCGGTTTAACGTGCTTCGCAACCTACAACTTAGCCACCTTTGGTTAGGATATACAGTTTAACAAAATATATTCATACATAATGTGTTTTCCTAAGTGTTTAATTCCAGTGTCATTCTAACTAAAGTCCTATATAGGAGGCATAAAGTATAATCTCAAAGTTAACAAATGAGGTCAAAATCTAATTTATAATATACTCATCTTTTAGAAATTCCTCTAATTGTCCTTGAATATTAGAACTCTTGGAATACATAAAGTATCCGGTCTTATTTGAAGGGTTAGAAAACAGATGCAATTTGGAATCTTCATTTAACTTCACAAAACAGTAATATGTAAAATCTCTAACATGCACAGCTTCCTCTTTACCGTGTGATAAACCCACTGACACATTAACAAGGAGCAAGAAATACCTAGACATATGCTTCCATCAATTAATCATGAGTAGGGACACATGAGTGCTCAGGATGGTATTTGTATTTTACAAAAATTTTCAAACACAGTGGTGAAGAGAGAAGTAAACCTAAATACTAGATTAGTTCTAGAAGCAAGTAGGCAAAAAATCCAAAAGTCAGTTTTCCATTTTCTTAGAAACATCTAACACGATGAATTCCATCAGGCCTCATCCACTACATTGACCTCTTGAGCCAAAATTTTTGTGTTCATAGGTAAGTAAGAAACAACTATATCAAATCCAGAAATAGTCATTTCCAAAAGATGTCAAGTCCTAATCCATTCAAAGTGGGGGCAGTCATCTTCTATTCTCCTGTCCAGTTCATTGAATCAAAAGCCAATCTTAAAAAAAAAAAAAAAAAAGCCAATCTTAGAGTCTATTTTCTGTCTCACATGAACAATTTTAAAGGAGTCAAACAGAATCACCAATGTTGAGCACTGAAATCCCCATCTCAGTTTCATCTGTAGTAAGATGCCTAAGGTTTCTCTGAACACCTATCTAAAGGAAGCTCTTAGAACAGTAAGGGCAGCAGGCCATCAAGCAAAGAGAAGCAGTCAACAAGCCATGACTACAGGACAAGTGGACAACAGGGATAGTAACTAGAGATTTGAGAAAGAAATACAGACCCACATTAAAAGGTCAAAGTGGTCTTCTGTAAGTTGGCTTTCTTCTCAACTGTACATGTTTTACCTGGAGGACACCGGGAAGGCAGATTTTTTTTTTAAGATGTTTTATATCAGATCTTAACCACATTTTTAAATGAGTCACTGAATACCAAATGAAGTTTCCTACCTTGCAACTGAAAATAAGCAGACATGTGACATCTTGTCTCCTGCACGTGTTTTTACGTGTAAGGATATTACTGTTTTCCAAGAAAACGATGCAAAACTTTTTTTTTCTTTTCAAAGTATATATTCTTTCTTAGTTAAGAGAAATAAATTTGAAGGAAATGCAATTTTCTAAGGCTAGTGACTCATCAGGATATTTATAAAATGTATTGTATTATTACTTAAAGCATAAGTGTCATGTTTGCATTTTTGTTGTTTTTTTCCTACCTACATCAGAGTTAAGCCTAACTGGCTAGTTTTTGTCTGTTATTAAGTCTTATTTAGCTAGTTACTTAATACCTCACTGTGACCTTAGAAGTTTTTGAACATGACAGATTTACTTGCTTATGCTTGAATTAGCATCTCACTAACGACAAATTAAGGAAATTATAAAGTTAAACAAAAAAGTGAACTCCACTTTCTCTAATCTTGACCCGAATATTTAACTTTCTAATTTACATTTTTTTTTCTAGTAAGAGTCCAAGGAAAACAAATTGCTATTAAATCATATTGCAGCCTTCCTGTTCTCACTAATTAAAGCTTGACGCAAATGTCGATACAGAGTCACGTAAGATACAATGGCAGTACTATTCAAGAGAGTAAAGAATAAAAAGTGTAGTATTTACAAACAAGTTATGGTATTAATGTGAAAATTTGGAAAATGAAGTATCATCGTCAATAGCCAGACACATCAAAAATTACAGTTTCCATGTAAATCTTAGCTTTGCATTATCCAAAAAGCATGGTTAATAATAAAATGGCATCATCACTGGCTATTTAGCAAGAAAAACCTAATGAGGACATACCACAGATGTAGAAAACTGATTTAAAGTTTTTCATCTTTTCAATTTGAGAAGATTTGAAAAGGCTATGCACTTAAAATGCCATGATTTTAAGTGAAGATATTAAAGGATCACTAAAAAACAAAGGCATTCGTTTCTCCATATGCATAAAATACAAACTACAACACCATGAATCTTCCTAAATCTCAGGAACACTGAATCAGTTTTATCCACGTGTGATTTGATTTTATTCCTTTCAGTCAGAGACAACTTAAAAGTATATTCAGCTACTTTCAATGTATAAGCAGAAAAGAATTCAATTGCTTGCCTACTGATTTAATTCCTTTAAAAAATTGTATGAAACATAAAAAAGCAGGCATATGGGGATTTATAGCTTGACTGTGCATAAATACTTGACACTGAAAGAAATCACCTGTATCAATGATGTTGAAAATAAAAATCTATTTTCAGAATAAAGTCTAAAGTTCTGAACCAATAGGCGATAATGTAGTTTCGAGAAATCAATTTCCTTTAACATAAAGTTCTTAGCAAATGGAAAACATTACATAATGACTGGGGAAAGACATTTTTATATGAACATTAATATTAACTATTTTAAGTAATATTAATTAAAGCCAGTTAAAAATGAAATGATTATCAATGTTACCTATTTTTTCCATTTTTATATAAACTACCATGAGGCTTTTTTACAGTACTAGCTTACTTGGGTTTGTACAATCATAACCAGGAGAGAACAAAATACAATTATTTTTAAAACACTCCAGCCAGAAAACTAAAAATATTAAAATATGTGATCAAAGATGATGGTAGAAAATAAATGCAATGTTTTACTTAGAAATCCCTTAGGGGCTTTCCATCTTACAAAATTTTAGCATACAGTATTGATCCTTTTGCCACGATATGGTCAGCATAGTAAATCAAGTGTGGGTTTGGGACTGTTTACATGGTACACGTAAATCTAGAAAAAGTATATTACTGCTGTAACCATTTTAATAGTTTGCGTAGGTCTGAGCACGCAGATCAGGCTTGGGTGGGCTCAACCAGCTTATGTGACAAAAGTACAGTATATCTTTGTTAAGTGGCTCTTCACAAACCTGTCAGTCAACCCAGAGTCTTGCTGCACCAATTAACCACACTATTCCTTAGAAAAGTTTATATTTTAAATTTCACACACCAAAGCCTAAAAGAGTTAAACATTAAAGAACAATGACCGAATCCAATTCTCTACCTCAGAAAAAGGAGTATTAAAAATGCTTTGTTTTACATAAGAGTAAATTTGTGATTCACTGTACATTTTTCAAAGTTGTGTGTGTGAAAGACTGTAAAAGAAATCTGAGAGTACTACTTATATACATGTTTCCTATTATTGAACAGTTCACTGTAAGTGGAAATCCACATAAATATACTGACAGTAAAATAAATTAAGCTTAAAAGTAAAACTTAGCTAACAACATAAAATAAAAGTCAGATTTTGAGACTTGCTATAAACCATAATTTGAGGATTTGAGCATCAAAAGCTTGCCTGAAGTTAGTTACATCAAAATTCCCATACTGAAGAGATGGACTTGAACATAAATTAAGAAGGACCAAAATATACATGCCGTTTCAGTGACAAGTCAATCTGGGAATACGAAATGCTCTTACAAGTTTTGACATTTATCCTAGAAATATTTTATAGAGTTTGAAAAACACTTAGTAAACAAGAAAATAGTTACATCAGAATATAATACGTTGACCAGCAATAATTGGTATTGAAGTAAAAAAAGCAGCACAGGAAAGACAACTTACAGAATACTAAGCACACATATCACAGAGAAAAAAGTTCCATTCTAGAAGAGGAAAAACTGTTATGGCTCAGTGATGAATGTTAAACTACCGGAATTTAAAAATGAAAGAAACAGTACCCAAACCATCATTTTGAAACTATTATTCTGATGTCGAATTTTAATTTTTATTCTTTCTCTAGTCTTGTCTAGAAATCTGCTGTTTCAATATTATCTGCTTTTCCCACACTCCCACACTCTCTAGAATACTACTGTGTGCTTAGCACAGCACTAGGAGATAACATCTTCAGCATCAATTGTGTGATCATTCTTCCCAGCCGAAGACGGTTTTAAACCGACAGAACCTGAACTGGGCAGGCTGGATTTTATAAGCCATTTGCTGTACCCACCAAAGAGAGAGACTGAATCCAGTATCCACTTTAGCGGTCAATGTGAGTAGGGACATGACTCAAAGTGCAGTGGCCACGTCCCAGAATAGAGTCAGGCTTAAGGTGAAGGGAGAAGGGGATTAAATTGTGGATCCTGTTCTTACTATGTGACCTAGAGGAAAGTACTAAATCTCACTAAGTTTCAGTTTTCCTACTTGCAAAATTCGGAGCAGTAATATCTATGTTAACAGCATTATACAAAACAAATGAAATAACATATAAAGTACCTGGCATGACTGCCATGTGCTCCAAGTCCTGGTTCTAAACCTTGACGAAAGTGCATACATTCAAATATTATATCATCTCTATTTTAAAAAAGAAAAGAATAGATCTATACACTGGAGCTCAATATGCACACGCTGGAAGCAGGTAGAGGTAAGGTGGGAGGGAAAGGCCATCTATTCCCATAATTTATGTTCCTTAGATTCTAAAGAAAAAATACCAATAAATTTGGTTCAACTCAATGTCAGAGGATAGAAAAAAGAACAGACATTCTTTCCCCCTTCACTGAATCAAATCTAAAAGAGGGTCACACCAAGTTACAGTTAATGCTGAAATCCAAAAAGTTCTTAAACGTTTTTAAAATTGTTTTCATATATATATTTGATGGCAAATGCATAGCACAGGGAGATCAGCTCGGTGCTTTGTGACCACCTAGAGGGGTGGGATAGGGAGGGAGACGCAAGAGGGAAGAGATATGGGGATATAGGTATATGTATAGCTGATTCACTTTGTTATAAAGCAGAAACTAACACACCATTGTAAAGCAATTATACTCCAATAAAGATATTTAAAAAAAAAATTTGATGGCAAAATGAGTCCTAAACTTGAACTGGCTAGGGGCTTTATAGTCATTCTAAATATTGAGCATAAATATTCATGTACCGTAAGTTTCATTATGTGGTAAGGTCCCAAATCCCACTGGTAATGTGATATAATGTATGACATACAGCAGTAGCTTCTGAAAATACACAGTAATCAAAATTCCTAAACATATGTAGCCCAAGAATTTCAGAGAGGGGAATCTGAACAATCTCTGCTTAAGGAAAAAAGGGAGAACAGCTGTATAAAGAGGTAAACTGACTAAGGTAGAAAAATTTATAGTTAAGAATTAATTTTCTATCCTTCTTAAATTAGTATTTGCTTAGGACCCTTGAACATCCTATAATACAGAAACAACCACACTACTTACATCATTGAGTTCTTGGAGAAGCAAGAGATAATCTATATAAAATGCTTTAAACAATGCCTGGCACAAAGTAAGTACCCAGTAAATGCTGTGTCATACAAGTGCCTAGAAAAATACTTTGAACATTTACATGGAAAACGCAAACAGGTGAATAGATAGCTCAGATAGTTAGCCTGCTATATACCATACTCTATTTTAGAATTTTATTTTTAAAAATCTAAGAGTTTTCCTTTTCCTATGCCCGGAATTGTTTCTACTATGAGGCCTCAGAGACAGTATTAGTTCAAGTCATGGAAGCAGGTAGCAATCCCAGTTGAGCCAACAAACATTTGAAACTGACAGCGTGGAAAGACTTGAAGCTCTAAATACAATAAAAGATATTATTTAGGGAAAAAAAATCAACTATTCAAGACTGGAGAGTAGCCTAGAAGAATGCTTCTGGAAATTAATGTACAAACTAATGAGCCAGAGTTTTTGTTAAAACGCAGATTCTGACTTAATGTGTCAGGGCCAGACATTCTGCATTCAAGTTCTCTGGTAATCACAACACTACCGGTCTAGAAACCCAGACAGAGTAGGAAGGCACCCCAGCAGTGGTCCTCACAGGGTAGGAGCAACATCAGAGTCTCTTGGAAAGTTATTAGAAATGCAAATCTGAAAGAACGTAAGGAGACTCTTCTCTAAATCAGCTGTTGACATCCAGACCGGTTACTTTCCCTAAGAATAAAAGCAGAATACTTCTTAAATACTTGACAAGGAGCATACTAGAACATGCTACCTAAACAAAACAATTTCTCTCTGCAAACAATTTCCAAAACTAAAGCCCCCTGCAATTATACTTAAAATGTAGGCTTTTAGGGGTTTCCCTGGTGGCGCAGTGGTTGAGAATCTGCCTGCCAATGCAGGGTACACAGGTTCGAGCCCTGGTCTGGGAAGATCCCACATGCCGTGGAGAAACTGGGCCCGTGAGCCATAATTACTGAGCCTGCGCGTCTGAAGCCTGTGCTCCGCCAACAAGAGAGGCCGCGATAGTGAGAGGCCCGCGCACCGCGATGAAGAGTGGCCCCCGCTCGCTGCAACTAGAGAAAGCCCTCGCACAGAAACGAAGACCCAACACAGCCAAAAATAAATAAATAAATAAATTAAAATATTAAAAAAACCCAAAAAACTGTAGGCTTTTACATGACAAGAAGCCTGCTCTTGATAATACATAGGCAAAGTACTGAGATATGTAGCATCCTCACTTGAACCACTTACCAACTTTTCACAAAATGGCTCACTTCCATTTTACCTAGGTCATAGAGATATGAGTTTATAAAGAAACCAGACTGAGTTTTATATTTCCTTGTGCTGAGAATATAGCAAACTACAACATGGTTTAGGCAACTTCTCCAGAGTAATGTTTATACATAGCCTGGCTCATATGTAAATATATGTCAACATTTTGATTTATAGCTATAGATGATCTGTTTACATACACAGATATACAAATTAAAGTACATTAATGGTTTGAAACACAATATTCTTGAAGGACAAAAAACATGAGGATAAACTACAAATACAGAATGTTATGAACAAAGAAAAGATTTCAGTTTTCTGAATGTGAAGCCAATTGATTGTTAAATAAGCTTTCCATAAAATAAAATAAAAACTGTTGCCCTCACAATTCCCATTCAGTATTTCTTTCAACTTCAGTCAACATCTGAATTTACAAGGTCACTTCTCAGTCGCTATCTGAGTACATCGTTCTGTCCTTAACATATTTTTGAAGGAGTAAATTACAAATAGATTGTAAAGCACCACACTTGCTTAGGCGCTGGGGGTGGACCCCTCTGATTTTGGCTAGGACCATGTATACATACAACAGTGGTGATGTCAGGAGACATTTGATGGTCACAGCAGGGGAGGGGAGGGAGGGAAGAGTGCTTCTGGCATCTAGTGAGTAGAGGCCAGGCAACTTTTAGGATGTTGCCTGTCAAAACAGTCCCCAGAACAAAGAATTACCTGGCCTAAGATGCCAATAGTGCCAAGGTTAAGAAACTATGATTTGAACTGTGGAGGTTGCAAAAGTACAGAATGAATGTCCCTTGTGCATCATCATTACATTTCTAGCACGGTGTCAAGCACAGTAATAAATATTTGTTGATTATGAAATAAACTACTTCTGTGTAGCTGAGATCTTAGAGTCAGAGATGAAAAGAATGAGAAAGGGGTTATTACATATATAATATCTAAAATTACAAAACAAAATTGCAGTCATTGTCAGGACTAAAAGGAATTAAAAATCTCTCAGCCCAATTTCTCTATTTCAGAAAATTTTTTTTCTCATGCAAAACATGCTGTCTGATGTACTGATATGGCAGTGTTGGGAGGGGGTAGACAGTCCTCTGAATAAATAAAAACAAAATATAATATATTTATAAATTAGAATATCAGTTTTCACTTCTAATAGTGTCAATGTCACCTACGTTTCTCAAATTAATAAAGTATTTCCTTTATAAAAGCTAAAACCAATGTTACATAAATCATAATAAGTGATATTTCAAAGCAGGAAACAAAATAAATGTAATTATTTTTCAAAAAAACAACTCACAGACCTCCGTGGCCTACAGCATTTATACTTCTGAGAATTCTGGGCTTTAAAATGTCATGAGAAATTCTCAACTGGCTTACATTTTTGAAACATAGGAACTGACAGTCATTAAGGCCAAACATACCCTTAATAATCGATTCAGCTGCATACAGATCTCGTTTGTAGGTCACCTAGAGGACAGATAAACTTCATTAGACTTAACAGAGTAGGAAGGAATGTGAAAGCAATAAAATTATGCCCCCAAGGAAATTCTTGATTTTGGAGAAACTATAAACACATAATACTGACAATTTTTAAATTATAACAACATCAGTTTATTCAGAAAAAATATATATTGTTTCTACAAATGGTTGAAGATTTGCTTTTAAATCTTTAAGTAAATTGAGACGTTATGTGGCAGTGGTTACCAAAGTCTTATTAATATAAGTATTATATCAAAGAAAATGTGGTAGCATTTAAATAAAAGTATTAGAATTATTGTTTAATAGTAGGTTTTATGTTGGAAGGAAAGAAGGAAAAGTATATATTAAAAAAATTACCAAATTGCATTTTCAGTTGAAATGAGATAATTCTGAAAGACCAATTCACATTGAGGGTCTTCATTCTGAATTGAGTTTATCTGTATACATCCAGATAAGGTTCACCTTTTTAAGATTTTTATTAATACATAACTGATAGAAAGAGCCTGGAGGGTACCACTATGTATATAAGAACAATCATGATCTTTGCTTAAGAACATACAGCCTCCTTGCAATAACCTATTCCTTGTAATATACCCTGCATGGTCCTACAGACTATGGTCCTACAGCAGATAGTTCCCAGACTACATCCAGTGAGCTCAGGTACAGAACATGTCAAGTGCATGGCACTGCAGAATCACTTTTCCTGCATCACAGAACTGAAGAACATAATAAATAATCAAATATATTAATAAATACTATAAGGTCTTAGGAGCTTACCATTCACGTGTTCAGATGATTATGATGCAAATGGTCTAAAAACCCACTTTGAGAAATACTCACTAATTAATACCCTTCCATGTCTATAATTTGGACTATTTTCCTCAAGATTATATCCTAACTAAACTTGTACAGAAACTTTGTTCAGCTAAGTGGCTCAGGGCACTTCTACCCAAAATAGGTTTCCCTGCTATGCCTGTATCCTGGCAGGTAACCCTGGTCCAAAACTATACCTTACAATCCAGAACTAATGTAGCAGCTAACCTGTAAGACAGATGGAAATTTCCTCAAGCACTCAACCAATCTATTAAAATCAAATATGACATTGTTAAATTATGTCTAAAACAAGCACATGTGAACCAAAACTAGTACTATAGTTACTGATCCAAAATGCAGTTCTCTTATCTGGGGAAAAAAATAGAAAACAGACACTTAAAGCTTCAGACTATGCATTTCACCAAATTAAAGAATGTATTGATCTCATTCACTCATTCAATAAATATTTATCAAATAACTACCATGTTGTACATCCTGTTCTAAGGGCTGGAAGAGAGCAACGAAAACAGTGAGCAAAACTCAACCTGTAGAAACAACATTTTAGAGGATAAATTTCTCTTGTAAGAATTGAATAAAACACATTTGTTTCGGGCTTCCCTGGTAGTGCAGTGGTTGGGAATCTGCCTGCCAGTGGGAATCCGCCTGCCAATGCAGGGGACACAGTTTCGAGCCCTGGTCCGGGAAGTTCCCACATGCCGCGGAGCAACTAAGTCCGCGAGCCACACTACTGAAGCCTGTGCTCCGCAAAAAAAAAAGCCACTGCAATGAGAAGCCTGCGCTCCGCAAGGAAGAGTAGTTCCCGCTCTTGGCAACTGGAGAAAAGCCCACGCACAGCAACTAAGACCCAACGCAGCCATAAATAAATAAATATTTATTTTACCAAATAAAGACAAGACAAGGCTGCGGAGCTCAAGACAGACAGGAAGCAGAGATCCTCAAGGCCTAGAGTAGAGCCACATGGGGGCTTCACGGGCGAGAGATGAGGCTGGAAAGTCGGGGCTCCCGCAACACAAACCCACACACGCACCTGTGGTAGAGGCCTCCTGTCATGTCAGTTACATCTACTTATTCTTTTAAATGCCTCTGAACACCTTCTAACCCCCGGCCTTCGGCCAAGCAATGGGGACACAGCTACCTCTCATGGTATTAAATATTAATATTAAATATTAAATATTTAAATATTAAAAAAACACATTTGTTTCCATGAAAACCCAAAGTTAACTAGATATCTGAAATCACTCAATATTTGCAATTTAAATGAGAAAAGGGGCTTCCCTGGTGGCGCAGTGGTTGAGAATCTGCCTGCCAATGAAGGGGACACGGGTTCGAGCCCTGGTCTGGGAAGATCCCACATGCCGCGGAGCAGCTAGGCCCGTGAGCCACAACTATTGAGCCTGCGCGTCTGGAGCCTGTGCTCCGCAACAAGAGAGGCCGCGACAGTGAGAGGCCCGCGCACCACGATGAAGAGTGGCCCCCGCTTGCTGCAACTAGAGAAAGTCTCGCACAGAAACGAAGACCCAACACAGCCATAAATAAATAAATAAATAAATAAATAAATTTATAAATGAGAAAAGGCTTTTTTCCCCCTATAACTGTCCGCCATGTAAGGTAAACTCAAATCAGAAATTAACAGGAAGATGCCTAATTACCATAGCTGATTTTTTATTCCTTCCTGCTTTCTTTGAGAGATAAAACCACATTCCAAATTTAAATAGAATAATTGTGAAAGTACTTTATTCTTTTTTCCAAATAAATCTATCTTAACAATGGGTTTTTTAAATGAAAAAAACTTGGTCTCAAATACTAAAATGATTTTTCTAGCATATTTGCAAGACAACATTTTTGCATTGGAATCAGTCTTATGAATAAAATACATGAATTATTACCTAAAGGTTCTTTCTACACTAATATTAAATAAGTAATTGTATAAACAAGAAAGACGTCAAAATTTGAACTGTGCCCTCTGCAGTGAAAGCGCGGAGTCCTAACCACTGGACTGCCAGGGAATTCCCCTAAAATTCATCTTTTTGTCTACATTTTCTTGTTGGCTGTGGATATGTACTATACACAGATTAAAGTTTTTGATGTTTATTAATATTTTCTACATAAAGCCTTATTGAAAACCTCAACTATACTTCTCAACAAACATTAAGGAAAATAAACTACAAAACATTTCTGACAAACTTATAAAGTACTGTGTTGAAAAACAGCCTTCTGTTTTTCTAAATAAAACAGCTGCCATATTTCAAAGGGAAGAGTACTGAAAATGTTTTAATTCTGAATTGATGACTCTTTTTCTATCAAGCTTTTACAGTAATATGGATTGTCCTTTCCTTATTTTTAATTTTATGAAAAGTTTAATAACCAGTTTTGAGATTGATTTTCTTCTGTAAGCATGATCTGCAGGTTTTCTTTGACCTTGCATAATACCTCAGTATGGAAAACAGTTACTTAAAAAAAAAAAAAAAAAAAAAAAATCAGCCCTAGTGATAGAAGAGCCTAAATCCTCTGATTCACTGGTTTTCACACTGTGCTCCTTAGAGCTCAGGGGCCACCGAAAGACCAGTGTGGAAGCTCTGTGCAACTGACGCTCAAAGCCCCACATCTGCTACTCACCTAGTTTAGCTCAATTTTTGCCTGTTTTGTTTCACTGTGCTTCTGTGCAATATTGCATCTTAGTATTTAGCTTTAAAAATATTTATATTCAGTGGAAGAGAAACCTGAAACTGAGAGCCACAGAGATAGTTGCCTTTAACTCCTAGGCCAGAGCACTCTCAGCTACGTCAAGGTGAGTTCCACAGGACACTACTGTACCTGCTTTGTCTTGCTCTGTGTTGACAATATGGTAAATTAAAGAGACTTCTCAGAGCCAGGTCCAGTTGGCCACCATCTTACATAAATCAGACTACACTTAATGTTCTTCCATCTTTCACCTCATAAGAAAATGAGTATGTACTCCAATAATTAGAATAAAGCCAGAAAATCTTAAATTTCAAAGACAGATACAAATTTAGATTTGGATGGGGATATTATATTGATTTCCAGTTCATCAATTATGTCTATCTAGAAAATGTTCTTTCCTCTAGACTGGATAACTAGATGAAAACCTCTAAAAAGACACAATTTCACCACAGTGTATTTTTGAGGTTAAAAAGCAAAAAGTGAGACTATTTTCTTTTGTTTTTAACAAAGATGCTAGAACACTTGAATCTAAAAAAAGTAATTCCCATCAAAAGAAATCCTCAAAAGTCAGTCACTCCAATAATGTTGTGATGACACATCAACGCCTTCTAAAGAAGCATTTTCAGACAATGGAATACAGTTAAATTTCTTCAATAACTTATTATGAATCTTTTATGCCTTGAAGACAGATTTAACACTTAGAAACAAGAAGTCTGTTCAATTAGGTCTGTGTAGCATAGTAAGTGACCAACTCTTTATATTGGGACAAAAATATGGTACAACTATAAATTAAAGGAATGGAGACTAAATGTAGTCTCCTCTTATGTAGACTAGATGAAATTTCACTAAAATAAGAGTATGTTCAGTAAGAGCTGGCTAGGCACAACCACGCAGGCAGAGCTTAAGAGCCAACCCCTATCCTCAGGAGTCGGTCCTGTATTCTTCTGTGGTTGGTCGCTCTAAGGGAGGGGAAAGGAGGGAGAAGAAGAGGGGTTTGCTCATTCACAAGGATGTCCTCTACCCCGCATAGTGATCTGAAAAAACTGATGTTTCCTCTAAACCCAGAGGAGCTACTGCAGGAAGGTTGGCCTCAACTGTGAATGCTGACTTTTTGCATTTACTTCTATTTTTTTTAAAAAGAATGTAAAATACAAAATAATAGTCCTCCTGGGATTTCTGGCAGCAGATGAAATAACAGTCCTACATGTGGTCATGAGAAATTTCTAGTCATTCTTCCCAGCACCAGGGGTGAACTCCCTCACTTTCTGAGGGGTAGGGGAAGGTGTCCTGGCTCCGTATTTCAGAATCCTCCTTTGCCTTATTGCTTTGTGGTAGTGAAAATTCCCTTGAAATATGCACTCTCTTTACTGTGCACTCTTCACTGTGTCAGATTTCTGAATCATGTTCCAGGTATTTGGCCTGCCACCCAAGTTCAATGCCAGTTTTAGCATAATTGTACTAAATCTTCTTTCAACTCTGAGTTGTAAAAAGTTGTAGCATTGTTGGAATTAGTATTGAATTAGAACACTTATTTCAATGTGTAGATTCCATTGCTTTGGTTTAAACAGCAATGGTAATACTCTTTATCCATGCAAAATAAAACCATACAATTAAGTTAAAAGCTTATACTAAAGACAACTCACATAGTATCATCAAAAAGCTAAATAGGGGACTTCCCTGGTGGCACAGTGGTTAAGAATCCGCCTGCCAATGCAAGGGACACGGGTTTGAGCCCTGGTCCAGGAAGATCCCACATGCCGTGGAGCAACTAAGCCCGTGCACCACAACTACAGAGCCTGCGTGCCGCAACTACTGAAGCCCGCGCGCCTAGAGCCTGTGCTCCGCAACAAGAGAAGCCACCGCAATGAGAAGCCCGCACACCACAACGAAGAATAGCCCCCGCTCGCCGCAACTAGAGAAAGCCCGCGCGCAGCAACGAAGACCCAACGCAGCCAAAAATAAATAAATAAATAAATTAAAAAAAAAAAAAAAAAAGCTAAATAGGGCTTAATGAACAGCCAGTAAATATCAAAAATATTTTTTAAAGGTAGAGGATGATGAGACAGGAGGCAGAAGAGGGAAATAGGGAACCTGAAACAACTACATCATTTGCACTCAAAATAACTTCCCCTCAATCACAGAAGAAATTTGACACCTTAAAAAGACCTCAAAACTGCAATTTGAAAGACTTTTTGCCCAATTCACTGCATTACATGCCCTTTTAGAATCCAAGATCCTGGTAAGGCACATCATTATTCAAACATTCTAAGAGCAGGGCTTCCCCACTCCGGCCCAGTTCGGAAAGTGATACTATGAAAATGACCCCTCTGGGCCTCGCAGGATATCACCCTTTGGCATGTGTATTAGTTTCCTAGGGCTGACATAACAATGTACCACAAACTGGACGGCTTAAAAGAGGAACATATCCTCTCACAGTACTGGAGGCTAGAAGTGTGAAATCCAGGTATCAGCAGGGCCACTGCCCACTCCGAAGGCTTTAGAGAAGAATCCTTCCCCATCTCTTCCTAGTTTCCTGGGGTTGCCAGCGATCCCTCACTTTCCTTTGCTTGTCGATGCGTCACTCCAATTTCTATCTCTATTTTCATTGGCATTCTCCACCTATCTGTATGTGAATCTTTTCTCCTATTCTTACAGATCCGATTTAGGGCCTCTTCTTTACCAATCTGACTTCATCTTAACTTGATTATATCTGCAAACACTCTTTTCAAATAAGGTCACATTCACAAGTGCCAGGGGCTAGGACTTGAACACGTCTTCTGTGGGGGGACGCAATTCAACAACCCACAGCAGCATTATGAAATGACTCAGCAGGAGAATGAGTAGAAGCACTTGGAAAGGCCAACCACAGCTCAGTGCACTGACATTTGTCGCACATAAAAGGGAAGCAGAGCGCCAAGATGTACGGACTAAAACTGTGACACTGTATTGCTGGTGGAAGCAGTGCAATTTGAGATTTCACTCAAAAATACTGAAATACATTTGTGAAGACAGAGTGTAAAATTCAAAGAAGAGCAGTGTGCTGCTTTCCTTTCACCTGCAGACCTGAGGGTACTTTACAAGTTTAAAGAAGGCTCAGAATACCCACAAGAAGTAGATACTCACACAGCCTAAAACATCAGCAATGAGGCCAGAGAGTGCTGACATGTTAGTAGCAATAAAATGTCTTGAGTTTTTACTTTTTGTTTTTTGTTTTTTTTCAACATTGCCTGCAAATTAAATCTAGCAGGTCTATGGTGACATGGGTCAGGATCTTTAACAAAATACCTAATTGGTTACTACCAAAATCCTCCCAATTGATATGTATATCACCATCTGAGCCATATATAGAAAAGGATAAACAAAATGAATAAAATGTTTGTCTTCTGGGTTGATGATATTCGGATACTCTTAAAAGAGCAATAAGACTGCATTAATTTACTCCACCAGGCAATAATTCAGGCATGTCAATATTTTGTAATCTTAGAACAATTTAAGTATATATGAGAAAATCTTAGCATGCAGCAAGGCCCACCACGTGACTTACAAAATACCTAATCAACACATAGGGCTTTTTGTTTTGTTTTTATGTCAATGAGGAAATATGCTTTTAGATTCATATAATCTCAGAATTAGGATGAATGTTTACTAACCAGATTTAGATGGATGCTTTATAAAGATTTCATCCAACATTTCAAAAGCAGCAATACTTATTCAAAACTATGATGTGACCCTACAATTCTGTTTCAGAATACACTGTTCAATTCAACATATTTCTACCCAATCAAACACAGGAGAGTCATGCCGTAAAGCACTCCTGCCGCAACAGGAAGCTGAACTATGATAGTGCAACAACCACTTCATTCCTCCTAAAGAAAGAAGTTTGCCATAAAGGCAGTCAAACCTTACCACAGGAAACAGCACAATCCTCTTAGGAGGAGGTGAGTGGTTCTAGCCACCAACCCCACTGGGTCAAAACTGGCAGATATGTGTTTCAACCCAGTTAAGTTGGGGTGACCACCCCAAGGCCTGTGAGGAAATGTTGTTATTTTGGGAAGCAGAGTTGCACCCTCAATCCAGGTGAAGGTAAGGCTACAGAGTAAAAGATTATATGTAAAGAACACACACAACAATTGTGAATAAAACAATCTTATTGGCTAAAATGGAATTTGTTTGAATAAATTATCCCAGCGTGAATTTTCTTGCAACCGAGCAATAGAAATGATACCATA
The DNA here is from genome assembly GCF_028564815.1 of Eubalaena glacialis. Classification (NCBI taxonomy): domain Eukaryota; kingdom Metazoa; phylum Chordata; class Mammalia; order Artiodactyla; family Balaenidae; genus Eubalaena; species Eubalaena glacialis. The sequence continues at coordinate 58,483,104 of NC_083723.1, read as the reverse complement.
TTTGATGGTTTAGAAAACCTAGTGAGACTCAACGCCTTTTATGTATGCATATACACACACATCTTTATTCCTGGAAATACTGTTTCAATATGAAAACAAATATTTTTATACTTCTCTATCTTCTAAAGCACCTGGAAATTGTCTGTACTTGTAGACAATACGTCTTTAGGAATGACACACCAACACAGAGCAAAGTACCAACTCTCTTACCTTCCAGAGGTCAGGAGATCCTTCTATAAGTTTGGCTTTGATGTGACAGTATTTTAGAGCCAAATGCAAACACTCAGTTCCAAATTCCAAGTCATAGTCACTACACTGTGTAGGAAGAAAAAAGAATTAACAAGTTGAAATATAATTTTAAATAAACTAAACTTTTAATTTCATAATCAACTGTACATAGAAAAGAGCCTAGAAAATTCACAAACTCTTTAGTTAGCTACTGATTAATCAGGTAGATGAATCTTCCCCTTGTCCTAAAAGCCAAATGAAACAAATAGAAAACAGGAATGTTGCAATCATAAGAGTTTTTAACTTCCTGAATAGTTTCAGGTGCCAGATAAATATAATACTTTATTTCCTTTGCTCAAAAACTACATTTCCAAACACATTTGTGAAATCCCTCAAGGTATGACTGAGGATTACCATATCAGACTTGATTTAACAAATCAGGTATCCATAAAACTCCAAACCCCTTATCTCATATTTATACCTCTTTCTTATTAATCGGTATTTTAAATATCAATATATCCTTTTTAGAGAATATATTTTGATTCTGAACATGGAAATATTTCAGTCTTTCATTATGAGAAAAAATATAAATGCCCATTAGATTTTAGTAAAATATAAGTAACATTTTTTAGCATTTTAAGCAGAACCATCAAAATGACCAACACAATATAATTCAGCTGAATAACAGTCACTAAGTACCTATCAAGTCCAAGGTTTGTATTAAGGACCAGAATATAAAGACAAATGAAACATGTTTTGTGTCCTCAAGGAACTCAAGTCTAGAAGGGGAGATTGATCTATAACAAATATTTTATAACAGAATGTGATATAGAGCATTAGAGGAATATTTATAAGTAGACCAGGAGATAAAGTACTTAATTCTATATGAGGGTATCAGGGAAGGCCCATCCGAGGAAATGGTCTCTGATCTCATTCCAAAGACTGAATAAAACTCAAGCATAGGGATATCCTTCAGGCTAAAAGTGCCAAACAAAGATACAGACGTTGCAGACATCTGCTGGATTTGCATTTTACAAAGAGCATATCCATATAAGACAGACTGCAGGAAGGCAACAAATATGAATATGACATTTAGCATGCTCTGCCAATCTTTATTGTACTGAAGATTACAAAATGCCAAATTTTAATGATTTATGAAGTTAATGTACAAGAAAATATAACCATCAAGTATACCCAGAGTCCTAAATTAATCAGAACAGTCTCAGCTTAAACTTTCCATACTGATATACTACATAACATGACATTTATTAAACATTTTCATCTTTAATATAGTATTATCAGCAGTAGTTACATTCAAATAAATTAAGTTTTGGTAAACCTCTGCATTCTACTTTCAACGTCTGCACAGGCTCATCTAGTAGTATGCAAGTGACACCAACCTACAGTAAAAAAAGAGTTCTCTCCTAACACACGGTTAAATCCCAAAGATGACCAGCAATAACCCTTTTCCTGCCTCTTTCCAGATGCAAGATACTGAACACATTCATGGACAGCCTTAAAAGCGCTCACAAAGTGCATACTAAGAGGAACCCACAGGAACAGCTACTTCCTTTGTATCTCAGGAATGAGAATTACTTGATGCTGTGTTCCTGCCACTCACGTGATGTACCAGCCAAGATGGCAACAGCTTACAAATTGCATGAAGTCTTCAGGATTCCAATCGACAGAGCCAACAGGAAACAAGGAAAATGATGGATCAGGTACTTATGAAATATATAGTAGAAACAGATACTGAGCCATCTTGGCAGAAATAGCCTGAAGCTGTTATTCACTGTATAGATTAACATTACAACTATTTACGGGGTTTTTGGTAACTTTTTTGCATTAAACCTTGCTTCTACAGTTAGCTCAAAAAAAAAGCATGCTTAATGACAAATTAAATTCTGAATGCATTTCTTAAGAACATGGATGACGATTTCTACTTCTGCCTAGATATGGAAAGCTGACAAAAATGATGCTCATTTCAGAACGAAAGAAAAAAGCAGACAAACTACAAAAGCAGAACTTTTTCTCAAAACATCAGAGCTGAGGTCACAGGATTACCAAGTAGCCCTAAATCTAAGAAAAAGCATGCCTCCCCCAAAAAGGGAGAGAGTGCCATACAGGCAGGTAAGAAGAAATCACCTAAAAATTCCAACAAACTGTTAAATACTGAGTGGAGGAAACTAGGAGAATGTAGAACCTCTGGGAATCACAGCCACAACAGGAGTTTATACCCACCTGCAGGGTCTTCTTCAGCAACCTGTTACTGGGTGCTCATGAAGAGGTGTAATAGTATTTCAAAGTGACTGTGATTTTAAACTCAAGGTAATCACTAAACAAACGCTTTATAGTAAGAAGTCAATAGTGATAAGAGGGAATCATAAAATGAGAAATTAATACAAAGGCAGGCAGAAAAAAAGAAAAGGAACAAAAATAAAGCACCCAGCAAGATGGTAGATTTTAATCAAGTAAGTTAAGTAATGTGTAACTACACAAAGTATCGACATTGTCCAGCATGGGGGCCATAGTGCTATCACTGATCACATGAAAAACACACAAATACATAGGTGCGGAGAACCCTCTGCCTCCCTAAACTTGGAGCCCAAAATAGTGTTAACAATGTTCTCCTCAGGCAGAAGCCCTTAGCACACTATTGTCAGAGGTCCCCACATACACTGCCGACCCCAGTCACCTTACAGTGAACCTCACAATCAACAGCCCCACTTATAAAATCCACCAAATCCAACCAGTCTCCAACATACACACATGAGCAAAAAACCCAGATTTAACTGAAACCCAAGGTAAAACTAAAATGAAAGATAACGTGAAAAAGGCAAAAAATAAAGTATTTTGTAGGAACTAGAAACTATACAGTTAATAAAGACTTAATAACACCAGAATGATAGTATCTATACTCATAAAATGAGGATAATATTTAAGAGGATAATATTTAGAAGGGTGGAAAACAGAAGAAGATAACAGATGACTCAACCACAAAGTCCAATATGTTAAAAAAAAAAAAAAAAAAAAAATCAGGGACTCCCCTGGTGGCACAGTGGTTAAGAAACCGCCTGCCGAGGAAACTTACACAACCCTCTTAGATAGCCTCATCCACCAGAGGGCAGACAGCAGAAGCAAGAAGAACTACAATCCTGCAGCCTGTGGAACAAAAACCACATTCACAGAAAGATAGGCAAGATGAAAAGGCACAGGGCTATGTACCAGATGAAGGAACAAGATAAAACCCCAGAAAAACAACTAAATGTAGTGGAGATAGGCAACCTTCCAGAAAAGAATTAGAATAATGATAGTGAAGATGATCCAGGACCTCAGAAAAAGAATGGAGGCAAAGATCGAGAAGATGCAAGAAATGTTTAACAAAGACCAAGAAGAATTAAAGAACAAACAAACAGAGATGAACAATACAATAACTGAAATGAAAACTACACTAGAAGGAATCAATAGCAGAATAACTGAGGCAGAAGAACGAATAAGTGATCTGGAAGACAGAATAGTGGAATTCACTGCTGCGGAACAGAATAAAGAAAAAAGAATGAAAAGAAATGAAGACAGCCTAAGAGACCTCTGGGACAATATTAAACGCAAGAACATTCACATTATAGGGGTCCCATAAGGCAAAGAGAGAGAGAAAGGACCACAGAAAATATTTGAAGAGATTATAGTTGAAAACTTCCCTAACATGGGAAAGGAAATAGCCACCCAAGTCCAGGAAGGACAGAGAGTCCCATACAGGATAAACCGAAGGAGAGACACACCAAGACACATAGTAATCAAATTGGCAAAAATTAAAGACAAAGAAAAATTATTGAAAGCAGCAAGGGAAAAACGACAAATAACATACAAGGGAACTCTCATAAGGTTAACAGCTGATTTCTCAGCAGAAATTCTACAAGCCAGAAGTGAGTGGCATGACATATTTAAAGTGATGAAAGGAAAGAACCTACAACCAAGATTAGTCTACCCAGCAAGGATCTCATTCAGATTCGATGGAGAAATCAAAAGTTTTACAGACAAGCGAAAGCTAAGAGAATTCAGCACCACCAAACCAGCTCTACAACAAATGCTAAAGGAACTTCTCTAAGTGGGAAACACAAGAGAAGAAAAGGACCTACAAAAACAAACCCAAAACAATTAAGAAAATGGTCATAGGAACATACATATCGATAATTACCTTAAACGTGAATGGATTAAATGCTCCAACCAAAAGACACAGGCTTGCTGAATGGATACAAAAACAAGACCCATCTATATGCTGCCTACAAGAGATGCACTTCAGACCTAGGGAAACATACAGACTGAAAGTGAGGGGATGGAAAAAGATATTCCATGCAAATGGAAATCAAAAGAAAGCTGGAGTAGCAATTTTCATATCAGATAAAATAGACTTTAAAATAAAGAATGTTACAAGAGAAAAGAAGGACACTACATAATGATCAAGGGATCAATCCAAGAAGAAGATATAACAATTATAAATATATATGCACCCAACATAGGAGCACCTCAATACATAAGGCAACTGCTAACAGCTATAAAAGAGGAAATCGAAAGTAATACAATAATAATGGGGGACTTTAACACCTCACTTACACCAATAGACAGATCATCCAAAATGAAAATAAATAAGGAAACAGAAGCTTTAAATGACACAATAGACCAGATAGATTTAATTGATATTTATAGGACATTCCATCCAAAAGCAGCAGAATACACTTTCTTCTCAAATACACACGGAACATTCTCCAGGATAGATCACATCTTGGGTCGCAAATGAGGCCTCAGTAAATTTAAGAAAATTGAAATCATATCAAGCATCTTTTCTGACCACAACGCTATGAGATTAGAAATGAATTACAGGGAAAAAAACGTAAAAAACACAAACACATGGAAGCTAAACAATACGTTACTAAATAACCAAGAGATCACTGAAGAAATCAAAGAGGAAATCAAAAAATACCTAGGAATAAATGACAATGAAAACACGACAACCCAAAACCTATGGAGCAAAAGCAGTTCTAAGAGGGAAGGTTATAGCTATACAAGCCTACCTCAAGAAACAAGAAAAATCTCAAATAAACAATCTAACCTTATACCTAAAGGAACTAGAGAAAGAAGAACAAACAAAACCCAAAGTTAGCAGAAGGACAGCAATCATAAAGATCAGAGCAGAAATAAATGAAATAGAAACAAAGAAAACAATAGCAAAGATCAATAAAACTAAAAGCTGGTTCTTTGAGAAGATAAACAAAATTGATAAACCATTAGCCAGACTCATCAAGAAAAAGAGGGAGAGGACTCAAATCAATAAAATCATAAATGAAAAAGGAGAAGTTACAACAGACACCGCAGAAATACAAAGCATTCTAAGAGACTACGACAAGCAACTCTAGGCCAATAAAATGGACAACCACAAAGAAATGGACAAATTCTTAGAAAGGTATAACCTTCCAAGACTGAACCAGGAAGAAACAGAAAATATGAACAGACCAATCACAAGTAAGGAAATTGAAACTGTGATTTAAAATCTTCCAACAAACAAAAGTCCAGGACCAGATGATGGCTTCACAGGTGAATTCTATCAAACATTTAGAGAAGAGCTAACACCCATCCTTCTCAAACTCTTCCAAAAAATTGCAGAGGAAGGAACACTCCCAAACTCATTCTATGAGGCCACCATCATCCTGAAACCAAAACCAGACAAAGATACTACAAAAAAGAAAATTACAGACCAATATCACTGATGAATATAGATGCAAAAATCCTCAACAAAATACTAGCAAACAGAATCCAATGACACATTAAAAGGATCATACACCACGAACAAGTGGGATTTATCCCAGGGATGCAAGGATTCTTCAGTATACGGAAATCAAACAATGTGATACACCATATTAACAAACTGAAAAATAAAAACCATATTATCATCCCAATAGATGCAGAAAAAGCTTTTGACAAAATGCAACACCCATTTATGATAAACACTCTCCAGAAAGTGGGCATAGAGGGAACCTACCTCAACATAATAAAGGCCATACACGACAAACCCACAGCAAACATCATTCTCAATGGTGAAAAACTGAAAGCGTTTCCTCTAAGATCAGGAACGAGACAAGGATGTCCACTCTCACCACTATTATAAAACATAGTTTTGGAAGTCCTAGCCACAGCAATCAGGGAAGAAAAAGAAATAAAAGGAATACAAATTGGAAAAGAAGAAGTAAAACTGTCACTGTTTGCAGATGACATGATACTATACATAGAGAATCCTAAAGATGCCCCAGAAAACTACTAGAGCTAATCAATGAATTAGGTAAACTTGCAGGATACAAAATTAATGCCCAGAAATCTCTTGCATTCCTATACACTAATGATGAAAAATCTGAAAGAGAAATTATGGAAACACTCCCATGTACCACTGCAACAAAAACAATAAAATACCTAGGAATAAACCTACCTAGGGAGAAAAAAGACCTGTATGCAGAAAACCATAAGACACTGATGAAAGAAATTAAAGATGATACCAACAGATGGAGAGATATACCATATTCTTGGATTGGAAGAATCAATATTGTGAAAATGACTATACTACCCAAAGCTATCTACAGATTCAATGCAATCCCTATCAAATACCAATGGCATTTTTTACGGAACTAGAACAAAAAAATCTTAAAATTTGTATGGAGACACAAAAGACCCCGAATAGCCAAAACAGTCTTGAGGGAAAAAAACGGAGCTGGAGGAATCAGACGCCCTGACTTCAGACTATACTACAAAGCTACAGTAATCAAGACAATATGGTAGTGGCACAAAAACGGAAACATAGATCAATGGAACAAGACAGAAAGCCCAGAGATAAACCCACGCACCTATAGTTATCTATGACAAAGGAGGCAAGGATACACAATGGAGAAAAGACAGTCTCTTCAATAAGTGGTGCTGGGAAAACTGGACAGCTACATGTAAAAGAATGAAATTAGAACACTCCCTAACACCATACACAAAAATAAACTCAAAATGGATTCGAGACCTAAATGTAGGACCAGACACTATAAACCTCTTAGAGGAAAACATAGGAAGAACACTCTTTGACATAAATCACAGCAAGATCTTTTTTGATCCACCTCCTAGAGTAATGGAAATAAAAACAAAAATAAACAAATGGGACCTAATGAAACTTCAAAGCTTTTGCACAGCAAAGGAAACCATAAACAAGACGAAAAGACAACCCTCAGAATGGGAGAAAATATTTGCAAACAAATCAATGGACAAAGGATTAATCTCCAAAATATATAAACAGCTCATGCAGCTCAATATTAAAGAAACAAACAACCCAATCCAAAAATGGGCAGAAGACCTAAATAGACATTTCTCCAAAGAAGACATACAGATGGCCAAGAAGCACATGAAAAGATGCTCAACATCACTAATTATTAGAGAAATGCAAATCAAAACTACAATGAGGTATCACCTCACACCAGCTACAATGGGTATCATCAGAAAATCTACAAACAACAAACACTGGAGAGGGTGTGGAGAAAAGGGAACCCTCTTGCACTGTTGATGGGAATGTAAATTGATACAGCCACTATGGAGAACAGTATGGAGGTTCCTTAAAAAACTAAAAATAGAATTACCATATGATCCAGCAATCCCACTACTGGGCATATACCCAGAGAAAACTATAATTCAAAAAGAGACATGCACCGCAATGTTCATTGCAGCACTATTTACAATAGCCAGGTCATGGAAGCAACCTAAATGCCCAACGACAGACGAATGGATAAAGAAGTTGTGGTACATATATAAAATGGAATATTACTCAGCCATAAAAAGGAACGAAATTGGGTCATTTGTTGAGACGTGGATGGATCTAGAGACTGTCATACAGAGTGAAGTAAGTCAGAAAGAGAAAAACAAATATCGTATATTAACGCATGTATGTGGAACCTAGAAAAATGGTACAGATGAACCAGTTTGCAGGGCAGAAGTTGAGAGACAGATGTAGAGAACAAACGCATGGATACCAAGGGGGGAAAGCCGTGGCGGGGGTGGGGATGGTGATGTGATGATTTGGGCGATTGGGATTGACATGTATACACTGATGTGTATAAAATTATTGACTAATAAGAACCTGCTGTATAAAAAAATAAATAAAATTAAATTTAAAAATTTAAAAAAACAAAAAACAAAACAAAAGAATCCACCTGCCAAAGCAGGGGACACAGGTTCAAGCCCTGGTCTGGGAAGATCCCACATGCCGTGGAGTAGTTGCGCCACAACTACTCAGCTTGTGCTCTAGAGCCCGCGAGCCAAAGAAAAAAAAAAAAGAAAAGAAAAAAAATGAAACCGCCTGCCAATGCAGGGGACATGGGTTCGATCCCTGGTCTGGGAAGACCCCACATGCCATGGAGCAACTAAGCCTGTGCACCATAACTACTGAGCCTGTGTGCCACAACTACCGAGCCCACATGCCACAACTACTGAAGCCTGCGTGCCTAGAGCCCATGCTCCGCAACAAGAGAAGCCACAGCAATGAGAAGCCCACACACTGCATCGAAGAGTAGCCCCCACTCGCCATAACCAGAGAACACCTGCACGCAGCAACAAAGACCCAACGCAGCCAAAAATAAATTAATTAATTAATTAACTACTTTAAAAAAAATCAGAAGAGCAGAAAAGGCTAGGAGAAGCGAACAACCAAATAATTTTTTTACTTGCAGTAATAAAGAACATGAGTTCCCAAATTTAAAAAATCTTATGGAATATAGAAGCTAAGAGACAAAACTATACCAAATCCAATTAACAACAACAAAAAGTCTCTTATAAAGAAGTAGGAATCCAAATTGGACAAGACTACTTAGCAGCCAATCAGAAAAACAATGGAACAGTTTCCTCCTAATTCTGAAGGCAGTGGTTGTCAATATAAAACCATACTCCCGGAAAAGCTATATATCATGTTTGAAGGCAGAATATGGGCTTTTTAGAAACATTGGAAGTCTCAACAGAATTTTAATTCCTATGTATTCTTTCATTCTAAGTTTCTTAACAGACTTTGTTTTTTAGAGTTTTAGGTTCAAAGCAAAACTGAGCAGAAAGTACAGCTATTTCCCATTTACCCCCATCCCCACATACGCACAGTCTCCCTTACTAACAAAATCCTACACCAGAGCAGTACATTGGTTAAAATCAATGAAGCTACACAAACACACTAATACTACCTGAAGTCAACAGTTTACATTAGGGTTCACTCTTAGTTTTTTACATTTTATGCGTTGTCACAAACGTATAATGGTATGTACCCACCACAATGGTAACGTATAGAATACCTTCACTGCATTAAAATTCTTTGTTCTCCTCCTGTTCATCCTCCTCCCTTCTCGCAATCCCGGGCAACCAATGAACTTTTTCCTGTCTCCATCGCTTTGCCTTCTCTGGAAGTCATATACCTGGAATCATACAGTACGTGGCCTGCTCATATTGGCCTCTTTCCCTTGGTAATATACATTTAAAGTGCTCCATGTCTTTCATGTCTTGAATTATTTTTTAGCACTAGATAATATTTCATTATCTGGATGTACCACAGTGTATGTGTGTACACACCTACTGAGGAACATCTTGGCTGCTTCCAAGTTTTGGCAACTATGAGAAAAACTAGTATAAATATTCAAGGGTAGGTTTTTGTATGGATATAAGTTTTCAACTCATTTTAGTAAAGACAAAGGAGTACAACTGCTGGATCATATGCTGAGAATATGTTTAGTTTTGTAAGAAACTGTCAAGATGTCTTCCTAAGTGGATGTACCATTCTGCATTATTATCATCAATGAATGAGAGTTCCTGTTACCCCACATCATCACCAACACTAGATATTGTCAGTGTTCTGGATTTGGGCCATTCTAATAGATGTGTAGTGGTATCTCATTTAATTTGCATTTTCATAATGACATGTGATGTAGAACATCTTTTCATATGCTTATTCCCAATCTATCTTTTTTGATGAGGTGTCTTTTACCCTTTTATTAACTGAATAGTTTGGGGTTTTTTTAGAGTTTTAAGAGTTCCTTGTATATTTTGAGTAAGAGCCCTTTGTCACATGTCTTTTGCAAATACACACTCTCAATTTGTGGCTTGTCTTCTCATTCTCTTCAAAGTGTTTTTCATAGAGAAGTTTTTAATTTTAATGAAGTCCAGCTCATCAACTCTTTCCTTCATAGATCATGCCCTTGTATTGTATCTAAAAAGTTATCACAGTACTCAAGATCATTTAGGTTTTCTCCTATGTTATCTTCTAGGAGTTTTATAGTTTTGTGTTTATCACTTAGGTCTATGATCTATTTTTTTTTAATTTATTTATTTATGGCTGTGTTGGGTCTTCGTTTCTGTGCGAGGGCTTTCTCTAGTTGTGGCAAGTGGGGGCCGCTCTTCATCGTGGTGCGTGGGCCTCTCACTATCGCGGCCTCTCTTGTTGCGGAGCACAGGCTCCAGACGTGCAGGCTCAGTAACTGTGGCTCACGGGCCCAGTTGCTCCACGGCATGTGGGATCTTCCCAGACCAGGGCTCGAACCCGTGTCCCCTGCATTGGCAGGCAGATTCTCAACCACTGCGCCACCAGGGAAGCCCTATGATCTATTTTGAGTTAATTTCTGTGAAAGGTATAAGGTCTGTGTCTAGATTCATTTTTTTTGCATGTCAATGTCCAATTATTCTAACATCATTTTTTGAAAAGACTATCTTTGCTCCAATGTGCTGCCTTTGTCAAAGATCAGTTAACTATACTTACGTGGGTCCATTTCTGGGCTCTCGATTCTGATTACTTGATTACTACAACTTCACAGCAAGTCTTGAAGTCAAGTAGTGTCTGTCTTCCAACTTTGTTCCTCAGAATTTTATGGGCTGTCCTGGGTATTTTGTCTCTCCATACAAACTTTAAAATAAGTTTATCAACATCTATAAAAAAAAATTGCTGAGTTTTTTATTGGGATTGCTTTGAGTATGTAGATCAAATTGGGAAGAACTGACATCTTGATAATATTGAGTCTCCCTATCCATGAATAGAATCTCTCTCTACTTCAGTTTTTTTGTTTTGTTTTTTGGGTTTTTGTTTTGTTTTCTTTTGGTTTGGTTTGGTTTTTTTGGTCACAGTTCTAGAGCTTCCCTTATATAGACCTTACACATATTTTGTTTGATTTACAACTATTTCATTTGGGGGGCACTAACATAAATTGTGTGTTTTTAATTTTAAATTCCTATATATCAGCAACGAACAGGTGGAACACAGAGGACAGTTGTACATTAACTCTGAATCCTGCAAACTTTCTATAATGACTTAATTCCAGGAGGTATTTTGTCAATTCCTCCAGATTTTCTACATAGACAATTATGTCATCTGCAAAGACAGTTTTATTACGTCTTCATGAATCAGAACACTTGTTTCTTTTTCTTATTTTATTGACGAGGAATACCAGTATGATGTTAAAAAGAAAGGGTGAGGAGAACATCCTTTGCTTTCTCCTGATCCTAGTGGGAAAACTTCTAGTTTTTCATCATTAAGTATGCTGTTAGCTGTAGGTTTTTTGTAGATAATCTTTATCAAGTTGAAGAAGTTCCCCTCTATTCCTAGTTTGCTGAGAGTTTTTAATCATGAGTGGGTGCTGGATTTCATCAAATACTTTTTCGGCATCTATTGAAATAATTACTTGATTTTTCTCCTTCATCCTGTTGATGTAATGTATTCTAATAATTTATTTTGTAAAGTTCAACCAGCCTTGAATACCTGGGATAAATCCCACTTTGGTGTAGTCTATAATTCCTTACATACACTGTTTGATCCTGTTTAAGAATTTTTGCACTTATGTTCATGAAATATTGGTATGTAGTTTTCTTATAACGTCTTTGACTGGTTTTGGTTTGGCTAGCATCAGAATGAGTTTGGAAATCCTCCCTCTGCTTCTATCTTCTATAAGAAATTGTCCAGTATTATTATCACTTCTTCCTTAATAGTTAGAATTTCCAAGTGAACCCATATGGGCTTGGTGTTACTTTGGAAAATTATTAACTATTGATTCAATTTCTTTAATAGATGTAGGCCTATTCAGATTGTCTACTCCTGTGAGAGTTCATTGATTGTGTCTTTCAAGGAATTGGTTCATTTAATCTAGGTTGTCGAATTTGAGGGCACAGAATTGTTCATAATATTCCATTATTATCCTTAAATGTCTACTGGTTCTGTAAAAATGTCTCCTATTCCATTTTTGATATTAGTAATTTGTGTCTTTTCTTCTTATGTGGTTTATTGATTTTATGAACCAGCTTATAATTTTATCTACTGATTTTGTCTGATTTTGCTTTTCATTTCATTGATTTGGCTCTAATTTTTATTATTTTTCTTCTGCTTACTTTGGAATTTGCTCTAACTTCCTAATATGAAATGTTAAAATGACTATTGATTAAGTTTCTTTTTTTTAATATATACACTCAATGCTATGTATTTCTCTTCAAGTACTGACTTTGCTACATTTCAAAATTTTGAAGAGTTGTGTTTTCATTTGTGTTTAGTTCAAAATATTTTTTAAATTCCTCTTGATATTTATTTTTTGACGCATGTGTTTAGAAATGTATCATTTAATCTCTAAGAGTTTGGGGATTTTCCATTTATTTTCCTGTTACTGATTTCTAGTTTAATTCCATTTTGGTCTGAGAGCAGACATTGTATGATTTCTATTGTTTGAAATTTATTAAGGTGTGTTTTATGGCCCAGAATGTAATCTTGACTAACATTCCATGTCAACTTGGAAGGAATATATATTCCAGTATTGTTGGATGAAATAGTAGACAGATGTCTATTGTATCCAATTGATTGATGGTGTTAAGTTCAATTATGTCCTTACTGATTTTCTGCCTGCTGAAACTGTCCATTTTTAATAGAGGGGTGTAGACATCTCCAACAATAATAGTGGATTTATCCATTTCTGCTTGCAGTTCTATCAGGTTTACCCCATGCATTTTGATGTTCTGTTGTTAGGCACTTAATATTAAGGATTTTTATATCTTCTTGGAGAATTGAATCCTATATCTTTAAATAAATCCTTCTTTATCCTTGGTAACTTTACTGTCTCTGAAGTCTACTCTGAAATTAATGACTACCTCTGCTATCCATGAGTGTTAGCATGGTAAGTCTTTCTTCACCTGTTTACTTTTTTTTTTTTACATTTTTTTTTTTGTTATAGTTGATTTACGATATTACCTACGTGTCAGATGTAACAATATAGTGATTCACAATTTTTAAAGGTTATACTCCATTTATAGTTATTATAACATATTGGCTATACTCCCTGCACTGTACAATGTACCCTTGTAGCTTAGGTATTTTGTACAGAGTAGTTTCTACCTTTTAATCCTCTACCCCTGTATCCTGTCCCTGCCCTCTTACCTCTCCCCACTGGTAACCACTAGTTTGTCCTCTGTATCTCTGTGTCTATTTCTTTTTTGTTATATTCACTAGTTTGATTTTTTTTAGATTCCACATATAAGTAATGTCATAAAATATTTGTCCTTCTCTGTCTGACTTAATTCATTTAGCATAATAGCCTCCAAGTCCATCCATGTTGTTGCAAATGCCAAAATTTCATTCTTGTTTATGGCTGAGTAGTATTCCATTGTATTTGAGTGTGTGTGAGTGTGTGTACACACCGTATCTTCCACTAACCCAAAGTTAGAATAAAAGAAATCAAAGATCAGGGTAGAAATAAATGAAATAGAAACAAAAAAAGAAAAGAAAATAGAGAAACTAAGAGCTGGTTTTTTAAAAAGATAAACAAAATGGATAAACCTTTAGCCAGATTCATCAAGAAAAAAAGAGAGAGAAGGTCCAAATCAGTAAAATCAGGAACAAAAAAGAAGTTACAACTGATAACACAGAAACAAAGGATCATAAGAGATTACTACAAACAACTGTATGTCCATAAAATGGACAGCCTAGAAGACATGGACAAATTCCTAGAAATGTACAGTCTCCCAAGACTGAACCAGGAAGAAATAGAAAATACAAACAGACCAATTACCAGTAATAAAATTGAATCAGTAATTTAAAAACAAAAGAAAACAAAAAAACTTCCCAACAAATAAAAGTCGAGGACCAGATGGATTCACAGTTGAATTTTACTCAACATTTAGAGAAGAGTTAACACCTTTCCTTCTGAAACTATTCCAAAAAATTGCAAAGGAAGGAACACTTCTGAACCCATCCTATAAAGCCACCATCACCCTGATACCAAAATCAGACAAAGGTATCACAAAAAAAGAAAATTACAGGCCGATATCACTGATGAACATAGATGAAAAAATCCCCCAAGAAAATATTAGAAAACATAATCCAACAACTCATTAAAAGGGTCTTACACCATGATCAAGTGGGATATACCCCAGGGATGCAAGGGTAGTTCAATATCCACAAGAATCAATCAATGGGATATATACCATGTTAACAAATTGAAGAATAAAAACCATATGATCATCTCAATAGATGCAGAAAAAGCTTTTGACACAATTCAATATCCATTTATGGTAAAAACTCTACAGAAAGTGGGTAAAGAGGTAACATACCTCAACATAATATAGGCCATACATGATAAACCCACAGCTAACATTATACTCAACAATGAAAAGTTGAACACATTTCCTCTAAGATCACAAACTAGGATGCCCACTCTCACCACTTTTATTCAATAGAGTATTGGAAGTCCTAGCCACAGCAATCAAACAAAAAATAAAAGGCATCCAAATTGGAAAAGAAGTAAAACCATCAATGTTTGCAAATGGCATGATACTATACATAGAAAATTTTAAAGACGCCACTGAAAAACTACTAGAGCTCATGAATGAATTCAGTAAAGTCGCAGGATACAAAGTTAATATACAGAAACCTGTTGCATTTCCATACACCATAATGAACTATCATAAAGAAATTAAGGAAACAATCCCATTTACTATCACATTAAAAAGAATAAAAATACCTAGGAATAAACCTACCTAAGGAGGTAAAAGACCTGTACTTGGAAAACTGTAAGACACTATTGAAAGAAACTGAAGACAACACAAAGAGATGGAAAGATATACCGTATTCATGGATTGGAAGAATTAATACTGTTAAAATGACTATACTACCCAAGGAAGTCTACAGATTCAATGAAATCCCTATCAAAACACCAGTGGCATTTTTCACAGAAATAGAACAAATAATTTTAAAACTTGTATGAAAACACTAAAGACCCTGAAGAGCCAAAACAATCTTGAGAAACAAGAACAAAGCTGGAGGTATCACACTCCCTGATTTCAAACTATATTACAAAGTTACAGTAGTAAAAAAAAAAAAAAAAAGAGTATGGTACTGGCATAAAAACAAACACATAGTTCAACACAACAGAGTAGAGAGCCCAGAAATAAACCCATGCTGTCATCGTCAATTAATCTATGCCAAAGGAGACAACAATATACAATGGAGAAAAGACAGTCTCTTCAATTATTGGTGCTGGGAAAACTAGCCAGCTACATGTAGATGAATGAAAATAGAACATTTTCTCACACCATATACAAAAATAAACTCAAAATGGATTCAGAGTAAGTCTTCCTAAACGTAAGACTGGAAGCCATAAAGCCCCTAGAAGAAAACATAAGAAGAACACTGTTTCACATAAATTGTAAAAGTTTTTTTTGTTTTTGGCTCTGTCTCATAAGGCAAGAAAACAAAAGCAAAAACAAATAAATTGAACCTAGTTAAACTTAAAAGCTTTTGCACGGCAAGGGAAACTGTAGACAAAATGAAAAGACAATCTCCTGAATGGGAGAAAATACCTGCAAATGATGTGACTGATAAAGGGTTAATATCCAAAATATATAAGCAGCTCGTATAACTCAACATCAAAAAAACAAACAATTCAATTTTAAAAAATCAGCTGAAGTCCTGAAGAGACATTTTTCCAAACACAACATATAGATGGCCAACAGGCACATGAAAAGATGCTCAACATCGCTAATCAGAGAAATGCAAATCAAAACCACAATGAGATATCACCTCACACCTGTCAGAATGGCTATCATCAAAAAGACCACAAATAACAAATGTTGGCGAGGATGTGGAGAAAAGAGAAACTTTGTGTGCTATTGGTGGGAATGTAAATTGGTACAGCCACTGTGGAAAACAGTATGGAGGTTTCTCAAAAAACTAAAAATATAACCACCATATGACCCAGCAATTTCACTCCTGGATATATATCTGAAGAAAATGAAAACACTAATTTGAAAAGACACATGCACCCCAATGTTCACAGAAGCATCATTTACAATAGGCAAAATATGGAAGCAACCTAACTGTCCATCAACAGATAAATGGATAAAGAAAATGTGGTATACATATATACAATAGAATACTACTTATCCATCCCTTTACTATTAATCTATGTCTATTTAAAGTAGATTTATTATGGATAACATACAGTTTGGTCTTGTTTTTTGACCCACTCTGCAATCTCTGCCTTTAAATTGGTGTATTTAGATTATTGACATGTAAGATCATGGATATAGTAGGATCAGTATCAACCACATTTGTTACTGTCTTTTGTGGCCCTTGTTCTTTTTTGTTCCTTCTCTGCCTTTTGTGGTTTGAATTAAACATCTTATATGATTTCTTTTTCTCCTTTCTTAATATTTCAGTTATAGTTTTTTTTTAGGGGCAGTCCTAGAATCTGCAATTACATTTATCACGATTTTCAAATAATACTGCATTGATTCATAGGTAGTGTGAGTACCTTAAAACAAAATATTCCAATTTCCTCCCTTCCCTCTCTTGTATCACTGCTGTCATTCATTTTGCTTATATGTTAAGTATACATAAGTATATATAAACATACACAGCATATAAATACACTGTTGATTATTTTGAACAACCTGTTATCTGTTAGATCAATTAGGAATAAGAAAAAGAAAGCTTTTTCATTAATCGTCACTTAATCCTTCCCCAATTCCTTTGCTTTCTTTATGTAGATCCAAATCTCTGACCCATATCATTTTCCTTCTCTGAAGAACTTTTTAACATTATTGAAAGGCAGGTGTACTGGCAACAAATTCGCTGGATGTTTGTCCTGGAGTCTTATGTTATTCCTTCACTTTTGGATGATAATTTTCAAGAGTACAGGAGTCTAGGTTGTTTTTTTTTTCTCTCTCTCTTAATGCTTTAAGTATTTCACTCCACCCTCTTCTTACTTGCATGGTTTTGAGGAGAAATTTGATGTAGTTCTTATCTTGTGCCTCTATAAATAAGGTGTTCCCTCCCCCTTTTGGCTTTTTTCTAGATTGTTTCTCTTCAGTTTTCTGCAGTTTAAGTATCACATGTCTAGGTGTAATGTATTTGGCATTTATCCTTCTTGATGTTCTGAACTTCCTTGATCTGTGATTTGGTGTCTGACATTACTTTCGGGATGTTTTCAGTCATTGCTTCAAATAGTCTCATCCTTTGTCTTCTTCTAGTATTCCCATTTTATGTATAATTTTTATAGTTGTCCCACAGTTCTTGGATATTCTGTTCATTTCTTTCCAGTCTTTTCTTTGCTTTTCAGTTTTGGGAGTTTCTATTATGACATCCTCAAGCTCAGAGACTCTTTCCTCAGCTGTGTCCAGTCTACTAATGAGCCCAAAGGTATTCTTCATTTCTGTTAGTGCTTTTGCTCTCCAGCATTTTATTCTCAGAATTCCCATCTCTTTACACTGTCCCTCCGCTCTTGCATGTTATCTAATTTAACTGTGGAGCCCTTAGTATGTTAATATTTTAAGATTTTCGGTCTGATAGTTCCTACATGTCTGCCATTTCTGACTCTGGTTCTGATGCTTGCTCTCTCTCTTCAAACTGTGCTTTTTGCCTTTTACTGTGCCTTGCAATTTTTTCTTAATAGCCAGATATAATGCACAGAGTAAAAGGAACTGCAGTAAACAGGCCTTCAGTAATGTGGTGTTAAGATGGGGGAGGGGGATGCGTGAGGAATCATTCTTTAGTCCTATGATTGCGTCACAGTCAGTTAATGAGTCTGTGCCCCTGGACTGAACTTCACACGTGCTCCCAGTCCCCCACCATTATGTGGGGGCAGATAGCTGGAATGAGCTGGAGTTGGGTATTTCCATTCTCCCAGGTATGTTAGGCTCTGAATAAGAGTTTAGGCTCTGGTACATCAGGTTCTCTGGAAGACCAACTTTGTTAAAAAGAACAATGCTCTCTGGTACTTCAAAATGGTTACTTTTCCCCTCCCCTTGCCAGAAGTACGAGGGAATTTTTCTCGTATACTCACTATGAGAATCTGGTTGAGCTCTTGCGGGGAAAACGCATAAAAGTGGGGGAGGGGCTCTCCGTGACAGGGTAACCCCTGGAGCTTTTTACACTGACTTGTCCCCACTGTGTCTCCAGTAACTCATCAACTGCAGTGTAGGTTTTCCCACCCTGGGACTGGTTCCTGCAGGGGTTTCTGCTTATGGATTTTTGCTCCAGTAGGTTGTGAGTCTCTGTATTTGCCTGTTTCTGCAATTTTGAAGACAGCGGTTTGCCCTGTGACTTCCCTTCTCTGACTGACGTAAGACACGTTTTTGATTTTTCAGTTTGTTTAACTTTCTCCTTGTTGTTAGGATAGAGTGACAATTTCTAAGCTCCTTACACGCATGGAAAGCAGAAGTTCCCCACACACTCTTTCTCAGGAGATGGTGCTCCACAAAACTGGGGAGTGAAGTGACAAAAGGGAAGACATGAGATGCAGAAAGCATGATATCCTAACAGGAGAGGAATAAAGAGAACAGCTAGAAGAGTAGTGAGGAACAGTCTCAAGGTGATGGCTATTTAGGAGGCAGAGTGACAAAACAGGTTCGAGAGGGAACTGGGCTTCCTCAGGATGGATGCCTACAAATGGAAAATAAAAGATTCTGCATAAACATGCAGGTTAAGAATGAGTAGAATCTCTTTGGAAGGTCTCAGGAGAAATTGCCTCTGGGAAGAAAGACTAAGAGACAGAGTTGACATGAAGATTTTATTTTTACCCTTGCCATGTGTACATGGTCCTTGTACTTATTGGGAAAATAAACTTCATGTAGTATTTACGTAGTATAATGTAATATGCACTATAAATGTTATATTCCCAAGAATTATATGCTTATAAGAGTTAAGATTTTGTTTCTAAACATATATATTTAATACTTTCAACAAATCAACCTGATGTTCTGGTGATAATTAAGTTGCAGAGCATTTAAAGCTCTAAGCACCTGAACCTAAAAATAGTATGTGTATTACTATATTATAAAATTTTAAATCTGGCTACCATTATGATAAACATGGGATATTAATTCTCATACAGTCAATTTGTTCTTGTTCTTACTTTTCTTTTTCTAACAGTAATTTAAAGCAATTGGAAAACTGTGCATTAAAATTCATAACAAGTCCTTAGATAGGGTTTGCTTAGATAATGAAAGTATATATGTACTTTACTGAATTTGATGCACTGTTACCAAGTGGTATGCATGTTGCAGTCAGTTGGATTCCAGCTGTGGTCTTTCTACAGAACGAGCTGTCTGACTGGGGAGAAGATATTTTAGTAGTCTATCCCTCAAGATTGTTCCACTTTAAGAAATGGAGACTAAGAGTTGCTAAAAAGAGCAAACATAATAGCGATGTAAGGTGTCTGGCATAGTGTCTAGGTTATGGTTATTCCCTGATAAACTCTGGCTAGTTAGTGATTATAATACAGATAGTTAACCATACAAACTGGGGTTTAAAAAGCAGCCAGAAGCTATTCAGTAATATCTAATGGATGTGTAGAGTTCTATTTTCTCTGTAGTGTGGGTAGCTCTGAAAATGTGTACAACCTTCTCCTTCTACTTTCCCTTACACCTAGCTTGCATTAAGAAAAATGGAAGAAAAATTAGCAGTGAAATTGGAAGAATAAAGGTAGAAGATGAACAAAGTTTTAAAGTATATTATTCTCAATTGTGACAATTACAAACATGGATATTCTCTTCCCATTTTGATTTGTTCTGTAAATCACACATAGTTGAAGCTTCTTTGTTATGTGTATATTGTTTTCCTGTCTTTTCTACATAGTGGTTAAGTGACTAACATCAAATAAATAGTTTATAATACACCTCTCACACTGTTCAGTCTCCGTGGACCATCACCCTATAGTTAACCTCCTTCCCAGCCCTTTCTCCTGTACCATCCTCTGTTACGTTTCAGTTCACTCAAACTCATTACCTAATAGGTTCTTCACCTCCTAGATTTGAAGGAATACCTATTGCTCGCCAGCATTCTCAACTGGTTTCTACTGCTTTTCCCAACCATCACTAGTAAGTGGTTCAAAGGCAGGGTACGAAGGCAGGATTAACATTCCAGATCCCTACTGCTCTTCTTCCATGCAAAACACTCTTTCCTTCCAAAATGCATGCCATCTGGACAATGTTCCAACCTTCATAACACTATCATCTCTCACTACTTCATAGGCTCTGCAGTTTCAGGCACATGGGATCAGTCTTCCTTTTTACTCCAATTACTGACATTATACTGGCTGAATTCAAGGTCCATGTGCACAAACTTTAAATATTCTAGCCATTTCCTTGACATTTAGCTTCACTTGAACAACTAATTTCTGTTGTTGGGAACTTGATTTTTACCTTTATCTGTGACTCCTCTGAAACGTTTCATTCCATAATCCAGTCTGACTGGAGGATCTAACCATCATTTCTCTTACTCTCCTCTCACAATGAAGTTGCCCTTTTCCCTGAATGAGGCATCCAATCCTATAAAACCTCCATTTGCTCTTGATTAGGAAATGTTCACTTTCTTAGACTGTCCTTCATCAACCAAGAGACTATGGTGGAAGGCATGAAAAATGTCATTATTAGCACCCCAACTGCCTTGATCTCTTGTCCATCCACTAGATTTCCTTTATAAACTCCAACTACAAAATCATGTCATCTATTCTATTTTCTAAATTTTTAGTTCATACATTTCAGTTATCAAACTACATAGTTCAAAGAACCAAATATCTCTATAAGATTTGTTATGAAAAAGTCAACCTCACCCCCTTCACCCTACTTTGTCTTCTCCAGAGACAATCATTTTTCCTTCTTTCAATGGACTCTTCTAATATTCATTTCCATGTGTAACAGTCAACTATCAGTGAGTAACAAATGTACATATAATCTCAGTGGCACATAGCGATACACTTCTTTCTCACACACGGCTGTGGGACAGCTGAGATGACTGTGCTCTAAAGCTGCAGGACTGTAGGCTGGCTGTGGCAGTTCTGATCTGTGGGTCTCACACTGCAGGCCACAGTGGAGGGGCAGCCACGAGAGTATGCCTTCCTTAAGGCAACAGATGCACCAAAGGGCAAGCCCAACAGCACAAGCACGTTTATGCCTCTGCCTATATCACATCTGCTAAAATCCCAAAGCAAGTTAAGAGACCAAATCCAGAATCAAGGAGCAGAGAAATATACTTCACTTACCAGGAGGCCATAGTAAGGGTACAAAAGCAGAATACTGTCAGGCCTGAGCAATCGCAATTAAATAGTCTACCATCACACCATCTCTCTAAATAACATACTTGTAATGCTGCCTCTTTATTTTCTGAGTTGGCCATCATATATGGAAGAACTTTGTCTTCTCTCCTCCCAACATCACCACAGTACACACCAACACTTCCCATTCCCCATGCCTTCAACATCCTAATTTTGGTTAAATCAATGTGTGTTTACATTACTGACTACGTAAACATTACTCATAGCTAGGTTATATATTATGATTCCTTTCCTGCACAAGTCTTTGTTTTTCCTGGAATTAGAACTTCTCTTTTGTTTCAAGTGTTTGGTTTTCTACGTAGTTATGACTCATTCAACAGCAAAGAGCTACTTGTCTAGATCTACTCTCAAGATATTCACACACCTAAGGCATTTCACCAACTTTATGTTCCTGAAGAAGTCACTTTTGGAGTCTTCTGACCTTTTTCAGCATGGACTGATTGTTGTCCTCTGACAGTGACACACAGCTATCATCCTGACAACGCCCTATACCATGATCCTGGGGATACTCTTCATCTTTCTCCTATCATGAATCTCCAATATCCCATGGAATCTTTTTGAATGACACTCTCCTTTCTGTGGAACACATCCTCTAATAGCTTTCTGAGAAAGGAAATATAAGAGGTAAGCTTTAAAAACACTTTTTGCTGCATTATTTCTTTGATATTTCCTCCTCTCAATTTTCTCTTTCAGAAAGTTTTGTTATTGAATATTGACTTTATTTGATTGGACTTCTAATTTTCTTTTCTTTCCTATATTTCATCTTTTTATCCTTCATGGGAAAGTTCCTCAGATTTATTTTTAACCCCAGATCTTTTTTATCCTCTGAACATTTTTTTTTTTTGAGCATTCTGATCTTATTTCACGTTGGCAATGAACTTTAATCTCTGTAATGATATTTTTAAAAGTTTTCCTTTCTCTACATATTCGCTGCTTCCTCATATTATGCTTTTCTGTTTGTTTTGGTCTCTATTTTCCACAGTAAAGTGCATTCTTCACATGGGATGGTAAAGTCGTCAGCTTATATTTAAGAGTGGACGATTAAAAAGCTATTAAGCAATGAGTGCAGGGGTGGGGTTTGTGAACGGTGAGCTTCACTATACGGTGATGGGGAACCTCTGAGGTTAGTACTTTTAGGTCTTTCTTCTTTGACTAGACATATTACTCAAATAAAACACTTCCAATCTCCAGCCAGGAGAGAAAGCTAAGCCGCCAGGATGTTGGCTGCTGAGTGGGAGAAGAGACCATGGGCTTCCCACATTGGGCAGGCAATGTGCACATGGTCTGTTAGTCACTGGGGCAAGGCACTCCTTCCCTCAACTGCACCCAGTGTTCTCCCCAGACGGAGGAAGCGTTTCACCCCCACCTGTCTCTTGGGTGGCGGGGGGGGAGGGGGGGAATCACAGAGTGGAGAAGGTGATTTAGAGATCAGACTATTTTTTAAATATGTTCCAGCAAAGCCTCCTAATTTTGTCCCCCTTCACTCAGTTCTAGGAGTACCTGGTGCTACCAACCAGGTCTTGAACTTTTGGGGAATTCTACTGGAGTCAATTTTAATTCTTAGCTTTCCCTACAACTCTCTTATAATTCAGCCTTCTCAGATCGACTGCATCAGTTACTACTTATTCACCTGTTTTCTGGTTATTTATTTGTTTGCCATCACCACCTCTCATTCTCCTTATTTCTGTGGGTTCATGTTGGTTTTAATCCCTTGCTAAGTGGATTTAGTGGGGTTTGAGTAGTGAACAAAACTAGATACATGTTCAGTTGGTCATCTTTACCCAGAAACAGGTAGGTAATTCCAAATTGTCATCCACAGAGGTGGCTTCAATTTATATTCCCATAAACAACACATGAGAATGTAGCAGAGTTCTTAACATGAGGTGAGTGAATAGGACTCAGAGGGACTGGAAAAACCTCTGAAAATAATATTGTGTGTATAATGCAGTTATTTTTCTGGGAAGGGATTCTACAAGTGTCAGAGCTTTTATAACACAAAAAAAGTGAGGAACTATTGTTTTATGGTAATCATATAATGGTCCATGGTTACAAATAATCCGATTACATACCTATTTTTCCAGCTTTAACATCACTCACAGTATTAGTTCTGCAAAGCAGCCTGGGAAGTTTGCCCAACAAAGAATATACACATTAGAGAAAAACTAAATCAAAGGCATGCATGCCCAGGTTTCTCACTCTGCAGTTATAGAACCATACTCAGAATGTTTCAAGTAGAAACAAAATAGGCTATCTTACAATGAGGTAAACAATGAACACCTGCATTCAATTTATCATTTGAAAATCAAACTTGAAGCATTTTGCATACATTTACATTGTTTGAATTCTGCAATGTATTCGAGAATTGCAGGAGAGACAGTTGTCCAAGAAGCTTTGTTCTTACAATATATCCAATCATTTTATGAGTAAATAAACCACCTCAGACTAAGTCCACATGAGGCTGATAACATAAATGCAATCCTCAGTCTTCAGGAAACAAATTACAAATGACCTGGCTAAGGACAAGATTTCTATGAGTACAAATTTTTAGAAGAGTTTATACAGAATTACATTTACAAACGGCTTTCAAACACTTATCAGTTAAAAAAAAAAACAAAAAACTGTCAGTTTATTCACATTTTTATCAGCTCTACCCAACCAAAAGCCACTATGAACTTACAGGCAAACACCACCCATATGCATCAGTTAAACATTACCTAGAAGATGATACTTCTTTTCTGCATCCAGATAATTAGAGGGAAAAATAACATGGAAAAATAAATTTCACTGGTAATTGTGTAACTGTTTTTAACTATTTCTGTTCAGCTTCACAATCAAATACTGTCAAGCACTATTAAAAACTAAGAGGTTCACTGAATATTTTACTCTTACGTATCTTCTTTGAAAAAGTAAACTGATCGAAGTCAGCAAATAAAATGAAGAAATTGAGATAGTGCCCAGAAACCCACTGAGTAGACATATCACACATGCATTGTCCAGCCCCAGGGTCAACAACTAAGGGAAAAACTGAAAAACTGTATCAATACCCAACCGCAGACATAAGGCAACTTTAAATTCATGCAGAGACAACTGTTAGAACAGGGGTCCCCAGCCGCCAGGCCTCGGAAGGATAGTGGTCCGAGGCCTGTTAGGAACCGAGCCACACAGCAGGTGAGCGGCGGCGAGCGAACAAAGCTTTATCTGTTGCTCCCCGGCACTCGCATTACCGCCTGAACCATCCCTCCCAAAACCCCGACCGTGGAAAAACTGTCTTCCACGAAACTGGTCCCTGGTGGCAAAAAGGTTGGGGACCGCTGTGTTAGAAGGCTGCTATTATGAACTCATCAAGAGATCGTGAGGATCTGAAATAAATCCAGGAAACAGAGAAGGGAGGGCCCAGCGCCAGAAGCTATTTCAGCATCAACAGGGTTGGTGACATTATTACCCCAGTTGGAAGGTGCAGAAAAAGGGAACAGTTCCATTGGTTAGATTCATGGTATCAGTTTAAGTTCCCTATAGAACATCCAGTAGGAATACTCGTAAGAAGCTGTAAATAAATGTCCAACATTTATGAGAGACCCATGAAAAAGAATGATCAGAAAACTTGAGGAATATCTATCCAGATACCAAGCAAATATTTATGGAAAATTTGCCAGGCATCCTTCTCTAAGCACCGAGAAGAACGAATGAGGCTGGGGAAGATATACAAGCAAATATAACACAAAGAGATCAAAGTTAAATTTGTATGTTCACAGGCTGCGGGAAATGAAGAGAAGCACCAATGACTTCATGACATCAGTTCTACTTTTTCTTCAATGATACAAGTTGCACAAAATTTAACCTGAGTTCAGTGCAACACTTAAAACTGTAACAATCTACTTTAAACCCCAAACATTATCTCATTATCTCAAGACCAAAACTATAGTTTTAAAATTATCCCACCTTCTCAACAACTTGCCCAATAGCCTCCTGCTGGCCCATTCCTTACACTAATTTTAGTACCTTCAGCCTTCTCCCTGGCTCTCATATTTCACATGATATTTTCAAATATTTCTTCCGAGTCTCACTTTACAATCTAGTTCCCCCAGCATCAACTGTTGACTTAAACACTGTGAAACTCTGTTTCTAGGTTTTCTATGCAACTCTGTGGCTCCTAAAAACTCTTCTCTACAGCCTAGCCTACATCCTTCAATCATGAAAAGTCATAGCTAAGAGAACAGGAATTAAATTTGCCTGAACACTAGGCCATTGAGGCTAAAACTAACAATGACAAGCTATTCAGCAATAAAACAGAACAATGGACTGACATGTGCAACAACATGGATGAACCTCGCAATCATTATGCTTTAGCCTTAGAAGCCAGACACAAAAGACTACAAATTTGGCCCAATAGAAGGCAGCAATGACAGTGTGCCAGTGGCAGATCTAGGCTTTAAGAAACTTTGTGTGTTTCCACCATTTTATACCTGCCGTCTCCATGAGAACATGCCTGGATAGACTGCTAGTCAAACAAAGGTGAAAGAATGGAGCAGAGCCGTCCAGCCAATGTACACCTGCAGTACAAAGCAGAGCTGCCCCAAAGCACAGCACATGCGCGTGTGCGCGCGCACGCACACACACACACACGCACACACACTTACTGATGAGAGCCTGGACTAAGGCCTGCATGTCCCTCCCTCACCATCAGAGAGCTAGGCTGTGGTCTCTGGGTCTCTGGTCTTACAGACCAGTGAGCACCTATTTAGTAGGATTGTCTGGGGACACTGGGAAGTCGGCCAGGGACACCTGGATTGCAATACTTCTGTAATAGGTAACATTCTATTCTGAGAAACTTAATAGATCTCCTTAGCAACAAGGAATGGGGATCATTTCATTTGTTGTCAACAAGTATAGAACGTGTGAGGGAAAACACAGCCCAAGAGGTTGGTCACGTTTCTGCTCCTTTTCTGCACATTCTACAGATTCCAGCATGGACCAGCAGAGCATGCCACTGGCAAACCCCAACTCCTCTGTGCCATTACACCTCACTCTGTGCACCAGCCTTTGATGTACTTAGACCCTGTGTTCAAAATGAATTACACCGGCCCTTGCCACCTCTAGTACAGATGGAGGCAAATACATGGTGCACCACTACTAACAAGGCCTAGGGAAAATGAACACTCTTCTATACACAATCACTCTCCTCATTATCCTTATGTAATCCATCCAATAATGTAACAACTGAGTTATAAAAGACAGAATTTTAATTTCATCCTTCTCATTTTTATCACAACAGGCAAAGTGCCGGAAACAATGTGAGGTTTTCCAACTTTGCCCAAATTTATCTGCTCCTATTCCAATAATTAGGACATCGAAGAGATATTGTACTTGAATTTTTTAAACAATATTGGGTGCTGGCCGTGCCCTCCCCACCCCTCCACCCCACCTTTTTTGGGAAAGAAAGTACCCAATCTACAATCCCTGCTAAGAAAGCATCAACCTTGTTTTATTTTCCTGTCATACCCATCCCTCCCCAACCCCACTCCATAGGTTCTGCTGACTGGTCTATTGGTGGGGACCTATCTCTAGAGGAGCCAGTCCATCAGATGATCAGTAGCTTATGATCTGGGTGAATTGGCTGATGAAGGCTCTATATGCCTGAAGTTTGAACTAGGACATGAGAAAAGAATTTGCCAGTTGAGAAAGGAAGTCAAATCTACTATGGCATGCCCTCCTCTTGGAGAGCGAGGGTTATGGCAACTAAATCTGAAGTCACAGAAAAACAGAAATCATAAATTTAGAAGATGAGGTGAAAAAAATGGATTAATCATAAGGCAGCAAAACCCCTAGCAGTAACTCAGGTCTCAACAGCTTGTCAGTTACCAATGAATTCTCTTTTTCCAATAACTTACATGTCTTTCTTGGGAAACTTTGAATCTCTCTTCCTTGCAAACTCAAGAGCTAATCAGGGAACTTCCATAGACATTGGAAAGTTCCAGTACCAATAAAAGTTCCTGATAGAGGCAATTACCTCAAAATCCTTCCGAAAGATTGTATAACTACCAGCATCACTGATGATTATTTGTAAATATGGCGAATTATCCAAAAACCTTTTCCAAACCAAAATGACAAGTATAAGACTGACTATTCTCTGTGAGAACGCTACCTGGGTACCCCTGTCACAGCATATTTGAAGTCTCCAGAGTCTTAGCTCATCAGTATCAACACGGATAGACTCTTCTCCCATGCACTGAACATTCAAAAAATTCCATTTTTAACCTTAAAGTAAACTTGTACGATGGAATATATCGACCATACAACCAACGTCAAAAGAAATGGCACTCCTCTTTGAACCATGTTTTGGGAACATATAATGAACTTGGCAATATAATAGGTGAGTGATAGTCTGTCCAAAAACTACTGTGAAAAAATTTAGTCTTTATACTCAAAAAGCATAGTGTAGTAACACCTTTTCATAAGATTGGGATATGTTTTAAGAAAAACAAAGAAAAAAGAAATTTCGGTGATAGTACAAAGGACAAAATGTACAACTCATACCCAACCTCAGCTCTCAGTCCTCTGAAAGAACTGCATTCCCTCCCAGATTAATAATTATTTCCTGAGTGTTGACATTTATTCCCTGCTATTCAACGTAAGCAAAAGCACATTCTCTTTCCAAAAGGATTATCGTGATATTAAACAGACATCCAACATAGAAAGGCCTAGATGAACTACCCAAAAAAAAAAAAAAAAAATTACAGGAAAAGAAACAGCTCTGATTAGTTTTCATTGTGAAAATATCAAGAGTAGCAAACACATGTAGATATCAAAGAAGGAAATCCCTCTTAAAATCTGGATGTCCTGGGATCTGGATAGATCACCTGTCCTACAAAGCTTATCACAGAGATCTTATTCTCTAGGGAATCCTCATATTAGAAGATTTAATAGCCATCAAGTCCATTATGAGTTAAAATTACCTTAATTTGTATGCATTGGGACCACAAAAAAGCTGAAGCAGTAATCCTGAAAAAAGTAATTAATCTATGTTAAATACATTTGATCAGTTCTGTATGTGTTATGTTTTCAGGTTAAGAAAAAGATTCAAAACATACCTAAATAATTCTTGCCAAATCTTTAGTTTGTTAAATTGTGTAATTTTTTTCCCCAGAAAGTACAATGCTTGTGAAAGATCTCAGGGTAAAAACACTGAACACAAGAAGCTATCTCTTGATCATTCAAATGCACAGCAACAAGATAGAACAAACTTCCTCCCTGGTGTAATTCCAAATAGGACCAATTTAGGACCAATTTTATCCAGTGTCTAAAAACTATCAAATCACAAACATGCCATATTTGCCCCACCAGGGACCATTTCTAGTTGCCTTGCTGCAATGTCAAAGAAAAACTAGGAGTTTGAAAATTGCTGTCTTTCCAGGTTAGAATAAAATGAAAATTAGCACCTTGAATAAGACATTCCAGTTCACTTGTACCATGGTTTTTTTCTGTTTTTCCTAAAAGAATCAGAATATTTTATAGCATCCTTTCAAATCATCACCTAAAAGAAACAGCAGTTCTTTTACTTTCTCCTTTCCCAAGAATGGGGAGTTCTCCAATTCACTCCAGGTCAAACTCTGATTATATTCAAATATATCTCGGCCTTGGGGAAAAGCAAGGGAAGGTGGCCAGCACTCAAGGGTATCAAGTAACAAGCACCCTAGCACTTTTTTCAAAGTGCATCTTGTGCAAACAGAAAAACGGTAACTCCAAGGGAATAGCCATTGGAGAAATGCATATACTCTCCCCAGGATGAAATATTTTTTCTTTCATACATTCAATTCACTAAAAATGTTCTTAAGTTAAATGGCGATTTTTATCCTAAAACTGTATGCTTATTAAGAAATTATATCAATATATACACTCATATCAATACATACATATCAGTATCTACATATGATATATCAACAGAGGCACTAAAAAGGGGGAGCTCCTCGGTTCAGCAATAAAGGTGCAACGTGCAACACTCACTCCCCTTGCCTTGCACAGAAGTGAAAATTCACCACACCTGACCTTGGTATATTCCACATCATGGACTTGCAACAAAATGCCAGGCCATATTCACCACACATTGTCTTTGCCAAAGGCTAAGAAACTGTATAATTAGTCTTTTTTCTCAGTTTCTCCATAAAAATCAGATTAAAAAGGCTTCCTGTTTGTAACTTCCATTTTATCTAATATTTTTGAAAGCCACATGTATTTCACCATAGAGGAAGATGATACTGACTCACACGTCCACTCACTGTAGAACCGCTGGTGAGAGAACATCTTTTAATTTCTTTTAACTTTTAGAAGTTTTTCTTTTTTAATGGTTTCTCCTCCTGTTGTTTATTCCTTGGTATTATTTTATTCAGTTTCCTAAAAGATTTGAGAGCCCTGACTTAATTTTTAACTGAAGAACTTAAATATCTTGGATGTTTCACTGTACAAATGCACTGATTAAATACAGAACAATCTAAGCAGTAGACCACATTCAAAAGACTAGTTTTACTTCAATTTTACCATAAATTAAAAACACTACAAAGCATTACATTTAGATTAAATCATAATACTCTTGCAAATCAATTCCTAAGTTGTTGCTTTGCTTATATGAACCACAGATAAGTAACTCTACCTCTAGTTTTCATAATGGAATACTTCCTACTATGTTTTGAGGGAGAACCTGTGGTAATTTGGGGTCATTTTTAACATGATTGCCTGCTAACCACCACACAACACAGCACACACCTCAGGCCTCAGCAGGAGAAGTGGATCCTTCAGCAATGGCTGTCTAGGCAGCTTATATACAAGACCTGGAGTTAAATCATTGAAACAATTAAAACATTTTAACCCCACTGCGGGAAACTTCACCAAAGCACACTTTTAAAAGAAGACGTTTCTTCATACAGTTTTAATTACTGATTATATCCAAGAGGTACATCAGACTTATTCAAGGCCCTATGCAAAATGAAGTTAACACTGGCAGTAGTTAGGAGCCTGTGAGATAATGAATGTATTATTTTATCCATTACTTCATTGCTAGCATTTCTACCTGTGCCTGATAAAAATGCAAAGGCATTTTTAATCAAAAAGTAGCATATTTTAAAACTATATTCCACAGGTATCAAACAGATTCTTACAAAAATTTAGTGTAAATCATATGGCTCTGGAAACCATATACTACTGTCATCTGGATTACCTGAGAACAGTATATCTGTACTAATTTTTTTCTTTTTTTTTCTTTTTTTTTTCTTTTTTTTCTTTTTTTTTTTTGGTACTAATTTTTAATCTAAGATTGCTTTTAGTACATGTGAAAAATTAACTCCTGAGAGATACTGGCTCATCCTGTGCCCAACCTTTTCTTCTCATCTGTAAACTGCATACTAATAGTGTAAACAATCCCACACACGAGTACGTGTATGCACACACAAAAAGCCAGCATTCGCAAAAAGCCAAAGATTCCACAGTCAGATTAAGCCTTAAATTATGTATTTTCATAAGGAATCTCTTTAGTTAAAAAAAAAAAAAAGGCCTAAATAAAATCTAATTCTCCTGTGGTTGCAGTCACAAAGGACATAAAAAGGGCAAGTTCCTAGAAACCATGATGTTAGTTAGCCACAAGTAAAAGAAATACTGCATTCAACTCTGAGGGATTTTTAGATCAGGTTAAACCAGCAAATGTACCTGCTTGTTTCAGAAGTTTTCAATAGCTTTCCCTCAGTTTACCAATCTAGAAAAGGTAAAGCTCAGTCATCAAGGATCTGGAGCTGAAAATAACTTTCATTTTCCTCTAGCTTTCTTTCTTATAATAAATTCCATGAAACTGTAACATCTTAAAGTTCACAATAAAATGCACTCATCCATTACACACATACCCACAAGCTAACAACTGCCATATGTCACGAATTCTGCAAAGCAATAAGAACCAATTCACTGCATTCTTAAAGTTCTATGGCACAAATAGGAATTTTTTAATTTTTAAAAGCCTCATTATTACCCACACTATTTTTATGATACAGCTTAGCAAAAATAAGTAGATTTCTATTCCCCAGAAAAATACTTAAAACAAGATTGCCTTCATCTTTTCTTGCCACTGCTCCTCACTTGCCCTTATCTCTCCTTTAGCTGTAACTGAAAAGTTAAAATACATGAAAATTGTCTCCAAGGCCATCAGTTTTGTGCAGAAGTGCACTATTTTCTGAGTGTTACTAGCTGGGATCCACAGCAAATGTTCCTTATGCAAATAAGTTCAGGAAATGCTAACTTCAACACAGTTCAGCAACTTCATTTCAGAGACTTTAGTTTACTAATATGCATTTTGAATATTCGAATGGGGGATATCATGTCTAGCATTTCCCAAGTATATTTCACCAAGAGATCTTTTTCCAAAACTTACTCTCGTCAGGAACAGTGTTCCATGGAACACAGCTTGAAAAATTATGATTTAACCCTTCCTAGTTCAACTTTTCCACAGAATATGCTCACAGTCTATGTCTCTCTTCTAGTGTCTCTCCCTCTCTGTTTTGTTTTGTTTGTGTTTCTCTGTCTTTTTCTCTGTCCTTCTCTATTTCTCCTCTCCTCCCGCCCTCATCTCTGTATCTATTTCTTTCTCATCCTTTTTAGTCTCCCTCTGTCCCCCCACTTCCTCCCTCTTTTCCTCTCTCTCTCTCTCTCTCTCTCACACACACACACACACACACACACACACACACACAGAGCACCTCTTTTAGAAAAGTCTAACCATTGGTTTCATGCCAACCATAGCATCTATATATTAATAATGAGCCTGTATTTAACAACAAGTGAGACTTTGATTATATATCCTAAGAATTGAGTTTCAACTCACTAGTTCAGTGTAGGCATGTGCTTTGTATTAGACACTGATATTCTTGTTTCCAGAAGCATCTCGTAAGTAAAAGCTTAAACACTTTTCCTATTTAATCACAAAGGGCATTAAGCCACTAATTCCATCTAATGTGAAAATTACCAGTCTACTAGTCTACTACTAGTAGTCTAATAGGAGACTAGTCTAATAGGAGAAAACATGCCTGATCTGCTAATTTAGCATATCTACTTAATTGTAATTAAAACATCAAAGCAGACACAAACACATTTTAGAGAAAGATATTTCCAATTTAAAGAACAAGACATTTAGAAGCTATTTATTTAGTACTAAAATATAATTTAAAATAACATGGTGGATATGACATGTATATAAATAGTATACATAGTATCAACTTTTGCATATTTGGTTCTTTTATATCTGACATTAATACTCCTAAACTCAGGAGTAACTGACTTACAAAAATCATGCGAAAAATCAAGTAATAAAATTACTTGTTGGGACTTCCCTGGCGGTCCAGTGGTTAAGACTCTGCGCTTCCACTGCAGGGGGCGTGGGTTTGATCCCTGGTCGGGAACTAAGATCCCACATGCTGTGCAACACAGCCAAAAAAAAACAAAAAACAAAAAATTACTTGTTGAGGGGACTAAGCAAAAGGAGCTAAGTATTCCAAAAATGCTTTCTTCCATATGAACAACAAGAATATTGTTAGATATTATGAAAATCAGCTTTCTAAGAACTCTGCAAAGTAAACAAAGGCACATGACGATCTGTGGAGTTGTTCAAACACATAGCACTAAATCTTGGTAAAAACAGTTAATGTTGTAGAATTTTAATTTACCCTGTTCTGCCACACATTCTCTTCTGAGCATGACAGCCCTGAAAACCAACTGCCTACAACCACAATGAAAACCAGAAGCCTGGCAGCCACTGGATAAGGTAAAACAAGGCTGGATCTTCTCAAATCCCAATTCCCACATAACTGCCATAATTTTACCTGTCCAGAAGTTCCCTGAAAAATCCAAATCCAAAGGTTTGTCTTTATTTGACTTGAGTCAGAGCTTTCCAATGCAGTGTTTCCTTGGGAGCATTAGCTACATACTATCAATGCTAATTGTTTATTACTGCAGCTGCCTAATGTGGTTTTAACAATTGAAAATAAGCTGACCAAACAATTAAAAGGAAAAGCTGGAAAATGAGATGTCCACAGGGGACTTTGAAAAGCTCCAACCTATTCCTAGGAATCTAGGAAAAAGCCACATACATGCATAGGGCTGTGCACATAACAAGGAAAGACCTGAAAATGCCCTATGCTCTCACTTCTGCCTGACATTTTGCATCTTCACAAGCTGGAAGTGAGAACTAAGGCAGAGTTGTAACTGCTTTTCTGAGTATAGGAAGTGTGCCCCTACACACACAGAGAGCCCTTAGGCAAAGCTGGGAAAATTGTTAGTTCCAGACATTTAAGGAAATCTCTAACCATTAGCCAACTGCTATAAGCTAACTTAGCAGACTTCAATGGCTACATATGACTAAGGATACAGATATTCCAGAATGAGTTCAGGAAAGTTATTGAACAGTAGAAACAACCAATATTTACAACAGTAAATGCTAAGGGGATGGGTTCTTATTTTCATAGTTGCCATATTAGTAAAAATATCCAGTTTAACAAAAAAAAATATCAGATACGCAAAGAAAATGAAACATAAGTAGAGAATAATCATGGGAGAGAAAGTGTCCTGAAGAAGCCTAGACTTCAGATTCACTAGATGAAGACTTCAAATAAGTTTTTTAAAAATAAGTTCAGTGAACTGAAGGGAACCACGTCTAAAGAACCAAAGTATGAGAAAGTTGCCTCATCTGTTAGATGATATTAATAAAGTAGAAGAACCAGATAGAAATTCTGGAATTGAAAATTATAACAGAATTCACTAGACAGATACAATATGGTTGAGTAGTCAGAAGAAACAACTGGCACATTAAAGATAGGTCTCCTGTGTTGGTATGCTTGATGATGTCCCACCTAGAAGGAAACGAGAAAAAGGGACAAAAAGAATTTGCAAAGAAGTAATGCCTGACTACTTCTTAAATTTGATGAAAAAAGTTGATTTATAAATTTAAGCTCAATGAACTCCAAAAAAACAAACAGGAAGAGATACATGTCTGGATGCATGACAGTCAAATTGTCAAAAAACCAAGAAGAATTCTGAAAGTAACAAGTAACTTATGCATAAGATTCACTATTAAAGTTAACAATTTCTTAACAGAAACCATGGAGGACAGAAGGCAGTGGGAAAACATATTCAAAGGGCTGAAAGAAAAAGATTGCCAACCAAGAATTCTATATCCAACGAAATAATCTTTCAAAAATGATGTAGAAATTAAGACATTCCCAGGTAAGCAAAAAGTGATAGAATTTGTAGAAAGCATGGTCTACAAGAAATACCAAAGGGAGTTCTTGAGGCTAAAATGAAAGAACACTAGACAGCAACCTGAATCTACATAAAGAGTACCAGTAAAAATAACTACATACATAGGTAAACATAAATGATAGTATACATGTATTTTTGGTTTAACTTTTTCTGCTTCTTAAAAGACAGTTGCAAAGAGCAATAATTATGAGTATTGAAGGGCATGCAGTATATAAAGATGCAATTTATATGACATTATAGCACAAACTAGTGTATAGAAAGTACAGAATAGGAGAGTATTACTGACTCTTACATTGTTTAAGAAGGAAATCATGTTGATTCTTTTAATGCCAGAAAAATTTCAATTAAAAAAATTATGTAGGACTGGGGCTTCCCTGGTGGCACAGTGGTTAAGAATCTGCCTGCCAATGGAGGGGACACGGGCTCAAGCCCTGGTCTGGGAAGATCCCACATGCCGCGGACCAACTAAGCTTATGCACCACAACTACTGAGCCCGCGCCACAACTACTGAAGCCTGCGCGCCTGCAGCCCATGCTCCACAACAAGAGAGCCACAGCAATGAGAAGCCCGCGCACTGCAACAAAGAGTAGCCCCCACTCGCTGCAATTAGAGAAGGCCCATGCACAGCAACAAAGACCCAACGCAGCCAAAAATAAATAAATAAATTTTTTTTAAAAATTTCATGAAAAACAATTATTTAAAAAAAAATTATGAAGGACAGACAAACATATCTGTAGGCAGTACTCAACCATCAAGTCACCAGTTTTGGGACTCTGCTGTAATGTCACTCTCAGTACTAAAAAACTTATAAAATATGTACAATTATCCCATTTTTTTTTAAGTTTTTTTTCCGCAGTTGCATTTTTAATTAATTAATCAATTTATTTATTTATTTATTTTTGGCTGTGTTGGGTCTTCGCTTCTGTGCGAGGGCTTTCTCTAGTTGCGGCAAGTGGGGGCCACTCTTCATCGCGGTGCACGGGCCTCTCACTATCGCGGCCTCTCTTGTTGCGGAGCACAGGCTCCAGACACGCAGGCTCAGCAGTTGTGGCTCACAGGCCTAGTTGCTCCGCAGCATGTAGGATCCTCCCAGACCAGGGCTCGAACCCGCGTCCCCTGCATTGGCAGGCAGATTCTCAACGACTGCGCCACCAGGGAAGCCCCTATCCCATTTTTTATATAGGAAATTCACTCCCCAAGTGTAAGCAATCTGTCATTAAAGCTGAAACATTTACTCCGGTTATTTTCACCAGAACCCAAATGATTTCCTTTAGTCCTCTGCATCATTAATATATAAATTAAGATATATAATATGTAAAGGTTTTGTTTACTCATTGCTAAGCTAACTTCCCTAAAATAACACTATTTATTTATTCTCACATAAAGTCTTTTATTGTATAGGTTAAGTGTTCTAATGTGGTATTTTAAAAATGCTTGTAGTGAACTGCCACACCAAAATAAGATACACTAGAGAACATAATCAATTCCAACTAAAAATATAAACCTATATCTTCCAAGTTTTTAGTTTTTATAAGGGATATATATATATATATATATATATATATATATATATATATACACACACACACATATATATTTTTTTTTTTTTAAATGAGTGGCTATTACATGCTAGGCATTGGGCTCAGCACTGAGGGTAACGTAGTGAACAAGACAAAGTCCCTACCCTCTTGGACTACAACTTACAACTTATAGGGGGATAAAGATAAGAGACATGTAAACCAGACCAAATAGATAATTACAGATTACAATCAGTAAAAAGACTGACCATAATGAGAGCCACCCAGTCAAGCCCAGCTTATATCAACCAACACCCAGCCAACTTGCAGACCAAGAAAGGGAGAAGAGTTGTTGTTGCATGCCGTGGAGTCTTGGGAATACTTGTACATAATGACAGCTGACCAGCACTTGCAACATCAGGCACTGTGCTAGGAGCTTTCCATGTGTTACCTCATCCAAACTTCCCACTGATCCTTCGAGATAGATAATATTTTTAGCCCTATTTAACCAATAAGGAAATTGAGGATGACAGGTTGAATAACCTGCTTATAGTCACAATGTTAATAAGTGTGAGAACCAAGAATCAAACCCAACTGGTCTAATTTTAAAGTCCTCTGGCTCTTTATTACTTTGATAGTGTCCCTTCTCCTAAGTTGGCTTCAGTCTACTAACAACAGTATCAGTAAGTATATCCTTGCCCTATTTCTTTTCTAGCACTCATGGATGTAGATTATAAAAAATACACTACGAACTCAAATTGGTGTTTCCAGATTTATTTTTGTTGTTCTTGCCGCCTCACGATCTCCTTTACCTGGGTGCAAACTAAACAGTGCTACCAAGCTTTGATACCACTTGAAATGATTACACTGTTTTATCTTCCAGAAAATAGAAGAAGTTACACCAGCAAAATGAATTTTACTATTTATCATTTAAATTAGATTTTTTAAAAAAATTTTAATTAAATTCAGTTTTTACAAAAATGTCTTACTGAAAATAATATTATTTCCAGATGACATTGTAAGTATACAATTTGATAGTGACAACATCCTCCTGGAAAATAAAATATAATGGCAAGAATGTTCCTTTTCGGAATAAACTAAATTTAGTAAATTCCTTCATCTGAATCAAGAAATCCAGGGTAAGTATAAAAAGTGAAATTTATTTAAAATGCAGCACTCAATATACAGTTCATTTTTTCACATAATATTATAATGCTTTATATACCACCAGGACATGATATAACATGATGATTTGTACTATGGTTGAAAACAAAGGGCATTTATGCTTTCCATAATCCATCAGAATCAGGTATGAAGTAGACTAGCTTACTTCTAATGACAGGAAGTCTGTGACTTCCTGATGCTCTTAATTCCATTTAGTATTTTGTGGTAGGGAACACACAGACTGCACGAAAGGATATAACCTATCGTTAACAGCCTAAGGAAGCTTTGGACATTTACCCTTTTTTTTTTTTAAACTTATAAAGAAACCTGAGATCTTTAAGGGAAAGAAAAAAAAAGTCTGGCCAAAGCATCTTAGAATTTTTAGTTTTTCTTAGAAATGGAGCATACAAAATTTTTCCTTGCAGTTTTCTTATTATCCTAAAGACAATAATGGGTAAGAAAAGGGTGTGTTTCCAAGAAAGGAATTTAGTGTCATTAAACACATAAGTTTAATAGAATGTTTCCTGAACCTCCACACTGAACTACAGCCATCAGAAATTAACAGTCAGTCATCCTATTTATTGCTACTATTTCAAATACACTCATTCCCCTATGGCATGTATATCAAAAAATATTCAACATTAGAACCAAATCTCAAAGTGAAACCAAAAAGATGAAAACCACACAGGTAAAGACAGACAACATGCTAATCAAAATGCACTGCTGAATATATTCACAACTAACCAGCTGAGGACATAGCTGGTAAATTGAAAAGACTGGAGACTAAGACCATTGCCTCCAGTCTTTTCATCCTATGTTATCAAACCTTATTAAAAGGTATTTGCAAAAGCAATTATACTTTTTTATGGGCAATTATTATCAAAATGTATTAAAATAAAGCATGTTGTTGTTTTAAGAATTAGTTACAGGAAACATAACAGGTAATCAGGCTGTAATTTTTATCTTGTTTCTGCCATTTAATACATATTGACCTTTATAAGTACCTTGACTTCTTAACTACCAAATGGGAAGATCACCTACCAGTTATTCTTCCTTCCATATCCCACTCAGTGAACTAGTTTCCCTTTCACTCTGTGTGAATCAAAAATTCGATGCTAATTTAACCAAAGTCCTAGATGAGGCCAAAGAGGACATTTTAAATCTGTTTCGAGGAATCGAATAGTCTTAAAGACACATACACTCCTCCCCAGTCAATCCCCATTCTAAACACATTTCCTGGGACTTCCCTGGTGGTACAGTGGTTAAGACTCTGCTCTCCCAATGCAGGGGGGCCCGGGTTCAATCCCTGGTCGGGGAACTAGAGCCGGCATGCCGCAACTAAAGATCCCCGCAACTAAAAATCCCACGTGCCGCGACTAAGACCTGGTGCAGCCAAATAAATAAGTTAATTAATTCTTTAAAAAGATGATTAAAAAAATAAACACACTTCCAACTCACACAGCTCTCAGGAACAGATGTAAACGCGTGCCCAAAGTGGATGCTTAGACCAACAGGCACCCAAATAAGAACTGTCAAAGCAAAGGGCAAGTAGCTCTAAACCAAGTAATAGGGATTCATCACTTGTTCAATGAATACATTCTAACAGCTGTTATGTAGAAATTTTAAAAGAAGAAATTGTCATTGAATAAAAATGTGATGTGGTTAGATCTGTTTTAGTTCTGTAAGCTGAAGAATCAATTATTACTGGAGTTTTGCATACAAAGGCCAGTATTATTCCCCATTGAAACAAACCTTCTAGTTTTTTTCCCCCACTAACTTAAGCCTGAAATCTCTTTCGAAGCAACTGTTTCTTCTCTAACACAATGTAAAATATCCCTGTGGTGATTCATCTGGTAAATGCATTTACCACTAACTCCTCATATGTTTAACTCCATCCTGCTATCAGCTTAGTTTGCTTGGGCTGCATTAATATCTCATGCCCATTTATGCTCATGTAACCAACCAAATGACCATTGGATGGTCCTTTCCATCTCTACTCATCTCACTGGCTTGACAACTTATATACCCCATCCATGCTCAATAACAAAGTATAATTTGAACAAGAACAAAATTTCAGGGAAAAAAATCCTAGGTTACTTCCGACTCTCAACATTATGAAACTTAAAGAAATTAAGTTTAAAGCATTAACTGTAAGTTTTTACATGTGAACACTTTACTAGGGACTAAACAAACTGAAGCCAACAATGGACTTACAGTAATGTGTAATAACTTCCATTAATTGCTGCTCTTTCCAGTTATTTCCTTCTCAACAACCCAGCGAAGATATTAACCCCTTTCATGGTCAAAAATACCAAGACTCAGAAAAGTACAGCAAATTACTGAACATAAAAGTAGCAGAAACCAAACACAAACTCAGACCTGTGTGATTCCACATTTCTTACTTGTACAGCATGATGAATGTGGTGGATTAAAGAGAGCCACAAATTCCTTGTGGGGAGGGGGTGTTTGTCTTCCCTCTCCTTAAATATACGGGCTGGATTCTAACTGCTCTGACCTACTGAAAACAACAGAACTGGCGGAGCTCCAGCTCTGGGCACAGGCTGTAACAAGACCGGCAACGTCCACCTTGATCTCTTGGAACCCAGGCTGTCTTCAAGTTCACTGTCCCATTCTTTAATTCACTGTTGATTACAGTGAATAGATTCACTATAGATTTTTTAATCCGGGATATATTTCCATTCTCAGATTTTCATTTGATTTTTCACCCTTTCCATATTTGTCTTGAAATTCCTCATCACTCATCCATTCTACCAACCTTGTATATCAGTTCAGGTCTTGTAAATTCTTCAACGTATTTTTTCTTCAACCTATTTGTCATAGTTATTTTAAAGTCTTATACTGCTGCTTCCAACCGTGGGGTCTTTTTCTATTGACCTCTTAACATGAGTCACTCTTACCTTTTTAATGTTTAATAGTTTTGAAAAACGTACTAGACACTGTAGAGGATGTATTCTACTAACTATAGATTGTTGTCTTCCATGGTGTTTCCTGGGAAGTGAAATGTGGTCCTAAAATGTGGTCCTCTTAGAATATTGATGAAAAGCCCAAGGTGTTTACCAATTCCCTTTGCATAACAAGACTCCAACTGCAAACCCTGTCTTCCTTTGGGGTGAGCAGCTCAAGTCTCTGCTCATCTGCTTCAGGCTTCCAGTTGATGTTTCTCCCTGGGGCTCTTGGAATATTGCCCCACACATGCACAGCCCAGGAGTCAGCAAAGGCTTGAGGAAATTTTATATGCATGTTATCAGGCCTCCCTCCTCTGTGGCTCCTTATGTTCTGGAATAGCTCCCTCAATGGCCAACTTCCCTGGCAGCTCCAAACTCCATCCTCTGGTTTCTCAGGATTAAAAAAAAAAAAAAAGCTTTCTGCCTGGCCACTACAGAGACTGAGAAGTGACCGCAGGGAAAAGCACTTCATGTATCATTCAATGTTCAGTCAGGAGTTGTAAACTACACAAAAATTTCAACAGGAGAGATTTAATATACAGTATTATTAACTACATACAATAGTTACACTAAGAATTAATAAAACAGAACTCTAAAAAACATACCAACTCTGAGGGAAAACACCCAAGGAAGGAACAACTTGGAAAGAAGAGGGTGTGGGGCCTCTATCCAAGGCTGAGATTCAAATCTCATTGGAGAAGGTATGGCTGTAGCCCACTGGATGGTGGAGGAGTTTAGCAGCTCGACCTGGGCCAGAGATGGTACACAGTCAGCAAGCCAAGGCTGGCATTTCAGGAACCATGGGTGAGGAAGACTGGCAAGCTGGGAGCCCCTCTGGATGGCCCGGAGCCTGAGATTGATGAACAAGGAACTGCAGACAGGGACTGACAAGCCCAAAGCCTCCTGCTGGAATGCCAAGAAACCAAGGCTGGCACACACACAACTGTGGTCCAGGACTGCAAACGGGAAATCCTCCACCAGCCTGTCAGCAGGCAGGAGCTGGCAGGCAGAGAATGGCAGGCCAGAACTCGCATCAAAAACTCGTTCAAGAGTGAGTGGCACTGAATGCCACACACACACACACGCTGCTGGCAGCTGCGGAGCCAGCAGGAATGGAAGCACACCAAACTTGGGACGAAAATCCCCTTCCTTTCGCACCCTCCGTTGCAAAGGAGAGATGTCCGTGGGATCCAGCAACGCAGTGAAGAGTGGATTTAGAGCTGAGTGGCACACCATATATATGTGGATCTTACCTAGCATGATCCCCTTCTTTCAAGGGTTGAATGCTTTCCAATTTTTGCGCACTTTTGGTCCTCACTGCTGTTATACAAATACAAATATATACATATATATCTCATCTCTCTTTCTGTAATCATGTCTCTGTCTCTCTCAAGAGAGAGAGATTCTGGAGTTTATCATTTTTATCCACTGAAGAATTGGCTGTTCAAGCACTTCTGCCCTTACAAGGAGCCAAAAGCCCTGGGAAATGATTTGACACAGAACCTAGAGAATACCATAAGCAGAGAACTACCACTATTTTGTTTCA
The DNA here is from genome assembly GCF_028564815.1 of Eubalaena glacialis. NCBI lineage: Eukaryota > Metazoa > Chordata > Mammalia > Artiodactyla > Balaenidae > Eubalaena > Eubalaena glacialis. Next base: position 58,440,776 of record NC_083723.1, on the reverse strand, counting down.
GACTACCCACTGTGAGGTTTATGAGGTATATGGCCATCTTGGCATTCACAGTGCTCCTAAGTTTCACTAAAAATAAACCCTTGTCCAAAATATTCTCAGTAAAAAAAAAAAAAAATGATTCCACTCGCTCTAAAAGAAATTGAGTTCCTTCAAAAACCTATGAAAATGTCTCCCTTAATGGTCCAGATAATGCTAAACTACATCTCAAGCTCATATTTTGAAACATCAAACTCTTTCTCAAGATATTAATGCCCACATATAACAACGTCCATAAAATAAAGACAAACTTTGAAATCATGTGCAGGGCAGAGATTAAAGTTTTATTTGTTGTAAGTCAACAATATCTCAGAACGTGTTGAAGGGCACACAGTTTGAAGGGTTGGCCCACACACAACTATTTCAGATATGACTAATCTCTACAACAAAGGTGGTTCCTAAACACGCCAGATTTAATATAGTATAGAGTTAATAATCTTTTTTATGTCTCTATATATGACTTTTCAATGTTCTAGGCAACAGCCCAATAACACAAAACCCTGCCGGAACCACTTAAAAGCAAAACTTTCCTTCTGGTTCTTTTGGCAACACTTTGTGAAACACCCAAGAAGAAAGCTATATTACAAACTCAAACAACTTTGGCATCAAACAGCATGGAAAATTGTTACTTTATAAGAGACATGTGTATCTTCTAAAAATGCTAAGAAAATAATTTAGCAATGGCAAAAAACAGTAAGAGCTGCTTGTACGACATTGTAAGTGGACACAGTATGGACAAAACTCCACAGCTGAATTAAATGTATCAGTCTGGGGAGTAATATATGATAAGGGATTATAGGAATTAGACTTCAGGTTGTGTGTTGCTAGGGAAGATGTGCACTGGAAAGGTAAGTTCAAGGATCAGAGAAGGCTTCACTGATTAGTCAGTCTCACTAGACAAGCACATCCCACCACCAAAGGCGGAAGGTGAGGGGAAGTCACGGAGAGGTCTGTGCAACTACTGCCTCAATTGGTCCCCAGACCACTGTCTTTGTCTGGTGGTGAACTGGGGTAACAATCAATGGCTCTAATAGTCAGGTAGACAAGGCAGACGGAGTGAGACAGTGAGGACAGGGTGAAACTACCAGGCATCTTTGTGCCTGTCGGTCACCCCATCTAACAACAAAAAGACCTTAGGAGAAAAATGGCTTCTGCTGCACTTCAGCTTTCCAAAACTCATTCATATTGTTCTTTTGGCCAATCTAACAAAGAAAAATAGTTCCCAAATAGCCAAATTGACACAGCAATGCCTACCACAGATGGGTGTAATTCAGATATCCACTACAATAGGATATAATTCAGAGACGCGCAGAACTGTCATTAATTCACCCGCTTAACAGAACAGTTTGATAGGTCTAAATAAAATTTTATGAATTTTAAAATTTATATGCCTTCATGATAAAGTATCTCCTCAAAATATCTCACCATACTTTTTCCATCATTCTCCAATTTTTTCTAAAATAAAAGAACCTCACAGGGGAGTTTAAGTTCCTAAATCTGCCTGCAAAACTTTTTTTGGCCAGGAACTGGTAAGCTACCATGAGATGTTAATACATATACTACACAAATTAATATAAGAAGCCCAAGAACTAAATGAGATCAAAATTTATTTCATCATCTGATTCTGGATGAACCCAAACCTTACAAGATTTCCTTTTACAGTCAAGTGAACCAAGAAGTTTTTCATTTTGAACCTTATTTCTTCCACCTAAATAATAGCAACTCTTTGCTAGTACACAGTACAGTTCATGATATGATCATGGAATTGCCTGGTAGTCTGGAGCTCTGTCATTTTTGGAAGAGCATAAATTAGAAGGACTGCCTGTGTGCTAGAGTCTGTCGGCTCTTGTCACATACAAAGTGTGGAATTGGACTGCCAGTTATGTATAATTCTTCAGTGTCCATGTAATTTCTCAAACCTCCTTATAAATCCTGCCCTCTCCCAACTGTCCTCCAGAAGTCAGCACCTACTTTGAGCTGCAGTAAAATATCAAGAAAAGAAATACTGTATCTCTCAGTTCATTTCTATTTATTTTAAAAAGCAGCTTCTCTTGCCAAATTCTGTAAGCCAGAGATCAGGATTTTAGAGATAAAACAAAAAGGCTTTGACAGCTCGAAGAGGCCTTTCTGCCTACTGCTTAAAACAGAGTACGTATTTCCATTGGATGCTTCTTCCCATACATTTCATTCCCCACCTTTAACTTTCTCATCAGAAAAGCACAAACATACCAAAGATTTCCAGTAATCTCCCAGAATGGAAACTTTTTCCCCAGGATCTTATTTTTCCATTACAATGCCACGAACGCAGGACAAACTACAGGAAGAAAGTAACGACCCTATTATTTTTGTTATCCTCTCTCCAGTCTGATTCTATGTCCTCTGTTTGCCTCATCTTTTGCCTGTCTTTTGTTGTTCTTACAGACACTTGCAATTGGACTGCATCCACAGTGCATTTTTTAAAAAATCATCTAACACAGGTAAAGACAGACGTTCATATCTTATTAAGACACAGTTCCTAAAGAACAAGTGTGAATCAAGGTAAGAGCATGAAAAAAATTGATATATATTCTCTACGGTTTCTACAGTACGTCCAGTTTTCTACTCCATGGTATATAAGGAAAATAAACTCATAGTTTCTATTTTATACTATAAAGTCCTCACAATTTTCAGAATTCTGACAATAACATGTATTAAACATCTACTAGATTTGAGGCACTATTCTGGATATTTGACACAAAAGAAAGATTTAGAGTAAAATATGGTTAGCGTCAATTATACTAAAGAGTGCATTATCACCCCAAATACCCAAAACAATCCTTGATTTCAAAACTTACTATAAAACTACAGTAATCAAATCAGTGTGCTACTAGAATAAAGACAGACATATAGACCAGTGGAATAGAATAGAGAGCCCAGAAATAAACCCTTACATTTTTGGTCAAATTATTTGGTGCAAAGACTATTCAATGGGAAAAGGATGGTCTTTTCAACAAATAATGCTGGGAAAAATGGATATCCACGTGCAAAAGAATGAAGTTACGCTCTTACCTAGCACCATACACAAAACTAACTCAAAATGAAACAAAGACTTAAGTGTAAAAACTAAAGTTATAAAACTCTTAGAAAACATAGGAGAAAGCTTCACAACACTGACTTTTGCAATGATTTCTTGGATGTGACACCAAAAACATAGACAAAATTTAATAGATAAATTAGAGCATATCAAAATTAAAAGACTTATGCATCAGAGGGCACTATCAACAGGGTGAAAAGGCAATCCATAGAATGGGAGAAAATATCTGCATATCGTATCTGATAAGGCATTAATATCCAGACTATATAAAGAACTTGTACAACTCAGCAAAAACACAACCCAATTTTTGAAAGGAACAAAGGACTTGAATAGACATGTCTTCAAAGAAGATATATAAATGGCCTATTTTTACACAAGTAGCCTCTCCCTACAGATAAAACTTGATTAAAAATAATATGCCAATAAATTTGAACATACAAATAAAACAGATAAATTTCCAGAAAAATACAATGTGTCAAAATTGGCACAGGGAACATGACAAAGCCTTGATAATTCAATAACCATTACAGAAACTGAAATGTTAATTAACAATAACAATCAGGTTCCAGTCCAATATGGCAGCATAAGACGACCCTGAACTAACCTCCTCCCATGGACACACTGAATCTACACCTACACACAGAGGAATTCCTCCTGAAGAACTGAGGGCTTACTGAACAGCTTCTGTACAACGAACAAGAGAAGGACCACAGAGAGATGGGTAGGAGAGATAATACCAATGGGAACCCCACCCCACAACATGGCAACCTGCAGTAAGGAGGGACATCACCAAGGGGCCTGTGCACAGGTTTGCCTGCCCTGGGGCATCATGGAAAATAAATAGTGGTTTAAAGGGCATCTATACTACATGAAGGAAATCCATTTACTAACCATAGAGCATTTGCCAAATGGGTGGGGTAGGGATAGTGGGAAATAGCTGAAACTCTGGGATCGGAGGCACCACGGAATGCCATTGTTTGCATTCACCCTCCATCTTGATGGTACAAGTGAGAACACAGTCCAGGCACTCAAGCTGGCCTGCCAGTGCTGCCACAGTGTACCCCAGCCCCCTGGACCACACCAGCATCTTGCCAAGTTAGCTCTCCTACAGTGCACACCAGGACCCCACAGCTAGTGCCTGTTCAAGCTCCAGCAGTCCTTCCAAGGTGGCCCCAACACAGTGCACCCCAAGACCCCCACTGGCCCAAGCCCACGCCAGCCCACCTGTCACAGTCACCCGGCCCACAGAGTCAACACAAGGTATATTCCTAAACAACGCCAGGCCTTTAAGACCAAGAGATGTAGGTGTTCTGCCTAATTCACAGAAATACAGAAAGACTACCAGAATGAGAAGGCAAGGGTATGTTCCAAATGAAAGAACAGGATAACCACCCCCCCAAAACCTACTAAAACACAGATAATTTACCTGATAAAGAGTTAAAAGTAATAGTCATAAACATGCTCACCCAACTCAGGATAAAAATGGAGAAAAAGACTATTAACAAAGAGTTAGAAACTGTAAGAAAGAACCAATCAGAACTGAAGAACACAATAACTGAAATGAAAAGTACACTAGATGGAATCAATAGCACATTAGATGATACAGAAAAATATATCAGCAGTCTGGAAGACAAAATAGTGGAAATCACCCAAACAATACCTATCAATATTATCAATCATTTTTGATGTAAATAAACTAAATGCTCCAATCAAAAGACAGAGTGGCTGAATGGACAAAAAAAATGAGACCCGTCTATATGCTGCCTACAAGAGACTCATGTCAGATTCTGTATTCTGCAGAATACACATTATTTTCAAGTGCACATGAAACATTCTCCAGGATAGATGACATGTTAGGGCACAAAACAAGTCTCAATAAATTTAAGAGGACTGAAATCAAATGAAGCATTCTTTTCCAAACATGAAACTAGAGATCAGTTCCAAGTAGAAAACTGGAAAAAACAAACATGTGGAAACTAGACAACATGCTACTAAATAATCAATAGATCAAAGAACCCAAAGAGGAAACTAAAATACCTTGAGGAGGGGATACCTTCAAGATGGTGGAGGAGTGAGATGTGGAGATCACCTTCCTCTCTACAAATACATCAAAAATACATCTACATGTGGAACAACTCTTACAGAACACCTACTGAACACTGGCAGAAGACCTCAGACTTCCCAAAAGACAAGAAACTCCCCACGTACCTGGGTAGGGCAAAAGAAAAAAGAAAAAACAGAGACAAAAGAGTAGGGACGGGACCTGCACCTCTGGGAGGGAGCTGTGAAGGAGGAAAAGTTTCCACACACTAGGAAGCCCCTTCACTGGTGGGGACAGGGGGTGGGGGGGGGGGGGGGAAAGCTTTGGAGCCATGGAGGAGAGTGCAGCCACAGGGGTGCAGGGGGCAAAGCAGAGAGATTCCCGCACAGAGGATTGGTGCCGACCAGCACTCACCAGCCTGAGAGGCTTGTCAGCTCACCCGCCAGGGCGGGCGGGGGCTGGGAGCTGAGGCTCGGGCTTTGGAGGTCGGATCCCAGGGAGAGGACTGGGGTTGGCTGCATGAACACAGCCTGAAAGGGGCTAGTGCGCCACAACTAGCCAGGAGGGAGTCCGGGAAAAAGTCTGGAACTGCCTAAGAGGCAAGAGACCATTGTTTTGGGGTGCACGAGGAGAGGGGATTCAAAGCACCACCTAAACAAGCTCCAAAGATAAGTGCGAGCCACGGCTATCAGTGTGGACACCAGAGACAGGCATGAGACGCTAAGGCTGCTGCTGCAGCCACCAAGAAGCCTGTGTGCAAGCACAGGTCACTATCCACACCTACCCTCCCGGGAGCCTCTGCAGCCCACCACTGCCACGGTCCCGTGACCCAGGGACAACTTCCCCGGGAGAACACACGGCGCGCCTCAGGCTGTTGCAACGTCACGCCGGCCTCTGCCACCGCAGGCTCACCCCACATTCCATACCCCTCCCTCCGCCCAGCCTGAGTGAGCCAGAGCCCCCGAATCAGCTGCTCCTTTAACCCCATCCTGTCTGAGCGAAGAACAGACGCCCTGAGGTGACCTACACGCAGAGGCGGGGCCAAACCCAAAGCTGAACCCCGGGAGCTGTGTGAACAAAGAAGAGAAAGGGAAATCTCTCCCAGCAGCCTCAGGAGCAGCGGATTAAATCCCCATAATCAACTTGATGTACCCTGCATCTGTGGAATACCTGAATATACAACAAATCATCCCAAAATTGAGGCAGTGGACTTTGGGAGAAACTGTAGACTTGGGGTTTGCTTTCTGCATCTAATTTGTTTCTGGTTTTATGTTTATCTTAGTTTAGTATTTAGAGCTTATTATCACTGGTAGATTTGTTTACTGATTTGTTCTCTTCCTTTTTATATATATGTATATTCTTTTTTCCTTTTTCTCTTTTTGTGAGTGTGTATGTGTATGCTTCTTTGTGTGATTTTTGTCTGTATAGCTTGGCTTTTACCATTTGTCCTAGGGTTCTGTCTGTCCTTTTTTCTTTTTCTTTTTCTTTTTTTTTTTTTTAGTATAGTTTTTAGCGCTTGTTATCATTGGTGGATTTGTTTTTTGGTTTGGTTGCTGTCTTTTTTATTACTTTTTAATTTTTAATAATTTTTTTTATTTTTTATTTTAATAACTATTTATTTTTTTCTTTCCTTTTTTTTCTCCCTTTTCTTCTGAGCCGTATGGCTGACAGGGTCTTGGTGCTCCAGCTGGGTGTCAGGCCTGAGCCTCTGAAGTGGGAGACCTGAGTTCAGGACATTAGTCCACCAGAGACCTCCGGCCCCACATAATATCAAGCGGCAAAAGCTCTCTCAGAGATCTCCGTCTCAACGCTAAGACCCATCTCCACTCAACGACCAGCAAGCTACAGTGCTGGACACCCTATGTCAAACAACTAGCAAGACAGAAACACAACCCCATCCATTAGCAGAGAGGCTGCCTAAAATCATAATAAGTTCACAGACACCCCAAAACACACCACCAAATGCGGTCCTGCCCACCAGAAAAACAAGATCCAGCCTCATCCACCAGAACACAGGCACTAGTCCCCTCCACCAGGAAGCCTACACAACCCACTGAACCAACCTTAGCCACTGGGGGCAGACACCAAAAACAACGGGAACTACGAACCTGCAGCCTGCGAAAAGGAGACCCCAAACACAGTAAGTTAAGCAAAATGAGAACACAGAGAAATACACAGCAGATGAAGGAGCAAAGTAAAAACCCACCAGACCAAACAAATGAAGAGGAAATAGGCAGTCTACCTGAAAAACAATTCAAAGTAATGAGAGTAAAGATGATCCAAAATCTTGGAAAAAGAATGGGGAAAATACAAGAACTATTTAACAAGGACCTAGAAGAACTAAAGAGCAAACAAACAATGATGAACAACACAATAAATGAAATTTAAAATTCTCTAGAAGGAATCAATAGCAGAATAAGTGAGGCAGAAGAACGGATAAGTGACCTGGAAGATAAAATAGTGGAAATAACTACCACAGAGCAGAATAAAGAAAAAAGAATGAAAAGAATTGAGGACAGTCTCAGAGACCCCTGGGACAACAATAAATGCACCAGCATTCGAATTATAGGGGTTCCAGAAGAAGAAGAGAAAAAGAAAGGAACTGAGGAAATATTTGAAGAGATTATAGTTGAAAACTTCCCTAATATGGGAAAGGAAATAGTCAGTCAAGTCCAGGAAGCACAGAGAGTCCCATACAGGATAAATCCAAGGAGAAACACACCAAGACACATATTAATCAAACTATCAAAAATTAAATACAAAGAAAAAATATTAGAATCAGCAAGGGAAAAGCAACAAATAACATACAAGGGCATCCCCATAAGGTTAACAGCTGATCTTTCAGCAGAAACTCTGCAAGCCAGAAGGGAGTGGCAGGATATATTTAAAGTGATGAAAGGGAAAAGCCTACAACCAAGATCACTCTACCCAGCAAGGATCTCATTTAGATTCGATGGAGAAATTAAATAGAAATAAAAGGAATCCAAAATTGAAAGGAAGAAGTTAAAATGTCAGTGTTTGCAGGTAATGTGATACTGTATATAGAAAACCCTAAAGATTCCACCAAAAAAACTAGTAACAATGAATTTGATAAAGTTGCAGAATACAAAATTAATATACAGAAATCTGTAGAAATTTCTATACACTAATAAGAAGCTATGAAAGAGAAGTTAAGAAAACAATCCCATTTACAATCCCATCAAAAAGAGTAAAATACCTAGGAATAAATCTAACCAAGGAGGTTTACCTGTACTCAGGGAAACTGTAAGACACTGATAAAAGAAATCAAAGATGACACGAACAGATGGAAAGATACACTGTGTTCATGGATTGGGAGAATACAATTAAAAGGACCATACTACCCAAGGCAATCTATAGATTCAATGCAATCTCAATGAAAATATCCATGACATTTTTCACAGAACTAGAACAAGTAATCCTAAAATTCATACAGAAAAGTGAAAGATCCTGAATAGCCAAAACAATCCCTAAAAAGAAGAACAAAGCTGGAGGTATCACACTGCCTGATTTCAAACTCTACTAGAAAGCTATACTCATCAAAATAATACGGTACTGACACAAAAACAGACACATGGATTAAGTGACTAGAATAAAGAGCCCAGAAATAAACCCACACTTGTAGGGACAATTCATCTATGACAAAGGAGGCAAGAATATACAACGGGGAAAAGACTACTTCTTCAATAAATGGTGTTAGGGAAACTGGACAGCTACATGAAAAATAATCCAACTGGACTACGGACTACTCTCATAGCATGCACAAAAATAAATTCAAAACGGATCAAAGATTCAAATGTAAGTTGGAAGCCATGAAACTCCTAGAAGGATACATAGGCAGTAAGTTCTTTGACATTGGTTGGCCTTAACAATATTTTTTTGTATATGTCTCCTCAGGCAAGGAAAACAAAAGCAAAAACAAACAAATGGAACTGCACCAAACTAAAAAACTTTTGCTCAGTGAAGCAAACTATCAACAAAACAAAAAGGAGAAGATATTTTCAAATGATGTATCCAATAAAGGGCTAATATCCAAGATATATAACCAGCTCATAAAACTCAGAAAAACAAACAACCTGATTTAAAAATGGGCAGAGGATCTGAATAGACATTTTTCCAAGGAAGACACACAAATGGCCAACAGGCACATAAAACGATGCTCAACATCACTAGCCATCAGGGAAATGCAAATCAAAAACACCATAAGATACCACCTCACACCTGTCAGAATGGCTGCTGTTCAAATAGACAACATAAAACAAGTGTTAGCAAGGATGTGGAGAAAAGGGAACCTTCACACAGTGTTGGTGGAAATGTCAACTGGTGTGACCGCTGTGGAAAACAGTATGGAGATTTCTCAAAAAATTAAAACTAGAAATACCATAAGATCCAGCATTTCCACTCCTGGTTATCTATTCAAAGAAAACAGAAACACTAATCCAAAAAGAAATATGCACCCCTATGTTCATTGCAGCATTATTTACAATAGCCAAGATATGGAAGCAATGAGTCCATCAATAGATGAAAGGATAAAGAAGATGTGAGGTATATATATATATATATATATATATATATATATACAAACACACACATACATATATACATATATATATATATAAAATGAACTATTAGCCATAAAAAGTATGGATGGAGCTAGAGGGTATTACTCTAAGTAAGATAATTCAGACAGAGAAAGACAAATATTGTGTGACTTCACTTACATATCTATCTGAAAAACAAATGAACGAACATAAAACAAATAGAATTATTGATACAGATAACAAACAGGTGGTCGCCAGAAGGAAGGGGGGAAGGAAAGAAACAGGTGAGGGTGATTAAGAAGTATAAACTTCCAGTTATAAAACAAATGAATCATGGATATAAAATGTACAGTGTGGGAAATATAGTCAATAACTATGTAATATCTTTGTGTGGTGACATATCGTAACCTCACTTGTGATAATTTTGAAACACACAGAAATATCAAATCACTATGTTGTATAACAGAAAGAATGTTTTTGAAGTATAATTGACCTACAACACTAAAACTTAGAAAAATAAATTTGTGTTCACCAGAGGAGGGGGGTGGGAAGGGGAATTGAATGAAGGCAGTCAAAAGGTATAAACTTCCGGCTATAAGATAAATAAGTACTAGGACTGTAATGTACAATATGATAAATATAACTAACACTGCTGTATGTTATATATAGGTTGTTAATAGAGTAAATCCTAAGTTCTCATCACAGGAAGAATATTTTCTTCTATTTCATTAATGTTAAATCTATATATGATGATGGATGTCGACTAAACTTACTGTGATAATCATTTAATAATGTATGTAAATCAAATCATTATGCTATACACCTTAAGTTTATACAGTGCTTATGTCAATTATATCTCAAAACTGGAAGAAAAAAATGGGCAGAAGACCTGAATAGACATCTTTCCAAAGATGACATATGGATGGCCAAAAGACACATGAAGACACACTCAACATCACTAATCAGGGAATTTTTTTTTATTGAACTATAGTTGGTTTAAAATATCGTGTAAGTTTCAGGTGTATAGCATAGCAATTCAGTTATATATGTATATATGTGTGTGTGTGTGTGTGTATATATATATATATATATATATATTCTTTTTCAGATTCTTTTTCCTTATAGGTTATTACATAATACTGAGTATAGTTCCCTTTGCTATACAGTAGGTCCTTGTTGGTAATCTATTTTATACATAGTAGTGTGTATATGTTAATCCCAGCCTCCTAATTTATTCCTCCCTCCACTCCCCTTTCCCCTTATGGTAACCATAAGTTTGTTTTCTGTGTCTAGGTCTCCTTCTGTTTTGGAAATAAGTTTATTTGTGTCTTTTTTTCTTTTAGATTCCACATATAAGCGTTATCATATGATATTTGTCTTTCTCGGTCTGGCTTACTACACTTAGCATGATAATCTCTAGATCAATCCATGTTGCTGCAAATGGCATTATTTCATTCTTTTTTATGGCTGAATAATATTCCACTGTGTGTGTGTGTGTGTGTGTGTGTGTGTGTGTACACACACACTACATCTCCTTTATCCATTCATCTGTCAATGGACACTTAGGCTGCTTCCACGTCACGGCTATTGTAAATAGTGCCGCGATAAACATTGGGATGCATGTATCTTTTCAAATTATGGTTTTCTCCAGATATATGCCCAGGAGTGGGATTGCTGGATCACATGGTAGCTCTGTTTCTAGTCTTTTAAGAAAACTCCTACTGTTCTCCTTAGTGGCTTTACCAATTTACATTCCTGTCAACAGTGTAGGAGGGTTGCTTTTTCTCCACACCCTCTGTAGCATTTATTATGTGTAGACTTTTTAATGATAGCCATTCTGACCAGTGTGAGGTGATATCTCATTGTAGTTTTGATTTGTATTTCTCTAATAATTAGCGATGTTGAGTATCTTTTCATGTGCCTTTTGGCAATCTGTATGTCTTCTTTGGAGAAATGTCTATTTAGGTCTTCTGTCCATTTGTTGACTGGGTTGTTTGGTTTTTTTTTTGATATTGAGCTGTATGACCTGTTTGTATATTTTGGAGACTAATCCCTTGTCAGTCGCACTGCTTGCAAATATTTTCTCCCATTCTGTGGGTTGTCTTTTCATTTTGTTTATGGTTTCCTTTGCTGTGTAAAAGCTTTTAAGTTTAATTAGGTCCCATTTGCTTATTTTTGTTTCTTTTTCCATTACTCTAGGAGGTGGATCCAAAAAGACATTGCTCCGGTTTATGTCAGAGTGCTCTGCCTATATTTTCCTCTAGGAGTTTTATAGTATCCGGTCTTACACTGATGTCTTCAATCCATTTACTAACAGGGGAATTTAAATCAAAGCCACAATGAGGTGTCACCTCACACCTGTCTGAATGGCTATCATAAAAAAGACAAATAACATGAGTTGGTGAGAATGTGAAGGGGAACCCTTGTGCACTGCTGGTGGGAAAGCAAATTCATACAGCCACTATGGTAAACAGTATGGAGGGTCCTCAAAAAACTAAAAACAGAACTACCATAGGACCTAGTGATTCCACTTCTGGCTACTTACCTGAAGAAAACAAAAACACTCATTTGAAAAGATATATACACCCCTATGTTCACTGAAGCATTATCAATACAATAGACAAGATGTAGAAACAACCTAAGTGACCATTGATAGATGAATGGATAAAGATGCGGTGCATGTGTATATATATATGTATATAAGGGAATATTTCTCAGCCATAAAAAAGAATAAAATGTTGCTCTTTGTGACAACATGGGTGGACCTGGAGTGCTTTACACCAAGTGAAATAAGTCAGACAGAGAAAATCAAATACTCTACGATTTCACTCATGTGGAATCTATAAAACAAAACAAACAAAACCAACATTCATAGAGAGAACAAAGTGCTGGTTGCTAGAGGGGAGGAAGGTGGGGGGATGGGCGAAAGAGGTGAAGATTAAGACATACAAATTTTCAGTTATAAAATAAATAAGTCACAGGAATGTAATGTACAGCATAAGGTATATAGTAATAATACTGTAATAACTTAGCATGGTGACAGATGGTAATTGGATTTATATGGTGATCATTCATAACATATTAAAATAGCAAATCACTATGTTGTACACCTGAAACTAATGTAAAGTCAATTATACTTCAATGAAAAAGAAAAAACAGTAACAATCAAAAGCTTGTTTATAAAACAGTGAAGAAAGTTTGTACACAAATAAATGCAAAGACACCCAGTGTTCATAGATGGGAAGATTTCATACTGTTCAAATATCTATACTTACCAGTGCAATGTGCACTTTCAACGCTTCCCCAAAAATCCTAGTGACTTTTTTTTTTTTTAATAGATTTAGGGAAAAAATCTTGAAATTCAAAGAACCGCCAAACACCTAGTATAGCCAAAACAATTTTAAGAAATGAGAACAAAGTTGGAGATACTACACTTCCTGATTTAAAAGTATATTACAATATTAAGTACTCAGAATAGCATGGTACTGGAATAAAGTGAGAGACGTAGACCAACAGAATAGAATAGAGAGCCTAGAGATAAACCCACATATACACACTCCACTGATCTTTGCCAAGATTTCTGAAAGTAAGAATGGGGAAAAGATCATCTCTTCAACAAATAGTGTTGGGGAAACTAGACGTCCAGATACAAATTAATAAAATTGGACCCCTATCTTACATCATACACAAAGTTAAACTCAAAGTGAAGTCTTAAACGTAAGACCTAAAACTGTAAAACCCCTAGAACAGAGAAAACGCTTCTTGACATTGCATTTGGCAATGATTTCTTGGATATGGTACCAAAAACATGAGAAACAAAAGTAAATACAGACATATGGAACTGCATGAAACTAAAAATCTTCTGCAGAGCCAAAGGAAACAACAGAATGAAAAAGCTAAACTAAGGAATAGGAGATATTATTTGCTAAACCATGTATCTGATAAGGGGTTTTTTAATACTGTAAGAGGTATAACTGACTTCATACTATATTAGTTTCAGGTATACAACAATTCAGTATTTGTATACATTGCAAAATGATTACCACGTTAAGTCTAGTTAACATCTGTCACCTAACATAGTTATAAATTTTTTTCTTGTGATGAGAACTTTTAACATGAGGTTAATATTCAATATCTGTGAGAAACTCGTAAAACTTAAGAGCAAAACAACCCAATTTTAAAATGGGCAAAGTACTTATCCATTCATTTCTCCAAAAAAGACATAATGGCCAACAGGTATCTGAAAAGATACTCAACATCATTGGTCAACAGGGGATCACAAATCGAAACTAAAATGAGATATCACCTCACAACAGTTAGGATGGCTATCATCTAGTTTGGGGAAAGGGAAGTGCTGGCAAGGATGTGGAGAAATTGTAACCCTTCTACACTGTTGGTGGGAATGTAAAATGGTACAGCCACTATGGAAAACTGAATGGAGGGTCCTGAAAAAGCTAAAAATAGAGAAAAAAACTGTCTTCTAATCCCATTCTCCTTTTAAAAAATCTCCAAACTTACATAGTTTTACTGGAAAGAATTTCAGCAATAGTATGTTTCTCATAAAAATTGTTCAAGAATAATTACCCACCTCATTTTATAAAAATAATACAGCATTGCTATAGAACTCAAATAAGGACAGCACAAGAAATGAAAAGGGGCTTTTCCACGTATAAACAAAGAGGAAAAATTCTAAATATCAGGTAGCTAAATCCAATAGTATAAAAAATTACATCAAGTAGTGTTTATCAAGGAATCAAAGATGGTTCAACATCAGTGAGTTTCAAGTTAATTCATCCCATTCGACAAAATGAGAAAAAGTCACATGATGATCTTGCTAGATACAGAAAATCAAAATTTCAAAAAGCATACTTGTGATTCTGTAAAAGAGATCAACTTTTTTGGAAAAGAGTTAAAGATTAGTTCAACTTGTTGAAGACTTTCTATCAAAATAACACCTACAACAAACAGACTCAAGTTAGATACAGTCCCTTTAAAGAAAATCCAGAAGACCATACTCCACTTTGCTCTTCTGCAACATGATACCAGAGGTCCTGGCCAAACCAACAATGAATAAATAAGGATTCAAAGGAAAAAGACAAATTTGTCATTATTTGCATACAGTATAATCATTTATGGGAAAACAGAATTCAAGAATAAACTTAAAACCAGAGTTCAATGAATCTGCCTATTATAAGTTCAATCCTCCAAAGAGGATGTGAGGGAATATAACAGCAAACATAAGTTAGAAAGTACAAAATAAATTACAACAGCTAACACATAATCTAAGAAATTACCAATAAAGAATATGTAACACAAAGTAAAAATCCTTCAAAAATTTAAAAGACCTGAATGAATGAGCCATACTGTGTTCATAAATGGGACAACTTACTAAAGACATCAATTTGATCCCTTAGTTTATAACTCTAAAACATTCCAATAAAAGCTTCCAACTGGTGGGAATTTATCAGGTTTCAAATTTTTTATCAAAGTAATAAAGGTCAATAGCTTAATCAGTCACATGTTATGCCCTGCCTCAGACTCTCTTGGTCTCATACACCCTATGGCACTGAAGTGACTAACCACATGTGGGCCCACATGGTCCTACAGGCCACAAGCCAGTCTCTGGTTTCTCCCTATAGCTACCTCTGGACACAGTTACGGCTCCCATGGTGTAAGTCATGGGATCTGGTTTCCCTTGGGACTGAGTGGTACAGAGTTCATTCCCTGTGGGAGAAACTTCAACCAAAAGTTGAAGTTTGGGTTGAAGAGATGGCCGATGAATTCTGTCCCTTAGAACGGTCTGTTAGCAGGAAAAAATTGTTTCTTATAAGCCTGTCTGGACATGTCCTGTGTAATAAAGTGACCAGCTGTGTTTGTGAAGCAGTGGCCAGACTGGTACACATACCTCACATCAGTATTTAAGCCTTGCCTAAGGCTCTATATGCTAGGGCACCTGTACTAAAAACAGGCAATTTTTGAAGTAATTAACGAATTCAAAACAATGGGGTAGTTTCACAGGAAACAAGTACACCAGTGAAAAACTCAGAAATAAATCTATGTATATTGAAAATTGTCAATATAACAGGCTGTTTCACAAATTAGGAAAGAATTGATGAGTTAGTAAATGATGTTGGAAAAACTAGCTTTATAAAGATTAAAAAACTAGAATTATATTGCAGAATATTTTCTAATGCCCTCCAAAAAGATTGAAGACTTAAGTGTGAACTGAAAAAACTAACACCAATAGACTATAACCACAACACAGGAACAAATTTAAGACCTTAAATGCACACAATTTGGCCGCATATAAATGAAGAACATTAAAGATAACATTAGCAGAGAAGTTATAGACTAAGAGAAAATATTTGTAATGTGTACAACTAAGAAAGGAATACATCCAGGATACAGAAGAAACTCCACCAAATAAAGAGAGAAGAAACTCAAGAAAATGGACAAATGATATTAATACACATTAATAAGATAAGCAACACAGAAATGTAAAAATATATGTAGAATGGTAGCAATAAAACTCAAATTAAAACAGATCAATATATAATATGCCTATTACATTGACAAAAATTAGAAAGTTACAGCCCTTCAAAACTATAGAAGATGCGGCTGAAACTAGAACTTCTCCACCCTCCACTTCATTGCTAGTGGAATCTCAAACTGGTGCAGCCACTTGGAGAGCAACCAGGTAGAAGAATGAAATGAAGAATGCATGTACCCCATGACCTAGCAATTCCACTCCTTGATATGTACCCCAGAAAAACTGTTGCACTGTGCTTACAGTGACAAATATGGGGACTACCATTACTGCACTTTTGGGAGCAAGCAATGTAGGTCTCCAAAGAGACAGACAAGTAGAATGTAGTCTACGCACATAATTAAAAACTATGAAGTAATCTAATCAAGAACAAGGAATGAGCTCTAGATTCTTCAACATGGAAGACGTCATAGTGAATAAAAATCAAGATCTGTTAAGTTTTAAAAACTTAACCTGAATAAGACATGTATTTAGATACATATGATAAGTTGACTAAGAAAAGCATTAAATACAACAGAAGAGGTTCTTCAGGAAGCAGAAGAGTAAGACCTTGGAAAACGGAGAGAAAAAATAA
Organism: Eubalaena glacialis; assembly: GCF_028564815.1. NCBI lineage: Eukaryota > Metazoa > Chordata > Mammalia > Artiodactyla > Balaenidae > Eubalaena > Eubalaena glacialis. Next base: position 58,423,946 of record NC_083723.1, on the reverse strand, counting down.
AAAATTTAAAAACAAAGAGGTGGCTAGCACAGATAAACTGTAGTAGCCAACGAAAAACCAAGAAGGAACATCAAGTCAGTTCTAAACACCTAAGATCCAAAACAAAACAAAAAGGGAACTGACAAGTTTGCACTTTAATGTATCTCTAAATACACGTTAAAAACTTTGATGGTAAAACACTTTGGGGTATAAGGCAACAGATTTCAAAGGTTTCAATAAAGGGAAAAATATCACCAGGAATTAAGGTGACCAATAAATGATAGTGAAGTAGAAGTATGTTTTACTTTTTTAAACTTATTTTATACCTAGTAGTTTGTACTTCTTTATCTCCTACCCTATCTTGCCCTTCTTACCTTCCCCCTCCCCACTGGTAACCACTAGTTTGTTCTATATCTCTGAGTCTGTTTCTTTGCTGTATTCACTAGCTTCTTAGATTTCACATATAAGTGATACCATATGTTGTCTGACTTATTTCACTAAACATAATACCTCCAAGTCAATCCATGTTGTTGCAAATGGTAAAATTTCATTCTTTTTATGGTTGAATACTATTCCATTGTGTATATATACCACATCTTTATCCATTCACTTTTTGGACACTTCGATTGCTTCTATATCCTAACTATTTTAAGTAATAGTACTATGAACATGGGAGTGCATATGACTCTTCAAATTAATGTTTTTGTTTTCTTCAGATATATACCCAGGAGTTGAACTTCTAGATCCTTTGTATATTGAGGAAACTCTATGCTCTTTCCCACAACAGTTGTACAAATTTACATTGCCACCGTCAGTCTACAAGGGTTCTCCTTTCTCCTCATCCTCTCCAACATTTGTTATTTGTGGTATTTTTGATGATAGCCATTCTCACTTGTGTGAGGTGATATCTTACCGTAGCTTTCATTCACATTTCTCCAATCATTAATGACGCTGAACATCTTTTCATGTGCCCATTGGCCACCTGTATGTCTTCTTTGGAAAAATGTGTATTCAGGTCTTCTGCCCATTTTTGCAGCAGGTTCTTTATTTTGGACATTATATGAGCTGTTCATATATTTTAGATATTTACCCTTTATCAGTGATATCATCTGCTATTATTTCCTCCCATTCAGTAGATTGTCTTTTCATTCTGTCGATGCTTTCTTTTGCTGTACAAAACCTTTTAATTAGGTCCATTTGTTTATTTTTGTTGTCTACCTATTTTTACTGAAATATGAAAGGAACAGTATATACCCAAAGTAGACATAATAGGATAAAAGATGTGGTAAGGAAACTAAGTCATGAAGTCTGTAGACTGGAGTTTTGAGCAATGAACTATAACTGTATGCCGTGCTAAGGAGCTGGTACTTTATCCTGTGAACCACAGAGGACCACCTACAGTCCTAAAGCTGTGGGTGAACACTGACAGATTTGCATGTTAAAAGGATCATTTGTGGGGATCACTGGTGTGGAACATTAAAGATGGACAAGGGGCTTCCCTGGTGGCGCAGTGGCTGAGAATCCACCTGCCAATGCAGGGGACACGGGTTCGGGCCCTGGTCCGGAAAGATCCCACATGCCGCGGAGCAACTGGGCCCGTGAGCCACAACTACTGAGCCTGCGCGTCTGGAGCCTGTGCTCCGCAATAAGAGAGGCCGTGATAGTGAGAGGCCCGCGCACCGCGATGAAGAGTGGCCCCCGCTTGCCGCAACTAGAGAAAGCCCTCGCACAGAAACGAAGACCCAACACAGCCAAAAATAAATAAATAAATAAATAAATAAAATAAATTAAAAAAAAAAGATGGACAAGGATGGCAGGAGGAAAATCATCAAGAGAGATCCTCCCCCCACCCCCACCCCCACCCAAGTCCACATGAAGGATGAGGGCTATATCAAAAGATAATCAAGTGATTAGTTTTTAAACTGTACCATCAAATCTTATCAATGTAAGGGAAGATTCAGAAAAAAAGTTTGTGAAGCAATAATTTATAAGGTTTTCTCCATATACATGAAGTAAATAAGAGACAAAGTACTGTTTTAGGCTATGGTTAAGAAACTTCTGAAGGTAAAAATATTCTCAAAGGAGATCCCAGCCAGTGTCACAGAATCGTTTTTTCTATAGCACTTTCGAATTTCTCCAAAATAGAACCAGAACTCATCTGGTTACCTGAATATATATAAGTAGGATAACTGGAAGAAAAATAAAGGTAGAAGAGAGAAGGATACAATCTTGAGAAATATGACCAATAGAGAAAAGCATGACTTTGGGAAGTGTTTAATAAATTCAAACAAACTATCAAGTTGTGAATTTATTTTCTCAAAGTATAAATCTATAGATCATGGTTTTATTTATGAGATGTGCAACTTGCTACCATAGTTTGTGCCTGACATTTGAGGGGCAAAAATAATGTTTTGCAGATACTTCCACTAATTCAACAAGTCGCTCATTTCCAACTCAAAGCTTTACCATAAGAGCCCTCATTTGTTTTTCACTCATTTTCTTCATAGTTTCTTCCATCTTTCACTTACTCATCCCACTACATATCTTTTCATTTCTATCCCTTCCTCAATTCTTCATTTATAAAAATGATTACTGCCCTCCTATGTTTCCTACTTTTCCTTTTCAAAACCCCATGTGATGTGAGGTTTCTTCTGAAACTCTATCCTGAGGCTCTTCCTCATCACCTCCAAATTCAATCCAGGCCTAACTAAACACAGAGAGGGAGGCAGAAGGAATGGGCAAGTACACTCTGTAAAAACAGCAATAAAACCTCCGAGAACTGTAATGCTTGTGGATATAAAGGAAAGACTCTTCATAAAATTCAATGCTTTTGACTTGTTTCTTGTTAACTCGGCATTTAAAGCCCAATGTGTTAGCACTCAGTACAAGATACAAGTCCTATTTCATTCTAATGCATGTGGGGTGTGAGCAGGTACGTATTACAAAATGAAATTCCTATTATATTCCTTTAATTTTATAACTGTATTCTTGGACCTAGAGACTTCAGTGACAGGAATCTTTAAGAATCAAAGGGCTGTTTTAGGCACGTTTTTGAAAGGTGGTTTTTCCCTTTCAGGTTAAACAGCCAGTTTTATTAAAATACTCTTAATGGAGATTGAGAAAATTTAACACCTAAGTATTTATCTCTGCAGTGAAGTCTAGTATATCAAACCAAAAGGTACATAATTAACACTGCAGAGAACAATTCTGTCACTGGTTGAGTCCTGCTCTGTCTTCCATGCATGTGCATTTTCATGAAAATTTAACAAGTTATCTTCTAAAATTCTCATTGAGAACTTAAAAACTTGTGTTAGAAATGAGGTCAGGTCTCAACAAAGTTTAGAATACCATCTGTGCCCATCATACCAATTTTCCTCAACAAATTGATTCATGTAATTTAAAAAGCTTTTGTACAAAATTTTTCTAAAACAGTATAGAACATGATTATGTATTTGAACATTCAATAAGAATCCTCTGGACCAATCTGGTGTTTTCCTCATGTTTCTATAGACTGAGTAATTTTCACTACTGAATTTGTTACTCTTTAATTTAGCCATCTTTTCCTTTAGCAGCTGCTTAATGCATCGTTAAAAATTCAAGGAATGAAAGTTTTTCAAATCGTTTTTAAGCAACAAAACCAAGTACGTGGGAAAGTCCAAAACCAATCAAATCCAAATACTTAAGTATTTATATATTTTAAATGTGTATCACATCTGCAGATTTTTAATGACTTCAATTACTATCAACCCAGTCACATGTCAGTATTCACATATCCAACTAGTTTTTCTATTTTGTATGTGTACTCATACACACACATGTGGACATGTAAGCATAAATACATATTATATATAGTTAACATAATGAGTTATATTAATATCATGAGCATTTTCATGCTCCATAAAGATTCCTCCAAAACAACTTTAAGTGACTCTTTAAATTTATTAAAACTAATCTCTAGAAATAGAGGCCGAATAGAATTTCTCACATTTACAAAAATGCTGCAAATCACTAGCTTTACACACAGATGTTTGCCTATACTTCTGATTTCTCAGATGAATTTCTTGAAGGTTTTAGAAAAAATTTCAGTATGTACATAACATATATATTACCCCATGTAAAGCTTTTTACGTAATAACTGACCTAAGTGTTAACACATAAACATGTATCTACATATACCCGTGTATGTATAAAACTTACATTTGAAAATGTTAAGAACATCATGTAAGCCATGAACTCTTCCAGGTGCTAGAGATAAGATAAAATTCCTGCTCTAATGGAGCGTTCATCCAGGAAAAAGAAAAATCTGCCAAAAATACATTAGTGATATCTAATGAAACTAAAGCAGAATTAAGCAATACATGACAGAGAATATTTTCTTATATAAGTTATCAGTGGAAAGCTTCTCTGAGGAGGTGACATTTGCATAGGGACCTAAATGCAGAGTGGAAACAGTGTTAATATCTTGAAAAAGTGGCCCAAAAGAAGCAGTACATTGGATATTTTTCATATTTATATGCATACACTTTGATGTTCATCCATTGAACAAATATGTACTTGGTACTAATAAAGTATCAGGCAAGTTGCTAAGACAGGTACCATGCCTACTTTCACAGGGCTCATGGTCTAGCAGGGGAGTTGGACATTTCATAAGTGATTTCCCAAGTAATTATTCCATCTAATTTTGATGCTGGGAAGAAAAAACAGGGCACTAGGAAAATGTGTAGTGGGTTGGACTAACCTAGTGGGGATGGGGGTGGACAGTAAAGGCTTCCCTAAATGATAATTTACTTACTACCTAAAGGATACACAGCAAGATAGGAAGTAAAGTTCCAGAAAGGACCAAACTTGTATTTGAGGAAATAAAGTGAGCATAACTAGAGCACATAGAACAAGAGGATGAATGACATGAGACAAGAAATGGTGGGGGAAACAATCCAGCAGATTCATATACGGAATTGCAGCTTGACATCTATAACTTCCCAGCACCATTTGATGAGGAAAAGTCATCCATAACCTCAAACTCGGGAAAAACAACAACAAAAACCAAAAATAACCACCTTTTTGGCCACAGTCCATATGGCTTTGGATCAGATTAAGATGTGTTTCTTCTATGTATAATACAATCTCATATGACCTTACTTACAAGTGCCCGATTTCTGCTCAACTCAGTAAATGATCAACACTATTATGTATTTTCTACATGAGTACCACAAAGCAAAGTTACACCCTTGATAAGATATAGCAAGTTCACATGTCAAGTCCACATTTCAAGGCCACATTAGTGATGGACCCATTTGATGGTTTTGCAGTTTTTTTGATCAAATATTTCAGTTTCCCATAAATGTCCAGAAAATAGCCCTGGAAAATAGATATATTTTTTCTTTGGGATGATTTTGTGTATTTTTAGCTTAAGTGTAAGAATTTAAGAATAAAAGTCAGTATTGACTATGGACTACAGGTATCCTTTTCTATCCTAAAGCCTAGATACCTCCCCCATCCCTGGGTCTCAGCCGATGATCTGCACCCCACATCACTGAGAAAATAAAAGCCGGACAACAAACTCCAACAAATCTTCCCACTACATCTATTAATCTACATCTGTACCCAAATATGGCCTTTCCTCCTATCCCTGTGGATGAACTATCCATCCCCTCTCAATACAGTATCAGTCTTTTCCTTTCTACTAAATCACTCCATCATTATATCAATATGTTATCATGCCATCCACCTTAATAAAAAAATTCTCAGTTTAGAACGCCCTTCGGCCACCCCATTTTTCTGCTCCATATGCATGGAAGTTCCTATAAAAAGCGGCCCTCCTATTCTCTAGTCAATCAATTGCAACCAGGTTTCCATAACTAACACCACCACCACCCCGACACTGGCGATCTCACACTGGCAAGGCTTGTTATGCTCAGTTCTCGATCCTTTTTTTAAACCACTATGCAGCATTTAACAACTGCTCAATCACTCTTGAACCCCTTTCTTCACTAGGCTTCTGGGACATTACCCTGTTACTCTTTGGCCACTCCTCTTCTGAATAATGCCCCTTCCCAAGATATCCATGTCCTAATTCCCAGAATCTGAATAAGTCATTTAGAAGGCAAAGGGACTTTGAAGATAAGATTAGAGATTTTGAGATGGAGAGATTATCTGGGACTATCTAGATGGGTCTGACGTCATCACTAGGATTAGATGTGACATTGAAATCAAGAGCTTGTAATGGTATGAGGGATAGGCCAGAAGCCAAGGAATGCAGGTGGCCTCTAGAAACTGGAAAAGTCAAGGAAATAGTCTCCCCTGTAGTCTCAAGAAATACAGCCCTACCACCTCGATTTTAGATTTCTGATCTCCAGAATTTTAAAGTATTTTTTTTTTAATTCTGTAAGTTTGTGGTAATTCGTTTCAACAGTAATAGGAAACTAATATATCTTCCTAAACTCAATCTTTGACTGCCCCAGGATTCAGCCTTTGTACCTCTTACTTTCTCTGTACCTGTTTTTCTAGTTATGTCAGTTAACTCCAAGGCATTAAATGTCTGCATGATGGCAATTCTCAAGTGCCTATCATTATCTGGATCTTTCCACAGAATTCTAGTTCCATTTAGTCAAAAATGTTACGGGATACAGTTGAGTATGTCTAAAGGAAATCTCAAACTTAGTCTATCAGAACAAAACTTTTGATCTGATCACACAAAACCATCTCTTCCTCTCGCATTCTCCATCCCAATAAAGGGCAACTGCAATTGGGAGATTGGGATTGACATACATACACTACTGATACTATGTATAAAATAGATAACTCATAAGTACCTACTTATAGCATAGAGAACTCTACTTAATGCTCTGTGGTGACCTAAATGGGGAGAAAATCCAAAAAAGAGGGGATATATGTATACTTATAGCTGATTCATTTTGCTGTACAGTAGAAACACAACATTTTATTGTTTTTTCCTTTTTTTTTTTTTTTAATCAGTCATCAATTTTATACACATCATTGTATACATGTCAATCCCAATCTCCCAATTCAGCACACCACCATCCCCACCCCACGGCGGTTTTCCCCCCTTGGTGTCCATATGTTTGTTCTCTACATCTGTGTCTCAACTTCTGCCCTGCAAACCAGTTCATCTGTACCATTTTTCTAGGTTCCACATACATGCGTTAATATACGATATTTGTTTTTCTCTTTCTGACTTACTTCACTCTGTATGACAGTCTCTAGATCCATCCACGTCTCAACAAATGACCCAATTTCGTTCCTTTTTATGGCTGAGTAATATTCCATTGTATATATGTACCACATCTTCTTTATCCATTCGTCTGTCGATGGGCATTTAGGTTGCTTCCATAACGTGGCTATTGTAAATAGTGCTGCAATGAACATTGGGGTGCATGTGTCTTTTTGAATTAGTTTTCTCTGGGTATATGCCCAGTAGTGGGATTGCTGGATCATATGGTAATTCTATTTTTAGTTTTTTACGGAACCTCCATATTGTTCTCCATAGTGGCTGTATCAATTTACATTCCCACCAACAGTGCAAGAGGGTTCCCTTTTCTCCACACCCTCTCCAGCATTTGTTGTTTGTAGATTTTCTGATGATGCCCATTCTAACTGGTGTGAGGTGATACCTCATTGTAGTTTTGATTTACATTTCTCTAATAATTAGTGATGTTGAGCATCTTTTCATGTGCTTCGTGCCCGTCTGTATGTCTTCTTTGGAGAAATGTCTACTTAGGTCTTCTGCCCATTTTTGGATTGGGTTGTTTGTTTCTTTAATATTGAGCTGCATGAGCTGTTTATGCTTTGGAGATTAATCCTTTGTCCGTTGACTCATTTGCAAATATTCTCTCCCATTCTGAGGGTTGTCTTTTCGTCTTGTTTATGGTTTCCTTTGCTGTGCAAAAGCTTTTAAGTTTCATTAGGTCCCATTTGTTTATTTTTGCTTTTATTTCCATTACTCTAGGAGGTGGATCAAAAAAGATCTTGCTGTGATTTATGTCAAAGAGTGTTCTTCCTATATTTTCCTCCAAGAGTTTTATAGTGTCCGGTCTTACATTTAGGTCTCGAATCTATTTTGAGTTTATTTTTGTGTATGGTGTTAGGGAGTATTCTAATTTCATTCTTTTACATGTAGCTGTCCAGTTTTCCCAGCACCACTTATTGAAGAGACTGTCTTTTCTCCATTGTATATCTTTGCCTCCTTTCTCATAGATTAGTTGACCATAGGTGCGTGGGTTTATCTCTGGGCTTTCTATCTTGTTCCATTGATCTATATTTCTGTTTTTGTGCCAGTACCATATTGTCTTGATTACTGTAGCTTTGAAGTATAGTCTGAAATCAGGGAGCCTGATTCCTCCAGCTCCGTTTTTTTCCCTCAAGACTGCTTTGGCTATTCGGGGTCTTTTGTGTCTCCACACAGATTTTAAGATGATTTGTTCTAGTTCTGTAAAAAATGCCATTGGTAATTTGATAGGGATTGCATTGAATCTATAGATTGCTTTGGGTAGTATAGTCATTTTCACAATATTGATTCTTCCAATCCAAGAACATGGTATATCTCTCCATCTGTTGGTATCATCTTTATTATTTTTTTTTTAAAACATCTTTATTGAAGTATAATTGCTTTACAATGGTGTGTTAGTGTCTGCTTTATAACAAAGTGAATCAGTTATACATATACATATGTTCCCATATCTCTTCCCTCTTGCATCTCCCTCCCTCCCACCCTCCCCATCCCACCCCTCTAGGTGGTCACAAAGCACCGAGCTGATCTCCCTGTGCTATGCGGCTGCTTCCCACTACCTATCCATTGTATATTTGGTAGTGTATATATGTCCATGACACTCTCTCACCCTGTCACATCTCACCCCTCCCCCTCCCCATATCCTCAAGTCCATTCTCTAGTAGGTCTGTGTCTTTATTCCCGTCTTCCCACTAGGTTCCTCATGGCTTTTTTTTTTTTTTTCCTTAGATTCCATATATATGTGTTAGCATACTGTATTTGTTTTTCTCTTTCTGACTTACTTCACTCTGTATGACAGACTCTAACTCCATCCACCTGATTACAAATACCTCCATTTCTTTTTATGGCTGAGTAATATTCCATTGTATATATGTGCCACATCTTCTTTATCCATTCATCCGATGATGGACACTTAGGTTGCTTCCATGTCCTGGCTATTGTAAATAGAGCTGCAATGAACATTTTGGTACATGACTCTTTTTGAACTATGGTTTTCTCAGGGTATATGCCCAGTAGTGGGATTGCTGGGTCGTATGGTAGTTCTATTTGTAGTTTTTTAAGGAACCTCCATACTGTTCTCCATAGTGGCTGTATCAATTTACATTCCCACCAACAGTGCAAGAGTGTTCCCTTTCCTCCACACCCTCTCCAGCATTTATTGTTTCTAGATTTTTTGATGATGGCCAATCTGACCGGTGTGAGATGATATCTCATTGTAGTTTTGATTTGCATTTCTCTAATGATTAATGATGTTGAGCATTCTTTCATGTGTCTGTTGGCAATCTGTATATCTTCTTTGGAGAAATGTCTATTTAGGTCTTCTCCCCATTTTTGGATTGGGTTGTTTGTTTTTTTGTTATTGAGCTGCATGTGCTGCTTGTAAATCTTGGAGATTAATCCTTTGTCAGTTGCTTCATTTGCAAATATTTTCTTCCATTCTGAGGGTTGTCTTTTGGTCTTGTTTATGGTTTCCTTTGCTGTGCAAAAGCTTTTAAGTTTCATTAGGTCCCATTTGTTTATTTGTGTTTTTATTTCCATTTCTCTAGGAGCTGGGTCAGAAAGGATCTTGCTGTGATTTATGTCATAGAGTGTTCTGCCTATGTTTTCCTCTAAGAGTTTGATAGTGTCTGGCCTTACATTTAGGTCTTTAATCCATTTTAAGTTTATTTTTGTGTATGGTGTCAGGGAGTGTTCTAATTTCATACTTTTACATGTACCTGTCCAATTTTCCCAGCACCACTTATTGAAGAGGCTGTCTTTTCTCCACTGTATATGCTTGCCTCCTTTATCAAAGATAAGGTGACCATATGTGCGTGGGTTTATCTCTGGGTTTTCTATCCTGTTCCATTGATCTATATTTCTGTTTTTGTGCCAGTACCAAACTGTCTTGATTACTGTAGCTTTGTAATATAGTCTGAAGTCAGGGAGCCTGATTCCTCCAGCTCCATTTTTCGTTCTCAAGATTGCTTTGGCTATTCGGGGTCTTTTGTGTTTCCATACAAATTGTGAAATTTTTTGTTCTAGTTCTGTGAAAAATGCCAGTGGGAGTTTGATAGGGATTGCATAGAATCTGTAGAGTGCTTTGGGTAGTAGAGTCATTTTCACAATGTTGATTCTTCCAATCCAAGAACATGGTATATCTCTCCATCTATTTGTATCATCTTTAATTTCTTTCATCAGTGTCTTATAATTTTCTGCATACAGGTCTTTTGTCTCCTTAGGTAGGTTTATTCCTAGATATTTTATTCTTTTTGTTGCAATGGTAAACGGGAGTGTTTTCTTAATTTCACTTTCAGATTTTTCATCATTAGTATATAGGAATGCAAGAGATTTCTGTGCATTAATTTTGTATCCTGCTACTTTACCAAATTCATTGATTAGCTCTAGTAGTTTTCTGGTAGCATCTTTAGGATTCTCTATGTATAGTATCATGTCATCTGCAAACAGTGACAGTTCTACTTCTTCTTTTCCAATTTGTATTCCTTTTATTTCTTTTTCTTCTCTGATTGCCATGGCTAGGACTTCCAAAACTATGTTTAATAATAGTGGTGAGAGTGGACATCCTTGTCTCATTCCTGATCTTAGAGGAAATGCTTTCAGTTTTTCACCATTGAGAATGATGTTTGCTGTGGGTTTGTCATATATGGCCTTTATTATGTTGAGGTAGGTTCCCTCTATGCCCACTTTCTGGAGAGTTTTTATCATAAATGGATGTTGAATTTTGTCAAAAGCTTTTTCTGCATCTATTGAGATGATCATATGGTTTTTATACTTCAATTTGTTAATATGGTGTATCACATTGATTGATTTGCGTATATTGAAGAATCCTTGCATCCCTGGGATAAATCCCACTTGATCATGGTGTATGATCCTTTTAATGTGTCATTGGATTCTGTTTGCTAGTATTTTGTTGAGGATTTTTGCATCTATATTCATCAGTGATATTGGTCTGTAATTTTCTTTTTTTGTAGTATCTTTGTCTGGTTTTGGTATCAGGGTGATGGTGGCCTCATAGAATGAGTTTGGGAGTGTTCCTTCCTCTGCAATTTTTTGGAGGAGTTTGAGAAGGATGGGTGTTAGCTCTTCTCTAAATGTTTGATAGAATTCACCTGTGAAGCCATCTGGTCGTGGACTTTTGTTTGTTGGAAGATTTTTAATCACAATTTCAATTTCCTTACTTGTGATTGGTCTGTTCATATTTTCTGTTTCTTCCTGGTTCAGTCTTAGAAGGTTATACCTTTCTAAGAATTTGTCCATTACTTCCAGGTTGTCCATTTTATTGGCATAGAGTTGCTTATAGTAGTCTCTTAGAATGCTTTGTATTTCTGCAGTGTCTGTTGTAACTTCTCCTTTTTCATTTCTAATTTTATTGATTTGAGTCCTCTCCCTCTTTTTCTTGATCAGTCTGGCTAATGGTTTATCAATTTTGTTTATCTTCTCAAAGAACCAGCTTTTAGTATTATTGATCTTTGCTATTGTTTTCTTTGTTTCTATTTCATTTATTTCCACTGTGATCTTTATGATTTCTTTCCTTCTGCTAACTTTGGGTTTTGTTTGTTCTTCTTTCTCTAGTTCCTTTAGGTGTAAGGTTAGATTGTTTACTTGAGATTTTTCTTGTTTCTTTAGGTAGGCTTGTATAGCTATAAAGTTCCCTCTTAGAACTGCTTTTGCTGCATTCCATAGGTTTTGGATCGTCGTGCTTTCATTGTCATTTGTCTCTAGGTATTTTTTGATTTCCTCTTTGATTTCTTCAGTGATCTCTTGGTTATTTAGTAACGTATTGTTTAGCCTCCATGTGTTTGTGCTTTTCACGTTTTTTTCCCTGTAATTCATTTCTAATCTCATAGTGTTGTGGTCAGAAAAGATGCTTGATATGATTTCAATTTTCTTAAATTTACTGAGGCTTGATTTGTGACCCAAGATGTGATCTATCCTGGAGAATGTTCCATGCGCACTTGAGAAGAAAGTGTAGTCTGCTGTTTTTGGATGGAATGTCCTATAAATATCAATCAAATCTATCTGGTCTATTGTGTCATTTAAAGCTTCTGTTTCCTTATTTATTTTCATTTTGGATGATCTGTCCATTGGTGTAAGTGAGGTGTTAAAGTCCCCCACTATTGTGTTACTGCCGATTTCCTCTTTTATAGCTGTTAGCAGTTGCCTTATGTATTGAGGTGCTCCTATGTTGGGTGCATATATATTTATAATTGTCATATCTTCTTCTTGGACTGATCCCTTGATCATTATGTAGTGTCCTTCCTTGTCTCTTGTAACATTCTTTATTTTAAAGTCTATTTTATCTGATATGAGTATAGCTACTCCAGCTTTCTTTTGATTTCCATTTGCATGGAATATCTTTTTCCATCCCCTCACTTTCAGTCTGTATGTGTCCCTAGGTCTGAAGTGGGTCTCTTGTAGACAGCATATAGATGGGTCTTGTTTTTGTATCCATTCAGCAAGCCTGTGTCTTTTGGTTGGAGCATTTAATCCATTCATGTTTAAGGTAATTATTGATATGTATGTTCCTATGACCATTTTCTTAATTGTTTTGGGTTTGTTTTTGTAGGTCCTTTTCTTCTCTTGTGTTTCCCACTTAGAGAAGTTCCTTTAGCATTTGTTGTAGAGCTGGTTTGGTGGTGCTGAATTCTCTTAGCTTTTGCTTGTCTGTAAAGCTTTTGATTTCTCCATCAAAAAGTAATCTTGGTTGTAGGTTCTTCCCTTTCATCACTTTAAGTATATCATGCCACTCCCTTCTGGCTTGTAGAGTTTCTGCTGAGAAATCAGCTGTTAACCTTATGGGAGTTCCCTTGTATGCTATTTGTGGTTTTTCCCTTGCTGCTTTCAATAATTTTTCTTTGTCTTTAATTTTTGCCAATTTGATTACTATGTATCTCGGCATGTTTCTCCTTGGGTTTATCCTGTATGGGACTCTCTGCGCTTCCTGGACTTGGGTGGCTATTTCCTTTCCCATGTTAGGGAACTTTTCAACTATAATCTCTTCAAATATTTTCTCTGGTCCTTTATCTCTCTCTTCTCCTTCTGGGACCCCTATAATGCAAATGTTGTTGCGTTTAATGTTGTCCCAGAGGTCTCTTAGGCTGTCTTCATTTCTTTTCATTCTTTTTTCTTTATTCTGTTCTGCAGCAGTGAATTCCACCATTCTGTCTTCCAGGTCACTTATCCGTTCTTCTGCCTCAGTTATTCTGTTATTGATTCCTTCTAGTGTAGTTTTCATTTCAGTTATTGTATTGGTCATCTCTGTTTGTTTGTTCTTTAATTCTTCTAGGTCTTTGTTAAACATTTCTTGCATCTTCTCGATCTTTGCCTCCATTCTTATTCCAAGGTCCTGGATCATCTTCACTATCATTATTCTGAATTCTTTTCCTGGAAGGTTGCCTATCTCCACTTCATTTAGTTGTTTTTCTGGGGTTTTATCTTGTTCCTTCATCTGGTATATAGCCTTCTGCCTTTTCATCTTGCCTATCTTTCTGTGAATGTGGTTTTTGTTCCACAGGCTGCAGGATTGTAGTTTTTCTTGCTTCTGCTGTCTGCCCTCTGGTGTTTGAGGCTATCTAAGAGACTTGATGGGAGGCTCTGGTGGTGGGTAGAGCTGACTGTTGCTGTGGTGGTCAGAGCTCCATAAAACTTTAATCCACTTGACTGTTGATGGGTGGGGCTGGGTTCCCTCCCTGTTGGTTGTTTTGCCTGAGGCAACCCAACACTGGAGCCTACCTGGGCTCTTCGGTGGGGCTAGTGACAGACTCTGGGAGGGCTCACGCCAAGGAGTACTTCCCAGAACTTCTGCTGCCAGTGTCCTTGTCCCCACGGTGAAACAGAGCCAGCCCCCGCCTCTGCAGGAGACCTTCCAACACTAGCAGGTAGGTCTGGTTCAGTCTTCCCCAGGGTCACTGCTCCTTCCCCTGGGTCCCGATGCGCACACTATTCTGTGTGCGCCCTCCAAGAGTGGGGTCTCTGTTTCCCCCAGTCCTGTCGAAGTCCTGCAATCAATTCCCACTAGGCTTCAAAGTCCGATTCTCTATGAATTCCTCCTCCCGTTGCCAGACCCCCAGGGTGGGAAGCCTGACATGGGGCTCAGAACCTTCACTCCAGTGGGTGGACTTCTGTGGTATAAGTGTTCGCCAGTCTGTGAGTCACCCACCCAGCAGTTATGGGATTTGATTTTACTCTGATTGTGCCCCTCCTACCATCTCATTGTGGCTTCTCCTTTGTCTTTGGATGTGGGATATCTTTTTTGGTGAGTTCCAGTGTCTTCCTGTTGATGATTCGAAACACAACATTTTAAAGCAACTATACTCCAACAAAAATTAATAAAAAAGAAAAAAAAAGGGGCAACTGCATTCTAGTTATTCAGAGCAAATTCTTGGACCCATGATTCTTCCCATTCTGATAACCCATACGTGACCAATTGGCTTATCCTCATTTTATTTTTAAATATATTCAGAACAAACACTTCACACCAAATACTCTACTATCCAAATTGCCCTAACTGTCATCATCCTTGCCTTGATCATCACTATAGCTTACTTCTTCCCTTACCTTCTGTAAGGTACCATCCCCACAACTGACAGGTGACCCCATAGAAGTGAGGTTTCACACAGCACCATTCAAAGTCTTCCCTTCTCATTCAGGGTAAAATCTAAAGCCCATAACATTGCCTTTAAGGCTCAACAAGATACCGGACCCAGGTACACCTCCTACTTCCCCCCATGATGTCATTCTCTTCCAGCCTCGCTCGCCTTCTTAGATTCTGCGTCCTGTACGTAAAATAATGTTCTGTCAGTTACCTGCACGACTTATCACCTCACTTACTTCCTGATGTTGGTTTAAACTTTACCTTTTCACAGAGTACTTCTGACCGCTCTATAGAGAACAACTTCCCACCCTTGGAACTCTGTCCTATCTTACTCTTCTCTATTCGTTAAAAGCAAACATATATATACACAAATCATATAGATGAGAGAAATATTTTATACAAATTTCCTTATGAACGCCTTTATGATCAAAAATAATTTTCATAAGAACTTGTATCAAAACCTCCAATATGGCTTGAGAATTCCTCATCTGAACCACAGAACAGTTATTTTTGTGTGACTACGTTCTCATTCTCCCAAGAATGCAACAGAAGAGAATTTATCACATACAACAGATATCTTAGGGTGCTAGTTCACAAAATTCAGTGTCAGGATCACGTGGCCAGCTTGCTTGTTAAAACACAAATGGGTGGGCCCTATTCCCAGAGTTTCTAAGTAACTAAGTCTGAGGTGGAGGCGCAGAATTTGCATTTTAACAAGTTCCAAAACATGCTTATGCTGCTCGTCTGGGAACGATAATTTGAGAACTATTGCCTCAGTGCATTAGGGCTTAGTTCTCTACCAAAAACTGTTGAAACATGCTACTCTAATGTGAGGATCATAAGGTTGTATTAAATTTTCTAAAATAGAGCTATCATATTTATTCTTCTTAATGTAAATGCTTATATAAAGATGAACAAATTCTTTCATTAATCTTAAAAAAATTAATAATACTTAGCAAGATTCAGGCTTTTTAGGATTATCAATAGGGTAATATTTGATTAATGACCAAATACAGGTAAATTTCTGTATAACGAATTTTAAGAAAACAAAACAAACCACTGACGACTATTCATACCATGAAAACTGATTACGATTTACATTCTCAATATTTAAAACAGTAACTGATAGTCAAGATTGATTCATTGTGATTAACTTTCAATCCAAAATGTGGTATTCTTTTATTATAAAATGTCAATATTTATGCTACCATTATCTCATATTCTTTAAAGTCCATCTATCTCTATTTACTGATTGTCTAACATCAGCCAAGCATTGCCTTAGTTGTTGTAAGTGATCTTATTTCATTGGGAAGTTTCTGACAAGCATAATACCTGATATTTAATAACTGTTTAATAAATAAACACAGACATGAATAGCAGTAAAATTTACAGGTACAAAAATGTTTCCAAAACATGAAAACAAAGACAATCCAGTATAATCTAAACATGAATGATTTGATATTTTGAAATCACTTACCTTTAAAATTTTAACAAAATATCTATACAGCTGTGCAAAATGTTTACTACATTAGGCCTGAGATTGCAGGCCTGAGCAGTAGACCTGCTCACCAGGTGGGCCCTCGGTCAGTGTCTGGGAACTTGGCTCTTTGAGTGTTTCCAGTGAACAGTTAACTGATAAGAGTGGCTCACTATGCCTAGATGTTCACATAAACAATATGGTTTATGTCGAACACTGGCTTTTCTCCTGGGGATCCAAAGTTTATGTGCAAGGCAGAGGGTATCTATGTGACCAACACAATACCTTAGACATCAAATCTCTAATGGCCTTCCCTGAAAAGAAACATCACACCCAAGCTGCTGCCTTTTCATTGCTGGACGGAAGGTGTACTTTGTGCGACACTGAAGGAGATAGATCATGAGGAAGATTACACATGGATTCCTCCAGACTCTGCCTGGGTCTTTTTCTCTTATCATCCAACTTCACTCTAATCAATTTTAGCCTTGAGTCCAACTATGTACTCAGTTCCATGAGTTCTTCTAGCTAATCTCCAAATATGGGGGTGGTTCTTACAGACCCTCAACACAGCAGATTGTCAAAAAGCCAAGATTCTTACCTGCTGATACGCTTCA
Source organism: Eubalaena glacialis (assembly GCF_028564815.1). NCBI lineage: Eukaryota > Metazoa > Chordata > Mammalia > Artiodactyla > Balaenidae > Eubalaena > Eubalaena glacialis. The sequence continues at coordinate 58,407,036 of NC_083723.1, read as the reverse complement.
TATATCACATCAAATAGAAAGGCCTGTGGCATTTCACTTGCCCTGTGTCTCGCACGTTCCAGCGAGTGGTCTAAGCAGCCATCTGCAGATGGACTGATGACAGTAGATACAAGAGGTCGGATTGCTCCTGCAGCCTAAAGGATAAACAGAGGCAAATGACACATTTATTTCACTTAGAAAATATCTGAAAGTCAAATTCTGAACTCTGTATCTTTGTTTTGAAATGGATCTTACACCTTCAACAAGCTACCTCAAGAACATATTTAAACAAGTCTTAATTTCATTCCTAAATCAAATCATTTCCAGTCAAAAACCAATCTCATACCACTACAGTTCCATATATTAGAGATAGAAATAATTTTTCTTTATGGATCCAAAATCCTCTTCATCACAGGCCATTGAAGTCAAATACTAAAAAAGGATGCTAAGATACAATTGAGTATTCCCTGAAGATGGGAAGAAGGAGACTATTGTCAAAGAACTGAAACGGATTATACATGAATATTTACTTGTTAGTGTCCCTTCAAATATTTAATCTACACATTACATCATTAAGGAACAAGACATATTCCCTAAGATCCCCAAAATGAGCTCAGCCACCAGCCAAGTGACAATGAATATATGTCTTGCTCTAATTCCTGCAAAAAAACTGCTCCCTTCAAACATAGCATCAATGCAACGCTCCCTGAGGCAAATATCCATTAATTTCAATTGCTCTTATGAAAGCTCTGTCTCATTAATAGATGCATCTAAACTTTAAAAAGACACCTCATCTGACAGCTTTTCCCTTTACCTTTAATAAGTTTCACTGTAATACAGTCTTGAAGGTCATTACCAGACAGCTACCTTGGTGAAGTAGCCTTAAAATAAACTTCCTAGGGTAGGCCTTAACCCAGCTGTCTTATACTGACTATAAAATGTCCTATCTTTCATGTAATTGCAGCATATAACATTAAAAACCTAAGAACAAATTTGGTCTCAAGGAGACCAACATCTGAGAAGGACAGTCCATAAACTAGTTTACAAAAGCCAAGGGACTGGTTGAAAGTCAAAGCTAATGTGAGAGCCAAGTAGACTGTACAAATTGTGTCGCCATTTCCAGTGACTCAAGCAGAGATTTGGAGCCTAGGCATAATAGCAAAAGTGAAGAGACAGCCAGCGGTGATAGGAAAGGAGTAAAGTCCAAGTAGGTGAAAGGTAGATAAAGAGCAGGTCTGTATGGTAGTTCTATTTTTAGTTTTCTAAGGAACCCCCATACTGTTCTCCATAGTGGCTGTACCAGTTTACATTCCCACCAACAGTGCAGGAGGGTTCCCTTTTCTCTGCACCCTCTCCAGCATTTATTGTTTGTTGATTTTTTGATGATGGCCATTCTGACCAGTGTGAGGTGATACCTCATTATAGTTTTGATTTCTCTAATGATTAGTGATGTTAAGCATCTTTTCATGTGCCTTTTGGCCATCTGTATGTCTTCTTTGGAGAAATGTCTATTTGTTTTTTTGATATTGAGCTGCATGAGTTGTATATTTTGGAGATTAATCCTTTGTCAGTTGCTTCATTTGCAAATATTTTCTCCCATTTTGAGGGTTGTCTTTTCGTCTTCTTTATGGTTTCCTTTGCTGTGCAAAAGCTTTGAAGTTTCATTAGGTCCCATTTGTTTATTTTTGTTTTTATTTCCATTTCTCTAGGAGGTGGGTCAAAAAGGATCTTGCTGTGATTTATGTCAGAGTGTTCTGCCTATGTTTTCCTCAAAGAGTTTTACAATTGCTGGCCTTAAATTTAGGTCTTTAATCCATTTTGAATTTATTTTTGTCTATGGTGTTACAGAGTGTTCAAATTTCATTCTTTTACATGTAGCTGTCCAGTTTTCCCAGCACCACTTATTGAAGAGGCTGTCTTTTCTCCATTGTATATCCTTGCCACCTTTGTCATAGATTAGGTGATCCAGCAATCCCACTCCTGGGCATATAACCAGAGAAAACAATAATTCAAAAAGATACATGCACCCCAATGTTCATTGTAGCACTATTTACGATAGCCAGGACATGGAAGCAACCTAAATGTCCATCAACAGAGGAATGGATAAAGAAGATGTGGCACATATATACAATGGAATATTACTCAGCCATAAAAAAGAATGAAATAATGCCATTTGCAGCAACATGGATGGACCTAGAGATTGTCATACTGAGTAAAGTAAGTCAGACAGAGAAAGACAAATATCAGACGGTATCACTTATATGTGGAATCTAAAAATAAGGGTACAAATGAACTTATCTACAAAACAGAAATAGAGTTACAGATGTAGAAAACAAACCTATGGTTACCAGGGGGTAAGCAGGGGAGGGATAAATTGGGAGGTTGGGATTAACATATACACACTACTGTATATAAAATAGATAACTAGTAAGGACCTACTGTAGAGCACAGGGAACTCTACTCAGTACTCTGTAATGGCCGATATGGGAAAAGAATCTAAAAAAACAGCGGATATATGTATATGTATAACTGATTCCCTTTGCTGCACACCTGAAACTAACACAACATTGTAAATCAACTATACTCCAATTAAAAAAAAAAAAAAAGAGCAAGCCCGACTTGTCAAGCCTAGTACTCATCAGCAGAGGTTAGAAGACAGGAAAGGAATATACATGCACACACGCCACAGTGTTTTTTAAGGAAAAAAATATAGTTCTATTACTTATAGTTAATTAACTATATATATTTAATTCTATGCCAGACAATGACATAAAAATTTAAAAGAACATGAGACATACAAAATGTCTCCATGAAGAGCTGTGCAGACTCTCTGCAACTAGAGGAAAGCATTTTTAAAAAACAACCATTTAAAGCCTTTGAAAATTGTCCTAAGGGCATTCAACAAATTAACATTTAAGAATATCTCTTAAACCTTGGAAAGAACAGAGTCTGTGGTACTGGAACTGTCATCTGTTTTCTTCCTTCATTCCACAACACCCAGCTCAATGTGACTTAAGTTCCACTCAGAGTAGGTATGGCCAAAAAGAAAGGGTTCCCTTCCCACCAGCTCCCAGTGGGCGGGACAGAGTGCCAGCATTTCCCATCTCACTCAACTCCATGTCCCAAAGGCTCAGTTACCAGCAAGTATGGCCAAGAGGTTGTAGACTCCCTTCACCCACATAGCCTCCACCCAATAGAGTGGAAGACCCACCCCAGGCATGGTAGGTAGAGAATACTGGGGCCCTGATCACACTTGGCCCAGTCACACACAGGGCAGAGTTTCTGTGCCAGGAGAGGCAAAAAGAAGATGAGTCTAATGCTTCCAGGCAGCACCCTGCTCACGAAGTAGTGGTGTCACTCAAACAACATGCCCACCTATAGCTCCAAAGCAGTGGCATGGTGACTTTTCACAGGGAGAAAGACAGGCTCTAAGAAGAGACAGCTACTAAGCTCTCCCCAAGGGAACTTGCTTAATTGGAAGTGTGAGGAAGTTTAAGGGTAAGCACACTCTCAAAAGAAACGGAGATCATGGTAAGCAATTAAGAGGAAGGTGAGAGCTTCATGAGAGAAACAAGCTGAACCATAGGGAAGCTAGTTTATCAGAGACAACCAGAACAAGAGACAGCTAATGAGAACCACCCACCCACCCCCAGAATCAGAGCAAACCTCCAATACCGGCTTTACAAACTACCCCTGCTAAGGGACCAGAATTTACTTGGATCAATCTGTAGGGTACTTTATGTATTTGGCACTGTTCCAAAAAAAGAGCAGTCATTAGGCAATGAATGGAGCTTACCAGTTGGGTGTCAGAGGCAGACAGTATAACAGAGATCGGGGAAATACAGATGAAGCGAACCCTGCTAAAACAACTGTCATTCCGTGGTGACTGAACACTCGTCTAGAACTGTACCCTCTGAAGTGACTTCAGAGGTTTTGCCCTGTACAGGAATAAGACTGTGACTTTGCTGGTCTATTTTAGTAGCCAAGAAAATAATAAGTCTTGGGGAGGTACTTGGAACTGACAAAATACGTTATCTAAAATATGCATTTTTCAACAACAACAAAAGAATGGAAAGACATGCATCCAAACAGGAAGGTGTGATCTATACAAAGAAAAAAAAAAAAAAAAAACAGGCAACAGAAACTGCCTGTGAGAGGGCCCAAGTGTCACACTTATCAGGTAAGACTTCAAATCAGGTATTATAAATATGTTCAAAGAACAAAAGGATATAATGCATAAAGAAATAAAGTATGATGACCATTAGTATTATCAATATTAGGAATACATACTTTTAAAAACTGAGTAGCAATTTTAGAATTGTGAAATAACTAAAATGAAAAATTCACTAGAGGGGTTCAACAATAGATTTGAACAGGAGAATAACTGATCTTAAAGTCAGATCAATAGATTACACGAAGAAAAATGAACAGATTCACAGAGAAACGTAGGACATCATTACAGACATTTTTGTAATAGGAGTACCAGAGGGAAAATGAAGGCAAGAAAGGAGCAGAAAAAATATTCAAAAACTTATGACTGAAAATTTCCCAAGAAAAGCAATCTGCACACTCAAGGAGCTCAGTATACTCAAAACAGAATACACACAAAGAAATTCATATCCAGACACATCGTAGTAAAAATGTGAAAGCTAAAATCACAGGAAAAAAACTTGAAAGCAGCCAAAGAAAAATGTTTTATCATTAACAAGGGAACACCAATAAGATTAACAACTGATTCTAATCAGAAACAATGGAAGCCAGAAGGCAAGTGGGTGATATGGTAACTGCTCAAAATAAAAACCTGTTAAAGTTTAAGTCCAGCAAAATGAGCATTTACAAAGATCAGATCAAAATAAAGATTCTGAGCAAACAAGCAGAATTTGTGGCTAGCTGATTCACCCTTCAAACACTGATAATCTTTAAGCTCAAAGAAAGCAACCCTAGACGATAATTCAAATCCACATGAAAAAAGAGCACCAATTATTTAAAAAATAATAAAAAACAGTTATAAATGCCCTTTTCTCCTTTCTTATGTTAAGAGGTTGAAAAAGGAATTGTATAAAATAAATATATAAGTTAATTGATCAACCTATAATACTGAAATATATATTTGACAAAAACAGCATATTGTGACGAGGAAAAGATGAGTAAAGGTGTATCACAGGAAGAAACTAACAGATGATAACTTGAATCTACAGTAACAAATGAAAACTGAAAATGGAAAACAAGAAAGTTAATATGACATTCCTTATAAATACAGCTCACCTTTCTTCTCAGCTTCTATAACTGGTGTAAAATAAGATGAAGTGATAACAACAATGGATTATTGGGTTTCTAACATACATGCACCTAACACTAATAGCACAAGAAGGCAGAAAAGGGAATAGACCTATTTAAGAGTAACATTTCTGTACCTCCCTAGATTTTAGTTAGCATATATCTGAATTATGTTAAGATGTATACTGTAAGCCCTAGAGTAGCCACTAAGAAAATAAAAAGTTAAAGTGAGAAAATAAACAAATTAATGTTCCATAGAAAATATTCATTTGATACGAAAGTAAGCAGTAATGAGAAAAGAGACACACATGAAACAGAAAGTAAACTGGCCAATGTATATCAATGACATTAATTTTCAGCGGATTAAACAATCCAAAGTCACATTGTCAAATTGGATTAAAAACCCAACTGTATGCTTTCTACAGGAGACACACATTTGAGACTCAAAGATCCAAATATACTGAATACAGAAGGATGAAAAAGGATATATATCAAGCTAACAGCAACCTGTAAGAAAGCTGGAGTAGCTATATCAGAAAAATTCCAAAAATGTTAAAGATAAAGCCATCTTATAATTTAAGAAAGGTCAATTCAACAAGATACAAAAACTTATCTAACAGATCCCCAAGTACATGAAGCAAAAATTGGTAGGATTTAAAGGAGAAATAATCCAGCAGTTGGAGATATCAACACCCCACTTTCAATAATGAGTAGAACAACTAGGCAGAAGATGACCATGGAAATAAGACTTGAAAAGCACTATAAACCAACAATATCTAACATATCTATTGAATACTCCAACAAAAGTCTATGTTCTCCTCAAGTATACATGGAGAATTCTCCAGATCAGACCATATGTTTGGCCATAAAACAAGACACAATAAATTTTAAAGAATTAAAGTCATACTAAGTATGTTCTCTGATCTTAAGAGTCGAATTAGAAAACAGTGGTGCAGCCAGTATGGATAACAGTATGGAGGTTCCTCAGAAAGTTAAAGATAGAGCTACAAAATGATGCAGAGATTCTACTTCTGGTTATTTATCTGAAGCAAACAAAAACACGAACTCAAAGATACCCACCCCCATATTCACTGCAGCATTATTTACAATAGCCAAGACATAGAAACCTAAATGGCCATCTTCAGAACATGTGAAGACCTCAAGGGCATTATGCTAAGTGAAATTAATCAGAAAGACATATACTGTATGATCCCACTTATGTGGAACCTAAACAAAACAAAACGACAGAAATAGCTCATAGATACAGAGAACAGCCTGATGGGGGATGGGGGTAAAATGTGTAAAGGAAGTTAAAAGGTACAAACTTCCAGTTATGAAATACGTCATGGGGATGCAATATAGTTAATACTATATTGCATATTTGAAAGTTGCTGAGAGAATAGATCTTAAGTCTCTTCAGAAGAAATTCTGTAACTATGTATGGTGACAGATACAGACTTATTGTGGTAACTTCTCAATGTATACAAATGTTGAAACATGTTGTACACCTGAATCCAGTATGTTGTATGTCAATTATACCTCAAAAAATGTTTTAGAGAAACAAAAAGAAATGTGAGAATTAAGAACATAGCTATTGGGCTTCCCTGGTGGTGCAGTGGTTAAGAAACCGCCTACCAATGCAAGGGACACGGGTTCCAGCCCTGGTCTGGGAGGATCCCACATGCCTCGGGGCAACTAAGCCCGTGCGCCACAACTACTGAGCCTGCGCTCTACAGCCTGCGAGCCACAGTTACTGAGCCCACAGGCCACAACTACTGAAGCCCACGCACCTAGAGCCCGTGCTCCACAACAAGAGAGGCCACCGCAATGAGAAACCCGCACACCGCAGCTAAGAGTAGCCCCCGCTTGCCGCAACGAGAGCGCATGCACAGCAATGAAGACCCAAAACGCAGCCAAAAATAAATTTTAAAAAGCAAAAAACAAACAAACAAAAACATAGCAATTGAACAACACACTACTAAATGAATCCAAGAAGAAATCACGATGGAAATGATACTTTGAGATCAGTAACATACACAATGTAAAGTAACTTGAGAATGCAGTTAAAGCAGTCCTAAGAGAGATTTATAGCTGTAATTGTGCATATATAAAAGGACATTTTAGGGGGTTCCCTGGTGGCGCAGTGGTTGAGAATCTGCCTGCCAATGCAGGGGACACGGGTTCGAGCCCTGGTCTGGGAAAATCCCACATGCCGCGGAGCAACTGGGCCCGTGAGCCACAACTGCTGAGCCTGCGCGTCTGGAGCCTGTGCCCCGCAATGGGAGGGGCCGCAATAGTGAGAGGCCCGCGCACCGCGATGAAGAGTGGCCCCCGCTTGCTGCAACTAGAGAAAGCCCTCGCACGAAACGAAGACCCAACACAGCTAAAAATAAATAAATAAATAAAGTAGCTATAAAAAATAAAAAAGGACATTTTCAAAATCAAAACCCTAACCTTCCACCTCAAGATACTGAAAAAAGAGAAACACTTAAGCTAATGCAGGCATAATAATAAACAAAGAGCAGAAAATAGAATAGAGAAAAACCAAAACCAAAAGTTGGTTCTTTGAAAAAGATTAAACAGTTTTTTTCTAGTTTAGCTAAAGGTTTATAAGACTCAAATAAGTAATATCAGGAATGAAAGTGGTGACATTTCCACTAACCTTATAGAAATAAGGAGTAAGAAAATTGCAAGCGTATTTTAACAAATTAGGTAACAGATAAAATTACATTTTTCTAGAAAGACACAACCAAAACTAATTCAAAGATAGAAAATCTGAATAGACCTTTAAGAAAATTAGGCATTTTTTAATTTCCCACGAAGAAAAGCACAGCCCCAGATGGCTTCACTGGTTAATTATAATGAAAGTATTTTTTTCAATACCAGTTCCTCACACTATTTCAAAAAAAATAGGAGGGAACATTTCCCAACTCACTCTTTAAGACCAATATTACCAAAACCAGAGACATCACAAAAAACCAAACTACAGATCAATACTCCTGAAAAATATAAACACAAAAATCTTCAAGATAACAAACCAAATTTGGCAACATGTAAGTAGTATTGTGCACCATGACCAAGTGGGATTTATCCCAAGAATGCAAAATTAATTTAACATACCAAAAAAAACAAACTCAATGTAATACACCATATTAATAAAGAACAAAAACACATGAACATCTCAATAGACTCAGAAAAAGTATCTGACAATATCCAACACTTCTTCATGAAAAAAGCATGCAACAAACTAACAGAAGAGAACTTGCTCAATCTGATCAAGGGCATCTACAAAAAAATCCACAGCTGACATCATACTTAATGGTGTGATGACTTAATGTTTTCCCTTCAACGTCAGGAACAAGGATGTCCACTGTTGCCACTTTTAATAAAAGTACTGGAAGTTCTCGTCAGGGCAGTTATGCAGGAACATCTAATAAAGGCATCCAAGAAAAGTAAACTATCTTCACTTGCAGATGACACAATCTTATACATAGATAATTCTAATGAATCCACTAAAAATACTATTAGAACTAATAAACTAGTTTAGCAAGAATGCAGAGGAGGGGCTTCCCTGGTGGCGCAGTGGTTGAGAGTCTGCCTGCCAATGCAGGGGACACGGGTTCGAGCCCTGGTCTGGGAAGATCCCACATGCCGCGGAACAGCTGGGCCCATGAGCCACAATTACTGAGCCTGCGCGTCTGGAGCCTGTGCTCCGCAACAAGAGAAGCCGCGATAGTGAGAGGCCCACGCACCGCGATGAAGAGTGGCCCCCGCTCGCCGCAACTAGAGAAAGCCCTTGCACAGAAACGAAGACCCAACACAGCCATTAATTAATTAATTAATTAATTTTTTTAAAAAAACTAGCTGTTTATCCTCAAGCAACCACTCTCTTTAAAAAAAAGAAAAAACCACAGCATGTTATACTAGATATATCATTCACATTATAAACACATCTTTAAAAAAAACAAAAAAAAAAGAATGCAGAGGACAAGATTAATATATAAAAGTTAACTTTATTTCTATATATTTGCAAGGAACAATCCAAAAGTAATTCATTTATAGTAACTTCAAAAAGAATACTTAGGAATATATTTAACAAAAGTGCAATATATTTAAATATACTCAGTAAGTGCAAAACATTCTAAGAACTACAAAAAATTTCTTACCTCTTTTCTAAGATCCAACATCTCCACATACTTACTGGCATCCATTCCTTCTCCTGTAGGTCTCTATAGCAATAGTCTTCTGTCCTGCCTCAATTTTGTATTCTTTTACTGAATTGTCTCCATTAGAGTACATGCATTTTGTGACATCTCCCATCATTAAATCAGTCTTCCATTGATCATACATCTGCCAGTTAGTACCAGTTTAAAATAAGACTCTTTCAAACAATTGTCCATACTATACTATTCCTTATCTGTAATTTTTCTCTCCTCCCATGTGCTCTGTAGTCTACTTTTATTAGGATTTTATCTCCACAACTCCACAAAATAAAATTTTCAAGCTCACAATGACCCTCACATTGCTAAATCCAATGGATAGCTCTTTATCTTCTTGAGGACATTTGTTCACTTGGTTTTCAGAAACCATTATCACCAAGCAAACTCTCTCATCTTCTCACACTTTAAATCCTAGATCCTTATATCCTCCTTCTAAATGGAAAGCATTTCCAGAACTCAGACCTCAGACTTCCCTAGCTACATTCATTCCATAGGTAACCCCTTCAAGTCCCACAGTTTTAAATACCATCTTATACGAGACTTTGCAAATTTATAAATCCAGCCCAGATATTTCTCCTTAAATCTGGAGTTGTACATCCAAATACCTATTTAACATCTCCATTCAGATCAAAACACACAACCGGACTATAAAAATCCAAGTTCTGGTTTCACCTATACCACACACCCCTAACTGGCTCCTCTACAGATGTTCCCATCTACATAAACGTCTACTCTATTCTTTTAGTCGTTCTTACCAAAAACATTGAAGGTCATTGATTTCTCCTCCTCTCATATTTCCTATCCAAACCATCAGCAAAACATCAGCTTCAAAATATCCCAAATCTGCCCACTTTTCATTGTTTCTACTGACACAATCTGAACCCAAGGCACCCATATTCACTCTCTCAGATCCCACACAAATCAAGAGCCATAAAGGCATTAGTCATTTTGGCTATATTGAAATAAAAATGCTTGCTCATCACAAAACAGTATTTTAAAAAGAAATTTTTAAAAGGGAGGTAATAGTTACAAAGCATATACTTTGCAAAGTATTCGTTTCCAGAATAACCCCAACAAACCAGTGGTTATTTGAGAACTAGAAATGGGGGCAAAGGATTTACATGTGCAATTCAATGAGAACACATAGAGCCCATAAATATATGAAGAATACCCAACCTACTTATAAGATGCCAATTTAAACCACAAAGAGAAAGCACTTTCCACTAGCTGGATTAGAAAAAAATAAGTCTAACAGTGTCAAGGGATGGTGAGAATGTGGGGCAACAAACTGTTGTTAATACACTATTGGTGACTGTAAACTGATACAAATTTAGAAAATAATTCAGCATCATCTGGTAAGGCTGGTAACATGCACACATCTTGACTAGAGAAATCCTTGCACATGTGCACCAGAAGACATGAGTAGCACTGTTCATGCTAGCAATGTTCATATTAGCATAAACTAAAAATAAATGTCCACTAACTGTAAACAGATAAATTGTGACATATGAAGCAGTGATCATGATTGCATTATAGATGCACAGATTAATGTGAATACATTTCCCCCAATACATTGGGCAAAAAATATATATACAAAACAGTTAAAAATCATATGAACATGTGAATTATACCTCAACAAAAAAATAAAATCTAACAAGTATGTTCTTTAGGGATACATGCTACAAAACTGAAGACAAGGGCAAGTAAACAAAGCTCAAAATAATGTTTATCCATCTGGGAGGAGTAAACAAGATCAAGGCAGGGACAGTTTCACAGTGACCAGTAATGTTCTATTTATTATACCATGTGGTAGATCTGCAAGTGTCCAAAGTTCTCTGCCGGTTTTTGGTATTTTTAAAAAGAGAATTTCTAAGATGTGTATTTATGGACCCTCATTTTGATTACTGAAAACTAACTTCAAGAGCAGAGATCATTCATTTTTGAGATGTCATTATGGTAGGATTAGTATATTGCAGAAATTACTAGGTTCTTTCCTATGGAAGCTAAAACATCAGTTGGAAAGTAACACAACATAAAGACAATTGAAAGCACAAGGTGGTTACCAGCTTCCTAAGTCTCACTACACAAAAAGCCGAAGAAAAGAGTCACAAGTGAAAATACCTCTGCTGTCCAAGTATGGACAAAGTGAGTTGCCTCTAAAATACAGCTATCTGAGAAGTTTGTCTTATAAAATGTAATTCCCACGTTATCAAACACACTGTTTCCATGGGAATTGGCATAATGAGCTCTGACTGGAAGCTTAACAGCTCAGCACCACAGTGATTACGTGCCTCTCAGGCTAATCTATCAAATATTTCCACATATCAATGCATGGAAAACATCTTAGATACAAATCATACAATACGAATAAAGAACACCACCTCTCCTGTTCACTTTTAAAAGCAAAACTGAACAATGCTTATCATCCATCAACACAGCAGGTACTAACATGCATCCCTCCTCAGGCATCTGCATTCAAGCTAATTATGACACTCTACAACAGAAATCCTCTGACTAGGTAATTACAATTTCAGTTAGCTGAGTTATCTTTATTCAGAGACTACTTAATAAATGTTTACAGAATAACATCTTCAAAGCTAATCATTGCCAATTATGAGATTTTGACTATTTCACATTTTTATAGTAGAATACTTCCCATCTCCTTTTATGAGGAAAGAATCTATAGTTCATTCAGTATAGAAATATAGGTTTTAGAAAAACCTGTCCAAACTGTGCTATCACTACAAAGTATCCCTAAACCTGAATATGCAGCACAAAGGCATAAGGAGCCCCCGCTGTACACTAAACTTTAATTCTGGAGAATTAGAGTAATACCATTTATCTGAAACCTAATATGATCAGAGATAAACTTGGATATGTACTAAACTTTAATCCCTAGGTATACTCATCTTTCCTTAATCTACCCTTTCAAACTTCATTTTAAAGTAATTAATTGAACAGATTTGCAAGGGCAGATAGTTTCAGGTAATTAAGCAAAACAAAAGCCTTTCACATATCAGCTTCTTTAGCATCAGAAACAGATCAAGTTTCACCTCAGACCATGGCAGTCAGGGAATAAGTAGTTCACCACCTGCCCTGGTCTTAATTTAAACCTTTGTCAACATTTCCCAAGAAATAATCAGAACTCACTGTTTTCTTCCGGAACTCACTCATTCTTTAGACATAGGACTTAAATCAATACCAAACTTTCTCTTGAGTAGATAATAAAGGATCCATTTGGCCCAGGAGAGCTTATTACCTGACCCCCACCCAGGACTGAACTCTGACCTTCAGTGTGGATCATCATGATCACAACCACCCAGAGATCAAGTGATTACTAGCCATGGTCAATTCTACTTTATGTCAAATTTCCAAATACAGAGCCAAATATCTGTTAAGTGATTTTTTCATCTCTATTTTAAAGCAATCCAATCCTAGGTATTTTATTCTTTTTGATGCAGTGGTAAATGGAATTGTTTCCTTAATTTCTCTTTCTGATTTTTCGTTGCTAGTGTATAGAAATGCAATAGATTTCTGTGTATTAATTTTGTATCCTGCAACTTTACTGAATTCATTGATGAGCTCACTCTGAAAACTGTAAGATACTGATGAAAGAAATCAAAGATGTCACAAAGAGATGGAAAGATATGCCATGTTCTTGGATTGGAAGAATCAATGTTGTCAAAACTACTATGGTACTCAAAGCAATCTACAGATTCAATGCAATCCCTATCAAATTACCAACGGGATTTTTTGCAGATCTAGAACAAAAAAATCTTAAAATTTGTATGGAAACACAAAAGACTCTGAATAGCCAAAGCAATCATGAGAAAGACGGATGGAGCTGGAGGAATTAGCTACTGCAGACTAAACTGTAAAGCTACAATAATCACAACAGTGTGGTACTGGCACAAAAACAGAAATAATAGATCAATGGAACAGGATAGAAAGCCCAGAAATAAACCCACACACCTATGGTTGTACCACTCCAGAGAACAGTGTAAAGGTTCCTTAAAAAACAAAAACAGAGTTACCATATGATCCAGCAATTCCACTCCTGGGCATATATCCAGAGAAAACTATAATTCGAAAAGATACACGCACCCCAATGTTCTTTGCAGCTATTTACAATAGCGAAGACATGGAAGCAACTTAAATGTCCATCGACAGATGAATGGATAAAGAAGATGTGGTACATATATACAATGGAATATTACTCAGCCATAAAAAAGAATGAAATAATGCCATTTGCAGCAACATGGTTGGACCTAGAGATTATCATACTAAGTGAAGTCAGACAGAAAGACAAATATATGATATCACTTATATGTGGAATCTAAAAAAATGATACAAATGAGCTTATTTACAAAACAGAAACAGAAAACAAACTTATGGTTACCAAAGGGGAAAAGTCGGCAGGGGGAGGGATAAATTATGAGGTTGGGATTAACATATACACACTATTGTATATAAAATAGATAATCAACAAGGACCTACTGTATAGCACAGGGAACTCTACTCACTACTCTGTAATAACCTATATGGGAAAAGGATCTGAAGAATAGATATATGTATACGTATAACTGAATCACTTTGCTATACACCTGAAACTAACACAACATTGTAAATCAACTATATTCCAATATGAAATAAAAATTTAAAAATAAAAAACAGTCCAGAATACATTGCATAAAGTTATAAAACTGGGTAGTGAAAGTATATTCTTGATGCATACATACACATTAACTTCAGCAGAATTTCCAAAGTGTTGTTCATCATTGCTAAATAGTCATGCTGCACAGTCCTAAGAGATCCCACACACACCCCATGTCAAAATTTCTCATTATATAAATTCCACTGTTTCTCTTCAGATTAACAATTTTCCAACAAAAACTAATGTTGCTAACTATGCTATAGCACATGGGATAGCCCCCCCACCCCAAGAATAAAGAATTATCTTACCCAAAAGGTCTATCGTGTCAACTTTGAGAAACCTTGTGCCAGGTTGATACTCAAATATAGGAAGAAACAAAGTCCTGGAGCCTGCTTTCAGATACAAAAAGTCCCTGTTTTACATATTGCAAAAATCCAATACAGGAAGTATAGGAGACCTTGTTTTATGAGAAAAGATAAGATAAATCATGAACCAGTGCGGAAAAGGTCCCAGGCAGTCATAACCCTTAGGCAAATGTCATTTCCATAAATAGGTCTGTAAAGATGTGGCAAGCAAAAAATCAGTGCCTAAACCCTAATTTCACAGAAACTTGGAGGCAAGGGTGGGGAGGGCAGGAACACAGGGATTTAGAGAGAAGAGATGAGGACTACCTCAGGGAACAGAAAAATGAAAAGCACACAAGATACATGTCCCTTATTTCCTATGGCTCATATACCACACCGTTAGTCAAGCCCAGGCAGTCCAGTGCCCTGAACATTTTAGTACAATCTACTTCCCTCTCCATTTCATTTGGCTTAAATAGGATTCATCATCACTCAGCTGCACCATTACTGTAGATCCCAAACAAATTTCACTTCCCTCAAACTCTCCCTTTAGTCAACCTACCAAACAAGGCAGACAGTCATCTTTGTAGAATTCAAGTCTTATTATTCCCTCCTCAAAAATCAGTAGCTCCCTCTTACTTATGGATGAAATTCAAGGAAAGATATCAGGGAGGATTAATGAATTCCAATCTGCACATGATTCCAGAGACACTGAAAAAGGCAAATTTAAGTGGTTCTATCTAGCTGGAAGTTGAACACAGCAGGTCTGGAATTCAGAAGTGAGAAGCCTGAGAATGAGAGAGATTTGGGACAGTGTGTCAGTGGGAGTTAAAATAGGTGCATACAAATGTGTTGTACCCAGTGAAATAATAGTCTTAAAAAGTTACATGTTGTATGACTCAATTTATGGATTCTGGAAAAGACAAAAATACAGGAACGGAGAACACATCAGTGGTTGACAGGGGTTAGAGGAACAAGGGTCTGAATACTAAGGGCAACAGGAGGAAATTCTTCAGAATGTTAGAACAGTTCTGTGTCCTACCTGTGGTGGTGATTATAAGAATCTTTACAGGTGTAAACACTCAGATTGTACATTCCCCAAAAGTGCATTTTATTGTATGTAGATTTAAACAATATTAAGTATTGTGGGCATGATTTAGATTGCTCAGAAATACTTTGTTTGGTGATAATAAAAGTTAAAGGAACCTTATTTAAAGGATGGGAAGAAGTATCTGAAAAGTGAGTGATCAAAAAAGTAAGAGGAATGAATAAAGTCACAGAAGCCAAGGTAGGGGCAAGAGTTCCAAGGAAGAGCTAGTTAACACTATCAGATTTAAGGCATTCTATACACACTGGTGTACTCTAAAACTCAGTTCTGATGTCAGCCACCCGGAGTTAGCATAAACCCATGGTTCATAACCAGACTGCCGTTACTTCACACACCAGAGAGAAGTGGGGTTCCCCAGGCCACCGACACTTCTGACCAACTGACTCCAAATTCAAGAGGTTCCCACAACCTCTATTCAAGTTCAATAATTCACTAGAATGACTCAGAGCTCAGGAAAAATGCTTATCACATTATGATTATATGATTATGATTACTTACATTACATATTTATGACAAAGGATACAAATCAGACTAGATAAATAAATGAAGAGACACATGGGGTGAGATCTGGGGGAGACCAGAACACAGAGCTTCTATGGTGCCCAAACAGTCAGGGAGCAGCATGTTTTCAGCACCTCGTTGTTCACCAACCAAGTAGCTCCTCACTGCGCTTCAGTGTCCAGAGTTTATTGGGATTTCACTTCGTAAGCATGATTAATTAAACCATTGAGCACGTGACTGAGTTCAGTCTCCAGCACCATTCCTCTCATCCCAAAAATCCAGCTGGTTCAAAGCTCCATTGGTCTTGCTGGTAACCAGCCCCTATCCTGAGTCATCTCAACTTATTAGCGTAAGCTCAAATGAGATCCAATGGGCTCATGAAAAACGAAGACCCTTGACAAATTTCAAGGATTTATTCACCCTGCAAGGAACCAGGGACAAAAGCCAGTCAAACTCCTTGTTATACAAAAGACTAAAAATGTATTTAGTTGGGAATTAGAAAGTTACAGGTGATTTTTAGGCAGAACAGTCAGAGGGGAAAGAGGCCAGACTGATTGCAATGCACTGAGCAATAAATTGGAGATGAAGAAGCAGAAGCAATAAATATAAACTGTTACTGTAAGAAGTTGATTAGGGAGGAGAGGATAAAACATCATTAGAGATGCAAAAACAGAGAGCTCAGGAAAGAAACATATGCAAGTAACTAAACTAAACATCTTCCCTCAGGAGCAAGTCTTTAGGAGGTTGCTCTACTGATAGCATGAACTGAAAATGAGACTTCACTGGCAGTTCTTAGAGTATATGCAATAGCTTATTAGTCCTTCTAAAAAGGATTCTCCCTACATCTTTATTTTTCAGTGCTCCAACTTATTTTACCCTTCCAACATATCCCTTATAACAATGTCCTTATAACTACATCTCTTGACTTATAATTATGCAGAAATATACAAGTACTTCATACTTGTAAAGGACTCCTATTTTGGCAACATGGCAGACCACATACCTTGGAAAAACCTATTACAAATTTTTTAAATGCAGAAGAATTCATAAACAGCTTTTAAAAGTAACTTTTAAAAGTGCCTTTTTAAAAAAGAACTTTAAAAGTATGACTCTCAAGAAAACTCCCTAGAACTAACATGATAGCCAGAAACCAAGGAAGTAAGATGGCAGAGACCTTTGGGTTAACAAGAGGCTTTAGTTTTAACAAATGAGACGGAATGAGGAATTAGATCTTGAGCCTGTGCTACTTGGTTGGTTAGAACTGTAGCCCTCAAAGATCCATGAGAAGCTATATACTCATTTAAAGAGTAGACTGGAAAAAAGTGCCCTCAGTGAGGAAAGACAAAGCAAAATTGTCTGTCCTGGCTTGGGATTTGGGGCGGGGTGGGCAGGAGGGTGAGCTGGGGGTGGGAATAGTCTTCTCTGAGAAGTGGTAATGATCATCTATACTTTATACGTGTGTTTGAAATTTGTTTTAACACCACCATAGGATCTACAAAACTTCAACCCGAGAATTGACAAAAGTTGCTGCAGGTTGGAAAAGCCCTTGGGATCCCTGGCAGAGGGAACACAAATTCATGTTTCAGAAACATACCTTCATCCCATGCCCAGAGGATTCCTGCTGATCGAGTCCTGCCAAACATGGGCTTACAATCCAAAGTGCAAAGGAGGACACCAATCATCATGAGAAAAAGTGAACAGAATTGAAGAGCTGGAGAATTAAACTACCAAGAATTACTATTAGCTACAATGTATAAAACGTTTAAATACTGAAAGACAAAACAGAAAAGCAAAATAGAAAAAGACCAGTCACATTTGAAATGGACCAAACAGAACTCCTAGAAATTGATAATTATTACAATTGTAAAACTCCTTAAGCAAAAGATTAGAACTGAAGAATGAAATAGAAAACTGAAATTACCCATGAGGCAGTCCACGAGAACAAGCAGAAAATATTAAAGTTGAGACATGAGGACAGGATAAGGTTTATCATATATAGATGCATATGGATAAAGAAGAAAAAAAGCTGTCTGTTGGGAAACGGGACAAGGTCAATATTCAATAAGATAATCGCTTAGGATTTTTTAGAATTGATTTTTAAAAACCATAAAATTCATAAAGGACAAAAAATCCAAAGCAAGGGAAAAAAGATTCATATATTGAAATACCAGAGACACTGCACAAAACCTGAAAAATTCTTACATGCAACCAGACAGAAAAGGCAGATTACTTTCAAGTGATACAATCAGACTGGTTAGCAGACTTCTCAAAGGTATATTAAAGTCAGGAGACAATGGCATAATATATTTTCAAGGTACTGGGTAAAAAATAACTGTACATTTAGAATTTCATACTCTGACCAACCCTACCAAAAGTAAAAGAAATAAGAAATAAAAGTAAAAGAAAATAAATGAAAAGCAAAAGTAAAAGAAATGATAAAAGCTGCCCTACTGAAGTCATCTTGCCTCTGTGGAACCCAAGAACGGAGCATACAGAGAAAAGAACTGGGGTCCTGGCAACACTTTTGAGCCCCTATATGCAGACAACCTAATGTCAGCCTTAATTTTGGGGCATCTTAGTCTCTTGAAGTAGTACATCATCATTAACTTGGATTTTTTAACCAAAATGTAATGTGAGTTAAAATATCAATGTTATCTTAAGCCTGCATACCCACCAGGGGGCTGTCACAGTGTCTCATTTATTCAGAAAATGATTTATCTGAAAGGGACCTTTTTGGGTAGGGTTTGAAAACTAAGAGGTAAGAACACAGGACAATCAGTTGAGAGTCTATAAAACACAATTTAAAATAACAAAGGAGAATGAGTTCAAAGGAATCCCAGGCAAACAATTGTCTGGTAGCTCTAAGCAAAAATCTTCACTACTTTCTTTAGAGAATTTAATTCAGACCAGTTTTCTGCAATTTGACCTGAGGTTAAAACGATGCCAATACTTGCCACCAATTCAAGAACTTCAACTACTAGTAGTACATCTCAATTAGTTGTGTTTTTGTTTTTAGGACTAAAATTTAGAACAGGGTAGGAGAGGTGGCAGAAAGTAGTGCCTGAATTTCCTGAGGCTACTGGGTCACTATCCTCAACATTCTAAGGAAATGAGAATAAGCAAAATAAGTGTCCCCAATTGAAAACTGTATTGTTTAGAGCAAACCCTTCCTGATTAGCAGAAACCAGCTTTTCATTGCCCTTGAGCTCTTTTACAACTCTCATAAATTATAGATAACTGATAGTAAATGGAAAATCATTCTTGCCTATAAACTTGCCAATAGATTCTGCCCAGTGAAGGTTCAATTGGCACCCCTCGTCCCGTGGGGAAAAAAAGTTTTGTGTATTTGTGAATTAATTTCAACATTCCTTTATTCCATATAAATTTGTTCTCCTCTCAATTGTAACATCTGTCTGGTTCCCTCATTAATTAGGGCAATAAACTCCTTAACATGCTCCTTATAACTGCATGAAACTAATAATGATTTTACACTTATGAAAATTATCCCTTAACACCATCAAAAACAAGGCAGTATTTCTTAGACACCAAATTTCTGAAGTTTTCTTAAATTCGTTGTAAAGATTTTGCTTTAAACCAGCTTTTCAATGTATTTGGAAAGTTTCAGATTTAATTAAAACATAATTTGTTTTATTTAGAAGGCATAATGAGACCGAATCTTGCAAATTATATTCTGATCAACAACTTAAGAAAATTAGAGTCTAAAAGCAATTCTGACAAATCTGCAACTAACAAAAAACCACCGAGCTGCTATACATGTTTTATTAGTCACCTGTTAAATGATATTCTCAGCGTATTAATTGGTGCAAATTAGTCTTTTGCCTTTCAGACATACTACCAAAAGAATCACTTTATAAACAATCTTAGAAATTCTCTGAATACGCAAAAAACCCAAATGTTTGACTTTCACAATGAGTTGTAAGTGCTATTTTCCCAAAAGGTAACATAGGCAAAGAGCCATAATTTATTTGTACTATGGGTATGCCTTAGACTTTCTAACTGCCCAAATTATATAGTCTTCCCTAAGAACTTTCAAACTTGTAAAGTTTCACTCAGATTCTTAAAAGTTATAAATCCTTTCTTCTTTTATTCCTCCTCATCACCCTTGCACCTGGCCACATTGTCTCTTCCACAATCTAGGAGCCTGGAAAAGAGGAAGAGGTCACAAGAAACACAGGAGCCGTGAGAAAGTTTTGTGGTCACTAATGTTCCTGAGCCATAATTTTCACTACATCAAAATACCACTTAGAAGTTATACTAAAGATAAGAAAAATGTTTCATTTTACCTGTGGAATTCTTACATAGGTCTAAATGTAAAAGAAATTCATGTTGTAGAGAGATGAAATTAGGAGCAATTTCCTGAAAATGAAAATCCAAATACATATAGATAACTAAATAGAAATCAGACTATCTTTCCCAGTTGAGTATTTTATAACTTCCTGGCCACCCAGATGGCTAGGAAGGCTTAGATGACTCCTTCCATTGGTCTACAATCTTTCAAGGAAAATATTATCTGAGATATTATAATTATTCTTACAGTAATACCACTTTAAATACTTAGCACTTTACTATGTAGTTAACATATATACAATTTCCAATCCTAAAAGCAACCTTACAAGTTAGCATCTATATTTTTAAAAGGAAAATAAGCTCAAAGAAGTTGAGAAAGCTGAACATATTATACTACTACTAATTAGAAAAACAGAATTGGGCGTCAGTCTGTCCAACTCCACAGCCTATTTCTATCATACTATACTAAGTCTGGGCCATGAATTTTCACTAAGTCTCAAATTTAGACCGCAAACTTAAGTTTAGTATCTATTATGTCATTTACAGGATTTTACCCAGTAATTTTAAAAAGCAAATATGTTCCAAAGATTACAATAGATCTTTTGCTATCCTGTGTTTATTTTGGTGAAATAGAAGTGAACACAGAATCCTGTCATCCTAAGATTATTCACTTTAAGGGGTGTGAAAATCTTGCCTGGCTGTTTGTGCTAAAAAATAAACCACTTCTAAAAAATTAAAACAAAAATTGGGTGAAATGAGCCAGGTTTGTTTGGGTTTTTTTTGCTTTAAGTCACATAGCTCCTAGACTCTTACAAGATTCTTAGGCTTTTTTTTCCTTTTTTGTCATGCCGCGGCATGTGGGATCCTAGTTCCCCGACCAGGGATCGAACCTGCACCCCCTGCATTGGAAGCGTGGAGTCCCAACCACTGGAATGTCAGGGAAGTCCCTCTTAGGCATTTTTAGGTAAAGGAATGAAATTAAATATGCAGCTAAGGTCCATCCATTCATATCCATACTCTAATGACATTATTGCATTATCCTCCAAATAGCTCATATTACATTACGATAAATGACTACCTAGCAAAAGAAGTTCCAGAACAGTCTCACGATCTATAATAATATAAACTTCCTAAAACAAATTAGCATAACATCTTATGTCATCTTGCTCATTTTAATTAACTTGACATTTAAATATTGACTATAATTCCATCAAAATCCAGCAAATGAATATGTGCTATCGCGTTTGCCCCTTTTATCCGTTCTCAGAAGTATTTCAGTACTTACCCCATGTTCCTTAGCAGCTGTGACAACTTTAAGGAGGACATCTTCCTCAACAAATGGTCTCACAGCATCATGGATAATCACTACTTCCGGCTTTGAGAGTCTACGGTTGGGCTGATCCTCCGCCAGTGCTTTTAATCCATTGAAAATTGACCTGTGGCGGGTCACTCCGGATTCAACCAGAGAGATGCCTTTATGCTGGTACCTCTGAATAATACACTTCATTGCTTCCATGTTCTCTCCAGTGACTGCCACAACAATGTCCTTTATCCAAGATACTCTATAAGGAAAGTATGCACACATTTCGTTATCAATTGATTCTTAAACAACTAAAGTTAAGCTAGTAACAAAACTGAGTTACTAATTACTACTAATACATCTTCATAGGGACATTAAAAACGGAAAGCGGGGGCTTCCCTGGTGGCGCAGTGGTTGAGAATCTGCCTGCCAATGCAGGGGACACGGGTTCGAGCCCTGGTCTGGGAAGATCCCACATGCCGCGGAGCAACTGGGCCCGCGAGCCACAACTACTGAGCCTGCGCGTCTGGAGCCTGTGCTCCGCAGCAAGAGAGGCCGCGACAGTGAGAGGCCCGCGCACCGCGATGAAGAGTGGCCCCCACTTGCCGCAACTAGAGAAAGCTCTCGCACAGAAACGAAGACCCAACACAGCCATAAATTAATTAATTAATTAATTAATTATTTTTTAAAAAAGGCAGGAACAAAAAAAAAAAAGCAAAGCTATTAACTAAGTCAATGTTATGCATTTTTAATCATGTCTAGTAAAGGGGTTGATTAAGAATTTGAATTTTTCATACTGTAGAAACATGAATATAAATATAAGTAGTATTTTTCAATACATAGTGTGAAAGTACCCATACTGCAAAACATAGATTAGGTATAGATATGTATCACAGATTTCTTAAGTTAAATTTAAACAATTAGCATATTCATCAGTAGACTGAGAGAAAAAATTTAAGATTATGCTTTTAAATTGCTTTTTTTTCCCCAAATAATTCTCTCCATTAAATAGGAACAACTCAAAGCACTTTTGAATTCCACAAGTTCTGTCTCTTTCAAGAAGTCCATTGATTTGGCAACAAAGCTGGATAGCTGAACTAAACTTTGCCTATATCAAGGTGAAATGTTTTAGCTTAAATAGGGAAACTATGCTAATTAAGTTTGTATAAGTATAAATCAGGCTCAAATAAAAGAGAAAACTCATATTTTAATGAAATATAAAATTAAAGGAATTCATCTGCTGAGTCAGATACAAAGCAAAGCAATTCTTCTCTGTTCTGAAACACTTTCTTAAAGACCTACTGACATACAAATACTAACAGTCCACAGCGCTGAGTGGCAGGGGCTGCAGTAAAGTTGGGCAGAATTCTCTTGAAGACCAGTGTTAACAGAGGCTAACGTGATTATACACTCAAAGTTCCACAGCTGACGGGCCCAAGCCAGGAAAACTGCCTCTGGCCCATGATATCAACTCTGATTAAAGGCCACTTTAAAATTTAATGGCATTCTTAGCCTCTGAGAGCCTACATGTTCATGCTAGACAGTTAAGTCTTATACTCACTTTTAAAGAGATGAAAGAAGGGTCTGAAAATTACTGAGTAATGAAATTAACTATCGATAAATGAAAAACACTGGGTTGCTTCACTCAATAATTAACCATCTCCTACCTTCTGCTGTTGAACAAACCCTTCCTATAACCCAAAACCCCATTCTGCCTGTGGCTACGACAGCACTACACTGATGCACACAACCAAAACTTCAGGGCACACTATCCTTTCATTTTAAGTCCATTCCTCTACCAAATATTTATCGAGCACTGAATAAATTATCAGAATTGAGTATACAATGGAAATAGTTACTGCTTTCACAGAGCTTACAGATAAAACAAAGAACACCAGCAATTGCAAGCTGCAATAAACTGCTGTGAAGGAGAGGTCCAGGCTCCAGGATTGCATGCAGCACAATATTTGACCAGCACAGAGAAGGCCAAGATAATGCTCCCTAAGGAAGCAGAGTTTTCTCTTCAAGTGGCAAGAGGCAGGAAAATAGGCAAAAGGATTTGGAGGGAGAGAGAGAGGGATGGTTTAAGCAGAGGCCGTAGCAAGGTTCTGAGAAACTAGGAGGAAATGGAGGGGAGTTCTTTAAGCACGGAGAAGAGCCCATGAAGAGGCTGGAGAACCAGACAAGAGATGGGCTGGGCTAGGCCATGGAGACCTCCAAGGCCTTATTAGGGGGTTCTAGTCTTTAATCTTAAAAAATAGGAATCTAGAGAAAAACTTTATGCAGGACATTTACACTCAAATTAATACTCACCTCCCCCAGTATTCTATGCTGTTCAATGACATAATGGGAACTGTGGTAGGCAGAATAGTAACCCCCAAATGATGTCCATCACCTAATTCCCAAAACCTGTGAATATGTAACCCTACCTATCAAAAGAATTTTCTATATGTAATTAAGTTAAGGATCTTGAGTTGGAGATCATCCTGGGCTATCTGGTGGGTCCAATATAATCACAAGAGTCCTTAACAGTGAAAGAAAAGCAAGTGAGTCGAGGGAGAAGATGTGGTAACAAATGCAACACTCATTATGACACACGACCATAAGTCCCAGAAAACAGGTGACCTCCAGAACCTGAAAGAGTAAATGGATTGCCATCTGGCAAGTAAATGGATTGTCCCAAGAGCCTCCAAAAGGAACACAGCACTGCTAACACCTTTATTTTAGCCTAGTGAAACCGATTTTTTGACTTCTGACATCGAAAAGTTTAAGAATGTATTTATGTTGCTTTAAGCCACTTAGTTCCATGGAAATGTTTACAGGTGTGATTGCAACTTCTAATTTAAGAGCATAAACTTTACTCTGGTGCAAGATGGAGAATAGATTGGGTAGAGAAAGCATTCAGACAGACCAGGTAGGAAGCTGCTGCTGAAGTCCGAGCAAGACAATGATGGCAGCCTGTCTATCAGATGGTGCTTGTGGATGAGATTTAAGAGATGGTAATCTTCCTGAGTTAGAGGTAATAATCCTCCTGAGTCAGTAAGAAAAACTGGCAAAATAAATAATTTATCAATTAATATGAAATAGTAAGTTAATCGATGTTAGCTAAGTCTTCAGCATTAGTCATGTTTTAACTCATGTAATCCTCACACTCTATACTGTCTCATATGGAAAACATCAGAAGGATCTGATACACAAATACATCGTACTTTATCTTCCTATACTGCCATCTGATGCCAAAAAATACTTGAAAAAAATATTTTGACCATTTTTCATCAAAATACAACATTCCATCTTCTAGAATGTAGGCTCCATGATAGCAAGGACAATATCAGTTTTGCCCATTGCTTTACGCCTAGTAGGTACTCGATAATTATTTGTTTTATCAATAAATGATTTTGGTCTGTCTCATCTACCAGCATCTTACAACATAGCATAGTTTCAAGGATTATGAAAACAGAAAGCTCTCCTCATCAACCTGAAGAGAGAACGAAAATCAATGAAAATGCCGTCCCTATGCAATATTGTTTGTTGATTGTTTTGTTTCGATGAGTTTGACTCTTTACTCTGATTTCTAGTTTCTAAGGCTCCAAGGATGACTGGGATTACTTATGTTTTGTCAGACACCTTGGGGGAATGTTAATCGCAAGCAAAGCAAAGCAAACAACACCACTCACAGAATACCAGACCAGAAAATATGTAGTTATCTGAACAGGCAATAAAGAGGATTCTGGAATATGACCAAGCGTAAGTTGCTCTTTGTTTTGTAATCCATCCATCCCCCACGTCTATCATTGCAAATTTAACACTGCTAGAACTTACTCTATTTACATGGTTTACAACTTATACTGTGCTTAACCAAGTCCTTAGCAAGTGACAGTTCCTCAGTGCCCCCTAGATGTAAGGTTTCCCAAGGTTCTGTCTCCACTGGCACAGCTGTGACCCAGGCAGCCATCTCTCCCATTATTTCTGCAATAGCCTCTTAGCTCGTCTCCTCCTTCTCACTTAATCAGCACAATCCACTCTTACCACTTCTAGATGACTTCTCTCAAGTGTAAACCTTAGGCCATCCCCTGCTGGCTCTTGAACAGGACACTTCAAGACCTGATCTCAGCCTTCTCCCTGCATGACTTGGTCTCTGCCACGCCCCTCTTTCTCTGACCGCCACATTTTCTCACATCCAGGTCTCCGCTTATGCTGCTTCCTCTGCCTCTCAACATTATCCCCCATCCTCATCGTTCCTCCACCCCCACCCTCTCCTGGCTGAGTCCTACTGTTCTTCAGCTGTCAGTTCAGATGTGGCCTCCTCCAGCAAGCTTTCCTTGACATTCTGGGTGCAGCATCTCTGCTCTCAGCTCCCAGAGTACTCTTATCGCTAGGGAGTCTTATCAAGCATCATACTGTTTCATTTTTACCTCCCTCACTAGGCTGCCAACTCACAGAAAGCAAAGACTATATCCCAGGGCTTGGCACATACCAAGCTTTCAGTAATATTAATAGCAGCAATAGCAACAAAGATGTATTAATTGTTGGCTAAGTGCCATGTACTGTTTGGAGCATGTGTCTGTAATATTTCACTTAACAGTCACATCGGCTCCGAAAGAAATCACTATTATCTCCATTTCACAGATGGCACAGAGGCAGTAACCTGCCCATGATTATACAGCTAGGAAATGAAGGGACCTGGGTATACTCCAGTCTGACTTTGGAGCTCACACTATAAACCTCTGTAGAAGCACTAACACTGAGAGGTCATAAAATCCATGAGAGAAAAAAAAAATCACGTCTGGATCGTCATGTCCCCAGCAATTCATTTATTTTGAACAATAATGCTGCATTTGTGGTCAAAAAATGGTCAAGTTTATTTCTTACAGTTTAAGCATAAGTAAGTATTCCTTCATTCATGTGTTCATTTAGTCATTCAGAAAACATCCAGTAAGCATCTGTCATTTGCCAGACATTATACTAGTCACTGGTAATCCAATAACAAAGACCGGCAGAATTCTTGACCTCACAGACTATGTATCAAGAAGTATCTGTTAGGGCTTCCCTGGTGGCGCAGTGGTTGAGAATCTGCCTGCCAATGCAGGGGACACGGGTTCGAGCCCTGGTCTGGGAAGATCCCACATGCCGCGGAGCAACTAGGCCCGTGAGCCACAATTACTGAGCCTGCGCGTCTGGAGCCTGTGCTCCGCAACAAGAGAGTCCGCGATAGTGAGAGGCCCACGCACCGCGATGAAGAGTGGCCCCCGCTCGCCGCAACTGGAGAAAGCCCTCGCACAGAAACGAAGACCCAACACAGCCATAAATGAATAAATAAAAGAAGTATCTGTTAAATGAATCAATGAATAGATAAGAGGAAGCTTAAACAATTAGGAATAAAACGTGCTCTTGAGTTTATAGAAAAGTTTAAAAGTAATCAAATCTATTTAGTTTATTAATAGGACATCACACTAAGTTTGCTTTTTTTTAAATAGAGAAGTTTTAAGTACATGTTCAACTATATCAGTGGACAGGATTTTTTTCTAAGGCAAGAGCTTAACCTGTGCCCTAACCTATCACCTTTTACTTTCCATAGTCTATTCTATCAGAAAAATCAGCTAAAAGCAACTTTTAAAGACATGTTGCTTTTTTGACCAAAAATTACATGAAATTAAATGTTAAAATATAGAATAATGAAGAGGGAGAAAGATAGGACGTTGCTTGACAGTAGTCATTCAAACATCTGAGTTAATGAACTCCCAAAGGTCAATCCCAATTTTACTGGAATGCCTAAAAATATCTATAAAATGATTACCTATGTTCCATCAAACAGAAAGCAGTCCAAAAAAGTAGATATAGATTAGACAGATATACTCGTGGCCTAAGACTATCTGAAGCAATTTTATGAGGCTCTAAATAGAAAAATGTTTTAAACAAGTGTTTCTCAAACTGCAGATTTCAGGACCCATTAGAGTATCATCAAATCAATTTTGTAAGTTAAGACTAACAGTTTTGAGTCAATAGAAATTAATACAATAGTAAAATTCGAATGCATAGCAAGGACAGATTGTTTTCATGAAATTCTCTTTCAAATATGTTGGATGTAGTTAAGTATGTGTCACTGAGTCATGAGCAAAATCTAATTCTTATAACAGGTCACAATAAAAAAGTTCGGAAAGCTGTTTTACACAACTCTTAAGAGATAATGGGCTTGTTATGCTATTTTGTTCAGCAACCAAGCATACATCCAGCACTTGCAAGCCTTTATAAGTACTTGTTTGTGTTTCGAAGGATTTATTCACATACTTCTCTAGTTATAGAATTAAAAGCCTTTTACAGTATTAAAATTTAATATGTAGAATCATGGCACTAAGAAAGGCCTTAAGTACCTCACACAGTGCCTAGTGAACAAATATTTGCTGAATAAATGAATCTGGTCGACCTCGTTAGCTGAAGGCAAGTCCACACTGAACCCCCTGTAGCTGGATTTTATCAAGTTCTGAGTATTTCCTTCCTAGCACATTCCATAGGCAAATACAAACCTAACCTCAAGCTCCATTACACCTACCGACATTTTGAGGAAAAAATACAGTATCTCAGATGTACTCTTCTCCCAGAATATTTTAATATTATATTTAAATATAATATATTTCTATTAATATGTGTATTATATTTTAAAAATAAATATTACTTACAGGTCTATTGTGCTCAGACAGTTCAACAAGATCAGTTGAAAGTAGATTTAAACAAATGTTTTTAAAAAACAGATGGAGGGGGCTTCCCTGGTGGCGCAGTGGTTGAGACTCCACACTCCCAATGCTGGGGGCCCGGGTTCGATCCTTGGTCAGGGAACTAGATCCCGCACGCCGCAACTACAGATCCGGCGCAACCAAATAAATAAATATTTAAAATAAATAAATAAAAACAGATGGAAAAATCAGGCCCTGTTAACACTCCTTAAGTGCTCTCACCCAGGCTGCAGAAGTTTGGCCCCAAGGGACAGTGACAGCTGTGGCTCACTGACATGACAGTTGTCATGGAAATTAGGCCTCGGGATTGTACTGTGGCCATAATTTATAGATTCCTCATTCTCCATAAACACCCTGATATTTTAGAAGGAAAATACCGAATTGGTGTGAAGGGGCTGGCTCCTGACTGCCTTGACAATGTCAAGCCTCTTTAATATGGCCCATGAAGGCTTCCACTGGTCAAGCCCAGACTACCCGTCCTGGTCTTCTCTCTTGTCTCACAGTAGCCACAGGGGGGCCAATGGGAACTGAAATCTCCAATCATCTGACCTGTGCAAAACACAGTCCCACTCTATTTCTTCTACAATACAGGCCTCTTCCTTCCCTTGACTCAGACTTAACCCTTTTATTAATGAAGCATCCAGACAAAATGTTTAAGTCAAATTCATATATCTGAGCAATCACTCCAAAGCATCCTAAATTCATCTCTTTTTCTGAATCCTTAGTATAATTAATCACTAAAAATTGCCAATTCCTATCTTCTAAATATTTCTCCTGTCTTCCCTACTCTAGTCCTACTTTCAGCTTAATTCAAGCAATCAATATTGCTCATTTGAATTAACATTTATGCTTTCTATTCTCTTTTTCTAACAGAATTTGCAGTGGTTTTCAGAAACACAGTAGGACAGAACAATTTTTCTAAGTACACAAAAAATATTAAAAGAAAACTTTCAGAAGATCAAATAAACCAGAAGTTAATCCACTGAAAAACACCATGGAGTCTTTAACAGTTACTAAAAATGGACTTTCATCGATTTTCCAAGTAATAAGAAAGCCACCCAGTCTCAATCACAAAACCCATGGTTTCCAGAACATACAAATTGACAAAATGAATTTTTCATCTGGATTGATCAGACTCGAGGAGCCTAACTCACATTAACCAAACTAAAAAGGCTCTGAAACATGAATTTGAATGCCAACGTATTAATATACAACAATACACATTACTATCACAACATCCGCTAAGTTCTTTATCAATGCAACAGCATATTTTCTTCCTATAAAAGATTTCTCTGGGAAGCCAATTTATAATAACAGGTTTTGATGAGCATGAAACCTTATCAAGAAACATCTTAAGCAGTGTCCTCAAGAACTCAAGAAGCCTCGTGAGCTATGGAAAGGGCTGTGCCTGACTTCGTTCAAATCTATTGTCAGAGAAATTCCCACCTAGTCCACAGCCACCAGGAGTCTGAATAAGCATGGCCAAAGTTTGCCTCTCTGACTTGCTTTCATTGTAGTTGTCATTTGAGTCTATTTAGCTATTCCAGGTTAACTAGCTCTCCTTAATAACACTTTCTTTCCCTAGATATTTGAAGCCAGAAATTAGACTGCCAGCAGGAATTTTTACTTCCTATTTCAGACCTGGGAATACATTTTTTTTTTAACCAGTAAAATTTAGATATCAGTTGATCAACTGTGAGCAGATTTTACAACCGAATTGTCAGAGCTTTAGGCCCCTGCCAATAATACCACTGCCACATGATTTCTTAAAGCAACGCTTCCTTTTGCAAACTCAGGTCATAAATAGTTACGAAAAGGATTAATACCCTTGACCTCAGTTCCTTGTTAACAAAATAAGAAAAATCAAAGTTCTCTTCAAGTTATAATCTGTGGTTCAATTTATATTTTAATTCCCCCTAAAAGGCCAAAATGAAATTTTAAAACTCCTAGAAATGTTTTTAGTCAACTTCTGAAGACCTTTGTTCTTACTACAACCTACAAATTAGTTACACTTGATCCTTTTAGTATAATGCCTGTAATGCACAGATCTGAACAAGTTGCATAATCTCAATATACTCTGTGAACATATAAACATATATATTCTTCTACACATATAAAAGCTAATTGTAACATATACACACACACAACTAGTTCAGATGGACTTTGAGCCTCCGTTGGTCCAATGAAAGCCTTTAGCCAACATGTTTAAGATTTGAGGGTTCAGAGATTCTTTTAAATCTCATTTCATCTGATAATTAGTTTACGAAATTTCAATGGCACACAAGTAAAACGTGGCTAAACTAGAAAATGTGTGTTTTTCCCATTTCAACTGAAGCAGAAAAATAAGAAGTCCCAGACAATTCACAAGACAAACCTCTCAATGTCTCCTCCAACTTCTCAGTTATGCAAAGACAGGTGCTTTAATGCGTAGCATGTTTGAAAAGTAAAGTACTTCCTTGAGTCTACCTTAAGTGCTAAGGATCTCATTGGAAAATGAGAATCTGGCTCTTAATTTCTCTATGGCCATGGAGCTCTTCACTCTGCCATTGGCTGTGCTGGTTCTGAGCCTGAAGCTAAGCCTCCAGTGTTCTGACAGGGTTCTGGGAGTCTGTCTTTTTGAAGGTTTCAACCAGTTGCCTTTACAGCTGTAGACAATTGTTCTCTGTCTACCTTACCTTAATTAGTACTTTTAACTGCTGAGTCTTTCCAAGGTTCTATGACTTCAATCAACTTGCTTCCTTCACAGCTCTTCTACCTGAAGGCTTACGTTTCTGCTTCCTTGAGCCTGTTAAAACAGACTGTATGGCTATACATTTTTACTTGCTTTGGATAGGTAAGTCAATGAGTAGAAATAAATGTTTACAAGGCATTAACTGAAAACCAAACTAGTCATTTTTTTTGCATTTCCCTATCCCATTTTGGGGCCAAACTTCAGGGGTAACCTCCTTCTGAATCCTCATTAGTTCTTTACATTGACTCTCAGTTCCAAAAGACAGGAACTTCCATAATTTATCTTTCGGGATGAAATGACCTAGGCCTTTTAGCACCACACTCTAGGAAAACTATCAGCAGTCCACGGAGCTCATCTTTTACCAATAGAAGGGCTTTCATTTGGCAAATGGCTAAGAAGCACCCATAGATACACCCCTGTGATGCAAGGTTTCCAAGGATTTCCTGAGACATACTCCAAAATAACCATATTCCATAAATTCTTCAGGCATTGTAATAGTTTACAAAGAATGATCCCGGAAGTATTTCAAAATGGAGGTTTTGATTAGTTACTATTGCTATTAGGATTTTATTACTGCTGTGATCAAATTAAGTAAATATAGAAGTGTTCCATCTTATTTTACATCAACAAGGCCTTTCCAGAACATTCTTGTACTTTAAAATCAATATTTTTTAATATCCACCTATCTCCTGCTGCCTCAGAAGAGGCAAAACTGCAAATACAGAAGTTTTGTGGGGGGTTTTTTTCCATATGAAGGAAAATTCAACGTAGAAACGTCTGCACTCCCTTACATCTAAATGCTTAATACATAAAGATCCTGCTGGCTGAGCTCTATTGTGTCCCCTAATATTACCTGCATAAATGAGCTACGTTGTCACAATATCTATGACACTGGAATATTGGAGGAGCATGAATCAACTACTCAGAGAAATGGAAAACTACAGAACCGAAAGAAGCACCTGGAACTCTTTCAATGTTTGTATGAGTTTCACATGTAACCACCAGCCACGAATCAAAGGTGATTATGGGTCTTTACACTTCCACTTACTTTCTGAATAGTGTCATTTGGAAAAATTACCATATGCAAAGCAACTGGGGCCTTTGGCTTCTGGGGTGTGTGAAAGCGTGGGAAGTAGGGGTCTGTTTTCTGGATAACATGCTACTGTCCTTTGACTAGAACCTCATTAGCTTCGTCTTCATTAAAGCCTCCTAAAGCAAACACTTCATGTCAATCCACGTGAAAACATATTCCCACAGCTCCACACTGGCTTCTATAAGTTTAAACACCATAGCAACACCTATGTGGACCTTTGTACTCCCCCCCACCCCCGCTTCCCATCCCTCCAGCCTCACCCCACGCTCCACATTACACACGGCTAAAAACGAGCTAAAATAACATATCCCTCCTTTTCACCTCCTTCGATCCTCACTACTACTCCCCTGGTCTTCCTTATCCCACTCCTTTTCCCTCCATTTCCCCAGCTAGTCCGTTTTCGAAGATACAGCATGTAGTTAGCGCCCTTAAATCCGTTTCCACCATCAAAAGGTTTGGATTAAATCCTGCTTCTCGGTCCACCTTCACTACCTAGTATTTAGCACAGTATGTCTCATATCAGATACTCAGTTAATATTTGTTACTAGTTGATAAAAAGAATGACCAAAGGCCCATAAAACTACATTTGCAAGTAAAATCTAGTTTGCAACTAGATTTTAACCTAATTTGCAACTCATCATCCACGCATGCGCGGAGACAGCCGCTGAGAGTGAAGAGTGAGCGTGAGAGAGAATATGAGACAGGAACAGGGAGACTCCTAAACCAGCTTCCCATTAGTCCCCACAGGCCCCGGGGTTAGAACTAAACGTCCCCCGCGCTAACCCAGTCAGTCTTGAGGGCAGCTCCACAGGCCGGCGGCTGGAGCAGTAAAGGGCTCCGCGGGGCAGCCCCGGGCTCCGCGCCCGTCTGTTAAAGGGCCAGAGCTCCCCTTCCGTGAAGGGCTAGCGGGAATGGAGCCCGAACTCGAATGACCGAGCGGGTGGAGTCTGGCCCCGCGGTCCGCCGAGAGCGGGTGCCAGCGCGAGCACAGCTACTGGAGCAGGTGCCGCGCGCGGGCTGCCGTGGGCGTGAGGGCGGGGAGCAGGGGGCCGGGGACCGCAAGGCGCGCTTGGCGCCGCATTACCTCTCCAGGGCCTGCAGGGTGTAGCTGATGAGCGGCCTCTCCAGGATGGGGCAGAACTGCTTCGGGGTGGGGACGCCCATCCTCTCCCCGCTCCCCCCCGCCGGCAAAACGGCCGCCACGGCCGGCGCGCTGCACCCAGCTTCGGCCCCGGCCCCGCTCAGCAAGGAGGCCGAGGCCGCCAGGTCGGCGCCGCGCAAGCCGCGCAGGCGAGGCCCGGCCTCCGCGGGCCCAGAGCCGCCTGGCGGCCATGACTCCATGGCGGCGGGGCGGGCCCTGCTCGCTTCGGGCCACTGCGCCTGGGCTCTTCTCCGGCCCTAGGCTGGGGTCGCAGCGGGGAGGGCGGGCGAGGGCAAAGCGCGCACACAGACAGCGCCCACACGAGCCGCGCGGGCCAGGCCGTTGTACGGCCCCAGGGGACGATCCAGCTGCCGGTCTTCCCTCCTGGCGCGTCTTCGGCCTCTGTCCCGAGCCCAGCGCCCCGGAAGGGCTGGATTTCCCAGCTCTCGGCTTCTCCTCTGGCAGGCCCAGCAGTCGCCGCAGGTGGAAGTGTCAGCCCTCCCTATATGCCTAAGGGTCTCCTTAAACCTTAACAGCTGTGCGCAGGCAGTAGCGGTCAGGACTCCCTCCCATCCCTCTCCCCTTGAAGAGATTTGGATGCGAGCCACGAGATGGGACAGAGAAATGTGCACCTTAGTTATCTGGCTTTCATTCGCTCATGAGGCATCCTGGTTCCATCTCGGGTAAAGACAGGTGGATGGGCAAATGTTATTATGAAATATCAGTAAGCCAAACTGCAGCCGTTCCCAAATTTGCCTGCAAATTGGAAACACCTGGGGAGCTCAAAAAATGCTGACGCCTATGTCCCACCCTCAGAGATTGGGTTTAATTGGCCTGGTGTGTGGCCTGAGAGTTTAAAGATATCCCCAGGTGATTCTAATGAGCAGGCACGTTTTTTTGGAACCACTGAGCCAAAGCGATAATACTAATAATTGCTGAATAGTCGGCACACATTATCTCATTTAATCTCCAGGAGAACCCAGCTATTACTGTTCCCCTTTTACAGAGGCGGAAATCAGGTTAAAATGGTTAAGTAACTTGTGTAAGATTGCACACCTAATGGCCTTTGCACAGAAGTACAGCCAGAGTTGAAAAATTCCAGGCCTGAAGCGTATCATGCCCTTATTTAGTACTGTCTTTGCTGGCAATGCTTACCATGAAAGTGTACTAAAGTATTTGGAGTGTCAGAGCAGATTGTATTAGGCCCCTGGAATGTAAACTCCTTGAGAGCTGGGTCCTTACTTTTTTGGTTTGGGTTGTGTCCTCAGGTCCTGGAATATAAAGGAAGTTTAATAAATATTCATTGAATAAGCTACTGATTGAATGAATGAATGACAATCGAAGTATATATAATTAAATATTTGCTAATTTATCAATCTTCACCCATCAGTAGTAAATATAAGATTCATAAAATAGGAGTCTTTTAAGCACTGAAAATATTATCAGATTATAATATTCCAATTTAGTATTTTTAGCCATTTTCCCAGTTTAGAATGAAGCATACAAAATTA
This sequence comes from Eubalaena glacialis, assembly GCF_028564815.1. Lineage (NCBI taxonomy): Eukaryota > Metazoa > Chordata > Mammalia > Artiodactyla > Balaenidae > Eubalaena > Eubalaena glacialis. Next base: position 58,372,138 of record NC_083723.1, on the reverse strand, counting down.
AGATTTAAATTTTCAACTTTTATTGTCTTTTGATTTGATCTTATTATTAAAATCACTATCAGTTTTATTTTTGTTCCTTTTATATTATAATCAACGTTTAGCTCCATTCTACTTGAAATTTGTCAGATCACTTACTCAGTCGAAAAGTAGGCATCATAATACATTTCACTTTGTAGCCCCACCACGCGTATCTAACCTATGGTATGCATTCAATTAATACATGTTGACTAATTGATGGATAAATGAATGAATGAGTCTACCTACAGAGGCAGAAAAGCAATCAAATAACTGTTTCTATTAATATTGATCTTTAAACCTCGCTTTTTTTTTTAAAGGAACTCCTTTATTTACTTATTTATTTATTTATTTTTGGCTGCGTTGGGTCTTCGTTTCTGTGCGAGGGCTTTCTCTAGTTGCGGCGAGCGGGGGCCACTCTTCATCGCTGTGCGCGGGCCGCTCACTATCGCGGCCTCTCTTGTTGCGGAGCACAGGCTCCAGACGCGCAGGCTCAGTAGTTGTGGCTCACAGGCCTAGTTGCTCCGCGGCATGTGGGATCTTCCCAGACCAGGGCTCGAACCCGTGTCCCCTGCATCGGCAGGCAGACTCTCAACCACTGCGCCACCAGGGAAGCCCCAAAACCTTGCTTTTTAATCTAATGGTGGAGCTAAAGCTATTCTTCATTTTCTTATTCTTGAGCAAAAATAGCATAGTAACAAAGGTCTTGTTACATTAATTTCTATATAATCATTAATATAATTAAACTTTGAAAATTTAGCCAGAATCTTATTATATTGATTTAGTTCTGTTATTAGAACAAATATATTAACTTTGCTCTGTTCACTATGAACCCGTAGATCTTACATAGCGTATGTTAACAATGTTTAATAGATAGACTTGTATTGAAAAAAAAGGACAGACTTTATTTGTATATCATAATATGAGAAGCAAAGTTTTTTCCTGTGCCTTTTTATATGGATATAAATAATTCCTTATTATGCATACTTTGGGTAAAGGATGTAGTTTCCATGTTACTTTTTTTTTTTTTTTAATTTATGGCTACGTTGGGTCTTCAGTTGCTGTGCGCGGGCTTTCTTTTTATTTGCAGCGAGCGGGGGCTACTCTTTGTTGCGGTGTGCAAGCCTCTCATTAAGGTGGCTTCTCTTGTTGCGGAGCACGGGCTCTAGGTGCGCGGACTTCAGTAGTTGTGGCACATGGGCTCAGTAGTTGTGGCTCGAAGGCTGTAGAGCGCAGGCTCAGTAGTTGTGGCGCACGGGCTTAGTTGCTCCGCGGCATGTGGGATCTTCCCGGACCAGAACTCGAACCCATGTCCCCTGCATTGGCAGGCGGATTCTTAACCACTGTGCCACCAGGGAAGTCCCTGTCTTTACTTTTTAATGCATATAGAAATACCCATTAAATGGAAGTGGCTCTTGTCTTTGTATCTGAAAGGCCTAAAATTCATGTTTTTGGTTTGTTTCTACATGTCCGTGTACCATGGAAGATTTATCTTGGGGATTTTATTATTATTATTATTATTATTATCATTATTAGAGAATTTTAGATCAAATTGGGTTCATTTTTCAAGTGTTAATTCAAGGATAATTAGCACTGTCAATCACTCTCCTCCTCCCCAGCCATACTTACTGTTTTAATAGCATTTCTGGAGGTTAGCTGAGGTGTTGCTCACAAATGCTAATGAACAGCTTAATGGTTTACCCTTTAACTCTTTTCAATTCAGAGCCAAACAAAATAAATTATGGTTCCAGCAGGGGCCAGCCCCAGCATTTCTGTCAGCCTATGAATTCTGATTCCTGTTTTGCTATTGTGTATCCTATGTAAATGAGACAGTCTATTAACCTCTGACCTTTAACTCATTTTTATACATAAGAAAGGTAAGGCTCCGAATTGAGGTCTTTCTGTGGATAATTAAAACTAAACACCACACGGCAACAAGAATATTATCTTTCCTTCTCTCAATATTTCTTATAAAGTTAATTATCAACCGTCTCAACTGTCCACCTTGTTTTTCCTGTATAGCTAAAAAGGGAAATAGTGGTGAATAGCCTTAGGACTGAATGATAAATTTGACTTCATTAATGCTACCAGAGTTTAACTTTTCATAAGAATCATTTGGGGACCATTGTTAATATACATAGTAGTTCTTATATAGTTTATATAATATAATCATTTACATATTATATATTAATCTTAGAAGATATATTATTGGCACCTTTGTTTCAGGAAGGAAGACCCCTTCCAGGGCCAAAGAGTGGGCTTTTGTCTAACACCTGGAAGTGAATTGTCGAGGATACACACGTGCTGCCAAAGCAAAAGACTTTATTGGGAAGGGGCAGCCGGGTGGAGAGCAGCGGAGTAAGGGAACCCAAGAGAACTGCTCTGCCAAGTGGCTCTCAGTCTCAGATTTTATGGTAATGGGGTTAGTTTCTGGGTTGTCTCTGGCCAATCATCTTGCTTGGCCCATAGTCTGACTCAGCATCCTTCCTGGTGGTGCGCGCATCTCTCAGCCAAGATGGATTCCAGTGCGAAGAATTCTGGGAGGTTGGTTATCTCCTCCCTCTTTTGGCCCCTCCCGAATTCTCCTGGTTACTTTTCGGTGGCACACCATGTTCCTATTGGGACCTCCTGTTGTGAGACAACTCAGGCAGGTGGTTATCATCGTTCCTGGCCAAGGTGGATGGTTTCAATCAATGGTCCCCTAACACCTTCTGACAGAAAGTTTGCTTCAGTAGATCTGGAGTAGGCCCAGAAATCTGCATTTTTAATAGGCTTCCTTAGGTGATCCTAATGTAAGTTTGGACCAGACTTAAACACTGAATTAAAAAAGAATTACACCCCAATTCACTTTATATCCAATGCATTTAATTTCAAGACCTAATGCAAAATGCATGTAATATATTAAACATGCCATATAAAAATTGCATAAGAAATCCATTAAAATGTCTGTTTTATTTCCTTGTTAATTTATAAAGAAGAAAACACGAGGGGAAAATGTTTAAGTGCCAGGAATTTTTTTAAAAAGATGATAGAGACCTGGAGAACCGAATTATCCCCAAGATCTTTCTACAGATCTGTCATTGAAAAACACATCACCTCTGACAGCCACCAAAGGCCATGTCCTTGATCACAGCTTAAGCAGAATTGAAATTGTTGCCTGGAACTCTGTCCTGAGCATGGAACTCAAGGGTGCGATTCAATTGAGGGATGACACATACCTCCAGAAACTAAAAGAGGGGAATGCCCTCTATGGATAAGAAATGTGGGAGAGATGATGTCTTTGATGGGTTTGTTTAGGAAACAAATGACTACTCTAGAATTGGTGGTAGCCAGTTTTCATAATCTGTGGAAGAGAAGAACATACAGAATCATCAATGAAGACAAACAGCTAGAAAAGGAAGATTTGCCATTTCTGTCAGGAAAGATCTTGGCAGCAGTTATTCCTATATATTTTAACTGCAACTTATTACTAAAACAAGATTTAAAGAAAAAAAAAAAAAACCTAGGCTTTAAGAAGAAAATGCTCCCTGAGAATTCAAAGTCATATCTGTTTACTAAGGAATAAGAAAAGAAGAATGTGGACATTTGAATGTGGCATTATTACCACAACCACCACCCTGCTCCCTGCCAAGCACAGAGTAAATATAGGATGTGAGCCGTGCAATAGAGTCTGAATGTGGGACATCATTGCCTTATAATGCCTCACCTAAGAGGGTACCAAGTCTTGATCTTAAGCAGATCAAAAGGGACTCTGGTGGGGTATGGTACAGAGAGGCAAAGAAGTGACATGGATGAAGGCAGAGAGAGAAGACTGAGACGATGATAGAGTCTCTTCAGTGATATCCAAAGGATATGAAGATATAAACAACTTTTAATTTTTTTTTTTTTTTAAAAGTGCTTCACTGCTTTTTAGCATGGGACACTTACTTCAACAGCCAAAAAAACAAAAAAACAAAAAAAAGAAATGAAGAAGAAGAAAACACAGAGTAGTTTGGGCAGATGCTGTAATATCTAGTTAGGAGAACAATAAACTAAACTGGTTTGGACAGGAAGCACTTAGTAGTGATGGAAAGACCACGTTTCATGGAGAAGTAAATTGTGGTAGATTGCAGAGAGGAAGAAATGAGGTCACTGTGTTGTTTATGCTGTATGTGAATAGAAATAAGTTAAATAGAAATTAAGTACTTCCATTTGTGACCGTGGCTACCACTAACTGGCATAAGACATAAGTGAAAGAATGAATGAATGAAGAATGTTCAATGTGCCAATGAATATAAACCTAAATGCATGAAGACCAATTTACACTTAGTCTTCAGAAAAATTAGAATGCTTAAAACTATTCCCAAAAGAAAAAATTGTTTTGTTTTAAAGTTGCACAGACTATCCTCTTTCTTCCTCTTCTCCTATCATTATTCCTTGAAAGAACTAAAGACCTTGACAAAAGATTAAAAAGAAAAACAAAACACTTTCCCTTTTGTCAAATCTTTCCTTAGTAGTTATTTTTTTCTCTTAACTTCATAAAAAATCTGATCATTAACTCCTATAGTACGATAACAAAAATATGCACAAAATTAACCAACACTGGTCCTGGGCAAAATTTCAAATTTCATTATGTTTCTCTTTGGCTCTCCTGGCCTCTCGCCTTCTGGTCCTTTTTCCTTTCTCCCTACTATCTCCTGAACTGGGCATCTCACTATCAGCTCTGCTGACCAGAAGTTCATCTGTGGCTTTCACTGATGGGCTTAACCCTTTCAGCCTTGACCAGGACAGGTAGCTCCATCCTGTGAGAGGGCTACACCTTGAATTTGTCTCATTGCCTAGAAGAACTGCTTTACCATTCATGGGGTGTACTCACCTCCTGGCAACCTTCCTCCTGAACTCTACTCCCATTGACCCAGGTCTTATGATTGTCTCCTGCTTGGACTTCCACATCTCTTTGGCATAAAGTAGAACACAATCCCAGTTTGACTGGCTAGGCTTGCATCACCAGAGGGCTGTTCTCTGATTAATTGGCTGGATAACTTCTCTGAAAGGGTTAATCACATAAAAACATGTCACCACTTAACTGGTTTTAAATGTCAGTCCTGTGAACTATGATACCTGGGTCTCACTAGGATGTTCTATAACCTGGCCTTGAATTACTTCCCATGCCCACTGGCTGCCCCTGCTAGATCTGGGTTTGGTCAAGTTATATGACTAAGGCCTTCCTGCCCCTACTAAACCTGGCTCTCAAAGTGATGAAAATACAACCATCTCATTTAGCCTGGGAAATAACAACTAATAACAGTTGTTTCAGACATTTCCATTTAAGTAAATATCAGAATCATGATTTAAAGGCATGATATTCTAACCTTAAAAATTCCTAAGGCCAGAGATAATAGCAAGAAGTCACCATACACGAGGCCAGCATGAGTCTAACCTTAAAAACAATCCACTTACTATTCTTTATTTTTGAATGGATGGTCAAAGATAAGTGTGCTATGTAATTGCTAAATCACAATAAGCTCTAGAGAACAAGAACTGTATCATTTTACAATTTTTCTGAGTTGTCTATTGTGTATAACAAACCATTCCAAAATTTAGTGTCTTAAAATAATACCATTTTATTGCTCACAATTCTATAGATCAGGAATTTGGGCAGTACTGAATGAAGACCGCTCATCTCTCTTTCATTTGAGGTTGACCAGGGTAGTTCGACTGGACCTGGAGATGAATCCGAGATGGACTCATTCATACATCTAGGGCCTTGGTGCTTGGCTATTGGCTGAGGTATCTCAGTTTACTTCCACATGATCTTTCTCCAACAGGATAGCCTGGCCTTCTTTATATAGTGGATGGGTTCCAAAAGAGCAAAAGTAGATTCTACCAGGCCTCTTAAGTTCTATGCCCAGAATTGGCACAGCAATACTTCTGTCTCACTATATTGGTCAAAAGAAGTCACAAGTCCAGCCCAAAGTCCAGCTCAAGAGGAGGGAAAATGACTCCACACCTTTTGATGCAAGAAATGGCGTGTACTTATGGGGCATGGAGGAATTATTAATGGCCCATCTTTGCAGTCTTCTGCAGCCACCAGTCACCCACTTATGGAGATTCGCATGTCTTTAGATCAGAACATCTACTCAAACAATACAGATTTCATAGATTCCTGGCCAGAGCAGGGCAAAGGATTCAAAGGGTCATTCCCTTGCTTTCCTGCCAAGAGAGGAAGAGATTGAAGAAATACAGCATGATTGAAGAAATACAGCATGATACAGCCCTCTCTGCTCTTTCAGATCATTTGTTTCTACAAGTTATTCACTAGAAGTTATCAATAACTATCCAAACCCTCTTTTTTGCCATCATAAAACCCAAAACTAGGGCTGAAATATTAGCAAAGTGAATATATACCCAAGAAATTATTTCTGTTACTGAAGCCCCTCCTGTTATATATACCCCAAGTGATAGGCCAAGAACTGATTTCCAAAATGTGACAATCTTTTAGTCTCACTTGTACTCATACTGTATGGACTAACACTTTATTAGAGAGCAAAATGTTGGTGATGAGGGTTCTTCATTATCTGAATATTCTTTCAATTTTTTAATTGTAATCATAAGCATTAAATTTATTTAACTTTAATCAGAGTTAAAACTATTTCACATGATAGTCTTAATTTAAAATTCAGTAAAACTAAAAATGTGAGAAAATATAGTATTTGCAATAATGGAGAGGACCAACACAACTCCTTTGAAAGTCTATGAACAATTTGGAAGGTGGCTTCTATTACCCCCAAACTGAAAATTGTAAGCTCCAAGTATTAATATTTGTTATGGCCATTTATTCTATTAAAGAGCCATGTCTACAAAATGATTTGGGCTTTTTCCTCTACCTACGGCTATAGACTTGGTCAACTGGGAACTTCTGAACATTAAACCTACACTATCTTGGAAATGGAGCCAAAGGGCCCAATATCAACTAGAGATGCACAAACTTGTTTCAACCAAATGACTACCTAGCTGTCAGTTTTTAATAAACAAACCACACCCCCAGTGGTAACACTAGTGGAGACATTGTATTTTGCCGGATTTTGTTCATATGGACGTGGGGTCCTGCTTCAACAACCTCGTTGGTGTGAATTAGGCCTCTCTTTTGAAATCATCTGTGCCACATTTGAGCGATAAATTGCTTCTTCATATCTTGGGACAGGAACTGAATTAAGAGTCCTGTCTTGTGGGCAACTGCTCTCCATTTTCAAATCCCCTGAAGAGCATAAGTAAATGTCAGGCCAGAAAACAGTGGACAAAACTACCCACAGGTGGGGAAAATCAGACAGAGTGGGGAAGGGAGGGGGACTTTGACCTTTGCCATTGCCCAGCACAGTCCAGCTTGATGCCACTGCAAATAGAAGCAAAGAGAGCCCACGTAGTAATAAAGGCAAAGGCAGCTTTGTCCTGATACACTGGAGGTGTGGCAGGTAAAAAGCAGGTCCAGCTCCCTCTCAGCACATAACCTAAATTAACAGTTCTCAGCCAGGCTGCACATCAAAATCATTTGTGGGTGCAGATTGCATCAGGTGCAAAAGCTGAGTCAGAATCTGAGGTGAGATCTTGGAAGTGCTTATCCTGATGAGCACCTACATTTCTAGTCACTTTACTAGATCATACACAAAGATGGAAACCTGGCCGAGTTTAACAACTTGTGATTGACCAGGGTGAACAGAGGAGTTATTGCATGATGGGGTGGAACACTGAATCCAGGAGTAGGGCCACTTTTACTCTATTGCATGTCAGGCTCAGTATTATATGCATATATCAATAATTCTTTCAGGTCTCACAACTGCTTTTGTGAGACAAACGTTATCATTGCTCCCTTTTTACTGATGTGGAACCTGAAATTAGTGACTTGCCAAGGGAAGCGATGGGCTGTGATGCCAGGTCTGTCTAAACAATACTATCCTCCGAAGGAGAGGGCAGTGTTTCCAATTTGTTTTCAGTACTCTTTAGAGTGAGGTTCAGCTCTTTAATGCCCATCTTGACAAAATATTACAATAAATTATTCTTCAGTGAACAGTGAGCATTATCTCCTACAACAAAATTTCCTGGATGAAACAGATGAACTAAATGAAGACGGCACTGAAAACTATAACATGCCATAGAAATTAAAATTTCTTCTTATCTTGAATGATGGCTGTTATATCATCATCCTATAATACAAATTAAATTTTTTCTTAAATATTCCTACTTCCTCATTTTATTACCCAACTTCAGCATATTGTATTATTTTAAATTTGTCATGTCAAAAATTTTCTGACCACAAATTTTCCATTTCAAAAATGTTCTCACCATCACAATTCTTCTTGAATAGAAGAGTAATGTAAATAAATAAATTGAAATTGAGCCCCCTGTTGGTGATGAAGTATTCCCCCCAAATGGCATAGTAACTCAATTTTTGACGGTCTTTGTCGTTGAACTTTGGAAAGCTTTTTGAAAGTGTTAAATACGTTCAACTGGTTTTTCAAAGATCACTAGTATAACTTAGAGACATTATAACCTCTTATAAAAAAACATATTTTCATTTCCCCAATAACTTTTTCTAGCTTAATACTCAAGGACCAAGGCCACAATTGCAAAATTTCAGGACACACCATACCCAGAAAGTATACTGTAAACTTTGCTTCCTGAAGTTTGGTAATGCAATAGTACAGATGAAAACTTTCATTTATTATTCCATTGCTTGTTATTAACTACTTTTAGAAGACTGTGGGGATTTTGTGTGTGTTCATTTTGGGAGTTAAAAAAAAAATGATTGTATGTGCCTAAATTACATGTTTTAGACCCTTCAAAGAAAGGATGAATTAATATTTGCTTATTTTTTCCTGGTAAAAATGATTCATTGAGCGAACATCTAAAAAAATGAATAATTTCAATATTACCATAAATTTGAAGTGGAAAATGTTTTTCTATAAGGAGTTTGTATAAATTATTTAAAAAGTAATTAAACTGGAGCTCAACTAAAGAGTGTATTGTAGGAGGGAAAGTGATCTCTTCATGAATAGAAACTAAATGTTTTCATAAAGTGGTGTAGTTATTGTGACAGCACAAATTGTATTAATAACTAGTTGGGAATTGAAATAAAATGTTACTAAGTTTCAAAGGCTTGCCTTTTAATTGAATTTTGTGTGATTATTACATGAATGAAATAAAATCTAAGTATTTCTCCTTTTTGTGCTCGTGGGGCAGATATTCATTTGTTCACAATTTTCCTGCTTGTAATCATTAGCATTCAAACTTTTTTTGTCAGGTGGTCAAAACACTGAAAAGAGCAACCCAGAAACGAACTGGCAGAAGTGAGTATGAAACGCTGTCTAGTGTGACAGACACATTCATGACTGGAGTCTGAAAAATCAGGGTTTTTTAGATTCCTGATTATTACCCCATAGCTTAATAGAGACCCAGAACTCAATGCAAGTACCATCTCCCCTGTACCACCTACCCACATTGACTGTCTCCCCTTTAATACTTGTTTAGAATTCATTATCTGCAATAACAATGATCTTCAAAGAAAGGTATATTTACCGTCAGGAGTATGCAAGATAATCCATTAGGATACAGAAAGTAAACATTAAAGCTTCTATTTGTTTTTTATTTCCTCCTTCTTAAAACGTACTTTTTGCGAGTCTTGTAATGTATTAACATTAGTATATATGTATACTATTTAAAAATTTTTAAATGTATATTGCTAGTGCATGCTCAAAAGTTTTTTAATGGTAGAGACTCATGTCCAAGAAATTTTAGAGCTAATGTTCTATTGTTCTGTACTTATTTTAACACTTAAGTAATGACTGAATCTTCCTGGGCCCCTACTATCTTTATGATCTTAGCTCAGTTATTAAATTCCTCTATGTGCAAAATAGAACTAAAAATGATACATTGCAGTGGATGTAGTTCTGATTGTATCATTTTTATGAGAACAGTTTTGTAAGAGATAAAGTGCTACTCAAATGTGTATGAATACCTTGAGAGCAGACAATAGTTCATTTTTGTATTTCCAGGACTTTTCACAGTGGCTGGCAAATAGAGCATGTTTAATAAATATATGAATAAATGAATGAATGAGGGTCTCTCTCTCTCTCTCTCTCTCTCTCTCTCTCTCTCTCTCTATATATATATATATATATATACATATCATTAACATTCTTATGAGAAAGAGCAAGATGTGGTGGAAAACATTAATGATCATAAGTGAGAAAAATCAAATTATCTTGCTCTATCCTTGGCACTGTGATTTTTTTAAAAACAAGTCATTCATTTTGGCTGAGCTCAGTTTTTCCCTCTACAAATTAGGCATAATAAGATAATTATCCCGCCCTACTTCACAGAGCTGTTTTTAGAATAAAATTTATGTGAATTATATATGTGAAAGTTTGTCATGAACTCTTATGAAAATTCTAGGCTAACATTGGTGTTGATTTCTTACGGTTCTATCATCTCCTGCTAAATTGCACTTGACTAGAAGGAAAAGTTCCTCCCTGCCTTATGCTTTTGTTACATTCCCTTCTGTGCCTAACACAATGCTTTACCCATAATAAATTCTTTATTTAAAAAAAAAAAAAAAAAAAGGAGGCTTTTTAAGGAATGGTGACCTTCTGTTTTCAAACCTGCCCATGCTTTTGAGCAAAAAGCTGGTGGTGTTTGAGGGGTTCCAAACCAGTACCAACTTGTGTCCCCCCAAGCACTTTTTATCAGTAAAAAGGCAAAGCATGTACTGGAGAGAATGCTTGATTTATACCTGTCTAGGCAATCAACCTGCCACCCACAGAAATGTTGGAAGTTTGGCAGTTAATCAGCAAGGCAATTTTTTTGCTCTATTCTCCGTTGACGATCCTTTGAGTTTGTTCCATAATGGTGTTCCTTAGTCATTTTGTCCCATAATAAAAGCTCTGTGAATAAGGACTTTGTCTGTATCTCCACAGCACCTCCAGAACAGTGCTGGAGAACAGTGCCAGAACAGTGCCTGGTATATCCTGGGTGCTCAATAAATACTTGTTGGATGAATGAGCTAAATGACTCATGGAAATGAAGAATATGTATACTCAAGATTTTGAAGTATTTACCCAAACATTGATTTGATTTAATTCAGTAAAAGTTTTCCCCAATTTCCATCATTATAGAAAAGACTGAAAAAACTAGAGTTTGTGCTGAATTCTTTTCCAGTGTTAAGCTCCCCCGATAGTCAAATTACATTGCAATTTCTCTCCTGTGCTTATGCGTATGCATATTTGTTTCAAATACATATAAATAATGGGCATCCTTTTGATTTAAACCCAGTCCTATATAGCTCCTATTTTTTCTCAGGACCATAATTTCATGTTTGAGGAGAAGAAAAAATAACCAACACGTTTGAACATAAATACATCCACTCTCAAGGAGATGTCTTTCATTGGGCTAAAGACACATTTTTTTCCCCAAATATATAACCCAAGAAATTATTTTACACACAAACCAAAGAGGTTACAGAATGAATTTTTAAATTTAACCCTTCAAGATACCATTCTATTTCTTTCAGAAATTACATTATGAATTTGAAGATTAGAAAATAATCACATTTTCAGTGCTATTTAAGTGTGCTTTCCCTAAGACTCAAAATTTAAATGCAATTTTTCTCACTCTCCTATGTAGCACTTTTCTAAAGCAGTTGCATATTATCTCTACAAGGTTTATAGAGTAAGAATACTGAGGGCCCAGAGATGTATCCAGTTGCTCAAGTGACCAGTTAAGTTCCTTTCTCTTTTCTCACCCTGCCCACCTCCTGGTGGGTCAATTGATGAGGAATGAATTGGCCAAAAGGCAAGGAGTGGGGGATGAGAGGCAAAGTCCTGGATAAAGAGAACTAGATAATTAAACACTGGATAGTGAAGAGTTGACTTAAAACAGCTCTTTTCAAAGGAGACTTCAAACTGCTGTCTCCTTACCAGACTGGAGAATCCAATTTGTCAGGATGAGTTGATTCTCATGCAGATGATGTAACCTGACAGCTAGCAACATGTAGCGGTCTGGTAACCAAGCCAAGAAATTTGGTAGCACAGAGTAAGTGGAGATGAATCTTTTTCTAATCAATCAGGATTACGTTTCTTAGAGGTTGTTTAGCCTGTTACACATTAACAGCATATTTTAAACACATTCTGTGCTTTTAAAATTGTTATAATTACAAAAATGGATTTTTTCTGCTCACAAATTAATTACAGGAAAAAGTGATGATGAAAGTATAGTTATTGACTCATGTTCATATCCTAGAATGCCAAGGATATTTCACAGGCAGATTGGCATAATTCAACTTCCTTTGAATAGTGACTAAATTGGGCTCAAGGAGAACTTAGAGTTTGATCTATAAATATTCATTTACTATAATACAGTGGGGCTCTTTTTTAAGTGACAGTTCTAACTCATTATTAAATATATGCAATAAATTTCCGGGATGCCTAAGAATATAGCCAAGGGAAAAAATGCTTTTGAAGATTGAAAAAAGATTCATGCACTCTCTGGATCTCAACTAACAAAAATTAATTAATTAATAGGTCTAAATTATGTCTGTCCATAATGCAGCCAAAGTACCAGCTTCCCAGATGTTCTTAATGTCACCGATCCCATTATAATTCCTCAAATGCCAACAGTACCTCCTTTGGGGTAGGGGAATTATACAAGAGAACAGATGCTAGCAGGATGGAGGAGTACAACCATAGGCATGTTGGTCAGAATAATTATAGTTGTTAAAGCAAGAATATTCAAAGAGCAGTGCATAATCATGCATTACCAAAAAATCACAATGATAACCTGACCAGTCTACAACATCCTCCACTAGAGAGGGACACCTCCTTTTCGACAAGTACCTGCAATACCGGAAGGCAAATGGCAGTACTGAATAGCCAACTGTTTTGCGTATGTTGACTGTGATTGTCAAACAAAGGATCCTCTTTTTCAGGGTGCTTTCTCCATTGGAGATACTTGGTTAATATTTGCTACACTCTCTTCATTTCTTTCATTGCACCTTTTGCCATTTATCTATTTTCTTTTTTGCTTATTTGTCTCCCATTCTAAACTGTAAACTACCCATGGTCATTTTTCTTAGGGAGGGAGATAACTTTTTATCAAATTATAATATTCATGCAGTAAAGTACATATATCCTTAGTGTAGAGGTCAACGAATTTTCACAAATTAAACACAACTGTATAGCAAGTATCCAAATTAAGAAGCAGAAGACCAGCAGCACCCCAGAAGACTCCTGGTACTATGTTCTAGGTTGTTATACTCCAAAGGTAAACATTTCCTGACTTTTAAAAACTGTGATTTCTTTTGCCTCTTCTTGGACTTTATTCCAAATAAGGCTGCTCTAAATATATGTTCACAAAAAGTATATATCTCTGGTAAATATATGTACATATCTTTGTGGTATATATACATAGTAGTATAATTTGGGAGTCATAGGGTATGCATATGTTCAGTTTCAGTAGACATGGCAGACAGTTTTCCAAAGCATTTAAACCAGTTTCCACTTTTACCATCAGTGTGTGAGTGAGGAATCATATCTGGTTTGTTCACCATTTTATCTCCTGCACGTGTCACAGCACTTAGCACCAAGTAAGTACTCAAGAAGTCTTGGCTGAATAAATTAAATTGATATATGTTAGAATGTCTAAATGACTATTAGCATTTCATCAATCTTTTCAAGTTTATAAGAAGCCGAAACAAGTTTCTGGCCCACTTCACAATTTTGCTGAGAGCCATCCCTAGGTAATCAGTCCCTGAAAAAAACACCTCTTCACTGAATGCTGTTTTCTAGGACAGATTGCTGACTCGATGGAATAAACAGTATCAATCTGACAACATAATGAGTTTAGATATGTTAGCAGAGGAAGACAGTTTAGTGTCAACTTTCCCAGCTGCTCTTTATACAGTTAAGGACACAGAGGCCAAAAGAAATCAAATTAGGTGCCCTTAGGGTAAGAAAGGATTCATAAGTGGACATATTCTTTGTTTTCTTCTTTAAAACTTTGTAGTGAATGATTATTTTATTTGTATACAATAATGTGTTTTGCCAAGAACAGACTAGGATTTTTATTTCATTGGTAAAACTCATGTTTTTACTGTGACCATCCCCTAAAACACTTTTTTCTTTTCATTACCTAAACAGAGCAAATTACCTTTGTCATTATGCAAAATTGCTTAGATTTTGTCTTTGGGATGAGATTTGCTCTATTTTTTGCATGGTGTGATCACAATCAGTCCTGAGGTTCAGTGGTTTTTTTTAGGATGGACTTTTTATTTGTTCATGTGTTTTTACCAAATGCATCTAACAAATAAAACCATGTGGAAGAATAATAAAGCTTTAAGTCTTTCATGTAAAAAATAAGTACTTTATTGTGAATACAATGAAATTGGAGAGAAATTCAACATTTAGTATGTTTCTACCCAATAATTACAAATACTCTGAGGAGGCTGAATCACTGCAGTGTTCCAAGGTCTGGGACATAGACTGGATCTGGATGAAGATACATGTCCTAGATTCTACTAATGGCTTCAAACCTTTACCCCTTCTTGAGTATCAACACCCTTTGATGTGTTACTTCACAGTTCTAATAAAGAGATGGAGTATACTGCCCCATTCTTTGACTTTAAATTCAGTTATGTGACTTTTTTTGGAAAATGGAATGTTAGGGTACATGAGTGACAAAGGCTTGAAAAGTACCAATGCATTTAGGCTTTCTCTCTTGAACCTCTCCTATGATAATGAGATACCCTAGCTAGTAGGCCAATTCCTGCAGGAAGCTGAGAGTCATGTAGAACAAAACCCGACTGCCCCAGCTGAGCCTAGCGTGGGTTGGTTGACTCCAATTGACCTCCAGATACATAAATGAGTCCAGCTGAAATCAACAGGCTCATCCAAACCCCATCCAGATCAACTGACCCCCACCCAGAAAACCCTTAGATGTGTGATCTAAGTAAGTGCCTTCTTATTATTGTATGTCATTGAAATTTTGTGGTGGTTGTAATGCAGTGGTATTGAAGGCATAGTTAAGGGATACAAGTATCATCAGATAAGCACGGGTGGATAATGACCATGTTTACCAGAGGATGGTAAAAGGAACAGGTGCCACAGCAAGAGCAACTTGTCGGTGAATTCAAGTTATAGGTAGAGAGTCTTTTTTTTTTTTTGTAAATGTATTTATTTTATTTGTTTATCTTTGGCTATGTTGGGTCTTCGTTGCTGCGCGCAAGCTTTCTCTAGTTGTGGCGAGCAGGGGCTACTCTTTGTTGAGGTGCTCAGGCTTCTCATTGCAGTGGCTTCTCTTGTTGTGGAGTACAGGCTCTAGGCGCACGGGCTTCAGTAGTTGTGGCACACAGGCTCAGTAGTTGTGGCTCACGGGCTCTAGAGCGCAGGCTCAGTAGTTGTGGCGCATGGGCTTAGGTGTTCCGCGGCATGTGGGATCTTCCCAGACCAAGGATCGAACCCGTGTCCCCTGCGTTGGCAGGCGGATTCTTAACTACTGCGCCACCAGGGAAGCCCGGTAGAGAGAGTCTTAAAAGAAGGACTGCTGTTCAGTAAATAAAGAGCTTAGAAGTTACACTCTGTCCTAACAACAAGTGAAAAGCTAAACAAACTGAAAAATCAACAACTCTTCTTAAGCCTATCAGAGAAATGAGGTCAAAGGACAAACCACTGGCCCCAAATTAACTTTTATAATGTCTTATAGTTCAGATGTGGGCTTGGGAATCCACCTTTGGAATCCTCTCTACCCACTGAATGTTATTACTAACACATTTTATGTGCCATGTTTTGTCTTTCCAGAAATATGCTAGATCTTGCATAAGAGTAAACTACTTACTCACCGTAGGCTATTGCTAAGGCTTATTAAACTTCAAGTCTCATCTGGAGTGGGAAAAGACAACTTTTTCAAGAAATAACAAATTGTAGGAGGTAAGGCTAAAACGAAGGGCTGTCAGCTCTCTCAAGTTTCATCAAGTTAAAAGAATATGTCAATATTAACACCTTTTTGGATATGGCTTGAAAACAATTTTTACTATGAACATCCTTAAAAGGAGCTTAGGACCAGCGAGAAGAAATAGAACAATCATAACAGCCTGACTCAACAAACCCTATTTTGACGTAAAAAACCGTATCAAAGAGAGCATGCATCAATTAGATTTGCACAAAAACCTAATTTGTTTCATCCACATTCTTGAGATTTTTCTGTTTTATTAGACAACGATTCTTAGTTTTAAGGGCAGAGCGTATACACCAGCTAGTCATCTCTCTGAGTTTCAAAAACTGTTCGGCATGCTGATTTCACCTCCCTCAAGGACTGAATTACAGAATCAAGAAATATAGTAGAGAAATGAGAGTGAGACATTGAGTTGAAATAATGAGCCTAGAAAAAAAAGTCAGAAAAAAATAAGAATCATTAGGGAAAACACCATCTACATGAAATAGACTTTCTATAAATCCCTGAGGAATGCCGGATTCACTCTTTGTATTGAAATACCTCTTCCAGCCAACCTCACCAATACTTTTCGTTTTTCTATTAATTACTTTACAACTGTCTATTAGCGCTCATCTGCTACAACAGGATCCTAGGCAGCCGGGAATCAGGGATTGTGTGAGACCCACCATCAGGAGGATGGTGGAGTGGCAACCATGCCTCTTTGCCATGGTTTGGGAAGAATAAGAGGCAGCACTCTGGCCATCTTGATATCTAAGAGTCTCAACAGCCTCTGCCTGTCTCATAGCAATAGTCAATCCCAACTCCCCCACCCACAAAGAAATTCTCTGGTTTGGAAAAACAAGATGAATTCTTCATTAGGAGGGTACCAAGCTATTATACAAGAGCTATACAGATGGTACAAAACATGGTTTACCTCTCCAAGAAATTTCACTCTAATTGAAGAAAAAAATGATGTACACAAAACTAGAGCAATTAAGTGGTCAATTACGTGTTTCAGATTATAAAGGCAATAGATTAGATCAGCATTCAGTAATAATTTCTATTTTCATTCCAAAAGAGTTTGATTGTTAATGCAAGGTTTATGTGCTGCTGTTGTAATAGAAACAGCTGACTAATCAGAGCTGCTTTAACTTGTATGTGACAGTAGTTTCACCTGTGAAAAGCAAGCAAAAAAACAGGGGAGAAAAAGGGGGTTAATAGCTAACTACTATTTCAAAATTACCAAATCATACCTCGTTCCTAGCATAAAATAGTAAAACAACATTTTTTCATCTATAGAAATGAAAACTGTAATGTTTCTAGTGAACCTTCCTTTTCTAATATTAAAAAAATACACAAATGGAGAGTTAATATTCATATTAAATGCAGGCATTAATTAGGAATTTAATGTTTCTAAAGGATATAAAACAAATTTGCCAAACATACTAAGGGTACCCTGATATAAGAAAGTTTCATCACTTTTTTTATGCCAGTAAACTATGTTGAAAGAATCTTTAGCAACAAAACCTCTATTTATAATTCTTCTAAATATCTTCTTGTGAGGCCAAGGATAAAATATACTTCCAGATACAGCAGGCATGTTTCCCTGGAATTTTGCCATTGCTTTTTAGAATGGTGTTAAATATTTTATTTCCGTTTATTTTACTGTCTTCTGGCTTTCCCCTCATTAAACCCTCTTGACATATACAAGAAGATATATATGACAAAGAAATTAGTAAATAAGGGAACAATTAACAAGTCGTGATCTCAAAGGAGACTATAATTTGTAATACACAATTATTGATAACACAGAACATTTTAAAGTGTAGTAATATAGGATTGAGAAATGTAAGAAATGCTTAGAGGTATACTTTAAATAAACAGTATAAAATTTGCTCAAGTTTTCCAAAATTATATGGCATTTATTATTTTCAGAGAATACAGTCAAGTTTACTTGCTCTTGTTTTTCTTTTTTTGCATTATTATTATTATTATTATTTAAGCTTTAATGATCCATTGGATACAGGAAGAAAATCTGTTTTCAGTTTTATCTCATTTTATTCTATTTCTGTTTTTAAATGTGTTTCATAATGTACATAATACATTAATATGATTTTATATATATATATATATAATTTATAAGTAAATTAATGTGTTTTGGAGAAAAGTGCCCCAAATTCTATTTTTCTTGTGGAAACATGTTCCAAAATTTAGAGGATGACTTCTAAGCCATCAGTTAACATAAACTGTAAAAAGAAAAACCAGAAGAAAACAGTAGCCTGAACATTTAGGAGTAGATTGACATATTGTATTGGAATTATGAAAAAGCAGGAATGAAGTAAAAGAAAAACTGCTCTGTTCCTTTTGTTGAAGAAATGAATGAGAGGGTGAGCCCTGAAGTGACATATTGGTAAAGTAAGCAAATACAATAGCAGTCAACACCGAGCATAGGGGCAAAAGGAGGATAAATGTGTGAAAATGTTTCCTACATCAGTTTTTGTGTCACACAAATATATGAAATGAATGAGAAATGACAGCATAGCCAAGAAAAGCAAACCTGGGGTGATTCAAATGGGAATGGATAAAGGCATTGACATAGTAAAAGAGAGAGAGAGAGAGAAAGAGAGAGAAACTCCCTCTTTGAAAACTACCAAAATGCCAAAGCTATTTATTTTTATTTAAAATTAACTAAGATCTGTCCAGAATATCTTCCAAAGATGTGTCTGCCCTCCACCTTGCATTCCCCTACCTTGCTAACACTTGCTCCTTTCCTCTGCTTCTCTCTGACCCACTCTTGGTCTACTTTCTTGACCAAGAGCTTGGAGAAGATGAAGTCCTTACCCAAGCCTATATTCTCCTCTGCTCAAATAGCTGGTCTCAGCTTAAGAAATATAATAACAACAACAGTAATATCAGTAACAACTAATGTTATGAGCCCATACATTCAGGAATTCTTCTAAGGTAGAGATAATTACCCTATATTACAGCTGAGGAAATTGAGGCATATATCACTCAAAGTAGTCCATTAGTAAGGGCAAGGTCAGGATTCAAACACATGTATTTTTGGCTCCAATATCTATGCTCTTGACTACCCTGTGATACTATCTAACAATATACCAAATAAGTTAATTTTGAATGGATTCCCCATATAATCTTTTCTTTGTATTCTCATTTCTAGGACCTCAACATTCTAAAACCTTTATTTAGATCAAGTAATATTACTATTAGTGGATTAAGCCCAATGTCCAGCTGTTCAAGTGTAAGAGAGTGGAATAAGAGGAAAGGGGAACTATTCCAGTTACAGATGTTATTTCTATGCATTCAGACATAGGTGAAAAAGAAATTGCAAAGTTGGCAGTGCTTCTTTTCCTTTATACATCTAAAGGCTGTGCCCGGCAGTGTAACCACTAAGCAAAGCCTGGCACAGCTGTTCATTCTTTCTCATCGCCTTTTATCTATGCAGTGCTTTCCCGTTAATGTGAGTCCTTGAAATTCTGAAAGCCAAGTGCTTCATTTCCCATCATTCCACACCTAAGCCAAGTTTCTAAATTGGCTTTGATGTGTATTTAAAATGGCTTGGCATCCTACTGTCATCATTCCCTGGATCAGTCCCACTCTGTGAAACTGTGATATGATTATCACTGTCCCAAGTGAAGAGACCAGCTGCATATGGAACCATGATGATGTCCTTCTGCAGCTTTGGGTTGTTCATGGATTACAGTGATGACTGCTGGGGAGTACAATGTGAATGGGTAAGAGTTACATGTTTTGAGATCATGTAGGAGTATGTAGCGATCTTCCTTTTAATCCATAGATTAAATCCATCCTTCAGCCTTAGGGTTTTAGTTCTGAAGTTTTATTTTCATAATAGGACAGCCAAGCTTAAACACTGCCATATTCAAATGCTTTCTTTTCTGAGGTTGAGGAATAAGCTTAAGATAGGACATATATTTATATTCTAGATAATGCCTTTTGGTGAGAATTGTCATATTTGGTGAGTAGTTCTTAGTTAATGTGTAATGGATTTATGGAATAGATAGTTTCTTTTTCCAACTAATATGCTATTTCAAAGTTTGAATGGCTTTCATGAAAAAACCCCAGATAGAAACTGATCTGTAGTTAATCATTCACCTATGACTGCATGTTCTAATGACATGGTTGTTATTAAAAACACATAACAACAATAATAGCAAAAATAAACACCCAGTTCCTATCCCCCACTCTATCCATAGAATGTAAATAGTGAAAACTTCTCAAAGGTATAGGAATCTATAGTAAACATGCCCCTGCTTTTCATGTGCTGCATGAGATATTGCTCAAAAAAATGTTATCTCAGTTTTTGTATTTTAAATAGGTTTTGGCTTTAAATAGCCTGACTTGTTTCTTGAGGTACATGATATCTAACCTTAAGGTAGGCCATCCAAAGCTCTCAGAATTTCTCCCAAGTGTCTCTTTTAGATTCTTATCTCAAGCATGAAACAGGAAGATTAATACTAGAAGAGACCTTGGATCTTAATCCTTACGACTTAATTTCTACATTTTAGAAATGAAAAAAGAAAAGAGAGAGAGAGATTCTATAATAATTCAGTGCCTACTAAATGCAATACACTGTTCCAGTTTTCCAGTTGTAAAGAAAAGGCTGCCCAAGAGATTGTGCCAGGCAGATATGTTTGACTTTCCATATCCATCCTCTACTCTTCATGCTGCCCTCTGCCCCAAGGCTGACCTGTACGGATAACGTTCACCAGCTCTCAAGCCCATGACCTCTGAGGGGGTCAGCTAGTGGGGAGCCCTGGCAGAAGATTAATCTGAAGGATGAGGGAGAAAGTAGAGTGACAAGGGTATTATTCCCCTGGACCCCTGGCTTTGCAGCTTCCCCTGACTGACTGCTCAGCTTGACAATAGCCCACTGCTCCTCTCCATGTGTCCCCTCACCTTCCAGGCTCCAATAGCCTCATCCTTCCCTCTTTTCTTAGGGCCTGGTGTTGTGACAGCTTTGCTGTTGCTGGCCTGGGCTCCTGCACTAGGCCCTGTACTTTCCCTATTCCCCCCCCAGACTTTTATTATTAGTCCCCTTGTAAATAAATCCTCCTTAATTTATTCTGAGTATGTTGTCTGTTTCCTTTTGGGATGCTAACTAATACAGAGATGTCAACTCAGATCTCAGGAAGTTTACATTTTAGCTGAATTTCCCAAGGCCATTCAGAAGTGGCACCTTGGGGATTAGAATTAAATTCTTCTAACTCTAAACTGAGATATCATTTAAGTGCCCCATATGGCCCATAGACCAGCTTAAACGGACACAACAAAAGGGCCAGTATGCATACTTTTTCAAATACAAGATTTTTAAAATCTACTGCTCGCGTTTATAAATTAGGAAAATTCATATAAAGTATTTCGATTTTTGGTGGAGTTTTATTACTCTATATGGGAGCAGATTTGAAACTGCCATTTTTTACGCAGGGCTTTTTTCTATAGTCCCTTTTCCCTTTCCCTTGCTTTATTCCCAACCTACTGGTCCTAGTGAGGTTGCAAACATTATCTTGATGTGTTTTCTCTTCCAGAGATGTTTGTATTTGAGAGGAATCAAAAATGATAACATTAAAAGGTGAATGAGGTATCAGTAGTTGTGGAAGAGCCAGAAAGAGGATTTGTTTGTTTATGTGTTTGTTTTGTTTGCTATTTTTACCAGGGAAGAGAGCAGCAGACCTTCTGATAGCATGGAAATTATACAACGTTTGAAGGTTCCTGTTTTGGGCAGCAGCCCTGAGAGACTGTGGCTTTTCAGAACTCATTCCAGAGCTATGCTATGGTGTTGATTGTGTGTCCTTACAAGCCTCTCCTCCCTGTCATCAGCATTTCCAGCTCTTTATTTCAGCTCAAAATAGAGCTGCTCTAGTACCGTGGTCATCTTCCCCTTGAACATGCTTATCATTACTACAGGTCATAAAAGAGATAATAAAACAAAATAGAAAATTCTCATAACCCAGGATGTCCAGGAACCACACCTGTTTTAGTTTAATAATATTACTGAATCATAAATGCGTTAACTCCAAAAGAACACAATGATTAAAAAAAAGGCGGGGGGGGGGCGGGGAGCTTGTTCCAGCTCCAACATCTGCTGAAGGCATTCTCTTGGATTTCTTTCCTCATTTTATGGATTAAGGAATGAGGATAAAATATACATTTACACAAATACAATTCAAGCCATTAAAAACATTATTACCCTCAAATGTATGTTAATGACTGAAAACCAACTTAAGTTATGCAATATCAGCATGATTTGCATGATACAGCAATCATCTGGTGTAATCAACAGAATTCTTCATGTTTTTGGAGATTGCTTTGCTGGGACCTTACCATATACTGCCAGGCAGATCATCCTATCATTACAGGCCCTTTTCCAGAGCAAATTGAGCAAATTGACTACAATGGCATTATTTCAAAAGTATACAGTTTTTTTAAAATATCCATATAAATATTGGCTATAAGCCATATTTAGTGTCCTAGACGCACAAATCTCTACATATTTTTTTTTGCCAAAGTCATCTATAGCTCTTTCCTTTACTCATGCTATCATCAGCAATAAATGGCTTCACCTAATATGCAGAAACTATCCGGAAACTGGAAATTATATGTGGGAAATGCCCAGTAACAGGTTATAGTCTCAGCCCTCCTGGAGTTGGGTCTCAAATTTCATCTTATATAGCCTGCCTTAATGAGGTATTGGTAAAGATGGAAAATGTTAGTTCCGTAACAAGTTTGACCAAAATCTTATTCTGAAATTTCATAATTGAGTGACCTGGAAACATCATCAAAACTGGAGAATAGTACTAGTCGAATCTACCTTTTTGGGTGTCAGTGTGATTGAAAATATAGCCATATTGTTTGGGATAATAGAAAGTGAATATTTTAGGCTGGAAGACACTTTAGACATTATCTAGTTAAACTCCCTTATTTTACGGATAAAGTAATTGAGCCTTAGGAAGCTTAAGACACAAGTGTGATTTCACCCAACCAGTTAGTAGCAGCACAGTCTAAACCATAAAACAGGTCTTCTGTTTCCAAGTTCACATGTCTTGCAGTCACTTGTATAAAAATTGCTACATAAAAAAATTCAAACAGAATTTTTTGTTTATTATGTGTTTAAAATGTCCAACTATGTCATAGATTAAATGTAAAATGTTTCTTAATTAGTATACAAAGTGGAAAAAATTAATCAACTCTTTGGAAAGAGTGTCAACAAACAGGCAAAATGGCAACTCTTCATTACATTATTAAATGCATTTGACAATTTTTGTCTTTGGCTTGCAATAAGAAAATTTGTGGCAAGACAGAGTTGTTGTTTAACTCTCTAAGCTTGAGGAAGTAAAACAAACAAATGAACAAAAAACATAAAGAGAATATTTTATAATGTATAGACCACATATGAAAAGTAAGAGAGGAAACAAGGCAAAAAAATATACAGAAAGCTCTAGTTAGTAAAAACTGTCAACTATTTAACATAAAGTACAATGCTAGTTAAAGATGGGAAAGAGTTGTTAAAAAAGTCCTGGTTACTGGACTACTGGGGTCAGTGTTTTAGGCTGTCTTTGAATGCCAAATTTAGGGTAACATCTCAATAAATAAAAGGACTCAAGTGATCATTTTGTGAAAATTCACCAATATTGTAACATAAAAGTTTTTTTTTTTTAGTGTGAATTTAATGACAATAAATTTCAAAAAAAAAAAGAATTTATTCCTACTGAAAAAGGTGATGTTTACAGTTTAATAGTAAGTTATCTTTAAGCCTATCAGGCTCTTGATCGGTTTTACTAACAATGAACTTTAGCTGAATATGTCTGTGTCACTGACAATGTCATTCACTTTAGACATTCTGTCTCAATTCATACATCTACTCCCACCACTAAGAAATAAAATCAATAATACAAGGTAACCCTTGGTTTGCAGTTACTAAAATTCAAAAGGAAATATTTAAGTTCCTTCTTAAATCTCCCAAACTGTTTCACTCTTCATTTGTAACAGAAAATAAATCCTTTAGCAAGCCTGCCAATGCAGATGATAAACTATCACTCAGTCTAATTTGCACTGGAAATAATTATGCAGTCAGCTTGGCATTAAATCATTTTAATCAGTTCTTGAAACTGGAAGTTGAAACATCTTCCCACTGGGATTTTTGCAGTAGTTGTTACCCAGTAGCTCTTTGAGACAATTTGCAAAATATGCAGGTAAAGGCACCAAATGGGTTGTTAGCTATGGAATCGGAAATGATGGACAGACCAATACAATGGAATGTCTATTCTAGTAAGTCTCTCTTAGTGGATGTAACAAAGATTTCTAGTGGCCAAATGTATACTCAGTTCACAAATCTAAACTCATTTTAGTTCAACATAGAGCTATATTTTAATAGGTTCCAATTAAACCAAATGCGAGTCATCACTATCTGTCCTTGAGGGAAGGAAACATTTTAACAAGATAGTACACTGTAGCACTGAGGATCCCAAGTCATTTTCCCGGTGAACTCCTGAGTGTCTACAGGAGTTCATCAAAGGCTTGCCATGCATTTTATTTTTCATTAGAATATGTCACTACAGAAAGCATATAAATGCTGAATTTACGGTGTGCAGTGAATTGCCACTTTAGTGCTGAAAACCATTTTCAAGAGTTAAGTCTAATCCAAACCAAATTTTAATTTCAAATGTAATGAATTAGACTTTGATACTTAAATTTCATGATGGTTGCAAAAAAAAATTCCAACATACTAAATTTAAACTCTCAAAGGCTTTAATTTTACTCAGCAATTTGGAATTTTCCTCGTTTTGCTTTGGCTAAATACTATTCTTTCCATTCATAACTGCCTAGTATAACCTACTGAATATCTATTAAAGTAAATATGATGCAAAATAGATAGATCAGGTTATACAATTTTTAAAAATCATTCTAGTAGCGTAGGGTGAATGATACAGCATGATCTTCTGGCAAAACCTTACTAATTTTATACAAGGCAGGAATGGATTAAAATTCAGTCTTTCTTAAATTAAAAAAACACACCCTAATTTTCATTGGTTTTCAAAAAATATACAGCAAAATAAACATGGCTAACAGAGTATTGCCAATTAGTGGTTATTTGTAACTAGCATAAATGAATAAATATAAACCATTTGTAGTTAAAATATTAATTTTTTTTGCAAATAGATATTTCTGAAGGCTCCATGTCCATATTTAGCTTAGGTGTAGCACCCTATATGTATTATTTATTTGTATATATACTATTAATTTTTCTTCCATTCTTGTTATTGATAAAAACACCTATCTATATATATCTAAGATAACTATAAATATCAATATCTATCTATCTACCTATCTATCTATCAAACTATCTTCTATCTATCAAGCCACTTGAGTAAAAGCTCTCTATCCATATTGGGCAAAATAAATTTGATAAACAAATCTTTAATTGATAAATATTATGATGTAAACTAGAGGTCAGACTCTGCCAAAATGATCACAATCACCATTTTGAAATGATAGTTACTAAGGCGAGAATACAATTATGCAGTTTAATCAGATTGGAATGTGTGAATTAACTGGAAAAAAAAAAAAGCTGAAACATAATCAGCAATTAAGATGCAAGTGCTTTTTAGCATTTTAAAATAATAACTACAAAGCTACTCTTTCTGTTTAAATTTTTACTTCACTGACTGATTGTATCCTAGGCTTTTCTTATTGATTGCTGACCTTTTCCTGTCATTTGATGTTAAATACCATGCAATGAATGCATCAAAATGTAACATGGCCTGAAATGGATCAGTAAGTTGAATGTGACCATAAGAAATGGATCCAATCCTTGACTTAGCAGAGACTAATCTTATTTATAAGGTTGCTTTATTCCATTTCATTTTTCTTAGTACATTCACTTACTAAATACTATTAACAATCAAATTAGTGATGATTTTAGTATTTTATCACCAAAACCTTTGTTTCAATGTTTTATTAGTAAAAGGCAACCACATAGTCTTCTTGATTTTGAAGCCATTGTCTAGTCAACTCCTTTTTATGCCTCAGGCCTTAGGACACACTAATTTTAAGACCATCTCCAAGGCCTTCTTTAGAAGGTGCTTTGATGTTGAGAAGGAAGAAATGGCCAAAGTGTCTTAAGTCTTCTGTTATGTTAAATATCCCATATTGAGCAATGATGAGCAAGTAAAATAGACATATGAAATAATACATTCTTGGTATATTCAACCTATGATATAATTATTATGAATGTTCCATGCATTGATATAACGATATGAAGTAGTTTAAGATCTAGTCAGTAAGACTAGAAAATAAGTCAATAGTGGACTATGAATCATTATTTTATTTAATGATACAATAGTTGGCATTATTACAAAATGGAGAGACGTTTTCTTGTCTTTATGTATGTTGAGACTCTCCTACCTCTCATAGGGAAGGGACAACATTAATGTCCTTATTTAGCTTACTATGATTTATGTCATATACATGTGACTTTTAGACTTGTAATTACAAAAAGAACAATCTACCACAAAAAAGCACTAAGGACTCCTTCATGCTCAGGATCCAAAAAATGAAAACCAAGATCTTATCAATACATAATCAAGCCTCTTTGGTTTTCTTCACTTGAAGTGATGGGATCAATCATTGATTGAACTGACAAAACAGTTATTTAACTGTATAATCTTGTTCAAGACTCATTACGTTGGTTAATAAATGACATGTCAAACTTGAAAACAGTGAAAAACTAGTTTTTGTTTTCTTTTTTTTAGTTTTTGGTTTTGGGACCATGCAATATTATTCAAATATTCAAAAGTTTCCCAACATATGGTAGTGATTTTTCCACAATTCCTTTCTCAAACTTAACTGCATATTAGAATCACCTGGAAAACTTTAAAAACTGCTGATATCTGAGTTCCACCTTCAGAAACTATGATGTAATTTGGATGGCAGCCTGGGCATTGGGTCTTGTATCTCCCCCAGGTGATTATAATGAGCAGCAGACCTGGTATATTTAAACATGATATTCTTATCACAACTCACTGCTGGAGTGCCACCCAACTTTTTCAAACGTCTTATTTACTGAATAGATGGTCTCCCTATCCCTCTCTTTTTTCTTAATATAGAATTTTCTATCAAAACTTGAATATGCCTTATATTAAAAAAAGCAGGAGCTTCCCTGGTGGCACAGTGGTTAAGAATCTGCCTGTCCATGCAAGGGACACGGGTTCGAGCCCTGGTCCAGGAAGATCCCACATGCTGCGGAGCACCTAAGCCCGTGCGCTACAACTACTGAGCCTGTGCTCTAGAGCCCTCGAGCCACAACTCCTGAAGCCCGGGCACCTAGATTCCCGTGCTCTGCAACAAGAGAAGCCACCGCAATGAGAAGCCCGCGCAAGGCAATGAAGAATAGCCCCCGCTTATCGCAATTAGAGAAGGTCCGCGCACAGCAACGAAGACCCAACGCAGCAAAAATAAATAAATAAAATAAATTAAAAAAAAAAAGCAATTACTCTGATACTTTATTCTGTAGTTTTTGTAAACACGTACTTTTTAATACATGTTAGAGACAAGGACAATAACTTTTAGCAGTGTTTATTTTTGTTAAAAGAAACTGATGGAATTGAAGGTCAAGTCACCTTCCGATTGCACAGATTAAACAAGAAAGTATTACATATTTCATCTTTACAAAGCATCTTATTGATTTAAAAAGATCCATACTATTGATAAAGTTCATGATGAAACATATATGTAATAAGGAGACTAAAATATTTATCTTACATATCTACAGTATGTATTGTCCTATTTCTAGATCAACCACAAATTACACAGGAAAATATTTAGATACATGAAAAAGCTTCAGAACATAAAAAATTAACATTTTGAAAAAAATCACTTGTGAAAGCTCATTAAATAATAACATTGACAAATAAATAGTTAATCAGCTTTACTTATTAGCTGCTGCCATGCATTTCTGGCATTCCATTCCAAGCGAGGGTCAGCATGCAGGGTATAATTTCATACTATGAGACTGTAAAAAGCTACAGGGCTTATTTTTGAAGTGAAATGTCACAAAGTCTTTCACTCTTTCAAAGGGCGATCACTCCTGGCTGCTAAACTGTTCCCATGAAGATTACCAAAAAAGCACCTTCCTGAAGTGTTAACTTGAAGATTCATGGCAACAATTTTTAAAAAAAACTTTTCAATTCTGAAGAGGTTTTGTTGGGGGGTGGGGGAGATGGTTTGGGAAATGAAGGGTAACTGAGAAGCTCTTTTCCTTTTTAAAAGTAATGATTCAGTGATGTGTATAGTATCACCAGTCTTTCAAGAACTAATACTACAGGATGTGTGGAATTAATACTACAGGATGTGTGGAATTTAAATGCAAATCCCACTCATGGATGTGCGTACATCTTGAAAAACGTGAAAAGAAAAAGCTATTTCCAAAGAAGCTCCTGATACTTAGGACAGCTTGCTGGGTTTGATCAAAGCAGAAAGCATATATTTTCAAGTAAGAAAATAGCAGTGGCAGGCTTGAGTCTTCCGAGCAATCAAATCTGTAAAGCAGATGGTTACCAGTCAGTCCAGTTTGGAGAGTCTGAATTCTAACTCATGCTGTGCTTGCTGGATTTGCTGGCTCTTTTCCGCTCTCTGTGATGCTGGGCTGGCTTGGCAGGCGACATGCTCTCGAAGTTATGACTGGACTCATTGTGCTGCCGCGTGTACCTCTTGCACTTGCAGGCGGTGACCACCGTGATTTTGTAGGTGCGCGTGCTGCCATCTTGGCACTGCAGCTGGATTCTCTGGGTACGCGTTTTGTCATTGACACACCTCCACTCCTGGGAGCTCCTCCTGCTCCAGTACTTTGTTCCATAGCCTCCTCCGATCCAATTGGGGAGCACAGGCAGGGGCAAGCATTCGCCAGCGCACACCAGCTCCTTCAGGGGGCTGATGCTAGTGCACTGGCCGTCAGAGATGTATTTGGTGGAACGCAGTTCCCGGCAACCTACTTGAACTCGAGCTGCAGGAAACAGGAAAAAAATGTGCATCAGAGGCAAAAAGCAAACGGACAGTTTTTTTAAAAAGTAATCTGCAATGACAAAAATAATGTCCAAATGATAGCAAATGGCCAAATAGGAAGTGAACACCTATTTTATTTTCACAATGCAAAACACTGCCTGGATGGTTGTAGAGAAAGCGTTCATGAAAATTATCAGCTTATATGGCTACAATTTATGGAATAAAATAAACTAGGCCTGATTTTTTTTTTCATGTATAACATTAGCTAATAGCTTACTGGAGTATATGAAAATCCCATTTTCTTAGGCTTACTCCCCAATAAGTATTAAGCAGGTCTTACATTTATGTGTAAATATTCTTTAATGAGCTAAGAAGGAGTATACATTAATGTTCTTTTACTCACGGGTCATATTAGTTAATGTCTGCAAGTGCTTTTAATCAGGTTTTTTAAAAAAATCTATTGAGAATATGTGGAAAATATTTAAATATTGTGTACAATGCAATCCATAATATTTTGTTTCAATTATAAAATTCAGCTGCAGAGAATCATATATACATATGTGTACGTTTGACATTTTGCATATCAAACTTAATAACTGCATTTTAAGCATAAATTCCCAAGCTGTCTTTTAAAAACACAAATATTAAAATGTTTAAATGCAAAATGTCACTACACCTCAATATTTAAAGAATATAATACCCCCTAAATCAGGAACGTATGGTTGCCATAACAACTTGGCTACATTTCCATGAATTTTATGGCAGAAAAATGCCTAACATGTCTGATTTACAACTGCAAAAGGAACTACGGTGTTCGTTTCCTGAATACTGGTTATGGCAAACTTTTTGTTTAGTCATTTGAATTTGATAAGCATGTTCTCTAATTGACTGTTTCTCGTTACATGCCTTACATAATTAAAGCAAAAATTAATCTTGAAATATTTGAGTTTTCCTTTCCATTGCTTTGTTATCTAAACTTGAGAAGAAATGCCTGAAACAAGCTTGGGGGAAAAAAATCGAGCCTTGTTAACCAGAAAAATATATATATTTCAAAGTACAGACTGCTGAAATTTAAAAAAATAAAAATTATAAGGGACATTGAAGTGGTCTTGCATAGAATATCGAAAGCTAGTATGAAGTAGATACTAAATTAGGAGTTTTACTTCAGTTCTGTACCCCAGTACTAGTAAGGTGAGAGATATAGGCTAAAGGGATGTGATAGTTGTGAAAAAATTTAAGGTATATGCACATACATCCGTGCAGGTACAGAGTGTGAGACTGAAATTAGAGTGTAAACTAGCTGGCTGGTCAGGGTACTCTGCCTGTCTGATTCTGATTCCATTTCACCTTCCTGCAGCTGCCTTAGGAATGCACCTGGAAACAGCTGGAGATGATTTTGACCTGTCTAGCTTTTTGTTCCTGTTCATATAGAGATTTGGCATTTTTGCAGTGACAGTTCATTGACAATGAATACCCACCACATTGCTCGGTAATCTAATAATAATAAAGTAGTTCCTGTGTACCTAAAAGCAACCATCCTCATGAAAATTAAAACACCTTGGTTTTCTTAGAAAGACACTAACAGTCACATTTGCTTTGACTTTTCAAAGGTCGAAACTCCTTTTAGCACTTGAATGACGAGTGCTTGAGGACGAGCTAAAGATTTGTGTAAGATTTCTTGTGTACCGTTTCTCTGTGTCTCTCTTAAAACCCTATTACTAGCATGTGAACTCTTCTAAAGGAAAGGAGTGAAGTAAAAGTTAGAAGAAATTTGAATCCCTCTAACTAATGGTCAATGAGTGTGTCAATTAAGCAAACAGAAAAGAAGAAAAATATTTTCTATACGAAGTATTATTGTACTGTCATTATTTTATCTCTCTAAAGTCATGAAAGTTTCCCCAGTCTCTCACAGAAATATAGTTACCTAAATTTTGATCTGATTAATGAGGAATTATTTTGGAGAATATGATTCTCCAATGTTTTCAGTTTTATCCCTCTTTCTCAAAGATCATCATCCAAACTTCAACTTTTTCACTAGACATGTTTTAGAAATCGGTGTGAGCCATTTTTTTTCCCCCAAAAAGCTTCGTTTTTTCCCTTGTGCTTTCCCATACATGCTTTGGTTAATTACCTTTATACACTTTACCAGAATTGCATGTCCTGAAATAAACAGAAAACAACCTGAATTTAAACTAGAACAACACTTTGCAAAAATTCTCATTTTGCATGATTTTAAAGAAGCAACAGTCTAATTCCTGGAAACATTTTCTTTTGGAATGTTTAGAAACTTAAGTCTGCGCCTACATTATCAAATCACTGTTTTAGTAATGTTAACTTTGTAGGGAAGAATGCCAATATACACGTGCAGCAGATTTTCCCAGATTGTTTAGCAAAACATATATGGTTCAGGTTAGTTAGCAATGAAACAGTTCTACAGGAATGCGAGCTAATGCTACCAAATAAGAAAAAACCAAATCCATGGAAGTAAAACACACTTACTGTTCCGATCCAGTCCAGTGTCACTGAAATGCCTGCCTCCATTTCTGGCTTGATTCATCGTGCT
Organism: Eubalaena glacialis; assembly: GCF_028564815.1. Lineage (NCBI taxonomy): Eukaryota > Metazoa > Chordata > Mammalia > Artiodactyla > Balaenidae > Eubalaena > Eubalaena glacialis. Next base: position 58,340,571 of record NC_083723.1, on the reverse strand, counting down.
GTTGTTGCTGGGCTGTGCTGGAACAGGTTTAACCACATGTGAATAAAGGATTTCTGTGGCATCATTTTTAAAAGCCAAACAGCTTTTCATGAGGACGCATGCAAGGGGAATGAGATAGAAATGAATGGCAGGAGGAAGCATGGTGAGTAGAGGATTTGCTTGGCTGGAGAGCTGGTTAATTCCTTTCCCTCTGCTTCTGCACTGTAACAGTGAAATTCCTCCTCAAGGTTCCCTTTATATATCCACTGAGGTTTGGCGTTCATTCAGGTGTAAAGTTGTGTAAAGCTTCAGAGTGAAAACACAGAGAAGGGGTGGGATCCCTACATGACCCTGCAAAAGAATTTTACCAATGGAAGAGAAGACTACAGAAAAGGAGGAGCTTGGTATACAAATTGCCTGAAATTTCAGAGTTGGACTTCATCAGTTGTCTGTGAGCTGAAGCAGCCAGACACACTCTATAGCAACTACAGCCCCTCTCTCTCTCTATCTCTCTGCCATTTCCTTTCCTAAATCTAGTTCACATTCGGGTTTAATTTAAATGAAAATATGCTGCTGTTCATTTGAAGAGATTTACATTCCCACAGTTGTTCTGTATTTGCGATAGGGAGAGGGTTCATCCCAGATAATAGGAGGAATTCAGGAGTTTAAATATTGTAGGGCTTGCATGAAGCACCTAATTAGTTAAACATATCTTGTTTCTCAAGACGCAAACCACCATTTTTTTTCTTAAATGTATAGGCACAGAGCTAAAATCTCCCCCCTGGACACACTTAAATAATGCAGCTTTGATCTGCATGAACTGCTGCGCTCCTAGGTAAATTATTGCCAGGGGTTCTGTGTGGAGAATAATGAGCATAGCTCTGTCTGCATTAAAGTAACTAATATCAATTTTCATCTTAAAAATGTGACACAAGCATTAACATTCATTGCCTCATTTTACATGAAAGAAAGCCATTTCTGGCAGATTATTGTTTAGCAAATTCAAGGTAATTTTTACAAGGTTTTTCATTTGCTGCAGAACACGTGTTCTACCTGCATTTACTGAACATTTTGTTCATTACTTCCTTTGGCTCTGCTGCTCAGATAAGAAACATGGTAGTTTTCTGTTTATCCACACAAGGCACAGATGTTCCATTAATTACTAGAAGGCCACTAATCTCTATCCTTAAAACAATTATGAAATTCCAACTGATTGGTGGGACATTTTGATTGGAATCAAAATTCTGAATCTCTTTTCAATTTTAAATCCATTCTTTTGCACTTTGTGTGGCTATTAAACTGACCTTATGGCATGGATACATCTCTTTATAAACTTTTTCCTATTGTAACTGATATTCATACCTATCTGTCTACCTATCTATCTATCTATCTATCTATCTATCTATCTATCTATCATCAGTCATCTGGGTTTTTCCACAGTGGTACTATCGGCATTTTGGAATAGATACTTCTTTGTTATGGTGGGGTGGCATTCTGTGAGTTTAGTAGCATACCTGGCTTCTACCCACTAGATGCCAGTAGCACCCCCAGTTATAACCAAAAATGTCTCCAGACATTGCCAAACGTCCCCTGTGAGCTAAAATGACTCCACTTGAAAACTACTTGTTATCTATCTATCTCTATCTCACTATAAAAGAAAGTACAATTAAGAACAAAAGACTAATTATTTAATAATACTAAGGAATAATTAGGAGAAAAATGGTACTGTGGTTTTACTTAAAAACAACAACAGCTTCTCTTTTAGAGGTATATACTGAAATATTCCTAGATGAAATAATATGATGCCCGGAATAAACTTCCAAAACAACATGGGAGGGGGGTAGTTAGGTGTGTGGATGGGGCATGATTTGATGGCTGTTGTGGCAGGATTCTGGATATTCTATTCTGTTTACTCTTGTATATGTTCAAAATTCTACATGATCAAAAAGTTTTAAAAAACTAAATTCAAAAAAATCAATATATACATACAAGTAAGTCCCCTACATACGAACGAGTTCGTTCCCAGAGCATGTTCATAAGTCCAACAAAGTTAGCCTAGGGACCCAACTAACACAATCGGCTATATAGTACTGTACTGTAGTAGGTTTATAATCGTTTTCACACAAATAATACATAAAAAACAAACACAAAATAAAGAAAACATTTTTAATCTTACTGTACAGTACCTTGAAGAGTATAGTAGTACAGTACAACAGCTGGCATACAGGGGCTGCCATCGAGTGAACAGGCAAGAAGAGTTACCCACTGGAGGAGGGAGAGGAGGTGGGAGATGGCAGAGCTGAAGGATCGTCAGCAATAGGAGACGGAGGGCAAGCTGCAGTTTCACTCACGCCTGACGTTGATGGAACGCATGTTCGAATCGTTGAAAGTTCACAACTTGAAGGTTCGTATGTAGGGGACTTACTGTACTGCCAATCTGATCTCTATCTTAGGATTGTATGTAGTCATTTATTCTAACATCCTTCCTGGAAAATAATATATCAGTTTATTCTGTGCACATAGAGATTATAGATCAGACATCCTTCTAAAATAGTAACTATGAAGGATTTCTTATCCTGCTTATCAGGGGACTTCATATTAAATACATGAAGTATGTTAATATTAACCATTGACTGGTAGACCCAATGCCACAAGGAAGTAGGAGCATCAAAATATCTAATCTCTTCCCCCTTACTATTTTTTGTGTCAGGAGGAGGAGATTTGTTTGTTTGTTTGTTTGTTTGTTTGGCTGCACTGCACAGCTTGCAGGATCTTAGTTCCCCAACCAGGGATTGAACCCAGGCTGGGTGTGGAGTCTTAACCACTGGAGGAGGAGAAGATAGTTTAATCTGCACTTTAATTATTAGGTTGGGCTAATCAAATTGACCAAATTAGCTCATAATTGTTAAATCTGCTCTGTACCTAGTATTCTGTAGGCGCAGCCTTAGGATATCCCCTCGGGCAGGAGCAAAATTAGGAATGAAGGCAATGTGGTTGATATACGTGGACAGGAAAAATTCAGCATTCAGACGTCACTTCTATGATTAGGTTAACAAAATACTGTGACTTTCAGTCTTGCTTGCCTGCTCTAGCCATCTCACTTGCTTCTATGGAAGTCAGCTCCCATAATGTAAGCTTTCATATGGAGAAGCCTAAGGGGCACGGGACTGATGTCTCTCACCAACATGGAGCAGAGGCCCTCAGCCAAACAACCCGTGAGGACCTGAATTCTATCAACAACCACATGAGTGAGTTTGAAAGCAAATCTCTCCACAGCCAGTCCTTCACATGAGGCTGTAGCCCTGGCCTACACCCTAATTGCAATCTTATAAGAGACTTTCAGTCAGAAGCACCCACAGGAACTATGAAATAATAGAAGTTTTAACTAAGTTGGGGTAGCTTGTTACATAGTCATAAATAATTAACACAATATTATCTGCTTAAAAATGAAGAAATAGTAATTAAGCCATTCATTTTGTGAAGAATGCTAGGACCTCAAAAGCATGGAATCATTTAATATGGTGACTGAGTAACTTTCATTCTTTGGGCAAGCTTTGAAACTTATTTTCCAGGTCTCAGCTCAGTCATCAATGTGATGTCATTATTAATAATCAAATAATGATATCAGAATTACTACTATTGGTCTGATATGCAAAAGCTTGAGAGTAATTTTAGTACTCTAAAATAGTATTGTTTATTATGTGACTCTTGGCACTGGAATCAGAAAATCTGAATTTGAATCTTATTTCTGCCATTTATAATCTGTATGAACTTGGATGTATTTCCTGAAACTCTCTAAGTCAGTTCCTTCAACTGTAAAACATGACCAAGCTTACCTACCTCACAGAGGGATAAGAAAATGTGAACATGTCTAGAACAAAACCTGGCCTGGAAGAAATGTGGAAAAAATATTCACTGAATATGAGTCGAAGCCTACTGTTTCTCATTAGAGTCTTTGAACTTAAAAATGACCTTGGAAAAAATAGAAAAGTCTCAAATAAATGCAATTATCCTGTTTAAGGTGGGGAACAAAAAGTCATGAGAAAGGATTAAATATGAAATAATGAGTAAATATTATTTGATTAAGAAAATAATTAGCCTGACTTTTTCTCTTTGACAAGAGAAGAATCAGAATAAATATACACAAAACATATTTATCGAATGCGATATCTGGTGAGCTATATCTGGTCCTCTATGGATTTAAACTATTTTCAGAGAGCTCCAGCTAATAAGATAGAACTTGTAAACTGGAAAAGTAACCATCATTAGTTTAGAAGAAAATAAAAACCACGTAAAGACTCTTCATTCATAAAAATCCTTAAAAAGAGGATGGGCTAACATCTTGCATTTATTTCATATCAACATGTGTTGAAACCAGTGTTTATCATAGGTGCTGTAGTTCAGGGACTGCAGAGCTGAATGAGGCGTGGAGCCTGCCCTCTTCCCTTTCCCAAACGTTCCTCTTTAGAATTCCACTAAAGGAGCTCCCTTGACCTGATCTTCCTGTATCACTTTCTTCCTTCTTCACCACCTTTCTCAGTTGTCTCTTTATTTTTATTTTGTTTAAATGCTTTCGGTTTAATATGTAAATATTCCTTTTCCTATAAGCTTCCTCAACAGAGATAATATTAATTTAGATAATACTGCTTATAATCCAGTGTAACCTGATGTAAAACCCAAGTGGAAATTCCAAATCTGGTGGATATATCTCTAGGTAGAACTTCTCAGTCTTGGCACTACTGATATTTTCGGCTGGATAATTGTTGTTGGAGCTATCCCCTATGTTCTAGGATGTTTAGCAGCATCCTTGGGCTCTACCCACTAGATGTTAATAGCACCTCCCTCACCCAGTTGTGACAATCAAAAACAGTCCTCTGGTGTGCAAAATCGTCCCAGGTTATAAACTACTGGTCTAGGCAAATTCTCCAGTAAATTTCCTAAAAATGGCAGCACGCTGCTCTTAAGGAAAACCTCACATGCAAGCTCTAGGGAGCAAGTTAGGACAGTAGAGATAGGGTTTCCATCTGATTGTACAAACTAGGGCAAGTAGTAAGTTGTCCTTTTTATTGGCATTTGCTACCTTGCTCCGTAGGAATTGATGTCCTCATTCTGTACCTTTGGCTCACCACACAAGTACCTAAACTCAGTTTGACCAAGGCTGGCAGCATATTAAATATCCTTTTTTTTTTTCTTGGAAAGGCATTTTATTTTAAATATAGCAGTGTGTACATGTCAATCCCACACTCCCAATGTATCCCTCCCCGCCGTAACCATACGTTCGTTCTCTGTGAGTATGTTTCTGTTTTGTAAATAAGTTCATTTGTATGATTTTTAAAAAGATTCTGCATATAAGCAATATCATACGATATTTGTCTTTCTCATATTAAATATCCTGCCCCCAGCGGTGCCTGGGGGCTAGAACTAGTTTTGTTCGACAAGCCTAATAGTTGTTCTAAAACCACGTTTCACCTGGGAGTTTGCTAGATATGCAACTTCTAGGCCTGATCTCAGGCCAGAATCAGAATCCCCTGGGGTGGAACCCAGGAACCTGTGTTTTAACAAGCTCTCCAAGTCATTCTTATGCGTGCTAAAATTTGAGACATACTGTTCTCAAATCACATGTGCCCTCCTAACTGTGGCCTGTCCCCATAGTCTCCATTACAGTCACCTCATCTATTTTAACTGGGCCTCCACCTCAGAGTCTTCCAGTTTGCACAGTCAGATGGAAGTCCTGCCCTAAAGCTCAGCCCAGCTGACCAAAACCCGACCCCTTTTCCTCTTCCTGCATTTATTTCTCCCCACAGACTGGATGCTCTCAGTGTCCCCCAGTGACTGATCAATGCTTTGTTCCACAGAGATGGTCACAACAATTACTACCTACAGTGATGTCATTGCTCACTAGAAATTTTGGCAGTCATATCTGATTCTCTCAGATATCGGTGTGAACTCAGATTTAGGCAAAATACTTCGACCACTGTGATTTTGATTGTTTTCCACCAGCCCCTGGAACATACCATAGCCACGTCAGGCTCCTAGACTGGTCAACATGCAGTCTGGCTTCACTCTTTCCTGAGGAATCTCTTACTCAAGTACCAGCGGGTGTCATGGCCAAGCCAAAGATGGTAATAACTTACATCACCAATAGAGACTTAACAGTTGGTAGTTCCTTGGTATGTCAGAAAATTGGGGAACAAAAGGAATTCAACAGAGCATTTGGCCCAACAATGCCACCGTCTTTTCTGGGAAATAAAGTTGTTATAGACATTTCTAATTTCAATTCTGATTTTTTTTTTCTTTTTGGCCATGCTGCGTGGTATGTGGGATCTTAGTTCCACGACCAGCGATCGAACCCACGCCCCCTGCATTGGAAGCGCGCAGTCTTAACCACTGGACCGCCAGGAAGTCCCTCTGATATTTTTAATGAAGTAATTTGCCTCTTAGTTATGTACAGATGGAAGCTGTGGTGTAGAGGATTCCACAGCAACAATGTAGCTGGAGTGAAGGGAACGTGATAGGGAATATGGGAAAAAAGTTTGACTACATTGATTGGAAAGGTAGATTGGAGCAGATCATGGACTACAGGCCTGTTTTGTAGGTTTAGAAGTCTCGACATTATTTGGTGGACAATGGAGAGCCATTGAAGGATGTGTGGTGTGTTTGTGTGGGTGGTTTATTTTTATTTTCACAAAGTGAAAATGCTGTGTAACATATACCGAGGTAAAGTGATAGAACGTTTCCGGTACCCAGAAGTTCCCTTCCTGTCCTTTCCTTGTAACCACTTCCTTCCTCCTCTCTAAAAATAAACCACTATTCTGATTTCTGACACCAGTTATTAGTTTTGCCTGTTTTAGAATTTGATTTAGAAATGACTTTTTACACTGTTGTGTACTACTACATTGCATGGACATCCACAATGTATTTATCCATTCTAGACTGGATTGATTCCAGCTTTTGGCTATTATGAATAACACCTCTCTAAACATTCTAGTACCTGTCTTTTGATGCATATAGGCATACATTTTTGTTGGATATATACCTAGTTGTGAAATAGATGAGATACAGGATGTGTGTATGCTCAACTTTAGTAGATAATACTGAAGAGTTTTCCCATGTGATTTTTAAAATTTTATTTTTTAATTTATTTGGCCGTACCGCGCGGCTTACAGGATCTTAGTTGCCTGACCAGGGATTGAACCCGCTCCCTTGGCAGTGAAAGTGCGGAGTCCTAACCATTGGACCACCAGGAAATTCCCTCCCATGTGATTTTATTAAATAAAATTTCTACCAGCCCTGACGGATTTCCCCTGACAGGGAAAGGACAAGATCAACACGATGTTTCAGGAGACTGAATCTAGCTGCAACCTCTGGGATGGTTTAGGTGTGGTTTTATTGCAACACAAGAAGGGGGAAACAGTGTTGCAAGAGCTCAGGTGAAAAAAAGATACTGAACTTGAAGGAGAGAGGAAAGGCTAGGACAGAGATTAGAGATGCTAGGGAGGTAGGTTGGTAGGTGATTGGAAATGAAGGCAAAGGTGAAAATAAAGTTTTAAAGCTGGGTCATGGAGAGACTGAGGTGTCAGGAGAACCAGGGTTGGCAGAGTTTAGAGTTTAATAATGAGTTTGGGCTGAGTTAGAATGAGGTTAGGGTGCTGATAGGAATCCAGAAGAAAGTGTCTTAAGAGACAACTGGAATCAGAGCTCAAGAAATCTGTCTAGCGGCTGACATCAGTTTCACTAGGATGCTTTCCTGTAACATTAGCACAATGGAACTTGGTTTAGAAACACTTTGTCAAATAACACTAAGACTTTCATTTATATATCTACTGCCATCTAATCATGCCCCTAGGCTTTTAAAATCTAACTCCCTACTTTCTGTAATTCCCAAGGAGGATGAAATATTGTATAGATATATTCGTGTTACCACCCCTCCCAAGTCGGTCCCCAACAGGTGTTCTCCTGGCCAGTGTCCTTTGAGCCAACAGAATGAGACTGAGTTCAATTCAGAAGCAAAGGAAAGTTTTATTCTTTGGTCAGAGAATGGAGACGTTCAAGCTCCCGCTCGAGAGCACACACTCTCCCAATAGGTCCTGGACGGAGCTGCTTTATAGGGTCTCGGCAGGGGCAGGGGGCGGAGTTCCCGCTTGGCCGGCGCAGCTGTGCTGCTCGCTCCAGATCACAGTGTCGGGTGCAGCGTCTCTGCGCACGGCCCGCGGCCGCCATCTTGAATTGCGGGGTCGTGCCCCGCGCTTCTACACCGGGGTCTCTCACTGAGGTGTTGGCTGCAGCGTTTCACGCTCCGAGTTCTGGCCTGAAGTGCTGGGTGACAGTCCTCTGCCCGCAGTACCCTGTAAGCGAGTGAAACTAGACTGAGCACAAAGGAAAAGAAAAAAGGTTAGACTTTATTTTATTACCTAGATTCTATTTTTATTTTTATTTCCTGAGAATCGTTAAGGGCCTTTGCCAGTGACGTTTGTATAGGCTTATCAGATGAATGCCCTGTGTTTTATGTGAAACCATAAACATTTTTCAAGATTTCTTCTTCGTTTATTTCCCCCGCAAAACCACTGGCTTAGTTCAAGTTTCCATCGTTATTTTCCTGAACTACTCTTTCCATAACTTTTTAACAGATCTCTTGTCTTCTGTTCTCATCACCCTAAAATGCACGCTCCACAGTGAGATCCAGAATTACCTTTAAAAAAGGGGAGTCGAAACATCTCATGTAAAAGTGTCATTTGCTCCTTTTACTTGCAGAACAAACACCTTCATAAACCAGCTACCCTCATTTCATGCCACCCTCTTACTTGTGTTTTATGCTTTGGTAGTAGTTTCTCATGCTCATCATTCAATTTAACGCTTTCAGGCCTTTCATTCCTGTAAGTGTTACTTTCATAATTCAAAACTCTGCTCTTTACCGTCTTCCTTGAATATATAATTTAATCAAACAATGAGAAACAAGGAAAAGGACAACTGAGGCAAAGGAAGCTTTTCTGAACATTCGGTAGATGGATCTCTGAGAATTATATACTACAGTTTAAAATAATATAAAGACATTTATTTTAATTTCAGTAAAATTGTGTGTTTTACATTTCCAGCCCTAAAATACTGCAAAACACATTTAAGATCAGTAAAATAATTTAAAATATAATAGTATGAAGTATTAAAATATTAGAAAAAAGAGTACATGTAGATTTTCAGCATGCAATATTTACTTAATTCATGAAGTTTGAAAGAATACTGCTTTAAATTTTCAAATTTTCTGAATGCATATCCTTTTTAATGCTCTCATGCCGTTAACAAGAAAATTAACATGATTACTTAATAATACTTAAACTCATTTTAAAATGTATTAAAAAAAAGAAAAAATGTATTGAACAAATACAAAAAGTATTGTATTATGGAAAATATTCACATCATCAGATTTCTACTCTTTTAAAAACTGGGGTTATGAAACAGTGAATATAACATATGCATGTTGTAAAAAATGTCAACAGTTCATTAAATAGGATAAAATTCACCTCTTCCCATCCCTCCTCCAATGCTGTTCTCCAGAGATAATCACAGTTAAGAGTTTCTTGTGATGTCTTCCAACATTTTCTGCACTTACAAGAACATTTAGTTATACATGTATATGTGTGTTCATACAAGTATGTTTTAAATTTTTTTACATAGACTGGATCATGATATTCATATGATTTCTCAAATTACATTTTGTACTTAATGACCTATCTTGTACATTTTTTATATCAGAATGTACAGATTTACCTCATTCTTTTTAAGCCTTGCATTGAATGAATTGTATGGATGTGACACAAACTATTCATCCAGTTCTCTATTGATGGCTATTTAGATTATGTTTAGATTACCTCCTTTATAATTGTGGCGGGATATTTGTTGTGTACAATTATTGTTTTTAGCCCCAAGTTTTCCCCTTTTCCTTCATTCAGGTAGTTGAGGAGGGGGTAGAATTGGGAATGGAAGAGTAAGGTTGGTTATGTGTACTCCATGAAAGACCAGAAGCCAAGCCTTACTCCTTGACAGCATGCCAGACAGGTGGCTAGCCTACAGAAAGGCAGGGTAACCACATTCGTTAAAGATTCCAGCAGGAAATGTAATTTCAGAGCCTCTGGACCTGAAGGAAGCATGTAGACTGGACATGAAGAGCCCAGTAGTGACCAACAGGAAATGATTGCTAATGAATAGAGCCTAGAGGAACCTCACCAGTGCCTTGGCCATATGGAGGAAACTTTGCAAAGTTCTTGTTAGGGGGCTGGTGGGCGAGGGGCAGGGATGAAAGGAAAATGAGGGTCAGAGTTCTAAATTAAATTGATTTTAAAATATAAAGAAATACAATATATATTTTTTGCACATCTAAGCTTCTAGACCAGAATTCATACCATCTTTGAAAACACTTAGATATACCTTGATATATTTAAAGTTGCACTTTAATTTTGGAGGCTTTTTATCCATAGAGAACAATTCTTCTTCATTGATTACAGAAAAAATTCTCATTTGAAATAATGTTTTTTTAATCTTGACATCATTACATGTGGAATTTTGTGATATCCATTTGTTCTTTCAAAATGTAATTCCAACAAGAATAAACCATGCCTTTATTATAGTCTCAAGTTGTTAAGGATTTATTATATCATTTGGATGTCATACTTACATCAAGCATAGTTTAGAACACATAATATGAAATGATAAAACTTAATAGTCTATTTTGAAGAGCAAAAAAAAAATTTATTTATGGAAAAGTCATGCTTTTACTATGACCATTGCATTTTTGTTTGCCATTGCTTTTACCTTTAATTGGTACTTTTGCAGTCTTTATTGAAGGCTTTAGCCTGGTTTAAGGTTGGCCAAAGATTAAGTCAATTAAAAATCTCATGGAAACAATTTAATGATTATTCTCTGATTAAGAAGCACTGATTAAAATTGCTTTTAGAAGGAAAGACGGAAAAAAATCCTGAAAATGCCTTATGGCTTAGAATTTTATTATGTCAACTAACAGTTTATATTGTCTTCAGGCCTAATTCTCTAGCGTGTTTATATAGCAGTTGGGGGCTGTTGACCTGACAGTGCCTGGGGAGGCAAGGCTCCTCTGAAAAACAGCCAAAGAAGAACTTGAAACAGACGGGGGAAGGCCCACTCCTGCCAGGACACTGCAAGCTGTTTAGTGACCGTCTAGATGTTCTGCTAGTTTTGTTGCCATACTTGGTAGTCCTGGGAATCTGGCTAGTCTCAGAAGTTGAGCAAAACAAAATACAACTGTGCACAGCCACGCCCTAGGGTGACTGTCTCCAAATACCATACAAGTCCAAGGCTGAAGCACTTGAAAGGCTTGTATCTCTGCAGATCAAATCTTCATCAGATTGAGCCTTTAAAGACAACCCTTAAGCACATAAATGTTGTCATTTACGGCACTGTTTCAGCACTATTTTACCTTTCCAATTATAAAGGTGGCTAATGCACATGATAATTACAGTTCCTTAAAATTTATGCACTCTCAAGCAGATCAGCTCAGAAATGTTGGCACAGTTTCAGGGTTCCTTAACAACTGCTTGCCAAACCACTCTTTGATCCAGTGAAATCATCACATGATTCAAAACAAGGCCTAGAGCCTTTCAAGAAGTCACATCTCAAGTCCTCACCTTCATCGGCCAACCTCCCCAGGTTCAACCTAAAAACTGATTTTTTCCTTATCAATGCCAAAGGAGTACGTTTTTTCTCTGTGGGATTTATAATATGCTTTCTTGGTCCCCATTCATTTAGTCACCGTTTTAGCTAACATTTATTGAGTGCTTATGTACCAGAGATTGTGGTTTATCCTGTAGTTTAGAACTAAGCTACCTCCCCTAAATTCACTGCATAAGGTAGCGGCAATCAGTTAAACAGATAATTACCAAAAAGCGCTATAAGTCAGGGCAGGGTAGAGTAGGAGGACAGACTTCGGGCTCAAAGCCACTGGTGGAGGTCAAAAAGAGTCCCAGTGGAGGTAATTCTGAGTGGAGCATTGAAGAAAAATTAAAAGTAGGCAGATGATAAAAGCAAGTGGGTGGGAGGATTCTAGAGAGAAGAGATGGTGTGTGCACTAAGGTCTGGCAGCAAGAGAAATGGCCAAGTTTAGAAGCTAAAAATGTTTTGCTTGCCTTGAAATGCCTCCCATGGAGTAGCTAGAAAAGAGGTGGGAGAAAAGCATGCCAGGAAATTGAATAACCATTTTTTTGCCCTCCTGAGGAGTTTGAATTTTATTCTAAAGTCAGTGTGGACTTTTAGAAGAATTGTGAGCAAGAAGGTGACTTGACCAGTTTGGAGTTTTGGATAGATGACTCTGAGGGATTGTAGAAGAAAGTTCAATTCAGAAATATTTAGCATATAGTGAGCATATCTCAAATCAAATTGTTGGAGGACTGAGGAGAGGATCTGGTCGTGAGGACAGTGCTGGACAAAAAAAGACTGAACCATCACTGATGTGGGTCAGGACTATCATAAAGAAAGAACAACTAAAGAGGAAAAAACTAAAAAGGAAAGGGAAAAAAAAAAAGGGGAAATGAAAGCTGGAGGGGAGAGAGGGGAAAGGAGTGGAGGTGATTTGGAAGCAACACTTGCTGCTTAAAGCCTAGCTCTCCAGTCAGGGTTGAAAAAGAGCAGGGAGGAGAGAGTCAAAATATGTGTCAATAGCATTCTATTTCTTTAAAAAAGACACAAATTATTTTCCTTCTTTAAAAGAAACCACTTTATTGAGGTGTGATTCACATACAAAAAGCTGTACATACGTAATATATACAACTTGATAAGTTTGAGGATAACTATATACCCATGAAACCATTAGCACAATCAGGGCCATAAACTTATCCATCACCTCCAAATGTTTCCTCCTGCCTCTTTTTGTTTAAAGGTTTTAACAAATTATTTTCTTTTTCACCTTGATGTCGGAGCAACTAACATCAGTAATTCATGGTAATCTGGCCTGTTCTGAAAATAATACAAAAAAATTCATGAAATTTCTATAAACCTTTCATGATTATAAATTGAATATCATATCCAATTGATTTGGTCAAAAACTCTTTAATGGCTCTCTTTCTATCCCATGTATTTAAAATCTACCAACAAATAATACCCGCTCTTTCCTTAAATTATATCCAGAGTCTAACCACTTCTCACCCTCTCAACTACGACAACCTTGACCCAACCTCTATCCTGGACAATTACTAAGCCTCCTCTACCTACTGACATCCTAGAAGCTGCTAACTCTCCAGTGGTTTTCCATCACCTTATAATGATCCAGAGACTGTGAATGATCTGGTTCCTTGTTACCTGTTTGTCCCCATCTCCTCCTGCTTTCCCGTCTTCTGTCTCTGATCCAGCTACACTGAGACTTTTTGTCTCAAATGCACTATTTGTCCCAGGGCATTTGCATTAGTGGTACCCCTCTGCCTGGGACATTTCTCCCCCAGATATCTTTTGTTCACGTGTCTCTGTAATTGAAAGGTTTTCACCATCACCTTAAGTTAAAATAGCACTCATCACCATTCACATTTTATGTTGTTTACTTTGTTTTTCTCTCCCCACTGCCACCAGCAGAATGTAAACTCCTGGAGAGGAAGGACTTTATTTTGTTCACTGTTGGGTCCCATTTGCCTATATCTGGAACAAAGTTGGTGCTCAGTATTTCTTGACTAAATTGATAAACCAATCAGTATAAAATTGTCCCCTTAATAGTACTTTTTTTGCTTTATGTGACACACAGTAAGCATTATTATTTATAAGAGAGTTGTGGTAGAAAACTCAGTCCCTTCTCTACAGATAGATATTACAACATTGCCAGAATCCTGGAGGGTAAACAACTTCAGCATGGAAATGAAAATGCCAGTTACTCAGCAGTGGTTACTCAGAATTTAACATCTTTTCAGGATTTCCAAGTAATCTGAGAATGGGCCAAAGTTCTGTTCCACTCAAAATGGCAATTTTTCAAAGGAAATAACATCTTGTGATGGGGCAACTCAGAAGTATTTAAGGAAAAAGAAAACTTAAAAAAATCATCCTTACACACTGAGAGATAACCAGAGTTATCACATAGGTGCATCGTTGATAATTTGATTGATATGGTATTGAATTGATGGATTAATTAGGAAGAGTGTTTAACTGAAATCTTTACAATATTTACTCTCTATGCAATATTTTTGTTTATGTATTCCATTTATTTTTGTCCTTAGTCAAGTTTTGTAGTTTATTTATATCTGTCCATACATTTCTTAAATTTAATCATAGGTATTTTATATTTTCGACTGCTTTTGGAATGGGATTTTTGGAATGTATATTTTCTAAATATATATTGAAAAACTACAGAATTTGATAATTGATCTTATATCTGACTTCAGTACTAATACTGTTTAATACTTTTTTAGTTGATCTCAGTATTTCCTGGTAATCACACCATCTATCAATAATGATAACTTTATTCTTCCCTTTTCAGTGTTTTATATTTTTGTTTCCGTCATATATTGCTATTTATTCTTCTGGTTAAAACTTTCCACCAATCTTAATTTCTGTCAGCGATGATGGGCAATCTTGTATTGTTCCTGACTTAACTAGGAATGAATTTAATATTTCATCTTTAACTTTGGGTATTGGTAGTTGTGTTTTGAATAGAAACTTTTTAGGTGTCTCTAATTCCTTGATAATTTAAACACACTGAAGCAAATATCTTTGTACATAAATATTTGTATTTTTTTATTATTTCCTAAAATGGATCCCAAGATGCCAAATTGTTTCCAGAGCTTCATGTACAAACTTATCTGCAGTGTATAAGTCCCACTCTTATCAGCATTTAGTATTGCCAATTTAAAAATCCCAGCAATTTAATTGATAAAGAATATTTTTTTTAAACACCTTTTTTTGTTTTTAATTATTATTTATTTGTGGCTGTGCTGGGTCTTCGTTTCTGTGCGAGGGCTTTCTCTAGTTGCGGCAAGTGGGGGCCACTCCTCATCGCAGTGCGCGGGCCTCTCACTATCGCGGCCTCTCTTGTTGCGGGGCACAGGCTCCAGACGCGCAGGCTCAGTAGTTGTGGCTCACGGGCCTAGTTGCTCCGCGGCATGTGGGATCTTCCCAGACCAGGGCTCGAACCCGTGTCCCCTGCATTGGCAGGCAGATTCTCAACCACTGCGCCACCAGGGAAGCCTGATAAAGAATATTTTTAATCTAATAAGTAAGAAATACTATATGTCTTAATTTCTTTGCTCATTATTGCATTTGGTTCTTTTTTCATTTCTTAATTGGCCATTTGTATTTATTCTGCAAATTATTTATTCCATAGTTTTATTTAGTTGTGAGTTCTGAAAATATAATAAAGAGAATGATTCCTTGATTTTTGTATTGCTCATTTTAGCACATTTGTGAATAATGCCAAGTTGCTTTTCAAAAATATTCTCTTGGATAATCTTCAGCCATATGTGAAAGTGCCCATTTCTTTCTACCCACCCCAAACCTGAGAAGAATAACTTTTTAAACTGAATTGCCAATTCAATAGGTGAAAATTGCATATTTTAAACATTTCACTTTCATATCTAAGACTGTTAATAAATAGGACCATTTTTCATGTTTATCATCAGATTTTTTTCTTCTTGCATTATTTGTTCTTGTCTTTAAATTGTATTTACTTTATTCTTTCTACGTATTTGTGAGAGGTCTTTACCTATGAAGTTATTTCTATAAATAGGAAGTATTTTTCAATTTGATTTGCCATTTAATTGTGCTGATGGTTCTTATTTATTTGCTGTACTGAGTGTCTCTTGTGCCCTATCTTAAGTCCTCTAGCCTCACCTCTTATTCCAGCCACTGTTGCAGAGTTCATTTCCCTGCTGGCTTCACCTAACTTCTCCTGGGTGCAGCCTGAGAGCATTTACCTGAAGCCTTTGTTCCAATCCTCTTGCTTCCTGACCTCTCAGTAGCATACACCCAGGAACTCACTTGTACCCATTTTTGCATCCTAAAAATATAGAGGAATCAACAATCTCTGGTTCCTGCTACCTCTGACTAATGAGGTCTGGGGGAAATGGATCTTCTTTAACCCTTCAAGTGGACCTTCTGAGTTATCTCAGAACATCCCTAGGGATAGGGTAAACTGGCACACAGAGGGTGGCCAACAGGATCATGTATCTTTGTATTGACTCTTTCTGCTAACCTGTCCCCCTCCTTCTGTCACTCATTCCTGCTCTCTGGCATCACGTTCCCAAATAAACTGCCCACACATGGATCTTTGTCTTAGACTCTGCTTTGAGGCCAGGTCATATGTGCTTTTACATATAAGCTTTGTCTATGTCTGTGTGTTGGTATGGGTATGTATGACCACATATATACTTCATGTATTTTATTGTTTCTATTTCTTCATGCTTATAAAGGCTTTCTCTATCACCAAGGTCAGATAAAGGTATTTGTGTACATTTTAGTTCTTTATGATTCATTTTCTCATTTTTCTTTATTACATAAAGTCTATTTGCTAAGTAAAAAACACATCATTTACTTCTATCTTTTATAACATACATTATCGGCCACGTTTTTCAAATATAAAGTGCTTAATATTTCAAAGTGTGTTCTTCTTTCTAAATTTATTTTCCTGTATGTTTAGTGATGCTTGGCTAATGTTGCCTGCATATTAGAGTACCACAGTACATCTTGGGTTAAGAGATCTTTTTTTTTAAACATAGCTATTAAATTATTCAAAGGCAAAAAAAAAGTTTATTTGTGCAAAGTAGTGATTTTTTTTGTCCCAAATAATTTTTTACAAAATTAATTTTTAAATAAACTTGACTGAACGTCTAGCTTTTTCTCACTGATTTTGACGCTTAACTTTTCGGGGTTTCAGGGGAATTACAGATTAACAAGAATAGACTAATCCTCATATTCCTACTCTTCTTCACACATAATTATGATTTAATTAGCCAAAGATAGATACATATAAATATCCACAGAGGAGGAGCAGATGCATTATATCAAGATGCTTTTTCTCCACTTCCTAGCTGGACTCACAGCCGCTGGTGACACTCCGCATAGAGGCTTGTCACAGCAGAGTAAACAGCCGAACACTAACTGTGCCCTAAGTCTTAAATATTTAGGGCTTATATCCTCATTCCAGGAGAACTTACATCAACAACCTAATTGCTTCCATTTATGTACACTTTTATGAACATGAAATTATCCAGATTTTTTTTAAACAAACCTAATTATCCACAAGGCCACAGCCACATGAGGGTGGGCTGTATGAAACAGTGCTCTAGTATTCATGAATGATATCATTGCCTTAATCTTCTGAGTATCTCAAAAACAAAACAAAACAAAACAAAAAGCAAACTGTGCCCCCACAATCATGCACTAAATATTTATGTGTACAGGAGACTGTTTCTGGCCTTCAGATCCTTGTCATTGAACTTTCAGTCTCCTCTTATGACAGGACTACCAGGGAGTACTGAGGCTTTTCAAATATGTTTTAATGCCTGACAGAGCAAATCCTTTCTCTTATTTTCCTTTTTCAAAAATTTTTTGGCTCTTCTTGTGTGCTTATTCTTCCAGTTGAACTTTTTTTTTGTTTTTGGCCATGCCACAGGGCATGAGGGATGTTAGTTCCCTGACCAGGGACTGAACCCACGCCCTCAGCAGTGAAAGCTCGGAGTCCTAACCACTGGACCACCAGGCAATTCCCAGTTGACCTTTAAAATCACTTTGTCACGTTCTTCCCAAAATGTGGCAGACACCAAGATGCACAGCCCAGAACCCCTTCGAGGAAGGGCTTGTTGCCCAGCTGTGAGGACTACATAGATACCTTCCAGCTGTCAGCTCCTTCAAGGTCTTGCCCTTCCAGAGGCCACTTCCATCAGGTACCTGGGAGAAGTGGTAATAAAATCAGTCATTTCAGCTGGCTTGGGATGACTCCATGGGGCAACCAGCCCCCAGTTGGTTAGCTGAGGCTTTTTGCATCTACATCTTAGTCTACTTCTCCTTCTATTAATAATTCTATTAGCTATTATGAGATGGGCCAACATCTTTATGAGGATGGCCATAATAACTTACTCATAGAGTGATTCATCCTAACAATACTTGCTGAGCAATTCTGCTACTTTCCCCCTCCTTTTCCCACATGTCAATTCCTAATAAATGTCTTATACTCTAAATTCCTAAATTCCATCTCAATCTCTTTCTCTGGAGAACTCAACCTGCAGCAAATTTAATTGAAATAGTGTCAAACTTATCAATTAATTGTGAAAAACTGACTTTTTTAAACTCAGTTTTCTCATTTAGGAGTAGGAGATGTCTCTAAATTTATTCAAGTGTTCTTATATATTTCTTAGCAAACCTCTCTTCGTATAGAGTTTACAGATTTCTTTTTAAGGTTTTCCATGTTTGTCTTATATTTGTGGCTATTATTGATTTCTCTATTGAATAAAGCTCTTTCATTATATCTTTTAAGTGACCTATAATGTTATAAATTTATTTATAAATAATGCTATAAATGTTATAAAACATTTTTTTAATTGTAACTTTAGTGAGTTCACTTGCAGAGTATGCTTATTTAAAACATTGTCTACATTTTTCCCGTCAAGCTTCCTCTCTTCCTTCATTATAATTTTTACCTGGCTTAATGAATTATAACCCTGATATATCAAAAAGATTTCAGTTTTCTGCATTTTAAGAGTAATCTCAATGGTGATAGCATCTATTGAGAGCCCTTAACGTATCAGGCATTGGTACGGGAATGGTCTGGTGATATATAGCAGCCACCCTACAAGGATACATTATAACCTATGCTTTTCAAAGAATACACATAACTTACCCATTAGCTATTGCTTGCAAGTTATTGAACCAGGAGTCAAACCCTGGAAAATTTAACTCTAAAGTAAAAAATATAAAGACTTTTTTCCCAGGCAACATAACCAAACCATGCCTTCCTAAGTTCACTTTTATTTCTGTCACATACAAATATTTAATAAGTATAAATAATATATATTTCAATTTTGATAATATATACATTTCAACTTCATAACACACACATATAAACTCCATGAGTAATTTCTAAGTGCAGTCTTTATATAGCATTCAAATGTAAAGAAGCATATAGACTAAAAAGCTAAATTTCACCTTCACCTTACTCCCTTCCAAATGCTTGCCCTTCTTCAGAGGAAACTACTATTAACAATTTTCCATATATCTTTACATTTTCTATTAAGTTATGCATTCACATGCACAAATGTACACTCACATGAGTTTGCATATATGCATACCAAGCTAGTATATATAAATTTATTTTTGTGTTTGTTAATTTATTGGGTTTATACTTTACGCATTATCTTGTAATTTGCTTTTCTTACTTAACAGTGTCCTTAAGTCATTCCATGTCAGTATGGAAAATCAACTTTTTCTCTTTAAGCTCTTCAGGACCACCTGACTAGCACTCAAGCCCCCTAAAAGTCCAAAGCCGGATTAGGCAAGGGCTTGATACCTGAGGAAAATTGGAGCTCCAAAACCAAGTAGAGAATTGGGGGAAATTATTTTGAAGACAGATCTTTAAATAACTAATACATAAATACATACACATGCATACATACATATATACATATGTAGGTATAAGCCAAATATTCCCATCTTACATTAATTTAGTTCACTGAAAACTTAACAGGTTCTTACCATATTTTTGTCACCAATAACATTTTCTCGGGTATTGCATTATTTAGAATAAAGATTTGGCTGTATGTACTATAAATCCAAAATCACAGTGACTTGTGTAAGATGGATTTTTATTTTCCTGCCCTTAACAACACAATCTGAATTATACGTATCACTTCTACTCATATCTCTTGGTCTTCAAATCTAGTCACATGGCCACATCTAGCTTCAAGAGTGTCTGGGAAATTTAATCTGAGCCACCATGAGCCCAGCTGAATATTTTTTTGCTAAGGATGAAGGGGAGAACTAGTTGATTGTTACAGGCTGTGCTCGATAACTTCATGATTCAGTTTAGAAAAGTACCCAAACAACCACTTTTCCAGGGAAGCTTTACTTTTTTTTTTTCTTTAAATGCTTGATCTAATCCCTTTTGAAAAACTTCTTAAAATTGAATTGAAAATGCTAGTAACTCAAAACAGCAAATCTAGTTTTGTGAAGTTTCTTTACCTAAATCTATTAGCTATTATGAGTGGGCCAACATCTTCATCAGAATGGTCATAGTAACTTACTTATAGAGTCATTCATCCTAACATATGTTTATTGAGCAATAAGTTCTTACATCAGTCCTGAAAAACACACCAGAAATAAAGTAACAAAGATGGCCCCCATTGTGTGTTTATCTGTATCATATAATTTCATCCATCGCATCTGCATTGATAAATATTAGTGAAGAAATAGAAGACAGTTTACCCATGTTATTTCTATCATAAAAAAAAGAATTGTGTATTTCTGACTTAATTTAGCATTTAGTTATAGGATTCAGAATGTAAGGTCTTTACTTTTACAATAGTGAAATAAAACAAAGAGGAAGATTAGTGTTCCAACCATCTTATAGCCAAGAAATTCTTCACATTTATTTGAGTAATGCATCTGACGAAGTGAAATATGTTACTCATCAAAATTAACCTGTCTTTTACTTGAAATTTTACTTGAAAGAATAATATGAGGTTAAAATAGAATGAAAACTGAGTTTGAAAATGAACTTCAAGAATACAGGACACCCAGCTGATAACTGTCTATCAACCCAGTTATTTGAGGAGAGGCATTTCTTGATACTAGTTCGGCTTAGCTGTATATTGAGGGTATATATTGAGGGTGTATATTGATGACAGGTCACTAGAAAAAGTCCCTGGGAACTGAGTGACAAAGTACTGTATCTCTCTATCAAATTGACTTTGTAGTTTAACACAGATGCCTTAAGCTCCAGAAAATTTTTCCAGTAGGGATTTTTTAGTTCTGGATCATGATAATGCAACATATATATCCCATGACTTTTGCCCTTAGGATCCTGGCACCTAACAGGACAGGGATGAATTTATATACATGATCTTTTGCTCAGTCTCTTGCAGCCTCTACATGTGTTTAAGTAGATGCATTTTCTGACACTAGCATTTACTTTCTTAGAAAAGAATATCCAGACAGTAAAGTATATGCCTTTTTAGGTTAAAAATAAAATCTTCCAAGGGATACCCTAACCAGATTATACTAAATATAACCATTTGTCCATGGTTGTACATGTCTGCTCCAGTTCCTTACTGCCCATTCGCAGGTAGCATTTACTGACCCATGAGCACAGCACTGTGGTAGCCCCACTATGTGTGGAAGTTCAGTGAAGCTCAAAGTAAACATATTAATGTCTACTATGGAGTATTGTGTGTGTGTGTGTGTGTGTGTGTGTGTGTGTGTATGGCGGGAGGGAGGTGTTGGGGGGAATCTACAGCCCTGAGAGGCCATACTTTCCCATTTGAACCAGAACACAAAGAAAGGTAATGTCATTCTAAGAAACATGAACAACCGAGGAATCCTTTTCCTACTCCTGTTAGTACTCTGTAGTAGCAATCTCTTACACTGAAAATGATGACATAGAAGAGAAGGGAAAGTTAGGACAATTCATATCTCCTTTCTTTTCAGTTCTTCCCTACTCATCAGCATGCCAAAGGTAGAGAGTGTTGGTAGAATGCCTATGTATCAAGAAGTAAAAAAAACAGTTGAGATAGTTTTGTGCAGAGTTTCTATTCTTCTAGTAAGGACAAAATACATATGCATGTATAGGCTATGACACATGAATTGTGGTGATTTCAGTAATTTTGCATAAAAACAAAATGGTCTTATATTTGCATTTAAGACTGACATTGTACACCAAGATGAGTGATAAAATTCATACTACAATTTTTTAATT
Organism: Eubalaena glacialis; assembly: GCF_028564815.1. NCBI lineage: Eukaryota > Metazoa > Chordata > Mammalia > Artiodactyla > Balaenidae > Eubalaena > Eubalaena glacialis. The sequence continues at coordinate 58,318,694 of NC_083723.1, read as the reverse complement.
TTAGTTTTTTCCGTACTTAGAACAACACGAAATAAATAAAAAACACCATGACAGGTTGAGAGACTGCAGAAAAAAGGAAAGAGCTCTATATTTTAGTGTCTTTAATGGAAATGTTCCTATTTTTTGAAAAAGTGGCCCCATATTTTCACTTTGCACTGGGCTCCGCAATTTATGTAGCTCCTGTGTGAGCTCAGTGTATGTATCCCTCAGCAGCCTCTACCATCTGATTTAGGCATTGTCCTTTTTAAGTCACTTCCAAGTCTGACTCTCTGTTACTCCTACCTCAAGAATCTAAGAGCCACCCAGGGTCCTTTAACAAATTCCTTTTCTGTTTACTCTAGCTGGGTGGGTTCTATCCTTTGCAGCCAAGCACAGTGACTGATAATGATAATAATAATAATAATAACTAAAATTTATAGATTCTTACTCTATGCCTAGTACATATTCTCATAATAGTGTGTTAAATACGATCAACTCTATTATCCAGATGAGAAAATCTAGGGTTAAAAATCAAATAAATTGTCTGAGTTCACTAGCTAATACATCCAGGGCCAGGATTCAAACCCAAGTGTCTGATTCCAATCCTGTGTGGAGCCACATTTATTGCCATTTGTCCTTTTAAACTTTGTTGATCACTATGGGAAGAATTTGACTAAGTTCTAAACAGGCACTGTGCCACCTAAGCAAATAGCCATTGTTAGAATCTGAGACAGTAAATGTTTGAATCGGCTTGTTACTGAAAACATAATTCTTAGGGAAGATCCAATAAACTGTCTTTTCTGAGAACCACGTTGGTGGTGATCAAGAATGTTCAATGGTTTTTATGTCTCTGGGATTCATTGTTTCTGGATTTTATTTCCCTAGATTTTACAAGATTTTACCAGCATAGGATTACACTGATTAGCAAAGGCAGACAAAGTGAGGAATTTGGATGGCTTTAAATACCATACAAATACCTCTCTTTCTGTTTATCAGAGGTGTTAAAATAGCTTTCTCAGCAAGTTGTTTTCATGCTGCTTCTGCTATTGTTTTTCTTACTGAAGTTCACACAGATAACCTGACAGGATACAAAATTTTGCAATTACAACAGATTCTTGGAAAGTTCTGTATAAATAAACGAGGGACAAAAAAGATTGAGATTGATGGAGTTTGGAAGCTTGGACCACACCTACCTGTACAAAGTTTACCATTCTGCCATGAGTCCCGCACTCTGTGAAAATTAAGTGACTCTAATTTAGGACACACATCATTGCAGTTTTTAGATGTTTCCAAGTTTTGCTGATACAAGGTAACAGAAACACGGTGCTTTTTTAAAAAGTATGCAGTGTACTGTAAAAAAAAACCAAAAACCAAAACAAAACAAAACAAAAAACCCTCATGTAATGTGGGCTGAACTATGCAGGTTAAAACACTACAAACCACAAAGGTGAGGATCATAGGACAAGCATTTCTTTACCAGCTATGGGTGGGATAGTTTCTTAATGATTTATTCTGAAATAACAAAACAATCTGAAACAATGAAATGTTTCTCTATGCCTCATGAATATATATGAATTCAGTTCATGATAGAACAAGTCATTGGCTGCCTCAGCCAAACAGCCAAAAGGGGATGATTGATTGTTTTGTGCAGAACCTCGCACAGTCGAAAGGTACTTTAAACCTGTGGTTGACCAAATGGGAAACACTGCCAAAAATGAATGTAACTCTTCAATAGTATCACAATATTAATACTGATGACCAGAAGTACTTGAGGACTAAAAATCACAAACTTCCCAAATCCACTACAGATTTGTTTATATAAACTATGTTTCTATTACTTCTTTTTTTTTTTTAATTTTTTTAAAAATTTATTTTATTTATGGCTGTGTTGGGTCTTCGTTTCTGTGCGAGGGCTTTCTCTGGTTGTGGCAAGTGGGGGCCACTCTTCATCGCGGTGCGTGGGCCTCTCACTGTCGCGGCCTCTCTTGTTGCGGAGCACAGGCTCCAAACACGCAGGCTCAGTAGTTGTGGCTCACAGGCCTAGCTGCTCCGCGGCATGTGGGATCTTCCCAGACCAGGGCTCGAACCCGTGTCCCCTGCATTGGCAGGCAGATTCTCAACCACTGTGCCACCAGGGAAGCCCTCTATTACTTCTTTAAATAAAAACTCTTATTGCCTTTAAAGTACATGTACTAGAAAATAGATTTGATTAGCTTTAGTTGCTCACTTCATACATACTGGAGGGTTACTGCTTTCATGAGAAAAAAATTTTTTTACCATAAGTGAATATGAGCAAGTGATTTATTTTATTCACAGTCAGATAAGGAAAATGTCCTTTCCTGAAACGTAAATGGTATAATTTTTTATTTACTTAGAATCTAAAATTATATCTTCATATAATTTGGTGATCATTACTGCAAACTCATTTTTCAAATTTATGGCTACTTGAAATTATTTGAGGGGAAAGGGATTGCTTATACTTACTTCTATCCATAAAAATGTTGTCTTAATGTAGAGTCCCCCAAATGTGAATTCCAAGACATGGAATTAGATTTATTTGAAGGGCAACACAGGAAGCAGGAGTGAAGGGGCAGGGAGAAAGAGAAGGGAAGGAGAGGCCATTACAGGTGTGCATACAGACCTGCTGCTGGAGGGAACAGGGACTCAATAGTGCAGGAAACCGTGAGAAACAGACAGAATACTCGCCCTCCACTGGAAGGACAGGTGCTACGTGCCAGTTCCCAGCTACCATCCTCCATTGGTTGAGGGTTACTCCTGGGGGCATGAACTCCCTCCCACTGCTGGGCTCATATACCCAGGCTGAGGATGCTCCCGTGGCTTCAGAGAAGGCTCTGTGATGGAAAAGTGGAGACCCTCCAACCTAGAGGTGCAGTAAAATACAAGATGCCCAGTTAAATTAGGATTTCAGATAAACAGTGAATACTTTTAAAATTATAAATATTATATGAGAGGGGCTTCCCTGGTGGCGCAGTGGTTGAGAATCTGCCTGCCAATGCAGGGGACGCGGGTTCGAGCCCTGGTCTGGGAAGATCCCACATGCCGCAGAGCGACTAGGCCCGTGAGCCACAATTACTGAGCCTGCGCGTCTGGAGCCTGTGCTCCGCAAAAAGAGAGGCCGCGACAGTGAGAGGCCCGCGCACTGCGATGAAGAGTGGCCCCCACTTGCCGCAACTAGAGAAAGCCCTCGCACAGAAACGAACACCCAAACACAGCCATAAACAAACACATAAATAAATAAATAAACCCAAAGTTTAAAAAAAAAAAAAATTACATGAGATACACTTATGCTAAAAAAATTATTCCTTATATTCCTTATTTATTTAAAATCTAAATGTAACTAAGCATCCTATATTCTTTTATTTCTCTTCTAAATCTGGCAACCCTACCACTGGCAAAGTGTTTGTGATGGGCTGCTGTTGGCCTGAGTCTGAACTTGCCCAGAACTGTCTATCTCTGCTGCAGCTAAAGTCAGAGGTGGGCTGAGGGCAGGTGAAGCAGGGCACCAAAAGTGTAACTTAGATAAAAAATAAATCTACCTAACTTCACCAAACAGAATACCACATACACTCATCCTATGTGTTTTCATTTTTCTAATCGACACTTTTTTTTTTTTTTGCTACAAATAGATATCCACTTAACCTCCTCATAAGTAATCTTTTACTTAACTCTGTACAGCACAAGTTTGCTTAACCAAAATTATGCAACAGATTACTTATCTCCTGAATCTTCTCAAGTCCTCTTAGGCTTGCTCATGCCAGTTTCTTGTCACATTGTGATCATAGATGCTTCATATGATACCAGTAAATGTTAGTCTGGGCCTTCTGAGGAGCAGATGGAAAGACAGGACCAGCCATGCGAGAGATTTACGAGGGGCAGCAAAGCCTGTGAGAGGAATATGACGAGGTTTGACCACAGTGAATGAGAGAGGCAAGGAAAAAGGATGGGTAGAAGAGTCTTGGACTGTAGTACAGTTATAAGAGATCTAGGCAGGGCCATTGGGCAGTCATCCTTCAGAGGAGTCCTGTGTGCTGCGGGAGCAGGGCTGCCTTATTGACCCTGCCACACTCAGTCACCGACCAGGAACAACTCCTGGGAAGCGTGGCCTTGGTGTGGACAGAAATGGACATCAGAGCACAGTATCTGGTGCCCTTGTCAGTTGGGCTCAACTGCTCACTTTCATGTGCAGTTGCTACACAGTTTCATAGCAAGAGGTACAAAATACACCTGCTAAATGTACTCATTGACTGAGTACCCTGTTTAGAGATAGTTTTGAAAAATACTTAAGTTAATACTCATATCCATGAAACTGAAGTAACTGTGATATCGCATTCGTAGAGATATTTCAGGGCAGTGAAATTTTGTAGCATTTTTTCTCATCATACTTTTTTAGACAACAGCTTATTTCATCAGCTCCTTAGACTTGTCTTGCAGTAAACTGGCAAAATATAGTAATAGTAGCTACTTACTAAGGCTATTGTAAGGATAATATGAAGATAACTCTAATAGAACCCTTAGCATATCGCTGCCACATGGTAAAAGTTCAATTAATGTTAGCTATTGGTGAATAATTATTAAAAACCAATGTGGCATGGAAAAAGTGTGACACGTATCCATGTAAAATTGCCTTGCTTTTTTTTTTAAAATAAATTTATTTATTTATTTGTTTTTATTTTTGGCTGTGTTGGGTCTTGGTTCTGTGCGCGGACTTTCTCTAGTTGAAGCGAGTGGTGCGCGGGCTTCTCATTGCGGTGGCTTCTCTTGTTGTGGAGCACGGGCTCTAGGCCCTCGGGCTTCAGTAGTTGTGGCTCGTGGGCTCTAGAGCGCAGGCTCAGTAGTTGTGGTGCACGGGCTTAGTTGCTCCGCGGCATGTGGGAATCTTCCCACACCAGGACTCGAACCCGTGTCCCCTGCACTGGCAGGCAGATTCCCACCCACTGTGCCACCAGGGAAGCCCCGACTTGCTTTTTATATTATTCCTAGCTCCACATTCCTGAGGAAGAACACAACATCTCTCTTCCCATTGCCAAAGAAACTGAGAAGATATGGGAGGTGATGGATGTGTTAACGAACCTTATCGTGGGAATCATTTCACAGTATATACGTATATCAAATCATCACCTTGTATGCCTTCATAGTACACAATGTTTTATGTCAACTATATCTAAATAAAGCTGGAAAATTTAAAAAAAAGAAACTGAGAGGAATGGGTCACGAGGATTGATTCTTTTACTTGTTTTTAGGGATAGATGCCTGCAATTGTGGATGAACAACTCAAAATCTACCACCTTTATTTGTAATGTCATCTACTGCTGCCTAATAAATCACCACTAAAACTTAGTGGCTTGAAACAATACATAAGCATTTATTACATCTCAAGTTTCCATTGGTCAAGAATTCAGGAAGGGATCTTATGGGCAGTTCTCATTTGGAGTTTCTCATTCAGTTGTAGTCAGATATTGGCTGGTCCTGAAATCAACTGAAGGCATGATTGGGTTTGGAGGATCCATTTCCAACACGACTTTCATTAGACTGGCAAGATGGTGCTGGCTGTTGGTTGGAAGCCTCAGATCCTCTACACAGGGTTGTTTGAGTGTCCTCACAGCATGGCTCTGGCTTCCTCCAGAGACAAAGGTGAAAGCTGTGATGCTTACATGACCAAGTCACACACCATACCCTCCACACAACTGCTCACACAGGGCTAGCACACAAGGGTATGAATACTGAACACAAGGATTATTGGGAATCATCTTGGAGCTAATATGTTTATTAAAACCTCCTGCAGAATATATGTGTCCAGGAAAAATTACCTTTAATAAGAGTGCTTCTAGTACTTGAGACTACAGACAAGAATCATTTTTCACCAGAGCTAAACTAAGCCTTGGTTTTTCATTTGTAGACATAGGCAAATGCAACATGACTACCATATCCTACCCTTTTAGGAAAGGCCTAAAGCAAGGATGTAAGTGGGCAGCTTTCAAGCAGAATTCACCCCAAAGTCATACAGTGTTTGGCTTGGCCTAACCAGTGTGTATAATGAATATGCAATTAAATACCTTTAGAGAAGCATTTGTTCTCCACTTTGCCACCACTCCCTACAGTCTTAAATCAAGTTATATATTATCTGCTCGACCCCTGAAAGGTCCCAGCAATCCCTACCTTAAAGAAATGGAAATTCTAAGTGTAGAGAAAAGAGGGCCAAGGGGGAAAGAGGAATAGAGAGTTCCTGAAGCAAGCTCACTCAGCTGTCCTCCTCCATGCAGAGGATAATTATAAGAACAAATGAATATCTTGGCAGTATCATGAACGATGTAACATAGGCAAGAGAACAGTGCTCTTGAGAGTGAAGTCTGTTCAATACTAAAGTACGGAAATGGAAACTCCTCCGGAGGTCTTTAGAAAGAGGAAAGATTCTAATCTGTCTGGAAGAATTTAGGTGTGGTTTTTCTTGGGGATAAATGGGTTGGTTTATATAACTTACAAAGTTTCTTCTATGATTTTTTGACCCCCTTCTATGATTTTTTAAAAAGTTATTCCTCCTCCCTCCACTCTCCCCACACACAAAGTCCCCTTAGGTGCAGAGTACGTCATGCCTCTATCATGAAGCTCAGCAATTCCCTCTTCTGGGAAATGGGAGACCACCCAGGCGAACAATGATAGGCTGTCCCCTAAAATCTACATATCTGGCTTGCTGTAAATTGTCTGTCATTTCACTCTTCCATTTGTAGAATTATTTTCAAAGTCTGGTCATTAGCACTATTAATTTCAAAAGTTTCTATTATTTTGTTTCCTTTTTTCCCAAAAGTATTCCCCATGCAAAAATATTCTGATTTTTAGTATATCCAATAATATATGCATATCTTTAAAGCTCAACACTTTCAACTAAAGAACAAAGTAGTCTGTAATTTACGCTTTATCCCAAGCCCCAAAATTTTCAATGTGTGTGTTCTCATGTGAAGAAATCCAATGCTTCCAACATATTCTTTGAATGTTATGTTTTCTTTTCTAAACAAACAATGTGATGATCAATTTCAACCTTATGCCCAGGCTTCTATACAAGTGTGTTTCCCATTAAAGTTCATCATAACTTTTCCAAATGTGTTTCTCAAACAAATCAAGATTCTTTTATCCCTATATAGCTAAATAGTCTTGATTTAATTTGAGAGAAATTTCACATATCAGAGGTCAACAGAAATTGTAGCTGAGTGCCACTGTTAAAATTTACATTGCACTTAAAAAGATTGAAAAGATATAATATACATCACCTTTTATGCTCAAAATTTAGAAACTTCTTAACTCCTTTTATCCCTGTGTTCACTCAGTGAACTTTTGTTTTTACCTTTATTGAGGTATAATTGACAAATAAAATTGTAATATATTTAAAGTGTATTTGATGATGATTTGATATACGTATACATTTTGGAAGGATTCTCCCCATCAAGTTAATTAACGTATCCATCACCTCATATATTTACCTTTGTGTGTGTGTGTGTGTGTGTGTGTGTGTGTGTGTGAGAGAGAGAGAGAGAGAACATTTAAGTTCTATTGCCTTAACAAAATTCAAATATTTAATACAGTGTTATCAACTATAGACACCATGTTATACATTCGTATCTTTAGACTTCATTCATCTTAGAGCTGAAAGTTTGTACCCTTTTTACCAACCTCTCCCTATTTCCTCCACGATCTATTCCCTGGAACCTACTTTTCTACTTTGTTCCTATGAACTTGACTTTTTAAAAAATTCTGCATATAAATGATACCATGCAATCTTTGTTTTTCTCTGTCTGGCTTATTTCACTTAACACAATGCCCTCAAGGTCAATCCAAGTTGTCACAAGTGGCAGAATTTCCTTCTTTCTCATGGCTGAATAATATTCTATTACATATTTAGATATAAGTCTTGGCTACTGTGAATAATGCTGCAATGGATATGGGGGTGCAGATACCCTTTGATATCCTGTTTTCATTTCCTGTGGATATATACTTAGAAGTGAGATTGCTGGATCATATGGTAGCTCTATTTTTAACTTTTTGAGGAAAATCCCTACTGTTTTCCACAGTGGCTGCATCAATTTACATTCACCAACAGTGCAGAAGGGTTCCCTTTTCTCCACATCCTTGCCAACACTTGCTATCTCTTGTCTGTTTGATGATAGCCATTCTAACAGGTGTGAGGTGAAATCTCATTGTGGTTTGGATTTGCATTTCCCTGATGATTAGTGATATCGAGCACCTTCTCATGTACCTCTTGGCCATCTCTATGTCCTCTTTGGAAAAGTGTCTATTCAGTTCCTCTGCCCATTTTTAAAACAGAATTGTTTGGGGGATTTTTGCTGTGTGAATTCTTTAAAATTTTTGCGTATTAAATCCCTATCAGATATATGATTTGCAAACATTTTCTTCCATTCCATAGGTTGCCTTTTCATTTTGTTGGTGGTTTCCTTTGCTATGCAGGAATTTTTATTTTGATGTAGTCGCACTTGTTTATTTCAGTGACTCTTAGCTTTTAAAATCCAAGTCCCTGTTGTTAATTTTGAAAAATTTCAAACTTATAGCAAAGTTGAAAGAATTTTATAGTGAACACCCACATATGAATCACTTTTTACTATACCTTACTACTCGTCTTTTACCATACCCAGGTACACTTTTGATAAACATAAAACAACTGTCATCCCCTACGCCCCACAGTCTGACGCACAGGTTATCTTAAGAATTTCTGCTGTCATCTGTGTATCCCCACCAGAAAAAAAAATTTTTTAAAGCTTTATATTGTTTGTTTTGAATTATAATGATAGCAGGTTAAAAAATAATAATGACTACAATGGATTGAAAAGTAAGAATTCAAGAGATCATAATAAACTTGAACAAAAATTCATTGGTCATCTTTGCAGGTTTCTGGTACCAGTTCACCACTCTGAAAATGAATTAATAAATTGAAAAAATAAAGCATTTGTTCTGTTTGCCCTGTACAAACTGTATTTCTGGGTAACTAAATCTTCAACAAGAGAAAGTTATTTATAGAAGAATTACAGCTAATAAATGCAGAGAGACTGGAAGAAAAGTCACCTTTTGCAACCCCTTAATGAAATAAAGGAACTAGACAAACATCAAAGGCTACTAAAACCTTTAGGAAAAGGTGGAGAGGGAATATTATAATGGGGTAATCTGGCTGACAACTCCTGAATCTACCAATCAATCTTAGCATCACCAACTGTAGGACAAAAGACATTGTGGGTCTCCTGAATGATGTAATAAAGAGTACACAATACCATCTATAAAGTGTTCCTTCCTTTAAAAAAAAAAAAAATTGCACTAGAACCTAAGTCAAGACTCTGAATAGCTCTACCTCCCAGTTACAAAAAAAAAAAAAAAAAAAAATACAGGCGATGGAAGCACTAGAAGCACAAGGTAAATAGTACCATGAGGAAGCCAGCAAACAAATGCAGAAAAATAGGACATTATTCAGGACCAATGAGCTGCTTTATTCAACAGCTGAAGGATATTAAAATGAAGGAGGGTAATAAGTGGAAGTAGATTAAAGAAACTTAAGAAACACATTAACCAAATAATAATTGAGGACCTTGCTTACATCCTAATTGAAACAAATTGATTGTAAAAAGACATTTTTAAGATAGTTGAGGAAATTTGGATATGAAATGAATAGTAGATGACATTAAGCAATTATAAAATTATTTAGTTGCTTTAATAGCATTGTGATTATGTTTAAAATGTCCTAGATCTTACAGTTAAGTACCAAAGGTGAAATGCTGTAATATTTGGGATTTGCTTTAAAATACTCTAAAAAATTATGGAAAGATAGATAAAGCAAGATTAACAAGATATTCTCTACACATATGATGTTTGGATGCTTTTATTAAAAGAGGTTAAGAAAGAATAGAAAAAATGTCATCAGGAGTGGTAATGATAAAGGAAGGCACGTGAGGGAGAAAGAATAGAGTTACCCATGGTTCATTAGCTTTAAAATATGTTATATTTAGAAAATTAAGTGAATAAATAGGAATGTGTTGAAAAATTATGCTGAGGTTGTATTGTATATGTGGGGGTGTGCGGGTGGTAGTCCTTTAATACCACATTAAGAATTTAATTATTTATTTTGTAATAAATATAAACCCAGGAAGGAACTTTACACTGAACAGTAATTAACCTTGTTTTGAAAAAAAATACGTTACCTTTAAAGTTTTTTGCATTCAACCAATATGAAATCACTTGAGCATCACTTATTTTTTTTTTTTAATAAATTTATTTATTTTATTTATTTATTTTTGGCTGCATTGGGTCTTCATTGCTGCACACGGGCTTTATCTAGTTGTGGTGAGCGGGGGCTACTCTTTGTTGTGATGCGCGGGCTTCTCATTGTGGTGGCTTCTCTTGTTGTGAAGCACGGGCTCTAGGTGCTCGGGCTTCAGCAATTGCAGCAGGCAGGCTCAGTAGTTGTGGTTCGCGGGCTCTAGAGCACGGGCTCAGTAGTTGTGGCGCACAGGCTTAGTTGCTCCGTGACATGTGGGATCTTCCTGGACCAGGGCTCGAACCCATATCCCCTGCATTGGCAGGCAGATTCTTAACCACTGTGCCACCAGGGAAGCCCGAGCATCACTTATTTTAAAAAAAGCTTTTTTGTTCATCCATTTTAAAAATATACAATAATCTTATAATAGTGAAAAGTTGTTTTTAAACCATTTTCTACCTCCTAAGATTCTGAGATGCTCTGTATTCTCTCCTTCCCACCCACACCCCATCATTAAGTTGAGAGTTTCCATTTAATGTGTGTATGTGCTGTGGGGCGGGTAGCAGACAGAGGGCAGAGAAGCAAGAGGTCCTAGGGCATCAAAGGGTGAGAAACAGAGGCAGAATGAATTGTGGGAGCTGACGCCAACCTCTACTACCTGAAACCTTGCCATTTTCCCCACTACAAGATATAGAAATGAAGCACCAAGGAAATCATGCCCAGACAGATTTCTGGCAGACTTTGCCTTCAGCTGGAACAGATAGAAGGAGACGGTCTATTGGATCCAAAGCAAGAAGATCAAGGAGTGGAGTAATGAAACTCTCAGTTAGGGTTTGCAGACTTCAAGTTCAGGGAGCATTCAGCCACTCTGTCAGCCTCCTTAGGCAAGCAGGAGTTTTCCCTAAACACGGACGCCTCAAGTGACTCCTTTCATGGGAAAGCTAAACAAAGCTTCTCTGGGTAAGTCACTGCAAGGAGTCCTGGAGAGATTTGGCAGCAGCTTCAGGCTTCATAGGGAGCTGGCAGAGGCAGCAGAGAAATGAGGTCGCACAGTGTAGGAAAAATCTCCTGACAGAGGCAAGCATTCAACATTAGAGAACAGATACAAGTGGCAAAAAAGTGGTATTGATGAAAGGGAAGAAATGAATAAGGGTAGGGCAAGCATGCCCAATGTGTTGATCTGGTGGTGAGAGTCACCATGACAGGTTGGGGACCTAAAAAATGCAGAAAGCAAGAAAAGAATGAAAAAAAGAGAATGTGGTGGGGGGAAGGAAATTAGGGGGAGAAAGGAAAAGCAAGCAAGCATGAAAGTGGATACTGAGGGACTTACCTGGTGGCGCAGTGGCTAAGAATCCACCTGCCAATGCAAGGGACACAGGTTCGATCCCTGGTGTGGGAAGATCCCACATGCCGTGTAGCAACTAAGCCGGTATACCACAACTACTGAGCCTGTGCTCTAGAGCCCACGAGCCACAACTACTGAGCCTGCATGCCACAACTACTGAAGCCTGTGCGCTCTAGGGCCCACGTGCCACAACTACTGAGACTGCGTGCTGCAGCTACTGAAGCCCACACACCTAGAGCCCGTGCTCCGCAACAAGAGAAGCCACCGCAATGAGAAGCCCGCGCACCACAACGAAGAGTAGCCCCCGCTGGCTGCAGCTAGAGAAAGCCCGCGTGCAGCAACCAACACCCAAACGCAGCCAAAAATAATAATTAAAAGAAAAAAAGAGAAAGAAGAAAAAGAAAGTGGATACTGAACCAGCCTAGAGAATCTTTATACATCTTTAAGGTATAACACATTTACCCCAACATACCATGGAATGAGATATATGATTTGCAAACATTTTCTTCCATTCCATAGGTTGCCTTTTCATTTTGTTGGTGGTTTCCTTTGCTATGCAGGAATTTTTATTTTGATGTAGTCGCACTTGTTTATTTCAGTGACTCTTAGCTTTTAAAATCATTATTCTCATGGAAGAATAATATCAAGGTAGAATATCAGGGTTAACTCAGATTACCTTCTCCTTAACATGTGCCATATTTATTAGACATTCAACTGTTTGGATTTTTTCTCATAAATAAACAATATTCTTTGCCTAAATAAATTGTAATGTAGCCCTCATCTACTGTTCAAGAAGAATAAATATAGAAGCAATTTTGCTAGAAGTTTATTTTTATTACTTGCTCAAGTATTGGCTTCTGTTTCAAAGTATGTCACAAGCCATCTCCTATTTCTTCCCTGCCCAGGCTCACCATGCACTTTGAAGGTGGCTGCCCCAACAAAGGAGATGGATCTCTCCAGCCTACTTGTACCAATGTGTGTGCCATTTCATCCTGCCCTCTCACCTTTGCTCTTCCCCAATTCCATTCCAGTATTTCCTAGTCTTTGATACTTTAGGCTTTGCCTCTCCATTATTGGACTCAACAGTATGATTCTATTTACCTGGCTTTGACTTTTAAATATTTGCTAGCCTAGGAGTAGCTTTTCATGCTCTGGCTAGAGTGGAAGAGAGAAGGAGAAGCTGGCACAAATAATAGAGTATTGGCAGCCTTCAAGTGTGTCTAAGCACAACTTTGATGGATGCCAAGAATAGCATTTATAGCATGTGAATCCTTGCTGGGAGGCCCTGCAAAACTAGGCTTCATTCTCCTCTCTGTCCTCCTGCTATTGGTTACCTTGGTTTCCCGCCTTCACTTGATCTAGCACTAATGTCTAAAAGAGTGATTCTCAACTTCAACTGCTTGTTAGAGTCAACTAGGGGACTTTAGCAAATACTGATGCTAAGGTCCTAGCCTCCGTGATTTCATTGCCATCAGCCTGGGGTGCTGGTTGGGCTCTGGGATCTTTCAGATCTCCTCACGTAATGTTATCATAGAGCCAATGATAAAAATCACTGCCCTAGAAACATACCCCAGAGTTCTGGTTGCCTAAGTGATTCCAATCTGACCAATCCCTATTTATTTACATTGGGGAGGAAAGGGGATTGAATATATGATAACTGAAGTATCATTTACTAATAAAGTAACAATTCTGAAAATGATAGAGCCAATCCAAGTGTATCAATATGCATTGGAATGCTGTAGCATTACCTTAGGCCACTAAAATAAATTAACATGTCATCTAGACTAAATGCAAGGAAGATGTTCATGTTGCACTTGGTGCAATGTGGAGTATGGGAAGAATGAAACCAGAAATACGTGGTATTCATAATAGACAGTCAAAGCCACATACAATTCAAGGGGTTTACGGAGTGCATGAGGAGAAGGTGCCAAGCACTTAAGAGAAAAGGAACCAGAGCTGCAGCCATGGGACGTGGGACCAATGATTAGGAACAGGAAAATAGAAAAGGCAACAAGAGACATTTACTAGTTGATTCCAGTTAATTCCAGTGGAAGGAATATTGTACAAAGCCTGGTCAATATTTGCCAAATTGTGCTGTGCAAGTATAACCTGACACCTGATTGCTCACAGGTCCTAATAAAAATGCTTCGTTTTGTTTTCCTTTAAACACATTGTATTAGTCCGTATAAGCTGAGCTATGCTGCAGTAGCAAATAATGTCTCCCCTACAAAATCTCAAAGGATCAATACCACAAAATGTCTCAGTCACACACCATGTCCATTAGGAGGAGGTAGTAGTCATTCAGGAGCCCAGACGGACGAAGCAGCCACTGTCTCAGATGTTGCCATCCTCATGTCAGACCAAAAGAAATGTCATGGAAAATCTTGCACTGACATTTAAATGCTCCCATTCAGAAGTGACCCAAATTATTTCTATTTATAACTCACTGGCAATAACTGGTCACCTGGCCCCATGCAATGAGAAGGGATCAGGGAAGTGTAATCTAACCATGTGCTGAGAAGAGCGGAGGACCAGAAATATGACCAGCAGTTCAAATGGTACCACCATCTTCATGGTGAAACAGTCAGCCTTTTCTTGTTTTTCTTGTTTTTCATGGAAACAGCTATGTATAAAGATACGTCATGTTATATAACTCGGTTGTACCCACTAAAATGTAACGAGGGAAAGAAATTTTGTTTTCTTCTGATGTGTCCCTAGGGCCTAAAACAGTTCCTGTAACATGAGAGAGTTTAAACAAATATTTTTGGATAAATAAAACTCTTGTGAGAAATAAGAATAGGCAGAGAAAGAGAGCTAAGAGTAATGTTATCATTTATCAGAGTGACTATCACTAACTTGCTATTAATTATTTCAAAATCACCAAGAAATTTCCATAGTCAAATGATTCACCAACTGTATTGAAATGATGCTGTCACCACTTTATTAAATTGCTTCAGAAGGCTTACCCCAATTAAGATCAAGTACAAATCCCATCATAGACTATGCCCAACACCACATATTTAACCACAAATAGCCAAGTCAGTCTTTAAAAAAATTTTTTTAAAGAGGATGGGCAAAGAGATGGCCTTGTCCTCTGAGATACTGATCTCAACAAATAGAATAACAGTTCATACTCCTGCACCTGCATGGGAAGTCAATCATTTATATTGATCTGGATTTTCCCTAAATTAATCTATAAATTTAGTGCAAACCATTCAAAATTCTAGTTGGGCTTTTTTCTCCATAAAATTATTTCCATTTTCATTTCATCAAGTTCCTAACTTCCATAAGTCACCAAATTTCATCCAAAATGCCTTTGACATTTGCACAACAGCTGGATTGGTTTAGGAGAATGCTTAAGACCACTGAAACTCTCTGGTGAATTTGCTAAGAAATAAAACCATATGAGGATAACCATCATGTCATCTTGGGAGAAGCCCTGGGGCCCTGTCCTCTCCCACCCTGGGGCCACCCGCAGAGTGTAGCAATGGAGACTCTAAGCATGGGGTCTTTCCCCCTTTCCCAGACTCCGGATTCTCCCAACCTTGCTCTGGACCTTGTGACCAGTTAGACGGAGCTGCCCAGAGAAACCAGGCTGAGACTTGCCTCTGATCCTGGGCCCAGGGTCTGGGATGCGTGGGGACAGAATCTGACCATTTTGCAGTTCGAGTCCAACAGGGAAGCCCAGTGTTACTCATATGGTGACAAGTAACATCATATGGTGACTGGTATGAAAGTAGAAGAAGCCATCATGACAGGAGGGGTTCAAGCCTCCTGGCCTTACCCAGATGGCTCTGCATTCTGGATGGTGGTCTTTACTCACAGTCAGAAAGAAAATGTGGCCTCTCAAATGGAATGACACAAGGTTCAAAGGTAGCTGACTGGCAGATTAACCCTGGCCACTCACCAAATCAGGACAAGAACTGAGTCTTATTCCTGTGTTCACCCCCAGCATCAGCTGCCTTCCTAGAACATGGTGGAGGTTCCTGAACTTCTCCTGAAGGGAGTTAAACAGAAAGCAGGTCAGGATGTTCTGAGTAGACCGTTCATGACTAAGGGCTGGTTAACCCCAACAGAGGTTCTGAAAGGGGCTTTTGTTTCTCTTACACCCCTTTGAACTTTTCTGTCTAGTGAGGGACCAACCATGGGCTTGAGCTCTGTCCAGCATTTATCTGGCATTGGCTGCTAGTCACAGCGTGTCTTTTAACCCTGAAAAGGTGAGGGACCCAGGAGAGTACACCTGGCCCAGGTATGCCTGATATCACCCTGGAGTTGGTCTGGGCAGCTGACCTCCCTGCATGGAGCTGAGACAGGGGAGCCCCCAGTTTCTGGCCTGTGGGATCCACCCCACTCCTTGGGTAGCATGGACCTCCTGGGTGTTCTTGTCTCTCAGGTGGCCTGCTTGACCTTTCCTTTCTGAGCTGTGTTGACTCACCTTTATCCCCTGAGATTCCTCATTTCATAACCCAAATTCTGCTCTCCTCTCATACTCCAAATTCATATCCCAAGTCTGCTCTCCCAGAATGACACTGTGGATACTTTGCCTAGAATCTTTCCAGTCCTGCTTGGGGCGTTTATAGGTTTATACAAACACTCGCTTTATAATCTGTAGATGGTCCTGATTCAGTTTTTACAGCAAACATTGTGTGATAAACTAAACATCTTTCTTCATTGGTAAATGTAACTCTATTGCATCATTCTTTTACAGCTGTTTAATTTCCACAGGACAGATGATTCATAAATCCTTTCCCCTCTCTGGTTATTTCTTAATTTTCTCCTAGTAAAGATAATACCACAGTCATGTATTTTTTCCTCAGATGAGCACACACTAGGACATATAAGGGCAAGGGAGCCAGGCTGCATGGGGTGGGTCCTGCCTGTCCCTCTTACAGCTGTGTGACCCTGGATCAGTTACTTAACTCACTGTGCCTCAGTCTTCACATCTGTAAAATGAGCCTGCTGTGGAAATCTTGCAGGTAATATAGCAACATAAAAGGTTTATTGCCACTCTTAAGTTCCCTTCTAGTGACAAGAACGATGAAATTATGGTAAGGACTGATCAGAGGTACCATCACATTAACTCTTAAAAAGCAACTGTCCTGTTTTAAATTCATTTCTGGCAAAACAAGGTCAGATTCTTATTTTTATATTTCCAATTGACAAATACCACTACATAGTTTTAAAAGGTAAAATGTCATTTGAAATTGCTGTTCTCTGTTTCTGTAACTTGAGATACTGCTGATGAGATGGGGGAATAGTTATATATATATTTTTTAATTTATGAAAACCACATTTATTAACTGTAGGTGCTATAGCCACAGTGTGCACGTACCGTCCAAGCTTTCTAGTCTGACCACTCCCATTTATTTTTTCCTGCAAGTGGAAAAATCTCATAGCTTTTTTTTTTTTTTACTTTGTACATAGCTGTTTTCTGTATCAACTTGCTTCTTTAAATAGACTGCTATAAAAATTGCATCTGAGCAAGGTTTTAACTCTTGTTGGAACAGACTGTTGCTGGGTAAGCAGTCAGTCTCAGTGACGTGACGGAGCACACGGGTGTCAGAGCCGGGGCTGGGTGAAGAACCCGTCGATGCATGGAGTGGGCCCACACTGAGGATTCAGAGCCTCTGCTCATTGTCAGAGAAGCCCCGTGGGATGGTAGATGGGTGCAGTGTCAGAGTTCAGGCCAGGTGAGGGGCATGTCCTTGTGGAAGGAGGGAGCCCAGTGGGTGATGCAGGAGTTCACCAGTGATGGATTGTCTACCAGTGATAGCAATACCACTCCCCTTGCCAATGCTTAGGAGGGCATGTGATGCCATTCTGGCCCAGGATACCTGAAGGGAAGCATTCAGGGAAAGAAAGACTCCCTGAAAGGTTTTCACTCTTGGAAGGTGAAAATGGAAAGTCGCCCCTCTTATTTCTCTCAATAGTGGCATGTCAAATTGTGAAACCTGGAACTGCTACTGCTGACCTGTGTTGGGGGGAGGCAACCTGAAAAGAAAGTTGCCTTAGAGGAGTGTAGCCTTTAAAACGAGCAGAGTTCTGGAGCCCCGTTCCTGACTGTATGGAGCCCAGAACTGCTTTCCTTTGGACTTCTTGTTAGGGAGGCAAGGCATTTCTTTACTGTTGAAACAAGTAGAGCCTAGTGTCCTGATACTATAATGAAAGACATCCTCACTGATAACTACACCTTTCCTCCAAGGTTAGCACCTATCACTGCCAACGAGTCTGCTAGTGGCTCTGTGCACGACAAGTCAGAAGGACTTGGAAGCAACAACCAGGATCATTTATAGATAAACAATATAAGATCCAGGGCTTAGAAGCTGCCCTGGGAAAATGCCACAGCCAGACTTTATGATTTTCCAATGGGTCTCTCTTATGTGGAACTCCAGACAAGAGCTTTGGGGTCATTCCACCAGTTAAATGAAGCTTCTTAAAAGTTCCTACTTAATACAAAGTGTGAACTTGTTATGTTACCATAGCTACCCTACAGTTTAGGTGTGAGCCATATTTAAGTTACAAAATTTAATAAAAAATAGTTTATTCAAACAAGAATCGTACAGGAAAAAATTGGCAAGAGGGAACAAAATAGCTGTAGGGTAAGAAGTTAAGCTATGGAAGCTAGACTTTCTTAGCAAAGAAACTGTCAAGTTTATCAATCCAATAATATTCTTGGTAAATACTCTTGTCAAAGGACTTCTGATGGAATTCCTGAACTTTTAGAGAAAACAGAACCAAAAAATACCAAGAGATCATGTCAAAGAACAGAATAATTTTGATAGTAGAAGTCACTTTCAGCATGGCCACACCAAGATAAACAGTTATGGGAGTGCACTTGTAATACTTTGAGTCATTAATTTGTAAATGACAAGGATTGGAAATAAGGGATTTTCTTCACCCCAAAGACATCCTAGTTGCTAAAGCTATGATACAAAATATAACAAAAGTCAACAAAAGGAAGTTGAAAAGGAATGTATGTAATCACACCAAAGGCAGGATGCATGACATTTTCCACCAACTAACATTACTATAGGTAGATGGATTAACTACTTACACAATCTGACTTAGAAAATATTATTTAAAATAATGTCATATAAAGGGCTTAGTTGACCTCCTTTGTCGAATGGTATTCACACTTTAGTGACAGTACTTAAAAAGTTTATTAGTAAAGATAGGAATGCAGTAAAATATTTTTAGACCACCTACATTTAGCATACATTAAATTACACAACACATTCTTTTTAGTAAATGCTCTTTTTATAACATTCATTCTAGTTACTGATAGAAAATGCAAACAGGGTTATGATATTTAACTAATTCACAAAATGCAGCTGTACTTCAAACTCTTGGCAGCTGTCCAATAATTTTAATGTAAATTTATATATAGAGAGGGAGAGAACAGGAATTATTTCAAATTTTTCTTATTCCTAATTTGGGGGACGGGTGGGGCAGGGAGATCAATAGATGCAAACTCTGGGCAAGTGTTGCAATAAAAATTAGAGTCAGTGTGGGCAGGATGTAGATCCAAGAAACAACGTGTATATGTGAAAATGCCATGACATTACGTGGTACTCCCTCAAGATAATATTACCACATCAACTAACTTGGTCACACTCTTGATTTAACGTGAGAACTCTAATGCAAACCAGCTTAAACCAAAAGGAAAGTATACGTTGACCCGCATAACCAAACTGCAGTGGAAACACGCATGGAGCAAGCTAGAACCAAGAACTCACATGCCATTAGACTTGATCTTCTCTTGCTCTGTGTGTTAGTTTTATTTTCCTCTACTGTAGCTCCAGTTTCTATATAGAATGAAACATGGCTGATGGCAGTCTCTAGGCTCATATAATAATAGCTTAATGATAGTGAAAAGATTCTAGAGAAGGATTCTGATTGGCCTGGCTTGTGTGATTGACCAATAATTGTGGCTAGAGTTGTGAGGTCTGGATAAGCTTAAACCCCCACCTTTAGACCAAAAACTGTGGCAGAATAAAAACCATATGATCATCTCAATAGATGCGGAAAAAGCTTTTGACAAAATTCAACATCCATTTATGACAAAAATTCTCCAGAAAGTGGGCGTAGAGGGAACCTACCTCAACATAATAAAGGCCACATACGACAAACCCACAGCAAACATCATTCTCAATGGTGAAAAACTGAAAGCATTTCCTCTAAGATCAGGAACAAGACAAGGATGTCCACTCTCGCCACTATTATTCAACATAGTTTTGGAAGTCCTAGACACAGCAATCAGAGAAGAAAAAGAAATAAAAGGAATACAAATTAGAGAAGAAGAAGTAAAGCTGTCACTGTTTGCAGATGACATGATACTATACATAGAGAATCCTAAAGATGCCACCAGAAAACTACTAGAGCTAATCAATGAATTTGGTAAAGTTGCAGAATAAAAAATTAATGCACAGAAATCTCTTGCATTCCTATACACTAACAATGAAAGATCAGAAAGAGAAATTAAGGAAACAATCCCATTCACCATTGCAAAAAAAATAATAAAATACCTAGGAATAAACCTACCTAAGGAGACAAAAGACGAGTATGCAGAAAACTATAAGACACTGATGAAAGAAATCAAAGATGATATAAACAGATGGAGAGATATACCATGTTCTTGGATTAGAAGAATCAATACTGTGAAAATGACTATACTACCCAAAGCAATCTACAGATTAAATGCAATCCCTATCAAATTACCAATGGCATTTTTTACAGAACTAGAACAAAAAATCTTAAAATTTGTGTGGAGACACAAAAGACCCCGAATAGCCAAAGCAGTCTTGAGGGAAAAAAACGGAGCTGGAGGAATCAGACTCCCTGACTTCAGACTATACTACAAAGCTACAGTAATCAAGACAATATGGTACTGGCACAGAAACAGAAATATAGATCAATGGAACAGGATAGAAAGCCCAGAGATAAACACACATACTTATGGTCAACTAATCTATGACAAAGGAGGCAAGGATATACAATGGAGAAAAGACAGTCTCTTCAATAAGTGGTGCTGGGAAAACTGGACAGCTACATGTAAAAGAATGAAATTAGAACACTCCCTAACACCATATACAAAAATAAACTCAAAATGGATTCGAGACCTAAATGTAAGACCGGACACTATAAAACTCTTAGAGGAAAACATAGGAAGAACACTCTTTGACATAAATCACAGCAAGATCTTTTTTGATCCACCTCCTAGAGTAATGGAAATAAAAACAAAAATAAACAAATGGGACCTAATGAAACTTAAAACCTTTTGCAAAGCAAAGGAAACTACAAACAAGACGAAAAGACAGCCCTCATAATGGGAGAAAATATTTGCAAACGAATCCATGGACAAAGGATTAATCTCCAAAATATATAAACAGCTCATGCAACTCAATATTAAAAAAAACAAACAGAGAACAAGGGGGGCGATGGGGGACAGCACCACACCTGCTGTGACTGGATACACTTCTGGTGCTGCATTCATACAAAGCACCTGGCCAAAACCCAGGTGGTTCCATGGGGGATAGCACCATCCATATTTAGAGAGGGACCTCTACTCTCAGTAAGAACATTGGTGCCCTCAAGTCAGGACACCCCTCTGACTTAGAGGAGGCAGCGTCGTGTTTGGAGGCTCCTGGTCAGGGCAGCTGTGCCTGTGCTCATCTGAGTCTGGCAGCCTCATAACCTGCTCAGGGCTTTATAGGAGCCATCAGCTAATTCCTTTCTTCTATGAAGAAACTCAACAAATGAAGAGCAGATCTTATTCTGCAAACTGTGAACTTTGCAATGGACTTTGCCTCATTGGAAAGTGGCTCAGCCCCTTTAAGTGAAACTTAACCTCCTCTCTTCCTACAGCAAGCCAGAGGACCACACCTCAGGGGTGTGCAAGAGTGTGTGTGTGTTTGTGTTGGAGTGTGAGGAGCATATGAGCCCAGTTCAGAATTACACCAGACTTGTGAAGTTCCAGTTAGGAGAATGGAAGAGAGCTGCATGTATCATCCACTGTGCCATCCCTGGCTTGACTGTTATCTTGGCCGACCCAAGCTCCCGGCCAGTTTTCCCTAGACTTGGAAATGTCAGGATGCCCACAGCTGTTTTCAGATGCTTCCTCTCCCCCTATGCATTTGCCTCAATGGGCCCTTCTCTTTCCCAGTTTTATGTGTGTGTGTGTGTATATATATATATATATGTCAATAAAACATTTTTCGTATTAAAACAAAAAACACACATTATCTCCATTTCTGAGTGTCAGGAATCTGGGTGTTCCTCAACTAGGTGACTCTGGCTGAGTCTCCCACGAGGCTGCAGGGCTGTGGCCATCTCAAGGCTCCTTTGGGGGGACCTACTTCCAAGCTGGCTCACATGACCATTGCAGGCTTCAGGTCCTCTCTGGCTGTTGGCTAGAGACATCAGTACCTTGCCATATGGGCCTCCCCATAGGTTAGCTCACAACACGGCAGCTGGTTTACCTTAGAGTGGGCCAGAGAACAAGAGAGGGTGCCCCAGACAGAAGCCACAGTCTTTTTGTAAGCTGCTCTCAGAAGTGATTGATAACCCATCCTTCTGCTGTATTCCATTCATTAGAAGTGAGACCAAAGTCCAGCCCGCTTGCAAGGAGAGAGGATTAATAATACAGGAAGTGAAGACCAGTGGGGATCACTGGGGGCGTTGTAGAGTTTGCCTGCTATATGTGTGTGTGTGTGCATGTGTGTACATGTATATGAATATATACATGCATGCACACACATGTATTTATGTGTGTATGCACACATATATACACATATATATACAAATGTATACATACCCACACATTTATATATAGAGAGAATTTATGCTTGAAATGCCTGATTGTTACATCATATGTGTGAAAAAATTCAGCATTCTTAACAGCACTAACAAGACTTCTCTGCTAGCTCAAGCCAAACTATCAATAACTCATCAAGCCTAAACTGAGCAAAGTGAGGGAAGGGTTAGTAATTTCAATGACATCACACAATGAAGTCCTTTAATAGAAATTAATATTTGTGACTTGTATGACTTTTCTACCCAGTACCACCTCTAATTTCAGGCAAGGGGGCTTCTGACCTAGGCTCCATGACTTAGAGGGCCCTGCTCAGTTCTTCCACTGGACTCTTTCCCCACCACTCCCACCCACTCCACTGTGGGAAAAGTGGATGAACCCACCTGGAGTTCTTGCCCCCTCCTCTTTTTCACACTCTATACCTAGGACCCTGATGGATATGTGATTCCCTAGGTGCAAGGGATAGTCAAAGCATAGCTATTTGGTGAGATAGACAGAGCTTAGACATGGAGTTCTTGGGAGAAGATGTGAAATCACACTGAAGCAAACTCAGGTTTGGAATTGAAAATTATATTATTTGGTTAAGCTGGGGTTCTGTCTAGAGGTTCCTAGCTTTCCCAGACAGTATGGTATGTTTCCAAATCTGAACCACTTCCTGTTCCTATACAGGGAGGTATTTAGAGGATCATGTGTGAATTTTGAGAGAAAACAGGTATGTAAGGATGAAGTGGAAATGGCTGCTTTCCTGAGAGTTTAAGAAATATTACATGTGGGCAATATTCCTTCAGAACCCCAATAACTAAGCATGCCGTAGGGTTGAGGAGAGACTGATACTTCCTCCATTAGCTCAGAACCCACCACCATTCTGATAACTCAAAAAATGCAACACTTAGAGCATCGGACGATAGCGTGGACCCTGGAGGTCAGTGAAGGGGTACTTTTGGAGATAGAGAGATGAAATTTATTTAAGCAGTCTAAAGGGCAACAGGCATTAGCCAGGGAGAAGAGAGCAAAGGAAGACAGCTTTGCAGGATGCTACAAGATGACTTGAGGCAACTCACTGTTGACTTCAAGAAATATATGGAAAATTCTTTACAGATCTAGCTTGTAAAGCTTCAGTCACTGGCATTTGCATGGTAAAAATTAAGCAATTAATATGAAACAACAATTCACAGAAAAATAAAAATGACCAATAAACATTTGAAAAGACACAACTTCACTAAATAAATACAATGAAAACATTGAGATAAAATTTTTCTCTAATTAGATTAGCAAATTTCAACAAGATTGATATCATCCTACAAAGAAAGGGACACTCATGTATGATTCATTAATATCATCAAGGGATTTCAGCTAATGGAATACTAACCCAAGAGCACAAAAACATTTAATACAGCATTGTTTATCATAGCAAAAAACTGGACAATGTAAATGTCCATCAATAGAGTAATGAGTAAATAAACCACAAAATACGTTGCAGTGGAACATGATGCAACAATTTAATTCAGTAGCTGACTTTAAAAGATGGAGGTTCATGAGACGGTAAGGAGAAATATAAAAGCTGAAAAACACATTACATGGATGCATTCCATTAAAAAAAAACAAGAACGAAAACAAAAACCTGCACAAGCAGAAGAAAAAGTTAGCCAGCCACAGTGTGACAGATGCTGGCAGAAAATTTGAGACTTTTGGGTCAGAGACTAACGACAGTTTATTACTCACAGTAACACCATAGCCAGAGTTTGGATATTTGCACCAATTCCCTTAGCCACAATTCCTAGTCCAGGTGATGTGGTCACATACAGTGGCTTGTGTTATAGGAGAGGAACTCTGAGCTTAGGGAACCCAAATCTTTTATATTGGGTAGTAAGCCTGTCTGACCTTATCGTTATTATAAAGGAGAGAGACATGATCTTTATGATGCTGCACAGTAACAAACAAAACACCCACCCTTTGCTCTGGAGGTAGACACTGTCTCTATCTTCCAAGGCTGTTCACTGTACAAATATCCTTTACAATGCTTTACAATGTGGTCCTGAACAGAGTCAGTCAGTGCCTGTTCTCATAAGATGTGCAGTAACATGAAAGACTCATGTAGAATTCCAAGAATTCCCAACATTCTGTTGTAATTTTCATTTTGGAAAATTTGGAAACAAACAAAACACTGTAGCTGTCAATTAAAATGGTATGTTATTTTACCTAAAGGTATAACAGTGAAAATGTTGATGCTCTGGTCATTATATATCATAAAAAGATATATCTTTTTATACATATAAGAATGTGATTTGATTGTAACTGATATATTACTCATTCTATGCTCATTCTACACAGTAGAAATGGGTGATAATGATTATTTTATTTCATAAATATTATTTTTAAAAAAATTTATTTTATTTTGTTTATTTATTTTTGGCTGCGTTGGGTCTTTGTTGCTACACACAGGCTTTCTCTAGTTGCGGCGAGCGGGGGCTACTCTTCGTTGCGGTGCACGAGCTTCTCATTGCGGTGGCTTCTCGTTGCAGAGCATGGGCTCTAGGCGCGTGGGCTTCAGTAGTTGTGGCACGCAGGCTCAGTAGTTGTGGCTCACGGGCTCTAGAGAGCAGGCTTGGTAGTTGTGGCGCACAGGCTCAGTTGCTCCACGGTATGTGGGATCTTCCCGGACCAGGGCTTGAACCCATGTCCCCGGCATTAGCAAGCTGATTCCCAACCACTGCGCTACCAGGGAAGCCCCCATAAATATTTTTTACTCACTTAGAAAAATAACATCCAGACTGGAATTATTCAAGACAAAATTAAGAAGAGAATTTTTAAAAATTATTTAGCTTTAATGATAGCCATTACATGTGTTATTTTTTCTTACACTTTTTTTTTTTTTACTAGAAAATTGTTCTTGAAAAACAATTACATGTCAACAGCTCCATAAGAATCTTTTACTCTGTGAACAATACATACTACCTGTCTGGGAGAGTGTAATTAAATAATGGATTTTTTTTTTTTTTTTTTTAAATAATGGATTTTTTGAGCTAAACTTCCAACTCCTTCATTTTACTGTTGAAGACACTGAGGCCCAGAGCCATTAAGTGACTTGAAGGTGGCCAACAACTAGTTAACGTCAGAGCTGAGACTAAATCCCACATGCCCTGACTTGGAGCGCAAGGCTCTTTTTTCTTATCCAAATCCACATACGTGGTATGATAGAGCTTTCAAACTGGGTTATGCATACGCCTGCAGGCAATGGCAGCATGCCAGGGAGGTAGAGCCACAGGGTAAACACAGGGTGTCTTGCTTCCATGTAAATATTACTCAAAGATTTGAGAGGGGTTAGGGGGAGCCACTTTATTTTTATATTGAAACAAGATTGATTATAAAGGAGAATGTACATTTTACACAAATTTTTAAAATTTCAGGCTGGATTCCTCAGCTATAATCCCACCAAATGGAGGTAAAAGTTCTCTCTGCTCACTCTGTACGATACTGATACTTCTTTTGTAGATCAGCAATGTGAGGACGTCTAGGGAGAACCTTTTATCCAAGAAGTGCCTTCACTAACCCCCAGCTTTCACATTCCATTTTAAATTTCCATTATTTTAGCCCTTGTGATCAGTTAAATTGTAAATTTTTCTTGACGAGGGAACACATGAAGACCTTATAATAAATGAGTTTCTGAGTTCCTTTCCTAAGAACAGAGCTGTTCTTTTTAAAATTTATTTTCCTCTTCTTAATCGGTATAAGGTAAAAAGATTTAAAAAATTAATCAACAATATAATCTTTAAATGTGATTCTAATAGAAATTAACTTGTTAGTAGTTTACTTCTGTAAGATGCTCTCTGAAAGTATTTTGCATATGGTTCTAAAACTGGCATTTGTGTAATGTACAAAATTGACCAAGTAGTATGCATTTTCCATTTTTCCATGTAAAATATTCATGAATGATATCTGAAATGTTGTAACATATTAACAGCAAATGTGGGAGACAAGAGGCTAGTAAATTATTTTATCCCTTTTCTCAGTGGACCATTCTTCTCATCTGATTTTTATTTCTGGGATAAAAGCTATTTAAACAATAGTTTTCAGATGATTACTCTCTCGATGATAACTGGGAAGACTTTTACCCACCCACCTACCCCAAAAGACTCAAATAATTTTTAGAAGTACTAAAAATAGTGTGTTTGATTTGAGGAATAACAGGATATTACATAGTTTCAAAGTATCTCCCCACAAGAAACCTATACATTACAAAGATAAAATAGTAACTTTACTATTTGACTGGAGAAACTTGGCAGGTATGACCTTAATTGAATAATCAAATGTAACACTACCAGTAACGGGATCAATTGACAGCAACTGCCTCCTGAGGTGATGCACTGAAAAGCACTCAGCATCACCTCTGCAGTATCCCAGCAAAAAGTCCATAACCTGGATCTAGTCACGAGGAGACATCAAACCCAAACTGAGAGCCATGCTACAAAATAACTGGCTTGTACTCCTAAAAATTGTCAAGGTCATGAAATATAAAGACAGACTCAGAAACTGCTCCAGATTAAAGGAAACTAAAGAGAGACAAGATGAAATGCAATGCATGATCTTGGATTTTTTTTTTTTTTTTTTTGCTACCAAGGACATTATTGAAATAATCAGAGAAATATGAATAAGTTCTGTAGATTATATAATAGTATTATAGCAATATTAATTTCTGATTTCAATAATGGGACTGTGTTTTAAAAAGAGAATTCCTTGCTTTTGGGGAAACACACTGAAGAATTTAGGTGTAAAAAGGCAATATATCCACAAATTTCAAATGAGAGAGAGAGCAAGAAAAAAACCCCACAAATGTAAAATATTTACATTTGGAATATTGGTGAAGGGTATTCAGGAATTCTTGTATTATTCTTGCAGCTTTTCTGCAATCCTGAAATTATGTCAAAATAAAATATTTCTTTTTTTAAAAAAAAAAATAGTGTGTTTGATTTCTTCACTGAGACTTTTTAAAACGCTCTATTCCGATACCAGCATTTTTTAATGCAAGTAGCTTGACGCACTTCAAAAAATTACATTTAATTCCTAGATTTCAAGTTCAAATTTGGAGCCAAGAAACCAACCCATTCAGTTGAATCAATATTTATTAAATGCAGTGTGTTAGGTCCTGGCAAAAAAACAGTGATGGCACAGACAGAATCCTGCCTCTGAAGTTTCCCAAGCTAGAAGAGAACCAAACTCATAAATAAGATCATAAGATAGTCTGAAGTCTTCAAGATTGGAAGAGACTGGCCAAATAGTGACTCAACTTAGCAAAATAAACCTTAATGCAATATGTTTTTAGAAAATCAAAATTAATGCAAGACATACATGATGAACAAAATGTCAAATTTTCAAATAAAACAGGATCGGCAGTATTGATTTCTTTTCCTTTTGCCTTAAGCTCCCCTAGGACTCTGTCAGGCACTGCTTCACCCCTACCCTCCGGGGCGGCCAGTGGTTTCCAGACCCATCTAATTTTCAGAAACCTAAATTTTCTGATATTTAGATCTCAATAAAATAATTATTACTCGGTGACAGCAGGTGGGGTCCTCTGACACACTCATGGTCTCTGGCATACGCTGTCTTTCCGGCATGTATGGCACGCAGTACCCGGCGCAGGGGAAACACTAGTGTATCTGAGGTACGACGCGGGGTGTTGCAGGGTCACACGCGCGAACGTCACAGAAGTCAGGATTTGGCTTCAGATCTTCCCTACTTTGGATTGGCTTTTAGTCAACAAGGTTCTGGTAACTGTTGGTAACCGTCAGAACAATCAGCCGCAGGCCAGGCTGGGTTGATCATAGGTGCTGCTGAGTCCCCCGGTGTCCTGATGGCTGGGGACCTCAAACATCTGCCCTGTGCCTTCCAACACACAACAAGCCAAGCGAAGGTGGCAGATGCCGCCCTGGAAATCAGCCGTAGAGTAAGCATCTCCCCCTTCCCCAGACCACGGAGCATTTCGGGGCGGGGCCAGGGGCGGGGCGGGGGGGTGAGGAGGGGGCCTGTCAGATGCCCTAGTCCGCTGGAAGCCACCCCTGGGGTCCAGGGCGGAGGGCTGGAGCAACGGCGGACCTCAGCCAAACCCCGCACTGGGGCTAGAGGCCTGTAATCACCTGGGTGGGGTTTGGGGACCGCCCCTGATCCACACTAACTGATGTATATTGACTTTTTCCCACTTAATATCTCCTGAATATATAATTATGGCAGTTTAGAGATTAGGTAATAAGGCCATAAATTTGGAGTCTTGACTCTCCAAAGGAGATATATATATATACACATATATATATAACACTGAAATATTTCCCTAAAGTGCAGATCGACACACTGGGGAGGAAAAGTTCTTTGCGGGACAATACAAGCAGAGTTGAGGGCAGTTAAGATAATGGCTAAAAGAATATTTGAGTGGAAAAAAAATGTCAAAATTGTGTTATGCCACTTAGGACCTAGCAAGGTGTTCTTGAGTTCTCACACTTGTCTAGAAAGGCTTGGGGCTATGATGATTAATCAAGGCTGAAAGTTCTGTAATGAACTGAAAACTTCACACTAAATCTTAACTAACTTGTGGTGCATGTGTATTGCATGTAGGTATAGGAATTTATCTATCATTACAGTATGTAAATTCTCAAAGCGAGGATATTTCCTTCTATAGATTTTAATACAGTCTTGATTCTTCTAGGATTTAATAATCCCGTAATTTTCAAACGTTTTTCTCTTTTATCCAGATTTCAAGGCATCGGCAGTAGAAGTTGCTTTTATTCTTTCTATGCTAGAACTGTCTACACTCAAGTTCTGTGTTGGATTGTTTTTATTTTCCTGTTTTGTCAATCAGTTAATTTGAAAGCTAACATTTCCTCCTCATCAGGTTGCTGAAATTGCTCCCCAAATTGAATACCTTTTCTGAGTGGTATCCTCTACCACCCTATGCAACACTGCAGATTCAAATTCTACCTTCTTGAAATCCACCCTCTCAGCTCCCACTGTCTTTTTGTTTCTCTTCCTCACTTTATAACAATCCCCCGTCTCTCTCCTTATCCAGCTTGGTTCTCTCCTCCTCTTTCTAAATATAGACACTTCACGATGATCTTACCTGGGTCCCACTCTCTCCTCTGTGCTGGCCGACTGGCCAGTCTGTACACACCCACCCTGACATCTCTGGTGAGATCCGCTCTCCCACTTGCAGCTTTCTGGTGGACGGCTTGACTTGTATGTTCCACCAGTGCCTCAGTTTCAGCATTTCTCAACTGCAAGCATCTTCCCTCCCAGTCACCTGTCTCATCATCATGTCATCACACAATCATCATCACCTGTGACTTCCCTTGCCCTTATTCTCTGCCTCTAGTTACTTGCCAGTTCCCATCAGTTCTCTTTGTACATCACATGTCATATCTGTTCACTGCTTATTCTCACTTGCTACTGTCCTGGGGCAGGCTCATCAGCTCTTGACTTGATTTTCCAGAGGCAACCTTGCTTCCTATCTGCAGTTCTGTCTGCACCCCAGGCCATCATATATGGTGCTGCTACAGTCATCTTCCTGAGATTTAGCTTTGTCACATCTTTTCTCCAGTTTAAAAATCCTATAATACTTCTCTGTTGCCCCAGAATTGAGTCCAGTGATGAATTACCCAATAGTTATTAAGCCCATTCTTTTACAGCCCGACAAAACAAGGGCACAAAAAAGGAGGAAAAATGATTTTGAAATAGCTTGATATTGCATATTGCTTAAAAGCATTGATGTAGTTGTCATGGGAAAAATCAGAACTTTATTGGAATTCCTTACGCTGATTTTACCATGCAGTTAGTATATATATTTCATGTATATGTATATATATCTCATATAAAATTAAATTAAATTTAAATTTCAGATTACATAAAATATGTGATTTTAAGTTAGCATTCTTAGGACCTATGAAAGTTTTTTTTGAGCAGTAGGTGCATGCTTCTGAGCCTAAATTTCAAAGTTAGCACAAATAATATGACCCTAATCCACCTTTTAAAATTGATTCCTCACAATTGGCTTCCCTGTGCCTTTCCCTGCAGCCAAAGGCTGTACAACCCTAACGCCTCACACGTTCTTCCCCTGCTTTTTCTCCTTTGTGTACTTACTCCCCTGTGTCTAAAATGCCCATCCATCGATATCTGTGTCTAATTTCTCCTCACCGTTGCAGACCCAGCCCAATTGTCAGTGCTGCCCTAAAATCCTCTCAAAGTTCCCAGGGTTCACAGTATTTTCTTCTTCCTCTGAATTCACCAGAGCATATTTTCCTTTTCTCTTAGCCCTTAATATTTGCAACCTTCTTTTGAAACATTGTGTATACTTCCTTCTCTTACTAAAAGTTTAGTCATAGAGAGTAGGCACCTTTCCTGATTCATTGCTACATTTACTAGCTAGTCTTAGACTAAACTAGTCATAGCCTGAACTAAGACAAAGTAGTTTGTGGTTCAATAAATGGCTGAATGATCTGTTTGGACCTACGACTTTAAAAATGTTCATATTAAAGAGTGCTGTTGTGTGCAGCTGTTGTGAAAAATAGTATGGCAATTCCTTAAAAAATTAAATATACAATTACCATGTGATCCAGCAATTCCACTTCTGAATATATACTCAAATGAAGTATAAGCAGGGACTCAGGTATTTGTATACCCATGTTCATAGCAGCATTATTCACAAAAGCCAAAAAGAGGAAACAACCCAAGTGTCCATTGATAGTTAAATGGGAAAACAAAATGTGGTATATACATACAATGGAATGTTATTCAGCCTTAAAAAGGAAGGACCTCCTGGCATACATTACAACATAGATGATTCTTGGAGACATTATGCTAAGGGAAATAAGCCAGTCGCAAAAAGACAAATACTGCCTGATTCCATTTATATGAGGTACTTAGGGTAGTCAAATTTATAGACCGAAAGTAGAAGGGTGGGTGTCAGGAACAGGGGAGAGGGGGAAAGAAATGAGGAGTTAGTGTATAATGGGTACAGAGTTTCATTTGAGGAAGATGAAAAACTTCTGAAAATGGATGGTGGTGATAGCTGAGCAGCAATGTGAATGCACTTAATGCCCCAAAACTGTACAGTTATAACAGTAAATTCTATATTATGTATATTTTACCATAATAAAAAGAAAAATAGTCCAGGGAAAGAATTCCTGTACTTCTTTAGATGAAAGGAATATGCTGCTAGTGAAGTTGTTTGTTGATTGGGAACTGGAACTGCTCCACCACGGATTCACTGAAACTTGAAACTTCTTGGCACATTTTTGAGTTCTTTGGCATTGTGACACTTTCTTGTTACCAGATTCGTATGAAGTTTTTGGTTGGAAGGAAACATGCCATGATAAAGAGCTGTGTAAATAATTAATTACATCAGTGATTCACATATTATGACGATAGTTTCAATTTCCCTTTTCATGTTTTTATTTTCAAAATTTGATTTAAATCCTAAAATACTCATTCCATGGCTAAAATGTTCAAAATGTGTATTAATTTCTGATTACTAAGTTAATATGTGTTTATCATAAAATATTCAAACATTATTGAAAAGTGGTTTGCTTAAAAAGTGACAGTCCCTCATGATCTCAAGTGATAACTTGTTCATAACTTGGAGTGTGTGCGTTTTGTGTGCATATAAATATCATTGGTAACAAAACTGCCAATGACATTTTTACTTAAAAATATATTTTGGATATCTTTATAGGTCTAGATATCCATCTGTCTACATTTTTAAGCTACTGCACAACGTTCTATTGAGAAGTTACATTTTAATTTAACCCATATTCCAATTAATGGGGCATATTTCACAACTACAATGTATGTATGAGATGAGCAGTGGTATTCACATTTTGCACGTGTGTGTATGTACTGGTGTATTTCTGAGTGCTAGATGTGAAACTGTGGGATTAAGTTAAAAGCAAGTTTGTAATTTTAATAGATAGCTGCAAAATTTTAATTCTACTTTGACCAGGCTTTAACATTCCAAACACTTTGGTGAAATTGAGATTGACTGTGTACAGTAGAAGCTGATAGTTTGGATGTTAAATTAAAATCCCCAGATGTGGATGCCTAAGACTGATCCAATGGGTTTTTCTAAGCCCCAGATTCAGCTCACTTACCATGGTCACAAAAATACCCTGATGGAAATGCCTACACCTGAGCCAATAAATTCTCTAAGCCCCAAGATTCAGGTTGTGTAACAGGGTCACAAAGGAAGTTTGGGATATAAATTAGCAGCTGCTCTCCATCCCTGGGGTATCTGTCTTTTTCACTTCTTTAGATATTTCTTCATCCCATTAAATCTAACTCTTCTAATGTCCTCTACTAAATAATAAAACCATTGTCAAAATTTCATAAATCACTTACTGACATTACTACCTCACCACCCACAACAAATCCCAGCTGAAATTTGGTGATTGTTTTGACTCTGGTAATTACAATGTTTGTCAGATTCCAGAAGTGCAATGATTATACTTTCCACTTCTGTTGTGTCTTGTTAGTTTTACTCCCTCATTGACAAATTATAGATGGGTTTTAATTTTTCCATATCGTCTTAGGCCATGTGGCCTATAAATGTTATTTTGTAGTTTAGTAAAGGACCTTAAGAAGAAAAAGCAAAGCAGTTAAATAGCTGTTGTTGGATATGTGTTTTCCAAAAAAAACCCATGGGAATAAAAATTGCTACTTCTCCACCAAAAATTCCCATTGTGCAAGTATGTTAGTAACTCTTGAAACATGAAGACACTGTTTCTTTGCAGAGAAAAGAAAATAACATTTATTCACTCATTCATTCATTTGTCTGACATTTATTGAGAATTTACAGGGTGCCAAGCCCCTATATGATAATGTACATTATACTCTACTCCCTCCACCTCCAACCTTGATACTGAGTGTCTTCTGCAAATATGGAAAACCTACCAAATATCAATCCTTCATGTTTGAAGGTATATTTACAGATATTTAAAGACCAAATTACTCTTCCTCACGGAGAATCGAATACTTGGTTTTGGTGTATATGTACACATACACATTTTTTCTCTTGATTAAAATTTGTTTACACATCTGTGCCCAAGATTAAGGATAATGAAATTCAACCACAAAAATGATTAAGTAATGTATAATTGTAGCGTTGGAATTTATCAGTTTAGAGTAGTTGCCTCCATATTCACCTTTCTTTTGATCTTCTTATAGGCATTATTGTTATTGACTGTAAATGTCTCAGTATTTTTGCTCAGTGGAATGTGGCTTGACAGATTAATTATATGTTATCAGGCAGTTGAAGATGAACTAAAGATATGTGGCCACAAGAAGGATGCTGATGTCTTTGAGCTGTTTCTTTCTCAAAAGTAAGTGTACTTTATATGAGAAATAGAAGAGCATCATGTTATGTTTCATAGATTCAAATGTTCTCTTCCATTGTTTTCCCCTTCTGTGGATAGGCAAGTAGCACACGCTCGTTGGCGTCCACAGTCTCTATTGGAGGTGCAGGATCCTGAAATGGATAAAAACAAAGATTATGGAGTCAGGCTGAGTTTGAATCCCAGTTCTATCTCTTTCAGCTGGGTGATCGTGGGTGGGTCATAAGCCTCTCTGTTAGGGTTGTCAGGTTTAGCCAATAAAAATATAGAACATCCAGTTACATGTGAATTTCAGAGAAACAAATGAATATAATTTTTTTTAGTATAAGTATGTCCCACACTGCACTGGGACATTTGTTGTTTCTTTGAAATTCACATATAACTGTGTATCCTGTGTTTTATCTGGCAAACCTACTGCCTGCATGTAACAGTACTACCTGCTTCACAGCGTTGTTGTGAAGGTTAGGTGAGTTAGTAGAAGGTAGGGAAGGGTCTGGTACACAGTAAGTACTCAATCAGCATTAGTACAGTTAATGTTACTACTATTATTAGAGAATAATGACTCATTATACCACTGTACTATAATAATAACCGCTATTATACTATAATCCCTACCTAACAACATTTATACTAATTTTACTGGTAAGTATGAAACTTCTCCCTTATATAACTTCTTTATATCAACTTCTTTGATTCCACTCCAACTCCCCAAGGTGGCAGACAGCAAAGTGGGTTCTTCTTCTACAGAGCAATCACAGTGCCTGAGATAGAACCCAGGTGGAAGAGGAAGTATGTGTTCCCTTAGATGCTGACAGCACAGGTTTTACTAGCCAACAAGTGACACCTGTGTAGTCACAGTTAGCATTTTCATCATAATGACCGTATTCCTACTCTTCTTTCCCTTCTTCATACTTTTTGATCTCTGTGAATTCCATGTATTATTTTTAAATAGACTTAACATATTTCTACATGTACGTAATATTCGGAACTTAGCTGCTTTTTAAAGAAAATGTCCTACTTTATCAATGAAGTTAATCACTTTATCTCTAGTGATTTGAGGAAATCCTTTATTGATAAACATATTTCTTTTGTTTTATACTAATATGTTTTAGTTTATTAGTACAGTGAATGATATTTAGAATAATATTTATTTTTGTAATGGCCCTGAACCTCTTGGTAGTAAGGGAATATATAGCTGACAAATATAAGATTTTTAAAAATATGCATCTTAGAATGGAACAAGTATGGTAGGTAATTCTGACAAACTTAAGGTCATGCTTTGAACCTTCCTATAGATCAGTTAGTTTTATAATAACAATAAATATTTTTTTTGTCTTCAAAAGATTGCATCTCTAAGCCTTTCATGATTTTAAAAACTGTACACTCTTGATCACTAAGTTAAGTAGATAACAATAAGAAAAGCTTTAAAACACTAGAAAAAAATAGAAATATTGATCTTCTGACAGTGGTAATTGGTGGTCTTCTCAATTAAAGGACAATACGTTTTGTATCCTAAGAATACTAAGTCATCATTTAATCCATTGGGGTACAAGAAATGTTTCACAGTCCAGATGCCAATAAACTGGGTAAACTGGGTTATTTGCCTAAGTCTTTGTTGCCCTTGGAAAATATCCTATCAGTGTTCCCTTGAGAAATCATGCAGCACATATACTGTAACAACAGAGTTGACGTATTATTGCCAGCACGAGTCATTGCCAGCATTAGTAGTAGAATTTCCTATCATTGTCTTCCATTGGCCTCACCTTAAAATGTAACAGCCCATTATTGATTTAGGATGGGTTTATATGCAGAATAAACCCTTCTGACTTGAGTTAAATTCCCCTCAAAAGTGAGCCACTTTATTACATTATCTAATAGCAGAAAGTTCAGCACCAGTACTACTACTACAAGAAAATTAATGACACTTATTTGACACAGTTGATATTTTAAAGCATTAATGTATTAAAATAACTTTCCTGGGAATTCTTGGAGAGATACTCTAAGTGGGGCTTGAGTTTCTCTGCTACCATGTAGTGATTGCTTTATTTTTCATAGGAAATAATGAAGCTAACATAATATCATTGTTGTCCAATGCAATAGTTTAAGTGTGTCAGGGTCCAAATCCCCCTCCCAGAAATTAGCTACACATCTACAGTGAAAGAGGAGAATGCATTATTTGTGTAAATCTATTACAAGTTGCTTTGAAGAAGCCTAGAATATTTTGTTGTGCCAGGGAAGTGCTCGAAGACTAACGGTACATGTCAAAAGGACAAGGTGGTCTGCTTGAAAAGTCTTTTGTTTGGGATAATTTGAGAATAAAAAAAAAAAGTGAGAAAAGATTAAGAAAAAACTCTTCAAATCTGAGAAGGGTGGAGATGAGAAGGAATGAGAGAAATAAAGGG
Organism: Eubalaena glacialis; assembly: GCF_028564815.1. NCBI lineage: Eukaryota > Metazoa > Chordata > Mammalia > Artiodactyla > Balaenidae > Eubalaena > Eubalaena glacialis. The sequence continues at coordinate 58,282,525 of NC_083723.1, read as the reverse complement.
GAGGGGAAGATCTTTTTTATAGAATACCAGCTAATAAATGTAAAAAGAATGAGACCATTAGAAAAATTACCATTTCATAATACCAAATCTACTGATTCAGGTAAAGGTTATTAATCAAAGCTAAAGCCATTAAATAAATAGTTATTGGGGACCACTAATCTGTTCTCTGCAGATTGGCGGTTACCAGAGAGGAGAGGGATTTGGGGGTGGGGCATGAAATAGGTGAACGGGATCAAGAGGTACAAACTTCCAGTCGTAAAATAAGTCTTGGGGATGTAATGTACAGCATGAGGAATACGGTCAATAGTATTATATTAACTTTGTATGGTTTCAGTAACTGGATTTCCTCTGGTGATCATTTTGCAGTATATGCAATGTCAAATCACTCAGAGTTTTGCCCCAGATATTACTTTTCAATGATAAAATTTGTACTTTCACAATGGAGAGTACTGGCAGATTCCACCTTAACCAAATGACTGAACTTAGCTTCACCAGGAGTGGGACAAAGTGACATCATTTTGCCTCCCGATGTGATGCAGTAATTACCACCTTTGTAATTGAAAAATGATCTACCTTGAATTTAATCATGAGGAAGCAATCAGACAAATCAAGAATGTGAGACATCTATCAGACAACTGTCCTGGACTCTTCAGAAAGTAAATGTTAAAGTCAATAAAGAAGAGAAGGTGACTATTCTAAATTTAAGAAGACTAAGGTGTTATACCAACTGAAAATGCAATGCATGAATGTTGATGGGATTCTGGGTTTAAACAAACAAAAAATCTATAAAAGAAATGTAGGAGCAACAGGAACAATCTGAATATGAATAGTAGTGTATTAGATGATATCATTGAATTCAATTTTAATTTTTTTAAGTGTGATAATGGTATGGGGGTTATGCAGGACAACGTCCTTATTTGAGGGATGTGTGTGCTGAAGTATTTACGAATCAGAGTCTGCGACTTATTTTCAAATGATTCACCAAGAAAATTATCAACCCACAAATAGATATATTGTATATATAGATAAGAGAGTGAGCATAAATGTGGCAAAATATTAAAAATTACGAAGGCATGCATTGTACTATTCCTTCAACTTTTCTTAGGTTTGGAATTTTCCAATATAAAAAGTTGGCGAGAAGGGTTTCTTTTGTTTAGAAATGTTGTTTGCATGACAAAAAATATGTTTTCATAAACATTAAAAAAAATTAGTCCCTCGGTGTCCCAAGGTTAAATATAATTGTGAAGGGATGTTGCTACAAACAAGTTAGTATATGTAATATTAATTAACATTAGTATTTTTAAAGTGTTTAGAAAAGTGCCTTGCACACAGAGTGTGCTCTGTAAGTGTTTAGTAGAGACATATATGTGTATATACCTGGCCTGGGCTCACAATTTCTGTCCCAAGAAATAAAAGAGATCAGAATACTCCAGCCCACAGCAGTCAAAGGGCCAGCTATCTGCAGAGGCTGTGCCCTCTTTGCTGACAGCTCCTCCTCCACACCCTACGTCTTCCCCTTCGCTGAGTGAGCTGCATCAGCAAAAAGACTCATGACCACTTGGGCAGCTAGAGTCCTGCACAGTTCAAGAAGGATGGGTAACATTTCTGACCCCATATTTAATAAACAACAAAGGGAGAATAAAACACTTAACCCAGTCTCTGTCTCTTGGTGTCCTACAATTTCCATGTCTTAAATCCAGTTTGGCCAAGATCTGGACAACCTCAAAGTAAGGACCCTGCAGGCACTGTTGAAGCAGGAGTCAATGGTGTTTCCCATATTTACCTTAAGTCCCATGTTTTCTGCACTTTTCTTCCTCTGCTCTCTCCTCAGTGAAATCTTTTTAAATTAAGGTCCCAATAAATTCAGTCATAATGAGGTATAAATTTCTACTAATGTGATAAAATTCTCTTTTAGTATTCGTTTTACTGGCTGACAAAAATCTTAACCCAAGTGAATGAAGTTTTGAAGATGGAATTTAGGAAGTTAGCACATATAAGAATGCCAGTAATTTTGAAAGGACAGAGAGAGGCCTTTCCAGTTCCCCCAGAGTCATACTACATAAGCCACCTTACCCATGAATGAATTAATCATTGCTAATGTTCACTTTTTGTTTTCCTTTCCAGGGAACTGACAGAGGTCATTGATCTTTCTAGGTTTAAAAAATTAAAATACTTATGGCTACATCATAACAAGGTAGTGTGATATTTGATCTTAAATGGCTCTATAATTAAATTGCTATCTTAATTTCATGTTTTTAATAGAACCGATCATGAAAAGTATTAATATTTTATACTCCTAATTTTAATTTAGGTAAGAAACATTTTGTATATATATATACACACATATGTATAAACAGGTATATTGAATAGCACGATTTGTGAGATGTTATCAGACTGGAACTTTACTTTTTTCTCCCATGTGCTTTCAAAACTGCTCAGTGGAAGCTATTGCTTCCCAGTTTCCCGGAAGGAAACTTGGGCAGTCTCATGACCTTTCTTATCTCTCTTATGTAGTTCAAAAGCTTACAGTCCATTTTGAGACATAGTCATACTCTCAGTTCAGAAATGAGAATGTGGAGGTGAATATGTTAGTTCATAAATGAGACATCCCTCTATCTCCCCTCCCTTATCCAGCTAGGGCTGACTGCAGATGGCCACCTGCTTGCTTCATTAGCAAGGGGGGGTGTGGTTGGTTGTTTCCCTTGCCTCTCACCTCCACCCTGGCCTTCTCCAGGGTTGGTATGGAACGGGGAGGAGTGGAGGCAGAGGAAAGGCAAAGGAAAAACAAAGTTCTTATTTGATTTGCACCCTCTGGTGTCAACATGTTCAGAGTTTACTTCTCTTAATGGGTTATTCAGAAGCTCCCCTGCTAGGTTCCTCCAACTCTAATTCCTCTTCTCTGGCCACTCCTGACCTCCCTTCACCTTGTATCCCAGTGGTACTTACAACTGAGCATCTCCTGGCCTTTGCAAACTGCCTATTTGGGCAGGATCCTTTGTAAAGTGTCCCAGATCAGCATTCCTCCAATGGTCCTGCATGTATTTCCCAGAACTCACACACCTTTGTCCTGCTGTCAGAAGGATTGATTACCTCCCAGTTGCCACCCAGGCTGATCTAGCATTAGCATCTTCAGGAAGTGCCAGGCACTAAGCCAACAGGTCCCCAACTGCAGGGAATGCTTTTCAAGGGCACTGAGTGTGGCCCTTGAAGCTTTTCTTAGAGGCTAGGGTTTAGCTGGCAGTGCCTCCTCTGTAGTGGAGTCCTGAGTGGGGCTCCAAGCTCTCTTCAAGTCATAGAGCAGGACTGAACTAAAATTCAAGCCAAAACAATCATTACAGTTAGTTAGTCATTCTCAGCTTTCTAAAGTTTGACGTTCCAACAGCTTGTATTTTGTTCATTATAAATTGATGACCCAATCTTAGCATTTTAAATTTAAACTTTCAAACACCAGCTGATTAAAAAATAATAATTTGAGTTTTCAGTAGTAGTCTGCTTGTCAAGCAATAGTCCGATTCACAGCATTGAATCCTTAAGCATCCATGTTTATGAAAGTATTTCAATATTACATTGCATTTTCAGTCTGTTCTTTTAACCAAGTGGAAAATGGAAAATGAAAGTTTTTCTAGTATTAAGTGCAAGCATAAGTTTCATAAGCTTAAAATAATTTCTAGGAGAACAAACACAAATACATTCAAGGCCCAGGCAGCTAACAACTGAAATGGAAAGTGCACACACTACTTAAGGGCATACAAGTTCAAAACTCTTTTAAATACCCTGCCAAAAATTATCCTGGGTCACAATGTGTGACCTCTGATTAGAAAAAGATGGAACTCATCAAGCATGGCAAAAGTGACAAATCTTTGCTTTTCATGTGTGTTCCTTGTGGTGTTCAGTATTCAATTTTGAAGGAAAGAATATACAAATGTTGGCAATATGTCCTAAGGGAGAGGTATAATTAGGGATTTTGTAATATTTTTTGGCTTTCTTGTAGTGGACACCATCCCACCTTCAGCCAGTCATTGAATTTTCACACAGTTGAATTACAGATACGTTACGCACATAGGAAGGGATTGCATACACTGTCAACTATTGTACTTTCTTTTGTTTTGGAAGGGGTGGGTGGGGAAAGGGTGCAACAAAGGGCTAAATTCTCTTCTTGTGTTTGGTTATTTATGCTCAACACACTATATTATTTCCAAAATAACCATCACTTAACTTTGTTCTTTAAAAATAGACATTTATTCCATATAATCCTGAAAGGATATCATATTCGAAATAAGTTTTAAGTGGTCAGGAGATGAGTGAATAAGCTAATGTGAGTTTTTCTATTGATCAATAATTGACTGGTTGCTAAGTTGCCTGAGTATTCACACTCTATGAAAAATTAAAATCTTATTCAGGATCCAAAACTCTAATGGGCATATTACCTATGATAGTACTTCATCAAAATTCACATGGAAAATTTTGATTATTACTTTTCTTTAATATCTAGATTATATTAGGTGGACCACTAAGAAGTTACTATGCCAGAATAGAAATGGTATGAAGAATCATGGTGAAAAACATCAACATTGACAAAGGAATACAAATATTTAGAATTGTATTGTTTTGTTAACAATGATCTAAATTTGTGACCAGCATTGTTCTTACATTATATTAGGCTACGCTCTATTTAGGAACAACTAAGGCACAAAATAGTAAAATAAAATGAACACACCTTTTTTTGTTTATTCATTTATTTAATCAACAACTTTGTTGAGATGTATGTACTGACCATAATTGGTTGTCCATTCATTATCCATTCTATTCTTTTACCTATACAGCAGAATCTGGGTTAAGGTATTGGTACATACTTCTTTTTAGTCAGGTAGGTGGCTCCATTCCCAGTTCCAAGAGGTGGAGCCTGAACTGTTTAAACCAATCAGGATAATCCCATCTTCCTTGTGAGTGGCTAGTCAATGAATTGGCTCATAACCCGGTTGTCGTAATAGATATATTGGAGGTAGCTACTGAGAGACTTCTGTGAAAGGTTTCCTTATTCCTGAAAAAGAGCACAAGAAGAGAGGTCCCTTGTTCCCTCTGGATGTTTTCTTGCCTGGCTAGTAAGCCAGGAACCATCCTATCAACTTGTGGATGTATCCAACATTGTGAGAAAAGCAGAGCTCAGAGAAGCATTGAGATGTTCAGACTGAAGCTCTCACAACCTCTGGACTCCTTGATATGTGAGATAATAAGTGTTCTAATTTATGTGCCAGTTTGAGTTGAGCTTAGGAGTTACCTGGAGCCAAAAGCATCCTCTCTAATATGGTTTATTCTGTACTTGCATTAGGCTACTGATAGAATATAAAAATAAATGTGATGGTGCCTGCTCTAGTGATAGAATTAGGAAGGGCAGAAGGTGTGGGTGTACTCCTGGTGAGGACATTGTGGTTGCAAACTGCCTGGAATGGAATGAGAGAAAGCAGTGGTTTGGGGAGACAAAGGATGAATGTAGTTTGGTGTGTTTGGAGCCTAACATGCTTGAAGGGTGCACACTTTTCCCCATTATTATGTAGTGGATGATAAAACTGGAGCTTCTGGTCTGACCTTGAACCAGCAAATTAAATAGGTACAAGTTGTTTCTGAGGACATGCAATGCCCCAGCTTTCCTAGGTTTGCTCAGGCTGCCCTGCTTCCTTCATTATGCTCTCCAAGGGCTTGCTTTCTCCTTGTACCGCGTAGATGTCTACTAGTTCTGCAGCTCCTCTCTTTCTGGGTCATCTTTTTCTAATCTCCACTGATGTAATTAGTGGGAGACAGCTGCTCTTAGGTGCGTATTAACTGAGGACTTCTGAAGACTCCCTGCCTTGTCTCATCTTTTAGCAAGCCTGACTGAGGGAATTTTAGGTCAGTTCATCTTTCCCAGCTTTCCTAAGAAACTGGGTCTGCTCAGACGAGTGATCTAAGTGATTTGCATTTCATACTACAGTTTCAAATGGTCTGTATACATTTGATCTATTTGTGTTTTGGCTCATTACCTCAAAATTTTTCTTTTACAGACGTTTAGTCATGAGCTCATAATATTGTTGTCACAATGCTGGTATCCTTCTGTTTCTGGAAGACCTAGCATTACTTTGGTATATTTCATTTGTCATAGATTAGAGTAAGCATTTGATGAGAAACCTGTATATAATGCCTCACCAAGCAACTGTCCAAAATGGAATCTGAGTTTCTACCATGTAGCAAAAACTGAACAGTTGACAGCTTTTACAAACTAAATTTAAATAAAAATACCTATTCTGGCAAGGTCATTGTTTGTAAACTTCTTCATCTAAAACATAATCAAAATACTTATTTATAATAACATTTTCCACACTAAAATAATGTACTAATGTACAATAATGTATGATGTACTATACACCAACTTTTGATCCAAGTCAGACAGACTTGGGTTTGAACCCTTGCTCTGTTGTCTTGAGAAAGTTGTTTTTTAACTTCTCTGAGCCTCAGTTTCCTCCTAGGTAAATAAGGGAACAAAACAAATAACATGGGCTATTGTAAGGATCATACTAGATAATGGTGAAAACATTTAGCTTAGTGCTTGGGTCATAATAAGCACTTAAAAGATATGACTGTCCCCTTGACTCTGAACCAGCAGTTATCAACTAGGAGCGACTTTGCAACCCCTGCCACACCTCCCACACACAAGGGGAACATTTGGCAATGTCTGGAGACCTTTTTGATTTTCACAGCTGGGGTGTGTGTCTTCCTGGCATCTAGTGGATAGAGGCTAGGGATGCTGCCAACCATACTACAATCCACAGGGCAGCTTCCCCAACCCCAACAAAGAATTATCTGGCCCCAAATGTCAATAGCTGTAAAGGTTGAGAAATCCTGCCCTAAAAGAATGCCTCCTTAATTTTAAATTCATGCTGGTGTAAAATTTTCCCCACTAGTACCTCAGCGGTTACCTGTAAGAGCTTTACCTTAAATGTAAGTGCTCCCAGCTCTATAAAAAATAATAATGGTTAAATAGTAAATAATAATAGCCATCGTTTATTGAGCCCTTGCTATGTGCTAAGCCCTGAGCTAACATATATGATTTATGGAATGTCACATTCAATATAAATCCTATGGCAATCCTTAGGCTCAGTACTGTAGATTTTCCTAAATGGATAATTATAATAACATTTTACTTTAACAATGGTTTGAGTGTCAGAACAATCAGCATGTCTTCCAACTCCCATTCCTAGATCTTGACTTCAACAACTTGGTACATTGCAATGTCTATTCAAGTCCTGTGAATTCTGCCTTGGAATTATCTCTCAATTCCCTCTACTTTGCTCTTCTCCCACTGTTATTACTCTACTCTGGGACCATATATTCTTCTGAATTAGCATAACACCATTTTTGTTCATCTCTTGCTGTTATACTTACTCTAAACAGTACTCTAAACAGTACTCTTCCCTGTCATTTTTTTTTTTTTCCAAAATAAAACTGGGCAATAACACTCCTCTGCACAAAATCTTTTATTAGTTCCCCAAGATTCTCATGATCTGGCTTTATCTCTTTTCACTACATTCCTCCCATTCATTTCGCCCCAACAAATGGTACAATCTTAAAATTCCAATAATCATGGTCCAAAGATGTTAATGCTCTTGGGAAAATTATTATTCTATAATCAAGATGAAATGGTTGAGTTTATTAGTATTCTTGCGTTAATGTGTAACGCAAGAGAAATTAAAACCTCAACTAATTAGAATGTTCTGTTAATGTGTGGTCGAGCAGGCAACTGGGAAAAAAGAGAGAAGAAAAAGTCATGGTTTGCCCTGGTGTTCTCTTTCTAGGCTGATGTTAGGTGTGGCTCTCATTAGATCAGGGAGTGGTGAGGAGAAGGATGGAAGGTAGTGAGTTGCTGTCAGGAGGCCAGCAGGAAGAGTAGAAAGGGATGGGAAACCAACTGGGACCCACCCCTCACTGTGTTGAATGGTCTCTCCTACCTGGGGGGAACATGGCTCCTCTTGTGACTTAACAAAGCTGAAGTGCAGTTACTGGTGGTTCTTCTGCATGAGTGCTCACATAATTAGGTACAGATGAGACTGTGAGACAATGAGGTGAGCAGCACATGTGCCTTTTATAGCTTCATAATTTGTGACTGTTACAAATATAAGAAAAAATTAAAGAAAATTCATTAAAGAAACCCATTTTCAAACTTTGATTACAAATCTAAAATAGCTTTTCTGAGATACGAGAGGGCATGAGTAAAATTTCCAATAAATCCTCACTAAATCAGATAGGTTGGCATCTGTCTACCTGAATCAATCCATCAAAGGTCAAAACAGTTCTATTTAACTGATGACAATAGTTACTGTGATAGGCTTTAATAAACATGTAAAACTAATTTACAATCATAAGCATATATTTCTGTATATATAAATTAGGAAGCACTTGATCAATAACTATTTCATACGATTCTTCTCCCTGCTAGTTCCTGTATTAAGCAGTAAAGTTAGCATTGTTACATTTAACTTAAGTGCTGCTTTTAGAACATACCAGCCCCACGTTATGACTCTACCATGCCTCATCCTCATAACTCAAACAAATCTGTCAAATTTTATTGAGGTTATAAAGTCAATAGTTTTTAAAAAGTAGTGGCATTCTCCTTGCAGGGTAACAGAAACATTTCTGAATTCAGTTTAGAGTTAAATACTCCTATCATGTACTTTAATGGTGCATTTGAGGAATTTTCAAGAGTGTTTTGACCATTTTCAATTCTTACAGTGCACCGAATTTCTAATCTAATCTTAAAAGTAAGATGCAGCTTCACCATATCATTAGGAGAATGGAGAGGTGGGAAGAATAACAGACTGAAGAAACATCATTTCTTTCCTTAAGGAAGACACAAAACTAGTGATCAAGTAATTGCACAAGTCATAGGAAGTGTTGGATGTGGACAAGAAAAGGAAGATTCATGGGCGTGGGGGGTTGTCAGGAAAGACCTTATTTAAAAAAAGATGAGGGCTTCCCTGGTGGTGCAGTGGTTAAGAATCCGCCTGCCAATGCAGGGGACACGGGTTCGATCCCTGGTCCGGGAAGATCCCACATGCCACGGAGCAACTAAGCCTGTGTGCCACAAGTACTGAGCCTGTGCTCTAGAGCCTGCAGGCCACAACTACTGAGCGCACGTGCCGCAACTACTGAAGTCCTGCGCCTAGAGCCTGTGCTCTGCAACAAGAGAAGCCACCACAATGAGAAGCCCCTGCTCGCTGCAACTAGAGAAAGCCCGTGCGCAGCAACAAAGACCCAACACAGCTAAAAATAAAAAATAAATAAATAAATAAATAGATAGATACACTGAGTGTTTTAAAAAAAAAAAGATGAGCTGTAAAGTAACAGGATTATGCTGTGCCTTGTCCTCTCCTTGGGGATGGTGGCCGGTTGGGCTGTTAGCACTGACCTCCTGTGGGTATTCAGATTACAGAGTCCTCGGCTAAACTGAGATCTGTTGACCCGAAGGACAGTGAGCCTGAGAACAGGAGATGGTTCATAGACTGGGGCATAGAGAAAGAGAATTCAGAGTTAGACAATCTCGGAGGTAGAGCTTGGGGAGGGGAGGTAGAGCACTGACTGCAGAATTAGACCATCTCTCAGGAGATCTGACTTAAAGTGCTGGAGCAGGTGGAAGTTTAGAGAAACAAAAAGTGGGTCAAAACAGAGCAAGAAGACAGCGGTGAGATGCAGAGATCAAAGAACGGTCTCAACAAATCTCTGGAGCAGTGGAAACTTCTTGTGGCAGCCTGCTCAGGCATGGTTGGGTAGGCCTTGCCAGCCTAGGGCAGATCCTTAAGAATAATCAGAAATGTACCAGGAGGAAAAGCCATGCAGGCAAAGAGAAATCGTGACTCATACACAGATGCAGAAACGATTCAGCATTATCGGAGGAGAGATCCCTTGGCACATAACAGGCACTTAATAATAGGTGATGGTGAATTAGTGGATATATGGAGCCAAATCCAATGTGACTATAGGGCACAGAAATGTAGGAAAGGTTGTGAGAGCAAGAGGACTAGGCCAGATTCCAGAGGCTTTGAAAACCTGTCAGGGAGTTTGGTGGAAACGTGGTAAGAGAAGTTCGAGTATTAAGTTAGCTAAAAGCACCCTTTTTATCATACGTATCTTCAAAGACAATCCAGACATAAACTCACGGCCCAGATCAAAAGGTTGCACATAATTAATAAAAACAGCAAATGTTGAACTTCTATGGTTCTTATTAAATTTTTATATCTATATATAATTACATGTAATTATTGTAGAAAGAATATTGTTCTCTAACTCTCGTTTTCAGCTCCATGGAATAACATTTATAACTAGAAACTATTGTCTGGCAGAACTATACCTAAACAACAATGAAATATTTGATATACAAGGTATGTCTTAAATTTTGTCTTTTGATTGAATTGATTTTCAATTAAATAATAACTTTCAACTATGGTATTGCTCATGGCATGCAATAATCTGTTTTAACATTTCTGTTGAAAATATATGATGGAAGCTGTTATTTTTTAATGTTCTTGTGTATATTTCATTTTAAGATGTACTGTTTGATTATGGTTTTAACTCAATATTGTCATGTATCTTATTCAAGATGTAAAAGAATCTTTTTTTAGCATAGAAATTTTGCCATTCTACTGCACAGTTGGACACAAACTAGATATTGTGGAAGCAAATTTTAACAATGTTTGGGAGCATTAATAAAAAATAATGACTTCATAAATAGTCTTAAATTTTTTACAGGCTATAATTTTTCCCAGCCAAATTTCTGTTTCATTCTGAGTTAATTTTGTACCTGCAACAATCTCTAAACTGACAATTTCAAGCCTGGTATAAAAGTACATGATATACTATGATCATGAGATACAAAGAAGTATGGTACAAAACATTTTTCTTCTGTATTACATGTTGCAGAATTGAAATATCATAAATTTTGAGATCCAGTATGATTCCTTGATCCATGAAGAAAGGAAATCTTGCCAATTCAACTATGATGTCGTTATTGCAAAGACACAACACACTTTCACTTATGTTAAAAATGTGGGGAAATGTGCAATTTAGAATCAATAAAATGATAGGAATATTTGCCTTCCCATTGTGTAAAGAAAATATTTAGTTGAGCAATTTGGGGGAGATATTGATTTGAATAACTATTTCCTGGATTGGCATTATAAACTAAGCAACATTGGCAAAACAAAACAAAATAAGGATAAGGAAAATAACCCCTTCAGAATCAAACAAAATCATTGCTACAGAAAAAAAAAACAGTGGAAAGAAATTGGCTCTATATTCCCAAATTACAGTCGCTTATTTGAATTCTTATGCTTTGTTGTATTCTTAATGATAATTCATCATATTATTAATAATTCCTCCGTTCACCAGATGTAATGTATTCTTTGCTTTTGTTTAGTTAGCATGTTTAATTAGCATTAAAAATGTTTAAAATCTTATACAAATATTTTAATATTTTTTAGGCCTTCACAGTTTGCATTCGTTGCATATACTCCTGCTGCACCACAATGAGTTAACAAACATTGAGGCAACAGTAAAGGAATTAAAGAGAATGCTAAATCTGAAGACCCTAAGTATTAATTTGTACTTTTATATGGCCATAACTTAAAATAGTGATAACACAGGACATTTCTTCACTTTTTGAATTTAAATTAGATCAGTGTTTATAACAAAACTACTTAGATATTCCTGAAAACAAGACTAGACCTTTTTCTTTTTAAAAACACATTTTTGAAAGAACAACAGGTAGAAAAAAAAAATTTTGTGAAATGATATGGCATGCCACATGGAAATGATGAAAGCAACAAAAGAGGAGGTACATTTTAAATCTGTGTTTTTGGTTTTACCTCTAAAGGAAGTTTTAGCACATATTATATTATTCCATTTATTTATATAAATGTCCAGAATGGGCACATCTATCGAGACAGCAACACTGAGAGGTAACTGTTTTTAAATAGTGGTTGCCCAGGGCTGGGAGGATGAGGGTCTGGGGAGTGACAGTCTGGGGTTTCTTTTCAGGGTGATGAAAATGTTCTAAAATTGAAGGTGGTGATGGTTGCACAATTCTGTGAATATACTAAAAACCATGAATTGTATACTTAAAATTAGTGAACCACGTGATATGTGAATTATATTAGTAAAGCTGACACTCCCTCCCCCCACACTAAAAAAAGAGCACATTTTAATGTAATCTTCCTATTGGGTGAACAGCAAAAAATTCATATATATTGAATCGCACCCAGCAAGGAACTGACCTCAGTATTTGAAGAAAGTGTGAGATGGGTTGGAAAAATAAATAATACACAGTTCCTACTCTCAATAAGCTTATAGTGGTTTGGTTTGTTTGTTTGTTTTTAAGCTTATAGTGTCGAAGGGTAAATAAACTGGTACACGATTGCAATTCAGAACAAATGGTTCTAGGTAGACCAAGGGAAAAGACTCAGAGCAGTGAATGGGTTTTCAAACTTCAGAGTTTGTAGACTTCTTTATACAAGGTCATAAAATAGATGTTTTTTTCCTATTTATTTTCTATTCATTTCTCAGAATTGCCAAAGATAGTGTTTTGAATATGTGTAAAGTGGTGTTGATGGTGGAGCTTCTAATCAGCTCAATACATAGAGTTATTGAAATTTTCAAATATTTTGAGTGTTAATCAGTTATACCTACTATATTAAGGAGAAATCATTTAAGTTCTTATAGGTAAGATTCTTTAAAGCCAACTATTAAAAGTACCCCAAGTTCTAAGGAATTCAATGCTCATTTTTGAGATGTGATAAGGTCTGTGAAAGACTTATCAGGATTGGCCTGCATATTTAAATTATGTGGCCCTTCTGTGCTGAACAAATACTTCAAATGTCTTTAAATGATTAAAAGACTGGTTATGCTAGACCTTGAACTCTCTCTTACCTTCATTTTTCTGTAAAATGGGCTAATAACTACCTCTCAGGATTGGTTCAAATATTAAGCTAACTCTGTAAAGCATTAATTGGTTTGAAGGAGTAACAACAAAAAATTGTTTTATTATGGTTTATGTAAATTAGATAATGAATTAAGATGCACACAGTCTAGAAATTCTGCTGATTGGTAAATAGATTTTTAAAAAACTGACATTTTGAATAATAATTATAATAACAACATGTTTGAATGTTGAGAATATGCTTTCTTATTATATTCTCATTTAAATCTTCATAGCAATCCAATGATGTGATTAGAATTATTCCCTCTTTAATGGTAGAAATGCAGGGCTCAGAGCTTTAACCAGACTACTAAGGAATGTTGAAACTTAAACTCATGCCTTGTTTCTTTTGTTTATCATTCATTCATTCAATAAATATTTATCATGCATTCACTAAGGACACTACTAGATGGAGACACAAAAGTAAACAAGAAAGACCCTATCTAGACCTTTATGGAGCTTACGGTTTTGTAACTCTCAGCCTAAATATTTCTTACAGAACTGAGGGGGCTCGATGCAAAACTAATTGGACAATTTGCTAAATGTAAGAACTGAATAATTTAAGCAAGCTTATTTTACAATGCAAGATTTGGAGGTTAGCAATCAAGGTTGCCCCATCATAGTCAACAGGGTTATGCCTTAAACAAAAGTGCCTGGCGGCGGGTGGCGGGGTAAGTGGAGTCTGAAATTCAGCCCCTGCCTGCCTTACCAGCCGTGTATGTGGACGCAGAATGGTGTCAGCCCTGAGGTGGGGTGCAAGAGTGCCTTTTCTAGTTCTCTGAAAGGCTGTTAGGTCAGCCTGGTAGTATAAGGTCCATATCATTTCCTGTCACAACATTTTAAATGACCTCTACTTAAAATCATAGTGACTATAAATTGTTCCAACTGAGAATCTTGTAGAGGGATCATTTTTTGAAATGGAGAAAATGCTGTGTCAGGTTACCCAAAAAAAAGCATTTTCTGAAAATTTTTGGTAGCAAATATGCACAGTTTGAACCCTTGCCCTATTTTGGTTAAAGATATTATACAAAAAAAATGTTGGCGGACTTCCCTGGTGGCGCAGTGGGTGGGAATCCTCCTGCCAATGCAGGGGACACGGGTTCGAGCCCTGGTCCAGGAAGATCCCACATGCTGCAGAGCAACTAAGCCCACGAGCCACAAATACTGAGCCCACGTGCCACAAATACTGAAGCCTGCAGGCCTAGAGCCCGTGCTCCACAATGAGAAGCCACAGCAAAGAGTAGCCCCTGCTCGCCGCAACTAGAGAAAGTCTGTGCGCAGCAACGAAGACGCAACGCAGCCAAAAATAAATTTAAAAAAATTAAGAAAAAAATGTTGGCATTTACTAGCTACTAATTATATTGTGCAGTAATGTCCCCTGATTAAGTTCCTATGAACCTCCTTTGCAATCACAGATTAGATTCAGCTCATTAACTACAATAAGAAATCCATGTATTTTTTTAAAAAAATAAATTTATTAATTTATTTATTTAATTTTGGCTGTGTTGGGTCTTCATTGCTGCGCGCGGGCTTTCTCTAGTTGCGGCGAGCGGGGGCTACTCTTTGTTGCGGTACGTGGGCTATTCATTGTGGTGGCTTCTCTTGTTGTGGAACACGGGCTCTAGGCGCACGGGCTTCAGTAGTTGTGGCACACGGGCTCAGTAGTTGTGGCTCACAGGCTCTAGAGCTCAGGCTCAGTAGTTGTGGCGCATGGGCTTAGTTGCTCCGTGGCATGTGGGATCTTCCCAGACCAGGGCTCGAACCCTGTCCCCTGCATTGGCAGGCGGATTCTTAACCACTGCACCACCAGGGAAGTCCCCCATGTATTTTCAAGTGTTAAAAATTTTCTTTTCAAGTTGTAAAACTGTATAAAATGCTAAAATATTATTATTATTATTCCACTTCAATTACAATTCTTTAGAGGGTGAGAAAATAGCCTGGAGGGTAAACCTCTAATCCATTTCAGCATTGCACCCTCCACTGGCAATGAGGAGAACTGCCAGGAGATTACCCAGTATACACAAGGCTGGGAGCTTCAGGGAGGCCTAAAACCAGCTGCAGAGTGTGAGGGCCTACAAACTGGAATTCCTGACTTCCAGGCTGAGGCAGGAGGGCCACACCTTTTCTCTCCAGGCAGTCTACCTTTCCACACCCTCCCCCTCTGGCTCCATTTTCCTCTTCCCTTCCCTCCTCCAAACTCTTTCTAAATCCGCATGTGTCAAAGATTTGCTTCGTGGCTGCGGACTTTCACTAACCTTCAGTCTCCCTGCCTCTTTCCCAGCACAGAGAGAAAAAACACCACCGACAACAGCAACAAAATACTTAACCCATTCTCCTGTTCCTAAATCTTTAGTCTCCTCATTTTTCTCAAATTTTCTCTGTGTTGCATTAAGCTCCAGTATTGGAAAGTATACTTGAACTCCTACATTCCATAATTGTTAAGACTTGCTTCCTAGCAGAGACTTAAGGATTCACCCTTGGAGACAGGAAGTGCCCCTTTCAAAGAGAAGGTCTCCATTTTTTACAGATTCTGCTCTTAAGCACGTCCTGCCTTTCCTCATTTGGCCGCAGTCCACTGCTGATGGCAAATAGCCAGGGAGTGAAGAGGGATGCTGAGAGGTCAGCGTGGGACTATGGTCTCAGTGGTCTCTTCATTTGAGACTCTTTACCCTGAAATGCCCCTCAAGGTGGGACCACTCCTCCCAAACAACATAATAGAACAGTCCACTCAATAAAAAGAGCCAACTGGGTCTTTCACTGCTGTTTGTCTCGAAACAGCATCCCTCACTCTCCTAACCCTTGCTTTAGTCCAAGTTTGGCTTTTAAAAATCAGGGATCATTTCCATATTCAGTACAATCATGTGGTATGCTGTGGCCCAGAAATTTTAGTTAAAATGAGATGGTAACAATGGAGATGCTGACCTTACTAAGTAACCTTGAGCCAGAACCTCTGTCTGATCATTGACAGTTGAGCTTCCTTCCACAGGCTGTTCTGTATGGGCACAGATGGAACTGCTTTTAACTTCTCTACATCATTTCCCCATCTATTAAAATGGATATGTTGGTACATTATTAATTACATCAACTTTCTTCAAAGGTGGTCTAAAAAACATTCAGGTTCATTTAAATGGTGATTTTTAATTTTACCTTAAAAGTTAAAAAAAAATTAACTGGAGCCAATTATTTAGATGACTTTTTTTTTTCCTCTTCTGTTTCAATAAGAAGTAGCTTCACACATGTGACTCATGTAACTCAAGCTTGTGCAGTAAGGTAGTAGAAACATTTTGCTATATTATTGGGTAAATGTAAACTGCTTAGACTCAGAATCCCAAATTAAGATAAGCAAGACAGTGCTGGCGCCACCGAGGTGTACTCTATAAGTAGCCTAGAGGGAAGGTGGATTAAATAGTATTAACCTATTGAAAGTGAAAGTGTAAACAATTTCGCTTCATAGTTTCTAAAGGAATGTACCCATACATCATAGAAGGTTTTCAGAACTTTCAGACACAGGAAACCAATATCATATCTTAGAAACTTTATTTATGGTAATTTTAGTAGCATCAATCCAAAACTCATAAATCCAAAATGTTAAATGCTTAACAGTATAGAGGGGAAAAAAGAGAATTAAAAATAAGATTGCTTCCTTCTAACATTTAAGAGTAAGAAAAAAAGTGAAGAATAATAAAAATGAAATTCTTTTAAAATTATTTAATTCTAATTATTTTTTTAAGTTAATTTAGTCAGAGACTAGGCTTAATAGCCCAGTTTTCTGACTTGCTGTCATTTAGATTTTATTTTATGAGGAGATGAATGTTGAACCACAATAAGTGCATCAAGTTTTTAGTATTATGACACCTTTTTAATAAGTAGTGTAATAGTAGTAAATCCAAATTTGGTGATTTGTTTAGCTGAAGCCAGAAGTTTTAAAATTTACATAAAGCAGTTATTTAAGCACTAGGAAGAAAAACCAAGAAAAGAAATTAAATAGTAGTGTTCTCAGAGGGAAAAGAGAATATGAAGTGTATCCTAAAAGTAAACATCATTGAAAGATGTTGGTACATTTTCCATTAACATCATATGCAAAGGCAGACTCTACTCCCAGCTGCTATAATGTAGGATAGTGTTATGAGGTGTCAGATGTTATTCTCCAAGACAGTAACCACAGAGCAGACTTCTGCACTAAAGCATCTGTGAATTTTTCTCCCTCCTAAACTCTCATTAAAAACAATTGTGTTTTGCTTTTATATCCTTGAAGGGTGACCTTTTTTCTTCTTTGTCTGGGTCAAACTACAATGTATGATCCCTGTGGATCTTTTTAAATCTGTCCTTATTACTGGTTTAATATACATCCGTTCTATTCCCTGTCCTGTAGTTATAATTATTTGCTACCACTTTAAATTCCTTCGCTTTTGAGATTAAAATTCAAACCAGTTTTGTCACTTAAGAAATTTTGAAAAATATCCATTTCATTTTTCCTCTCATTTCCCCCAATACATACATATTTCCTTTCTTTTAAATTTTCTTGTTGCCCCTGGCTCTACATTTTCTTTTATGCCTTTCCTCTTATAACTTTTGTTTATTATGCACCAGGTGTCTTCCATTGCCTGCTTTAAGTCCCTCTAAAGCTCATGTTTTCCACAGGGAATAGCTACCTATAACGATTTTATTAGCCAGAAAAGTTTGTGTTTATACAACAAGTATCAGAATGTTTTATTACCTGCAGAGAAAACATTCAGATGATTAACTTCTTCAGTTTTTATCTAGTTTGTTGTCTTTCAAGCATCCCCCTTGACCCCCTCTTCTTTATGTTGCAAACTCTTCTTTATAAATATTAATCAGTTTTTTTCTGGGTTTCTAATGCTTAATACTTTCATGCTTTTATCAGACCTCTTTGTATTTTATAATTAGTCAAATGCTACAGCAGTACTCCTAGATTTAAATGTACGTTGAATGAGCCTCATTTTGTTGAGTGGTGTTTTTTTACACTAGCTGGAGCTCTTTCTGCTACTGCCATCTAGTGGTTCTCCTCACTAGATGTCTTGTCCAGGAGTATTTTCTAGAAATTACGTGTAGGTGGAATTCAATAGCTAAAGATATCCAAGTGGAAATTATAAGAGTTTTATTTCACATTGTATTGAAATAACCCTGTTTAATATGATCTAAAGAAGAATAGGGAAAGTACCTTTTCCATGGAAATAAAATACAACTTCCAGCTGAAGATTTTTAAAAATGTAGCTACATGCTGATGCCTAAGGGATGTCTTGTCAGAAGCGCCTGGAGCTCTTCCGCATCAGCATGCCACCCACCTCCAGCCTGTATTAGGGAGCATGGTTCCTTAAGTATCCTAGCACCTGCGCACAAGGAAATCCGAGTCCCCTGTGCCTGGCCAGAGGTAGATGAGATGCAAAACCCGCATCTCTTCACCTCTACTCCTGCAGAGATCTGAAGCTGCTACTGGCATTTATATGTTCTGAACTAGGTGCAATGGTGTGAAGCCGAGGAAGAAAATTATGATAGAACAGTGTACCACAACTCTGCCCATCTCCACTCAGGCACCCGTGTGACCTTTGAGACTGGAAGAAGAGAACCAATGAACAAATACTTTAATAAAGAGCAGCATCAAGAACCCTCTAGAGGGGCTTCCCTGGTGGCGCAGTGGTTGAGAATCTGCCTGCTAATGCAGGGGACATGGGTTCGAGCCCTGGTCTGGGAAGATCCCACATGCCACGGAGCAACTAGGCCCGTGAGCCACAACTACTGAGCCTGCGCGTCTGGAGCCTGTGCTCCGCAGCAAAAGAGGCCGCGATAGTGAAGAGGCCCGCGCACCGCGATGAAGAGTGGCCCCCACTTGCCGCAACTAGAGAAAGCCCTCGCACAGAAACGAAGACCCAACACAGCCAAAAATAAATATTAAAAAAAAAAAAATCCACACACAAAAAAGAACCCTCTAGAACTGATATTGAGTTCTTCCTTTACTGATTGATTTACGGACATGTTAAAAGTTTCCGCATTTGTGACAGATTTGGGTCAAAGGTATGTCCTCAGCACCTAGCACAGTTCCTAGTAGATAGTAAGCACTCCGAAAATATTTGTTGAATGAATGAATTTAACAGATAGGAAAAGGAAGTCCTGTGATGAATAAGTAAGGGTTTGGTGAAACCATTGGTCTGTGAAGCAGAGCTTTACAAACTGTTATGTTCTATATTAATCTTGCAATTTCTCATATTTTATCAAGTGATAAATATAACTGATTTCGAAACCTGACATCTTAATTTGGATTCTTTCTTTGCAGCTCTCTACCAAAACCCTTTATGCCAATATAACTTGTACCGTTTATACACAATCTACCACCTTCCAGGAGTAGAGTTGCTTGACGGAAATCGTAAGAACACCTCTTCTTGCAGAGAAATATTTGAGAGTCAGTCTTATAACTCAGTGGTTTAAACTGCTGATGATTTTTGGCAATAATTGTCTTTGTAAATGGAAGTTTTTCAATTATTGATTTTTGAAATTTTTGCTGTATGAAATTTGCTATAGTTTAGGAATTCATGTCTGTTGACCACTTTATAGGAAAGGCCATCTAACTGAGCATGAGGAAATGTCTCCTTTTGATTCTAGTTTTGACAGTAATGTGTTGAATGCCAATTCACTGACCCCACCAGCACCCTTAATTTTTTATTTCAAAAATGAGACAATTGGACTGTCTCATAGGCCTATTTAAGTTCTAAAAGTCATATTCTTTGAAATTCTGTACATATGTATGTATATATATACTAAAACATATATAATAACTTCCATGTGATATATTTTTAGACATTGTAGATAAACTAATATGTCTGATTTATATAAGCCACGAAAAAGAAAAATCAACCCCAGTGCATTACATTTTATATTTTTTGAGGTCTATTTTACCCAGAAGTTCTTTATTACCTATCTACTTACCTTTCTACAGATTTGAACATTCTTAATAGCTTATAATTGAGTAACTTCTAAATGAGAATATATTAAAACCTTATTTTTATTCCTCTTCTTCCTCATAGCCATGAGGAAAAGAAGGGATGTAGCACAGCTGCAATTTCAATCATCCATGGTGATGTGTTAGAATGTGATGTGATAGGATTGATTTGTGCCTTGTGACATGAGGGACATATACTGAGCACTTGTAAGATTATGGAAATAACTTGGTAGCCTTTTTACAAATTAATTTTGACAGGATGTTCACATACATCATGGGATAAATCCATTTTTTAAAGTAATTCTATTTTGAATCACTCTGCATATCTATTTATAATGTTATATAATAACATTACTTTTTGCATTTATCAGAAGTTACAGAAAAAGAAAGAAGATCAATGATTACGATTTTTAACCATAAAAAGTCTCATATTGTTCAATCAATAGCATTCAGAGGAAAAGTAGATGCCTCATGGAATCCAAGATCACCACTTAAGCAAAAACCAGCCCAGAGAGTACCTTCAGGTATTTAGAAAAAATGGAAAATCCTCAAACTTTTGGTTAATTTAATTATAATAATAATAACTTCAATTTACAATAAGCTAAACAGTTATGTAGTGAAATAAATATTTTCCAATTTTATTAGCCTACCTAAATATATAACTTTCATCTTCATTTGTGTGTATTAAATAAGGTAATGTGATAACAATGAGATAATACATTGAAGTCCTTACCCCAGTATCTAGCACAGCATAAAGGGCTCAGTGAATAACCTACAATTGCTATTATTACCATTGACACTGGATAATTTCACCAATTAAGGCTATAAGTTTTTGATAATATAGAAAAATATTAATAAGAAATAAAGATCATCTGCAATTCCTCCATTCAGAAATAAGCACCATTATTTTGTTGTACTCTCATAGACGGTGATCATATGCAAGTATAACTTGAATATCTTCAGTAATGTTTCATTAGCTGGAATTTAATTTCTTGTATGTAACAGAAATCCAACTACAGTGACTTAAGTAAAAAGAGGTTTACTTTTCTCACACAACAAAGACTATAGAGTGTCCGAGGTTAGTGTAAAGTTGAATGATATTTTCAGTGTTCAAGAATACATCTATCTTTTGTTCTGCAGTTCTTGTTTTTTTTTTTTTAAAGAAATATGTTTATTTGGTCACAACAGCTAAACCTGCTATTAGGTTTAGTAACATACCCTAGTGAATTTAGATTTTTGACCCATTTAGGATGCTGTATTCTATAAATTTTATTTTATTTTATTTATTTATTTTTTTAAACATCTTTATTGGAGTATAATTGCTTTACAATGGTGTGTTAGTTTCTGCTTTATAACAAAGTGAATCAGTTATACATATACATATGTTCCCATATCTCTTCCCTCTTGCGTCTCCCTCCCTCCCACCCTCCCTATCCCACCCCTCTAGGTGGTCACAAAGCACCGAGCTGATCTACCTGTGCTATGTGGCTGCTTCCCACTAGCTATCGATTTTACGTTTGGTAGTGTATATATGTCCATGCCACTCTCTCACCTTGTCACAGCTTACCCTTCCCCCTCCCCATATCCTCAAGTCCATTCTCTGGTAGGTCTGTGCCTTTATTCCCATCTTGCCCCTAGGTTCTTCATGACCTTTTATTTTTTCTTTCTTAGATTCCATATATATGTGTTAGCATACTGTATTTGTTTTTCTCTTTCTGACTTACTTCACTCTGTATGACAGACTCTAGGTCCATCCATCTCACTACAAATAACTCAATTTCACTTCTTTTTATGGCTGAGTAATATTCCATTATATATATGTGCCACATCTTCTTTATCCATTCATCTGTTGATGGACACTTCAGTTGCTTCCATGTCCTGGCTATTGTAAATAGAGCTGCAATGAACATTTTGGTACATGACTCTTTTTGAATTATGGTTTTCTCAGGGTATATGCCCAGTAGTGGGATTGCTGGGTCATATGGTAGTTCTATTTTTAGTTTTTTAAGGAACCTCCATACTGTTCTCCATAGTGACTGTATCAATTTACATTCCTACCAACAGTGCAAGAAGGTTCCCTTTTCTCCACACCCTCTCCAGCATTTATTGTTTGTAGATTTTTTGATGATGGCCATTCTGACCGGTGTGAGATGATATCTCATTATAGTTTTGATTTGCATTTCTCTAATGATTAATGATGTTGAGCATCATTTCATGTGTTTGTTGGCAATCTCTGTATCTTCTTTGGAGAAATGTCTATTTAGGTCTTCTGCCCATTTTTGGATTGGGTTGTTTGTTTTTTTGATATTGAGCTGCATGAGCTGCTTGTAAATTTTGGAGATTAATCCTTTGTCAGTTGCTTCATTTGCAAATATTTTCTCCCATTGTGAGGGTTGTCTTTTCACCTTGTTTATGGTTTCCATTGCTGTGCAAAAGCTTTTAAGCTTCATTAGGTCCCATGTGTTTATTTTTGTTTTTATTTCCATTTCTCTAGGAGGTGGGTCAAAAAGGATCTTGCTGTGATTTATGTCACAGAGTGTTCTGCCTATGTTTTCCTCTAAGAGTTTTAGAGTGCCTGGCCTTACATTTAGGTCTTTAATCCATTTTGAATTTATTTTTGTGTATAGTGTTAGGGAGTGTTCTAATTTCATTCTTTTACATGTAGCTGTCCAATTTTCCCAGCACCACTTATTGAAGAGGCTGTCTTTTCTCCATTGTATATTCTTGCCTCCTTTATCAAACACAAGGTGACCATATGTTTGTGGGTTTATCTCTGGGCTTTGTATCTTGTTCCACTGATCTATATTTCTGTTTTTGTGCCAGTACTATACTGTCTCGATGACTATAACTTTGTAGTATAGTCTGAAGTCAGGGAGCCTGATTCCTCCAGCTCCGTTTTTCTTTCTCAAGATTGCTTTGGCTATTTGGGGTCTTTTGTGTTTCCATACAAATTGTGAAATTTTTTGTTCTAGTTCTGTGAAAAATGCCATTGGTAGTTTGATAGGGATTGCATTGAATCTGTAGATTGCTTTGGGTAGTAGAGTCATTTTCATAATGTTCATTCTTCCAATCCAAGAACATGGTATATCTCTCCATCTGTTTGTATTATCTTTAATTTCTTTCATCAGTGTCTTATAGTTTTCTACATACAGGTCTTTTGTCTCCTTAGGTAGGTTTATTCCTAGGTATTTTATTCCTTTTGTTGCAGTGGTAAATGGGAGTGTTTCCTTAATTTCTCTTTCAGATTGTTCATCATTAGTGTATAGGAATGCAAGAGATTTCTGTGCATTAATTTTGTATCCTGCTACTTTACCAAATTCATTGATTAGCTCTAGTAGTTTTCTGGTAGCATCTTTAGGATTCTCTATGTATAGTATCATGTTATCTGCAAACAGTGACAGTTTTACTTCTTCTTTTCCAATTTGGATTCCTTTTATTTCTTTTTCTTTTCTGATTGCTGTGGCTAAAACTTCCAAAACTATGTTGAATAATAGTAGTGAGAGTGGGCAACCTTGTCTTGTTCCTGATCTTAGTGGAAATGATTTCAGCTTTTCAGCATTGAGAACGATGTTGGCTGTGGGTTTGTCATATATGGCCTTTATTATGTTGAGGTAAGTTCCCTCTATACCTACTTTCTGTAGGGTTTTTATCATAAATGGGTGTTGAATTTTGTCAAAAGCTTTTTCTGCATCTATTGAGATGATCATATGGTTTTTCTCCTTCAATTTGTTAATATGGTTTATCACATTGATTGATTTGCGTATATTGAAGAATCCTTGCATTCCTGGGATAAACCCCACTTGATCATGATGTATGATCCTTTTAATATGCTGTTGCATTCTGTTTGCTAGTATTTTGTTGAGGATTTTTGCATCTATGTTCATCAGTGATATTGGCCTGTAGTTTTCTTTCTTTGCAACATCTTTGTCTGGTTTTGGTATCAGGGTGATGGTGGCCTTGTAGAATGAGTTTGGGAGTGTTCCTCCCTCTGCAATATTTTGGAAGAGTTTGAGAAGGATAGGTGTTAACTCTTCTCTAAATGTTTGATAGAATTCACCTGTGAAGCCATCTGGTCCTGGGCTTTTGTTTGCTGGAAGATTTTTAATCACAGTCTCAATTTCAGAGCTTGTGATTGGTCTGTTTATATTTTCTCTTTCTTCCTGGTTTAGTCTCAGAAGGTTGTGCTTTTCTAAGAATTTGTCCATTTCTTCCAGGTTGTCCATTTTATTGGCATATAGTTGCTTGTAGTAATCTCTCATGATTCTTTGTATATCTGCAGTGTCAGTTGTTACTTCTCCTTCTTCATTTCTAATTCTATTGATTTGAGTCTTCTCCCTTTTTTTCTTGATAAGTCTGGCTAATGGTTTATCAATTTTGTTTATCTTCTCAAAGAACCAGCTTTTGGTTTTATTGATCTTTGCTATTGTTTCCTTCATTTCTTTTTCATTTATTTCTGATCTGATCTTTATGATTTCTTTCTTTCTGCTAACTTTGGGGTTTTTTTGTTCTTCTTTCTCTAATTGCTTTAGGTGTAAGGTTAGGTTGTTTATTTGAGATGTTTGTTTCTTGAGGTAGGATTGTATTGCTATAATCTTCTCTCTTAGAACTGCTTTTGTTGCAACCCATAGGTTTTGGGTTGTCGTGTTTTCATTGTCATTTGTTCCTAGGTATTTTTTGATTTCCTCTTTGATTTCTACAGTGACCTCTTGGTTATTAGGTAGTGTATTGTTAGCCTCCATGTGTTTGTATTTTTTACAGATTTTTTTTTCCTGTAATTGATATCTAGTCTCATAACGTTGTGGTCGGAAAAGATACTTGATATGATTTCAATTTTCTTAAATTTAGCAAGGCTTGATTTGTGACCCAAGACATGATCTATCCTAGAGAATGTTCCATGAGCACTTGAGAAGAAAGTGTATTCTGTTGTTTATGGATGGAATGTCCTATAAATATCAGTTAAGTCCATCTTGTTTAGTGTATCATTTAAAGCTGCGTTTCCTTATTTATTTTCATTTTGGATGATCTGTCCATTGGTGAAAGTGGGGTGTTAAAGTCCCCTGCTATGATTCTTCTGTTACTGTCAATTTCCCCTTTTATGGCTGTTACCATTTGCCTTATGCACTGAGGTGCTCCTATTTTGGGTGCATAAATATTTACAATTGTTATATCTTCTTCTTGGATTGATCCCTTGATCATTATGTAGTGTCCTTCTTTGTCTCTTGTAATAGTCTCTATTTTACAGTCTATTTTGTCTGATATGAGAATTGCTACTCCAGCTTTCTTTTGATTTCCATTTGCATGGATTATCTTTTTCCATCCCCTCACTTTCAGTCTGTATGTGTCCCTAACTCAGAAGTGGGTCTCTTGTAGACAGCATATATACGGGTCTTGTTTTTTATCCATTTAGCCAGTCTATGTCTTTTGGTTTGAGCATTTAATCCATTTACATTCAAGGTTCTTATTGATATGTATGTTCCTATTACCATTTTCTTAATTGTTTTGGGTTTGTTATTGTAGGTCTTTTCCTTCTCTTGTGTTTCCTGCCTGGAGAAGTTCCTTTAGCATTTGTTGTAAAGCTGGTTTGCTGGTACTGAGTTCTCTTAGCTTTTGCTTGTCTGTAAAGGTTTTAATTTCTGTGTCAAATCTGAATGAGATGCTTGCTGAGTAGAGTAATCTTGGTTGTAGGTTTTTCCCTTTCATCACTTTAAATATGTCCTGCCAGTCCCTTCTGGATTGCAGAGTTTCTGCTGAAAGATCAGCTGTTAACCTTATGGGGATGCCCTTGTATGTTATTTGTTGTTTTTCCCTTGCTGCTTTTAATAATTTTTTCTTTGTGTTTAATTTTTGATAGTTTGATTAATATGTGTCTTGGCATGTTTCTCCTTGGATTTATCCTGTATGGGACTCTCTGCACTTCCTGGACTTGATTGACTATTTCTTTTCCCATATTATGGAAGTTTTCAACTATAATCTCTTCAAATATTTTCTCAGTCCCTTTCTTTTTCTCTTCTTCTTCTCGGACCCCTATAGTTCGAATGTTGGTGCGTTTAATGTTGTCCCAGTGGTCTCTGAGACTGTCCTCACTTCTTTTCATTCTTTTTTCTTTATTCTGCTCTGGGGTAGTTATTTCCACCATTTTATCTTCCAGGTCACTTATCCGTTCTTCTGCCTCAGTTATTCTGCTATTGATTCCTTCTAGAGAATTTTAAATTTCATTTATTGTTGTTCATCGTTGTTTATTTGCTCTTTAGTTCTTCTAGGTCCTTGTTAAACGTTTCTTGTATTTTCTCCGTTCTATTTCCAAGATTTTGGATCATCTTTACTATCATTACTCTGAATTGTTTTTCAGGTAGACTGCCTATTTCCTCTTCATTTGTTAGGTCTGGTGGGTTTTTACCTTGCTACTTCATTTGCTATGTGTTTCTCTGTGTTCTCATTTTGCTTAACTTACTGTGTTTGGGGTCTCCTTTTCGCAGGCTGCAGGTTTGTAGTTCCTGTTGTTTTTGGTGTCTGCACCCAGTGTCTAAGGTTGGTTCAGTGAGTTGTGTAGGCTTCCTGGTGGAGGGGACTAGTGCCTGTGTTCTGGTGGATGAGGCTGGATCTTGTCTTTCTGGTGGGCAGGACCACGTCCAGTGGTGTGTTTTGGTGTGTCTGTGACCTTATTATGATTTTAGGCAGCCTCTTTGCTAATGGGTGGGGTTGTGTTCCTTTCTTGCTGGTTGTTTGGCATAGGGTGTCCAGCACTGTAGCTTGCTGGTTGTTGAGTGGAGCTGGGTCTTAGCGTTGAGATGAAGATCTCTGGGAGAGCTTTTGCCATTTGATATTACGTGGAGCTGGGAGGTCTCTGGTGGTCCAGTGTCCTGAACTCGGCTCTCCCACGTCAGAGGCACAGGCCTGACCCCCAGCTGGAGCACCGAGACCCTGTCAGCCATACGGCTCAGAAGGAAATGGAGAAAAAAAAAAGGAAGAAAAAAGTAATAATAAAATAAAATAAAGTTATTAAAATAAAAAATAATTATTAAAAATAAAAAAATTAAAAAGTAATAAAAAGAAGAAAAAGAAAGAAAGAAAGAAGAGAGCAACCATACCAAAAAACAAATCCCCCAATGATAACAAGCACTAAAAATTATACTAAAAAAAAACAAAATCCCCAAACGGACAGACAGAACCCTAGGACAAATGGTAAATGCAAAGCTGTACAGACAAAATGACACACAGAAGCATACACATACACACTCACAAAAAGAGAGAAAGAAAATAATATATTGTTGCTCCCTAAGTCCACCACCTCAATTTTGGGACGATTTGTTGTCTAGTCAGGTATTCCACAGATGCAGGGTACATCAAGTTGATTGTGGA
This sequence comes from Eubalaena glacialis, assembly GCF_028564815.1. Classification (NCBI taxonomy): domain Eukaryota; kingdom Metazoa; phylum Chordata; class Mammalia; order Artiodactyla; family Balaenidae; genus Eubalaena; species Eubalaena glacialis. Next base: position 58,255,214 of record NC_083723.1, on the reverse strand, counting down.
GATTTAATCCGCTGCTCCTGAGGCTGCTGGGAGAGATTTCCCTTTCTCTTCTTTGTTCGCACAGCTCCCAGGGTTCAGCTTTCGATTTGGACCCGCCTCTGCGTGTAGGTCGCCTGAGGGCATCTGTTGTTCGCTCAGACGGGACGGGGTTAAAGGAGGAGCTGATTCGGGGGCTCTGGCAGAGGCCTGTGTGACGTTGCACCAGCCTGAGGTGCGCCGTGTGTTCTCCCGGGGAAGTTGTCCCTGGATCACGGGACCCTGGCAGTGGCGGGCTGCCCAGGCTACCGGGAGGGGCGGTGTGGAGAGTGACCTGTGCTTGCACACAGGCTTCTTGGTGGCAGCAGCAGCAGCCTTAGCATCGCACATCCATCTATGGGGTCCACGCTGATAGCCACGGCTCGCGCCAGTCTCTGGAGCTCCTTTAAGCGGCGCTCTTAATCCCCTCTCCTCGCGCACCAGGAAACAAAGAGGCAAGAAAAAGTCTCTTGTCTCTTCGGCAGCTGCAGACTTTTTCCTGGACTCCCTCCCGGCTAGCTGTGGCGCACTAGCCCCCTTCAGGCTGTGTTCACGCCGCCAACCCCAGTCCTCTCCCTGCGATCCGACCAAAGCCCGAGCCTCAGCTCCCAGCCCCCGCCCGCCCCGGCGGGTGAGCAGACAAGCCTCTCGGGCTGGTGAGTGCTGCTCGGCGCCGATCCTCCATGCGGGAATGTCTTCGCTTTGCCCTCTGCACCCCTGTGGCTGCACTCTCCTCCGTGGCTCCGAAGCTCCCCCCCTCCGCCTCCCGCAGTCTCTGCCCGCGAAGGGCCTTCCTAGTGTGTGGAAACCTTTCCTCTTTCACAGCTCCCTCCCACTGGTGCAGATGCCGTCCCTATTCTTTTGTCTCTGTTTTTTCTTTGTTCTTTTGCCCTACCCAGGTACGTGGGGAGTTTCTTGCCTTTTGGGAGGTCTGACGTCTTCTGCCAGCGTTCAGTGGGTGTTCTGTAGGAGCTGTTCTACGTGTAGATGTATTTCTGATGTATTTGTGGGGAGGAAGGTGATCTTCACGTTTTACTCTTCCGCCATCTTGAAGGTCTCTCAGCTGCTTTTTCAAACAAGAATCCAGTCACGGTTCACGATTACATTTGGTTGCTGTGGCAGATTACTCTTTTAATTTAAAATAGTCTTAAATTTTTTCCATGGCTTTTTGTAGGGACCAGGCCAGTTACATTATGGAATGCCTCAACTTGTATGATTGTTTCCACAAAGTATAATTCAACGTGTCCCTTTATCCCCTATATGTCCCATAGAATAGAAGTAATGTCTGGAGGACATGTTCTGGATGTGGAAAGCTATAGTGTAGAGCAGTGGTTGTCGAAGTGTGGTCCCCAAATCAGCAGCAGCAGCATCTTTTAGTAATTTGCTACAGATGCACATTCTTGCCCCAAACAACATCTACTGAATTAGAAACTCAGGGTGGACCCAGGAAGCTATGTTTTAACAAGACTTTCAGGTGATTCTGATGCGTACTCCCACCAGAGAACAACCAGTGTAGAGGCAAGAACACAAGGTTTAGGATCAGATTCTCCTGGATTTGAACACCAGCTCTGCTAGTATTTACAATTTTTATTTTGGACATGAATTTGCGTCACCTTTCTGACTTTTAAAATGGGGGTAATATCTTCCTTTGGCTGTTAGGATGCTTAATATGCAAACCATTGCAACACCTGATCTGACACATATCAACTGCATGATAAGTTGGACTGTTCTATTGGTCAGCCACTTCCTTGTTTTTTCTTTTAGTTCATGTAAAAGCTAATGCTCAAATTGAATGTTTACTGGATTAGTGGGGTAAGCCATGCTGTGGTACGAAAGGAATCTCGGGATAGAAAATCTCCACTCTTAAAAATAGCTAATACACCCAGTAACAAGCAATATATGGTAACTCCCATCTGTTTTTCACGGCTAGAGAGTTTTTCAGGTGTGAAGAAGATAGCTGATTGCTACCTTTAGTGCTTTACATTTCTTTCATATCACACCTCCAAAAACAAAATTAGGGAGGAAAGGATAGGGAGAGTATTTCATTGCATTTGAAATTTTTTCTTCTTAATTCACATTCTTAATTCATAGAAAGGCTGACTATAAGCCTCCTGCAAATTGGCAGCATGACCCTAATCAATCTCATTTTCTACAAACCAAACATTTATAATAAAATTAATAAAACTCACTATGTAAGTTTTTAAAACTTGTACCTTATAGTTTTTATAGTTTCTATATTTGTTCTTACTGTGACATGCACATTTAGGACTCAGTTCTTTTATTGGAAATAAACTATTCTTTTTTTTTTTTTTTCCACACACACTGTATTTTATTTTTACAAGAGATAAATAGACTGACACCAAGCATTGTACATGGATGACCACAACAAAAGCAACAATGATTGCAATTACCAAACATGAAACACACTCATACTATGTCATAATATTGACATTCAGTCCAGTAATCCTCCACTGTAACAGCTCCTTTACTTTGCAGTGAAAATTGATTTGTATATTCTTTGCCTCTGAGTCCTTGTGGGATTTTTTCTTTTTTTAAATTCAAACAGAAAGTCACAAAAATTATACTCATCCTCATCAGTTCACTCAGTCCCATGTAATTAATTTTTTTTTTCATCTTGATCTTTTGTTAGCACTTTTATGAGCTCATCAGTTTTTCATTAGCGTTCTGAAAATGCTTATTCATTCAGTTCAGCAGTACAGTCAGGTACCAGAAACCTGTACTTGTCAGAGTCTTTTCCATGAATTTCCTGAAGATGAAACCCTTTTATAGGAACATATTTACAAAAGCATCAGAGTACACCCAGAACTGTCTGTAAATGACAAAAGACTTAAAAATGACCACGGTTAAAGATTTGATGAAAGTTCATAATAATGCAGTTGACAAGAAAATTAGTTATTTCTGAGATATACATTTTAAAGTAATAACTAGGTTTATGACTTATAACATTATACCAGAACATATAAGATTTTTAGAAATTTCATGTAATGTCTGAAACATTTATATTAACATATTTCCATACAAATAACCCAATGAAAGTTTAGTATTAGTTGTTTTGTTTGTTTGTTTATACTGCAGGTTCTTATTAGTCATCAATTTTATACACATCAGTGTATACATGTCAATCCCAATCGCCCAATTCAGCACACCACCATCCCCACCCCACCGCAGTTTTCCCCCCTTGGTGTCCATATGTCTGTTCTCTACATCTGTGTCTCAACTTCTGCCCTGCAAACCGGCTCATCTGTACCATTTTTCTAGGTTCCACATACATGCGTTAATATACGATATTTGTTTTTCTCTTTCTGACTTACTTCACTCTGTATGACAGTCTCTAGATCCATCCACGTCTCAACAAATGACTCAATTTCGTTCCTTTTTATGGCTGAGTAATATTCCATTGTATATATGTACCACAACTTCTTTATCCATTCGTCTGTTGATGGGCATTTACGTTGCTTCCATGAACTGGCTACTGTAAATAGTGCTGCAGTGAACATTGGGGTGCATGTGTCTTTTTGAATTACGGTTTTCTCTGGGTATATGCCCAGTAGTGGGATTGCTGGGTCATATGGTAATTCTATTTTTAGTTTTTTAAGGAACCTCCATATTGTTCTCCATAGTGGCTGTATCAATTCACATTCCCACCAACAGTGCAAGAGGGTTCCCTTTTCTCCACACCCTCTCCAGCATTTGTTGTTTGTAGATTTTCTGATGATGCCCATTCTAACTGGTGTGAGGTGATACCTCATTGTAGTTTTGATTTGCATTTCTCTAATAATTAGTGATGTTGAGCATCTTTTCATGTGCTTCGTGGCCGTCTGTATGTCTTCTTTGGAGAAATGTCTATTTAGGTCTTCTGCCCATTTTTGGATTGGGGTGTTTGTTTCTTTAATATTGAGCTGAATGAGCTGTTTATATATTTTGGAGATTAATCCTTTGTCCGTTGATTCATTTGCAAATATTTTCTCCCATTCTGAGGGTTGTCTTTTCGTCTTGTTTATGGTTTCCTTTGCTGTGCAAAAGCTTTGAAGTTTCATTAGGTCCCATTTGTTTATTTTTGTTTTTATTTCCATTACTCTAGGAGGTGGATCAAAAAAGATCTTGCTGTGATTTATGTCAAAGAGTGTTCTTCCTATGTTTTCCTCTAAGAGGTTTATAGTGTCCAGTCTTACATTTAGGTCTCTAATCCATTTTGAGTTTATTTTTGTGTATGGTGTTAGGGAGTATTCTAATTTCATTCTTTTACATGTAGCTGTCCAGTTTTCCCAGCACCACTTATTGAAGAGACTGTCTTTTCTCCATTGTATATCTTTGCCTCCTTTGTCATAGATTAGTTGACCATAGGTGCGTGGGTTTATCTCTGGGCTTTCTATCTTGTTCCATTGATCTATGTTTCTGTTTTTGTGCCAGTACCATATTGTCTTGATTACTGTAGCTTTGTAGTATAGTCTGAAGTCAGGGAGTCTGATTCCTCCAGCTCTGTTTTTTTCCCTCAAGATTGCTTTGGCTATTCGGGGTCTTTTGTGTCTCCATACAAATTTTAAGATGATTTGTTCTAGTTCCGTAAAAAATGCCATTGGTAATTTGATAGGGATTGCATTGAATCTGTAGATTGCTTTGGGTAGTATAGTCATTTTCACAATGTTGACTCTTCCAATGCAAGAACATGGTATATCTCTCCATCTGTTGGTATCATCTTTAATTTCTTTCATCAGTGTCTTATAGTTTTCTGCATACAGGTCTTTTGTCTCCCTAGGTAGGTTTATTCCTAGGTATTTTATTCTTTTTGTTGCAATGGTAAATGGGAGTGTTTCCATAATTTCTCTTTCAGATTTTTCATCATTAGTGTTTAGGAATGCAAGAGATTTCTGTGCATTAATTTTGTATCCTGCAACTTTACCATATTCATTAATTAGCTCTAGCAGTTTTCTGGTGGCAGTTTTAGGATTCTCTATGTATAGTATCATGTCATCTGCAAACAGTGACAGTGTTACTTCTTCTTTTCCAATTTGTATTCCTTTTATGTCTTTTTCTTCTCTGATTGCCGTGGCTAGGACTTCCAAAACTATGTTGAATAATAGTGGTGACAGTGGACATCCTTGTCTCGTTCCTGATCTTAGAGGAAATGCTTTCAGTTTTTCACCGTTGAGAATGATGTTTGCTGTGGGTTTGTCATATATGGCCTTTATTATGTTGAGGTAGGTTCCCTCTATGCCCACTTTCTGGAGAGTTTTTATCATAAATGGGTGTTGAATTTTGTCAAAAGCTTTTTCTGCATCTATTGAGATGATCATATGGTTTTTATACTTCAATTTGTTAATATGGTGTATCACATTGATTGATTTGCGTATATTGAAGAATCCTTGCATCCCTGGGATAAATCCCACTTGATCGTGGTGTATGATCCTTTTAATGTGTTGTTGGATTCTGTTTGCTAGTATTTTGTTGAGGATTTTTGCATCTATATTCATCAGTGATATTGGTCTGTAATTTTCTTTTTTTGTAGTGTCTTTGTCTGGTTTTGGTATCAGGGTGATGGTGGCCTCATAGAATGAGTTTGGGAGTGTTCCTTCCTCTGCAATTTTTTGGAAGAGTTTGAGAAGGATAGGTGTTAGCTCTTCTCTAAATGTTTGATAGAATTCACCTGTGAAGCCATCTGGTCCTGGACTTTTGTTTGTTGGAAGATTTTTTATCACAGTTTCAATTTCATTACTTGTGATTGGTCTGTTCATATTTTCTGTTTCTTCCTGGTTCAGTCTTGGAAGGCTATACCTTTCTAAGAATTTGTCCATTTCTTCCAGGTTGTCCATTTTATTGGCATAAAGTTGCTTGTAGTAGTCTCTTAGGATGCTTTGTATTTCTGCGGTGTCTGTTGTAACTTCTCCTTTTTCATTTATGATTTTATTGATTTGAGTCCTCTCCCTCTTTTTCTTGATCAGTCTGGCTAATGGCTTATCAATTTTGTTTATCTTCTCAAAGAACCAGCTTTTAGTTTTATTGATCTTTGCTATTGTTTTCTTTGTTTCTATTTCATTTATTTCCGCTCTGATCTTTATGATTTCTTTCCTTCTGCTAACTTTGGGTTTTGTTTGTTCTTCTTTCTCTAGTTTCTTTAGGTGTAAGGTTAGATTGTTTACTTGAGATTTTTTTTGTTTCTTTAGGTAGGCTTGTATAGCTATAAACTTCCCTCTTAGAACTGCTTTTGCTGCATCCCATAGGTTTTGGGTTGTCGTGTTTTCATTGTCATTTGTCTCTAGGTATTTTTTGATTTCCTCTTTGATTTCTTCAGTGATCTCTTGGTTATTTAGTAACGTATTGTTTAGCCTCCATGTGTTTGTGTTTTTTACATTTTTTCCCCTGTAATTCATTTCTAATCTCATAGCGTTGTGGTCAGAAAAGATGCTTGATATGATTTCAATTTTCTTAAATTTACTGAGGCTTGATTTGTGACCCAAGATGTGATCTATCCTGGAGAATGTTCCGTGCGCACTTGAGAAGAATGTGTAATCTGCTGTTTTTGGATGGAATGTCGTATAAATATCAATTAAATCTATCTGGTCTATTGTGTCATTTAAAGCTTCTGTTTCCTTATTTATTTTCATTTTGGATGATCTGTCCATTGGTGTAAGTGAGGTGTTAAAGTCCCCCACTATTATTGTGTTACTGTCAATTTCCTCTTTTATAGCTGTTAGCAGTTGCCTTATGTAATGAGGTGCTCCTGTGTTGGGTGCATATATATTTATAATTGTTATATCTTCTTCTTGGATTGATCCCTTGATCATTATGTAGTGTCCTTCCTTGTCTCTTGTAACATTCTTTATTTTAAAGTCTATTTTATCTGATATGAGTATAGCTACTCCAGCTTTCTTTTGATTTCCATTTGCATGGAATATCTTTTTCCATCCCCTCATTTTCAGTCTGTATGTGTCCCTAGGTCTAAAGTGGGTCTCTTGTAGACAACATATATATGGGTCTTGTTTTTGTATCCATTCAGCAAGCCTGTGTCTTTTGGCTGGAGCATTTAATCCATTCACATTTAAGGTAATTATCGATATGTATGTTCCTATGACCATTTTCTTAATTGTTTTGGGTTTGTTTTTGTATGTCCTTTTCTTCTCTTGTGTTTCCCACTTAGAGAAGTTCCTTTAACATTTGTTGTAGAGCTGGTGCTGAATTCTCTTAGCTTTTGCTTGTCTGTAAAGCTTTTGATTTCTCCATCAAATCTAAATGAGATCCTTGCCGGGTAGAGTAATCTTGGTTGTAGGTTCTTCCCTTTCATCACTTTAAGTATATCATGCCACTCCCTTCTGGCTTGTAGAGTTTCTGCTGAGAAATCAGCTGTTAACCTTATGGGAGTTCCCTTGTATGTTATTTGTCGTTTTTCCCTTGCTGCTTTCAATAATTTTTCTTTGTCTTTAATTTTTGCCACTTTGATTACTATGTGTCTTGGCGTGCTTCTCCTTGGGTTTATCCTGCCTGGGACTCTCTGCGCTTCCTGGACTTGGGTGGCTATTTCCTTTCCCATGTTAGGGAAGTTTTTGACTATAATCTCTTCAAATATTTTCTCTGGTCCTTTCTCTCTCTCTTCTCCTTCTGGGACCCCTATAATGCGAATGTTGTTGCGTTTAATGTTGTCCCAGAGGTCTCTTAGGCTGTCTTCATTTCTTTTCATTCTTTTTTCTTTAGTCTGTTCCGCAGCAGTGAATTCCACCATTCTGTCTTCCAGGTCACTTATCCGTTCTTCTGCCTCAGTTATTCTACTATTGATTCCTTCTAGTGTAGTTTTCATTTCAGTTATTGTATTGGTCATCTCTGTTTCTTTGTTCTTTAATTCTTCTAGGTCTTTGTTAATCATTTCTTGCATCTTCTCAATCTTTGCCTCCATTCTTATTCCAAGGTCCTGGATCATCTTCACTATCATTATTCTGAATTCTTTTTCTGGAAGGTTGCCTATCTCCACTTCATTTAGTTGTTTTTCTGGGGTTTTTTCTTGTTCCTTCATCTGGTATATAGCCCTCTGCCTTTTCATCTTGTCTATCTTTCTGTAAATGTGGTTTCTGTTCCACAGGCTGCAGGACTGTAGTTTTTCTTGCTTCTGCTGTCTGCCCTCTGGTGGTTGAGGCTATCTAAGAGGCTTGATGGGAGGCTCTGGAGGTGGGTAGAGCTGACTGTTGCTGTGGCGGCCAGAGCTCCGTAAAACTTTAATCTACTTGACTGTTGATGGGTGGGGCTGGGTTCCCTCCCTGTTGGTTGTTTTGCCTGAGGCAACCCAACACTGGAGCCTACCCGGGCTCTTTGGTGGGGCTAATGGCAGACTCTGGGAGGGCTCACGCCAAGGAGTACTTCCCAGAACCTCCGCTGCCAGTGTCCTTGTCCCCACGGTGAAACAGAGCCAGCCCCCGCCTCTGCAGGAGACCCCCCAACACCAGCAGTTATGTCTGGTTCAGTCTCCCCCAGGGTCACTGCTCCTTCCCCTGGGTCCCGATGCACAAACTATTTTGTGTGCGCCCTCCAAGAGTGGGGTCTCTGTTTCCCCCAGTCCTGTCGAAGTCCTGCAATCAATTCCCACTAGGCTTCAAAGTCCGATTCTCTATGAATTCCTCCTCCCGTTGCCGGACCCCCAGGTTGGGAAGCCTGACGTGGGGCTCAGAACGTTCACTCCAGTGGGTGGACTTCTGTGGTATAAGTGCTCGCCAGTCTGTGAGTCACCCACCCAGCAGTTATGGGATTTGATTTTACTCTGATTGCGCCCCTCCTACCGTCTCACTGTGGCTTCTTCTCTGTCCTTGGACGTGGGGTATCCTCCTTGGTGAAGTCCAGTATCTTCCTGTCGATGATTGTCCAGCAGCCAGTTGTGATTCTGGTGCTCTCGCAAGAGGGAGTGAGAGCACGTCCTTCTACTCCGCCATCTTGGTTAATCTCCGGAAATAAACTATTCTTGAAAATGTTTATAAAGCAATTGTAACACCACATTTTGATTTTATTATTCTTAACCCTAAAATGAGAAAGAAATCAATTGTATTCCAAATAGATTGAGAAGCAAGGACAGCTTGAAGTTTCTTCAAATTCTAGGAACAAAATTAAAAGACACAATTGGAAGAAATATTTGCAATACATACGATAGGCAAAAGTTAATGCCCGTTATCTCGAAGGACTCCTATAAATCAATTTGAAAACTAGTTACAAAAGATATGGACATTTATAGAAGGAAAAAAATGTGATGTCTAACAATCAGCCTCACTAGTGAGCAAGTAAGTGCAAATTAAAACAATGAGATACCATTTTCATCCTGCAGGTAGGCAAACACTGAAAGCGTTGGTGAAGTTGAGGGGAGAAAAGAGCACAACTCATACTCTTCCAAGAAAGTTGAAACAGGGTAAACTGGTTCAACTTTCTTGGAAGGTCATATGGCAATATGACAGTATCCACCCATATATAAAATGTGCAACACATTCAACACAGCAATTAAATTTGAAATCTCTCTCCTACAGAAGTATTTGCACACATGAACAAAAATATATGTATAAAGTGCTAATTGAAACTTTTTGTAATAGAAAAAATAGTAGAAAATATAAATGGTCACTCAGAATGTTAGCTTATGGCACATCCATACAATATGAACAATTGGATTTAGAATCATTCCATGGTATATTTTGAGTATAAAAAAATATGTTGTGGAGTAATATAATGCAGAATAATGACAAAATTAGAATTTTGTCAGCAAACAAATCTTTGTGTCTGTGTATGTGCGTGAGTGCACGTGCATACGCACATAGGGGGCTGGAAGCATACATACAAATCTCTTAACAGTGATACTTCTGATATAAGGAATTGGACAGGTCAAAGGGAGATTTCACTTTTTACTATTTTCTTGTTTATATTCATCAAAAGTAAAATGTGAGCTTTTTGTAATTAAAAATGTATAAAGAATCTGGGGAGATGAAAAAAGACATTGGAGACTTGGGTTAGCCACTTGTGAAGGGAATGATGCCGTGAACCCCTCTCCTAAGGCAGAGGCTGTGTGCTCCCTGCTGCCTGTGAGTTGGCAAGAGCTCAGACTGGGGGCTTTGCTGGCCCAACAGGTGCTGGTACATTCCATCACTAGCCTGGCACTGGGCCTTCTGGAGAGGAATAAACAAAGTAATGACAGTCTCTAGAAGATGCCATAAGAAATCCAAGCTTTGAGGACTAGCCTTTGAGCTCCAAAGCTAGGTAAGATGTAGATTCTTGTGATCTAGGATTTGTTTATTTTGTGTCTTTGAAGTTAATGCCAAGAATCCAAGAGGTTTAAACTGCCCTAAATATTTTTTTTTTTTTTTTTTTTTTTTTTTTTAAATTCATTTATTTATTTAGTTAGTTTTTGGCTACATTGGGTCTTTGTTGCTGCACATGGGCTTCCTCTAGTTGCGGCGAGGGGGGGCTACTCTTCGTTGTGGTGCGTGGGCTTCTCATTGCGGTGGCTTCTCTTGTTGCGGAGCACAGGCTCTAGGCACACAGGCTTCAGTAGTTGTGGCACACGGGCTCAGTAGTTGTGGCTCGTGGGCTCTAGAGCGCAGGCTCAGCAGTTGTGGCGCACGGGCTTAGTTGCTCCGCGGCATGTGGGATCTTCCCGGACAGGGGCTCGAACCCATGTCCCCTGCATTGGCAGGCCAATTCTTAACCGCTGCGCCACCAGGGAGGTCCCTGCCCTAAATATTTTTTCCTCATTTGGTCTCTCAGTCCATTTACAGATGCATGTGCCTATCTGAAAAAAGAAAAAGGATCCGTTTCCTTTTGAGACTGAGTATCTTAATTATAAAAATTTCCACTTGGATTCCACTGGTAACTAAATTGATTGAGCATTTTGTTCTCAGAGTTTTGAGACGTGTATTGTATTAAAGAATTTGCCTCAAAACCTTAGACACACCTAAGGCACTATATCTGAAAGAAAATTTCAGTTTGAGGTTAGGTATCACGGCAATTTTGACCGATTGAACTATTTATCTAAATGATTGCTCAAAAACCGGAGAGCTATGCTCTAGACTTTTTCCTTTATAGCATTATTTCATTGTTTTAAAATGCTGAATAAACATTTGAAAAATACTAATTTAGAATTTTTCTTTTAGACTTTGCATTTGCGAATAATGTAGACAAGTAAGTGATTTTTAAACTTTACTTTTCTTATCAGATTATTTCATAATCGTGTTGATTCCCTAGATTATTCCCATTTCCCAAAATGGATTTTAATGGGTTAAAAAAATGACTAACTCTTCAACAGATCAGAAAAATTGCTATGTCTTCCTGTGATATATGAATTCAAACTATGTATTCATATTTGACATATTTAGATTTTTTAATATTATTATTATAACCTAAAATAAATGAAGATGTGGGGTGAGGTGGAGGGAGAAGTTAGACAAAAAAGTTAAAAAAGAAAAAGACAAAATCTTGAAAGTAAGCATTAAAAAAAAAACTTAAGAATTACCTGATATTATAAATGAAGGTCTTTACTTCTTTGTTTACTGTTCCCCTAAATATGTTCAGTGAGAGCAATTATTAACATTTTATATTCACTGGAATTTACATTTTCAAAAGAAATAGTTCATAAAACTATGAAAAACATTAAATTTATGAATATTGATGAATTTTAAAATCATCATTCTTTTTTAATATTGCACTTAGGAATTTTTTCTTTGGATTCAGTCTTGAAAAACAGTATCTCCAAGCACTTTTACAAAATATAGTATAATGTAGAGTTATAATAATAATTAACTATTATTAATAATAATTATAATTAAAAGTTATAATAACTTTTCAATAAAATGTACATAAGATACTAATATGTATATGATATCTATATAAATATTTTAATCATTTCATTTAACCACTGATTTGAAACATGAATGCTTGAATATGTGAGACCTATTATAGCTGATCCCAAATATGTTCACTCTATTTTTAAAATAAACAATATATACAATAAAAATGGTGTTACTTGTCCTGAAAGTCATTTGTCAGTAGGGCCCAAAAGTTATTTGTCAGTGGTACTACACTACAGATAAACGAAAAATATGGCACTGAGTCACTTAAATTAAACATTGGTCTAACTGATTTTTTTTCTGACATAATTGCCATTTTTTCAGAACTATGTTTGATGACCCAGAAGATGCTGTTTTTGTAAGGTCCATGAAGCGATCGGCAATGGCTATTACCTCCCTGAACTGGGACACAGTTCCAACACGAGAGGAAAAATACCGTGAAGAGAAAGACACAGGACCTGCCCAAATGCTCACAGTTACACTGAGATAATCCTTGGGGTTTCTAGAAATCCTAGTAGTTTTCAGTTATATATTAAACTTTTCTGTGATTAGCATATTATATATTTATTGTGGTATTATTTGAAACATTTGAATGTAAACAGAAACACCAAGGAAAAATAATTCCTACATTTTATCTTAAGTTTCTTTTGAAGTAAAACATGTATATAGAAGTGTATACAAATCATAAGTGTTTTGCTCAGAAAAATTTCAAAAAATGAACACGTTCATGTAACGGACATCCTAGATCAAGAAATGGAACCTTACCAGCACTCTAAAAACCTCCTTCCTGTTACCAGTCCAATGACCTATTACTCTCCACCCATCCTCCTGATTTCTAAACCATATATTTATTGTGTCTGTTTTTGAAAGGCATATAAATGGAATCATAGAAGTTGAATTATTTTTTTCTGGCTTCTTGTACTCGACATTATAAAATTGTAAAATTGTAAAATTGACCATGTTGTTGCCAACAGCAACAATTCCGTTGTTCTCATTGCTATATAGTATTCCATTGTATGACTACACCATATTGTATGACTTTCACTCTCACCTTTGGAGGCATGTGCCAGTTCTGGGTGTGGGTTTATGATCTGTGGTTGGCCTACACCAAAGCACTCTGCTAGAGGGAAGGGAAAACAGAAAAGCTTTCAGCAGTTGCCTTGTGCTGAGACACAAAACCGGACATGTAAGGTAACCCAAAACGCATTGCTGATCTTCACCAGCTAAGCTAAAGAGCTAGATCTAAAACTTATAAAAAGTGGAGGGACATTTCCCCTTACCTGATGGTGCCTAGACACTATCACACTGTACCACAGACACACTGGAGAAGTGGGGCTGAAATCAAAACAAGCAAGAGATGAAAACCCTAGAGGGAGTAGTGAACTGTCACTGAGAATCTGTGATCTCCTTCCCCCTGTGGGCACTTGTGATTCTGTGCACAGCCAGAATCTGCAAAGTCCGGTATGGTCCCTGGCAGAAGGTTGCACCTGAGGAAAATAAAAAGTTTGGTATTGATGTGGGTGAGTGGCTGATATTAAGGAAAAATGATGGTGTGTTGCTTCCAAGATTAGGTCATAGAAAGAATCAAAATCTTCTCTTCCTCTCTCTCCTTATCACTTATTCTGCAGGAAGCCAGCTGCCACATCACGAGGACACTTCCGCAGTCCTCTGGAGAGATCCATGTGGTAAGGAACTGAGGCCTACTTCCAGAAGCAAATAAGGAACTAAGTCCTCTGCCAACAACCAAGTGAGTTGCAAGCCATCCTCCAGACCCAATTAACTACCTTGCAAGCAGATCTTCTAGATCCAATTTAAGCCACAGGTGACTGCAGCCCTGGCTGAAAGCTTCACAGCACCCTCCTGAGAAACCCCAAGCCAGAACCATCCCATTAAGCTGCTTCTATTTCTGGCTGCAGAAACTGTATGAGATAATGCTTATTGATGCTTCAAGCTGATAAATTTTGGGGTAATTTGCTACATAGTAATAGATTAGTAATACAATAACCCAGCCTAATCCATGGTGCTAGAAGTATTTGTTGTAAGCAAGGGTGCCTTGTGAAGCCCCTGTCAAGCTGAGAGGTATCACAGTGCAGTCTTCAAGGGTCATACAGCAGCAGAGGGCTAGTTACTGGTCAAATAGTAGTTTCTAGGCATGCTACTACATTCATTCTAGAACTGGGAGCCTGAATTGAACTCATCATGAACTGAGTACCATTAGACCCACCAAGCAATAATGTTGGGCAGGTAAAGCAACAATCCATTTCATGATGGAAATGGTATATGTTGGCTCAGATTTAAGATGGCTCATAAACTGCATAAGCAGTATTAATTTTTAATTAGATTGCAGTAAATTGAGGATGCGATATTGTAATCTCCAGGTTAACCACTAAAATAATAGTAAAAGAATGTGTAGTCTGATATTTTATTTTATTTTATAAATTTATTTATTTTATTTATTTATTTTTGGCTGAGTTGGGTCTTCATTGCTGCGTGCGGGCTTTCTCTAGTTGTGGCGAGCGGGGGCTACTCTTCGTTGCGGTGCGCGGGCTTCTCATTGCAGTGGCTTCTCTTGTTGCGGAGGATGGGCTCTAAGCACGCGGGCTTCAGTAGTTGTGGCACACGGGCTTCAGTAGTTGTGGCACGCAGGCTCAGTAGTTGTGGCGCACGGGCTTAGTTGCTCCGCGGCATGCGGGATCTACCTGGACCAGGGATCAAACCCGTGTCCCCTGCATTGGCAGGCGGGTTCTCAACCACTGCGCCACCAGGGAAGCCCTCATATTTTATTTTTAATCCCACAATCACTGAAAAGGATGAACAATTTATTCCAATTGCAAAAATATGGCTAAAAAATTTTACTTAATCTCCTTTTTAGAGAACTAATGGAAATATATCTCATTTGTACGAAGAAAAAGATTTGCTTTAAAATGCACTCCTCAATACTAGGCACTTTTTGTTCAAGAAAGAAGGGCTAGTAGTGGCCATGATTGGAAAACATTATATTAAATACCATTTACAGAAAAGCACAAAACAGAAGACACGATCCTTACTTAAGTAGTCTAAAACTCTACCAAAATGGAACACACAATTGAGAGGGTGTTTTTAATTAAGTTCTTAGTTTTAAACAACAAAGACCCATTCAAATGGGCTCAAGTGAAAGCGCATTTATTTCAGGATTCATCAGATGATCTTATAGCTAAGAAACAGAAAACACTGATGCATAGATTTGTGGAGGGTTGTGGTTACAAGCTGAGGCTCTGCAATCAGACACATCTAGCTTAGCTCTTCCACTTACCAGTTATGTTACTTGGACAAGTTAGTTAATCTCTAGGCTTTGATTTCCTCTTATTTAAAATAATAATAATAGTTACTTCATAGAGTCTCAAGGATTACGTTAGATCATGTATGTAACATGTTAGGTAGAGTGGCTTTCTCAAAGAAAGTGCTCAATACATGTCGGCTGTTAGAGTTGACCCTTGAGCCACTTGGGTTTGAACTACTCGGGTCCACTCATATGCAGATTTTTAAAAATAAATATGTAGCACAGTACTACACGCTCCACAGCTGGTTGAATCCACAGATGTGAAACTGACAATATGGAGGACTGATTGGGAAGTTATACTTGGATATCGAGGCGAGTGGGCATGCCTAACCTCTGCGTTGTTCAAGAGCAGTTGTGCCCCTTAGGAACTATACCTACCATCATAAACCGAATGTTTGTGTCCCCTCAAAATTTTTATATTGAAATCTAATTCCCAATGTAATAGTACTTGGAGGTAAGGTCTTGGGGAGGTAATCAGGTCATGAGGGCGGAGTCTCATGAATGGGATTAGCATGCTTCTAAGACGCCAGAGAGGTAGCCTGCCTTTTCTGACATATGAGGACACAGCAAGGTGGCCCTCTGTAAACCAGGAGTAGGACACTCACCAAAAACTTGACCATGCTGGTACCCAGATCTCGAACTTCCAGCCTCCAGAACTGTGAGAAATAAATGTTTCCTGTTTCAACCACCCTAATCTATGGTAATTTGTTTTAGCAACTCAAACTAGGACACCTGGTCTATTAGGGTTCTTCAGAGGAACAGAATCAATTGGGTGCATGCATATATAGAGAGAGCAAGTTATTTTAAAGAATTGCCTCATGCCATTGTGGAGGCTGGCAAGTCCAAAATTTATAGGGCAGGCTGGTGTAGACTTGAAATTTAGGTATGATTTGATGTTTCAGTTTTGAGTCCCAAATCCACAGAGCAGGCATTTGTTTGCTGGAGCTTATTTTTGTCTGTAGTTGTTGGTGTTTCCATGTCGCTGGCTTCTTCCGCCTCAAATCTGCTATATATGAGGCAAAAAGAAAACCCAGAGAAAAAAACAAAGGGTCACTGCCTGGATCCTGAGGGGCCTAGCCAATCCGCCCTCTTCTGATTGTTTTATATGTAATGTTTAGGGTTTTTAGTTTTACTTAGTACGAGGAATAAGGAAAAGTATGTCTACTCCATCTTCCCAGAAGCAGAATTGTTAAGATTTTTTTTTTTTTAAATGTAGTTGAATTTGTTTCCTTTTGTGGCTTCTGAGTTTAGTGTCACATTTAGGAAGACCTTCTTCATGCCAAAGTCATTAAGAATTTTTTCATGGTTTCTTCTGGAATTGATAATTTTTTTCACATTTAAATCTTATCCATTTGGAATCATCTTGGGATTAAGTAGTTTTATGTGAGTTTATGAAATAGCTACATTGCCCTGAATTGATCAATTACACAGCTACCTGATTTATTCTAGACAAATTAAGATCACCATTTAAAAAGATGCCTTTATTGATTTATAAAACTAGAACTTAGTCCTTAAAGGCCATAGAAACTAGGCTAGAGCCACCTTTTGGCAGGGGTAGGGGCAGAATCTCCTGTTTATCTGCTAAAGTAATTATTATGAGAAGAAATTTGCTTTTTCCGAAATTAAGATCTTGCTTTTCGTCTAGGCAAATGATGCTTTAATATCATCTTAGTTTACATAAGCATGCATTAATCTCTATATAATTTCAAGCAAATACGAGTTTTTCCAACATAAACATCAGTAAAGAGATGCAAAAACACCTTGTACTGAGCTTCTTTTCCAACCAAAATAACTATAATCTAATCCAAAACTTGATGTGCCTTTGTACTTTTTCTAAGAGCATATAAATCTCAAAAATTTTAATTTATGTGCCTTCATTTTCCTTTGTTATATTTACATATATTTAACTTTTGAAATTTGATCCCATTTGTTTTCTAGTTGTCACAAGGTGTATTACTAATTCTTTGTTTCTGATTTATAGAAAGGCAGATGAGAAATTTGCTCATGTAACCAAACTCCATAAACCCAGTGTAGACTGTGTCAGAGCCCAGTGGATTCAACATTTTTCCCTCCTTTTATCCCTCTCTTGTCTGTGTCTGCTCAGTGGCTACATTCTCTCAGGTACCTCTACATGTCAGCTCTAGCAGCTCTGGAACTGAATCCCTGTAATTTATAATTGTCCCAAGGGAGAAACAAACAAACAAACAAACATCCTCCCTCTTTGGCTTCAGGAATGTAAAATTTCTGAAAAGTATTCTTATTGGCCTAGTTGTAAACCATGAGAACTGGAAGAGATCTACCTCCTGCTCAAGAAGGGGACTGATTTGCTTCAGAAGCAGGGGAGATGATCCTGAGAAGATAAAAACACTGCAAGAACATCTACTTTAAGAATTTCTATTAAGTTTAATATCCAATAATATTAAAACTCAAGTAAACTCATATACATCATGGATGACTAGAATCTCTCATCTTTTTAAGAGCCTAGGGATTATCTACCACATCCTGTAAAATAATGGCTTGTCTTCAGAGCTCTATTATTATCTTACATCTGCAGAGAAACTACAGTGATGGTAACATATTAAGAGTGTACAATGTTGTAGTCAAAACTGCAGACCTTGTTGAGTTCCAGTTCTGTACTTTTGGATACATTAGTGGACCTCTTTAGACTTTAACCTCCTTATCTGTGTTATGGGGATAAAAATAAAGTCTACTTCATGGGGTTGTTGTGAATATTAAACAAGATAACTTCAGGGATACAGTAACTTTCAGTGGTAGCTATTATTACCACCTATTGGATCAAAAAGCAGAATCCAATTTCCTAATAAACCCACTGGCTAATTTAATATTCTATTACATCTGCTCTAAGTATAAGACATATTGGAATAGTAAGGCTATTCTTATCCTTTAGGTCCTATTTTTGAGAAAAGTTTCTTGATGGCATATCGAAAAACAAAACAAAACAAAAAAACGGGTAACACCTGTTCTGATGGTGTTATAATGGAAACATCTATTTTTGGTTATTTATGACAAAGGAAGGGAGTATAATGAGAACCAACCTCATTTCTCTTAAACCCCATTTTCTGACCACCCCTTTCTTGAAATACATCCATGGAAATTTTGATATTGACATGGCTTATATCTAAAGTTCTCTTTGTCCAATTGGAAAGTTACTATTAATGCCAGTTGTAGCTGTGTTAAGAGTTCCAATTCATATTAGCATTCATTTCAATGAAGGGAAAATTACCTCTACATTGCCTCATCTCTTGACTTTCCTATTCCCTTCTGCTTTTTCATAACCTTCCATGCTATCCAAAGACAGGGACCACGATACCCCACACCCAGAAAATAATTAGAATCAGGGAACTCAGGTTAAAAAACATACTTTTGGAAGAGGAAGGCCTGGGAGGACTATTTTTCTGGTCAAAGATAAATGTTTATCAGCGTGTAGATTGAGGTACCTTGATGAGTGAAGGGAGGCTCGTCATGATTGACAAGTTCAGGTGAAATCTGCCTGCAGAATTCCTATTCACTTAACACTTAACAGTGATTTACTCACATGAAGTCTTCTTAGAGCAGCATGGTACAGGGTGTGCAGAAGATGTATGTGTTGGGACTGGGAGAAAAGTGAGTGTAAGGAAGAGGAAAAGCAGCAAGACAGAAAAATCTAATCGGTGAAGTGAGGTGAGAATTCTAGTCATTTTGATTTGCAATTGTGAATATTAAAATAATTATACTGTGTTCGCCAGTATTTGCTAAGTTTCCTAAAATGTTTTAAGTTCTCTAGTATTTCTTTAGTATTTGCCACCCCCGACAGCAAAAAACTATGAAACAAGATGTGAGGTGGCTATATCAGTAGGCACAATTTATTTTACAAATCAACACAAGAAACTTTGAAACACAGCACTATCTTCAGATCTCATACTCAGGCTTTATTTAACTACTCAGACACTAAAAACTGATGCCAGGACAGTCTATAAGTGACAGTTACAAATCAGTTTGTGGACAGGAAAAGCCACATGAAAAGCTTACAGGAAGGTAAAAGCCTTTCAAGTGGAAAATGGCACATGAATTAGTTTTATAATAATTGTGGACACAGTATGTTTAGCCTTTGTTTAATTGACAGTTTCGTCAAACATCTTTTTAAATGCACATGCTGAGATAACTGTGGCTATGCCTTAGTTCCTCCTGGGGGATTTGACATTTCTGAAGCTACAAAGACTGTAGATAAAACACCACTGCAGGAACTAGATAAAGTTCAGGCTGCTCAGGATAAATTCTATAGAAAAACTACAATTAGCTGAACTATGGCAAAGATCCTTTAACATGTAGCTTTTCTTCATTTCATTGCATCATTTTTTTTTTTTAACATCTTTATTGGAGTATAATTGCTTTACAATGATGTGTTAGTTTCTGCTTTATAACAAAGTGAATCAGCTCTACATATACATATATCCCCATATCTTCATTGCACCTTAATAAGTAGAACTTCACTATTGTCAATGCTATTTATATGCATTTTATTTACATATAAGTTATGATTCTTTTAACTACCCATCTCTATGGCTATAAAATTTTTCTTTCCTGAAAATCTCCTCTCTCCTACAACTGTTCTGCTTGCCTCTTTGTTCCCTAAAGCCTATATTTCTTCTTTAAAAGGGGATTTATTTTCCTTTGAGAACAACTGCTGGGAAGCCTGCCTCAGAAAGGGAATAGAAATGTTTCTCCTATATTTTGAAAAAAAATGTTTCTCCCTAGGAATATCTGACCAATTATTGAACAGAATCAGTAGGAAGTTAGGGCTTGGTAGACAGAGCTTTGCTGGAGAGCACGTATTCTATGAAATGTGGAATCCTGCCACAGTGCCATGCAGGTGTGGAGGCAGGGAGGACACAGTCTCGTGAGTTTTCCAGCTGCCTGCCAGGGTGAGGACTGTCCACGCTGGCACTTGCTCCGGCTCTTACTCCTCGGACAGCTGTGGACCTGCAGGAGCATCCTGTAAGCATTCCAGCCCAGCATCACTCTGAAGAGATTCTCTCTCCCCTTCCACAGAATCTTTAGGATTGCAGTCCTCCCGGGAGATTCCTGTTTCAGCCTCCGGCTGCTCTTCATTAACACAGTTAGAATTGACATCAAGTTTGCCATCTGATAAAAAGAAAAAAAAAAGAGTCATTTTGTTCCTACCATGTGCTGGACACTCTTCTAAGTACTTTACGTGTATTCAATCATTTAATCCTCATAACAACCATGAGGCCAAGTATTATCTCTATTATCATTCTTTTACAAATGGAGAAACTGAGAAGAGAGGGGTTTGTTAACTTGCTCATAGTTGCACAGCTAGGAAAAGAACAGAACTGGCATTTGAACTCAGGCCTTGAAATCAGGATTGCTGACTGGCAAAATCCACATTCGAATACAGTTTTGCCATGAGTTAGCTTGACGTCCTTGGTTAGGTAACTGCCTGTACAAAGCTGTTTCCTTATCCATAAAGTGGGGCATAATAAAGCCTATCCTACATTTGTGGAGAATAAAGGTGTAGAATAGTGTGTGATACGGGCTGATGTCTAACCACCAGGAGTTCCCATTCTACTGACAGTCCTCCCATATGGCTTCTCTAGTACCTGGCAACATACAGGATATACAAGTTTGGTCCAGAAAAACAGGAGAACGCACAGCAGTCAGAAAGCCTGACTATGCTCTTAACAATTTATTTCTAAAAATTTAATTTTGTATGAATTCAGCTTTGTACGAATCATCCGTCCCCACTAGTAGTGTTTCTCCACCAGGTGGTAAAGTGGACACAGTCCCTTGAGGGGTGGAGATGGATGTGCTTAGTATCAGAATCACCTGGGCAGTGTTTTCAAACTATCACTCCCCAGAATGTGCTATATATCCTCTGGGTAGTGTGGGCGGTTCTCTTCTCCAATATATGAATCATTGCTCAAGCAACTCACTGTTCCTGATGAAAATGAGTCATATACTTCAGGAGGGAGGGAGAGGAAAAATAATATGGAACTCACTGCCCTCACACTTGTAGAAATTTAATTTGTTCAACTTAATTTGTAATTTATAGATTTACTCTGTAATTTCACCTGAAGTTTCATAGTGAAGAAATTTAAAGGCTTCCGACCATAAAATCTTTGGGTAGCCATTAGAGGAAATTTAATTATTATTCAAAGACCTTAAAATCCTTTGTGAGCAAAATATAAGTAACAACTCATTAAGCATGCATGGTTCCAGGGCAGTCTCATGAATCATAAAGTAGAATGTGGAATAAACATTCCTCAGAATTTTATTTTATTTTATTTTATTTATTTATTTTTGGCTGCATTGGGTTGTCGTTGCTGTGTGCGGGCTTTCTCTAGTTGTGGTGAGTGGGGGCTACTCTTCGTTGCAGTGCGCGGGCTTCTCATTGCGGTGGCTTGTCTTGTTGTGGAGCACAGGCTCTAGGTGCACGGGCTCAGTAGTTGTGGTGCGCGGGCTCAATAGTTGTGGCACACGGGCTCAGCAGTTGTGGCTCGTGGGCTCTAGAGCGCAGGCTCAGTAGTTGTGGCCCACGGGCTTAGTTGCTCCGCAGCATGTGGGATCTTCCTGGACCAGGGCACGAACCCGTGTCCCCTGCACTGGCAGGCAGATTCCTAACCACTGCGCCACCAGGGAAGTCCCATCCTCAGAATTTTATGTCTTTCATTTTCTAGTGATAGCTAGGCTGACTACAGTCTTGTACATTATCCCAGGGACTCAAAACAGGGATACATTTAAGTGTGATCCTTATGTTGGTTAACCCCAAGCTTCCTTGGTCCCCTGAGAAGACTCAGTTCCTGTGTGTCCTGTGTTAATATCATTGATCCTTCCTTTCCCTACTGACCAACAGTATGATCTTGGTTTTTATACACTTACTGTTCTCCTCTTCACTCTTTTCTTTGGCAGCCTCCAACTGTTGCTTCTCATAAATGTCCTTGAGGTTCTTACAGATTTTCTTATGTGCAAACCAATGTGTTTTCTGGCAGGTCTGATCGCAATATATTACCTGAAGGCAATTGTACGTTTATTTTCAAGAGGTGTAATCGCATAATTTTTCAATTATGACATTCAACCAAGTACTGTGCTGTAAAAACGTTAACTTTTCTATGCCCCAGCCAACCCCAGACATGAGAGAAAAAATAAATGATTGTTGTTTTAAGTAAAATATTTTAGAGTGTTTTTACATGTGGCAATAGTTAATCAATATAGATGGTCACATTTAATTCTCACAACTCTAGCCCGATTTCACACATAAGGAAACTGAGGCTCAGAGAAGTAGGTAATTAAAGGAAATGAAACTGGAGAAGTAGGTTATAGCAGAATATGATAGGTTACAGAAGAATATGCTGAAGAATTTCAACCTTAAAAAACGAGGAAATTAACATAATCTATAGGGTAAAGTGAATGTACAGACGCATGCATGTGGGTGACATTTGTATGTGAGAAGAAGAAGCCATTCAGATATGCCCTTTATAAAGATAATTCTGACAGAAGTGGGTAGTAAACCAGAAAGCTTAAAGACTGGTGACAGTCAGAAGGGAGTTGTAGTTTTACAAGGAAGAGTTGATGAAGAGATTGTAGTTAAAGTCAACATCAGAAGATTTAAGACTGCATATTTAGAATTGTTCCATTGTAGGTTCTCATATCTGCACCAGTCTCAGTCCCCTATGGATAATTTTTCTCTTGTTTTCTCATATTGATTCATTCATTCATATTCTTTCCTTTTTGGGGGTAGTCAGCATAGAAGCTGGGCAGCCTGGGAGTTTGACAGAAGATAGAGAGGGCACAGAACTACATTTATCCTGTAGTTCTCTTCCAAAATTATTTTAAAATATTAGATGCAATACTTTATATCTAATGGATTAGAATTTATTAGAAAACAGACGTCAACTATTATATTTACAGAATGTTAAAACTCAATCATCAATTTGGATGAAATCTAAACCAGATGTCAATGAACTTAAAAGAACTTCATTCTTACCATTTTGCACACTGAGCATCTTTTACTTGCTCCTTTTTCTCCACAGGTAGTGCAAAATTCAACATCCACAAAACCCACCTGACCAGTGATGGCTTGGGTAAGTACAGAGAATGCAGTGGGATCAGAACCCTACAGTGGGTTAGAAGAGGAGGAAAAAAACCTCTGAAATCACCGTTGAAAGACTACAGAGAAGACACGTCAAGAACAAGAGACAAAATTATTAAGGCGAGAGACTGCACAGACTATGACAAAATGATAAATGCCTTTCTGAGTACACCTTTTCTTATACAAAGTACACGGCAGGTAAGTCATGGATCCAAATATTCAGAGAGAAAAAAATTGGCCCTATTCTAGAATAAAAGTATTTTTTCAATTAGTATTATTCAGTAAGCACACAAAGATTTCAGATATATGACAATGAGCTCAGAGTGGAATTTCCTTCTGAGAATTAAGACAATATACATATTTTGAGGGACAATTTATAGGGTACATCACAAATGTTTATCTTAATTCTTAAAAGTTTAGTGCAATTTAAGTGTTTCAAAGACTTTAAACTATTTACTTGATGCTGGTCTGCAATTCTAATAGTTAAAAATTATCACCTTTATTACTGAAATGTTCCAAACTCTTAAAATTAAAAAGACATAGATGTGATTGCATTAGGGTATTAAGAAAAACCAAAAATATGAAAATTATCATATGGCTACTGAAAATCAGAATGGCTTGCTAAAGAGGATTTATAAAATTTTTTTACATGGGGAATTATAAGGGCAAATATTTATCTGCCTGGGATAATGCTATTAAGACCTATTTGAATGTTTATCTGCCTAGCATAATACTATTAAGACCTATTTAGAGCAATTACAGGGTATGGAGCTGTCTTACCTACTCAAAACAGTTCTTGTTTCTGAGTCTTTCAAATTTGCTTCTTTATTCCCAACTAAATTTTTGCCAATTTTAATAATTTAAATTTTCATTTGCATTTGCCTTTTCTTCCTAAGTTTATTTGTTTTAATATTATCTTACCAATTGTACACAACAGAGCTTTACAAATACCACCTTGGAACATTGTTTTACACTGTACTCATTTTGAAAACCGCCTTACTCCTCCTGAAAACAAATGATGACTGAGTTTCCTTTCACATTCAAGGGCTGAGAATTCTCTTTTGGAATGAAGATAGTATAACAATGAGAAAAAAATAGTGAAATAAAACCTCAGATACTAGATATAAGTTAATAATTTCATAAGGAATGAATGTCTATGGCAGTTGTGCTCATAAGAGAACTTGTTAAAAATTCAGATTGATCTATACTTTCTAAATTAGAATCTCTAAGGATGTGGTCCATGTACCTGCATTATTACAGGTAATTCTGAAACATACTAAAAGTTTGAGAATTACTGGTACTTAAATGTTACAATGAACACTTATTAATCTATAAAATTATTCTGCCTCAAAAGTAGAGTATTTGATCAGACAACAGTCTGGCCCACAGAGTATGATATATTCAACAGATTTTACAACAATTACATGTTTTTTTTTTGTAAAAGTGACTGAGACATGTTCAAAATCTCCCCCACAATAGGACTTTTGTGGGAGTCAGAAAACAATGACATTCTCACAGATGTAACCAGAGGTAAAACTAAAGGATTTTTTGCTAGAAGTATGGCTGTTAATGTGAACTATTGCTTCAGAAAAAAACTGACGGTACAGTAGAGTAACCACATGAAATCTTTCTTGTCACAGTTGAATGACAAGAATTCTTTCTTGCTGTGAAAATCTTGTCATCTACTTTGTTAAATAAGAATCTGTTTAGGCGCCAGAGTCCACCTATAGAAGATATTCAGCCTAAAAACAAACAGGATGCTTTATTCAATGTATCCTATAAAATCAGAGACATTAGCTAGCCTTCCAGAAGTTAAAATATACACTGTCAATTGAGAAAGCAAAATATCTCTAACAGTATCATCTGTTACAATGCTGGAGCAGCATTTCTTAAATGTAGCCATGCCTCACACTTCCTGCTGAATTCTGTCCCAGGTGGAAGCCAGAGTTCCACAGTAGGCAGAGGGAATCAAAACCCCTCCATGAGGGCCCAGGCATCAGCACTGTCAGAAAGTACCACAGGGGACCCTCGTGGCAGCCAGCCGTGAGAACCACCATGTCACGGGACAAGCTTAACACTGCTTCAGAGGCTTTTGAACTTGCAGGATACCGGAAGCCATTAGCAGTAAACAGTGGCTATCTGGGACACTCACAACCAGAAGCACTGCAGATAAATAAAGTTTTCCGGAGAGCAGAATATGTAACTCTTAAAGAACAAAAATGTTTAAAGAGAGAAATTTTTCTAAATTGCATTAAATAAATACTATCTATTTATTGATGGCTCAGATCACTAGGATAAATATCAATCATACACCATACACTCTAACTACATTATTTTATGATACAGGGTTAAAATGGATTGTTGAGCCTTACACTGACCTGCTTTGACTTTTTAAAAAATACTCCAGGCTGCTATTTTTAGTTTTTCTGTTTTCTCCCTTGAAGGTACAATGTCAGCTACACTTGTCAGTGCTGGAAATATCCCACAGCAGCCACTATTAATTGCTTCTCTGATAGCCATTCCCCCAACTCCTTACTAACAGAAACATAATTTTGTCAGAGCAGCAGTGTTTAGACCAGCCAAAAGCATTTCCCCAGAATACCCATTTCTCCAAAATACTCACTTCCACCTGTGCCACTAAGAGCACCGGTCAGCATGGGTTTCGGGGAGAGCTTATGTTTTCCAGCTACAGACCAATTTCCTTTTCTTGTCTGCCTAGGATAGGAATGTGAGCTTGGAGGAAGAGCATGAGATGCCTTGCAACTCTGAGGTCATAAGCACGTGTATGATAATCTGTATGGCTAAAGAATATTGGGTGGAAAAATAGGAAAGTATTTGGGTCCTCAGTCCATTTCTGAGCTACTGTGCCAGATCTGGTCTGCCTACCTTTGGGCTCCTGAGTATATGAGAATAACTAAACCCTTATCTATTTAATTCATAGTTGCCTGGAGTTTGATATGCACAGCCAAAACACATTCATAATTGATACACCACCCTCATAATTTGCTAACTTTAATCTTCCAAAAGCTTAAACACCAAATAGCCAAGCATATTAAAGAGCCAGGGGAAAGAATCTCTATGTGAAATCATGGAGAGCTCTCAGGAATAAATCAGTGCCTGAACTTCATGAGATCATCTTGTCTGCTTGGGTCTTTCTTCTTCCGTGGTTCTGAGTCGGTTAAGTCTTAATGTATAAAGGAGCACCTGGAAACCATTTTTAGTCCTGATTTTTCAGACTGAGAATGATATAACAGCCTAGAGAAGGCAGAGAAGAACCAACATTGCCAGATGGAGGGAGGAAACCAGGGATGGGAATAGTGTCAGGATCAGTTTCTTGCCTAATAGACAAAGGCTGATAAAGGATTTGATTGAAGTGCATAAAAGCATAACCGGTGTAGATAAGGTTAACTGAAACCTATTCAAAATAGGGAAGGCAGGGAGTGTCTTTCATACTACTTAAATAAATGTATGACAAAAGGGCAGTAAATAATTTAAAGAATAGATAATAAAGTTAAAATTTACTTCCCATAACTGGCAAGTATAAATAGATTTTTTTTTTTTAACATATGGAAAATTTATAAAATCAGAGGCATTAAGGTAGAACATAAGAAGCTGGGACATCCTTTGAGATTGTTTAGCAGGGCACACAGTGAGCCTTCTCATGACTTATCCTCTCACATCCCCTGACAGGAAACCATCAACGCAGACATTCAATTCCTACTTTCATCTAGTATGGGATTTTGTACTGGTTTTTCACACACTACACCTGAACAAGTGTGGATCTGTATTACATAGCGGATGTGTACCCACCGTTAAGGTTTCACAGAGGCATTAAAAATGTAAGTATCCACTGTAACAATCTATATTCTGACATAAGGATATACTGTTTATTAAACCATGAACCATATAAATGGAAGAAGAGGATTGAGAGAGGGGAAATGGATAAACAGAAACAGTGTTAACAGGCAAACCTATCTCCATGTTTGCTTCTGAAATTTTTCTAAAATAATGAAGAATTAAGTCTTTATTAAATAAATAAATAATGCTAAACAGAACATGACTTTAATTGTACAAAATATGGCAATTAGGTCTTACTGACAGAGTTAACTTAGTTGCGAAGAGCCTTACAATTTCAACAGGAGCAATGCTTCGCACCAGCTGCTGGAGGAGTGTAGCTTCACAGTAAGGAAATTTTCTGATACTTTCTCTAATGATCTTTTCTTGATATATTGGAAAGCCATCAGAAGGTCGGCCTTTTAACAAGCTGAAAGATATTTTTTAAAAAGTAACTAGAGTTACTTTTTAAAGGAGTTGAATTACTAAGCATTTCCTCCTAGCTGAACCCATGAACTTTGAGTAGTTTCTTCTTTGCTGCGTAAGATTTTCATTGGGTCTTCACATCATGAGGATAGACTCAATTCAAATTGCTGCTCTACCTGCACATTAGGCTAGGCCTTATCAGGTTTAGGGGCTCAGAGATGTATTTATAAAAGTAACCCCTGACATAAAACATACTAAACACTGTTATCATATTAGCTAGTTACTTATTACCATGTCAGTTATTTGTACAAAGAATGAAAACTCTCATTGAGTCACACCCTTCTGACTTAGTTCTCTTTTCTTAGTAAAGCTATCGGAGAATTTGACCCCCAGGGGTCAGAGAACAAGGGTAACACACAGCTCTCCCGGGTACAGATACAGAGATACATTGAGCGCCATTGTGAATCCAGAGCAGCAATTATGGCATAAGCACACCTATCCTCAAATTTGGACTTGGGCTACTTTCTAGCTGTATGATTTTACACATGATATTTAACCTCTCCAAACTTCAGATTTCTCACCTATAATTGGGGATAACAAAAGCATTGTTGTAAAGAGTATAGAATGGAATAATCAATTTAGCTATGAGTGCCCCTTGTTTCTTACAGATGAAACGTGATCTCAACATTAACATCTGCTGCTAAAATGTTTAATTTTTAAATCCATAATGAGATTTCATACAATGAAACATTATCCATTTGAGTGTACTTTATACATGACATGGGAAAAAACAGTACCTTTTGATCAGGGTGTCCAATTTATTCTCTCCGTCTTTTAAGAAGTTAATACATTTCTGAAAGATACAGCTGATGTAATGCATTTTCATAGCCAGTACTTCATTCATGTCTCTTTGCTTCATACATTTCTCACAAATCAAATCCATCACCTTGTAGCATTTATTCAGAGCTGCTTCTTCTGCCAGCAGAGGATTCTCATTTATAAGCATCACAATCTAGAAGAAATCCCAGTGAGCTTAGAAATTCCTTGAGAGATTTTCCATGTACAAATTAGGTAGTCAGTTTTGATTACCAAATAAAGTCTTTCTTATGGTCATATATTTACTGTGTTAATTTAAATTAGAATGCAAATTGCCACTGATCAAGTTGTAAAACTAATACAGAAGGACCCTGACATTATGGAATCTCTTGAATTCTGTGTATCAGTTATTGAGTGATTTGCCATCCAGCTAAACTGGGGTGTTAGTTGGCCAGTAGGAATCATGGTTTCACTATCTCTGTTAAAAGCACTTTCACTAAAGATAAGCATGGCATATTTGTACACCTTTTATATATAGAATCAACTAACAGAGCAATCGTTACTTTTAGTTAATGTTACTGAGTGTTAGGATTTCATGGCTAGGAAAACCACAATTCTCATTCATTCTTGTTAATTATAAAGAAATGAAGATTTTTACTGACAGAAGTCTAAAAATAAAAGGTGTATTACTTACTGATTGACTACATTTCTCTTTGGAAACTTTCCTAATATGCTTCTAATCACCAATGTGAATAGGTCAAAGAGGAAAGCAAAAATAGCTTTAAAAAGGGATTCTAAGAGAGTTATCCAATCTGATGCATTATGAGTCCACACTTCCCATATATGCCCAAATTAAGCCCAAATTTAGTGTAATAAGGAGTATTTTTTTTTCTTTATTGGTTGTGCTAGGCTTGCATAGGACAGCTGTAAAAATCCATAATGAGATACAGTAATGTAAACATGTGTGTAACATAGGCACAGTTGTATTCTCAGAGCAGAAGTTCATTCAGTATTTGTTAACTTACGTGTTACAGCTAAATACCTGTCCCAGGTAATCTTAGGAAACAACAGGTAGCAGATTTCATGAATTAGATCCTTTTCTTTAGACATGAAGATAATTTGTTAAGTAAAACCCATGCCGAGCCTCCTACTTGAAAATTTAACATATATTAAATGTTCTTGTTAAATTAAAATTTTTTACTTATTTTTGACACTACTAAATTGATATATAACCTAGTATTTTACTTAAAATATAGCACTCAATAACAAATTATTAGACTTCATGAAATAAGTATAATCAGAATCCTTATTGGTAACAAGTTTGCTGACAACTTTCCCTACCATAATATATATCATTAATTACCTGTTTATATTTCTGCTGTCAACTGCAATCAATGGAAGCTGTTTGCTCAATATTTTGTATACAGCATTTGTAATCAAAGGATAGGATCTAAACTTACATGTAAGAATTCTTTAAAAAATCCCAAATAGAACCCAGATTAATGATTGATTTTTTTTTTAAGACATTAGACTTTATTTATTTTATAATGTACAGCAGTACACGCAATAAAAAATGATATATACCCACAGCTCAACAGTGAGCTCCCTGAAGCATTTACATAGCTGCAAACAAAATAATAACATTTGAATTAGTTTCCTTCCTTTAATCTCTGCAGCATTATAAAATAATATATTTATTATAAAGGGAATCATTATTAATTACTGAAGAGGAATAAATCAATTCTGGGCTTAAAAATCATGTTAATAATCAAAAGATAGGATCACTTGCACACATCTGTTTCCTAATCACTTAGAGACTCTGCTAAACTCTATTGTCATTTTTCCTGTGACTCTGTTTTTCTCCATTATAATGTCTGTATTCTGGGCATTAGCACAATTCCCCAAGTCCCTGTTGAAAGCAAACATCCTTATTGCTATAGCAGCCACTTAACCTCCACGCAAATGTA
The DNA here is from genome assembly GCF_028564815.1 of Eubalaena glacialis. Taxonomy (NCBI): domain Eukaryota; kingdom Metazoa; phylum Chordata; class Mammalia; order Artiodactyla; family Balaenidae; genus Eubalaena; species Eubalaena glacialis. The sequence continues at coordinate 58,224,911 of NC_083723.1, read as the reverse complement.
TCTGTGTTAGGTACAATGCAGTGAAAAGGTGCACTGTTGGATCGAGTGTTGTACTGTGCTTATTTTAAAAGGTCTTTGATTTGGTAGAGTGGCTATTAGTTACTTTTTTATAATAAGCCCTATGAAGACCTGTGCCAGCTTGAAAAGGGGTAAAGCAATGAAAATGGGCCACCACAAAAGCAACTGGGCAGCTTTTATCTAAAGTGTGGATAAAAGAAAGGTTTTCAAGTGAATAGACTATTTATACCTACAAAAAGCAAGGTGTGGTCTGAAGGAAGGTACTATAATCATAGAATAGTCTCTCTTATAAGACCAAGTGCTCTAAAAAATATAATGTAGGTATTTTAGTTTATATACCTTTACAATTTGTCTGTATAAGTATACCCCTAATCAAATTTACTCAAAATATGTGCCTTTAAAGATAATTGGAGGTACAATAATTCTTAGGATATTTAACCCTGAGAAACTAGGTTCTGTGCAAACATCAAAAATTACTCCATAGACTCAATTATCACAATAATTGCGATTACTGCAATCTCAAAGGGTGGACACAGATATAAGACACAGTGAATCAGATACATACAGGAAACTTCTTCAAATCAATCAAACCCAGAATATTCTGTAATGCTCAGGCTAGAGGGGGAATGACAAGGGCCTTGTAAAACCACACACATTCTCTACATTGAGAAATACTGTATCCCTGGGAAAAATCCTGTCTTCCCACTCCAGCTCGCTCCACTCCTAAAAGAAGAAGTGCCATGGAGAGGGAGTCACTGTTCACAGGAGTTCTCTCTTTCCTGTGTGTGCTGGGAGGGAAAGAAAGACTGAAACAGAAGAGGCTAAATATTTTTTAGAGGTTAAATCCTAAGTCCCATAAAATCTCCACTAGAAACACAAACACCTGATTCATGACTGAATTTCCTTTTTGCCCAATTAGGGTCATAAGTGTTGCCTCTAGCGGTTCTTTCAGAATGTTAAGTAAAACATTTGAGTTTTGAAAAATAAAAACAGAATAGATACCACTTGTCTGTTGTTTGGGAAGGGATCTGCTAGTCTGTCATCTCTCTAGATGGTCCAGAAAATTAATTTGGGTGAAGGGCCACATGAAAGGTATTTTTTGATTTGTTTGTTCCTCGAGCTTCAAAGACCATATGCAAAGGGATGTAGCAATAAAGTAATAAGATCATACACAATTTGGAACTTGAGTGTTAGTTTTCAAAAGAGTTACTTTATGAGAGCTGTCCAATTATTTTAATGACAATCAGTATATTCCAGATTCTTTTGTAACAGACAAAGGAAATCTATTTCACTACATTAACACTTTGTATTAAGGGAAAACTTCAATTTTTGACCCAACATACTGTCTTGCTCACCAAACAGCTCTGAGTTACTATCAAATCTATACATTATGATTGAAGACATATGGTAGACATTGAAGTTTGAAAAAGGACAGCATCATTGTAGCACACATGGAGTTTTATGTGATGACTCAATGAAAAAATAATATTCATTTGGATCAATTTAAAAAAAAACAATCAGTTTATAAACAAACAAAAAGGTCATATATAAAACATGAAGAAAATAGCAGTGGAAATAGTTCACAATAGCCCCTGAAGTTTCCCAGTTAAGCCATTTGAACTTCCAGGTTGGTCTACTAAGTATGAAAATCTGTGTGATTTGACTATTTACTAGAAGAAGTGTATTACTTAAATGCATCAAATACCTACTTGCATGAAAAAAAAAAATGTGTTCATTATCACATTTCAGAACATTTCCTGGAAGGATAATTAGCGTAGTAGATGCTGTTGGTTCTCCACCCAGATTCTCTTTACCAGGCCTGTGTACCAGGTCCCTGCTGCTGGATTGTTGGCTGCTGTGGGCTCCGAGCTGCCTCCTTCCTCAGGGAACTTCCTTCATCCAAAAACAGCCACCTCACTTGGCACTATCTGGGAAGCTGTCCTTTCCCTCTGGGGACAGACCTCAGCCAATGACAGACTGACATATGAAAGCCTGGGTCCCTTGCCGCTCTGGAGCCATTAATGGTCCGGAGCTCACTGTGAGATGAGGTGGAAGCTAGGCTTCGGCCATCTCTCTACCTAGCTTTTCCTCGTGCTCTAGGCTGTGTCCCTCACTCTCTTCTAGGTTTCAAATGACAGCACTCCTTCACTGTATCAAGTGAACAAGAGAGCCTATCACAAGCTTTACATCAACAAAAAGCAGCCCAAGACAATTATGATTCTATGTACTAAGAGCTGTTTAAATTCTGAAGCGATATTTGAATAGAAAGCAAACACAGTAGACACTACAGTACCTTGACAGGATGAAGATTTGTTGTGGTGATAATTTTGTGCAGTGGGCTTGCCAACTTTGGCGGCAGCCTTGGCTCTTTATCCAGTCCCTGGGGTTTAGTGTAATAATCCAGTTTCTCTCGAGGAAAGAAATTGTTGATTATCGTCACACAATCATGTTGACCTTTTAATAGAAAAATAGGAAATATATAATTTCATTATTCAAAATAAGACATTTTCCATTTTTTTATTATGTTACTCTGTTTTCTGAAGTAAACATGCATCAACATCTTTAATTTGTAGGAAAGGAGAGTAGAGGGGGAGGAGGAGAGGTAAAATGTTCTGGGGAACATCTATAAGCATGCTTTGTGATCAAGAAATAATCTCCTTTTAGAGACACAGAATTCACAATACATAAGAAGATTATGTGGATAACAACAAAAAAAAAAGCAACGTTCAACTTAAAATTGACCCTAAATGTTTAATAAAAGTTGCTTGTAATTTAAATGTCTCTTCTTCCACCCCTACACAAATGATGTTCATTCTTCCCTAATCACAGCTGGCTTTCTTTACACAGAATTTAAATTTATTCTGTATAAAGTTATTAATTATCATTATAATTACTGTTCATATTGTTAAGCTAATCTCTTTCCTCCTTGAATTTGAGAAAAGCTTGGCCTCTTTGTGAAATGAATTAGAGAAAAAGCTTTTGCCCCTGTAAGCTTGGAATCCACATTACGGCTCCTCATAGATCCCTGTGCCACTTCTCTAAGCCATCTCCAGAGGTAAAAATTGTTCTAGGAAAGCAAAACCTTCCCTGGCGAAGCTGGTGGCCTGTGCTTTCCTGCTGCTTCCCCCTCCCTGGCTCCCTCTCCACTACTTCTCTGGAGCAAGAAAGTGGCCACTCTGGGCAAGCAGGCTGTACCTGCAGGGCACATTTGCAGGTGCAGGCTCTTCCAGAATCTCCGGAAAACAGACTTCTTCCTCCGCTCTGCCTGATAAGGGCTGAGGGACCAGCGGCGGAGAGCCCTGGGGAGTCGGCCCAGATGCCAGGGCTCCCGGAGAGGGGTCCACCCTGGGTGGCCCTTGTGGCCCCTGCCCACTTGTAAACGGTCCAGGGAGCATCTGCTCGATCCTGCAAACAACAGGTGACCTGTGGGGGGATTGCATTGTGGGCCAGGTGGACCCTTGAGGTTGGCAAAGGGCTCAGCCTGCCTGAGAGTTCAAGGAGAACCCAAGAGTGGACCGGCTTCTCGCTGTGTCTCAGCAGAGGACAAAATATCTCCTGGTTTGTTAACCCTAAGCCCACAGGTATAGAGAGATGGCACTTCCCTTCACTGCTCCAGAACCCTGTCGGCTTTACCTGACTGCCTAGGAGATGCAGACCCAAGGGGATCCAATCTCGAAAGACTCTGCAATGCCTCCAACAAAGGGCTTCTTCCGCGGAACATGTTCTGACAACTACAACCACACCACAACCAAACCATAACCACAACCACCAAAGAAGAAAACTTAAATTAAGCAGATCAACTACAGTATGTAAAGAGACTTTCATGGACCACAGAAAGATTCCATTTTTAAAAGTTAATAGACAAACTGAAAGAGGTAATCCTGGTTACTACCGAGAACTAAAATAGTAATGTAGAAGATGAAGGGGATGAAATATCTCAAAACAGAGAAAAACTAGGATATAGAAATCATTATGGAAGAGATGAGAGAGCTGAAAAACAGATCCAGGAAAAAAAAGAAATGGATGGAGAATTAATAATTAAACAAATGATAAAAGAATACATCCATGATATGAAGGGAAATTTTAGTAGTGATCACAGTATCATTTTTGGTATTTGATGTTATTCTTAAATGCTGAAACACCAGTTTCTTTTTCTTTTTCTTTTCTTTTTTTAAAACCAGAAATCTCCATTGTATATATCTTGAGGAGAAGTCAAACAGTAACAGGAAATATTAAAAATATGAAGTGTTCTGTTTAGAAAATGATCATTTCTACCTACATAATCTTCAAGAAGGGAGAAAAATGACAAGCAAATATACGACAAGCAGGATGTAAACATGACAGCACCAAAAGTAACACAGATAATGGTGTGCAGGAATTTACAACTGTACATGAAGAAACTAAAGAAGATGAAGACAAATCGCACTGCTTTCTAAAACACATCCAGCTTCAATAAAAAGATAAGAGGTTCCTGTTTAAAAAAAAAGTGCTCTAAAATAGCTTCTAGAGACTTCCCTGGTGGTACAGTGGTTAAGAATCCACCTACCGACGCAGGGGACTCGAGTCCTGGTCTGGGAACCAACATGCTGCGGAGCAACTAAGTGCGTGCGCCACAACTACTGAGCCTGTGCCCTAGAGCCTGCAAGCCATAACTACTGAGCACACGTGCCACAACTACTGAAGCCCTCAAGCCTAGAACCCGTGCTCCGCAACGAGAGGCCACCGCAGTGAGAAGGTCGCGCACCACAGTGAAGAGTAGCCCCCGCTCACCACAACTAGAGACAGTCCGTGTGCAGCAACGAAGACCCAATGCAGCCAAAAATAAATAAACAAATAAATAAATTTTAAAAAATTAAAATAAAAAATAAAATAGCTTCTAAATATCAAAATAGACATAGGAAGATTTGAAGGTAAAGGGATCAGAGGAAAATATAGACTTAGCTTGTAACTACATCTTCTCATCAGTCCCCCAACTAGTATACTCAGAAAAAGCCTTGTTAGCAGTTGGAAATATTTGTACATAAAATACTGGCTACCTAACAATGACACTGAAATACAGGTTTCTTAAAATTACACCTTTGTGAGAAGGAAAAAAATAATATTACTTTAATATTTAATATTTAATATTTATTTAATATTACTTTATTTTTTCCAACATTAATCTTTCTCATTTTAGGTAGTACTTAGAGGTTATTTTGATATTTTATTTTAAAAAATCTGCCAATAATTTATATTAGAGTGATATACATATATGTTTAAAGTTTATCTTTATAAATTTTTACTTAATTTATATTTAAACTTTATAATTTAAACTATTAAATATTTAGTTTTATGAGTTTTTAATTTATGAATTGTGAATACCTACAAATAAAATAGTACTATTAATATAGAAAATAAATGCTGGGGGTGGGGGCTGGGGGACCAGTGCATCATTTTGTGCCATTATTACTATCACTGGACTTGAGTCTTCTAGACTGAACGGGCTCACTGAGTCAGCCCTCGGCAGGATTAATGAGAACATACATACAACCAGACACATGCTAGTACAATTTTTTACTTTCAAGGATAAACTGAAATTGAAATACAGTTCCAGAATAAGAAATGAAAAGTGGACAAAGAAAAATAAATCACATTCTCACTTACAAAACCAGGATTTAGAGAACTGTGGAGTAACTTCTACATATGATTGAGAGAATAGAACAGGGATATAAGAATCATGAAAGTAGCCAACATATGACTCGCATTTCAGAGAAAAAGAGAGCTTTGGTTATGATGGGTTTCAAACAATATACAACCTACGTACCATCTGAGAATGTCCTGTAAGCAAAACCTAAATGAGAACAGAGATCTCAAGATGGAGCAAGGAGAAAAGAGAGGAGAGAGTGGAGAACAAGAGCCCTTGGCAGCAGAGATAGTTAATCCCAATGGGTGGAGACAGCACGATGGAGAAATTATACTGTAGATGGTGAGGACTGCTGAAGGAGAAAGAACACACCATGACTGACACTCTAATGACATATTGGCACCAAACATTCTAGACTTTCTCAGGCAAGTCCACAGCTAGTCGTAGTGGTGGAGGAGGAAAGGAAAGGCCTGTTGCCTGACAAGGCAAACACAGAGAATGTGGAGAAATAAATGAGTTATAAGGATTTCATCTTGTTGGGGTTGCTAAATGGGCAAATGCAAAACCTTAAGGGTAGGGCACAGGGTATAGTTTTGCTCTCGTTTCTAGATAGTAACTGAGAAATATGGGTTTAACTGGGAGCATTGTGAATAGGAGAGTACGCACTGGTAGAATATAAAAGCATTCTTGATCTTTCAAGTTAATAAAAGGAGAAAGAAAATTTACTCTAACAAGACCAGGCCAATCACATTAAAGAAACACACACACACACACACACACACACGCACACACACACACACACACACAAATAGCCACATACTGAGCGAGACGGGAGGGACTTCCATGGTGTCCTGGTAAGTGAAGAATACAAGCTGCAAGGAATATATTTGTATGACCTTATTTTTAAAAGATGAAAAAATCTTACACGTGTGTTAGTACATATGTATACATATTGATCTGCTTGAGGGGAATTAAAGTGGGAGAATGAGTTTTTAATAAGACTAACTATAAGGAAAATATAATGTCAACTTGAAAGGGTACAATGTAATTTTCTGTCTATGAAATTAGTCTAAATAGATTAAAATGGAATGAAAACATTACCCTCACTTTAGGATGGAATTGTGGACAGGTGTACATTAGATTTTTATTAACGTAGTATTGATAGTATTAAGAAAACAGAGAAAAAGAAAAGCATTGTATTAATGGCTGAAAGTGCAGGCTCCTCCACTTCCAGCCCTGTGATCTGGGGAAAGTTACTTAACCTCTATCTAAGCTCTATTTTATTACATTGTGGACATAACGAAAACTTGTAGAGTTAAAGAGAACTTCAGATCATCTAATTCCCTGGCTTCTTTGTACATATCAGAAAACTGAGGATCTGGAGGTGAAGGGATTTGCCTATGATCTTGTAACTCATTAGGAGCAGATATGAACTAAAATATGAGTCTCATGTTTCCTAGTTTAGTGTTCTTTTCTTACTAAACTGACACCCTCAAAATTAGCTGAGGGCTGAGGTGGTAGCAACTAGGGAGCCCCTAACTGTGGGAGATAAATATTTCTCTGAAGTTTGCACAGCAAAGCCATACCTTTTTCAAATCCTCCTGAATTGAAGTAAAATAAAACAAGAATATTTGTTCTCAAAGAGCTGTCATAAAGTGACTCAGTGACTGACTTAATCAACAGTACTTACTATTAGTAGTTTTAAGTAATATAATAATAAAATTTAACACCATATACAATTACTGTCCCCCATATCTGACTAATTCCCACTGTATCTTAGCTTACATGTAATTTCTCTCTTGAAATTCCCTTGGAATGGGAGAGAAGATCCCTCTCTTTGATGTATTTTTATGGAACCCTTAAGTCACCCATTGGAATACATTTTCACACAGTCATTGCCTCTATCCTCTTAGTGCCATGAATGCAGGAATACCCTTTGTCTTGTTCACCGAAGCATCTAGAGTGATGCTTGGTCTACAGGTTGTGAATGTTAAGGATCTGTTTAATGAATCATTAGGCCTCACAGAGCTACTTACTACATTCCCAATAAATCAGATATTTCTATCATTGCTTTTCTATCAATGGACTCTTCTAACTGCCAACTCATTGGGGCCAAAATACCAAACATCAAATATTCATTCCCACTCTCTTATAAACCCCCTATATTATATCAAGTAACAGGATTAACACACCAAGAAATATTGGGCACACGCAATAAATGTTTGTGGTTGATGAGGATGATAATGAAACAGCTGTATATTGTATTATCATTAATGCTCCTTCCTAATCATTGTTGTAATTATTATAAACAGCAATAACTGATGGCATTTATTGAGAGCTACATGTAAAGCTCTTTAGGTCTATCATCTCATTTAATCCCTTCAATAACCATGTAAACATTTTGCAATGGGGAAACTGAAGATCAGAATCATTAAGTAACTTGCTGTTAAGTGGTACAGCCAGAATTTCAACCCAGGATCACTGACTCCACAGTTCCTCTTCTTAAACATTAGGTTAAACTACTTCCTTAGAGGAGTAAAATATTCTCATTCAAGCATTTGACTGCAACAAAAAGGCCTTACCACACTCTGTATTTCAGAGTGGAGATTCAAAATAGCTTGTTCATGTTATCCAAAGTGTCATTAGGTGTTTCATTAAGTTAGACAAAACTGTAAACATTTGCTTTTTTAAAAATAAACATGACAGTATTTACACTCTGAGAAGCAAAGTGGTATTTTTTTCCATGGGGGAAATTCTGGGTATAAGCTAATGTAAAACTGCCATAAAAACTCACCCACAAAGGCTGCCATCTGAGCTGCTGTTCTTCCTACAGAGTTGACAACATCTGTCTCAGCACCAGCTTCCAACATTACCCACGTGATGTCTTTATTACCTAGAGTTAAAAAGAAACATATTTGTTAAAATTAAGGACTGCACAATTCAAATATTCCCTTTTAAATAATCTGTACCCTTTTTTTTCTGCTTAGTTTTAGGTTTCTATTTTGTGGATATTTTCATTTTTTCCAAAATATAACAAAATCATAACTATAGCAAAAAGTAAAATGCTATAGAACCCACATAGAAATCAACCTTATTTTCTAGAAAACACATCAAGCAATACAAAAATGGTATGGAATTGAATATAACTTTTTTTTTTTAACAAGACAAAGTATGTTTTTCCTATGATAATACTTAGTATTAAAAAAAAGAATAATGCTTAGTATAAAGTCAAAACAAAAAATAAAAAACAAAGACAGAAAAAATAAAATCAATAAAAGACTCCCCTTAATGTCTACTAACTCATCCCATCCTTCACACCTACAGGCCCTGAGATAACTACTGACAGTTGAGGATCTATCTTTTTATACTTTGTCCTATCTACACATTCATAGTGATTCTATTTGTGTTCTTTCACTAAAGGAATCATTACAGATAATCTGCTATTATAAACTATACTCAGTGGACAGCATTTCCCATTACTTTTTGCAAGCTTGAACTATGATTTCCTTAGGAACAGTTCCTGGAAAACACTGTAGGATCAAAGGTTATGCATATTTTAAATGCATTTTACCAGGCTGCCTTCCAGCAAGGTTGGGCTGATGTACACTCCCCAAAACAGTGCACAAAAGTTCCTATGCCAAGACTGGGCATCATCATTCCTCCTTAACCTTTGCCAATATGTTTAAGTGAAAGGTTATCATTTGTTGTTCTAATCTGCAGATCTTTGAGAGCGTTTTAAGCTTATTAGCCAGCTGTATTTCTTTTGTTCTCTGTTCAATTTTCTGTCTAATTTTCTACTGTAGTATTTGCTGTTTTCTAACTGATTTATAAGAACTCTTCATATAAATGACATAACCCTTTTAGAAATAGTAATAACTATTTTCCTTGGTTTTTAAATTTATATTTTAACTCTACGTATGGTATTTTCTATATATGGAAATGTTTTAAGATTTTATGTAATCAAATTAGGCAATGTTGCCCTTTTTGAATTCTGTATTTTATATTATGCTTAGAAATGCTTTTTTCCCCCCAGGATTATAAAAATACAGATTACTGCTTTTAAAGCATGGTAATATTAAGTTACATATTTATTTTCTTAAAAAACTGTAACAAGGACAGATAATTTCACTTAAATTTAGATATTTTCCAATTGTCTTTATTCAGCAAATTATAAGCAACATGAATCAGAGTACGTTTCTAAATGGATCATCATATTTAGTACTTAAATGTCACTGAAGCAAATAGCCCTATCATAGCAGGTATTCTCTCAAGAGAACAACAAAGAAGCTTTCATATTACTTCAAAATATAAAACTATAGAACAGCAAAGGAACTAAATTGTAAGAATAATAGATCTAGCTCCACAACTCTAAACAAAATATATTGTCAATACAAAGAATCAAGTGATTTAAATAACTAAAGAAACATCACCAAATTAACTATATAACATATTTCATACATTATAGCTTTTCAAAACCGATTCCCACCATGTCTTTCCACGAGACATGATCTTAAAATTACTATAACAAAAATGCGCTTAATTTAAAAATGTACATATACTTATAACAAATTTGTATAGGCGACTATTTTTGGTATATTAGAATAAATGGTAAAACTTCACCAGAAAGTGCAGCAAACATGAGGGCTGTGTATCCATGTTCATGTTGATGACAATTTACATCAGCTCCATGTCGTAAAAGTAATTTGCACATATCAAGTTTTCCTTTATATGCAGCATGCATTAGAGGAGTCATTCCATTCTTTAACAGAAAGGGAAAAAAAGTATTAAGTTGACTTATTTACCTTTCCCCCTGCCTATGAATAATTCCTGCAATTAAATTAAAACACAAAATAAAATGAATTAATAAAATCATCTTTATAATCTGCATTTTTATACTCAATTCCCCACTTGGCTCTTCCATAAACTGCTGAAGAAAAAAGATGGTTTTATTACCTGAGGTTTTCTACAGATTAGCAAACAGATTCAGAGAAGAATTGCTCAACTTCACATGACTACTAAAATGGCCAGGGCAAGGACCAAAACTTAAATTTATCAGGGTTCTCATCTCTACTACACATACTTAGCTCCTGGGGAAACAAATGAACAAGCAGATACAAATGCGTTAAAAAAAAGAAAAGAAAAGAAAAAAGTAAGGAAAAACCTTAAAACAAATAGAATGCTTATCAAGGGGAAAGTTGAATAGGGTATATCCATAGCATGGAATAGTATGATGTTACTAATTGAATACATTTGTATCTATTGAATTGAAAAAATTTCCATGAATTACTGCCAATGAGAAAAACAAGATGTGGGAAATGTATATTACAGTGTTCTCATTTTTAAAACAATGATCCTCAAGATCACATTTATATTTTGATCATATATATGATTTGGTTATATATATGATTATATGAATATGGAGAAATGATTGGTAGTGTTTACACCAGGCTACACTGTTTAGTCTCCATATCCAATGAAACATCCAACTTTATATGTTGAGTACCTAATACTATTTGGTGGATAAATAAATGAGATGTTCCCTGTAAGTAAATCTTCTCAGAATCCAGGAGAGACTCTCTGAGTGCTGGAATTTCAAAGTTACTCTGGATGAAAACCTCTCTAAAACATACAATCTCTTTTTTTAGCAAATCTTAGAATACTAACATAATTTGAAATTGTTCTTGATGATTCTAGACTATTATAATGAACATCGTCATCAATATTATCAGAGGCTTGTTGATGTGAGAATCATGGGAAGGTTGTACAAGAGGCAACTTAGTAGGAGTAGTCAATGTTTCTTGAGAGTAGTAATGGGAAAATGGTAAGGAGATTAAAACTTTAGTAGTTTTAAAAACTTTAAATATGATGATCCTAAAAATAAAGTTTCTCTCCCATAATTTTTAAATCAAAGAATTCATCAATATTAGTCCACTAAGTTACAACTCTATATCATTAAATGCAGCATTCATTCAGCAAATATTTATTGAGTGCCTAAGATATGTCAGACACAGATCTATGCACTGTGGGTAGCAATGAGCAAATTCCATGCCCCTAAAGTCTAAGTCCCTGGCACTAAATTTTAGTAGGGGTGACAAGGCAGATGGTGATAATAAGTGCTATAGGGAAACAGCATCGAGTAGGGGGGAGAGGGAACGGCAGAAGGTAAGAGGAGATTGTTATTTTTAAAAGGACATTCAAAGAATGTCCCTCTGAGCAGGTGGCATTTGAACAAAGCCCTGGAGGGAGCAAAGGATGTAAATAACTAGAGGAAGAATGGTCCAGTAAAGAGAATGCAAGTGTAAAACTCATTGGGGGAGAGGAGCATTGGGTTCAAGGAATACCAAGGAGGCCAAATCTGTGTGCAGCTCACTCATAGAAGCTCCAGGAACCTCCTTGTCTTGAATTTGGTGCTCCTAGGTTTAAACCTTAAGTGTAGGAGTGTGTCTCATGTTTTAACGTTAAGTAGGATGCCAATGCTTGTGGAAGGTTTCTGCAAACTTATTCAAGTTACAGAAAAGCCATTCTATCTTAAGCTGCTAAAAGAGTTTTTACCCTCAGTAGTTAAATTTTATCAAATGCATTATATCTATTGAGATGATCATATTTCTCTTTTATTCTGTAATATAGTGAATTACATTGAAAGATTTTCTAAACTGAACCATCCTATCATTCTTGGAGAAACCTTACTTGGTTAAGTCTTATTATTCTTTTGATACACTACTGGATCAAGTTGCTAATATTTTATATAGTGTTTTTGCATCTGTATTTACAGAGTGAATTAAGCCCATAGTTTGCTTGGGCTCCTTCCTATTTTGGCATCAGCATTATGCTAACTTTATCAAATGAGTTAGGCATCTTCCCATCTTTTTATGAACTAATGGTACAATCTGTGTAAAATGAGAATTAAATGGTCCTTGAATGTTTTGTAAAGCTTACTCAGGTTTGCAGCTTTAGAAGGTAGTTGGCACTTAAATACATTTATACAAATCTTCCTTAATTATCCCAGTTTTTCTATTTCTATATGAGATAAATACATTCATTTTTATTTTTCTAAAAAATCACTACTTTCATATGGGTTTTCAAATGAATTGGCTTTAAAAAGTTATGACAATTCCTCTTATAATTGCAGTTATGCTCTCACTTCCTTGGTGTTTATTATTTTCTTGCTTATACTTTCCAAATTGTGTCTATTTTTTTGGTCTTAAATTGATAACTTTGTTTTATCTTTTCTTTTTTAACAGCTTCATTGTGATATAATTTACTCATTTAACGTTACAATTAAATAGTTTTAAGTATTTTCAGAGTTGTGCAACCATCACCACAATCAATTTTAGAATATTTTTGTCAAAACCAAAAGAAATACCATACCCATTAGCAGTCATTCCCATTACCCCTCCCCATCCCATTACCCAGCCTTAGGCAACCACTAATCTACTTTCTGTGTCTACGAACTTGCCCATTTCGGACATCTCCTATACATGAAATCATACAATATTTAGTCTTGTTTGATTGGCTTCTTTCACTTGGCAGAATGTTTTTGAAATTCACCCATGTTGTAGCATGCACTAGGACTTCATTCCTTTTTGTGACTGAATAATATTCTGTTGCATGGATATACTACACTGTTTATCCACTTATCAGTTGATGGATGTTTGGACTGTTTCCACCTTTGGCTGTTATGAATAATGCTGCTATAAACATTCATGTTCAAGTTTTTGTATTGTCATATGTTTTATTTTTCTTAGTTACATACCTAGGATTGCTGGGTTATATGGTAACTCTATGTTTAATCATTTGAGGAACTGTCAACCCATTTTAAAGAGCAGCTGCACCATTTTATATTCCCACCAGCAAAGCACGAGGGTTCCAGCTTCTCCACATCCTCACTAATGCTTGTTATTATCTATATATTTTTTATTATCGCCATCCTAGTGGGTGTAAAGTGTCCTCTCATTGTGGTTTTGATTTGCATTTCCCTGGCAGCTAATTTTGAGCCTTTTTTCATGTGCATATTGGTTATTCATATGTCTTCTTTGGAAGAAGAAGATCCTTTGCCCATTTTTTTAATAGGGCTATTTGTCATTGTTATTATTGAGTTGTAGGAGTTCTTAATACGTTCTAGTTACAAGTCCCTTACCAGATATGATTTGTAAAACCATTCTGTGGGTTTTCTTTTTACTTTCTGGATGGTGTGCTTTGAAGCACAAAGGTTTTAATTTTAATTTTTTCTTTATTTTTTCTTTTGTTGCTTGTGCTTGATAGCTTTTAAAATTTTTTATTTCTATTTTATTTTTCTTAACTCATTTCTTATATTTTCTAAGTATACTTTATTCTTTTTATCTAATTTCATGAGTTGAAAGCTCAGAACAACACAAAGATTTAAAGTACAATAACAAGTGCTACAAAATTTCCTCTGAATATGACTTTGGCCACATGACACAGCTTTTGATAAACAGTAGCTTTTGATAAATGTTGTGTTTTCAGTTGTTTATAGTAGGAAATTTCTACTTCTATTTCTTTTTTTTTTTTAATTTTTTTTTTTTTAATTTTTGTTTATTTTTGGCTGTGTTGGGTCTTTGTTGCTGTGCGTGGGCTTTCTCTAGTTGCGATGAGTGGGGGCTACTCTTCACTGCAGTGCGCGGGCTTCTCATTGCGGTGGCTTCTCTTGTTTCAGAGTACGGGCTCTAGGCTCGGGCTTCAGTAGTTGTGCACAGGCTTAGTTGCTCCGCGGCATGTGGGATCTTCCTGGACCAGGGCTCGAACTCGTGTCCCCTGCGTTGGCAGGCAGATCCTTAACCACTGCGCCACCAGGGAAGCCCTCTATTTCTTCTTCTACCCAAGAACTATTCAGAATTTTTAAAAACATTCAGGTTATATGTTTTATTCTTTGGAACATATTTTTGTTTATTTTCAGTGTTATATTGCATTTGGTAAACTTGTTTAAAGTTAGTTAAAATTTTCCTTTACAAAATAGTATAATACAGGACTTCCCTGGTGGCACAGTGATTAAGAATCCGCTTGCCAATGCAGGGGAAACGGGTTTGAGCCCTGGTCCGGGACGGTTCCACGTGCCGCGGAGCAACTAAGCTCGAGTGCCACAACTACTGAGCCTGCGCTCTAGAGTCCGTGAGCCACAACTACTGAGCCTGAGTGCCACAACTACTGAAGCCCACGCACCTACAGCCCGTGCTCCGCAACAAGAGAAGCCACCGCAATGAGAAGCCCACACGCCGCAATGAAGAGTAGCCCCGTTCTCCACAACTAGAGAAAGCCCGCGCGCAGCAACAAAGACCCAACGCAACCAAAAAATAAATGAATAAATAAATAATTTTTAAAAAAGAAAAAAACTCATTTCTAAAAAAAAAAAGTATAATACATAAACCAATTTTTAACAGTGTTAAATGTAAACGGAGATGTACTATTTCTGTCTTATATAAAGTGCATAGACTGTTAGATTATCCAAATTTTCCATCCCTTGAATACTTTTTTCTACTTATCATTTTCTAAAAGATGCTATTGTGGTCTTACAAATTTCTCCTTTGAATTCTACCTTTTTCTTTATGAACTTCAAAGCTTATAAGATTATTAGTGAAGGCTTAAGGCTGGTATATTCCTGGTGGTTTATAAACTTTCTATAAGAAAGAGTCTTCATCTTTTTTTTTTTTTTTTGCTTTTTTGCTTTAAACTTTATTTTGTCTGATATTAACTTTACTACCCATGTGTGGGTAAAGGGTTAACAAAACACCTCCTTTGCTGCATGAGAAACTGAAATTCAGTTAATGTTCTAGTACTAGAACTGTCCTGTATAATAGAGTATCTACTAGCCACACATGGCTAATGGCTGCCATACTGGACAGCTCTGAAGAGAAACTACCATCTCAGAAAGTTATTCTGGATTGCAATTGTTCTAGAAACTTGAGTTTAGGTCATTTAACCCTCCCGAGAAGTAGAATTGCTGGATCAAAGGTAGGTACATTTAAAAATGAGAAATATTCTAAAATTTTCTCCAGAATATGATGCCAATTTACACCTAATCCAGTAGCATATAAAAGTCCAATGTTTCCCACACTTCACAAGAAATGATATGGAATTGGTTTAACGGTCACTTATTTGATTACCAGTAAAATTAAACATGTTTTTACATCCTTATTTGTCTTTTGCAACCTGTCTGCTGACATTTGCTTTAGAGCTTAGTATAACTTAAGCACAAATGCTAGAAAACAACTCTTATTATTAGATTTTATATATTATCCATTCTCATAGGAAGTAAAACTTTATTAAATGTTTTAAATTTTACCTCATCCAAGCAGTTGACATGAACATTCTTGCTGGCTAACAGTGTTCCAGCTTCTTGGACAGTACCTTAAAAAAAAAGAAAGAAAGTGCAAAGGTTATTTATATTTAGAACAGAAAAAAAATCTAACGTCAAGGAAACGGACTTCAAAGGGTTATCTGTAAAACTAAGATGAGTCAGGTCAGGTTGCTAAGAAATAAAGCATCAATCGCATACTGTTTATTCCACAAAGTAATTATCCCAGAGAACAGATTCATATAGACTAAAATAGCTCCATCTTGCTTTTACTTCCACTGGCCTTAGAGTATATTAAATTGGCCACATTTTCCTTTTGGCAGTAATACAATAACCACAAAGCATAAGACTTTTAATACTGAAACAAATCTTAAAGGGCATCTAATCCAACCCACCATCTAAAGCTTAAATTGCAGTCAATGTAATAACAGTTCAAAATACAGTCAGTATTTATATACCTTGTCACCACTACGTCCTGTGAATTGATGGCATGCTCCTAATAGAAGTCTTGGTTTGGAAATGCTGAGGTAAATGTATCTTTTATGCCTGGTACTATATAAAAGTGCCATATGGTCGGTATTCACACTCTCATACTGAAAGCCATCTGATGTAAACCTGAAGGTCAGTCTCTGTAAATTTGTAAATAAGCTGTAATTGGGCCACGACTGTCAGGTTTTCCAGCCTTCTGTAAGGCATACTAAGGCATAGTTGCAGGAGAGAATGTTGCTATTATCATCCTTAATAGGAGCCAATCACATGTTCTGCCAAAAAACTTCTGGTGTGACAGGGAACAGGATAATGAAATTGCATGTTCTCAGGGAGAAAGGATGAGATAAGCCTCTCCTCTAAAAGGGCATAAAAGAATAGAAGCATCCTCAACTAGGAGTTATTTCTTGTCTTTAAATTTAGAATTATAGTGCAAGAATGTGTTAAACTTTGCAATTCTTCCAGAGCTAAAGGTGGAATGCAGAATCGAGCTTAGCCTGCTTCTTTCTACCCAACCTGCTTCTTAGGCACATGGTCTGAGTGCCCCTCACCAACAGAGGGGAGATACAGAAATGTCTCCTAGATTGATAGCGAAATAGCTCAGCTGGGGAAATGTCAAGTGAGTGATCTACAAGGCCCCGAATTATGACAGCAGCTATTTTGTCCATAGTTCATTTGTCTGATCCCACACTCCACCTGAGGGCAGTTGGTATCACTGGCTGAATGGCTACAGAGGGAGAGGGGAAAGCCTTCAAGCATGCAAGCAAGCTGTGCAGGGAAGCTTATCCATACCTGTGGCTTCTCACCAGAGACTCTCAAACATCTTTGGAAAGGAATTAGAACAAACTCCTGCACACCAATTTCATTTGAGGAAGATGCTTCAGCTGAACCCCGTTATCCACTGAGGAATAACTGAAGTTATTTTCCATCTGACCGAGAGATGTTTATGCAATAAAGGGAGAATACTATAGGGATTGTGATCATGCCAAAGCCTGCTATATGTTAGGGAAAGGATGGGGATTGCAATCATAAACATTTGGCTCATATTAGACAGCAGGCCAATAATTCTATAAAATGTTTAGCCCAGTGGCTAACGATGTATGGTAAATCTGTCCAATCGCAGGGCAATTAAAAAAAAAAGATGAGTTGCTCACTCACATGCCATGGAATACCAGTTAGTCTTTTGAAATGCAGAGACCAGGATGGGAAAATTTTTCTGAAACTGTCTGGGCTTCTAGAGAATTAAAACATATTTTGGAAAATAGATGAGCAAAATACCCCCAAGAGGAAAAACTTGTGATGATTTCTAACTTGGAGTTCCCAATTTAATGACAGTAGGAAACTGTAGAAGGTCTAGAATAGCATGGAAATGGGAAACACATAGTTTACACAGAAGGATTTTTATTTTTTGTCATTCCTTACTGTGCATAGTAGACTCTCAAACAATATTTTGCAATTAAATTTAAAAGATTAATTGCTTTACTTGGGAAAGAAATATGTTAAATCTGATTTAACAAACTCTTAACATGAGGGGATGTGGTACTATAAGGGGGATGGGAAATGAGTCAACATTTATCCTCACTGGAGACAAAAATGAATAGACATAACTGACGAAAATAATATTTAATAATTTCTTTCCCTTGTGAGAATTTCTCCAAGTTGCTCCAGAGAAGAAAACCCAACCCAACCTGCTCCATTAGGGTGGGATAGATAACTTATCTGGATGGACCAGCATTTTAGCAGAGAAGAGATGATGATAAGAGTGATATTCTCACTGTTACTGCCCTCTCTTATACCACACTAGAGCCCTTTCAGGACCACTATAAAACTGAACAAGTCCTATAAAACCCTCAGTTTTCTTATATAGGAAGCAGAAATAATAACATCCATCCCATAGTGTTCTTAGGACTAAGGGCTTGTCTTGGTGTGGGGCACAGAGTACAACCTCAGTGCATATTAGATGCTCTTGTTATTTATATTTAGAGTAGCATAATATAATTCATTGCGACACTTCTAATATCTAGTTTGGGACCACTGGTCTCTACTGAAGACAAGGAGAAGTAGCCAAAACAAACAAAAAAGGAGAAACAAACAAACATGACATTTTCTGTTTCCAGCAATCCATCAGATAGTCATGAGATCTGAATATTTATGAGTTTCAATCATTTAGTGGGATCCCTCAACAGGAATGTTTTTAGGAATCTATATCTAAGTTAAGTATTTAAAAAACTATTTGGCTTGTTAGTTGCTGTTACATTTATGTATAAGTAAAATCATGTATAAAATAATTAAAGTGTCTGAATTTAAAAATAATATATGGATACAGACTTAATCATAGATACAGAGTTATAAATGTATTTTAAAATAGAGACTTCTAATTACAACATATATTTTGAAATAGTGAATCTGTTTAAGTGTAAAGTTTCTAAATTCTCCTATGTGTATCTATTTTTAGACTTTGTAACAAAATGTCCTCGTTAGGATTATGAATCACTACATAAAAATTAGAGTAACTAAAAGAGCTGTTGTTTTGTAAAGGAAGACAATGAAGCCCACAGAGGTTGCAAAACCTGCCCAGTCATATAGTTAATGGTAACTACGTATTTGAATTTAAATTTGTCTTTGAAACTCTATGCTATAATTATTAGTAGACCTGAATCTTTCTATATACCAGAGGTACTAAAAATAACATTATTAACTACACAGGACCTTAGAGCAGGATGTTTTAATAGTCCCAAATTGGAAACAACTGAAATGTCCATCAGTGTCACCAGATAAGCAAATAGTGGTATATCCATACATAGGAAATAAAAGAAAAAAAGAAGAAAAATTATTGGTACAGTATGGATGAACCTCAATATCATGATGCTGAGTGAAATAAGTCATGCAAAAAAAAAAGGAATATTTATTATACTTATTGTATAATTCCACTTACATAAAATTCTAGAATAGAGAAATCTAATCAATAGTGACAGAAACCTATCAGTGGTTGCCTGGAGACACGGGTGGAGGGAGTGACAGATTACAAATGGGTATGTAGAACATTTTGGGGGTGATGGAACTGTTCATTGTCTAGATTGCAGTGGTTTCGTGGATGTATACTTATGTCAAAACTGACTTTTTAAAAAAGTGTACACTTGAAATATGTACCATTTATCGTACTTTAGTTATACTCCAATAAAATTGGTAGAATAAACCTTATTGTCCAAGTCTGCTTCACAGTTCCTTTAACACAAATAATAATAATAATAATAAAAAAAAGTACGTTACTTTCTTGTGAAATCGGCAACAGTGATCCCAGGGATCTCAAGTACTAGACAAGATAAGTAATGAAAGACTTTCTGGTTTATATTCTTAAAGTTTAATTTATTTTGAAATAGCGCTTCCTCAGTGT
This sequence comes from Eubalaena glacialis, assembly GCF_028564815.1. Taxonomy (NCBI): domain Eukaryota; kingdom Metazoa; phylum Chordata; class Mammalia; order Artiodactyla; family Balaenidae; genus Eubalaena; species Eubalaena glacialis. Next base: position 58,205,081 of record NC_083723.1, on the reverse strand, counting down.
TTAATGAAAAAGATATCAGAGCTTAGAAGAATGGGTCAATCTACAAGTAATATAAGCCAGTTAACTGTGCTTAAGTGATTTCATTTCTCTTCTGAAATGTTGTGAAATGGATGCTGTCAGTGACTATGATTTAAATGAATATGTGAGAAACAGCTTCTCAGTTTCATCTGGAACTTCTTTTTGGCATTCTAACAAATAAACAACCTGTAGAATACCTAGAACGTGCATTTACTCAGAAGAAGAAATTGTCTAAAAGTGTCCAGTAGCAATGTGCGGTATTCTTTGGACTGTAAGTCCCACTTACAATCGGCTTAACTTCTGGAGGGCAGTGGTTAGCCAGAGGGAGAACTCAAAAATTTGCTGAGTTTATTTCAGATTGGCCAAGATGACAGGTCACACGTGGCTGGAAACATCGTTATTTCCACGTACTAGTACTGACTAAGCCAGTGCTTCTCAAAGTTGAGAAATGTACCGAAGGGAAAAAAAATCAGAACTCTACTCACCTCCTTTAAAGAAAATTGCTTCTTATGAGTACGAATATAAACTTTGTTTATGAGCTTCATTCATCTATAAGCCAAAAATTATTTTACAAATTTTAAATGCACACAAAACTACAAAATCAATAACGTTTACAATTAAAATTAATTTAACTTGACAGATGAAAATATTTTGCTGCAATTAAATTGCCTCTCCAAGTGAATAAGGTATGGTATGGACTATGGCGCTGGTTTCATTTTTTCATTTTGTTTAGTTTGTTTTCAAGTCCAGCATATTTCTAGGACTGTGGGCCATATGATATCTCTGCTTTGCCACTTATTACCTGTATTATATTGGGCAAGCTATTTGAACTTTTCAGTTTCTTGGTTTCTTGTCTATCAAGTAGAGACTGCCATATTTACCATAATAATAGCCAATACAGTATTTTAAACACATTACTCATACTAACTCATTTTATCCTTATAGCAATGTTGTGAGGTGGGTACCATTTTTCACATGGAGAACCTAAGGCTCAGAAACAGTAATTTGCCCAAGGCCAAGTCACCAGCAAATGAATGAGGTAGGATTCCAAATCAGACTTGAAAGGTTAACTGCCATCCTATGCTGTCTCTCATAATGTTGTAGCTTAAAAATAATTCCTAGCTTATCAAGATTAAACGCATGGATATATGTAAAGTGCTAAGAATTATGCCAGGCCCAAAATAACAATCAGTAAAGGTTGGCTACGGTTGTTACTTTCTCTTATCTCCCATTACTTTTTTTTAAGAGTATGGTAATGTCCCACAGACCTTCACTTGACAAGAATGTGTCACATACTATGTCCATCTCACTTCTTTTTTCTCATCAGCTTGGACCAATTAAATAGGTGAAACAGTGTCTGTGTAATTTGTTGCACGATGTGGGCCCAGAAAAAAATCACAGTGCTAACCAGGCTAAATTCACATTAATTCTTTTATTTAATCTTTAAAAATAAAAACTGGTGGACACCTAATAATGTATCCAAGGATTCCCTCCCTACATCCCCACACACACCACCTGCCCCTTTCAGAGACCCACTTTATAAAACTGCTCACTTGTTTACACTTTTGAGCGAGGGTGATAGCTCTGGACTGCTCAAAAACAGAATTTGCATCCCTGGTGGATTATAAATTGATCCTTTGTCTCCTTTTTTGCCCAGCACTGTACCTGGCACAGAGCTGAGACTCACATGGCTGCTGAGCTGAATCCCAGGGCCACCAAAGGCACGGAGAAATGAACCAGAGACAGGCAGAAAAGGGAGACTGCAGTGCCAAACAGGTCAGCGAGAACCGTGCAGAACAAACAGTCTGCACCAACTCCAAGTCCCACAATTCTAGGCAAAGAACACATCATAGCAAATTACAGCTGTGACTGAGTTAAACCTGTTGAGATCAGATTGGGTGGGCTCAGCTCATGAGCACCTGTTGAGTTCCAATCCGATATTTCTCTCCTTTACGTTTAGACTTTTCTTGTCAGTATAAAGAATACATGTGCCTTACTCTCTGTAGGTCCAGATGGGAGCCAGGCTACTTAGAAAAAAAGAAAGACTGGAAATTGGGAAGTTTTATGTTGCAATGACTGGCTTCTCTGCCGTTCGAGGGAGCTTAAAACAGCCACATGAACAATGCCCGCAGTTCCCACACATCCGTATCGCCGCGCCGTGACAGTGCAGAAGCCACGTAGTCACGCTGTTGTCACCTGCCAGGTAACGGGACTTCGGGAACTCTTCTGGGACGTCCACTCGGGGACGGAGCGGAAAACATGGCTTCTGGCTCGTCCCCGGGGCCTGCGTCTCCCTCCCTAGGACCCGGAGCGGCGGAAGTGGGACGCGCGTTGGGAGAATGGAAGGGAAAGCGCGGAAGAGCGCGAGTAGAAGGTCGCAGCCCTGCGAAGTGCGCAGAGCGGTGTGGACACCTCCCCAACCTCCTAGCTGTTCTGAGAGTTCCTGCGGCGGCCGGGGGCTTCTGGAAGGAAGCCAGGGAGGCCCTGGACTCAGAAGCCTCAATGCGGCAAATTACAGACCTCGTTTTGTGCCCTTGTAAAGAACCCTTCTCCTTAGGAGCTCCCTCCACCCGCCCCAAGCGAGGGCGGGGACAGCCAAGGGATCCAGATCTTTCGGCCTCCGGAAGTCGAAACGGCCCTTAGACACCGATCTAAGAAGCTGAAACTTCCAGGCCACTATCGCCCAGACGGACAGTGGTCAAAATCACCTTAGGAGTTTTGAAGAATGCACATTCTGAGGCCCCACCCCGGGTCGCTCATTATCATCCGAAGTGGAGCCTGGAAATGTGCACCCTTCCAAAAGCTGATTTAGAAAACGAACGTCTGCAACCTCCGCTCCCATCCCAGCGGCGCTTCTCCTTCCCCACCTCTCCGCCCCCGCAACCGGTCCCAGACCAAAGGTAGGAGCGCTGTTTCCCGGTCGCAGGATGTCAGCCTCGCAAAACCGCAAGCCAGGGTCAGCCGGGCCGGGGGCGCCGCCCGGGCTCCGCCACGCCCCCCTTCCCTCCCGGGCCAGGCAGGCAGCGCCCCCGCCGCAGCCCAGCACCCACACCTTTTCCGATGACTTCCAGCAGATCCTTTTCCTCCTGGGTCAGCTCGCCTTTCTTCATGTGAACCATTGCTTCCGCCAGCTTGAGAGCTATTGTTTCTTTGGGAGTATTAAAAAGAAACGACGTGTCTGTATTAGGAACGCCAGCCGCAAGGTTTGGCAACTTGAGACTAGGACATTAAGTAGCCAACCGCGGAAGCGTTCGAATTCTCTCCACCCTCCGGGGGGCTGGCGAGCAGCTGGCGAGCTCGGGCGAGCCGGGCGGGCAGTCTCTGCAGGCCCAGCGGCAGTCTCTGCCCCCCACGAGTCATTGGCCCGGCCGGGAGGAGGAGCTGCAGGAGGCGGCAGCGAGACTCTCCCATTGGAACAGCCTGGGAAGGAAAAACCAAATGGAGAAAATCAGAGGGGGGGAGGAATTAAATGCCTGTTACACGTCTCCCACCGCCATCCTTTCCGGTGCAGATATTTAGGGACACACAGTATTTAAATTCTCTTTCTGGAATTTCTGTGTTCGGCAGTTTCTGCTAGGGGCATGCATCTCCCTTGCTCTCACTATACACCCCCTTCATTTCCCAGGGAGTGGAGCGGCCCGGGACGGGGGCGGGCTGGGAGGCGGGGCGGCGTGGTAGGCGGGGCTGCGCCGAGCTCCGTGTGTCGGTGTCAATGTGTCTGTCCTTCACTCCTCCATTGTCTGCCGCCACCACTGCCGCCGCTGCCACCGCCGCTGCCGGAATCGCCGCAGCCCCCAGCCTCGCGCGTCGCCGCTACCTCCTCGGACAGGTGAGAAGCAGCCCAGGTAGGGCAGGGGGAGAGCCGGGAAGCCTTCGACAACCGGAGCCAGAGCCCCACCGGGAGCTTCCCCCCTGCCGGAGCTGGCCCTGAGGAAGCATGTGCCTGCTGGGCGGCTTCCTTCCTCTCGGTGGGGAAGCCGCCCCTCCACCCCATTACCATCACTTATACCGCGTATCAGTGCCCCGGAGTGAAGACCCTCCACTTGCCACATTTGGCCGTCCCGGGAGACCGAGAGCTGCCAGGCGCCGGCCACGAGGTGGGAAGTGGCGGGTGCCCATCGTCCCGTGCGTGGCACCGCCAGATGTAACTCCCGGGGAAGCCAGGGTTGAGGCTTTGGACTCGGGGTGGGGTGGAGAGAAGAGCTCCCCATTACGAGCGAGATGAACGCATGTGAGAGTAGTCTCGGGAGAAGGTAGTTCTCATTTGGCAACCTACCCTCCTCACCCCTCCACCCACCCACCCCCACTTGTCATCTCCTCTGGCGTCTGTGGGAGCTGTAGAAGAAAACCGGATCTGATCGCTCTATGGTGCCCGTTAAGGATGTTTGGAAGCAATTTACACTTGCACTAATACTTCGTTTATGAAAGACAGCCGGGGATGAGGGGGGAGGGAGGGCCTCTTCTCTCTTCTAGAGTTCCCAGTCTCTTTGTAACTCAGATCTTGAGATTTATGGAAATAGGAAGGGGAGGGAGAAGGGGCGGAGATTAAATTGGTGTTGCTGTCTATATATAGCATTAGATTAGCCTCTTAATCCAACCTTCATTCAACTGTAATATGTAGCTTCAGGCTTTCACTATAGGAAGCTAGGGGCCAAATACAAGCGTGTACCCTCCTGTGGCTCAGAGACAGGACTTGCTTGCTAATACGAAGTCAGTCGTTCCTCCCGGGTGCACATCCATAACATATTTATGCATCAGCGAAAGCTTCTGTAGAAATTAGTGTTTACTGTTGTTTCTCTACAGTCTAGTATTAGTGTTTCTCCCAAGACGCATCTGCTTCAAAGAGAAATATTTGTATAATTATGTAGATTTTTTTTGTTAAGCATCCCCCCCATACCATCACCCTTTCTCCCCGCTGTGCCATATATGAAGTGAAGTGTATTTTCCTCTGGCCTTACGCCTTCATTTCTTGGAAGCATTCACTAACACTTCTGAAATCCTGGAAGATGTTCATTATTTCCTGCCTTTAACAAAATTTTTCCCCCAAATCCCAGATGTTTTCTTGTCTAAGGCTTCATCTTTACAGGCCGGGGCAGATCTGAGCCAGAACATATCACATGAAAATGGTTTGAAATTATTCATCGCAATGTATAACAAAGAAACTTTTGTTTGGGAATGCTTTAATAATGACGTGACTGTTCAAACAAGTAGTAAGGCTTTTGAGTGACCCATCTTTTGTAACACTTAGAATGCTGCTATTGCCGCAGTTACAACTGATTGAAAACACAGTATCATGAAGAAGAAACCCAGAAACCTAAGAAAATGCTTGCAGAGTAACCTTCCCTTACCATGTGACTTAACATTTTACAAGGAATGTTACAGAATTGGGTGCTTCATTGCCAGTATTTCCATCTCTTGTGCCAAATTGGGGCCATGGTTACTTGAAGGTCACACCTGTTTGTCTCACTGAAGTTGTCAGTTCCTCGAGGATAGCAACTTATTATCTATTTTCCTGGTGCCTTATGGCATCTCGTTGGTATTTAGTCCTCTGTGAATACATGAATTCAGTAAAGCTAGAGTCAATGACATTTAAAGTAAAAAAGCTAACATCTGCCTAGAAATGCATATAAGTAATATGTTAAGTTTAAATTTCTAGAAACAGATACGTAATGGATTGTGTTCATCAGATGGATTCCATTAATCGTTTTTGGACAGTGTTAACATTTAATGTAGGAATAGGATTAGCTAATGAGCATACCTTAGACTAGATCAAGGAACTTTTTTTGTATTAAGAATGTATTCACATCGAAGAAGTTGTTGGTAATAAAATAGCTACTACTTATTGGGTCCTTAGTCTGTGCCGATATTCTACCAGATGCTTTGTTATAGGATTTGTTTAATCATTGTTGTAGCGACCTAGCTAGTATTACCCCTGTTTCTGAAAATAAGGGGACAGAAACAGAAAGAAGTTAATTTGCCCACAGACCCACAGTTTGGAAGTATCAGAGCCAAAATTGGAACCTAGATCTGTCTCCAAAACCTTTTTGCTTTTAATTATTCTCTATCTCTGTGGCTAGCAGTAAGGGGGAAATTATATATTCTTTAGCTAATAGATAACACGTTCATGTGGATAACACGTTCATGTGGTTTAGGGTGCCAAAGGTACAAAAGACTCTCCGACCTCTTTGCACAGTTTCTTCTCCATGCCCTACAACCCATGGTGTCTATTTTTCTCATACCTTTCTGAGAAATTGTATGTGTTTATAGCTTATATGTGTAGCTCCACTTTTTTTTTTTTTTTTTTTTAACAGAAATGAGAGCATACCAACACATTGTTCCACAATGTGTAATAGAATTTATATGTTGCTTTGGTCCCTGTTTCTTTCTTCTCCTTTTAAAAAATAATGATTTCTGAAATGTCTGAAATTCTTATATGTGTCGCCATCATCCCTTTTTGTACTTCTACCACCCTGGACGTCTCTTGGCCTGTTGCAATGGATTCCTAAGTAGCCTGCTGCCCATCCAGCTCATTCAAGGCACCACCATTAAGGCACCACCACCAATATACACTGAGCACTCATCATCCACCCAAGGATGCGACATACTTTGTAAAGACAGAACTGATTCACTTAAAGCATGTCAATGGCTCTCCACCTGCCGCAGAATAGAGGCTCTGGTCTCTTACTTCTGGTTCCTCTCCACCAGCCCAGGTTTGGTCTGGGAGGCTCCGACTTCTGGTCCCAGCCGGCATTTCCAGTCAGCCAGCCCCTCCCACATACTCTGCTCTAAGGTCACCTCACTGCTGATTCCCTAACATGCCAGTAGTTTCCACCCCTTTGTTCCTGCTTTTCTCTTCCTGGAGTGACCTCCCTTCCCTCTTCACCGAGTCTTTCTCTCCTTCCCAGATCTGATGAAGTGTCAACTTTCAAGATACTTTCATGGTCGCCTCTCCCACCCCATCCAGGAGGGGAATACAGGCCCTAGTAAACATTTTTATTCCTGTCCCTCAGCAAGGGCGATAAGAACACTCTTTCCTCAGGAGTTGCTGGTACAGTTGCTGACATCCTCTAATTTTCTCCTATCTTCTTAGGAGCCCTGGTCCCCACCCACCTTGCACCCCGAAATTAACATCTTTGCTTCTTCATCTGGATCCCCAAGAAAATAACCTAAAGCAGGCACCTTTTTCATGACATCCTAGTTCAGTTTTTTAAATCTATTTGACCCCTTCTCCTTCTAGACTATAAATTAACTAGGATTAGTTTACCTTTGCTTCTCAAGATTGTGACCCCGTGTCTCGCACCTAGTGTGTGCTCAGTACATGCTGAGTTGAGTTCAGTTTGATCTCCAAGTTATTTTAGGTGGATTCGTTTCCCTACTTGACTAATCCTTCCTGGCAATGTGAGGTGATGTGGCCCTAAGCACACACAGTCATAACCAAGGGCAGAAGGTCTTTAAATGTTTTCGGTCTCAAGCTGCTTGACATTCTGATGAATGCTATCAACCAAGAAAAAAAAAATTGTTCATATGCACATGTTACAAATTTTGCCGACCGTTCCTGGACTCCCTCTTTGAAGCCCTTGACGTACATACAGCTCTGTGCTTTAAGAGAATGCCGTTTCCTTTTTATTGCAGGGGAATAGCTCATTTTTGAGTGTTGTAACTTTTGGGGTAATGTTTTCCTTGACATTTAACTTTCTTTTCTTAGGTACATTTCTTGACTGAGTAGATATTTGATGATATTAGGATTTCTATTTCCTTTGAAACTAATATTGTGGTTATATGTTTAAAAGGTCCCTTATCTTTTAGAGATATGTACTGAATTGTTTAAGGGGGGAAAATGGTAAGACATCTAAGACTTGCTTCAATATAATTTTGTGAAAGTGGGAGACAGGGACTGAGTAAGAATATTAATGAGACAAAGTTCACCGTGTTGTTAAGGGTTGAAGGTGGGCAATGAGTACATTGACTTCATTAGACTGTTCTCTCTGCTTTTGATATGTTTGAGATTTTCCATAAGGAAGTTTTAAAAAGGAAATCTGGAAGTATTACAGCCACTAAGAAATTGTCGTTGTAGTTTAAACCAAAAAAAAAAAAAAAGAGAAAGAGAGAGAGAGAGAAAGCAATATGGATACAAATGCTCTTTCTCTATACTTAGAGTTGAGCTTATGCGGTTATCCATTTAATGTTAAAACAATTACACCTAAATCTGCAAAAGACTGTCTTGTGAACAATGCATTTCCATAAACTGTTCACATCACCTTTTAGCTTCTCCACAAAACGAAGAGGTAGGTGGCATATCTCAGTGCTGTGTCACAAGCTTATGAATATCCTACTGGCATCTAATCATCTTTTTTAGACCCTGACGAAGTAATTTGCAGACACGTCTCAACAAGGGGTGCAAATATATTTAGTTTAACTGAGAAAATCAAGACATGAATGAAGTGGAGATACTGATTTTCTTCTGTGTCACATAAATCAAGTCAGAAGGCATTTCCAAAAAAAGGAGTACTTTGGTAATGTCATGAGCAATAGTTAGAGGAGGTATCTCACTGCATGAAAATGAGGACCACACTCAGGTGTGCCTGCCACGTCCTTCCTCAGGATTTGCTTAACTAAATGCTTGTTTTGACAACTGCTTTCTGAATTCTTAAAACTTTATAACTTGCATGTCTTGATGTTTCTTTTATGATGTTTTGGACTTACGAAATGTTAATGTTTCCAGAAGCCAACATGGAATTGTTTGGTATCATTTATAACATTTCTTCCCAGATTTGGTTTGAAGGGTTTTTAAAGAATATTTAATTAAGCTTCAAAGCCAAGCCTTCACAGTGTCTAAGGACAATGTAGCCGATCCAGTCTCATTGCCAGGTAATGCTGAAGCACACATTAGTGTATATCCAACTTCAACTCATATATATTTATATTAGCTATGTCACTGTGGAATTTAAAACTCAAGGCTGGTGCCTCTTATCTCTGAGTATAGTAAAACAGTTCCAATAATTAAAAATAGAAAGCTATTTTTGCATCAGAAGGGAAAAGGTAGCATTCACCTTCCCAATAAATACATTTAAGCTAGAAAATTGGTGTTTTTATCTCTTGTTATTTGGTTATCTGTTGCGGGGTTGTGTTAAAAAGACCCGGCAGACAAAGCAGCCCTTAAAACTACATTCATCAGACCCTGAGTAAAATCTCTTCCTGGTCTGTTGATTGTGGAGTAAAGCAGTCCCATTAAGTAGCCTCTTCTGACCTGGTAGGAAATGATTATGGATGAGCCCTGGGAGACAGCCAAGCACAGCCATAGCTCTGAGAATTAGAGTGGGAAAACCAAGACTCCGTGATGAGATGGCTTTTCCAAGGCAATGTCTCTTGCTTTCACTTTCTTCATATATAAAACAGAGATACTAACCAAACTTACAGGATGACTTTGAGGATCCTTGATGATACCCTGTGAACTATAAAATGTTATATAAAAATTAATTTTTATTTTTAGGGCCAATTCTACCTGTTTTTACAGTTGAGAAGAAGATGAATAACACAATTACGGGCCTAGTTAAGAAATCATTTTAAAGTAAAATTGTATAGACATTAGTATTTGCCATAAGCCCAACTTCCTACAGTTTGGAAGAGATTTATTTTTCAAGAGAGACTTTCATAAAAGATATAATTCTAGTAATTCTATCTCAGGATTAACTTTTTAAAAAATATTAACTTTTTTTTTATAATAATAAGAAAGTTCTTGGTATGCATCTGTTGTTTTCAGCGAATCCCAAATGATAAGACATGATCTTTGTCCTTTAGAGGCCTCCAGTATCCTTTAGGAAACCCGCCAGCCCCTGAAACAATAGGGACTAAAGTCATCATCCAAAAGCTGCCCCCCCCCCCCCCAGTCAGCCGACAGGTTAGACCCCTTTGAGAACTTCCCTTTGGCTGTTCAGGTGGCTGTCTGGCTCTTTCCAGTCTTTCAGCTCTAATGTGAACAATGTGGTTACTCCCTACCCACCCACCGGCTTCCTGCTCCCAGAATGCCCTCCTCCACCCATTTCTGCATATCACATTTTACTCCAATCCTTCTCAGCTCAAATGACCCCTTCCCCACACAGCCTTCTCCAGTCCCCAACCAGAGCAGTACCGTCACAAGTGCAGATTCCAGAACGGGTGGAGCTCAGTGGGAGGACTAGAGAAAGTGAGATTCTGAACAGAGTCTGGAAGGATTGGTGAATTTGGACAGGCGAGCCAGAAAATGGAGAACATTCCAGGGAGAACAACCCCCAAGAAAACAACTCCATAAAATATTATAACATGTTATAAATATTTATAAAATAAATATTGGCTGTAATTTTCTGGCCAACCGTATTGGAGCTAGAATTTTTTTCATTCAAAGGCACGTTTTCTTCAATATGTCAACTTTTTTAAAATCATAGAAGCGGTAGATTATATTTTAAAGCACACTAGGTTTGTTCTTGCTCTCAAGTAATTTATGACATCACATGTTTTAGACTAAACTGAAAATTATAAAGCAGTATCTTCAGAATTGGTGGTAGCAGGAAAGTTAATAATGGACATAAAAAGAAACCATGGAAGAGTAAATCATATACTTATTCGGATATTTTGCCTTTGAATACAAACTAATTTGAAATTATCCAAAATAGCTAGGATATCAATAGCCAAAATAGCTAGAAAATAAAATGAGTAGGAAATTGTGAAATTTATTTTGCAAGTAAAATATGATCCATGGAACTGTTTTTATCTATATAGTGCCTTAAAGGAATTTTATTCCCTCAGTTTGATTTTTTTTCCAGTTGGACTTTTCTGATTTTTTCTTTTCTACTTTTATTGATGAATGGAATAAAGACATGGCTGAAACAGTTAAACCTGAGAGATGCAACTTGGGGATTTAATAATCAGGTTAATGTGAATCATTTTAATGCAGGATTGTGGTTGTCATTAGTTTCCACAGCATTTTTCCTTTGTATCTATTAGGGGAAAAAATACACGACAATTTAGAATAATTTCTAAATTTTAAAAATCTGCTGTATACCAGTATCAGCAGTATACACAAGAATACTTTTCATTCTTAACTCATTCTGATGTCTATATTGGGGCCATGGGTCTCTTCAGCAAGTATCTTTTAGGCAGTTAAATGCCAACTGGAATAATTTGGCCTGTTCTAAATTTGTTGAGTGAAAAGTGCCAAAAAATATTCTGATGGTCATATTTGTAAACTGCTTTGGAAATAAAAGGTTTAGGTAACTCACTGAATGAACGATTCTTTTGGCAAATGCCAAAGAGACAGTGCTTTCATTGTTCTTTCTTGATTTTTTAAATTTCAGGTGTACCCTTTGTTGTTTTTTGTTTTGTTATCTTTAATTCTCTTAATTATATATATATAATAATAGTAGGAAAACAATAATAACAAATTTGTGAGATGTGTAGAATTGTGTTTCCTCTTTTCATAGTTCGACTTATTTTTATGTTAGAAGAGGACTTTCAAAAAATAATTGTTAGATGTACTGTTATTTTGAGGACTTCTAAATAAATCTCAAGAAAACTGCTAGGCAGAGGTGAGTAACAGTAAGGAATATTAACTCTTAGCACTATGGAGACTATATCATAAACCACCATGGGGTGTGCAGTTTTATAATATCCTACTGTATCCTCTTCTTTTTTGCATATTCACACAAAAGACTTTAATGCTTTTCAAACCAACCTCGACAGCTTCCTGGATTTGTGATCATTTCTAAGGAAAAAAGAGAACATGACATATGTTTTTCTCAGTATACAAGGTAATAGAATGGGGTTATTGTAAACAGGAAGGAGAGGCCCACATTGCTGGTACAGAGGAAGCTGCTGGCTAGAGGAAAGGATGCCACATCCGTGTGGAAGAGTGTGAAGATGGTGTTTACATTAGCGTTGAGCCTCTGCAGGAAAGAAGTTGAGAACCAGCTCCAGTAGTACCAGAAACCATGGAGCCATAGATTTCCTACTATTTACATGTCCTTAAGAGGCAGGATTTCTGTTAAATCCTCTTGCTAAAGACAAATGTTTTTTTCCTTACTAGAACTCCACGGAGAACTATTTGGCATTTGGGAGGTAACGTATGCTAATTCAGTTTATCCAAGTGCTGAACTAGACGTTAAAATTAATATTTATGCTTCACTCTCTAACTCTAAACCATAAAATTCATGAGGCAAATAATAAAAAAGCTGCCTTCGAGAATCATATGAATGGTTACCCAGCAACTTCAGCTGGTTCTTTGGAGAAGTGCACTGCAAGGAGACAGTTGACGGGTTCTGGCCCTGACCCTTCTGTGTTTGTGAGGGCCTGATTTTTCTGCTTTGATCTCTGCTTTATCACCAAGGTTAGAATGGAATGCCTGACCTCAGGCAAGTGGCGTGACATCTCAGAACCTTATCAGAGTGAGATGAGGGTCTAGGTTTAGTTCTTCGGGTTTCAAAGTGTTTCATACCTCATGGATATCCATTATAAGTTAAAACGTAAAAAAACAAAAATGCAACACACGTTTAATTGTTAAAGCATTAATAAACACAACTGCAACTCAAATTCATCATGTGATGTACTTTAACATACTGGAGACCATTACTTCTTCTTAACTCACACTGCCAGGTTTTTTTGTGCAGTGCGTGGGTCAAACCTCCACCTGCTAGAAAGTGAGCACCATGCATCTTGTCTATGTATTGGTCCCATCTGCATCCCTATTGACCAGTACCAGATAGAGGTATGTTTAATAAATGAATGCAAATGAATGATTTTAAGCCTTTTGAAAAAGTATACTTGAAAGTTTGTAATGTGGCGCTGGTCTTCTCTCTCTCTCTCTCTCTCTCTCTCTCTCTCAATTTGAGTTACTGTAATTCACTCCTTTAAAATTGTATCTGGGAATACAGTTTCATATCATCAGTGTGCTGTGTCCCATTAAGTCCCAGGCTAGGCTTGGGCATTTCTATCCATTTCACGCTGTCCTCATTGTGAAATAGGCATATGTATGGTAGGTAACTTTTTGTGTGTGTGCAACCTTTCAAATAAAGCTTCATCTGCTAGACAGGCTTGGGCAGGTCCCCTCCTGGGAGGATGGGGGCCGGAGTGGCCTGGTTGAGAGAACTCACAAGTGAGAAGACATTTGGACTCCTGTCCATCACCACCTTTGAACTTCCTGAAGTTTCATTCCCATGTTTTGTAAAAGCCATTGCTGCAAAGCAACATTCTCCCACTAGTTACCAGTCTAGGGTGTTATTTTTTTTTCCAGAAGCTTCTGTCATCTTCTCCTCCTTGATTACAGTGCTGAGAAGAGAGGAACAGACTTCAGTCCCCCTCGCCATAATAACTTATCTTCTAGTCTTCTATTTGTACTGACAGTCATAAACACTTGCATCAGTTTTGTGTTTGATACAAAATTAGCCTTAATCAACTGACTTGCTCTCTGGCATTTGACACCACTCCCTGCTGATTTTTTTTTTTTTTTTTAACTTAATTTGTTTTTTAGAGCAGTTTTAGGTTCACATCAAAGTTAAGAGAAGGGTACAGAGATTTCCCATATACCCTCTCCCCCCATACATACCTAGCCCCTCCCCATTATCATCACCCCCTACCAGAGCTACTCGGTGATGCATTTGTTTTGTCTACAATTGACATTAATGTTTGGCAAACAGAAATAAGTCTTTCAAGGAAATATCTGCCTGCTTGCTGCTCTGATGTGTTTAGACCTGTGTGCACAATTTTCAATTCTTGAGAGCAAGGCCCATCTCTGGCTTTGCTTACCTTTGTTTCCTCTTTAATGCAGGGTTTTCCAACCTTGGCACAATTGAAACGTTGGGTGAGATAACCCTTTGTTGTAGGGGGCTCTCCTACAACATTGTAGATTGTTGAGCAGCATCCCTGGCCTCAACCTACTAGATTCCAGTAGCACCCCCCTTCTCCCAGCATGACAAGCAAAAATGTCTCCAGACACTGCCAAATGTCCCTTGGGGAACAAAATTAACCCTGGAGTGAAACCAGTGCTCTAGTACAGTGCCTGATACACAATAAGCCCCCCCTAAAATACTTGATAAATTAATAAATATATTTAAACCACAGCTAGACATTTAATCATTGGATATTTCTCTGTTTCATGCCACCATTTCCTCTAAATTCTCTGAATTTACAACTTGAAATATCATAGGTACGCAATTGTTATCACTATCCTGTTGTCTTGCAGACAAAAGTTCTAAGGGTCTTAACTAGAACAGAGGTTTTAAGACATTTTGCTATTAAGATACCCTGAAATGTTATGTTTGAGGAATGAGTTTTCTAAAAGCCAAAGTATGTACAGTGTGTGTAGTTGAAGGTGTGTTTGTGTTTTTCAAAGTGTTGAGACATAAGAATGACATCAGCAAGATTAGGCCATCTGGGAAGCTGAGTGGGGCTGGTCAGTTGTTGGGGGAAGGGAAGGGCCTGGGAGAGATCCCAATTGGGGAAAGTGGAAGGGCCCAGAGAAGGACATGTGCTTGCCCCAGGGACTGCTTACAGAGTCCCTTGAGTAGATGGCATGAATTGATAAGCAGAGTGAAACTATTTCGGAGTTTATTTATACTTCTTGAAAGTTTTTGAAAATAACTTCATTGAGATGAAATAAGTGACATTATGTAATTGTCTTTATTTCAGTGAAGAGGTTGTACATTGATACTTAAAATGTAATTTCTGGAATATTTTTATTTAAAGGGAAGCAAGAATCATTATTCAAAAATAAGATAAAGTTTAAGAAGTGAAATAAATTTGGAAATGTTATAATGAAAATTTAATCACGATGCTTTTATGTCTTCTTAAGGAAGATTTAGATGAATATAGTTAACTCAGTGTACTTTTTTTCACAACACAATTCCTTTGGGCTTTGATCCCTCTTTCTTAAAAGATCATTGCTTAGCACAATTTAAGTTCCTACCATTAATGTCCCTCACTGCAAACTACCATTGTAAAATTTTGAGGAGAGAACTATAGTTTAAGTTTTGTGCTTTTTAAGAAAGATATCTTTGTTCTTTTATATCATTAATTATAAGAATGAAGAGGATATGAATATAACAGTAATATTTTTGTATTAAAGAAATATTTGAATTTATTTAGAAACATTTTTCTTTTATAGGTAGGCTATTTGTTATTTTAAATTTTTAATGTTTTTTCAATTATTATAAATACTGAAACTTAGATAGAATTTTCTAGGAGCTATAGTGAAATTTGTTGTAGAGGCTGGGTGATTTTGAGTCCAGAGAGGCTGTTACAAAATCATGGTAAGGATATTGAACAAGCTAATGTTATTCTGGGCAACAAAATTGTGTAGTGTAATTATAGGCAAATATTTAGCTTATCGCTTTAGAATGTTCATAATTTAAAGTTTCACAGAACAATTTAATTTTGTTTTTCTTTTGAGAGAAGGATGCTACAATGTTATCAACCCAAATGATCCCTAGATATGACAACTTTTTGTACAGGAGTTTATGATGTTTGTTCTTGCAGTTTTAGCTTTAATGGAAAGGAGAATAGTTTATAATTATGGGCAATTTTTAGTTTTCTTTTATGGTAAATTATTTTACCCATTTGAAATATAGAATAAAAGGTAGTTCTTGAAACTTGCTCCTAAATACAGAGTACATCCTGAGAATGTTGCAGTAAAGTGGGTCAGTTATATTTTGAGTTTTGTGTGCTGGTGTTATTGCATCTTTATGACACACTTTATACTTTGGGGATAATATTGTTGCCCTATAATTTTTATTATCTTAGAATCGGAAGTCTCTCTCTTCCCATTGTCTTAAGTAATATTGACGGTACCAAGAGAGTTTCACTTTGAAATTTGGTACTTTTTCTTTTCTTTCCTGCTGTAGCCACATAGTTTTGAAATTTGGGCAAATGCTCTGCAGAGCTTCTTTATTTGAAAAATATTAATTAAAAAATTCCTATTCTTTGAGTGTGTTTTCACCTTTTTATCAAGTTTGTGTGTTGGGCCATAGGGAATGCTTTAGAACTGGGTTGCCTGACATGATAGCCGCTAGACACGTTGGCTATTTCAATTTTAATTTTAATTAATGAAAATTAAATAAAATTAAACATTTAGTTCCTCAGTCACACTAACCGCACTTCAAGGGTCCAATAGCCACATGTGTCTAGTGGCTACCATATTAGACAGTGCAGATATAGAACATTTTCACGGTCACAGATAGTTCTGTTGGGTACACCTCTCCAGGATGGGTGTTGGCAAACTGCAACCTGGGAGCCCATTCTGATCCACTGTTTGTTTTGTAAATAAAGTTTTACTGGAATACAGCCATGACCACCTATTTATATATTGCCTATGGCTGCTTTCAGGCTATAACAGCAGAACTGAGTAGTTGGAACAGAGATCATGTAGCTCACAGAGCCTAAAATATTTTCTTTCTATCCCTTTATAGAAAAAGATTGACTCTACCTTAGAGTATCCGTATTTATAATGTCAAGGTTGTTTGAATAGCATAGTTATTTTACGTGTAGCATATATTAGTAATATTAAATGCCTTACATAAGGCAGATTATCATACTTCAAAGATGAGCCAGACCAGAAGAACAGGCAAGAATAGAGTATCAGGCCAAATCTCTTGATTACTAGTTGAGAACAGGCATCCACTAGTAGGGACAACTAGAAGGTACGGCCTTCTGTGATAGATCAGACACTTTCCAGAATGGAGAGAATTAAGGAAGAATACGAGGGAAGACAACACGCAAGGTGTCAATCTACTCAGGGTGGGCAGGGCAAGTGGCAGAATTAATACACAGTAGCCATGAGACCCTTCATTGCTGCTGGCCCATTGTCACACTTGGACCCAGAGTCTGGTTGGTAGTAAGGGGTGGAATATGAAAAGAGCACGAGGGCAGTTAGAAGATTAATAAAGTGAGGTGGGGCGATATTTATCTAATATGTTAGATTTAAAAATCTTTCAATTAAACTTTTCCATTTAGACTTAAATAGAAATTGATTCAAAAATGTTTATTTCATTAATAAAGGACCTGGTTTCTAATGTTTGGTTGATTGGATCGTTTTAGTATTTTTATGGCCTTCTTTTATCTTCTAAACTATCCAAGAAATTTAGTCTCTTAGATGACATGTGAAATACTTAAATCCATTTTGTTTTACCACTTTACATACAATTTTTTAAAATTCTATTTTAAACCGTGGAGCTTTTCCATTTTGGTGGGACATGAGCTTCTTTTCTTTTTATTTTTTAAATAATTTATTTTTATTATTTATTTTTAAATTTTTGACTGTGTTGGGTCTTCGTTGCTGTGCACGGACTTTCTCTAGTTGCAGCGAGTGGGAGCTACTCTTCGTTGGGGTGCACAGGCTTCTCATTGCGGTGGCTTCTCTTGTTGCGGAGCACAGGCTCTAGGCATGCGGGCTTCAGTAGTTGTGGCACGGGGGCTCAGTAGTTGTGGCTTGCGGGCTCTAGAGCGCAGGGTCAGTAGTTGTGGCACATGGGCTTAGTTGCTCTGCGGCATGTGAGATCTTCCCGGACCAGGGCTCGAACCCGTGTCCCCTGCGTTGGCAGGCGGATTCTTAACCACTGCACCACCAGGGAAGTCCCATGAGCTTATTTTCTATGTGAGTGTTTGGGTTATAGTTTTTATGGAAGCCAAATCATCATGATGTTAGTTTATTTCAACTTGTAAGTTGTAATGCAGTCTAATAAAAGTGAACTTTTGACATTGGCTTAAGAGAACTGCCTTTGTTACTCTCCCTTTGTTACTTTCCCAGGTTTAAGCTAGCACACTTTCTTAGTCAAAGTGCCCTTGCTCTTCTTCGGCCAGAGCTTCAGTGAGTGCCTTATAAAGGCTGACCCTCACTGGAGCAGATTATAATGTAACACCAGAGCTAAATTTAGAGGGAAGCCAAGCCTCTACTCCAAATAGTAACAGCTAAACGATAGAGACTTTTGGTGAACAGAATATCTTCATTTAGTCTTTCAGTACCAGTAGGTGAGTCTGTGTGTTTGTTTGATTTATTTTGGATGTTGTGTATGTCAAAATCTTTGCATATTTTTTTATGTTTATGTGTTCTTTTATTATTTTCCACATGGACTATATTGAGGTAGTGTAAAATAAGCCTACATAACTGGGCTATGAAGAAAGAAACTTTTGTATTTAGAACTAAAGAAAGTATAAACAGAGCTAAAGAACTTTTAAAATAGAGTAATTCTCTCCAAGGTAGGCTGTGTTTGGTAGTAATTCCCATTAGCAGGAAAATAGAAACAAGGTGTAAAGGTAGAGTTAATTAGGGAATTCTATATGTTTATATTCTAGACCTTAAAATAAGTCTTTTAGAGGGGAGTCCCACTATAAAAATATTTTTTAATTCTGAAATAAAAACATCTTTGGCAAAAAAGGAAACTCCTTCCTTGCATGTTCACCTCCTGGAGGAGTTTCAGGCTCTATTTTTGGTTTTGTATCTCAGTAGGAGACCCAAACTCTTTAACAGGTATTTTTCTTCGCTAACACAAGAAAATATTTTGTATGGTATTTTGGTATTTGTTGTGTTTTGGGAGGTGTGGAAACATTAAGGAGAACACACACACACACACACACACACACACACGTATATTCATTACTTGTGCTCCAATGGAAATGTTTGCTGGTATAGAGTGAATCTGTTGAAAATGCCAACAGGGAAAATTCTGAATGAAAGAGTTTTGCAGTGAATATAAATAATGCATTAGAAACTCTATTTCCAACATCTCTCAAATGAAATGAGATTTCATTGATTAAGATTACTGCATTTGTAGTTATTTCACTGTGCAGCTGCTGCCCCATACACATACAGCAATCAATCCCTTTTCTATACTGGTTAGCTAGGTGTGTCCCGCTGTTGTTTCACCTGTCACATTGTACTGTAAATGTTTGTATTTTATCTCTGCTGGGCTCTGTGTTCCTTGAGGGCTTGGAATCCGGCTTAGTCACCTTTATATCTCAAAGCAGGATGTAGTAAGTTCACTTTATAAGATTGATAAAAATTCTCTCTACTTAAACCATAAAAGAAATTACTTTTGGGCTTTGTTACTTTATTAAAAAAATTTTTTTTAGTTTCACTTTAAAAATGGTGATTCAAGTTTTCAATGATAAACAGATTGCTTTCTGTGTGAAAATACACGTTTCTCTTTTTTCATGGGGTTGGAAGAAAGTTTTGGTACATAAATTGAATAATAATTTTTCCACATTCTTGAGGATTTTTAAAAAATTTTGAGATATAATTAAATAATTTACTGTTTAATTAAATGTTGCAAATTTTCTTGATTATTTAATGGTATAAGTAATGGAGAAAATCTAGACATTTTCAAATCACAATTTTTAAAATCTTTGAAAGATAATTAAATAATTTGCTTGACATTATCTTAATCGTTTGGTCCTCATAATTTAGGCAATCTAGACATATTTTCAGATTGTAATATTTATGCCAGCAAGGTTATTCTCAGTTTGTAAAAGGTTTTTTAGAGCAGGTTTTTCACTTTTTTAAAAGATAATTTTTGATATTTTAAATTATATATTAAATCCAATAGGAGAATTTAAAATACCCAAATACTCATCCTCTGAGGTTAAGCAAACAAATGAAAAGCTTACTAACAGTTTCTTGTATCGTTCTTAAATGTTCCTTGCCTAGAAAAGGAAATATTACGTGTACCCCCCTTTTTAACCGAAAAATTATGCTTTACACTCTTTTATTCAACTTGCTTTTTTCCTTTAACAATTTTACTTGAACATCTTTCCATATCAGTGCAACAGCTTATTTGACAATTATTTATTAAATTTAAATGCTTACTCTCAGTATTGTTTAGGTGCTAAAGATACAGTATTGAGTAAAACCTGCAAAGTCCCTACCCACATGGATGTTACTCTTGGGGGAAATAGACCATGGCAAACAGATGCTAATGAAATGACAGGGGCTGCTGTGAGCTATGAAGAGAAATAGAGCTAGATGAGAGGGAGAGGGAGAGAGAGAGAAGGAGTCTTGTTAGTCAGGGTGGTCTGGGAAGGTCTCTGAAACGGAGGCATTTGAGTGAGTGCAGAGAGTTAAAGCCACGTGAATGGCTTCCCTGGCCCACTGGAAGAAGCAAAGAGGGCAATGTGGCTGGAGCAGTGAATGATGGGAAGAGGTAGATGTAGGAAACATAATCAGAGAGGTAGCCAGGGCCATATGTAGTACATTGGATATAATTTATTTTGTAAAGCTTCGTAGTTCCATTTGATGGCTTATTATAACTTATTGAACTAGATAGGTTTATGGGTATTCAACTTCCATTTTTTTATGCATCCAACAATGTTGCAGCTAAATCCTTTTATATATACACATACACGTATATTTGCATACTTGTGTGGGTATAACTGTAGAATAAATTCCTTGTAAAGGAATTGCTGGACCATAGGTTATGCACATGTAAATATTTATAGATATTCACCAAATGCTTCCCAAAAGTATTGCATGGAGTTTATCCTTTATATCAAAGTTTATGTCTGTGGTTATTTTCCTGTGTCTTTTGTCCACACTAGATATTATTAAACTTTAAAAGTTTTGCTAGTTCAGTAGTTACAATTATCTCATTTTTAAAAGTATATTTAGTATGGGTGAAGTCAAACATATGCTTATTAGCTATATATTATATGAACTGCTTATTTGAAGTGCCTAATCTTATTTTCTTTGTTTTCAGAAATTTTATGAATAAGCATCAGAAGCCAGTGCTAACAGGCCAGCGGTTCAAAACTCGGAAAAGGGGTAGGTTGTGTTGTGTGTTTGTGTGTGTATGGTGGGGACGGGGTTGGGGGAAATGTGTGTTTAAAGTTCTAATCAAAAAATAGGGTTGGTGAATGTCAAGTTTAACAATACAACAGCCAGTTATTTTAGTAGCCAAAGCGAGTTTCTTTGGGAAGAGCCCAGAGGAATTGCAGTTCGGGGTATGCGAACTATGGGGCAAGTCAGAGAACAAGGAAGCGGAACTTGCTATTATAGGGAAAAGAGGGGAGTTAAGAGGAGCTGTAATAACCCAACAGTATATGTGAGGAAGCTGGGAGTCCAAAGTATGGAGGCTACTCATAGGTTGGTCTGGTACATTCTCTGATTGGCTGGGCTGTGGTTAGGTGGAGAGAAGTTTTCTTCTTCCTTCCGGATAGTAAAGTAGGCAACACCTTTCTGTTGGAGACTAGAGAGGAAGGCATAATTATCTTCCTGTTTGGAGTAATTGATGATACATGGCAGGGTGTAAGAGCTCCCCCTACAGGCCTGTCCGGACTCCAATTTTAGCTGAGGTTTCTTAATTAATTCCACAAAGAAGAATTGGGATTATCTTTGTTTCCACCTAACCTCACTAATTTCTGTCTTTTGAGCTCTGACTGTAAAATCTGAAAGTGTGCATTCAAGCCTCAGAACCGCCAGTTACTTAGGTGTTTGATTTTGGACAAGTCATTTAACTTGTCTGAGCTTTGTGTCTTCATCTACGAAATGAGGATGATTATATCTGTTCAGGTTGCCTTACTCTCATGTGAGGCTCTGAAGGCAGTTGATAAACTTTACTGTTTTTAACATCAGCGTTTGCATTTGGTTTTTGCTTTCTTTGTGTTTTTAAGAAAACGTTCATAAGCCAAGATAGTAAAACTAAGAGAAGAGTAAATTAGGGAAGATATTGAAGAGTTTTAACCTTTTCAGAATTTAGAAAGTCAAACTAAATTTACTGCCCTAAATATCTGTAAAACTCAGGATATTTTCAAGTGTCTTTTATCGTGGGAAGAGAAGTGATATAGCCAGTTTGATGATGGCTGGTACAATTTCTATATGTGAGTGACTTCTTTTTGTTATGTTCATCTTCCCATTCTTTTTGTGTAAAGAATTTTTAAATCTTTTATAATATTTAATCAGTTTTGCATAATTATATAGAAATCCTCTTGGTTTTAAGAGTAGTTGAGCCAAAACTTGATAGGGAAACTTTTTAATCTATTTATTTATTTATCGATTTATTTAGGCTGTGCCAGGTCTTAGTTGCGGCATGTGGGCTTCTTAGTAGCAGCATGCAAACTCTTAGTTGCGACATGCATGTGGGATCTAGTTCCCTGACCAGGAATCAAACCCAGGCCCCCTGCATTGGGAGCATGGAGTCTTACCCACTGGACCACCAGGGAAGTCCCAATAGGGAAACTTTTTAAAATATGAAACATGATATGAAATTATTATGTTGACTAACACTGAGGAGAGTGACTGAAAAATATTTAAGGAAGTATCATGTGTAAAGATAAAGGATGACTGAATATCTTTTTGAAGGCCTCATAGCTGATTATGAAGCAGCATGCCATGTAATGGTCATCGAGTGCTAAATTGTTGAATTGATAAGCTATATCACATGCCTTTGGCATTTCCAGCCAATGTGTGTAGCTGAAGTTCTCTTGCAATGCTGTGTCTATGTAAGTAGCAAGTGTAGTTATGTAGAAAGAAAAGAATTCTCAGTACAATAGATCATTTGAATTAGAACAGATTGCAAGAGTCACTAGGTAGCAGTAAGGACTAAATTTAACTGTAAACGCTACCTGCCAGAAAGCTTCACATTCCCACTAAAAAAATGAAAATTAAAAAATATTTTAAAAACCAAAAGATATGGTTATTTTGTATAGTATTTCTGTCTTGTACTCTTCTTTTTTATTTTTATCTTTTGCATCCTTGACTCATCCCCATAAGCTAAGTACAAGTATAGTCTGAACCACCTCCTTCTATTATATTTAGCCCTCTTACAAACTGTGTCCCCACTACACAATGCGGATTGAAATCTGGAAGCAGATAGCAATGCAAGGTGCTGCAACCAGCGTGCGTTCTTTGTCTCATTGTTTAAAGCCGTCTTGAAAAACATGAATGACGTTGATGATTTCCAAAGGACTTAATCAGAAACCTAGTTACAGTTAAGGTATTGTTGCGCCTAGTAATGTGATAATATCTAATGTATGCCCAACTGTGAGGTGAAGGAAGGTTTGCCATCGCCTGCCCGCTGAGGGAGCGTGTTAATCTCAGACCTGGATCTCCAACTCAGGCAGCTTTCTTAGTGTGACGCTGATTCACGGTAGCTGAGCTCCAACGCCAGGAGAGGGCCCAAGGATGTGTTGCACAAGAGCAGGCATGATTCAGCGAGTAAACTGGCCCTTACGGTCAGTCTTTAGTTTTGGACTGTAAAGGTTACCTCTAACACTGAACTGGTTTGCCTGTGATTCATTTGGTGGGCAAGACTGTGCCTGTGTCTGATAGCTGCGGGAATACTCACAGAGAGCCACCCAGAAATATGTTATCTATCATTTGTCAGTTGATCTAGATTTATATAACTCGGGTCTGTTGGGGGTTAGAGCAGTACTTGAGCCATTTTGTGCCAAACTGCTGACTGGAAAAAAAAAAATGGAGTCAACCTCATTTTCTGCTTTTCATAATAGTGAATTGCATCCTGACGATTCATCGTGCTTTGGCTTTTCTTCTGCTATTATGATGGGGCTGAATTCAGATAAATGGTTGGCAGTTTTGTAGAGCCGAGAAAAAAAATCTACGGAGGATATTTCAAGGTCATTTTAATAGGCTGTCTTCTGAAGCTCTGTCTTCAGTTTGTACCTATTTCCTAGCAAAGTTAATGCTCTTCCCTGCCAAGTTAGTATAAAAATGTATTTCTTTTTGCTTAACATCAAAATTAAACATGGTAGGACACATCATATCGAACGTATCCTTTGTGAAATATGCACATCTTGCTTATAATATTTTCTCTAGAGAAATTATGTTTTCTAGTGTGACTTGGAGGAATCTGAAAGGATGAACACTTCTCCCCTGAGCCATTGTTATGCTTAGTGAAATGAAATATTTAATAATTGAACTGGCCTCCCTCTAAATTTTGTGGAGAAATTGGATTAAAATTAGTGAAAATAGGAGAGAAAAAAATGACCAAACTTCAGGCCTCCAGAGGGACCACATACTCAGGTTTCTCTTTGAGGCTTTAGATCTGTTTTGGTGGTTTTAAGTCACTCTTAGATTTGTAATAAGTGGTGTTAGGAACTAATGAGGTAAATCTTTAAATATATACGGAAGTAAATCTGTGTGTGTATAGTTAGAAAACCCATGATCATTCTTATTCATTTACTGTAACTCAGTGACCTTCAGAAAGGGAGGGTAGATTATGTTATTTGTCACTTAATTAACACATTGGGAAAATGCTGTCTTAACCATTTACCATAGTTCTTAGAGAAAGCAATGTATTTAGATAACTTACAGGCATATGAGTGTCGGAAATAGGCCTGTTTCTCTACGTTGTGTGAGGGTGATTATGAGTGACTCTTCAGTGTCACACTTGTGATTCACCAACACAGTATAAATGTGAGACCCTAATTGTGTACTTCCTACCTCAAGGGAGTTTTGACCTGCCAAATGGAAACTCAAGGAAGCAATGGCATATTTTCGTTAGGATTTTGTTGGTACTTCTGCTATACTGTCCTCAAATGAAATACAAATCGTATACACTGTTGGTTGTTTCAGATGAAAAAGAACCTATGGGTAAAATATTGTCTTGTTTCCCCAAACTTCCAATAATGTTCTTGCCATTTTCCTGTACAGGAATTTTGTTTTCCTCTAGATGGACACTTACCTTAGCAGGTGGGAGTTTTGCTTTTCATCCTGCAAGAGAATTATTAATCCTCCCAGGCCATCATGACTTTTTAAGATTCCTAAGCTATACGTGATCATTTTGACCTAGTGCATTATTACTCACTGTTGAAATATCTCTGGCCATGATGTGCTGTCTTCCTCCTTTTACTTTCCCTCTCCCTTAGCAAGTCTTTTGGAAAAGTATAACTGGTGGATGAGGGCCTTTTTACAAAGAAGAGTTTTTAAGTTGTCTCTTAGATTCAGAACAAAGCTGTCTGCATGAATTTGTAGCTTACCTTATTGCCCAACTTATATTTTCCAGTGTCTTGAATTTATAATTTTCAAACCACCGAAGTCTGTTCTACCACCTGAGTCAGCGTCAAAGCATGTTGGGGTGCCATTGTGCAGATGGCCTCAACTGATTTTGGGAGCTGGTCACGAGACTTAATAAGCAGCTCGTGGTCTTTTTACTTCTCATGTTTCTGTGTTCAAGGAGAGGGAACTTCTTCCCAAGGTGGGTGGTGAATTACCCTTTGGCTGGACCCCGAGTAGGGGATGATGCTTGCCAATGAGTTCATCCTGTGGGTCACAGTTACCCACTTCTTCTGTGCCCCGTGATCTACGCCTCTAGGGTGCCCATTCTCTCCCTCCCCCGCTTCACAACAAGACCCCAATTATGTTTTTCCTGCGGTCAACATTTGCATGTTCTTGGCTGCATAATGTTTTGCTTATGGCATCAAAAGGACTTTTATCTCTTGTTCATGACGAATAGTGTTCAAGTTAATTTACATCTGTCTTCATGGTATCTTATGCTGCGTGACTCTGGCTGGTACTGGGAATGCCATTCTTCTCTGTTTCTGAGGCTGTGGTATTAACCCCTTACAGCACATCCCTTCTGTTAGACTGTAGGTAGGCAGTCTGTACAAACCAGGCAGCTGCTGTCTGGTTTTTACATGTAGTTTTTAATTGTATCAAAGTCATGCGTGTACGTGGTTTAAATAGTCAAACAGTTCTGCAAGACATGTTCTAACAGCAGCAGTCTGTTCCCCAGCAGAACTCTTTCTACTCTTTAACTGCTTCTTTTAGCATTTGCATTCCTGTGGCCAAATAACACTCCTGTATGGCTGATGCTTGATGTTTCTGTTGGAGGTACTCTAGATGCATTTCCTCCTATGGGAGATAAGGATTCGGCTCTTTGACACCCTCCCCACCTGCAAACCTCTTCTCGTTCTCCATTATATCACAGTTTTAGCTAGACTCCTGTTTAGGGTGTATATTATTGTGACTTGGTACATGTTCTTCAGAGCTGAACTATTATTTGATTTATTTTTCTGAACACCATTTTCTCTTTGGTTTTAATGAGTGTAATAATAATCAATCTTTTTTTTTTTTTGCTTAGTCTTCTGTACCTTAAAACTAGTCAACCCCACCCTTTCCCTTGTTATGTAAATCTCTTAATATAAACACTTTAGGAATTCTAACAATGATATTACATTGAAGGAATTCTGACTATGTATCATATCATATTGTATGATTGTATTGAAAAACCCTCTTCCATTCGGTTTGCTCTCTAGGCCAGCTGTCCAGCTGTTAACGTGAAATGCTTGACATGTCCCTTCACCACTATCCTGAAGAGTACTGTTGTCTGTCTCTTAGATTTTTTTTCTCTTTTTCCTGGGATCTCATGACTTACTAAGATTGTGAAATCATGAGTTATTCTCTCATTTCGGTGTAGTATCTGTTTCAATTGCTTTTAAAAAGAGTGTATCAGAAACATAATTTTTGAGGCCTTGAATGTCTTGAAATATGTTTATTCTGCTCTTAAGTTTGATTAGTAGTGTGACCGAACACTGGAATTCTAGTTTGAAAATTGTTTTTCCTCAGAATTTTGAAGGAATATCTTCTGGTTTCTGGTATTTCTGTTGCACAATTCAAAGTCATTCTGTTTCTTGATACTTTATATGTGATTTGGTTTTTTGCACCTGAAACTTCAGAGAGTTGCTTTATTCCCAGTGTTCTGAAGTTTCACAGTAGTGAATGCACCTTGTGGATCCACTTTCAATCCCTGTGCTGGATCCCTAGACAGTCCTTCATTGGGAAACTCATGTCCTTCAGTACTGTAAAACTTTCTTGAAATTTTTAAATCCTTTCCTTTCCTTTTTAAAAAAAATATCTTTTTATTCACTTATTATTTGACTGGTCTGCTCTTTTTCTTATCCTTTTGCTCCTATTTTGTAGGTCTTTGACACTTTTCCCAGTTTCTAAGAGATATTCTCAGCTTTCTCTTTTAACTCTTCAGTTGAGTTCTTATGTTTTTCTGTCATATTTTTCATTTCTAGGAACTTTTTTTTTATTCATGAAATGTTTCTTTTTCTATAGCATTCTTTTCTTCTCCTCCTTCTTTTCTTTTCTTTTTTTTTTTTTTTTTTACAGTTGCAGTATCTACTTATCCCTAAAGACACATATGATAGAATTTTTTTTTTTTTTAACTTCTAGTTTCATCTTTTGCCCCTCTCTCCCCATATGCAGACTCTGCATAAGGGGGAAAAAAGGTGAAATCCTTTGAACTGAATCCTAGATACTTTGCCTTTAACCTAGTCTTTTTTTTTTTTTTTTACACTTCTTCTGACCCCTAGTTTGCTATCTTCACATTTTTTCAACGGCATATGATCTTTATTTTGTTCAAGATTTTGCTCCAAACTGACCTTCCACAAGAAGTCTCTCTAGAGTCTGCTGAGGAGAGGAGTTTACATAATATCTGTACCACTAAATCCTCTGAGATACTTCAGGGCATCTACAAAGTCAAAACTGTTTTCAAATAAAATACTGAGATATTATTTGCCCCTTTCACACATTCTCTCATGAGTTTACAGTGGGTGGCTACAGGTTGTGTGATATTGCAACAAATTGCATGCAGCATGTTTGGGAATCTGTCTGCCATTAAGCCAGACATTAAAGAGATTTGCAAAACTGTAAAACAGTGCCTCTCTTCTCACTAACATTTTTCATGTAATAAATAATTTTATGCTTTAATTTCTATAAAGTAAGTATCCATGGATGTAACCTCCATAAACAAGAGCTCTTTGGAATCTTTAATACTTCTGAAGGGTGTCAAGGGGTCATGAAACCAAGAAGGTTGAGAACATCTGCTCTGAAGCTGGATATATAAATGTATAGCTCACGATATTTTTTAAATATTTAAGTACTCTGGAATAATTTATCTTGTTAAAAAAAAAATTCCTCCAGGAAATAACAAGTGTTTGGTGAGGATGTGGAAAAAGGAGAACCCTTGAACAGTATTGGTGGGAATGTAAATTGGTGCAGCCACTATAGAAAACAGTATGGAGGTTCCTCAAAAAATTAAAAATAGAATAACACATGATTCAGCAACTCCACTTCTGGGTATTTATTGGAAGAAAATGAAAACACCAACTCAAAAAGATACATACACCCCAATGTTCACTGCAGCATTATTTACAATAAGCCAAGATATGGAAACAACCTAAGTGTCCATTACTCAGCCATAAAAAGAAGGAAATCCTGTCATTTGTGACTACATGGATGGATCTGGAGGGCATTATGTTAAGTGAAATAAGAAAGGCGAATTCTGTATGATCTCACTTACGTGTGGAATCTTTAAAACAAAAACAAACAAACAAGCAACAAAAAAACAGCTCACGGATAACAGGTTGATGGGTGCCAGAGGCGTACTGGTGGGGACGTGGTGGGGAGGGGGCAGTGGGTGAAGGTAGTGGTCAAAAAGTACAAACTTCCAATCGTAGAATAAGTAATGAGGATGTGATGTACAGCATAATAACTCTAGTTAATAATACTGTATTGCACAAAACAGAAACAGACTCACAGACTTAGAGAACGAACTTATGGTTACGAGGGGGGAAGGTGGAGGGAGGGGATAGTTTGGGAGTTTGGGACTGACACGCACACACCGCTATATTTAAAATGGATA
Source organism: Eubalaena glacialis (assembly GCF_028564815.1). Classification (NCBI taxonomy): domain Eukaryota; kingdom Metazoa; phylum Chordata; class Mammalia; order Artiodactyla; family Balaenidae; genus Eubalaena; species Eubalaena glacialis. The sequence continues at coordinate 58,176,447 of NC_083723.1, read as the reverse complement.
ACCAACGAGGACCTACTGGATAGCACAGGAACTCTGCTCAATGTTATGTGGCAGCCTGGATGGGAGGGGAGTTTGGGGGAGAATGGATACATGTGTATGTATGGCTGAGTCACTTTGCTGTGCCTCTAAAACTATCACAACATTGTTAATAGGCTATACTCCAATATAAAATTAGAAGTTAAAAAAAATACTGTATTGCATACTTGAAAGTTGCTAAGAAAGATCTTAAAATTTCTCATTACAAGACAAAAATTTGTGACTATGTAGGGTTATGAATGTTAGCTAGACTTATTATGGTGATCATTTTGCAATATATACAAATATCAAATCATATTGTATTCTTGCAACTAATATAATATCATATGTCAATTATATCTTGATTAAAAAAATTTAAAAAGAGACACCCCTCTTGATTTTTTTCCTCCCAATCTTTATTTTGTTGTTTATATATTCTCCCTTATTCTTAAGTGATTCTCCCCGGATCGTTTTCTTTTTCTGTCTTAAGTGGAACAAAATTTTAAGTTTTGATTGTTATACTTTATTGTTTATCAGATAGATAGGGTTAGTAGATTACATTGGCCTATCCTATGAGTGACACAAATGATCAATCATCAATTTTTTAATGTATTAGATAGAGTGTGGCCCCTTTAAACAGAAATAAATTGCTTGAATAAATATTTAAACAAGGGCTTTAACATGAAAAACTAGTAGAAAAACTTAATCATCCTTCAACTTTTAAATAATCATACTATCAAATAAAAACCAGTGAACAAAGGAAATGTATGGTTGCATTTGGGAATATGTTGTGTAAGTAAAAGAATTATTGTATTCTGTATTTATTTTAGATGAAAAAGAGAAATTCGAACCCACAGTCTTCAGGGATACACTCGTCCAGGGACTTAATGAAGCTGGTGACGACCTTGAAGCTGTAGCCAAGTTTCTGGACTCTACAGGCTCAAGATTAGATTATCGTCGCTATGCAGACACACTCTTCGATATCCTGGTGGCTGGCAGTATGCTCGGTAAACCATACATTAGAGCACCTTCTTGTAATATTATGTACTTTCAATTATACTGAAATATTTTCTTATGAGATAGAATCTTTATAAGCTTATATTTATGATAGTTGATAAAAAAAATGTAGATGGGAGTCTCTACAACTTTTACCTAGATTACGATTTAGAATGGTATTAATGTGGCTATGAAATGATTGTTAGTTAAGAGAGGCATAGCATTGAGGACTTTTGTTGACATACAACACGATTGGCCCCTTGACTTTAGATAAAAGCCAATTTTTCCATGTGTCCCTAATCTTTAAATGTTTCTGGAGTGGACTTAGGAGGAGTAATTTCTGCAGTAGAGTATAACTTTATGTTTGTCATCTAGATCCTTCCAGTATATATCATTAAATCCCAATTGCCATAGCACCTTTCTTTTGAGTCCCACCCTTTTTTTCTTTTGGTATAGTGAGCAGTGAGATTTAACTGTGTCAACAAATTTAAAAAGAATTCCCATTAAATTTAATTCTCATTAAAATTCATTTCATCCATAGAAAATTAAATGTCTATGAAATATAGTTTAAATCTAGTTTTTAAAAAATCCTTGTAATTGTGAGTGTATAGGTAAAAGGATTAAAGATAGAAGTTTGGAAATTGTTAAAGATAGATAAAAAGCAAAATAAAAACTATGTCTTATAGAGCAGGGACATCAGGGGGAAAGGCTTCAGAATACTATTTAAGTGGTATGGTGTATTGTTCTAAATGTTTATTAGGTATCACAACCACCCATTTTTCCTTTCATAGTTATTCTTAGAACTTGGTTTTCATAATTAGTCCCTATGGTAACCATAAATCACTGGAAGTGGTCAGATCCCCAGGCCAGTGATTTTCAGCTGCCTAGGGGACATTCGCAAATGTGTGGAAGTGTTTTGGTTGCTACAAAGACTTGGGAGTGGAGGCCAGGTATGCCACCTACTTTGCTATGCAAGGAACATTCAGTACAATGAAAAATTGCCCTGCCCAGCGTGCTGTGAGTGCCTTTCATTGAGAAATGCTGCTTAAGCCAATCTACTTTAAGACAGGGTGTATACATACATTTTTAGGTAGAGCTACCCTTTAATTCTTCCCTCTGAGCTCTTAGATCTATCTATGCTGGTACCTGGTCCCGTTTACTTTCAGGCCCCCTTTTGATCTGAACTGCTGGTTTTCACTATGTACCAAGTTTATTCTGTTGTTATCATTTATGAAAGTCTCAGTTCATCCCTGTAGGTAATTCAAGTCCACGTATAAAAAGCTCTTTGTAGTGTGTTCAAATCCCAATACACAGAGATAGCTATTGTTAATATTTTGGTTAATTCTTTTCTAGAAATCTCTTTACCGAAATACATAAACTTTTGAGAATGGGATGATATTATACAAATGTGATACTCTACATGCTGTTTTATATTTACTCTGCAGTATGTTGTTGCCTTTCGCGCCCATGAGTATTATGTTACCTTAGATGATTCTAAAAAGAATGAAAACTATAATTAATAGTGAAGTTGAACCTTTCCTGATGTGATTATTGGCTTTTTCAATTTCCTTAGTTATGGTATACTTTTATCGATGCACTGGTAAATTCTATGCAAGAATAGTCTTCGGTCGGTTTTGGTTCTTGCCAAAGTCACACATGACTTCACCAGTCAATTCAACGCACGCTCTTCAGTTCTTAGTGCCTTCCTGGCAGCACTGTTGACCCTTTCATCATTCTTGAAATGCTTTCCTTTCTTGCCTTACATGGGACCATTTAGACTCCCTCCTACCTCTCTAGATGCCACTTCTCACATGACTCCTACGTTTCCATACTTGTCCCCTTACATATGTTTAAAATTATATGCTTTGCATTGATTATCTCAAGACTTCATTTACCATCTCTATAATGATGATCAACAGATTTATATCTGCAGCCTAGATTTTACTCCGTCACACCACACTATCCATCCAAAAGAGGGGAGGGCAAATGTTTGGTACAACTTATGAGCACAGGCAGTACAACCCCAGATGTCTACTGAGGCCAGACCTATGATGTAATGAATAAAGTCAGCCAGGTGCATTCTTTTTATGTAAACATTTTGTTTACAAATGGAGTATGTAAGAATTTTCTTCACTCCCACAAAAATATTTACCTTCCCCTGTTATTCTTGAGACAACAGTTATCTTGGTTTTTCAGTTGTACCCTTTGAAGAGTAGACACAAGAAATACTTTACTTTTCTCGGGGCTTCCCTGGTGGCACAGTGGTTGAGAATCCGCCTGCCAATGCAGGGGACACGGGTTCGAGCCGTGGTCTGGGAAGATCCCACATTCCACAGAGCAACTAAGCCTGTGCGCCACAACTACTGAGCCTGTGCTCTAGAGCCCGTGAGCCACAACTACTGAGCCCATGTGCCGCAACTACGGAAGCCCACGCGCCTACAGCCCGTGCTCCACAACGAGAGAAGCCACTGCAATGAGAAGCCCACGCACTGCAACGAAGAGTAGCCACCACTCTCCACAACTAGAGAAAGCCGCGCACAGCAACGAACACCCAACACAGCCAAAAATAAATAAATAAAATAAATAAATTTATAAAAAATAAAAAAAAAAAGGAAATACTTTTCTTTTACTTCTAGTTTGAGAAAAACAGCCGGATCACCAAAATTTTTAGAAATGGCAATTCATACTTCGTCCCGATATCAGGGAACAAAATTTTAAATGTGAGGTGTAGCAATATTATCAATGTGTAACAAATATTTTGTTTTGTAAGGGAATGCAATTTTTAGATCTTACCTCTTAAGAGAAAAGACTATAGTTTCAAAATCAGACTTTTCAGTTATGTAACTTCTATCAGATAGGAATCATTAGCCCAGGGTTTTTAGAAGATTATCATCTTAATAAAATTTTGTTCCAGGTGGTTGTATTCATTACAAAGAGCTAATTAAATCTTGTGCATAAATTAATTGCATGAGAATAGACTGCTGAAGGAGCGGACTTTTCTAAAAACTAATTTACTTATAAAACCGTATGCCGGAGTCTGTAAAAAAGTTGGTTATGTGTAGCTCATTTCATCCAAAGATCTGAAATATGACTCAAATCAAAACACTAAAATAAATAGAGTGGCCTATACAAGTGTATACTCTGCAAATACTCGTTGAGTATATAATAGTTATTACTCTAACTTGGCTTGCTCAAATTTCTACCCTTATTCTGATAAAGTAGAATCAGAAGACAAAAATACCTAGTGTTCTGACTCTGGTCTTCTAATCCACCAATGTTTGTAATGACCACCATTGAAACTTACAGGAGGAGCCTTTGAATGAGGAAAGTTGAGTAATGGAAAAAAGGCATTCTTTTGGTCTATCCATTTATTCTATGATTACTCTATAGGCCATGGGGAAAAAAGATTAGAGAGGATAAAATACACTCTTTCCTAGCCAATGCAACTGCTGGGTGATCAAATACAAATGACAAGGGATCAGAGTGTATACTGTTCAACCCTGTGTGAATAACTGAGTTGGTGGAGGAGGGAACATTTTTAATACCTACTGAAGTAGAAACCAGCAAGATCTGTAAAAGCCAGGTCTGGGCAGTTGCAGTATTGGTGAACTGGAGTCCAGCAAAATATTATCAAGCCTGAAAAGTGAATCATGTCCTGATGTGGGAAAACATCAGGAACTGCACTGAGAATAATCAAGTTAAATTCACTGAACAAATGTTATTGTTTAGCTGCCATGGTTAAAGATATACTTTGGAAAGAATCAGACTTGTAGTGATAGGATCTAGTGAAGGCGTATATAGTATACGTATATAGATTGTTGTTCTATAAGTATATAGAACAACAATCTCGTCATACACTATGGTAGGAATAGAAAATCGAACAACCACTTTGCATTATGTTAGAAATGTAAACAAATCATAACATGTATGCATCTTTTATAAGTAAATTAGTTTTTAGAAAAGTCACCTCCTTCAGGAGTCTATTTTCATGCAATTAATTTATGCACAAGATTTAATAGCCCTTTGTAATAAATACAACCACCTGTACAAAATTTTATTAAGATGATAATCTAAAAACTGTGTGTGTCTACACATGCATATCATTCTATGAAAGTTTATGTGACGTATACCTTTATTGTTTTCCTTGATGTGCAGGAATTGATCTCTTCTGCAAATGCTCTTCTGATTTCAGTATCGTCCTAATGGTCATTACCTTTCCCTTTTTAGCCCCTGGAGGAACACGCATAGATGATGGTGACAAGACCAAGATGACCAACCACTGTGTGTTTTCAGCAAATGAAGATCACGAAACCATCCGAAACTATGCTCAGGTAGAGCCTGTCACTGAGAGATTGTTGTACTGGAAGGGAAACATTTGAACAGGATTTAGGAAAACATTAGGTTCAGAAATTCTACAGACCACTTTTTAAATAGGGATATTAGATAGGTCTTAAGCATAGGAAGAGATACTGAATTGCATTGGTAATAATGGACATTAAAGCTTCACCAAAGTAGAGTTTCTTTACCTTTCACCTATAAGAGATATGGGGAATCATAATTTCTGGTGGAGTATATATTGGTCCAAGCTTTAGGGAGAGCAGTTTAGCACTATCTTTCAAAACTAAAACTACACATTCCCTTTGACTCAGCAATTCTACTTCTAGGACTTCATCCCGCAGACAGTGGCATGTGTAAAGTGACGCAAACAGTGGCAGTTATTATAGTGTTGTTTGTAATAATATCAAAGGATGAAAACAATATATAAGTCAATCCAAGAGTTTAATAATTCATATTAACAGACTCTCAGGTAGCTGTTTAAAAGAAAGAGGCAAGAAGGTACTTGTAATACATAAAACCGATAAAGGATTCATATCCAGATTAAATAAAGAACTGTAAGTCAATAAGAAAAGGACAAGCAACCTATTAGGAGAAGACTTACAGGCATTTCAGAAAAGAGGAAACACAATTCCTCCAAAAAACAAAGGAAATGAGTTCAAACTCATTGAGAAAATTTCAATTAATATCGAGATACCCTTTTGCATTCATTAGATTGGTGAAAATTAAGAAGTATTTAGGCCCTGGTGAAGATCAGGAAGCGGTGGTAGTGTAAAATGGGACAACCTTGTAGACATTACCTTCTAAAGCTGAACATATGTGCATTGTGACCAGCCAGCTTAGGGTTGGTGTGTTCCTATTCTGATTCTTTCACTGACTCTTCTTAAAAGTCAGTTTTTATTCCCATCTAAACCATGAAGGCAAGTCCCAGGTCAACAAGTCTTCTTGTTTTACACATTTCATTATATATATATATGAAAAAGGCCATAGGAATCCCTGGCAGCTACGTGATTTCAGATGCTAGAAACTGTCTTTACTTTGTTTATTAAAATGTGTAAGGCATGCTAAGCCAAGTAATTTGGGATATGTGGCCATTAAGAATTTAAACTTCAAAAATTATTCTTTTAATCACATCCTATTTTAGCATAGATATTTCTTCCCCTTTTTTATATTTAAGAAATGTGTAATAGATAAAAACCAAGGAAATCTTTAAAAATGGACCAAAAGGTTAAGCACGTGGGTTCAGTGGATGATGTTCTAACCTGTCCTCTCTAAATCTTTGCTTCTACTCTCTTATGTCGATGGCCACAAACACCTTGGGCCAGGTGGATACTGAAGCAGATGTTCTCAATTCAAAAGCTGTTCTTTTAAAATTCTCTCTCACCCTATGATATATTAGATAAGTACAGTTCACTGAGGATCAGAATTTCTGAGTTCTGTTCCTGCTCCGATACTTAGTAGCAGTTTCCAGGTCTGCCAATGAAGTTAATGCCTGCCTTACCTTCCTCAGAGAATTTTTGTTAGGATTAAATTAATGCAAGTACAAGGTGTATTATTTGCTATTTGAGTCCCACTGGGAAAGAAAGATAAGAAGGCCTGGAAGAAAAATCAGTACTCTACTATTCTCATAAAATTAAAAAGATCTATATAGACTTAACCTCATCATTATTTCTAAATAGGATAGTTTCTTTTACTTATGATTTTGTTTTTTCATATGGAATATGTATATTTGAAAGAACTTTTGATACATTATTGTTTCTAAGTTTATTAAACGTTATTATATACTGATAGACTGACAGAGGTCAATGGGGTAGTCAGGGAGAGAGATTAAATTGAGAAAGGTATTTGAGTGGAAGTTAATTTTATAAGCTGTTAGTTCATTGAAGAGTACTTGGTAGTATAATGACTTGCGTTCATATGTAAACATTTACCTGTGGGGATTTGGAGAATCATTCTTGGATAAGGAGAGTTCTTTTTCCTGATGGTAATCACACTAAGGAATATCTGAGTGCTCGTGTAAGTTGGAAATCAAACTTGTAGGACTTCAGTACAGTTTATTTTTTTTTCCTTATTGCGTTATCAATTCCCTCCTGGCTCATTTTTCTTTCCTCACAAAGGGCAACACCATAATTTTTACTCTTGAACTCCATCTGGATCACATTAAGGAAGAAACACAAAGTTTTAGATGAGAGTATATCACATGGGTATAAGAGAAAGGAATTGGATTCAGAAATCATTTCCACACTTATTAAAATAATATTTATAAAATCCCCATTTAAATAAGAACATTGTATTAGTCTGTTCGGGCTGCCCTAACAAAATACCACAGACTGGGTGGCTTAAACAAGAGAATATTATTTCTTGCAGTTTGGGAGGCTGGGAAGTCCAAGATCAAGGTGCCAATGGATTTGGTTCCTTGTGAGGTTTCCCTTCCTGGCTCTTAGAAGACCATCAGTCCTGTCAGACTAGGGCCCCACCCTTATGACCTCACTTAACCCTGTCCCAAAGTCCCTACCTCCAAATAGTCACATTGAGGGTAGGACTTCAACATATGAATTTAGGAGGAACACGAACTCAGTCCATAACAAACATCATTCCTCTTAAAAACAGTCCAGAATTCCACTGACACAGTTGCAAACCCTGCTTGAGAATTCTAACTGGATTGTGGAGGCCAGTAATCTTTATTGCTCATCTGCTGAAATCATGTTTATGTTCACCTGGAGTATAATCTCCCCTGAACTCTGATCTCCTCTTCATAATATCCAGTATATAATGATTATATCTATAATCCCCTTAGTTTCAGTTATTTTCAATCTCTACATCACACAGTTTTAAAATTATATTCATTTCATTTTCATCAAAGTTATTTTTGGTTCTCACCTGTTATATTCTCGAATGAATTTGTTTTACTCTACATGTGCATTTTGATCCTCTTTTTCCCTCAGGTCATAATAACTCCTTGAAATGCTGATAGTTCTCATATCACAGTCTGAGAATGTTTAACTACACCTTTTTATTAGTGTAGACCCTTGTAGTTAGGGTGAGTTTCTACACCTCCTTCTATTGCCTTTTAAAATTGTTTACATAATATTGACTGGTTCTCTTTTATGTTTAGGTCTTCAATAAACTCATCAGGAGATATAAGTATTTGGAAAAGGCATTTGAGGATGAAATGAAAAAGGTAAAAATTCAACTGTAATGCTCTGTTTGCTAAAATGATGAAATGAAGAGGTACAAAAATTTTGCTTTTACAGTGATGGTCCAGAAGTACCATGGACCTCTTAAGTTTTTAATAAATGTTCGTTGAATGAAGGAATGAGTATGACAGATCATTAGCTAATAGCTGTAGAAAGAAAACATGATTAGCCTAGAATTTTTCCTTCATGTTTAATGTAAGCCAGCATGCTTTGTTCAAAGGAATAGTTTTACAGAATATGTAATTAGTTAAAGCTTGTGAAAGAGCATAGCACAGCAGCTAATACTCAGTAAAATTCCTTAATTTTAGAAGGTGCAGTTTAGCAAAGGGGATAGAAGCACATCTTTGGAAATAGGTGTGTCTGGGTGTAAATCTCAGTGCTTTTTCTCATCTATAAAATAGCTGCAGTAAAAGTACATACTTTATGGTTGTTGTACTAATAAATGAGATGAGCTGTAAGGTACTTAATACGGTAATTGGCCTCTAATAAGTAGCCGAATAAAGAATAGCACCTTATTAAAGAAGCCCTCTTTTCAGAAACTGCAACATGTTCCTCCTTCTAATTTGTAGCTCCTCTGTATTTATATATAGCAATCACTACATTGACTTGTTACAGATTTGTATGCTGCTTTGTCTTCATTTCTGATTTTAGGTGTATGCCTAAATTATAAACCAAGGGAATAAAGAAATCATCTACTTTGTTACTTACTTTGTTACTTTGCAACATCTACTTTGCTGCTTACCTACTCTTACTTCCCTTTGTTCAGAGTGGTTCCATGTATAATGAAGAACATTTAAACAGTAAAATCATTGTTTTAAATTTACATTCTCCATGACTCAACTTTCACACTTAAAAGAATCCTTCAGCATGGATACATACAACTATATGTATAAAGATGTTCATCACAGTATTGAGACGTAACCTAAATGTTCATGGTGGGAGATGGGTTAATTAAATTATCATCTTTCTATACAGTGGAATAATATGCAGTCATTTAAAGAATGAGGCATAACCACGTGAATTGATAAAAGAAAATGTCTATGATAAATTGTTGAATGAAAAAGCAACCATTTGGTAGAAGTTTAACCTTAGGCAAGTCCCTTAAGTTCTTTGTGCCTCAGATTTCTTTGTCTTAAAGCGAGGATCAAGACTTTTGTAATTATTAATACACATGAAGTGTTCAGAAGACTATCTGCTTCACTCAACAAGTTTGAGCTATTATCAGTGCGTAATTCAGTAAAAGCATGTGTATATGCATCTAGTTATTTATAAAATGTAGACATATATAAGTGCATTTAAAAATCTGAAAGGACACGTCAGACTGTTAATAATGTTAATTCTAAGGAAATAGGATTAAAGAGGAGATTACTCACATTTTTATATTATTCTGTGTTGTTAGATTTGTTCTACTAGCAGGTATTACTTTTTTTAACATGAAGAAACATTTAAATGGATAAAAGTGGTCCATTATATTGCTAGATGTTTAGAAAATAACAAGTGCTTCATTAAAATAGAGGAATAGAAATGACCAAAAAACTGATGTTAAAGCATTCAAATAAACATCTTATCATTTTGCCTAATAATATCACTCATGTTTTTCTTCTCTTAATTCATTTGAACCTTTAAAGCTTTCTATTTGATTCATTTGATGAACATGCTTTCAAGAATTATTTATTTTTCACAGTGTATCCATTTTTTAAAGAAAATTCTGCTGCAATACATGTAGCATCTGATTTTAAAGCTGACTAGTGTAATTGAGCAGTGTGGATATTAATTTTAAGAAAAGATATAATTTTTGCACCATTTTGCTATAATTGAGTTTTTTTTGATGAATATGAGTATATTAATGTGCTTAAACAAGTAGTGTTAATATTTTAATCTTGGGGGCTATTTTTCATTATTTACTTCAATCTTACTTATTTTAATAATAAGAGAAAGAAGCCAGATTGATATAAAGTATCTATAGTTTTGTCGGTTTTTTTACCCCATTCCTGGGGCTCCCTGGAGCTTTAACCATTGATACCTCCTTCCCTCACTCCCTCTTTTCTTGTGAACTTAGAAAGTGACTTCTTTTTAAATCATTGAGATTTTAATAGGCATAAATTGGGAGTGAAATGGACTCGTTGGTTCCAGTTCTGCCACTTACTCATCATGTAAATATTTGGAGTCACGTAACCTCTCTGTAATGTAATAATCCTTTAACTGTTGGGAATGGTAAATTAATATAGTCCTACCCACCGCACAGAGCTAATGGAATTTCATTGGCATAAAGCATTTAATAAGCCTATATGATGCCAGTGATTTTTTGTCGGTACAGAGTAATGAAAAAGTCAGCAGGGTCCCTATAGTGATATTGGGCCCTGGGAAATCTCAGTAACATGCCTAAGGTCTGTTGAAACAGAGAAAATAGCCGTGGAATATAAATATAATATAGTCAAAGCACTAAGTGGAGGAGGGTTAGGAAGGAGGGAATTCTACAAGCCTGGATACTCTTAGAATTCAAAATGGCAAGTGGGTCTAATCCCCTTTGCTTTGGCTTCCCTTCAACCCTTCTGGGGTTGCTACTTTGTTACTTTCCCTACCGCTGGGATAAGAGGATGACAGCATTGCGACCCAGAAGGACCCAAACAACACTGTCACCCTCTCACTACAAAATCACAGCAGAGGCCTTTACTCTGCTAGGAACTTTTCTTTATCTTACATCCATCATTTCCTCATCACCAGGGCTGGTGGTAAAACTGTATGATCTAGGAAATACCTAGTTTGAATTTCTTTTTGTTTGTTTGTTTGCTTATATATTTTTTATTATTTTTATTTATTTATTTTAACTTTATTTTTTTATTGAAGTATAGCAGATTTACAATGTTGTGTTGAATCTCATTATTTTAAAAGAGGCATCAAGAACCTAGAAAACCCTTTTTTCACTCAGCAGTCTTGTTTTAAAAAAGTTTTATATGTTGTGGGCTCAGAAAAGTATATGCTACATGTCAAAGCTTATTGACTCCTGTTTTTGTTTTTTTGTTTGTTTGTTTTTTGTTATAACCCAAAGAAAATGGGTAGATGTATTGTAGGATGAGGATGGCGGGGGGAGCATGCATAGAAGTGAAAAACATATGAAAGGCAATAGTGTATTTCAGAAAACACTTTGTAATACTTACCCTTTGTCATATACAAAGTCGAATGTATATTATTTATGTGACCCATTTACATTGTTCTCCAAATGTCTGTTTTCCTTCCCGTGAATGTTATCTATAGCTATGTTGTAAGTGAACTTGGAAGAAAGGAACTATGATAAAGCATCCAATTTATAATCGAACATATGGGTGTGTCTCCAATGAATAAGAAGTGTGCTGCGTAAGACCCACCAGTTGTGTGCCGTCTAGCCATGGATGTACATTGTGTGTTATTTTCCTACTTTAGTCCTTTACTTTATAGACATGGTTTCTTTTGTTTGACCCACAGCTTCTCCTCTTCCTTAAAGCCTTTTCTGAAGCAGAGCAGACAAAGTTGGCCATGCTGTCTGGGATCCTGCTGGGCAATGGCACCCTTCCTGCCAACATCCTCACCAGTCTCTTCACTGACAGCTTAGTCAAAGAAGGTATTTATGCTCATTTTCTTACCTGTCAGATGTGAAAAGAAAAGAAAAGCCAAAGACAGAAAAATACCAGTACCTCTTCTTAGTGTTCTCTACTTCCCACCCATCCTCCATGTAAGAGACTTGTGTGTGTGTGAGTGTGTGTGTCTTCAAACAATAAGAGAATTGTACATGTTTATTGTAGGCAATTAGGAGAAAAAATATGCACACCTATACAAAGACAAATAAAGAATAATAATAAGCTGGAATTTTTGGTGTAAGACTCAATGCGTAGGTCAAATACCCTGAAATTGATCTGGTCCAAACCATTTCTCTCAGCATAGATGCTTACTTGCATACTTTGTTGGGACAGTGCTTCATTGTGCAGGACTCTTTTGTGCTTTGTGGGACATTTAACCTTTTTGCCCTCAGACACAGAATGCCAGCCTAAAACACCCGCCTCCATTTAGCAGAATAGCCAAAAATGGCCCTTCACATTCCCAGATGCCCCCTTAAACTGTTGTTCATTTCCCTGGTTGGAGCCATTCTTCTGAACTGTTTCCCCTCAAGATGTTGTGCTCAGAAGTTCATTTTGATCACATTTTTAAGATATTCATTCTGTTTTAGAAGTCCAGATGGCTGCATCAGAGTTTTGCTTTAATTTTAAGACATTAAGAGTTTGATGGGCATACATACGATTACTTGATTATAGAATAATACAAAAGGGGGCTTTTTTTCTTGCAGGAGGATAATGATATTCAAGTTATAATACAACACAAAACAAAGAGTTCTTTTTTTCTTAAAAATAAATTAAAAGAGCTTTTGCGAAAACATCTGTTTCTTCTTAGAACTGGGTTTTTCTCCTACAAATGTGAAGTCCCAGCCTCATTCATACCTGCAGTGAAATGGGTTATAGTTTCTTGTAGCTGAGAAAAGAATAGTAAATTGAGAGTCAAATGATATTATTTAGAGATTCTCTATAGTTTTTAAGCTCTCTAATTGTTATTAATATATTGTTAATACTATAGCACTTTAAAGTATTCTCCTGAAAAGAATTCATCATCCTTCATGTTTTACTTATGGTACTAGACATTTTATACTAGGAAGACAAGATAAAATGTAAACAGTAAATACTAATTACATCAGATTATCCCTAGTGTTTATAACAGAAAATAATTGCCTTTCTGGTTGTATTAAAAACCTAAATGATGTATACAATTTCTTTTGAAATGTATTAAAAAATAAATTATTAGAAGGATAAATGGACAGACCTGATAAAGCAAATACAGCAAAATATTAACTGTTATAGAATCTAGATGGTCAGTAAATGAGTGTTTATTGTTCAACTTTTCTTTTTTTTTTTTTTTTTTTTTTTTTTTAAAACATCTTTATTGAAGTATAATTGCTTTACAATGGTGTGCTAGCTTCTGCTTTACAACAAAGTGAATCAGTTACACATATACATATGTTGCCATATCTCTTCCCTCTTGCATCTCCCTCCCTCCCACCCTCCCTATCCCACCCCTCTAGGTGGTCACAAAGCACCGAGCTGATCTCCCTGTGCTATGCGGCTGCTTCCCACTAGTTATCTATTTTCCATTTGGTAGTGTATATATGTCCATGACACTCTCTCACCCTGTCACATCTCACCCCTCCCCCTCCCCATATCCTCAAGTCCATTCTCTAGTAGGTCTGTGTCTTTATTCCCATCTTGCCACTAGGTTCTTCATGACCTCTTTTTTTTTTTTTTTTTCCCTTAGATTCCATATATATGTGTTAGCATACTGTATTTGTTTTTCTCTTTCTGACTTACTTCACTCTGTATGACAGACTCTAACTCCATCCACCTCATTACAAACACCTCCATTTCATTTCTTTTTATGGCTGAGTAATATTCCATTGTATATATGTGCCACATCTTCTTTATCCATTCATCCGATGATGGACACCTAGGTTGCTTCCATGTCCTGGCTATTGTAAACAGAGCTGCAATGAATATTTTGGTACATGACTCTTTCTGAATTCTGGTTTTCTCAGGGTATATGCCCAGTAGTGGGATTGCTGGGTCATATGGTAGTTCTATTTTTAGTTTTTTAAGGAACCTCCATACTGTTCTCCATAGTGGCTGTATCAATTTACATTCCCACCAACAGTGCAAGAGTGTTCCCTTTTCTCCACACCCTCTCCAGCATTTATTGTTTCTAGATTTTTTGGTGATGGCCATTCTGACCGGTGTGAGATGATACCTCATTGTAGTTTTGATTTGCATTTCTCTAATGATTAATGATGTTGAGCATTCTTTCATGTGTCTGTTGGCAATCTGTATCTCTTCTTTGGAGAAATGTCTATTTAGGTCTTCTGCCCATTTTTGGATTGGGTTGTTTGTTTTTTTGTTATTGAGCTGCATGAGCTGCTTGTAAATCTTGGAGATTAATCCTTTGTCCGTTGCTTCATTTGCAAATATTTTCTCCCATTCTGAGGGTTGTCTTTTGGTCTTGTTTATGGTTTCCTTTGCTGTGCAAAAGCTTTTAAGTTTCATTAGGTCCCATTTGTTTATTTGTGTTTTTATTTCCATTTCTCTAGGACCTGGGTCAAAAAGGATCTTGCTGTGACTTATGTCATACAGTGTTCTGCCTATGTTTTCCTCTAAGAGTTTGATAGTGTCTGGCCTTACACTTAGGTCTTTAATCCATTTTGAGTTTATTTTTGTGTATGGTGTTAGGGAGTGTTCTAATTTCATACTTTTACATGTACCTGTCCAATTTTCCCAGCACCACTTATTGAAGAGGCTGTCTTTTCTCCACTGTATATGCTTGCCTCCTTTATCAAAGATAAGGTGACCATATGTGCGTGGGCTTATCTCTGGGCTTTCTATCCTGTTCCATTGATCTATATTTCTGTTTTTGTGCCAGTACCAAACTGTCTTGATTACTGTAGCTTTGTAATATAGTCTGAAGTCAGGGAGCCTGATTCCTCCAGCTCCATTTTTCGTTCTCAAGATTGCTTTGGCTATTCGGGGTCTTTTGTGTTTCCATACAAATTGTGAAATTTTTTGTTCTAGTTCTGTGAAAAATGCCAGTGGTAGTTTGATAGGGATTGCATTGAATCTGTAGATTGCTTTGGGTAGCAGAGTCATTTTCACAATGTTTATTCTTCCAATCCAAGAACATGGTATATCTCTCCATCTATTTGTATCATCTTTAATTTCTTTCATCAGTGTCCTATAATTTTCTGCATACAGGTCTTTTGTCTCCTTAGGTAGGTTTATTCCTAGGTATTTTATTCTTTTTGTTGCAATGGTAAACGGGAGTGTTTTCTTAATTTCACTTTCAGATTTTTCATCATTAGTATACAGGAATGCAAGAGATTTCTGTGCATTAATTTTGTATCCTGCTACTTTACCAAATTCATTGATTAGCTCTAGTAGTTTTCTGGTAGCATCTTTTGGATTCTCTATGTATAGTATCATGTCATCTGCAAACAGTGACAGCTTTACTTCTTCTTTTCCGATTTGGATTCCTTTTATTTCTTTTTCTTCTCTGATTGCTGTGGCTAACACTTCCAAAACTATGTTGAATAATAGTGGTGAGAGTGGGCAACCTTGTCTTGTTCCTGATCTTAGTGGAAATGGTTTCAGTTTTTCACCATTGAGGACAATGTTGGCTGTGGGTTTGTCATATACGGCCTTTATTATGTTGAGGAAAGTTCCCTCTATGCCTACTTTCTGCAGGACTTTTATCATAAATGGGTGTTGAATTTTGTCGAAAGCTTTCTCTGCATCTATTGAGATGATCATATGGTTTTTCTCCTTCAATTTGTTAATATGATGTATCACGTTGATTGATTTGCGTATATTGAAGAATCCTTGCATTCCTGGAATAAACCCCACTTGATCATGGTGTATGATCCTTTTAATGTGCTGTTGGATTCTGTTTGCTAGTATTTTGTTGAGGATTTTTGCATCTATGTTCATCAGTGATATTGGCCTGTAGTTTTCTTTCTTTGTGACATCTTTGCCTGGTTTTGGTATCAGGGTGATGGTGGCCTCGTAGAATGAGTTGGGGAGTGTTCCTCCCTCTGCAATATTTTGGAAGAGTTTGAGAAGGATAGGTGTTAGCTCTTCTCTAAATGTTTGATAGAATTCGCCTGTGAAGCCATCTGGTCCTGGGCTTTTGTTTGTTGGAAGATTTTTAATCACAGTTTCAATTTCAGTGCTTGTGATTGGTCTGTTCATATTTTCTATTTCTTCCTGGTTCAGTCTCGGCAGGTTGTGCATTTCTAAGAATCTGTCCATTTCTTCCAGGTTGTCCATTTTATTAGCATAGAGTTGCTTGTAGTAATCTCTTATGATCGTTTGTATTTCTGCAGTGTCAGTGGTTACTTCTCCTTTTTCATTTCTAATTCTATTAATTTGAGTCTTCTCCTTTTTTCTCTTGATGAGTCTGGCTAATGGTTTATCAATTTTGTTTATCTTCTCAAAGAACCAGCTTTTAGTTTCATTGATTTTTGCTATTGTTTCCTTCATTTCTTTTTCATTTATTTCTGATCTGATCTTTATGATTTCTTTCCTTCTGCTAGCTTTGGGGTTTTTTTGTTCTTCTTTCTCTAATTGCTTTAGGTGCAAGGTTAGGTTGTTTATTCGAGATGTTTCCTGTTTCTTGATGTAGGCTTGTATTGCTATAAACTTCCCTCTTAGAACTGCTTTTGCTGCATCCCATAGGTTTTGGATCGTCGTGTCTCCATTGTCATTTGTTTCTAGGTATTTTTTGATTTCCCCTTTGATTTCTTCAGTGATCACTTCGTTATTAAGTAGTATATTGTGTAGCCTCCATGTGTTTGTATTTTTTACAGATCTTTTCCTGTAATTGATATCTAGTCTCATAGCGTTGTGGTCGGAAAAGATACTTGATACGATTTCAATTTTTTTAAATTTACCAAGGCTTGATTTGTGACCCAAGATATGATCTATCCTGGAGAATGTTCCATGAGCACTTGAGAAAAATGTGTATTCTGTTGTTTTTGGGTGAAATGTCCTATAAATATCAATTAAGTCCATCTTGTTTAATGTATCATTTAAAGCTTGTGTTTCCTTATTTATTTTCATTTTGGATGATCTGTCCATTGGTGAAAGTGGGGTGTTAAAGTCCCCTACTATGATTGTGTTACTGTCGATTTCCCCTTTTATGGCTGTTAGTATTTGCCTTATGTATTGAGGTGCTCCTATGTTGGTTGCATAAATATTTACAATTGTTATACCTTCCTCTTGGATCGATCCCTTGATCATTATATAGTGTCCGTCTTTGTCTCTTGTAATTGTCTTTATTTTAAAGTCTATTTTGTCTGATATGAGAATTGCTACTCCAGCTTTCTTTTGATTTCCATTTGCATGGAATATCTTTTTCCATCCCCTCACTTTCAGTCTGTATGTGTCTCTAGGTCTGAAGTGGGTCTCTTGTAGACAGCATATATATGGGTCTTGTTTTTGTATCCATTCAGCCAGTCTGTGTCTTTTGGTGGGAGCATTTAATCCATTTACATTTAAGGTAATTATCGATATGTATGTTCCTATTCCCATTTTCTTAAATGTTTTGGGTTTTTATTGTAGGTGTTTTCCTTCTCTTGTGTTTCTTGCCTAGAGAAGTTCCTTTAGCATTTGTTGTAAAGCTGGTTTGGTGGTGCTGAACTCTCTCAGCTTTTGCTTGTCTGTAAAGGTTTTAATTTCTCTGTCAAATCTGAATGAGATCCTTGCTGGGTAGAGTAATCTTGGTTGTAGGTTTTTCTCCTTCATCACTTTAAGTATATCCTGCCACTCCCTTCTGGCTTGCAGCGTTTCTGCTGAAAGATCAGCTGTTAACCTTATGGGGATGCCCTTGTGTGTTATCTGTTGTTTTTCCCTTGCTGCTTTTAATATGTTTTCTTTATATTTAATTTTTGATAGTTTGATTAATATGTGTCTTGGTGTGTTTCTCCTTGGATTTATCCTGTATGGGACTCTCTGTGCTTCCAGGACTTGATTAACAATTTCCTTTCCCATATTAGGGAAGTTTTCAACTATAATCTCTTCAAATATTTTCTCAGTCCCTTTCTTTTTCTCTTCTTCTTCTGGGACCCCTATAATTCGAATGTTGGTGCGTTTAATGTTGTCCCAGAGGTCTCTGAGACTGTCCTCAGTTCTTTTCATTCTTTTTTCTTTATTCTGGTCTGCAGTAGTTATTTCCACCATTTTATCTTCCAGGTCACTTATCCGTTCTTCTGCCTCAGTTATTCTGCTATTGATCCCATCTAGAGTATTTTTAATTTCATTTATTGTGCTTGTCATCGTTTCTTGGTTCCTCTTTAGTTCTTCTACGTCCTTGTTAAATGTTTCTTGCATTTTGTCTATTCTATTTCCAAGACTTTGGATCATCCTTACTATCATTATTCTGAATTCTTTTTCAGGTAGACTACCTATTTCCTCTTCATTTGTTAGGTCTGGTGTGTTTTGACCCTGCTCCTTCATCTGCTGTGTGTTTTTCTGTCTTCTCATTTTGCTTATCTTACTGTGTTTGGGGTCTCCTTTTCACAGGCTGCAGGTTCGTAGTTCCCGTTGTTTTTGGTATCTGTCCCCAGTGGCTAAGGTTGGTTCAGTGGGTTGTGTAGGTTTCCTGGTGGAGGGAATTAGTGCCTGTGTTCTGGTGGATGAGGCTGGATGTTGTCTTTCTGGTGGGTTCGTCCACGTCTGGTGGTGTGTTTTGGGGTGTCTGTGGCCTTATTATGATTTTAGGCAGCCTCTCTGTTAATGGATGGGGCTGTGTTCCTCTCTTGCTAGTTGTTTGGCATAGGGTGTCCAGCACTGTAGCTTGCTGGTCGTTGAGTGAAGCTGGGTCTTGATGTTGAGATGGAGATCTGTGAGAGATTTTCGCCGTTTGGTATTACGTGGAGCTGGGAGGTCTCTTGTGGACCAGTGTCCTGAAGTTGGCTCTCCCACCTCAGAGGCACAGCCCTGATGCCTGGCTGGAGCACCAAGAGCCTTTCATCCACACGGCTCAGAATAAAAGGGAGAAAAAATGGAAAGAAAGAAAAAAAGAGGATAAAATAAAATAAAATAAAGCAATTATAATAAAAAATAAGAAAAAAAATTATTAAGAGTAAATTTATTAAGAAAAAAAATTTTTTTTAATTTTTAAAAATAGATTTATTAATTTTTTATACTAAAAATAAGAAAAAAATTATTTAGAAAAAATTTATTAAGAAAAAAAAATTTTTTAATTTTTTAAAATAAAAAATATGAAAAAACTTATTAAAAATTTTTTTAAAAATAGAAAATAAGGAAAAAATTATTAAGAAAACATTTATTAGGGAAAAAAAAATTTTTAAGCCAAAAAAAAAAAAAAAAAAAAAAAAAAAAAACGGACGGACCTAACCCTAGGACTAACGGTGAGAGCAAAGCTATACAGACAAAATCTCACCCAGAAGCATACACATCTACACTCACAAAAAAAAGGAAAAGGGGAAAAGTTAATATATCCTGCTCCCAAAGTCCATCTCCTAAATTTGGGATGATTCGTTGTCTATTCAGGTATTCAACAGATGCAGGCACATCAAGTTGTTTGTGGAGCTTTAATCCGCTGCTTCTGAGGCTGCTGGGAGAGATTTCCCTTTCTCTTCTTTGTTCGTACAGCTCCCGGGGTTCAGCTTTGGATTTGGACCCGCCTCTGCATGTAGGTCCCCTGAGGGCGTCTGTTCCCCGCCCAGACAGAACGGGGTTAAAGGAGCAGCTGATTCGGGGGCTCTGGCTCAGTCAGGCCGGGGGGAGGGAGCGGTACGGAGGAGGCGGGGCGAGCCTGCGGCGGCAGAGGCCGGCGTGACGTTGCAGCAGCCTGAGGCGCGCCGTGCGCTCTCCCGGGGAAGTTGTCCCCGGATTACGGGAGCCTGGCCGTGGCGGGCTGCACAGGCTCCCGGGAGGGGCGGTGTGGAGAATGACCTGTGCTCGTCCACAGGCTGTTTGGTGGCGGCAGCAGCAGCCCTAGCGTCTCACGCCCGTCTCTGGGGTCCGCGCTGATAGCCGCGGCTCGCGCCCGTCTCTGGAGTTCGTTTAAGTGGCGCTCTGAATCCCCTCTCCTCGCACGCCGCGAAACAAAGAGGCAAGAAAAAGTCTCCTGCCTCTTCGGCAGCTGCAGACCTCCTCTCGGGCACCCTCCCGGCTAGTTGTGGTGCGCTAGACCCTTCAGGCTGTGTTCACACAGCCAACCCCAGTCCTCTCCCTGGGATCCGACCGAAGCCCGCGCCTCAGCTCCCAGCCCCCGCCCGCCCCGGCGGGTGAGCAGACAAGCCTCTCGGGCTGGTGAGTGCTGCTCGGCGCCGAGCCTCTGTGCGGGAATCTCTCCGTTTTTCCCTCTGCGTCCCTGTTGCTGTGGGATCCGCGCTGATAGCCGCGGCTCGCGCCCGTCTCTGGAGCTCGTTTAGGCGGCGCTCTGAATCCCCTCTCCTTGCGCGCCGCGAAACAAAGAGGCAAGAAAAATTCTCTTGCCTCTTTGGCAGCTGCAGTCTTTTTCCCGGACTCCCTCCCGGCTAGCACCGAAGCCCGAGCCCCAGCTCCCAGGCCCCGCCCGCCCCGGCGGCTGAGCAGACAAGCCTCTCGGGCTGGTGAGTGCTGGTCGGCACCGCTCCTCTGTGCGGGAATCTCCGCTTTGCCCTCCGCACCAATGTGTCTGCGCTCTCCTCCGTGGCTCCGAAGCTTCCCCCCTCTGCTACCCGCAGTCTCTGCCCACGAAGGGGCTTCCTAGTGTGTGGAAACCTTTCCTCCTTCACAGCTCCCTCCCACTGGTGCAGGTCCCGTCCCTATTCTTTTGTCTCTGTTATTTCTTTTTTCTTTTGCCCTACCCAAGTACGTGGGGATTTTCTTGCCTTTTGGGAGGTCTGACGTCTTCTGCCAGCGTTCAGTGGGTGTTCTGTAGGAGCAGTTCCACGTGTAGATGTATTTCTCATGTATCTGTGGGGAGGAAGGTGATCTCCGCGTCTTACTCTTCCGCCATCTTGCCCCTATCCAGCCCCCCCCCCAGTATCTTAAGCCAACTTTTCTTATGTTTAAAATTTTTTATGGTAAAATGTTAGAGGGGTAGGAAAGGAGAAGAAAAATACCTTTGTTATGGAAGTGACGTAGTACCTATGTCATATGGTTTTTCTTTATACTCCACCATCTCTAGAAACAAAAGTATTAAACTTTTCCTTCCCAAATAGGAAAGGATTATGAAATTATACCTTGTCCCCAACCTCCCACCCAACAAATGGCTATGGGGGACCCTCCACTCAGTAAAATCTCAAGTACAAAGATATTTCTCCAATCCTTCCACCAAGAGCCACTTTTAATGTAAAATGATAGGTTTGAGCCTGGTTTTTAGACTCCTAGTTTCAAACATGCTTTATTTCTCTTACTTACAATGAGGATTACAAGATCTGTTATCTTTATTTTTATTTACATAAATTTATATTATGTTTTATATTGACTTTTGGAACTAATGGTAACGTTAAAAATCCAGGTCAACAAGTTGATAACATAAAATTCTCCAGGTCATATCACAGGTTTTATTGTCATAGACAATTTGGGGGGCTTAGTTTCTCTGCTATTCAAAAGAAAAGAATTGGGTAAAGTTGGTGTCTGTATAAATTATATATTATATATATATATATATATCAATTGAATTTGTTTACCGGCAAGTAACTGGAAGACAGGACTCAAATTTGTATACAAGGGCATTTCTTTTTTTCTTCCTTTCTTTTTTTTAAATTTTTTTTTTTTTGCAGTATAGTTGATTTACAATGTTGTGTTAGTTTCAGATGTATAGCAAGAGTGATTCAGTTATATATACACACACACACACACACACATACATTCTTTTTCAGATTCTTTTCCCTTATAGGTTACTACAAAATATTGAGTATAGTTCCCTGTGCTATACAGTATGTCCTTGTTTGTTATCTATTTTATATATAGTAGTATGTATATGTTAATCCCAACCTCCTAAGTTATTCCACTCCCCGCCCCACCAAGGGCATTTATTTCTTATGTAACAATAAATATAAAAGCAGAGCAGACTTCAGGGTGAACAGCAATATCATTCAGGACTCAGGCATTTTCCCCCATTACCATAGCATCAACTTCATTCCAAGGGTGGACTCCTTAGCCTTTAAAAGAAGTCTGCTGGTCCACTTATGGCACAGGCTTCTTCATTCAGGTTCAGTGGAAGAGCACTTCTGAACATAGGATAATTTATCTTGCCTTCAGCTGATTGGCTGAAATTGGCCACATGACCAGCCCAGTAGTAATTGTTGGGGGATGCTATGGCCAACAACTTAGATCACTAGACTAATCATTGCAGAAGAAGGTGGTGCCAGGGCTTAGACTAATTAGATAGAAGTCACCTGGCCTGAGCAAAATGGGAACTCTCTTAGGAAAGAGGAAAGGAGAATAGACACTGCTTAGACCATCAACAATACTGAAGCCTTCAACTCAGAGAAATCAGTTTAATATTTCAACTACTCCTTAACTCTTCATTAAACAAATGCAACATTAATTTAGAAATCTGGAGTGTTCACAGAAAAGCTATTAGTTATCTGATTATTTATATTGGAAATAAATCCTATTATAAATATGGGTATGTAATTGAGTAGATTCCTGATTAACATAGCTATTTTTAAAATCTCTTTAAAAATATCCAGAAAAGATTTCAGCTTAAAGCAGCACTGACATTTTTATACCTTAACTCGTGACTATTTTAAAATGCTTTTTACAAAAAGTAAAACTGTAAAGTAAATGATGCATGTTCATCTATAGCTTTATTTATTTATACCAGTCACTGTTAATGTTCTTTCACTGGTATTATTTATCAGCAAATTAGTTGACATGTTGACATTTCAGTTTTATGGCTTATGATTTATTTGCTGTACCTCAGGATCACGGTTAAAAATATGAAATACTGGTGAACCACAGGGTGAAATAGAGGCAAAAC
Organism: Eubalaena glacialis; assembly: GCF_028564815.1. Lineage (NCBI taxonomy): Eukaryota > Metazoa > Chordata > Mammalia > Artiodactyla > Balaenidae > Eubalaena > Eubalaena glacialis. The sequence continues at coordinate 58,153,342 of NC_083723.1, read as the reverse complement.
ACTAGAAGATCCTTGGCTTTGAATCTGGTTTTGACCAAGGTAAAAATAAATAAATTTACGGTTATAACAGGTTGGAATTAGGGAGTCCAACTTTGAAAAGTACTTTAACATTTTTTTTCCCTTTTTATGAAAATATTTTCTTGAGTGATGAATAGTACAGTGCCTAGAGAGCTTTCCATTTTTCCTTTGTACCAAATCAAGTCTTTGAGTTATTTAGTCATTTCAGGACACCTAATGGGTAATGTTGCCTTGTACATCATCACAAGTGGTTTTTGTTATAAAAGGTTTACTCTTTTTTTTTTTTTTTTTAAACAGGCATTGCAGCCTCATTTGCTGTCAAGCTTTTTAAAGCATGGATGGCAGAAAAAGATGCCAACTCTGTTACCTCCTCTTTGAGAAAAGCCAACTTAGACAAGAGGCTACTTGTAAGTGTTGTCTGGGCAAAGGGTTGTATGTTTCATGCTTCTGCCTTGGCTCTGTCAATTGTGATGTAATACATAATTGAAATGCCCGAGTCTATGTCGAATTGGAACATGGTTCTTTTTATTTCTGTATTATTGGCAGATAGGAATTAATTCCAGTTTAATCTTTGTTGCATAAATAAATGGAATGATAAAATTAAAGAGTCATAGGGAATACAGAGACTTTCAAATTTAAAAGTTTGTTGACATAGTGATAACATTTATCAGAATTAACTCTTTTGCAGCTAATAATTATAGAAATTTAAAGTTTTAATATGAAATTTACAGTCACATCGATCCCACCTAATTAGACATTTGTGATTATCTTGGTAGTAATTTGAAGCTCCCAGTATCATGATTGCTTGATTATATTTTTACTTCTCTTTGTATTTTTCAAAGAAAATCAAGAAAAATATTTTGTCCTCATAATTTCTGTCTGCTCCCTGTAATTTCTTTCTGCCAGAAGCAACAGCTGTGTAGATGACAGAGATTGCTTCAAGTGAAATTGCTTTTACAATTTTAGGACAGAGTCTAAAATTGCAAGACATGCTTGCCATCTTCTCTTTACCTAGTTACTTATCTGTTTTCTCTTCCATTGTGTTCTGTGCAAGGGTGTTGATTCATGGGATAATTCCAAATCTGGCTCATTGTAAACTCTTGTATTTTCAATGACTTAAAATTCCTTTATCTCTTGAGGTTTACCTAAAATAGCCCTATTTGGGTCTTGGAAGTCTTTAGAATATGATAAAGAAGAAAAATTAAGTCTAGATTCTTGTTAATTTCTGCCACTGATAATACTTTTCATTTAACTTATATTTATTAAGTGCCTGCTCTGTGCCAGGCACAGTCCTAGAAGCTGTGGAGCCAGTAGAGACAGGACAGAAAAATTTCCTGCCTTCATGGAACCTACTCTCTAGCAATGAAGGGTATATAGAAGTCACAGAAGACAAGTGAATAGGTTGCTGATGTGGGTGGAAGTTCATATGAAGGAATATATTCTTGTCCCTGAGTCTGTGGATTAGCTGTATCTTGGCAAGGCCCCAGCCCTTTCATTCTCGGTCCCAGGCTGAAGGAGCAGCTCCCATCTGGACTATTCTGTCCTCCTGGCAGAGGACAGGAACACAGGTGACTGAAGGGAGATATTCCGGTGCTTTAAAAGCTCACCTTCTTTCGTCAAAAGAAGTCACTGAGAAGCCTGGCTTGGGGTAGGAAGATTTAGTCCACTCATGGGCTACTTCTCCACCTGTGAAGACAGATACAGCAAGGAAGGTCTTCACTGAATACTTGTTTAAGGGAGAAGGGAGGGGTGAATTATTAGGAACAAAGATACAATTACAACTTAACCACAAAAGACTCAGTTATTTCTTAAAGCATGGTTCCTTAAAGATGCCAATAGGCAGAGCTTGGTTAACTTAATTAGGTCACTTCATTGAAATTTTTTTAATGTATTTCCTTTTTGAAAAACACATATCATTTAACTGTTCTTACTAGGTTTCTTTGTCTACATATGTTTTGAACATGAAAAGCATAGGTAGCAGTTTCTACCAGAAACTCCATGAGGACAGGGTGGTTGTGCCTTAGAACCATGCCTGCCTGATATCATGCCCCCATCACTGGAAAAGGGAAGAATGATCAAGACATTGGCTAGTAGCTTTTCTAGGAGCTGAAGATATTGAAAGAAATCAAGCAAGCAACCTGTGCCTTTATGGGGCTTACATTCTATTTCAGGGGGACAGGCAATAAACTAAATAAACAATTAAAATACGTGGTATAATAAAAAGTGAAAAACTAGATAGGGAAGCACTGAGGAGTGTCAGTGTGGTATGAGAAGGCCTCTCTGATAAGGTGACATTTGTGTGAAGAAGCGATCTATTTAGATATCTCCAGGAAGAGTATTCCAGGCAAAGGCAACAGAAAATGCAAAGGCTTTGAGGCATGGCATGTTGTGGACAGCAAGAAAGAGAGAGTATTTAGTAAGAGCAAAACTGTAGGAGATCAGGTCAGAGTCATAGCAGGTCCCCTATCATCTAAGAACTTTGGCTTTAATTCTGAGTAAGATGAGAAGTTTTTTGGAAAAGTCTCTGCAAAACGTGCATAATGTGATTTTGGGGTCTTAACAGGATCTCTCTGGCTGTTGAATTGGGAGCAGATTCAGGAGCAAGGGCAGAAGTAGGGAGACCTTAATCTAGGGATGAGATGATAGAGGTTTTTACCTGGGTAGGATTTTTCTAACAAATGCAAACTATGTTCCAAGTTAGTAAAGGTCATGATATGATTTATACTGATTTTAGCTCAGTTTAATCTGAATAATAATTTTCAAGATGTTATGTATCATTCATAAGGACTGTGGTTATAGTTCATAAAAATAAATAAAAAACCACTAGTAACACGTGTGATGATGTCTTACTCTTAACTTTCCATCAGAATTTGCAGTCACATTCTCCCTAAATTGAGTATTGAATGCCGGCACGAGTAACAGAGTAATTATTGCCTTTGGGGTCACACAGCTATGTCCTTAAATATTTCTGGCTGCGTAATTTGGGTCAAGCTGCTTAGCCTTGTTGAGACTTAGTTTATTTTTGTAGAAAAATTTCTACTTTTTACAATTATGAGTAAAATGCCCACCACCTCTTGATTCATAGAAGAAACTCAAAATTAAACTAGTTCCCTGACCCCCCAAATTTGAAAGGCCTCTTGAATGGTAGAATAAATATCAGTGACAAAATTTCAGTCAGGTATGAAATGTTTGCTTTAACATGAATGTGTGTTTGATAGCTGCTCCCACCAACTCTGTTCTGACATTTTGAAACTGATGACTCAACAAGGCAAATTATGGGATGATGGTACAGAGAATACTGAAATTTGAGTCATGACAGAAGCCATCTGGCTATGTCCCTATGCTTGGTGGCAAACTCGTTGCAGATCTTTCTTCTGAGATTTTTATTGAAGCCACATAGCCATTGGCCATCTATATATGCAAATCTAACCATCATAAAAGTTTGGATCTATTTTGTAGACTCTGCAGCAGTCTGAAAAATGTGAGAGCTTTGAAAATTGCCTTCCTTTCTTAGTTGGGTGTTGGCGTCACGCAGGGTTAGAACATGACTAAGTGTTCCTGAGACTCTGCCGAGCTGTGTAAGGTGAAATGGAAGTGAGGTGAAAATATGAGGGCAGCCATGGTGTACTGCTCTTTTAAAAAATTTCCAACAGAATTATGTAATGAATTGAAGAGATAGTAGGGAGGATTTAGATTAGATCTTGCCATGAACTTAATTTAGAGCCACCATCATTAAGAGATACAACAAAAATTCCCTTTAGCTCTGAGCTGTTATTTTAGAATAATAGCAGCATTTTCCTTAATGAAATGCTGAATAGAGGCCCTTGAGATGATAATAGTCAATGTTGTTTTCCTCATATTATCTCAGATCATTTCAGCATTACTAAAACTGGCTTTGGTCTGTTAACTCATAGTTAAGGAAACAGTGTGGTTAATGATTTCAGTTTTTTCTAGTCAGTTTAAAATAATCCCAACGTAATTCAGGGTTATCATCTTATTTGTACTTAATTTAGCAAATTTAGCTCTGTTTTTGTACATGCTACACTTTGATTAAAGTAAAAGAAAAAGTAAATAGCAGTGCCAAATGAGTGAAACTAGTTTATGTAAGTTGCTTAGCATTTTTTATTCTCTTTCTTTGTCAAATTGCCTAATTTTGGAAGGTACCTTAGCAAATGCTCAAGAAATACATCCGAGATTTATTCTTTTGAAAAACTCAATCCTTCTTCTTTTCTTCCAAATATGAGATATTCTAAGTGGTCTCTTAATATGAAAATGTTGTTCTTTTTGCTTGCTGAAATGTGAATGGCATGTCACATAACAGTCTCTCTTCTTTTCTCTCCCAGGAGCTCTTTCCAGTTAACAGACAGAGCGTGGATCATTTTGCTCAGTACTTCACAGACGCAGGTCTTAAGGAGCTCTCTGACTTCCTCCGAGTCCAGCAGTCCCTGGGCACCAGGAAGGAGCTGCAGAAGGAGCTCCAGGAGCGTCTTTCTCAGGAATGCCCGATCAAGGAGGTGGGGACCATGGACTGACATCACTGCAAACCCGTTTAGCGAGACGGATGATGTAGCCTGTGCAGCACAAGCTTTACCTCCCTTAAGGAGACCTCCCTTTGTTTATTGCTATGAACTTGAGGCCCTTTTCATACCATTTAAATGAGCTCGATTTCAAAGTATTGATTCAGACTCCTCCAGGATGTTCCAGAAAATAATGAGTATTTCTACACAAGTGACTTATTTAACCAGGTTGCTATGGTTGTCAAAATGTTTCATGTGTTGAATAGATTTACTCTCCACTAGCAGTATACCTCAATTTATGGTGGTTTTCCCATTTTATTGCAGATTACATAATATGGTTAAGTATTGGGTTAATGTATATAGGTTTTAATTTTAAGACAAAAAGGGGGTGATTTTGCATTCATATCATGGGTAAAGACCAGTTGGACCAGTGGCTCACTGGATCCCACTCATAATAGTTGCGTATTCACATAACATAAATACTACCTTTTTGTATAGCTATCGTTCATATGGCTATGATTGTATCTTTTTTTTTTTTTTTAAAGTCCTGCCTGAAGAAAACTTCCTATTTGAACTTTAAAAACTTTTACATGATAATTCAAAAATTGCATAAAGAGTCCTTTCCTTTTGCCACTTACTCCCAAGTCCCAAATCCTCACTACCTTGCGTGCTCACAGCCTTGCAAGGTACCTTTTGCGGTTTAAGACTGGAGAATTCCAAACTGATGCTGTCCAGCAGGTGGAGGTGTTGGTCCTAAGTCTCATGGCATTAAGGTCAGCAATATATTCAGTAATCTTTCTCCAAGCAAAGAACTTGAACATGATTTAACATGGGGGAAAAAAAAGCAAACCAAATAACACTGCGATACCTTTAGGTGCAGAGATGTCACCTTTCTTTGCAGCTTTCCCCAGCCCAGCTGGGGGACTAGGACTTCCCAGTTCCTTCTGTTCTCAAAGGCTGCTTAACCCACAGCTGACCCCTCTGTACCCCAGGCCAGCAGGAAAGAAAGCAACATATTTTCATTAAAAAAAAGGAAGGGAGAAAAATAGTTGTACCACTCACAAAGTAGTACATGTGAGATATATTGATATTATGGTTTTTAATCACTTCTGAGGCCCTCACCTCTATTTGTGATTCTATTCAAAAGGAGAAAGATTTTTCCAAACAAGTTTAATATAAGATACACTGTTAAAAAAAAGAAAAAAAAAGATACACTGTTAGGCAGATTTTATTCCATACGATCAGGTTTTAGGATACATTTGCATATTTAAAAGTAATTCTGAAAGGAAAATAGCCTGCTGAGTGTTGCTGCTTTGATATGTATCATATAAAAAAAAGTCTTTGCACTTTACAGTTTATTTACATGAGGCATGAGGATCATCAAAAGCGATAATTAAAGAATGAATTGCAGAGAATGCCTTGTACAAACCCAAGACATTTTTCAAGAGGTTTAAAGTTAAGGATCGGAAGTAAAAATTCACAGCTCTGTTGCCTTCTTCAAACCCCAGAAAGTCAAACTGGCTTAAATAATCTTTGCCCTGCTTTACTCAAAGGGGTTCCTGCCTGTAAAAGAATAGCCCCTAAGAAACCACGATTCTCTTTTTTTTTATTTTCTGTTATCCAGCACCTCCTGGCCAGAGATAAGCCTATTAATTTTGGGACTAAAAATAAATCTGCTTTGAGAACAAATCATCGTGTTTTTCCTCCCTCTCGTAACTTGAGAGTATATGCCAGGAGGGGAGGAACTGAGCAGAATATTTGTCTGCCCCTAACCTTTTACTGACCGGGCACAGTGAGAGGGGAACTCCCCATCTGTCTGTTACTCTCTGACTCCTTTTTTTGTGAAATTTAGGTGGTGCTCTATGTTAAAGAAGAAATGAAGAGGAACGATCTTCCAGAAACAGCAGTGATTGGACTGCTGTGGACCTGTGTAATGAACGCTGTGGAATGGAACAAGAAGGAAGAGCTCGTTGCCGAGCAGGCCCTCAAGCATCTGAAGGTACAGGGTCCGAGCAGGGCGCAGTCTCGGCTGCAGGCCAACTGCAGCTCTTAACACTGTGATGGATGGGTTCTAATCATAATTCGCCCACACTCAGTCCAAACATGTACTTCCTAGTGTTTTTCTTTTCAAATTTGCCACTACCTAAAATGTTTCAGGTGTAAGAGCGTATGAAATACCTAAGGGTAAGTTCTTACTAAAAACAATGTCAGAAAATCCACAGAATAGTCATGTATTCAATATTTAAAGGGAAATATAGTCTAACTGTTGGTTCTCCTTCTACATGACATAAATTCTTAATGAGTATTTTTTAAGTAAACTACAAGCTGACATTCGAATTTGAAAACTGAGTGGTGGAAGAAATCAACTGATTGTGTAAATTGTATATTTTTTGTAGGGAGATACGTATGTTTTTGCTTGTATTGTCCACTCCCTATAAAAGTGTCTTAAGACAAGTGGAAGACTTAGAGCCTGCCTTCAGAGTTTACACGTGAATTGGGAACTCAACAGGTACCTAGTTTAAACTAGGTAGGATGTAAATTCAGATAACTCTCAGTATTTAGGAGGACAGAGCAGTGAGTAGCCTTTGCAGGTTAAGTTGACCAGGGAAGGCTCAGAGGAGGACTTAAGTGTTGAGCTGAGTAGGTCTTAGAGAAAACAATAGCCAAACATCAACAACTGGAAGCCAAGGTCATTTGGAACGAAGGGAACAGTCTGAACAAAACCATAAAGATGACATGTGAGGGGTCTGGGATGTTTGGGAAGGAGACGTCTACTCTTCCAGTGGCAGAGCCACACTTCAGTGGTGGAGGGGTCACAGCAGCCCTGGGAACCTTTGGAACTTAGGAACTCTGTCTTATTTTCACAGGACCCATTAGACAGACACAGTAGCATAGCAGTTATCTTTAATATAGTCAGAATTTCATATTTGGTTTCTTTTAGTGGGTACAGTGAGAGAAATCTGATAAGGTGCAGGGATAAAAAATTCATTTTGATTGGTCACAATATTAGAATAAGATAATCCTCAAAGTGAAGATTTTCTAAGCAAACCTCCAGATTATTGTTATGATTCAAGTGGTGTCGGCCCTGCACCTCCCACGAGAGTAAATGGTTTTACTCCCCACTTCTGTTCCAGCAATACGCTCCACTCCTGGCTGTGTTCAGCTCCCAAGGCCAGTCAGAGCTGATCCTCCTCCAGAAGGTTCAAGAGTACTGTTATGACAACATCCATTTCATGAAAGCCTTTCAGAAGATCGTGGTTCTTTTTTATAAAGGTGTGTATCCATGTCGTCCTGCCACTATGTTTCTATGTTTTGTTGAAGCTTTTTGAGGGACAGAGTAGGGGGTGAGGCAGAGGGGGATATAGGTTAATGATAGTCTTTGAGTTTTAGTGATGCAGCCATATTATGTAGAGAGAGAAGGTGCAAACACCATAGACATGCGTGGCCTCAGGAACCAGCCTGATTAGGCCCCTGTACACTTGTCACTGGTGGAAATTGCTAGAAGACTGGTGATGAACTAATAATTTTGGTGGGGAGGGATGCTGAAGAAGACTGTAATTACAAAAAATAAGGTCTGTTTTTGAATTGTAAGTATTAGCTATAACAACGATGATTACCAAATGTTTACATATAGTATGTGCATACCTTTTCAGATGCCATGAAGCTGACTTTAAAACTACTGAAATAATTAGCTTTTCACTTTGTATTTTAGTTATTTGGCCCAGCCATTCTCCTGTTTTCCAAGGAAATGACTATTTTTAGAACTTCACATTTACTGTCTTGTTATTGTATTTATAAGGATTAGGTTGCCATGACAACTGGCACAGCCAGTTTATTAAAAATGAATGCTATTAGGGTTTTTTTTTTTTTTTAACATCTTTAGCTATTAGGGTTTTAACTGATCTCAATCTCTATACCTATAGTATATAAAAAAAAATGATCCTGGACTCTTCTTTGGTCTAGGTTTTTGTAGTTTTATGAGGCGGGGGGAAAGGAGCACTTAAAAAATGATACGTTTTGAACATTATAAAATGTTTATTAGAAGTTACTGCTATCTTAAATGGCATAACACAGAAAAGGCTAAAGTATAAATTAATACCAACCAAATGTTTCTTTTCTTTTTGATGTGTTCTTAAATTTGTCTATTTTGAATGACAAGCTGGGCATTTGGAATGTAAAAATTTTACGTTACTGATTACTAGCTATTTTTTAAATGTTTAATAGCATTTCACTAAGAGTTTTAATTGGCTGTCCAGATTCTTCAAATGCATACATCTTGCCCACAAGGGTTTGGGTGATCTTTTGCTTTCTCAGCACTAAGGTATTTGGCACAATTTTCATATCAGTGGGAGACTGTGATGACTGCCAAGTCCCATTTGAAATTCAGTAATAGGTGTTTTTCTGTGGCCAGATCTGAATTGACCCTCTTGGATGTGGTCATGAGATAGCAATGTCTTAAGTCTAGGTGACCCATCAGAACCAAACCTGCAGGTCCTATGGCCAACCCACCTGTGGTACCCAGGAGCCAAGAAAGAGAAGCAGCCCCCCCACAGCCAGTGGCCATTCTGTCCACACCGGCCGCAGCTGGCTCCATTTTAAACTGGTAGAGAGGCCTGTGGGATAGGTTTCATATTCGCTTCATGAGTGGTCAATATTTTGCACTACAGAAAAGCAAACTGTTTATAAACTAGCTGCCTAAACACATAATTTCCTTTCTTGTTGTTTAATAGCCAACCCAACCAAACAGTGTCTCTTACCAAATCCTTGTTTTTAACTGAGACGTAGTTGTTTGAGCCTCGTCTGCAGCAATACCTCATTTCATTATTATACTTAATTCAAACAAACAAAAAATAAACTGCTTTTTATCAGTAAAGGCATTTAAGTGGCATATAAACTATCAAAATCCTATTCTTCGAATTTCTCATTTTAACCATTAATGAATGCCAACATCCTTCCCCATTAAACTTTTTATAACAACTACTAACAGCTAGCAAAACTGATTGCTTTGAGTTATTTCCTATTCTTCAGCCCCAAATGCTAAGGAACAGTGACCTGAAATTATAAAATAACCAAGCAGTGGGCACTGAGAAGTAAAAAGAAGAGGCATTAGCTCTTCCTTAGGCCGTTGATTCACTAGGTAGTCAGCTTTTAAATAGATTGTTTCAGTTAGTAAGGTCTGTGGCAAGTATGAGCAGGCCCAAGGGAACACAGGAGGATAAGTGTCAGTAACAGTTTTATTCTGACTCAGTTATTTGGAAATGAAATCAGGAAGCTTTTACAAATGGAAACCTGAACTATATCACTGAAAAGTTAAAACTAAATGTCATTTTCTAGGTAATTTCATAATTTTCCACAAAATTGTACATACAGGCTGTTTTTTTTTTTAGTAAAATAATTGCATTTTTTCTCTTGAGAACATGGGACCCCCAAGGAATGATTGTTCCATACTACTGTTAGGGGAGTTACTGTGTTTACCTTCCTTTTTGAATAGTACTTTTTACTTTGACCTTATTTCATCCAACAAACACTTGTGCCCCTGGAGACATATATTTCATTTGTTTTTATGAGGATTTGGGTGCTCTTGTTGTGTATTTCATATGCCTACGAAGGCTTGAGGACAGCATGTATTAAAGCACTCCTTCCCCAGTGCTCGTGTGCATGTGACTCACCTGGAGAGCTTGTTAAAACAGATTCCCCAGGGATCCTGATTCAGTGGGTACAGCATTGGGCCCGCAAATTTGCGTTTTAACAAATTTCCAGGTGTTGCTGTGCCTGTTCATCCGGGACCACTGGCCTAAAGGGTATCGGATGCCAGAAGTGACAAATCCCATGAACTATGGTAACATGGTTATTATACTTATCATTAATTCCATACACACATATACATTTTACAAATATCAGATAGTGTCTTGTTTGTTTCTTTTATCTAGTGATGTGGATCCGTTGACATTTTGCTTTCAAGCAGGTTTTCAAAAATGTAATGGAAATCATTTCTTCTTTCCCATTTTAAGTCTCTATTACATACACCCACCTTACTGTATTTCCAGAACTTGAGGATAACAGAAACATGAGGGTATGATTCCTCACGTCCCCTTTGAAAACCTAATTACTTAAATGAATGATATTATTAAAAGATTTTTAGATGTTTTATATTAAAAACAGTGGAATAAAAATGAATAAACTTTAAATAATAATGCTTTTCGGCAATGAAAGGAGAAAGTGGTGATTGGTCACTTAGTGAAGATTCACTTTTTGTACTAAAATCTAGATTTTTATATTTCTAAGGCAGTAGGAAAAATAGTAAATCCATCACTACTTTTTAAATATCACATTATTCACTTTCTAAAATAATTTTCTTTCTTCCTGAAGCTAAGTACCATAGTCTCAGCATGTAGGTCTGAAAAATATATAACTACCTTCTCAAGTACCATTGGTATCTCTATCATGGCTTTTATTGTTTGCAGATATTTCTTAGGTTAAATTCTGTTCCTCACGCACATTCTTCTAAAAGAAGTTTCTTATTCTTGTTCTAAAAAAAGGTTATTTGCCTTCTCACCATATAGTGCCAGCTTTCTTAAGGTAAATTATTTTTGACTTGTGTCCCTATGTGACACTGCTAATAAAAAGTACTGAATTTTCTAAGTTCCAAGTGACACAGTTTTCAACTTAAATATTTAAATAACTAACGTTACCTAAAACTTTGCAGTTCTCAAACCACTTTTACAATATTGTCTCTTTGACCCTCATGAAAACCCAAATTTTGAATTATAACTCTACACATTGAGACATATTTAGTTTTTCTCATCAAGTTCATCGATTTGTACATTATACATTTATTGAATGCAAACTAGATGGCAAGTCTTATGTTATTAAATGCTGGGAATGAGATGATGAACAAAATAGTCCTTGACTTCCTAGATTTCAGAGTGTAGAAGAAAATCAAGAATCATAATCACCCTGTCAGTGGCTAAAATAAGGCTCATACAGATAGATGCTGATGAGGAGTGAAAGGATGATAGAGGAGGGGCCCCTAACTCAGAGCTGAAGCTAACTTGGAGAAAGAAAAAGGAAGCCTCTCAAGGGACACAAGTATTTCACCAGAGATGATGAAGAAGTTGGCCACATCGAGGGGAGAGAAGTGTACTGTAATGTGAGGGGGCTCTGTGCAATTGTAGAATGTCTTCCTTTCTTGCTGTACTTTTACTGATCCTCCGTATTCCTAGTATGCATTTTGGGAGATCCCAACACTTTGTCATCTTCATCTCCCAGTTATAATGAACTCCTCTCCCTACTTTTCCTTAGTGGGAAGAAAAAGTTCTCTCTCTTCTTCATTTGTCAAGGAGTTCCTTCCTTTTTAGATTAGACTTTTCCCTACACAAAAGTTGACTTTCTTTTTGGTGTTCGTGCTTTGCCTCAAAGTTGCCCTGTGTAGGTGCTTATGTCCCTTCTTTATTATTTATTCCCCTGGGACTAGAAATTTGGTCTTGCAGCAGGTGTTTATTACTAAATTAGGTTCTTCTAAGAACTCAGCTCTGCACAGTTTGTCTGATTTTCAGTGGATGAGACATCCTATAAGTTTTACCGATCATGTATTGTCCTTTTCACAAGCACAGTCACTGACAAGGATTCTAGTAGTTGCATGGCCTCTTTCGGCCTCTGTGGGGCAATAAAACTCTCAACCTTCAGAGAATGAGCTCTCAACCTTCAGAAGGAAAACCTGAGACAAAGAGTATCGCTAAACTACACTCTCTGTTGCCTTTCCAACCTGTACGTTGTGTCATAACATGATTCATTAAGGCGAGGAGAAAAAAGAGAATTTCTCTTTACATGTTTAATTCTATGTTTTGTTTTATAACATTAACAATAGCAGTTATATAGTACATGCATATAATTTATAAAACAAAAGATACACATATGTTGTGTGTACACACTCAGAATTGTCTTACTGATAGGGGAGCATGATCAAAACAGTTTGGAAATTATTGGTCTAAGTCACAGGCATTTTAAAGATGTCATAAAAACATTATATAAAAGGGACTTTAAAAATCCATGTTTGAGCTAATTAGGATTCCTGAAAGATTTCTGCAAAGCCATCTTACCCAGTAACAGGTCACTTCCTTGAGCTGTAAGGCATCTGCTCCTCATTGCTATGGAAACTGGACTTTGATGGCAAGAGGTAGGAGAATCCTTTCATCATTGTGAGTGGGGAGTGTGGAGCTGGAAACACAAGAAACTAAAAGACTAGACGCTAAGAGTAATTCCTTAGGGCTCCTGATTATAATTTTTATGTCTAGTCCTTATATATGAATAAATCCAGACTTCCTTCTTCCTTTGCAAAATGTAGTGTGTTTAATGACCAAAATAAAAAGTAAAACAAACTTTATATTTTCTAAAACCAGTCATGTGCATTTTTAGTCAATTTGACCTCTTCAATTGAATCCAAGAGCCAATTATTAATTTTAAAAAAACAAAGGTTTTGTTATGAAAAGATCACTGATGTTTTGAATGAAACCAGTATCAAATCATTTCTCTTGTTTTCATAAGTTAAAGATATATTTTAACTGCAAAAACATCATTAGAATGATTTATCAGCATTTGCAATGGATTGGGCAGGCGTTGGGGACAATAATAAATCCTTTTTATCTGTTTTCCATCTCATTTCCCACACCAAAATCCCAAAAGATAACCCATTAGAACATTGGCAAAGTCTGTAGGCTATTTTTTTCATATTCCCCTTTCTATTCTTAACATTAAATATTCTAAGTTAATGGTAACTTGAGGGTATCAAGGCATAGTTGTGGAATTTAGAGTTCTAGGTACTAGTTAATAGATAACACTTTTTGTTTCTCTCCTAACAGTGTACAATGAAAACATTACTCATGTGATTTAGATATTGTGCTGTGGGAAAGTAAATTTAGGACTTAGCGATAGAGTAATGTAGAACTTTGGATTATGTGTGTATTGGTCCCATGGTACACCCAGGAAGCTCATCATTATATTTAATTATTAACATTATTATTGCATCCTGTCTACATTTTTTTTGTTTGCTTTTTTTTCCTCCTGAAGTAAATCCCCTTAAAAGACCAGTCATTTGTGGTTGCTGCTTAATCAAGATGTGTTTGCAGTTGGTGGCAGGACACAGAGTGTTCTGAAATGCTAGAATTGCTGATTCATTGGCAAAATTACAAAATAACCTAGTTGCCTACCAGCAAATTAGCACTGTGAGATTTTCAAGCCCCAGTCCCATCACCATCACTACCCTAACTACTAAAATACATAGGGCACTGCGCTGTATGGAAATAAGATTGGTTCTTGTCTTCTGATAAGTTTCAATACGAATTTCTTTTATAAAAGAGCTTTAATATTTGAAGTGATTGCTTTCTATTAAACTGTGAGACATGAAGTTGCTTTAAAACATGACATGTATGTTGTAACTTTGACACCTTTGATTTGAAATTGCAGCTGATGTGCTGAGTGAAGAAGCGATATTGAAATGGTACAAAGAAGCACATGTTGCCAAAGGCAAAAGTGTTTTTCTTGACCAGATGAAGAAATTTGTTGAGTGGTTACAAAACGCAGAAGAAGGTATGATTCCATTTAACAACTCGGGTGACCATTTAGCAAATCCTTTCTCACTATAATTCAAAATAGCTCCCCCCTCCACAGATTTTTCTTGCCTTCCTAAAACTAAAGTTCTGAGGTGTGTTCCATATCAGACATTTTGTCCACCTCTTAGCCTTCCTTTCTGAATCAAGGCAATGAAAATTTCTGCAAGATAAGCAAAACAAAACCAAAACCTCTTAAATTACCCCAAATTTAAGGGACAAAGAGGAAGAAATAATCAGCAGCTGTGAAAGGAAAAAAAATACATTTGGCTTAGTCACATTTATGGGATTATATCGATTTTTATAGCACCTTTACCAGTTGACTGGTGTTTAAAATGGCAATACAAGTTGGAAGAACAATAATGATGAGACTTAATCCAACTAAGCATGAAAAGTTGCAGATCCAGAAAAATATAAATAGTTTTAGTCACCAATAATATTTCTGAGCACGTTGCATTTTTAGAAAGGTAATTTCGTTTAAAAGCAAAAAGGAGCAAAAGTTTGCTGCCTGCCCTCATATATGACTCTCTTACCGAGTAAATGGATGCCTAGGCAAAAATGTCTTTTTTAGTGGGGGAGGGAGATAGAGTAGAAACTCTTTCATGACCTTATTTAAAGGTGTCTCAGAAGAAATGACCTGACTTTTCTTTCTTCTCTCCTAGAATCTGAATCTGAAGGTGAAGAAAATTAGACGGCTCAAGAAGCACAATACCTAGGTCACCACACAACACTCTTACTGGGAATGCTGAACCATTTGAGAAGAGAAACTTGGCTTCTGTTTTCACAAAGGAAAAAAAAAAAAATAGGATAGGCTTCCCTTGTGCAGCGGGGGAAATGGTTTTTGTTTTTGTTTTGTTTTTAAATGGAGCCCTGAGGCATCAGCTATTATACTTGGGACTCTACCTCTCACTCACTATATGCTAACTTAAAGCCATTCAGCAGGGAGTCCAGCAGGTGTCTGAAATTAAATACTCCACAGACCCCTCTTTTTTAGCTGTATTTTTCAGGTACTGTGTGGTGAATGCCCCACTGGTGTCTATTACAGGGCCACTTTGGTAGTTGTGTATCTGCTCGTGTATGTGATTTGACAAACCAGTTTTTTAAAATAAATGGCTTTTTAAAAATCTGGGCTTATATTTTCAGAGCTTTTATTTCTTTACTGTCCTGACTTCTTACACAGATGACATTTCAGTGTTAGGCTTTTTTTCCCATCCAAAATGCTGAATTGTTCTTGTCTATGAAAACCCTTCTGTTCCTTTTATCATCATAACTAATACACTTCACTTATCTTTGTAGTGAAATAGAAATCAACCCCAAAATACAGGCACATAGCAGTAATATCAGGAAGTGATATTATTAATAATAATTATTATCTATATATGAGAATGTCATTTTCACTACACAGGAAATAATAAGGACAGAATAACTGCAGCCAAGAATGACTGGAAGTCATAGAATAAAGAACTTTAAAAGTATTAACTCGGGCTTCCCTGGTGGCGCAGTGGTTGAGAATCTGCCTGCCAATGCAGGGGACATGGGTTCGAGCCCTGGTCTGGGAAGATCCCACGTGCCACGGAGCAACTGGGCCCGTGAGCCACAACTACTGAGCCTGCGCGTCTGGAGCCTGTGCTCCGCAACAAGAGAGGCCACGATGGTGAGAGGCCCACGCACCGCGATGAAGAGTGGCCCCCGCTTGCCGCAACTGGAGAAAGCCCTCGCACAGAAACGAAGACCCAACACAGCCAAAAATAAAAATAAATTAATTAATTAATTAATTTTTTTTAAAAAAAAAGAGAGTCTTACTTAAAAAAAAAAAAAGTATTAACTCATCTACCCCAATATGGTACACTGCCCTGGAGATGAAAACCATATGGTACTCAACAAAGACAATTCTAGAATGCATTGCCTTTATAGCATAGTCCCTTGAGAGAAAAGCAGGAAACCGAAGGGAGGGGTATCTGATTTCTTCCAGTCCCTCGGTTCATGGCAAGCCTCCATCATCTACCTACCCTTCCACCTATCTAAAAATTAGAACTATGAAGTTAAACGGTAGTCACGTTACAGAGTGCCTATTTAATGTGTTTATTTGAAGTGAAAAAAATGAATAATTTTCATTGAAAACAAAGTCGGCAAACTAATTTGACAAGTGCTGACTGCCAATTAGGATACGTGACAGGCACACCCTGTAAATCAAGTTCAATCTTCATCTCCGATGTTTTGACGAATATATTTAAAGATAAAATAATGCAAATTACATTCAATTTGTCATAAAAATTTTATATGTCAACTTTTATGTATTTTATATTTAATTTTATGTCAGTATGTCCCCCTTCATTTTAGGGGATCATGTGTAAAACATGCGAAGGGCACTGCAGTAGAGGATATTTGACTTTGCCCCGCTATTTCCAAAGGGTCCACAGTAAGACCTAGAAAAGCACAGTTGTCCAAGGTTTTAGAGTTAGTGACCAAGATGGAACTAAAGGTCCCACTTCTGAGTCCCACGCCTTTGCACTTTTTTTCCTATATTCTGCTGTCAAATTATTTATGAGAATGTAAGTTTCTACAGTTCAAAAATTTTTTCAGCTAGCACTTCTATTGAATAAACATCTGGGAAATCAATTTTGTAGCCTATAAACTATAGGAATTGTAGAATACTAATACTTATCTTTTCTAGCGCATAATATTTTTCCCAAACAAACTTAAGATAGTGATTTTCACGTAAGCAAGCATTGGGGGAGAGGGAGGATGCTTATCAGCAAGAACTTAATAACAAATCATTCAACCAAAGCCCCTTCTTTCTCTGAAAGACAAGTGTCTCTTTTTCTTTTTAAAAATAAAACTTGTCCTAATTATAAAAGTAATTACATTAGTTATCTATCGCTACACAACAGATTATCCCCACATTTAGCAGCTTTAAACAACAGATATTCATCCTATCAGTTTCTGTGGTCCGGATCTAGGAGCAGCTTAGCTGGGTGGCTTCGAGCTCGGCCTCTGCTGAGGTTGCAGTCAAACTGTTGGTTGGGAGTGCAGTCCTCTGAAGGCTGTAGCGTCTGCTTCCAAGCTGCCAGGGGTTGTATGGTCAGGCCACTCAAGATGCCTGCTCTCTTGCTCTCTCTACATCCCCTGCTCAATCAGTCCCTGCCTCACATGACTGACCTTCCCTCCTAATCATAGTGTCTAATCAGTAAATGCCTACTTGACCCTGGCCCCAGCTGGTGATTGTTCTGATCTTTAGATCAGAACTCTCTACTAAGATAGTTTGAAAGGGGCGTGCCCCTCAGGTGGTTTCCCTGGTAACCAATGAGCCAACCTGACATCAATTCCCTCTATAACTGGTAACCTCCCTCTCCCCGTGGTACCGAAGACTGCTGCCGCGTCTTGCCCTGGTGTCTTGCCTGACATCTGCCGTATACCATGGCGTGTCACTCCAGGACTTTGCTTCAGACAAGTAAGATCCCCCATCCATTAAACCATTAATGTCCCTGTTGCTGCCTCGGGGCTCTTTCTTTGGTCTTGAGGCTGGCGGAGTACAGGGCTTGCCAGCCTGTGGGGTGTAGCCCAGCAGCAGTGGTTGGTGGACCTCAGTTCCTCGCTGACTTTTAGCCAGAGACTTGAGTTCCTTACCACAGTGTTCTCTCCTTAGGCTGCCTGAGAGTCTTCATGGCCTAACAGCTGGTTTTCCCCAGAATGAGTGGTCTGAGAAAGGGAGCCCTGGGAGGAAGCCATCTTTAATAACCTAATATTGAAATGACCTCCCATACATCCCATCTACACATTCTTTGGGTCACACAGACCAACCCTGGTACAATGTGGAAGGGGTCTGCCTGAGGTGTGACTACCAGGCGGTGGGGAGAATTGAGGGCCATCTTGGAGGCTGGCTACCACAGTAGTACGAATCTACATACTAAAATAATTCCTGGCTAGGTTAGAACTGTATGTTAACCATATAGTTTTTCATCTGGATAGATTAAAACTAATGTTAAAACAATGAAAGCACAAAAGACAATTTGGAAATAGCTTTATAACTGTGGCATGGGAAAAGCATGACACAAAAGCCAAAAAAATCTGATTATAAAAAGTTAACACTTTTTCTCTGTATTGAAAGATATGCATAAGTCTTGGGCAGGGGTGGGAGAAGGAAAGGGGAAGGAGAGTTTTTTTCTTTTTAATCTGTATACTTGGATTTCTTTAGAAAGAGCATGCAATATCTTTATAATTTAAAAACTCATACATGTTTATTTTGGAAAATATAGAAAAGCTTTTGGAAGAAACTAAACATCACATAGTATTCTGCCACAGAAATGAGAACTTCTAATGTTTTTATATTTTTACAAATATGGTTTTGCTTAATTCTTTAAAAAATTAAGTCCATTCTGTACCAGTTCTTTTATTCTGCTCTTTATTAAGTGGTATTTGATACTATATCAGTAACTGTCCTTCAAATACATGATTTTAAAATATATATAATTGGTATGGATGGGGCACAATTATGACTATGTTCAATATAAGGTATTTTATAAATTTTTGCTTTTAAAAATAGCCATTTAAAATATTCTTACACAAGTCTTTGTTCATCTTATGGTTATTCAGAAAAAAATAGAAATGGAATTTGGGTCAAGGAATTTAAATAATGTTAACACAATGTGGTCTTATTTTCTGAATTTGCTATTTATACATTTGAAGGTATTTAACTCCCAGGCAATATCATTTCAATAAGAAATTGAAAAATTATCTGTTAACCTCTAAAAATATGAAAGTTTTAAAATTCTGGAATTCAGGTCCAATTTGTAAAATTCTAGAAGTGGGGAAATTAAAATATTTCATTGTCAAGCCAAGAAAAGCAGCAGTCTGGAAACACATCAGGTCCTGCATGGCTATAGACTCATCTGGTTTGAGCCAAAGTGGTGTCCCCGACTCAGTTGATTCAGCGTGTCTGACCTCAACTTCTCCCCGCTAATGGCGATTATTTCTTTACACTCTTGTCTTTCTGAAAAATGATAGGCTTCAATGTTCCTCCTGACAGATGCCTTTAAACTGCCATGGCCCTCTACTTGTGGAATAGATGGAAATAAAATATTTCTTCCGTGAAAACTTTTTAGAGCGAATCTTTGCGTCCTTAAAGTCTCTACACCTTGGTTTTGTGTATGTTTCAACTATATATTGATGTACAAGAAAGAAAAACGCATAGTCTATGGATTGAATAGAAATTAAGCACACCTGTGGGAGCAGTGCTCAAATAAAGAACGTAAACATGAGCAGAGTCCCAGAAGATGCCGCCTCCCAGCCTCCACTTCTACCACCTCGAGGTAAATCATCATCCTGAGCTCTGACAGCATAGGTTCATTTGGCCTGTGTTTGAGGTGGCTGCATGCAGTATTGTTTCGTTTGTGCCTTCTTTTATTCGACTTTACCTTGTTTCGTTGTCTTTTTTTGTGTTTAATTCTTCTCTGGTATGTGATTAAGCACACCCGGTCAATCTATGAACAATAATACGCAGCTCTTTCAGCAAGAACATAAGAAACATGAGGACACTATTTTTTTTAAAAATTTATTTATTTTACTTATTTATTTTTGGCTGCGTTGGGTCTTCGTTGCTGCGCACGGGCTTTCTTTAGTTGCGGTGAGCGGGGGCTTCTCATTGCGGTGACTTCTCTTGTTGCAGAGCACCGGCTCTAGAGCACAGGCTCAGTTGTTGTGGTTCCCGGGCTTAGTTGCTCCGCGGCATGTGGGATCTTCGTGGACCACGGCTCAAACCCGTGTCCTCTGCATTGGCAGGCAGATTCTTAAACACTGCGCCACTAGGGAAGGCCCGAGGACACTATTTTTTAATGAACCAAAATGTTGCACTATTTTCTTTTGGCACAGAGAATAATTCCTAGGTGCATATCTGCTTATCAGAGATAGTTTTGGACTGCATATATTTCCTCATAGTAGTCATTACGAGAAAGAAAATTATCCCTGCCTTATCTGAAGGAGTATCCCATTTGATATGGGCAAGACAGATTCTTTAATCAAATTTGAAATTCTTGTGGCTTCAGCTGGGTGTCCTTGCTCCCACACTTTGCTTTTGCTGCTGTGTAAGCAGAGGAGTAGAGAAATGAACTTGGAATTGGTTGGCTTGAACTTGGAGGCACCATTTTGTCATTAATTAGCTGTTTAACTTAATTAGCAAGTTACTTAACTCTTGGTATTTACTTTGCTTAATTGTAAAATAAGGGGCTGGACAAGATCAGTCCTTAAACTGGGCCTTCATCGTTCAGAACATCCAAAGTTCAAAGCAAAACTCTGTTTTCATCAGCTTCTCAGATTCTTAGGTCTGGGACCTAAGAAAGGTAAAATATAATGAGGCTAGATTGCTGGTTCTTAAATCTCAGCATGCATCAGGACCACCCAAGGAACTTAAAATTGATTATTGATCGCACCTCCCCGCCTCCACTGAGTTTCTGACTCAGTAGGTCTGGGACAAGGTCTGAGGACAACTTCTCAGTGATAATTGATTCCCCTGGTGTCAGGACCACACTGAGAACCACAGAGCCAGATGGTTACCAAGGTCCACTCCTGTGCTGACTTCTGCAGTCCATTAGGTCTTCAATAAAGGAGGTGGGTTGTATTTTGGTCACCACTGTATCTCTGATTGCCATTCAGCATAGCTTCCAGGAAGTTGGTGTTCAGGAAATGTTTGAATGAATAAATGAACAAATGTGTATTAAGAATTCCTTTTTAAAGGGTTCATCAGAAATTCATCCTAATGTGTTCCTATACCTTCTTTAAAAATTTCAGCATTGGGAACACAGCCTGACTGCTACTTGGTGAGAATTTGGATTAATGTGCTGGATAGAAATCCATCATTATTGATTGTATCATTCTCTGAAACAGAGCCAATAAAAGGTGGGGCTATAATTTATAAAATGATCTGACCCTATGATTTATTTGTTTCCAAAAGAAGCAAAAATATTTTCTCATGAGGATTGTTTAGCCAGGCACTGCAACAGTACTTTTGTGGGTGTTGACCACACAATGTTGACCAACTGTGAACCCCTCAGCCTACGGTCTCCATCGTAGAACAGACCTAAGAAAGGGAAACACTGGGCTAGATCATTAGTTTTCAAACTTTATCATGCATCAGAATCACCTGGAGGGCTTGTTAATTACAGATTGTTGACAACAGCTCCAGAGTTTCTGATGCAGTACACCTGGGCTAAGACCTGAAGATTTGCATCTCTAACAAGTTCCCAGGTCATGCTGCTCCTGCTGAACCAGTGACCACAGATTGAGAACCACTGGACTAACTGGTTTCTAAACCCTTAGGAATAGGCATGTTGAAGCAACCCAGCCTCACAGAATGGGAACTTGATTTAGACTAACTCAAAAGCTATTGAATTTCTATAATTTCTTCCCTAGCTCTCTCAAGCTCCTGTCTCCTCTGTATCCTTAAGTATTCTTAAGAGGTATGAGAGAGTTTAAAACATTTCAACTCAGACAGTCTTGACTTCTTGCAATAGAAAAAATCCTTTTGAGTAAATGCTGGAACGTTTCTTAACATTCTCTTTCCCTTTGAACAGGAAAACCCAATGGTTTTCTAAGTGTAGACCCCAGACCAACGGCATCAGCATCACTTGGGAAGCAGCTAGAAATGTAAATTGTCAGGATCCACTCCAGACCTGCTAAATCCAAAACTCTAGGGGTAGACCCAGCAATCTATTTTAACAAGCGTCCCTGGTGATTCTGACCCATGGTTAGGTTTAAGAACCACTGGCCTAACTTAAGCTTCAGGTGTCAGGTTATCTTGAAACACATCCCTAAAAGACATAAGGGTAGGAGGAAAATTAGAGCAAAGGCAGGACCAAGCTTTGGCACAAGATAAGGCGTTACTGAGATGATAGATTTCACTACGTTTTTTGAAGCCTGGATCAGAGACCGAAAAATATCTCTGGGGGCAAGCTGACCTGGAATGCTTCAGGGAGGCATTTTTTTTTGTTTTCCTTCTTCTTTGCTAATTTAAGAGAATAAAGGATGTCAATGCCCTGTAACTATATAACTCAGACCAAGCTATGGAATTGGCTGTTAGCTAATATGAACTCATTCCCAAGTGCACGGGAACACCTTCTGAAAAGTTATAGTTCTTCTAAAAACTGTTTTTTTCTCAATTTCTTATCTTCTTACTGAGCAATGAAATGAAAATGTATTTGGGGTTTTTTTTTTCTTCTTTACAGTAGCTTACCGTGGATAAGTACAGCAGCAGGTTTAGTAGGAATAAGCAGCACATTTTCTAAATACAGTAGAATCTGGAAGATGAGTATTCTCAAAATAGAGTTCTGGATAATAGAGAGGAACATAGGGGCAACAGAGTAGGGAAAGATGAATTTTGTATGTACATGCATATGGGGTCTAGATAGGAGGATTACATTTAGGCTAACTGGCTTGTAAACAAAAGATTTTAAAATTCTGATGACATATTAATACCGAGGATAAAATAACAAATGAAATTTCTGATCATTTGTCTTTCTTTTGGCTGAAACTTAAAGGTTTTCCATGGATTTTAGAGAAGCTGTTTACTTTGCCAATACAGCCTCTAGTCTTCTGTTCACATCAAAACACATCATAGCTCACGTCTGTTGATTCTGTTCACATCAATTCACATCATAGTGAATACTAAATGGTTTCTGAAATATTATGAACTGTGACAAGGGCCCATGAACTATTTACAAGTGCATTTTAAATTTCCAGATATTTGAGTTTTTCTAACATATTATTGTTGCTGCTTTCTGGTTTAATTTCATTGTGGTCAGAGAACTTGCACAGTATGATTTCACAGCTTTTACATTTATTGAGGCTTGTTTTATAGTCCCACATTTGGTCTGTCTTGAATGTACCACATGCTCTTGAAAATAATGTGTAATCTACAGGTGTTGGATGGAATGTTCTGTAAACATCAATGAGGTCATTGTGGTTGATGGTGTTCAGAGATTCTGTCTTTAATGATTTCTTTGCCCAGTAGTTGCACCAATTGCTGAGAAAGGGGTATTAAGATCAACTTTGGTTATAAACTGTCCATTTCTCTCTTTAATTTGACCTATTTTGCTTCATGTGTCTGGAAGCTCTGTTATCAGATGCATACATATTTATGATTATTATGTCTTTCTCATGAATTGGCCAATTTTTCATTGGAAAATGTCCCTCTTTACCTCTAGTAATAACCTTTGTCTTGAAGTCTGCTTTATCTGGTGGTACAGCCACTCCACCCTTTTAAGGCATACTATTTGTTGGCATATCTTTTTTCATTCATGTCCTTTTCAATCGGTGTCTTTATATTTAAAGTATGACTCTTGTTCACAACATAACTGAGTCTTGCTTTTTAAAAAATCCATCTTGATAATCTCTGCCTTTTTTAAAAAAAATTAATTATTTATTTATTTATGGCTGTGTTGGGTCTTCGTTTCTGTGCGAGGGCTTTCTCTAGTTGCGGCAAGCGGGGGCCACTCTTCATCGCGGTGCGCGGGCCTCTCACTGTCGTGGCCTTTCTTGTTGCGGAGCACAGGCTCCAGACGCGCAGGCTCAGCAATTGTGGCTCACGGGCCTAGTCGCTCCACGGCATATGGGATCTTCCCAGACCAGGGCTCGAACCCGTGTCCTCTGCATTGGCAGGCAGATTCTCAACCACTGCACCACTAGGGAAGCCCAATCTCTGCCTTTTAAATGGTGTGTTTGGTTCGTTATTGACATAGTTGGATTTAAGTCTACAATTTTGGAATATTTTTCCTATTTGTCCCCTCTGTTTTTAGTCCTCTTTCTATCTTTTCCTGCCTATTTTTAGAATTAATTGAATATTTTTTAGAATTCCATTTTAATTTATCTATTGCCTTCTAGCTGTACCTCTTTATATTTTTAGTGATGGTGCTAGGCGTTAAAATGGACAATCTTAAATTTTCAGTTTAGAGGTACTATTGTTATACTTTGCATAAAATATGAATACCTCATAACTGTATAGGTCTATCTACCATCTCCTCCATTCTTTGTGTAATTGTTATCATATATATGACAACTATAAATACTATACACTGCAGAATACAATATTATCACTTTCTGTTTTCAACAGTTCTGAGTATTTTTTTTTAAACATCTTTATTGAAGTATAATTGCTTTACAATGGTGTGTTAGCTTCTGCTTTATAACAAAGTGAATCAGTTATACATATACATATGTTCCCATATCTCTTCCCTCTTGCATCTCCCTCCCTCCCACCCACCCTCCCTATCCCACCACTCTAGGTGGTCACAAAGCACCGAGCTGATCTCCCTGTGCTATGCGGCTGCTTCCCACTAGCTATCTATTTTACATTTGGTAGTGTATATATGTCCATGACACTCTCTCACCCTGTCACATCTCACCCCTCCCCCTCCCCATATTGAGTATTTTTTAATGAAAGAAAAACTTGTTTTATGCCTACGCATTGGTTTGCCATTTCTGGCGCTCCTCTTCTTTCGTGAATATCTTGAGTTTTCATCTGGTACCATGTCTCTTCATTATAAAACAAAATCCCAAATCCTGTTTTTACAATTTGTAGAGGTATAGATCTGCCCACATTCTTCATTATGAAAGAATATTTTCACGGAATATAGTGTTCTGGGCTTGCAGTTTTTAACTCTCAGTGCTGAAAGATCTTGTTCCACTGTATGACTCCATTTTTTCCAATGAGTGAGGAAGGTGGTTGGGGAGGGGTGGGGAATTCAAGTCATTGTCCCGGAACTTCCCCGAAGCTAAAAGGTACACATAGACATAGATATTATTAGATAGCACACATATCACACTTCTGAAAAAAGGGGAGTGGGATCCACTCACCAGGTGCTCTTCTCTTCCTCCAAGTGTCAACTCCTCCCATTGCTTGTGCCCCCACCAGTATCTGCCTGATTTTTTGTCACTCTCCAATGCCTTCAAGTAATTATTTTTCCTAATGTGTTTAGAGTTTATATTTGTTATCTATGGGGAGTTCAGTCTTACAGAAATTCGCCGTTATCAGAAGCAGGACCTTGAACAATGGATTCTTTAGGGATCTTATTGACCAGCCCATCACTCCAGCTTGCAGCTGTAGTCACACAACACCCACACCTATCCTTGTTCATTTACATACTTATTAGACAGATGTAAGCTTTTTTCGACTCAGCTACATTTGTCTTTTAAACACCCTGGCAAAAGTCTGTAGCCTCCACATTTGGAGAGCTAATTTAAGGAACAATTTATCATTGTTGCTGTTAATGGCTTAAAGTGGGGTTCAGTTTGCCCCGAAAGTCAAGAGAGATCTAGGAGATAACAAAGGAGAGCGTGTTTCTGCTATGAACTTGGCATCTGACGCTACCACACTCAAACAATAATTCACATCCTACTCTGTGCTATATCCTAGGCAGAGATATGTATGAAAGTCGGTTAACTCACATTCAGCTTGATTGATCACAGCTCCAAAGAGAAGGCTCTGGTTCCAGAAATCCTCCTTCATCTTAGATTACCGTCTCTGTCAGGTATTAGTTACTTTGGCAGAAGTAAGAAAAATCTAATATTTTGTAAAAATCATTGTAGCTTCCGTAGGAAACAAAAATCTCTATTGCAACTTAATCAGGGCTTCCCTGGTGGCGCAGTGGTTAAGAATCCGCCTGCCAATGCAGGGGACACGGGTTCGAGCCCTGGGTCGGGAAGATCCCACATGCAGCGGAGCAACTAAGCCCGTGCGCCACAACTGCTGAGCCTGCGCTCTAGAGCCCGCGAGCCACAACTACTGAAGCCCGCGTGCCTAGAGCCCATGCTCTGCAACAAGAGAAGCCACTGCAATGAGAGGCCCACGCACTGCAGTGAAGACCCAATTTAGCCAAAAATAAATAAGATAAATTTATTAAAAAAAAAAAAAAAAAACTTAATCAGGGGGACTTCCTGGGTGGTCCAGTGGTGAAGACTCTGTGCTGCCAACGCAGGGGGTGCGGGTTCGATTCCTGGTCAGGGGACTAAGATCCCACAGGCTGTGCTGTGTGGCCAAAAAATAAAAATAAAAAATAGAAAAGCAACTTAATCAGGAAGGCAGGTATACTCGCCACCATAAATAATAATAATAATCAGGGACTGGAAATTGATGGTGTCATGGGAAGAGAGAATTCCTTTTGGTCATAATTTATATCACAAAATTAATATCAGTGAATGAGCATCAATATCACACCTGGGGTGGGGTGCAGTTATCAGGTCTCTGATAGTTTTGTATCATTAAAGGCACCTTTAAAACCTAGTATAACTTCTTATGTTCTAGTTGACAGAAAAAAACAAAAAATTACAAATATTGGCATATTTCCTGGTAATTTTAGTATCACCTCTACTGGCAGCTTGTTGAAAGCACTTAAAAATAATGATGATAAACCACTTCAGAAATAGATTGTGGGTTTCATTACATCCCAGAACTTCTTCAGTGCACTATGATATCAAGATAAAAGGATACCAAAATCTGTACTGGTTAGAGTTCTACCAGGGAAATAGAACCAGTAGGATATATATATATCTATAGATACAGATATAGACACCAAAACACACATATATACATACATGGGGACATATACACTATTTTGCATGGAAGCTACATGGAATAACAAAATTATATTATTTAATCCCATTTTAAAGTGCTGAAAATATGACTTCAGTTTGTCTTCAGATTAAAATAAAATCTCCAAAAATGACAACGAAAATCTCTAAAATGGATATTATAAACTTTTCATTCTTAAACATATTCTGCAAAACTATTCTATGTTTGAAGTCTGCAGTAAATGGTTTTGGAGACATTTAGTCTCCAAGTGCATCAGATTGGGATTCAAAAGACCATGGTCTCAATTTTTTTTTAATTAAAAAAAAGAGAGACCATGATCGCTCTGTTCTTCATTCTTGTCTTCTCTTGATGGGTTTCTTCTTGCCAGATCAGAGGGTTAGACATGATGACCTCTAAGAACACAGATCTTTCTAAGTGTCCGTGATTCTATAATTCCATACATAGGAGCTGAGACTTGGAGCTGCTCTAGAACTGCCTTCTGATCTCTTTGAGCCCTATCGATATGCTCTCAGGATACCCTAAAAGAATGGTTGTAAAAAGATAATTTAATATTTGCCAATGCCACAAATCACAATTTTTTTTACATGCTCAATCAAATTCATAAAAGCCACTGATAAATTCCTCTACCACACTGTGGTTAAAAATAATCATTTAAGTCTAATGTTAATTCCTGAAGTTGTTTTAGTTAGATGAAGTCCAAAGACTTATTTATTTTTTTCCCCTTGTGTATATAAACAAGTTATTTTCCATATACAATGACCAACAAAGTTTCAAGCAAATAAACTCCCAGGACGTTTTTATGATTTGTGTATTGTTTTAAATGTGGGGAAAATATTCTTGTTCTTAAAAATCATGCTGAAAATAAAGAATGATTCTAATGGTAAAAGATTTGCTAGTTACTAAATGAATACAGTAGATGTCTCTAAAGACTGGACTGCAAAATATGTTAGAAATGTGTACACTCAGGAAAATTACATAGAACTCATGAAAGAATGTACTGCTTCTGGAAAAAAAAAAAAAAAAAAAAAAAAATAGAAGCCTGCTGGCAAGGGCTTTCCAAAGAGTGGTATCAAGGTAGCTCAGGCAGGTAGCTACAGTGAGACAGCCCCACTCCCATGGGAAATGTATGTGCCATTGTCAATATCAGAGTACCCTACTAGCATCTCACTTTTGCCCTGGGGGCCATTCTTCTTTCCTTCGGACATATTTTCATAATGGAAAAATGAAGAGGAAAGGGAACTCGGGGTATAGAGAATGGAAGGGATGGGAAAAGGAAGAATTGAGGCTGATTTAATGAAATGCCTGTTCCAGTGACCCACTTCCTATTTGTCCATCTCTGTTAGGAGTTGGCCTCAGAACAGGATACTGTTTCAAAAAAATTAACTGCCCATTTCCCAAGAAATATGGAGTAGTTTAGATAACTCACCGTACCTTTCAGTTTTTAAAAACTCAGGTAATAAACTTGATTTGTCCAATACAATAGCCAACTAAAGAATATGGCCTCTTAGTGTCCATTTGGGAAGGCAGCTATGCTCTCTAGAATACCACTGACGCTGCACATACTGGTGTCTGTTTTGGATGAATTGGGTTTTCTTATCTTCACTTTATAAACACTGATAAAGAATTTAAAAAGTAATACACATTGTGCTAAAGATCCAATTTTTGAAACTGGATTGGAATGTTTAGAGGCGGTGCTGGCCCTCAGAATTGCAGAACCCAGAGTGAATTAAATGTGACTTCATGCCTTACTTAAAAAAAAATTGATCTCTTACGGGCCATCTTTCGGCAGGATTTTAGCAGAAAGTGCTGTAAGACATGGACACACACACACACACAGCTCTGAGGTTATT
This sequence comes from Eubalaena glacialis, assembly GCF_028564815.1. Lineage (NCBI taxonomy): Eukaryota > Metazoa > Chordata > Mammalia > Artiodactyla > Balaenidae > Eubalaena > Eubalaena glacialis. The sequence goes on along the minus strand of NC_083723.1, from coordinate 58,124,775 downwards.
ATCTTGGAAGGTAAATGAGGGATAAGATGAAAAAGCAATCACAGAATCCAGCCCAGGAGAATGAAGGGAGACAGAATAATATTCTTAATTCTACATGGAAGCAGAAGCAAGCCACAGGCAATTTGGGCACTGAACCAAATAGGAAAGAGGATAATCAGAGAAAGCCTTAAAGATCAATATTTAATTAAAGAGCATAAGAGTATTGCAGTTAGGAAACATTTTTCATATCAATTTGGTCTGATAGTTCCAGACTTATCTCAGAGCAATACAGGTTCAAGATGAGTTTATTCCAGTCAAATTTATAGAAACTTAAATTAGCTTAAGCAGTGTTGAAGAAGAGCTAAAACTTACTGCTTAGAGTCACTGATTGGGCTTAAGTATTGATGTTTCCTTGAATCTTTCTCTAGGTGTCTATCTTATTCAAAATTAATTTTTTAGTATTTCTGTTATAGTGAATGGCCTTCTAATCTATATCTTAGGTAGTCACACATAGGAGAAACGGAGCTCTTTATTATAAGGCAGCTAAGGCAACACCATTCACCTAGGGTTTCAATCACCTTTAGGCCAGTAACCAGAGGCACAGGCTTGAGTAGTGCTGGCCTCAAAAACACACCTAGGGCTTCCCTGGTGGCGCAGTGGTTGAGAATCTGCCTGCCAATGCAGGGCACACGGGTTCAAGCCCTGGTCTGGGAAGATCCCACATGCCACGGAGCAACTAGGCTCGTGAGCCACAACTACTGAGCCTGCGGGTCTGGAGCCTGTGCTCCGCAACAAGAGAGGCCGCGATAATGAGAGGCCCACGCACTGCGATGAAGAGTGGCCCCCACTTGCCGAAACTAGAGAAAGCCCTCGCACAGAAACGAAGACCCAACACAGCCATAAATAAAAAAAAAAAAAAAAAAAAAGTGCATGAAGATCTGAGAAATTATGAGTATGTCAAAAAAAAAAAAAAAAAACACACACCTAAAAGCAACACTAGAGACAACAGGTGCAGATCCCACAAAGGAGATGAGTGAAAGCTGCTTATAAACCATTGTTGTATTAATTTCCTATTGGCAGACAAATCACCACATGTGTAGTAGCTTAAAACCACTGTCTGGTGGTCAGAGTCTAGAATGGGTCAGCAGACCTGTGTTCTTGTGTAGGCTCTAGGGAAGAATCCAGATCCTTGCCTTTTTCAGCTTCTAGACACTGCCTGCCTTCCTGGGCCTGTGGCTCCTTCCTCCATACTCAAAGGCAGCAGCATAGCCTGCTCTGTGTATGCCTACTCTCCCTCTTATAGGACTCTTGTGATTACATTACACCTGGATAATCGAGGAAAATCTCCCCATATCAGAATCCCTAATTCAATTACATCTGCAAAACTCCTTTGTCATGTAAGTAACATATTCACAGGTTCTGGAGACGAGGATGTGGATATCTTGCAGGGGTATGTGTGTGGGGTAATTATTCAACCTACTACAGTTGTCAAAATGTCAATCAGAATATAAGGAAGCTTGGTTACAATGCTCATTCACGATGAACTAAGAGAAAAAAGAAATTATTAGCTCAGGATACTTTAATTCAGCCTTGATTAAGTCAAAGGGGAAAAAAAGTCCCTATTTGAAGATCCTTAAGTGAAACAGAAGAAAAAATAGAAAGATGCTGAAGCAAGTGATGCATGAATTCACGTCACTAGATTAGTCATTACTATATGTTTAGAGAGAAAGGAAGAAAGATAGAGGACAATATTTAGCTTTTATTTACCATAAAAAGTAAGTTAAATCTACGTTTAGTCTGTTCCTTATCATCCTAAAGTGAATATCTTTGTACTAAAAGGGGAAGGAAATTTCCCCTAATATTTCAATTTTCTTATTTTTTATATTCATATTTTATATTTGTTTTATTAGAGATGCCCTAAGCACTGTTGACCTTAGAATTGTTTTGTTTTATGGAAAATGGTGTTTGTGAAAATATTTGCTTTGGAGAACAGTTTGTTCACTTAAAGTTGTAGACAATGTTTTTAGGAGGGTGAATTTATTCACCAGCCTCCTGATAACTGCTATGACTTCACTGATCTTGCAAAAGCAACTCAGCCAAAAAAATAAATAAAAAAAATAAAGAAATGACAAGAAAAATTGAAATCTAAATTAGAAGACTATATCTCATGGACTTTTTATTTGTGAAAGTTGATTTTGCAAGTAAACACTTTTTTGATTTTAAAAACAGTTCATTTTCATTTTTAAAAAGTTATTTTTTAACAACTTAAAATTCTTTATTCCTCAGTAACACAGTATTTTTGAGTCTTCTGAATCTTCTATCAACTTTTTTGATAGTGTGCTATTGAATCTTGAACATAAATCTCCAGTTATCCCAGCATCTCTGTTCTTTTATTATATATTTGAAAATTTTCATAATTAAAAGTGAAGAGATTTTAACTGTTCTTGCAACTATTCTAAAATATATATTTGAAATTATATTTTGGATCTGATGGCACTTCACTTCTTTCATTGCCAAATGAAATATTGAAAGTTCTGTGATAATGCAAATGGATTTCAAATCCATACAAATTTTGGAAATATCAAGTATTTCAAAACAATATTGAAGCATTTATTTATGCCATGGATTTTAGTGCAGTAACACTTTGGCTAAACTAAACTTAATAGTGAATACCATCAGCCATAAATGGAAGGCAGACCCAAAACATAGGGTATCTCAAAAGTCTAAGATGTTCTTAAGTTTCAATAATCTCAGAAGTATAAATGCTTCAAAATAAAAAAAAATTGAAAATGTAAATCATTTACATTTACCACATCATTCAGTTTTGAGAAACTTTGAATAATAAATTTTTTATTGTGGTAAAAATCCCATAACATAAAATTTATCATGTTAACCATTTCTTAATGTACAGTTAAGTAGTAGTAAGTGTATTCACATAGTTGTGCAACCAATTTCCAGGACTTTTTCATCTTGCCAAAACTGAAACTCTATAAACAACATTAAACAACATTAACAACAAGTGCCCATTTCCTCTTTTCCACCGTCCCTGACAACCACCCTTCCACTTTCTATTTCGATGAATTTGACTACTCTAGATATCTCATAGTAAGGAAATAATTCAGTATTTGTCTTTTTGTGATTGGTTTATTTCACTTAGCATAATGTCCTTGAGGTTCATCCACACTGTAGCATGTATCAGAATTTCCTTCCTTTTCAAGGCAGAATAATATTCTATAATATGTATATACCACATTTTGTTTATCAACTCATCCATCGACGGACATCTGAGTTGCTTCTGCCTTTTGGTTATCGTCAATAATGCTGCTATGAACATTAAAGTATGAATATATTTTCGAGACCCTGCTCTCAATTCTTTTGGATATATATCTAGAAGCAAAATTGCTGAATCATATAGCCATTCTATTTTTAATCTTTTGAGGAACCACCATACTGTTGTCTATAGTGGCTGCACCATTTTGCATTCCCACCAACAGGGCACAAGTGTTCTAATTACTCCACATCCTTGCCAACACTGGTTATTTTCTATTTTTTTTTGATAGTATTAGCCATCCTAATGTGTATGAGGTGATGATATCTCATTGTGGTTTTGATTTTGCTTCTTCCTAATGATTAGTGATGTTGAGCATCTTTTCATATGTTTGTTGGTCAAATAATACATTTTTAATTTAATTTTTTGTTTTAGTCAGTGTCTGCCATCTTCAGAGTGACTAAAAAAAATTAATTTTTCAAATATTTCAAAACTAAATGAGTAAAGATAAATAGTCTTCCAAATCATGCTCACTTTATAAATTTGTAACGTCTATACTACTGAAGATATTAAAACTTAAAACTGAACGAAGAATTTTGGGATCCTGTGAATGTAAAACAGAGATCAGGTTTGCTGTTCGAAGCTGTACTTGGGCAGAGCCCCCATTATGCCTCTGGGTGTCACCTGAAACTATTTGACTTGCTTCCACCTGGGATACAACTCCTATAGCTCCTCCCTGGGAAGCTTGTCCATGATGGGCAGTGTCACCCTCGGTAGCTCATTGTTTGGGAGAACCACGGACACGTCCTTAAACTCCTCTTGCTTCAGGAGCCCCTAAGTCAGCTGGACAGGGCTGGATGTCACCAGTGAGGAGTCAAACACCCCCAGAGCCTGCTTGGTCACCAAGGAGCTACAGATGTCCTGTTGCATTAGATAACTGAGTCTTCTTTCTTTCTGCGTGATTATTACTTAGCTCTTAAAATGTTGTATCAACCTAATTGTTCTCCTGCAAGCTGGTATAACTTTTTGAGCTTCATATTTCTCTGGACTTTTGAGTATTCAAAATATTTCTAGCATCATCTTGGCTTTTGATCTCATCAGAGAATGCATTAGCTGGCAGCTTTCTCTAAAGGCTAACAGATACAAACCCAAAGAAGGAAAGTCATAATCATATTTTAAATGTACCCTGAGTGTCAATGAGCCCAAATCTGTAAAATGTTACTTGCTATTCCTTGTAAATGATTTGATACCCTGAGTAGTACATAAATAATTGAATAGTGACTTTTAATTAAGGCTCTGAAGTGAAAGCTGCTTTATGCAAAATTAAATGCTTTTTAATAGCTAATTGAGAAAACACTTTTCAACACTAAAAGTTCCATACCAGGAAACTGAGCAAATTACCAATTTGATTTGGTAAGGTGTTCTCAGATGACACTTAGGATTCTGTTTCTTTTTGTAAATGAATGTTCCTTTTTGTTCACAAAGCTCAGAATTTTATTTCAATATGGCCAATACTTCAAACATAGACCATGTAATGTATTAAATAATATATTAATGTGAAAAATCAATATATCCTATGACTACTTAGGAACTAAATAATATGTTTCATATCTTTATCTAAGTTTTACAGATAGGAAAGGTAACTAAGCATTATGTATTGAATTGTGCCCCCCCATTCATATGTTGGTGTCTTAATCCCCAATACCTTAGAATACGACCTTATCTGAAATAGGATCATTGCAGATGTAATTAGTTAAGATGAGGTCATTCTGGAGTAGGATAGGCTCCTAATCCAATATGAGTGGTGTCCTTATTAGAAGGGGAATATTGGATACAGAGACGCACACAGAGGGATGCCACGAATGCCAAAGGTTGCCAGCAAACCACCAGAAGCTGAAAGAGTGGCATGGAACAGATTGCCCTGTGCGGCTCTCAGCAGAAACCAACCCTACTGACATTGATTTCAGACTTCCAGCCTACATAACTGTGAGACAATAAATTTCTATTGTGTAAGCCACCCTGCTTGTGGTACTTTGTCATGGCAGCCCTAGCCAAATGTTATGAACTGAATGCTTGTATCCCTCAAAATTCATATGTTGAAGCCGTAATCTCCATTGCGAGGGTATTTGGAAATAGGGCCTTTGGGAGGTCATTAGGTTTAGATGAGATCATTATGATGGGGCCCTGAGTTGGAATTAATGTCCTTATAAAAAGAGCCATCAGAGAGCTTACAGTCTCTCGTTCTATCTCTCTGCCCTATGAGGACACAGCATGAAGGTAGCCATCAGCAAGGCAGGAAGAAATTCCTTCACCAGAACCCAGTGATGCTTGGCACCCTGATCTTGGACTTCCCAGCCTCAGATCTGTGAAAAAATAAATATCTGTTTTTTAAGCCACCCAGTCTATGGCATTTTGCTATAGCAGCCTGGGCTAAGACACCAACTAATATACTAGGTAACACACATGGAACTCCAAGTTGAGTATGGAGCACAAACAGCTCTGCTGAGTGTCTGAAATCAAGTTGACATAAAAATTTCTTTTAAAACATTGAAGATAATTATAATTAAATGCCAAATTTGTGAGCATCCTAACATTGATCAGAAATTGTTTTTAGAGACAGATGAATAAAGCAAGTACTTTTAAATATGAGTGTAATACTGTGTTCTAAAGTGCTTCAGTACTGGGAATCTTGCCACTCAAAGCTAATTTAAACATTTGCTGAATTAAAACACATAGTAATCAAATAACTACACAGGCTTCTGTAAATGTGAGTAAGCAAATATAATTGTCATTTCAGTAATTATACTTATTCCCTAAGGCCAAATAATCAATTTTCGTTTTATCTTCAAAACAACCCTGTAGGGTAAAACTATTAATAGTCTGACTTTACAGCTGATGAACCAGATTAGCAAAGCTAAGTTACTCATCCAAATTTTTACAGATAATAAGCCATGTGTGACTTTTAGGTGTGGATATTTAAATGCTATAACACCCTTAAAGAATATGCATAAATTTCAAAATACAAATTTTAATAAGTTTATTTTACAAGTCTATCATTATTTTTATAAAAAACTTAAAAATGAAAATTATCCTTAGAATTTCTATATCTGAGAGGCTGGCTCTTTGAAGTATGTAGTCATTTTAAAGTTGACCCTTGGACAACGTGGGCTTGAATTGCATAGGCGCACTTATATCTGGATTCTTTTCAATAAATATAGTACTTGTATTTTCATTGTACAGTTCTTGAAACAGAGTGTGGGGGGAAAACCCTGTGTTGGGTTAGAGATCACAATATGTGGGATCCAAAAGCACTAGAATTTGAGTCCTGATCCTATTCAAACTGTTTTAGCTTCCTGCCCTTGGGTGAATCATTGATTAATTTCTTTGTTTTTGAGACAGAGATAATACTTGGATTTTTGATTTCACAGGGGGTTGGCACTTCTAACCCCTGCATTGTTCAAGGGTCAACTGTATATTTAAATATATTATCTCAATGAGGTTTTTTTTTCTTAAGTAGACAACTAAAGAAGAATTTCTAACTCATTGGTGGGATTCTTATTTATTTATTTTTTTGATTCTTTAACAGACTTTTAGTTAGGATTTTATCCTTAACTTTTCTATCTAGTGTTTTGAGAATTATGTAGAATGGAATAAATTGTGTTTTGCAAGTGTAAGTTGCTATTTATTATGACTGATACACTAGAATATCAGTGCCATCTTAAAGGTCTCTAATCTTATGTTCTAAGATCTGTTGGCTTTCCTTACCAAATGCATCAAAACAAACTATTCTGCTCTTATTTGTCAAACGTTTTACCATAATTATTACTTTTCCACAAATATTTCCCAACTTTCCTTTACTGTAGTTATTGTAGTCCCTATTAAAAAAGTTTATTAACTTCTCATAGGGTTGCTGTCACCGTTGAGTGAGATGAAATTTATTTCATAATACAGGTCCTCTCATACGCAAGATTATGCAAATTACCCAGCTTCTCACCAAATTTTAGTCACAATTATATGAGATAATCAATATAGTATGCTTAACACATTGTCAGCACATAGTGAGCCCTCATTACATATTAGTTGTTAATAATAATGTTAATAACAGGATGAGACTCTTTTAATAATAGAGATTTATGTTGTAATAATGGGTTATGATCATGTACATACTGATAATAGTTCATTTTAAATGTTAAAAAAAGGAACGGGAATAAATCTTTTGCTTATGTTCAATAAATTTAAAAAAATTAAAATTTTTTAATTAAAAAAATTAAAAAAAAAAATAATTTCTTCTTTTTCTTTATACTTTTACCTATTTATCAGTAGGGATACCCCAGGAGGTTAAGCCAGGAGACCCAGCTTGCTACTGGGGACCTTGGAGGAATAATGGTGCCTGCACTGGCGTTGCACTTGGTGCCTACCAGTGCTTTATGACCTGAGTCTCATTCTCTAGGACTCCCCCTGGAACTAGAAAATGGTTTCCAAATTGTGGATGACTCTATTTGTCCACTGCCCTAAGACTGCTTCTTTTGCAGTATTTGCTGAGTGGAGGTGCTAAATAACTTGAAAAGTGCAACTCCTTGTGCAGAAAAATGAGTTCATGGTATCAGATGCCTGGAAGGATGAGGGTTTTGGGTACTTCTGCTGGGTAATGCCTTTGGAAGTCCTCAGAAATTTCCTTGGTGAGTCCTAGAACCTAGTTAACTGTATCAGTGCCAAGCGGCTGAAGGAAATTATGTCTGTGCTGTCTTTCTTCACAGTTCTAGGTACTATGATCTCATTTTTTTTAATTTTTTGACTGATGACTGTAAAAAAGTAGATTGTTTTTCGATTGGTAATTAGATGATTGGATGACTGCCAAAAAAGAGTAGATTGCTCTTTGATGTTTTTAATATCTGGTATATATTTTTGGGCCAGAACAAGACTAGCAGAAGCATTTTATTATATATTTCTGTGAGTAACCTCTGAAGCAGAAAAGATTCAACTATTCAAATTAAATAGAAACTTTAAATAGCTAATATAATAGTGGAGGAACTTTAGAAATGTCCATGTAGTAAAAGGTAAAGACAATTCTGGACCATTCTAAGAAAGATCTTAAGCATTTCAGCAAGAGTGTGTCGTAAACAAATTTATGTGGAGCATGAATTGTATGAGAAAAAAGAGTGGAAGAAGGAAAACTGGCTCAGAGACCATCCTGGTAATTCAGGTGCAAAATGAGTGTTGTGTGCATGTGTGTGTGTGTGTGTGTGTGTGTGTGTGTGTGTAATATGAGATGTGCAGGACCTACTCTGAAGCCATTGAATCAAACTGTGTGGAAGTGAGGCCAAGAAATCCATCCATATTTTTTAAAACTTCCTCAAATGATTTCAAGGGCAACCAGGAGTAAACTTCCTGGCTGAGATGAGGAAAAAGCTAAAATTAAATTGTTGCTTTGTGCCCTATCTCCAAATTTTATCTTGTTCTTATGAATCTTTGTGCTGACATTGCTACTGAAGCAACCTTGGGTCCACTTGCCTGCTGTGCAGCAAAGCCAATTGACTGACAGCAGGCTGTGGTGAAGGAAAGTACAGTATTTATTTGCAGTGTGCTAAGGAGTACGGGCAGCTCGTCTTCCAAAGACCCAAACTCCTCGATGGCTTTCAGGGAAGGATTTTAAAAGCAGTGTTTGGGGTGAGGGCTACAGGGTGTGTGGCTTTCTTCTGATTGGTTGGCAGTGGGATAACAGGGTGATGTTTGAGGAGTCTTAATCAACCTTCTGGTCCCCACCAAGGGTCTTAATTTCCTGCAGAACAACTCAAATATGTGTGTCAGATTGTTATGCATTTCCTTTGAGGAGGAACTAGGAATGTTTATAACTAAACTATTGTCATTACTTTTCTTCTTTAACTGCTTTTCCTTTGTTTCTGCAGTCCCGCTCTTCCCTAATTAGTAACTGCTTGAGTCTGCTCTTTGGAACTCAGGGAAGGCCTCGGAGACTAAAGCCTTTTTCTACAAACAAGAAATGGTGGACATGGAGAGGCTTTTGTACCCAGGAGGGCCCCTCAGGGTCCTGCTCAGTTTCAACCCCCCCCCTTTTTCTTTGATACTCCTCAATCCTGAGGGCAACAAGGGCGGGACAAGAAAGGGAATAAAGTTTTGGTTAGAGAGGTTCATCGTATACTCGGCAGAGGAACTCGGTTTTAGGGGGACTCAGTTTCAATATCACTTAACTGATGATGGACTTCCCTTCCTCACAGACCCTTCCTTTTGTCTATATAGCCCTGTACCCTGTTCTTGCTCTTCCTTATTGCCTAGATGAAATCTCTTGGGGTTGAACAAGAACAACAAAATTTTACAATGAAAAAAAATCTAAAAGATATCATCAATGGAACAACTTGAAAGTTTAGGGATCTTCTGAATAACTAATAGTCAGAGGTCCCTAATAGTTACAGAATGAATGACCCTGGATGACATTACCAAACAAAAAGGATCATGTGGAAAAGAACAATGTTATTGCAATTCTGTGTAACATCTCTTTTCAAATGTAAACATATCAGATGCTGGATAACCTTTTACTCATTCTAAAGAAGAGATGGATGGCCTCAGACCTTGACAGGGCTTCACCTCATCACCCTGGTTCTTTAGTCACTGTCAGGGCAACCAAAAGCATCATTTCCCACCTGGGGAGTTGCTGTGGGCTGGCCTTTCAGAGGCCTCCTCTAAAAAGTTAAGTATAAATAACAAGTGCTGGAAAGTCTTTAATCCGTGAATTAGCATTTCAAAGATCAAAGATAATAGACCTCTGAAGTCTCTCTCTGTACCAAAGAGCTGTCACCACGCTAATAGTTCAGAGGCTCCTGGTCTCTCTGTTTCCTTCCTGTCTCTTTCTCTACCTGTTCTCTCTCTCTCTCTCTCTTTTTCTCTCTCTCCCCTCAAACCCTTACAGTTTTAGGAATATGTTCTTTGCTTCCTTTCCTTTGGTGGTAATTCTACGATTGTCTGTCTTTCTCTATTTTCTGTGCTCATCCAGCTGTCCTTCCTCCTGTACCTCTCATGAAGCAAATATTTTTTGAGCTTCCACTTTGTATTAGGCTCTGTGCTAAATTCTGGATATTCAACAGAAAATAAAACAAACATGATCCTTGCCCTCATATGTATATATGATGCTTGCATTTTCTCTTTCCTTCAGTCTACTTTCTCTTGCTCTTTTTCTTTCTACTTCTTTGACCTCCGTTAATTGGCTATAATGCAGAATGAAAAAAAAATTTAATGCAACTTATATGTATATATTGCTAATCTCTCTCCTCCCACTGCCCTACGTTTTGATGTTTTTTTCACTTAAAAATCAAAGTAAAACAATAACTGAAGCTAACCAAGCAGAGTCTGGGATATTATCCAGTATTCAAACACATTAATAATTCTCAGTAAAATGTATCAAGATTTATTTATATCAAGTGGAGTAAATGAAGGTTAAATTGATACTTAGTCTCATGACATTTTAGGTCAAATTTTGCTACTAAAAGAATCTCAGCATCAGACTTATAAAAAACTTTGCTAATTTCAGAGCTTCCTTATTTTAGAAAAAGGACGAAGGATTTCAGACCTGCTTAGCATATGCCTGGCACATAGTAGGTAGTCTTAGAAATATGTGCTGAATGAAATTTCACCCACTTTATTGTTAAAATATGTGCATCATGTAAGGACAAGTATAACTCAAAATTAAGAGGTTTGATTCTCCCTGTTGACAATAAGGGAAGAGTTTTCCTCTCCCTCTTTTTCTTGGAGGATTTATTTTAGAAAACTTATAATTGGAAGTACTTTCTTCTGTTTTTGAAATGTACATAAATCCTTTTGAGGATGACATTGGCATTTGGTCAGCTTTGTGACCCAAGAATGTGTTTCTCAAGAACCTGGGAGCCATCTCTCTGAATACGAACATCAAGGGAGATAGCACCCCTCTCTCCCAGTTTCTGGGGGATGGTAGTACACTAATTTAGGTGGGTGCTTTGTTCTAAGTTGCAAAACTACCTCCTGTCATAAAGATCTGAGAATTTTGGTTTTTTTCTTGGTAAAGCCAGCTAGCTAATATAGATGGTTACCTAATTACCAGGTAAAGTAAGGATGAACTACGTGTGTGTGACAAATGGTGCTGTCAAGTCCTCTTACTTGCGGACTAGTTATTAGTTATTTTTTGAACATGTATAAGGTGAGTTGTATCTGCTTGGCTATACAAAAGCATAAGATTCCTCTCTGTTCTTGCAGCCTCTTAGAGGGATTTAATGTTTATGCAATTTAAAAAAAAAGTGTTTCTTTCTCTACTGTCTTCGTGGAGAGGATTTCTGGGTTGGGAGATGATTTTGTTTTTAATTCTATTTCCCCAACGATTTACACCATGATGTAGTAGCCACATTTTAAAGATAACGTTCAGCTAATTTTAACTCCTTCTTACTGAAATTTTTGTTTGCTAGTGATAAATTTCAGTTAATGTTAAATTAGCCTTTTGTGTAAATCATGGGCAGTTGGTAGGTGTCACTTGTAAAAGTAATATGTGTACTTCTTAAATATTGCGGCCTGAGACGGAGATTGCTGAGGTAGGGGATGGTCTATTGATATCTGAGGAATTTGAAAGAAGAAAAGTTAAGAAGGAAATCTTCTAAAGTCAATGGCAAAAGCTAAAAAGAGAAAAGAAGTGTGTCTGAGCTGAGCGAGTTTGAGAGATTATTTTACTCAGTGGGTGTGATGGTTAATTTTATGTGTCAAATTGACTACTCTAAGGGATGCCCAGATAGCTGGTAAAACACCATTTCTGGGCATGTCTGTGAAGATGTAAAGAAGGTCACCCTCACCAATGTGGGTGGGTGCCATCCAATTGCTTGAGGGCCTGTGTAGAGCAAAAAGGCAGAGGAAGGTCGAGTTTGCTCTCTTTGCTTGAGCTCAGACATCCTTCTCCTGCCCTTGGACATCAGTGCTCCTGGTTCTCTGGCTTTCAGATTGAGACCTGGACTTAAATCACTGGCCCCCCAGGTCAGTGGACTCAGGGTCTTTGGACTCAGACTTACACTACTGGTTCCCCTGGTTCTCAGGCCGTCAGACTTGAATTAAATTACACAACTGTTTTCCCTGGTTCTCCAGCTTTCAGACAGCAAATGATGAGGCTTCTCAGCCTCCATAATTTTGTAAGCCAATTCCTGTAAATAAATTCCCAATGCCTCTCTCTCTCTTTTTGTCCTGTTGCTTCTGTTTCTCTGGAGAACCCTAACACAATGGGACTCACTACAGTGTTCCTGTAGAGTTATTCATTTTAACTCATTTAGGATCACAGACATGTGTGCTCTCATGTAAACTTAGTTTTATCCAGACTTTTGAATGACGTTTCATTGGTCACCTCTGCATATTTTTGAAATAATTGTGTACATTGTAGATCTGCAGGTATTTTTGGAATTTAGGTATTTAATCTGTTAAAATATCTTTGGCTGCACATAATAAATACCTGATTCAATGGCCTTATGAAGACATATGTTAGCTCCTGTGCAAGTTTAGAGGAAGGACAGGGCTTCATGATTGGCTAAGCCCAGTGGCTCTCATTTCATTTCTCTTTTATTCTATTGGTTGTGCCTTCATTGTGTTATCATCATCCCTAGACTGGTTCCTCTTATCATGGCATGTGCCATGCTTTAAAACTGCCTACTATGAGAAGCAACTTTTGCCCCGGTATTTCAACTAAGACTCCTGAGATTCTCCTTTATCAGACCACTTTGTTCGCATATATACACCTGAAGCAAAGCCTGTGGTCAAGGAAGGCCACTAAACTAGCTAAGAACCAGCCTTGTAGATAGAGTGAGATTCCCCTTCCTCTGCATTACATGTGTTACTGGGAAACAGTGTATACTTTCAGCACGGGAGAAGATAGCTGGAGTAAATGGGTACTGGGTAGGTACCAGGGCACAGTGTGGTGAATAGGCCAAGACGTGTCTGTTACATAAAATTTTACAAGGTTGGGCTTCCCTGGTGGCGCAGTGGTTGAGAATCTGCCTGCCAATGCAGGGGCCACGGGTTCGAGCCCTGGTCTGGGAAGATCCCGCATGCCGCGGAGCAACTAGGCCCGTGAGCCACAACTACTGAGCCTGCGCGTCTGGAGCCTGTGCTCCACAACAAGAGAGGCCGCGACAGTGAGAGGCCCGCGCAGCGCGATGAAGAGTGGCCCCCACTTGCCGCAACTAGAGAAAGCCCTCGCACAGAAACGAAGACCCAACACAGTCATAAATAAATTAATTAATTAAAAAAAAAATTTTACAAGGTATAATCTGCCAAGGCACCCGTGAGTTAGTGTTACTAGGTGCTAGAGAAGACTTAGGGTTCGCCTGCTTTGCATAGTTTCTCACACTGTTATTATAGGAATGATTCATCACCCTGTGACACATCTCTACTGTGGTAGAGATGAACGGTGCTGACTGCAGTTCATTCTCTGGAAAACTTCACAGTCTCTTGCACCAATTACCTAAGAAAATGAGCTATATGGAGCGACTGGGACATTTAAGAACAGGTGCAAGTTTGCCGTGCTCCCTTCCTCTTCCCAGGATATGACAAGCCTAGAAGGCTTGTATTGAGAATAGTCACATCACTAGATAGGCGAGCTTCCGTCATCCCGAATCCAGTAGCAACACAAAGCAGAAGGCTCTGCTCTCTCTGATGAAACAGCATAAGCAAGGAATAAATTTCAGCTGTATTAATGCATGAGGTTTCAGGGTTAACATGACAACATCATAACCTAGCTTATCCTGATTGACTTATTATGTCACATTATTGGATCACATCTGGCATTATTCAAGCCCTATTATAAGTTTAAGTGCTTTTTTCTCGTATTTATAAAGTAATATTTATATTTGTGGGGGTTGGCCTCTGCTTTATTGCAACATTTTCTCTTTATGGTCCAACCTTATTCTCTTTCGGAGCTATAAATTAATATATAAAACATGCCTTTCCTTACCCAGCCCAGCCACTTGGCCTATAGGCTAACAACATAAGTATACATTACTTTTATGGGTAAAATGGTTAAAGTTTTAAGTATGAGTCTTATGGTTAAGAATTCAAGTAATTACTATAAAAGAGTCCACTTAAAAGCAGTTTCTTAAGAGCACAAATGAGCTACCTAGAAAATATTGCTTTGTTGCCGCTAAGTTGAGAACATAAAATAATGTTTTACATTCACATACTACTTTAATGATTCCAGATTTGTTTCATATGTTTTATCTCTTTTCCTCCTCACTCTGATTAAATGAGATATTGGAAAAATGGTATCACTGCAGGCTATAGATGAGTAAACTGTACGGTCAGACTTACCCAAGGCCTAATCCATGGCTAAACGAGATTTATAGACTCCCAAATAAGTGGTATTTATATCACGTCACATGTCAAAACCACGTCTATGAATATAATAGTTATATTTCCTATGATTTTCTAAAAAGATGAGGCAATAATCAGTCTTACTTTTTACAGCATAAAGTAATTTACTGCATTTTTGTCTTAATACTTGATGCTTGCCAAGAAACACAAGAAATGATTTAAAACTCTCTTGTGTGCTATCTGGTGAGTTCTTCTAACAAACTTCAAATCTCAAACTGTGTATATCTGGGAAATAGCATGGGAATATTTTATTATAAAGAAGTTAATTTTAAAAAGCATTTATTTTCCAACTGAAAATCTAGGTTTACAATGAACATACTTTAGAACCTGGCAAGGCAGTTAGCATGGTGTATTAGATATTGTGCCAGGGGTCCCCAAGTCCACCCTGTCTCAGTGAGTCACTAGAAGGACTCCGAAAAGCTGTTAAATACATGGTTACAGATTATTACAGTGAAAGGACACAGATTAAAATCAGCAGAGGGAAAAGGTGCATGGGGAGAGGTCCAGGAGTAATCAGGTATAAACTTCCAGGTGTTCTCTCCCAGTAGAGTCACACAGGGACATGCTTAATTCTCCCAGCAGTGATGTGTGACAACACATGCAAAATGTTGCAAACTGTGGAAGCTCCCATTAGCCTTGACAATTTTTCTTGGGAATCAGTCAGGTAGGCATGCCGCCCAGTGTGAGTGACCACAACTCAGACTCCAGTCCCGCCAACCCCTGCCAGAGCAAAACAGGCATTCACCACAAGAACAGCATGGCCTAAGGCCACAGGCATACAAAGCACTTATCAGGTGGGATAGGTGAGGGCTCAGCTCATCTCCCAGGAACTGGCCAAGGGCAGTTCTAAAGACTGGCCTCTCTTTGCGATGTGCAGGGTTTGAGTAACTCAGACCTGCTCAAAAAAGTGAACCCTTTTGTGCCTAGATATAGAATGGGACCTGGAATTAGGATGAAGCAATTCTGCTGTGTGACCAATAGCAAATCCCTTGTGATCCCTAAGCCTCAACTTTGTGATCTTTAAAATGAGGTTAATAACATAGGAAACCATAATGATCTCATTGGAGTATAAAAAAAAAAAATGAAGGCATGTATATAACGGAGTCTTATAGTTTATAATTTATTTAAGTGATTATGGAAAGTTGGGTATAGGAGCCTCATAATAAACATTTGATAGTGTAAATGCACTTATTCATTCGATAAACATTCATTGAATGCCTAGAATTTGCTAGGTACTAGGAGAGAACAAAATGTTAAAGCTTACTAACATGCTTCTTGCTCTCACAGAAGTTATTATATATTAAGAATGGGTAGAGAGCACTCCCTCTTGCGAGAGCACCAGAATCACAACTTACTGCTGAACAATCATCAACAAGAAGACACTGGAACTCACCAAAAACGTACCCCACATCCAAAGACAAAGGAGAAGCCGCAATGAGACGGTAGAAGGGGAGCAATCACAATAAAATCAAATCCCATAACCACTGGGTGGGTGACTCACAAACTGGAGAACACTTATACCACAGAAGTCCACCCAGTAGAGTGAAGGTTCTGAGCCCCACGTCAGGCTTCCCAACCTGGGGGTCTGGCAACGGTAGGAGGAATTCCTAGAGAATCAGACTTCGAAGGCTAGTGGGATTTGATTGCAGGACTTCGACAGACTCCACACTTGGAGGGCACACACAAAGTAGTGTGTGCATTGGGACCCAGGGGAAGGAGCAGTGACCCCATAGGAGACTGAACCAGACCTACCTGCTAGTGTTGGAGGGTCTCCAGCAGAGGTGGGTGGTGGCTGTGGCTCACTGTGGGGACAAGGACACTGGCAGCAGAAGTTCTGGGAAATACACCTTGGTGTGAGCCCTGCCAGAGTCTGCCATTAGCCCCACCAAAGAGCCAGGTAGGCTCCAGTGCCGGGTTGCCTCAGGCCAAACAAGCAACAGGGAGGGAACCCAGCCCCACCCATCAGCAGACAAGTGGATTAAAGTTTTACTGAGCTCTGCCCACCAGAGCAACACCCAGCTCTACCCACCACCAGTCCCTCCCATCAGGAAGCTTGCACAAGCCTCTTAGATAGCCTCATCCACCAGAGGGCAGACAGCAGAAGCAAGAAGATCTACAATTCTGCAGCCTGTGGAAGGAAAACCACATTCACAGAAAGATAGGCAAATGAAAAGGCAGAGGACTTTGTACCAGATGAAGAAACAAGATAAAACCCCAGAAAAACAACTAAATGAAGTGGAGATAGACAACCTTCCAGAAAAAGAATTCAGAATAATGATAGTGAAGATGATCCAGGACCTCAGAAAGAAGAATGGAGACAAAGATCAAGAAGATGGAAGAAATGTTTAACAAAGACCTAGAAGAATTAAAGAACAAACACCTAGAAGAATTAAAGAACAAACAAGCAGAGATGAGCAATACAATAACTGAAATGAAAAATACACTAGAAGGAATCAATAGCAGAATAACTGAGGAAGAAGAACGGATAAGTGACCTGGAAGACAGAATGGTGGAATTCACTGCTGCGGAAAAGAATAAAGAAAAAAGAACGAAAAGAAATGAAGACAGCCTAAGAGACCCCTGGGACAACATTAAATGCAACAACATTCACACTATAGGGGTCCCAGAAGGAGAAGAGAGAGAGAAAGGACCTGAGAAAATATGTGAAGAGATTATAGTCGAAAACTTCCCTAACATGGGAAAGGAAATAGCCACCCAAGTCCAGGAAGCGCAGAGAGTCCCAGGCAGGATAAACCCAAGGAGAAACATGCTGAGACACATAGTAATAAAACTGACAAAAATTAAAGTCAAAGAAAAATTATTGAAAGCAACAAGGGAAAAATGACAAATAACATACAAGGGAACTCCCGTAAGGTTAAAAGCTGATTTCTCAGCAGAAACTCTACAAGCCAGAAGGGAGTGGCATGATATATTTAAAGTGATGAAAGGGAAGAACCTACAACCAAGAGTACTCTACCTGGCAAGGACCTCATTCAGACTTGACGGAGAAATCAAAAGCTTTACAGACAAGCAAATAAGAGAATTCAGCACCACCAAACCAGCTCTACAACAAATGCTCAAGGAACTTCTCTAAGTGGGAAACACAAGAGAAGAAAAGGACCTACAAAAACAAACCCAAAACAATTAAGAAAATGGTCATAGGAACATACATATCGATAATTACCTTGAACGTGAATGGATTAAATGCTCCAACCAAAAGACACAGGCTTGCTGAATGGATACAAAAACAAGACCCATATATATGCTGTCTACAAGAGACCCACTTTAGACCTAGGGGCACATACAGACAGAAAGTGAGGGGATGGAAAAAGATATTCCATGCAAACGGAAACCAAAAGAAAGCTGGAGTAGCAAAACTCATATCAGATAAAATAGACTTTAAAATAAAGAATGTTACAAGAGACAAGGAAGGACACTACATAATGATCAAGGGATCAATCCAAGAAGAAGATATAACAATTATAAATATATATGCACCCAACATAGGAGCACATCAATACATAAGGCAACTGCTAACAGCTATAAAAGAGGAAATCGATAGTAACGCAATAATAGTGGGGGACTTTAACACCTCACTCACACCAATGGACAGATCATCCAAAACGAAAATAAATAAGGAAACAGAAGCTTTAAATGACACAATAGACCAGATAGATTTAATTGATATTTATAGGACATTCCATCCAAAAACAGCAGATTACACTTTCTTCTCAAGTGCGCATGGAACATTCTCCAGGATAGATCACATCTTGGATCACAAATCAAGCTTTGGTAAATTTAAGAAAATTGAAATCATATCAAGCATCTTTTCTGATCACAATGCTATGAGTTTAGAAATGAATTACAGGGAAAAAACCGTAAAAAATACAAACACATGGAGGCTAAACAATACATTACTAAATAACTAAGAGATCACTGAAGAAATCAAAGAGGAAATCAAAAATACCTAGAGACAAATGACAGTGAAAACACGATGACCCAAAACCTATGTGATGCAGCAAAAGCAGTTCAAAGAGGGAAGTTTATAGCAATACAAGCCTATCTCAAGAAATAAGAAAAATCTCAAATAAACAATTTAACCTTACACCTAAAAGAACTAGAGAAAGAAGAACAAACAAAACCCAAAGTTTGTAGAAGGAAAGAAATCATAAAGATCAGAGCAGAAATAAATGAAATAGAAACAAAGAAAACAGTAGCAAAGATCAATAAAACTAAAAGCTGGTTCTTTGAGAAGATAAACAAAATTGATAAACCTTTAGCTAGACTCATCAAGAAAAAGAGGGAGAGAACTCAAATCAATAAAATTAGAAATGAAAAAGAAGTTACAACGGACACCGCAGAAATACAAAACATCATAAGAGACTACTACAAGCAACTCTACGCCAATAAAATGGACAACCTGGCAGAAATGGACAAATTCTTAGAAAGGTAAAAGCTCCCAAGACTGAACCAGGAAGAAATAGAAAATATGAACAGACCAATCACAAGTAATGAAATTGAAACTGTGATAAAAAATCCTCCAACAAACAAAAGTCCAGGACCAGATGGCTTCACAGCTGAATTCTATCAAACATTTAGAGAACAGCTAACACCCATCCTTCTCAAACTCTTCCAAAAAGTTGCAGAGGAAGGAACACTCCCAAACTCATTCTACGAGGCCACCATCACCCTGATACCAAAACCAGACAAAGATACTACAAAAAAAGAAAATTACAGACCAATATCACTGATGAATATAGATGCAAAAATCCTCAACAAAATACTAGCAAACAGAATCCAACAACACAGTAAAAGGATCATACACCATGATCCAGTGGGATTTATCCCAGGGATGCAAGGATTCTTCAATATACACAAATCAGTAAATGTGATACACCATATTAAGAAATTGAAGAATAAAAACCATATGATCATCTCAATAGATGCAGAAAAAGCTTTTGACAAAATTCAACACCCATTTATGATAAAAACTCTCCAGAAAGTGGGCATGGAGGGAACCTACTTCAACATAATAAAGGCCATATACGACAAACCCACAGCAAACATCATTCTCAATGGTGAAAAAATGAAAGCATTTCCTCTGAGATCAGGAACAAGACAAGGATGTCCACTCTCGCCACTATTATTCAACATAGTTTTGGAAGTCCTAGCCATGGCAATCAGAGAAGAAAAAGAAGTAAAAGGAATCCAAATTGGAAAAGAAGAAGTAAAACTGTCACTGTTTGCAGATGATATGATACTATACATAGAGAATCCTAAAAATGCCTCCAGAAAACTATTAGAGCTAATCAATGAATTTGGTAAAGTTGCAGGATACAAAATTAATGCACAGAAATCTCTTGCATTCCTATACACTAACAACGAAAGATCAGAAAGAGAAATTATGGAAACAATCCCATTCACCATTGCAACAAAAAGTATAAATTACCTAGGAATAAACCTATCTAAGGAGGTAAAAGACCTGTACTGAGAAAACTGTAAGACAATGATGAAAGAAATCAAAGATGACACAAACAGTGGAGAGATATACCATGTTCTTGGATTTGAAGAATCAATATTGTGAAAATGACTATACTCCCCGAAGCAATCTACAGATTCAATGCAATCCCTATCAAATTACCAGTGGCATTTTTTACAGAACTAGAACAAAAAATCTTAATATTTGTATGGAGACACAAAAGACCCTGAATAGCCAAAGCTGTCTTGAGGGAATAAAACGGAGCGTGAGGAATCAGACTCCCTGACTTCAGACTATACTACAAAGCTACAGTAATCAAGACAGTATGGTATATGGTACTGGCACAGAAACAGAAATATAGGTCAATGGAACAGGATAGAAAGCCCAGAGATAAACCCACACACATATGGTCACCTTATTTTTGATAAAGGAGACAAGAATATACAAGAAAAGACAGCCTCTTCAGTAAATGGTGCTGGGAAAACTGGACAGCTACATGTAAAAGAATGAAATTAGAACACTTCCTAACACCATACACAAAATAAACTCCAAATGGATTAAAGACCTAAATGTAAGGCCAGACACTATCAAACTCTTTGAGGAAAACATAGGCAGAACACTCTATGACATAAATCACAGCAAGATCCTTTTTGACCCAGCTCCTAGAGAAATGGAAATAAAAACAAAAATAAACAAATGGGACCTAATGAAACTTAAAAGCTTTTGCACAGAAAAGGAAACCATAAAAAAGATGAAAAGACAACCCTCACAATGGGAGAAAATATTTGCAAATGAAACAACTGACAAAGGATTAATCTCCAAAATTTACAAGCAGCTCATGCAGCTCAATATCACAAAAACAATCCAATCCAAAAATGGGCAGAAGACCTAAATAGGCATTTCTCCAAAGAAGACATACAGGTGGCCAAGAAGCACATGAAAAGCTGCTTAACATCACTAATTATTAGAGAAATGCAAATCAAAACTATAATGAGATATCACCTCACACCAGTTAGAATGGGCATCATCATTAAATCTACAAACAACAAATGCTGGAGAGGGTGTGGAGAAAAGGGAACCCTCTTGCACTGTTGGTGGGAATGTAAATTGATACAGCCACTATGGAGAACAGTATGGAGGTTCCTTAAAAAACTAAAAATAGAATTACCATATGACCCAGCAATCCCACTACTGGGCATATTCCCAGAGAAAACCATAGTTGAAAAAGACACATGCACCCCACTGTTCATTGTAGCACTATTTACAATAGCCAGGTCATGAAAGCAACCTAAATGCCCATTGACAGATGAATGGATAAAGAAGATGTGGTACATATATACAATGCAATATTACTCAGCCATAAAAAGAAACGAAATTGGGTCATTTGTAGAGATGTGGATGGATCTAGAGACTGTCATACAGAATTGAAGTAAGTCAGAAAAAGGAAAACAAATATTGTATATTAACGCATATATGTGGAACCTAGAAAAATGGCACAGATGGGGCTTCCCTGGTGGCGCAGTGGTTAAGAATCCACCTGCCAATGCAGGGGATACAGGTTCGGGCCGTGTTGTGGGAAGATCCCACATGCCATGGAGCAACAAAGCCTGTGTGCCACAACTACTGAGCCCGTGAGCCTAGAGCCCGTGCTCGGCAACAAGAGAAGCCACTGCAATGAGAAGCCCACGCACCACAATGAAGAGTAGCCCCCGCTCACCCGCACGCAGCAATGAAGACCCTACGCAGCCAAAAAATAAAATGTAAAAAAAAAGAAAAAAAATGGTACAGGTGAACCGGTTTGCAGGGCAGAAATAGAGACACAGATGTAGAGAACAAATGTGTGGACACCAAGGGGGGAAAGTCATGGGGGGGTGGTGGTGGTGGTGGTGGTGGTGGTATGAATTGGGAGATTAGGATTGACATATATACACTAATATGTGTAAAATAGATAACTAACAAGAACCTGCTGTACAAAAAAATAAATAATATTCAAAAATTCAAAAAAAAAAAAAAAAAAGAAAAAGAATGGGTGGAGAGATAAGTGAAAAGACCTGGGCAAAAGGAGTGATAAAAATGATGATGGGGTTGGTAGAAGGTGTGATGGGAGTAGCTTAGATGGGTAATGTCTCCTGGTTAGTGTTGCTCAGCAATTATTCCAGCAATTCAGTTTATTCTGGCCCAGGATCTGTGAGCAGAAGGTGTTTGGACCCCTTATGCCTGAAAGCTTTATGAGCAAGTGTGTTCTCTGCAGGCCCTCACCCTGACGTGATAAGATAGAAGCTGCTTGGGTTGCTGGGTCAATGCATAAAGATAGCTGTTTTGACTTTCAGTTTTGCATGTGTGAGGAATAAACTTTTGTTAGAATTATGAAATTTCAGGGTCACATTTTCATTGCAGCATAATCTACCATATCTAATAGAGTACCTAACCCGGACCCAGGAATTAGGAAGGCCCAGAGTGAAAAGAATACCAGGGAATTAAAATAGTTCAGTGTGCTTGGATTAAAGAACGCTTGAAAGGCCAATGAGAAGAGTTAGCATGAAAGGTCCAGGCTTTGAAAAGCCTTGTAAACCATGTTAAGGAATTTGACAAATGGCAAAGATCCATTGAGAATTTTAATTTAGAATGACAAACAGGTCAAATTTATGTTTTAGAGTGATTCCTCTTGTTGCAGGATAGGGAGTAGATTGAAGCAGGACAAAATCTGAGGAAAGGAGGCATGTTATAGAGGCTGTAGCAGCAAGCCAGAGGAAAGCTATCCTCAAGTGTTGGGGAGACTGGAGGTCAAGGAAAAGAGTGTAAATAAGCCTTTAAAAGGCTTTGGGAAGGTGTTCTAGCATGTGTTCAAATAGTCCAATGTTTCTGTAAAACATGCAAACATAAGATATTTTAACCCTAATCAGCTGACATTCTCTGCTCCAACTCCTCCTCTGTCACACTTCTCCCTCCTGTCAGGTGGCTTTGTAGAGGCTGTCCACACATTTGAATTAAGCTAGGGATATATTTAGTTTGGGTTTAGTGTGATATAGTTATGTAGCCTGAAGTCACTTCCATATATAGACATTCCATATATATATTCCATATATAGTTTAGCTAGTTTCATGTAGGAACGTCTTCCAGGAAAACTCATATTGCTACCATGTTAATCCACTCCATGAAACACAAAGGTGCAGTGCCAGAATCAGAATGTGTTATGAATTTATCCTATGGAACCCAGCACAGAAAGAACATGGAGGAGAAAGATTGTGATTTGCATAGCCAAAAGGAAGTCTGTGGAAAATTCTTTCAATCATTGGATAGTAAAATTATAAATGGAAGATTCTGTCTCAACTGTATGTATCTCATCAAAATGGAAGTTTTCTCATATCAGATACAATTGCATAAAACCTATAATATGTCACTACTTATGGACATCAATGCAAACTTACTGAGTTGTCGATTCAAGAGTATTTAAGATTATGAAATGCCTTGAAAGGAAGAGAATATATATGAAAGAAATTTGTTAGGGTGTGGCCACTAACATCAAAGATACCCCCAATGCCTTCTGGTATTCATGCCCTTGTACAATCTCCTGCCTTAAGTCTGGGTTGGCCATATCGCTTGGTTTTGACCAATGTGGTAGAAGTGATGAATTCTTAGTAGGTGAATTCACCTACTAAGTAGTAGATTCACCTTAGTAGGTGAATTCTGAGGCTAAGTCCTAAGAAGTCTTGCAGCTTCTGCCTGGATCTCTTGAAACATGTACTGTAGGGGAAGCAATACATTGTATAAAAAGTCCAATTACCCTAAGATTGCCATTCTGTGAGGAAGCTCAGGCTAGTCATGTGAGAGGGCCTGCATCCTCCACTGATTTCAGCCATGCCAGCTGAGGCTCCAGGCATTTGGTGAGAAGCCGTCTTTTATGTCCAGCCAATTCAAGCCTCCATGTGATTGCAACAGATTGAGAAACCTCAAGTGAGAAATGCCAGACTGAGTCCAGAAAACCCACAGAACCATGGGCGATAATACCAAATTATTGTTTTAAGCCTCTTTTGTTGGGGGGGGGGTTGTTAGATAGCAATAGATAACTAAAATAGAATCACTGTGGTATAGTAAAGACAGCCCCAAAAAATCTTTTCCACACTTCTATCAAGAGATTGGGTCTAATTTTCTCTCCCTTTGAATCTGGCCTGGCCAGTTAATTCTCTGCCCAGAGTACAAGAAGTGATACTGTGCCAGTTCTGAGGCCTGTCTTTGAGAGGATTGTAAGCTTCCGCTCTGTTCCTTAGAGCACAAAGACGTTATGTGGTAAAGTCACACAGAGACCACGTGGATAGTCCCTAAGGCTAAGTGGAGAGAGAGAACAGGTCAGCTGAACCCCAGCAGGTGAGGATGTGAAAACAGACTCTCCAGACCAGCCTGGGTGCCACCTCAATATCATCCAATAGTCCTATCAACGTTATAAGGAGCAGAAGAATTGGCTAGCCCAGCCCTGCTCAAATTCTTGACCTACGAAATTATGAGATAGAATAAAGAGATTATTTTTTAAGCTATTAAATTTAGGGGTAATGTAAATATTATGCAGAAATAGATAATGGAGATCAGGGGTTTCTCCAAATTTATGTAACATTACCAATAATGAATTGTGACTGTAAGTTGTAGAGCAGAAAAAAGTTAATTTAAATTGTTGATAATAAATAAATTTCAATTAATCATAATAGAGAGAAGATAATTACTTTTCTATTTTCTCTGTGGAAAATATTACAAAACGTTTACCACATAAAAAAGAGATCAAAAGTAAGCAGCCAAAAAAATAGAAAAAATGTATTATAGAGTTATATAAGGCAGTAAATTAATAAAAGCTATGTTTTTTTTTTTTCAGGATTTTGTGAGGTTTTAGGACTGATCATTTAAAAAATTTATAGTTTGTTGTGTTTTCTTTATCCTAGACAATTACTTAATTTTGTACCAAATTTTGTTTTTTGCACTTTGGTATTCTTTTTCTTAAAGTGTTCCTCCAAATTTTCAGAACACTGAGGTCAAAGAGAAGATTCTATAAAGAGAATAGAATCTTCAAAGAGAAGATCAAAATAATACAAAAGGTCATAAGTGAAGTATCAGGAATCAGAACGGCTTTGGACTTTTTAACAACACTGCAAAAGATAGAATTTAATAAAGAAAGACCTTCTGACTTCTAAGGAGAAATAATTTCCAACCTAGATCAATAACACTGGGCAATTTCAATAAAATGAGAGCGAAGAATAGAAATATTTTCTGACCAGTTGTATAAAGTCTCAAAAAATTTACCATGCTCCTTTATTTTAGGAAAGTGCTAAACAATGTGTTCCAGTATATTTGAACTTGTAAACAGGATATGACTTAACTCACACACTTTTATTTCCCAAAATTATGTGTCTTTGCTCTAAATTGTGCCTGGTAGATTGCCAAAAATATCATGAAGACACAATTGGCATTTTATGGCAGTAACAGCTACTATACAAAACCCCCTGAGTTGAAATGACAAAAGTCACCTTACGAACTGTACTCCTTAATAAACAGTTATTGTTTTAAAGAAAAATTTGTGCAAGAAACTAAGTTTGAAAAATACACAGGTGGTTTTACTATTTTTTTCTAGAATACCATTGTTTATATAATATAAAATATCAGATTACTGCTACTTTAGGCTGTAAGTATTTCTCTCCCCTCTCTCAACTCTTTCACAGTCTAGTCCCAAAGTGATCATCCAGGAACAGTGTCAGCGCCCAGGGAGTCCCTGCTCACCCTTTCCCAATCACTATTTCCACACACACTCCCCCAAATGCACGACTACCTGATATTTATGGTTATCGATCCCTCGATTTTATTTATAGTTTTTAAGTCATCTCTAAATACTGTCATTAAATTTATGTTTTTGAGTTTTATATAAATGAAATTATAAAATCTACATCCTTGCGTTTGGGTTTCTTTCACTCAACTCCACGTTGGTAAGACACATCCATATTGTCGAGGTAGCTGGATTTTGTTCATTTTTGGTTTGGGATAGGTTTCCACTATGTGAGCGTACCATGATTTAGTTATCCATTTCTAGTATTGATGGATATCTGAGTTGTTTCCAGCTTGGACGATTTCCAGTGCAACAGAAGCTGCATTAGACTATATCAATCTCACTTTTAGAACTCATAAACTGTTTATAGGTGAGGGAGAAAGATACATTTTTATACAAATTAAGAACATTTAGTCACCCTTATAAATGCTAGGTTTCCTTCCATTTTTCTCAAACATAATGATAGCTTATTGAAATAAGCTATAAAGCTGTTGACCACTTTCATTGCACCTTTTCCTGTTCATTCTAATATATTTGTATTAATTAAGGCAGTATTATTCGCTTTCAAATAAAAATAATGTATTTACTGAAGTAGCCATTGGACTAAATAAATACAACACATATTGATCTACAGCACTTAAAATGAAACACATTCAGGCCTCAGAATTGAAATAGGGTAGATTTCCAGAAAGTTTTTTTTAGGTGTGATGGAACATTAATAAATTGCATCAATTCCCTCTAAATTGTAATCTCACTGGTACATTGTTAATATAGTGAATAAAGAAAAATTGGAAGGGAGAATGTGGAGGCAAAAGAGGCAAAGGGCCAAGCGGATTATCCCATCACTAAAGCTGATTGTCCCACCTCTTTAAAGTCAGCTGATCAGGTTGGATTTGTCTGGACATCAAGCTGAATTTGCCCATTAGGCCCTGGAATTGTATGTAATTTTGTAATAGCTGAATATGCCACCAAAAATAGTCACTTACAGACATTTAGAATTGAGATTTTAGTGTCATATATGACAAGATAGTCATATATATCTATATGTTTTAGTCTTCCTGGCATCATACGGAAGGGAAAATAAAGCAAGTAAAAGCAATAAAAAACTTCAAGTTTAACTTGTGTTTAGAGGAAAAACATTTTCTGAAAATGAATTATGATTTGAGGTCTTTTAGCATGAATTGTGAAACATCCTGCATAGCAAAAGGGAGTCTGAATATTATTGTAGGAGGGATGAACGTGTTGCATTTAATTGCTAAAGTTTGGCAAAACATCAGAAAGGATAACAGAGAAAATAGAGCAAGAGATAGACTCGGAAGGAGACAGACAGCTATTGATCAGCTCCTTTGTCTCATTCTTGGCCAAGAAACTCCCTTCTCAAGCTTCCTTCAATCCAAAAAGCTGCAAATCATTACAAAGGAAAGTTTCTACAGGTCTTTATTTCCCTGGAGACACAAGAGTATCAGAGGAATAGATGACAAAGAAATTTGTAATAATAAAAAAAAAAATCATTATAAGTAACTTAACTGGATCAATTCTAGTAAAATCACTGAGAGACATTTTAAAAATTGGCGCTTAATTTATTGAAGGATATTTTATTGACTAAGGAAAATATAGTGGGGTTTAGATATAGCAAAGTGTACTATAGTTGAAGCAATTTAAAATTTGCAGTATTACTGATATTTTATTTGACTATAAATTGTGCATGAGCAATTTTATGTTTATCAATTTCATGTTTATATTTCTGAGAAGTCTAGGAAGTCTTTTGGTAACATAGTTAAAAGTTCTGTACAATAGCTTAGGAGTAATTTTGCTTAGGATTTGTTGAACACAATCAAGGCTTGGTGTTGAATTATTAAAAAAGAAATGTTGACCTTAAACTGAACTGATAGAAAAAGAAAAACAGAATTAAAAAAATTAAGATCATGTTAAGCTAAACCTAAGCCACAAAGAAAGAGTTTTTAAATAAGGATTGTTAAAACCTGCAATAGATTACCCAGATGAAGTGAGAGAATTTCCTTCCATGGTAAAATGATGAAGACTGAAAAATTGAAAGATGGTTTGAAATGTGACTAGAGAAATGTTTTTAGGACAGAAGGGGAATATGTAGTCACAATTATTTTTCAAGAAAACATGCCACTCAGATCTCTCGTGGGAGCATAATTGAAGCCAGCCCCAACGCTATACTCTGAAATTCATCACAGCATTTGTGCTGATGTTTCTAGCCAATTACTGTGGCAGGGATACCAAGGCAGCCTCATTACAAGAGGGTGTGCTGGATGTCTCTGACATTTGGCTTTGGCTTGAAGACTCCCTGCTTTCCTTGCCAAAGCTTTTAAAAAGTGCACTGCAGTCTAAGACTTTCCGTCCTTCCTCCCTCCCTTTTCTCCTTCCTTCCTTTCCTCCTCCCTTCCTCCTTCCCTCTATCCCTCCCTCTCTTCTATCCTTCCTCCCCTCTCTCCTTCATAGAGGTCAGACCTGAATTGTGTTCTTTTAGCTCTCCTAGCCTCCTATAGCTCCTTCCCTATTTTCCCTCACAGATGTTTCTCCCAATAAATCTCTTGCACATCTAATCCAGTCTTGGTGTTTGCTTCTCAGAGAATCTGGACTAATGCACAAGAACTCTGTTTGATTTAGATCAAAAACAAAACAAAACAAAACACATTTAAAACAAAGGAGAAGGAGAAAGGAGTTATAGCAATCTCCTAAATTGTTAGAAACTCATCTCATATTAAAGATTTATTTAAGGATTAAGAAATTATATGTAAAACTGATTAGATTTAGTTTGTCTTTGTTATTCCTATTTAAAAACAGTTAAAAAAGCAGTTTTCTAGGAGGCTCAATTTTTTAAAATAAATTTCAATGATCTAGTCTATGGATTTTGGACAAAGACAAATTTCTTTTATAAAAATAAAACTTCCTCTTCCACTTAACAAAATAAAGAGTCTCTTACCTTAGTCTCCAGTATAATTCTCTGAGAAGAACTACAGTCCAATGTCCTATTTTTTTTTTCTCACTCAAAAACAGCAATTTGTCGACAAAGGCACAATATCAAAGCATAATTTGGAAAAAGGACATTACCTGTGGCAGATTTTATTTTCCAAAGATATACTACAGTACCTAGCATCCTCTGTGCTCCTCTGCAGTGTGATTTGTAACCCTCCCATCAAGAGGTGGGTCTGCTTTCCCCTCACTTTGAAACTTGTCAGGCTTGGGTTCTCCTGACTAGTAGAGAATGGTGGAGGTGATCTTCCTTGGATCTATGCGTTGATACCTCTTATTAACTTCGGAAAATTCCTGACCATTATTTTCTCTTTACATATTTCTTCTGCCCCATTTTCTTTCTCTTTTCCATCTGGAACTATAGTCACACACACACTACTGGATTTTTGTCTCACAGGTATCAAATGCTCTGATCCATTTTTCCACTTTCCATCTTTGTGTTTTAGTTTGCATAATTTCTTTTATCTTCAAGTTTACTTTTTTCTTCTGTTGTATCCAGTCTGCTGAAATCACATTTTCAAAAATCTCTGACTATATTTTTCATTTTATTTTCATTTTCCCCTCAGTAATCTTTATCTTTCTGCTGAAATTCTCCATGTGCTCCTGTATGTTTTCCACTAAATCCTTTAACACATTTATCATGTTGAGTTTTCAGGACCTGTCTGATAATTCTAATATCTGGATCATCTCTGGTTCTGTTTCTACTGACCATTTCTTCTTTTGACCATAGGTCAAATTTTTTTGATCATCCAAGTCTTTCATAATTTTTGATTGTGTGTCAGGTAGTGTGTATAAAAGAACACTGCGAGTAAAGTAAATAATATTTACCAGCAGAAACTGGTACATCCTTTATTCTGCCAGGCTGCTACTATGGGTACCTAAGTCAGTCTGCACTATAGTTGAGCTGGGTCAGGATTTGTTACAGGTTTAGTTAGGTTCAATTCAGCATTGGCTTCAAATGTTTTTGAGGGCACAATCAAGATTTTCCTTTTATAGGAAGAAGGCCTCATACAGATCTCTTTGTACTTTACAGCTCAGCCATCAGCATTCTCAGCCTCAGATGTGCTTTACAACTTGGCTGTTACTTTTTTTTTTTTTGCTGGGGAGTGTTCTTTGCTCTTCTGTCATGTCCTTGGCTTTCACTCATGTCCTTATGAGTCCTCTCCCTTTCTTGCTGTTTTAACCCAGCCTTGGAGGGCTCTTGCAGTATACTGTAAAGAGATTTTTCTCTTCTGCTAATTCCTTAGCCTTTGGCAGCCACTGCTTTGGATTAGGTAAAGACCCAGATTGCTTCGTCTTTCCTGTCCTAATATGTTTTTAGCCACTGTCATACTTGAGGATGTTTGTGCCCATTGAGATAGCTGGGGAGGGAGCACTCTTGCCTGACCACAGCTTATAGAGCTTCAAATCCTTGTACTATGTGAAGGCCCATGGGTTAGAGTTGGCACGTAGTTGTACACTCACTCTGCGGCTTTTGATCCTTGGATTATAAACTGTCACACTAGACCATACACCCACATTAGAAGATGGTTAAATGATCAGCTAGTTTCTCTTTATCCCTCTCTATGGCAGTCTTCTTTCTATAGCTAATCCATAAGAGATAAAAGCACTGTGGGCTTTTTCTTCCTAAGAATGTCTTATTACTTCTTGGATTTTAGTTCCTTTAGATGTCTTTGGTTCCTCAGTTCCATGAGAGGTTTTTTTTTTTTAAATTGAGGTGAAATTGACATATAACATTTCATACATTTCTGGTGTACAACATTATAATTCTACATCCACATACACCACAAAGTGATCATCACCAAAAGTCTCATTATCATCCATCATCATACAATTGATCCTCTTCACTCACTTTGCCTACCTCCCCACCCCTTTCCTCCCTGGTAACCACCAATCTGTTCTTTGTATCTGTGAATTTGTTTTTTGTTTGTTCATTTGTTTTGTTTTCTGATAGGTTTTTTTTTTTTTTTTAACTATGATTCTGTAGCTTTTCTAGCTCATTCTTGTTAGGGTGGGAGCAAATGGTCTTTTGCAAATTTCTACATCCAAATTCTAAGGCGGAATCCCGCTATGTTCACTTGTTTTGTTTTCCAATTTGCAGTACTTTCTTGGTTTTCTCTCTTAAAGGCCGCAGCTCCTAATACAACCCTCCTACAACTTTAGCTCTTGCCTGGTTTCCGTAACTGCTCCCTTAAATTGCCCCCCAGACTTAAGGGGAATTATAATAACTACCTGCTCTTGCTAGCTCTGAGCTGCTTCACTGTCCTTTGTTGGCTTCCTTTAACCTTGTCCATATTTTTCAAAACAGTCCCTTTATTAAACTCTTCTCAGTCATTTAAATGAGCCACCTCCTTCCTGCTGGGCCCCTGACTGATAGGGGACATTCCTATGAGAAAAAGTAAGAGATTCAACCCACAGGCAGATAGTAGAGTGTATTATGAAGAAAGCAAATAGAGAATTGTCACAGTTGGTTGAGTTATGTTGAAGTGGTAGTAACGTTGGTGACATCCAGGAATGAGAAGAGGAAGAATAGATTTCCCCCCTAATTCTTCTTTAATAAGCCTCTGGCTTCTCAAATGGAAAGCTGAGCCACAAAGTTTTATTTGAGTTTGAGAGTCATTTTCCAGATTAAAATTAAAAAAAAAAAAAAAAAAAGGAACTCATTTGGGTGTATACAAAAGGTTAATGTGGAATACCAAGGCTAAAGAATTAATGTGGCTTTCTTGGTGAAGTCGGGTCTGGGAAGGTAAAGAGAGATTAGAAGAGGAAGCAGACAATTCCAAGAAGACAAATTATTTTTATCAGCTGCAATATTTTATTTAACATACACAGTATCATTTGCTATCACATAACTTACTCAGCATGAACCCTTAGGTTTCATATAAGTACCTGAATATTTCTCTCTAAGAACCTTTTTTGGCAGAAGGCACCATGAAATAACCAAACCTTTATTGGCTTAGCTTAGTGCTTGGAACACAGCAGGTTTTCAAAAACTGTTAGATATATTAATACTAGCTGACATATATTAAGGACTAGCTGAGTCCTTACACTGTGCCAGGCGCTCTGAAAAGAGCGCTTGACATACTGTTAATATCCCAATTTTTAGGTGAGGAATCTGAGGATACATGAAGCATTTCTATAGTAGACACTCAAAGTGATAATGAATTGACCGAGGTGGAGACTGTGTCATTTAAAATTTTTCACAGTTATCTGTGGGGAAAGAACCCTCAGCTTATTGAAATGCAGGATTGGAAGACAAAAAAACCTCTTGATTTTCTTTTGCATGCATGATAAAGTTTATCAGCATTTTTGCAAATCCCTGTAGGATACATCTGACCTGACAAGAGTCACAATTATGGGCCATATACCTTACCTATTTTCTGAGAAAAGCAGAGATTTCATCTCTCCGTTTATTCTTTCACTTATTTTCTTCCTTTCATTTTCCCCCACTTCATTCTCTCTTTTAAATCGTTCACGTTTATTCATTTATTGCTTCATTCCTTCCTTTTTTCCTTCATTCAAACAAGGCCAGGTGCTTAATTTTAAAATCTCATTCAAAATGGTGCCACGTCACCCGCTGGGGCCAAGAACCGAGAGGTGCTGTCATCTTTCTCCCTGCCAGCGTGGATCTCCGTGGAGTCCCGCCCTCTTCTCCTCACCTGCTCCCCAGGAACCCGCGGCGAGGTCGCTGCCACACACTCTGGCCTCAGGCACTCTCCCTCAAGGCCTCCGCCCCTTCCCCCTCTCCCAGGGGCCGCTCCGCCCCTCCCCTCCCCTCCCTCCCCGTCCCCTCCCTTCCCCTCCCCTCCCCTCCCGGATCCCAGCTAGCTGAGCGCATTTATTTGCATATTTCTACCTTTGTTCCCCGCCGGCGGCCAATCAGCGCGCGGGGCGAGGCGGGGGGGGCTGGGCGGGGCTCGGGCTCGTGCTTCAGCAGCTGCGGCCGCAGGTTCCAGAGCGGGTAGGAGTCTCCGCGGGCGTGCCGCGCACTGCAGCCCCTGCCCAAGCCCCGGGCTCCCTCCCGCGTCCCCGCTGCTGCGCCGCCTCGGCCAGGCCCCGAAGGCAAGGACAAAGAGGCTGCCTGGAGGCTCCGCCGGAGCCAGACTTTACCTGCAGTTGCCGGGAACCGCAGGCTCCAAGATGGTTTGCGGGGGCTTCGCGTGTTCCAAGAACTGCCTGTGCGCGCTCAACCTACTCTACACAGTGAGTATCCCGAGCCCGTTCCTCCCCGCCTGGGGGCTTTGCACCTGCTCGGGTGCTCCGTGACTTCCCTGTCTGGCCAATGACTCGCTCACTTCACCCCGCACCCCGTTTCTGTCTTCCCACGCTCTGGCCTCCCCCGCCTGGCCTCGCCATCCGTCCCCGCCGGGGACCAGGAGCCGGCGACTGTCGCAGTCTCTTCCTTTCATTGTGAAGCCGCCGTCTTTCTGGCTCACTGGCCGCGTCTCTTCCCCATTGCTCTACCCCGCCCCCTCACCCACCGCCTTGTTTTTCAGTTATTTGACCAGACCTCTCCACTTTCCCATCCTTATCCCTTCTGCAACTCGCTTTTGGCTCCCAAACCCATCTGGGGCGGATTTGGAGGCGGGAGCTGCCTCGGGTTTGAGGACAGTTTTGCAAAAATAGCGTGATCTGAAACTGACAAGGCGGCATATGGATGGTGTGCGTCGTGTTTAGCTCTACGTGCGCCTGTGATTTTAACTGAGGCCGCCGAGTAGGTTCACAGGATATCCGCAGCTTCCGAAGTTTGTTTCGTGCTTACATAAAGGAATGTCTTTTTGCGGGGAGCGGGAGTTGGGGGAGGGGGAGTTTTGCTTATACCTGATGCTTTTTCCATGTATCTCCCCTCTTATCAATATCCTAAATCCATTTTAAGCTAAATTCTCCAGTAAATAAGCGAGCCTCCACCCAGGTTGTTTCTTTCCCTGCCAACCAGCTTGGGCTTTTTAGTTTTAACCCTGCAGTGTATGTTTGTAATTTTTGAGGGGCAATTCGGGGTGAACCGGAGGATGGGAGAGTAGATTGCCATTTACCGATTGCCTACCACGTCCCAGATTTTACATACACTTTCCTTTTTCTGACAATCATCCGAGGCGAGGGGCATTGTCTAAATTTTATACATAAGATAATAGACCGAAAAGGGCTTTAATAACTTTACATAGTTGATAGTTGGCGAGTCAAGAAGTGGAACCCAGGCTGTGGGATCCAGATCTTTCCACAGGCTTCTTTACCATGCGGAAGAAACTTCATCTTCTGTCATCATCCCTCCATCATAGTCTTGCTCCCTCCTATAAATACACCTGGGTTTGTTTTGCAGCACCCACCCTGAAAACAAACCCAGCTCCTGTGCATTAGCAGAGAGCTAGGCCATCTGTGCAAGCTTAGGTTACGTCCTTGGAGTGCGGAGTCTGCCTGTGGTCCCCAGCAGGAGGGAGAGGCTGGGTCCTTTTAGCATTACTGTTCCATTGTATGTGAACATGGTTGCAAAGCTTTGAAAGCAAGACATAAACCTGTAAAAAGTATGTCTTTCTGACTAGTTAGTAGGAATCTAATCAACATGTCACTAATCCTAGATTTGGGAAAAATTCTAGACCACCTGGTGATTCAGGTCCTTGTAATCGGAGATCCGTGTCAAGTTTCAGATCAGAATTCACCTTTGTCTCACCTGAACATGCCTATCACATTGATTATTTATTAAGTAAAAGCTGACCAATTCTGCAGGTATTTTCTTTTATTAGCATGAATGGCCTGTTTAGAACTTCACATTCCCCATTTTATGCTCTGACTTCTGCCCCTCCCCCTCATGATTTAGTTACCTGTTTGCCAGACGTTTAACCTGATAGTATCTGCTTACACACAGTAGAATGTCTGCGTTGCATACTTACGTCACTGAGGAGGTCTATATAGATTAATATGCCGTATATATTTTTTTTCTAAAGGCATGTTATTTTTAAATCTGGTTCTGTTGCTTTTGAGATATGTCATTTCTACTTGTATCTCTTGTGTATCAGGAAAGCAAAGAGAAAGGTAATTCTGAAGGAGCATATTATATAAGACTTTTATATCTGTTCTAAATTATTGACCTTCAGAGTGTATTCTATTGATTTTAATAGCTCTGTAGTAAAAATTAATTGGAAATTCACAGGACTATAAAGATGGTTGGCCCTTTTAAATCTAAACCTTTTTATTTATTTTTTAAAATTTATTTATTTATTTATTTTTGGCTGCGTTTGGTCTTCGTTGCTGCGCGTGGGCTTTCTCTAGTTGCGGCGAGCGGGGGCTACTCTTTGAGCGGTGCGTGGGCTTCTCATTGCGGTGGCTTCTCTTGTTGCGGAGCACGGGCTCTAGGCGTGTGAGCTTCAGTAGTTGTGGCTCGCGGGCTCCAGAGTGCAGGCTCAGTAGTTGTGGCACACAGGCTTAGTTGCTCGGGACCAGGGCTCAAACACGTGTCCCCTGCATTGGCAGGCGGATTCTTAACCACTGCACCACCAGGGAAGCCCTAAAGCTTTTTAGAAAAAGGATATTTCTTAAAATGAATTAGTGTCTACTGCTTATACATTGTGAACAAGTGTAGATGAGTTCAGCAGTTTAAACTGGAAATGAATGAAAGGTAAACGTTGAACCAGGTCTTAAATAGATGCTGAAAATGTGCCATTGCTATTATTTAGATTCTGTATCTTCCCTGGTTTCACCTCAACATTTTAAGATGGGAAATGTGAAGTGGTTGGGGGCAGGGTTAAGGCTGAAGACTTGGGAGACATTTCTTTTTAAGGCATGAATAGGAGGACCCTTTATAGGTTCCAGTCCCACGTGGGTCACTGCCTCCGAAATAAGCTCAAAGTTGTGGGATTGAATCTGAGATTATTTCTAAAAGTGTTAGTAAAGCCAGGATTGCATAGGGGTGTGGCAGGTGTAAAGGCCATGGTCTGCTTTGAGTCATCACTCTTGCCTTGAAGCATTTTCTTGAGGAACTTAGGGCAGCCTAACTGTACGCATGCTCAGGTGGCCTGCTTATGACCTTGAGATTAGGGCAGAATTCGTGACCAGTCCAGAAAGCATGTCATTAAAATAGGTTGGATGGAACATCCCCCAAACTTGTCATGGATTTTTGATCACTAGCCAAAGGCGTGGCTGATTTTTATTGTTGTTTATGGTTTGGTTGTTTTAATTAATAGAATCCCTAGTAATGAACAACTTTACGTTAGTGTAGTGAATATCAACAGTTTATAGGTACGGGAGGAAAGGGAGAAGCTACGGTTTCTTCATGCACTTTCATGGTGTTATACTAAAGAGAGTGACTTGCTCTAGAACTTCCTACATTTATAGAAACTGAATGTTTCTTCACTCAACAAATATTTATTGTCTACTGTGTGCAAGGCACTGTTCTCAGTCTGGGAATACAGCAGTGAACCAAACTGGGCTTTGAAATCAACATGCCTTATGAAGCCTCTTTGTCATTCACTATCTTCTCTACATATGATCTCAAGAGCTTTCTTCAGTCAATAAACATTTGCTTACTGTGTGCATTCTGCTGAGAACTGTGGGAAATAATAAACACATACAGAGGCAAATACCTCCTCTGTGAAGACAGGATCTAGTTGGGATTTATGGAGTAGAAAAATTAATGCTATATAAGGGAAGGACTGACTTTAGGTGCCACAAAATTTAGGACTAGGGTAGGTCTTTGTGGGTTGGAGAAGAAGGTATGATTGAATTGGGGAAGTGTGGAAATAGCTTGGTCTTTTTGATACTGTTCAGGATATAAACACAAGTGAAAACTGCTTTGGGAAAACGGTCTATTTTATTTTTAATCGTTGATTTTAAAATAATTTTGATTGAAAGTATTTTGGCAAAAAGTGAAAAATAACTTTAAATAATTATTCCTAGTGATTTGTGGGGAATTTTAGGAGGTATGAAATAAGTGTTATATTAAAATATGTAACATTTTGAGGGGGCTTCCCTGGTGGCGCTGTGGTTGAGAGTCTGCCTGCCAATGCAGGTGACACGGGTTCGAGCCCTGGTCTGGGAAGATCCCGCATGCCGCGGAGCAACTAGGCCCGTGCGCCACAACTACTGAGCCTGCGCGTCTGCAGCCTGTGCTCCGCAACAAGAGAGGCGGCGATAGTGAGAGGCCCGCGCACCGCGATGAACAGCGGCCCCCACTTGCCGCAACTAGAGAAAGCCCTCGCACAGAAACGAAGACCCAACACAGCCATAAATAAATAAATTAATAATTTAAAATATGTAACATTTTGAACATGTCTCCTCGTGCTTCTTAAGCAGAGAAGAAAAGACTTCTAGGAATCGACTGCTGTTTATATGTATGTGTGTGTGTGTGTATGAATAGTTTTAATTAAGAACGTAAGGAACAGAAAATAACTCGTGGTCTTTAAATAACGGTCATTTCAGAAGTTTCAGTTTTGTTTCTTATTCTATATTTATTCTTCTAAAATCTAAGTTTGTTTCTGTTGATTTTTTGCAATATTTTTTCTGTATCTTGGGTTGCTTTGGGGAAAAAATCTCCGTGCAGTCAAAAATTATACCAATTTACATTCATTCTAAGGCATATGTTTATTTGCGTTTTAGGTATCTCTGAAATTGAGGTTGTCTTAAAATAGGTAAAACATAGCAGATAAAAAAAAAAATATATATATATATATATATATATATATATATATATATATCTATCTGTACAGTCTATGGAGAGAAAAACAGCTGGGTTTCGGAAGGAAACCTAAATTTGAATACCAACTTTACAACTTGCTTGGAATTTAACCTTGGGCAAAGGTCTCCATCTGAGTTTCAGTTTTTTCATTTATAAACTGGT
The DNA here is from genome assembly GCF_028564815.1 of Eubalaena glacialis. NCBI lineage: Eukaryota > Metazoa > Chordata > Mammalia > Artiodactyla > Balaenidae > Eubalaena > Eubalaena glacialis. The sequence continues at coordinate 58,087,037 of NC_083723.1, read as the reverse complement.
GATGATATTTTTCATTCTTCCCTTGTGGAGTTGTTAGGATAAAAGGAGAGAATGTGGATAAATGCTTTGGATGTGCTATAGAAAAAAGAGCAAGTTGTTACAGCTTCGTGGAAAAAGTTGAATTATTTTAAATTTCTGAATTACAAACCTGTATGTTACAATGGAAAGGTTTTCAAGCTACTGGGATTTCTAACACTTACAGGCTGGTGTTAACTCAAGCAGGCCCTACGGGGGCAAGAGTTCATACCCTCAAAACAGTAATATTAATCTTTCAGTTGTAAGAAAAAAATGACTGAGGTATGGTGAGTATAAATTTGGAACGATTTTCCTGTACATTTTTTAAAGTCCTATTCTGGTCATTAGAGGGCTGGAAAAGTATAATTTTGTTCAGTTTCTACTCCAAAATAAATGAAAAACACTAATACTTAAGCCAAAGAAAAAAATCTGCTTATTGTAATTGCCTTCAAATTATTGTATTTGACATTTTTCAAAATTCTGATCATTATTTTTCAAATTATTCTTATTTAATATTTTAATGTGTGGTTAGGCTTATGTTATTTCTCGGCCCTTGTTCAAACTACTGAGTGAATTTAAAATATTTAAGTGGTTGCTGAATATTTACTTGGATTTTGAATTTAAAAATGATTCACTGTTTACAGAACCTGGAGTTTCCACATGATGCTGTTGAGCTGGTGTTTATAGTCGGCCTTTGTGCTAAATACGTTTGTGAAATTTCCCAACTTTTGATTTTAAAACAGTTACCGAAATGTGCTATTTATGTCATTTCTTACTTGAAATGAGGTTATTTTCTTTCACAAAGTTTAACAACATAATTAAGAGGCTTTTACAAAGAAAGAAAATTTATTAGGGGAATAATTGTATTTCAGCCTACATTTGAAAAGTGAGATTTGAACATCTCAGTGGTTTAATTTGCATACAGTTTTAGGTAGTTTGAAAATGGGCCATCATCACCTCAAACACATATGAATTACTGGTGAAGACAAGCTAGGTTTAGTTCGTCTTCCTTCTTATCACATTTCACCTGAATTGTTCCTCCATATTATCTTAACACTGTAAAATGAATAATGCACTTGTAATAGTGGATGAAAACTCAGAGAATAAACCCAAATTCCTTAGCATGCCATTCAAGATCTTTCACCATCCGCTCTTCCCGTGTGCATCTCTTCGTATATTTCAGCCACAGAGGGTTCCCCAGACATTTTGCCCTTTGTTGCCTGTCTTTGCTTATCCTCTGCTCTTGACCTATAATACCTTGCTCTGTCTTTGTAAAACTACTCAAATAAAGCCTCCCATTTCTTAAGTCAGAAAGAATTGTTTCCTTAAATTTTCACTTGGGAATCAATCTTACTGCTTGAGTGCCACCTCAGACTAATTCAATCAGGATTCAGAGAGAGGGAGAGGCATGTGATTTTTTGGTTAAAAAAACCCTTTTTAAAATCTTCCTAGCTAATTCTAAATTACAGTGAGGGCTGAGAGTCAGTGTTGTAAGATTTTATTTTACTCTGTCTTTGCCATTAACCATACCAATGCTCCATACTATAGATTGCTTTGTGTTTGCTTTTTCCCCAGCTAGACTATCCACCTTTTATTGGCGGAGATCATAGCTTTCTCTTTGTTGCATCCTTTGGTTTGTAGCATTTTTTTTTTTTTGTTTTTTTAGCACAGAGCTTATACTCTCTAAATACTTCTTGAATGGAATTTGCAGAATTGGCTGCTCCCTTTTCACCAGAGGTAAAACATACCTAATGAAAGCTTGCATAAACAGGATAATTTGATCAAAATTAAATCTAGAAGACAGCCAAATATTTTAAGACATGAAAATTAGCATTGGGTTAAAAATAATAAATAGGAATTGCTTTTATCTGTCTACTGTAGAATCTAATATGTTTCTTGAAATACTCTTTTCTCTTTTCTCTCCCATTGTTGGCCAAGCTCTCCTATGCATCTGAGGTTTTCCTGTAACCTTTCCCGTGAACAAATCAGCTTTCCGTAAAATTGTACTAGAATCATAGTTGGCTAGGATTCTTTATATTATTAGTCTAATTTATTATTATTAGTCTAATATAAATGTATTGTTAAGACGAACCAAATAATTTTTCTTTTATTCATTCCAATAATATTAATTAAGCAACAGCAGCAGTGAGCAAAACAAACCAAAAGTTCCTGCTTTCATGGATCTTACGTTTGGGGGGGAAGGTAGATGATAAGCAAATAAGCAAATAAGTTATACATCATGTTAGAAGGTAAAATGCTATGGAGAAAAATGGAGTAAGAAGGCTGAAGCACAGTGGGGCATTGGGGTGGGTAGGGGAGGATAAGGGCATATTTTTATATGTGGTGGTCAGGATTAGCCTTCTCGGTAAGACAGCAGTGGAACAAAAACTTGAAGGAGATGAAGGACAGACATCTGGAAAAAGTCAGTGGAGGGAACGGCCTTTGAGAAGATCCTGAAGGAGTATTTCTGATTTATGCAAGGACAGAGAGGACTCCTGTGGCTGGGACAGTGAGCAAGGGGTGGGTGGAGTGGTTGGAAATGAGTCAGAGAGTTTCTGGGACCCAGATTGAAGGAGTTGAACTTTTACACCAAGGGAAATGGGGAGCCATTGGTGGCTTTGGGACTGATTTTCATTTAAAAGTTTGTCTGGCTCCTGAATTGAGAATAGATTATAGATGGCAAAAGTAGAAACAGTGAGATCACCTGTAAGGCTGCTGCAGTAATTGAAGCAAAGATGATGGAGGTTTGGACCAATATTATAGCAATGGAAGTAAGAGAAATAGTCAGATTTTGGGTGTATTTTGAAGGTGGTGCCAACATAATTTCCTGATGGATGAGAATGGGGTGTGAGAGAGACCAGTCACAGATTACTTGTGATTTATGACCTAAACAACTGGCTTGCTGAATCTGCTATTAACAGGAATGGGGAGACTGTGGGTGGACCAGGCTTTGGAAGGAAAATAAGAGGTTCAGTATTAGATGTGATGCCAATCAGATACCCAAGTGGAGATGTCAGATGGCAGGTAGTCTAATAACAGTGGAGTTCAGGGGAGAGGAATAGCTGGAGGTTGAAATTCAGGGAGCCATCAATGTAGAGAGTGGTATTTAGAATTGCTACTAGATGAAATCAACCAGTTGGTGAGGATAGGTAGAGAAGGGCAGTGATCTGTGAACTGAACCAAGGACACTCTTATAATAACAGTTTTCGGAGACAAGGAGGAGCCAGCCAAGGAGCCTGAGAAGGAATGGCCGGTCAGATAGGAGGAAAACCTGGTAGAGGCGGGTGTCTTAGAAGCCAAATGCACATCATTTTAAGGAGGCAGAGTTGAACATCTGTGTCAAATGCTGCTAAGTAAGATGAGGACTAAGACATGATTCTTAGCTTGATCAATGAAGAAGTCACTGAAAAAAACAATTACCCTTTTATTTTGTCTTATGATAGACTATATGTCCCTCAACAGTAAGGACCGTGTCCCAATCACTCCGGCTTTCCTGAATGCCCAGCACAGCCTTGCCATATGGTTGGCATTTAGTTGATTGAATGAAGGAGGCAGTGCAGGGCTGTTTCGCCCACAATTCCACTTCTTGTCTCCCAAAACTGCTCTGAAGAAGGAAGATGTAGGGTGGGGTTGAAACTTTGTTGGCAGCTCTGAGTGCTACCTCAAACTCGTTATCCTTGGAAAATGGCAAGTCAGGATGCCTTACTTTTGATTCTCTTTATATAATTTCTTCCCAGCAGATATTATATATTATGTATTCTGTATCTTGTAAGTATAAAGCAAGCTGCTTGGCACCAAGGAGAACATAGAGAAGAAAAATATGTGACAACAGCACATCAGCCTTCCTTGTATCATTTGAGGAATGAAAATGAGATGAAGAACTGCGGTCTTGGCTTCAACACTAAATGTCTGGATATTTAGCAATATCCAGATTATTTACAGAATTTTCAAATTTCCATCCAGATATTTGGTATCAGAGAAACACATGCTTGATAATCACTGAATTGTTCTTCAATTTTTTACATTAGGCAGAAGTTCAGAGGGAGAGTTCAGTGTCAAGTGTAATTACTCTTATGACATGGAGAGGTCTGGGGCCTTAGTTTTTAATGTATCGGTGGATGCTGCGTTACATTTTCGTGGTATAGTCCTTTTAAATCTTATTACTGTTTTAAGTTTCTTACCCTCCACTATCATCACGTCTTCTCTCTTGCTTTAGTGCTGACAAAACATTTTTGAATGATTTAACTGCAGAATTGCATCCAGTTTTTTCAAAGGTTCTACGTTCCTCTTTCGTCCTCAAAGCAATTCACTTACCCTGGTAGAATTTGGATGCTCAAAAAATGTAGCTGCTCTAGAAATGATTCAAGTCTCTCTTTTCATGTTGTTTCTGCAATGTGGTGGATATTTGGTGAAAGAATGAAACTCTCTTTTATAGGTTATATAGAGAAAGAATAATCTGGGACACCATTAGGCTGGATTTCTTCACCCCAAATATTGATTAGGTTAGGGAATAAGCATTTGCCTATCCCTAAAGCATAATGAATAAGATCATGAGCTCTTTCAGTCTGCAGTGTATTTGGAGTACCTCTTCTGTACCAGGCACTTAACCACATGCTAGGAATATCAGGTCGACATGTGCTTTGACTGTATGGCACTCAAAGTGTAGAGGGCTCATTAGAAGAATTCAAAGTATGACTGGAGGTGGGGAATAGTGGCTAATGAGTTACCTCGAGAGGTAAGCCAGGCCCTTCACATTCTTGGATTTGTCAGCCTGGTGTTTGGACTTTATTCTGAGATTAGGAACAAAAGATAGCCGGCATGGGAATGACCTGATCTATTGGCTTTAAATTAAAGACCATCAAAGACTACCATATTAGGAATAGAGTCCAGCTGCAGGTAATAGAAACCCAGCTACTGCTGCTTCAAATAGTAAGCTCTGTTATTTTCATGTAGCAAGATGTCTAGAAGTAGGTAATCTAGAGAAGGTGCACAATGCAAGCATGTTATCAAGGTCCCAGTTATCCTGCCCTACCATCCTTGGTATGTGACTTTCTTCTTTGTCACCCAGTTACATCTGCAACTCTAGGCATTAGGATTTGTTCCCTGCTGGGAGAAGGATAATGCTGTAAAATGCTTTTCCTCATAAAGCTCTGTGTGTGTGTGTGTGTGTGTGTGTGTGTGTGTGTGTGTGTTAGAATAGTTCTATTGGGGTATTAATGACATACAATAAGCTGCACATATTTAAAGTATGAATTTGATAAAGTTGTGACACATATATACACCTGTGAACCCATCATTGCATTCACGACCTTGAACATATCAACCCCCAAAGTTTCCTTATCCTCCTTTGTAATCCCTCTCTCCTGCCACATAACCTTTGCTCCCAATTTGCAGGCAACCACTGACCTGCTCAGCAGTAAAATTGAGGCTGGAGTTCAATTTGGTAAGCCTGGGGAGGGTGTTTGCAGGAGGGAGATGGCCTAGGACATTTCTCTTGCTCATTGAATCCCTTCTCATTTGGTCCTTACAGTAAAAAGTTTCAGGTAGGTCTTTTAGGTTAAAAGGGAGTGCTCATATTTTGTAAAAGCCCATTGACAAGGTGAAGGATTTAGAGTTAGTCTAGGTGGGGAAGGTGGTCACAGTGGGGAAGGTAGACAGGGTCACTGCAAGTTTGCAAGTATTAAAAATGTTACAATAAACACTTGCAAGATGAAGCTTGCATTAACCAGAATTCTTTATAAGTTATAAATGAACTTAAAAGAATGTGTTGGCGAGATAACACAAACTCTTAGAAGGATATAATTGGGAGAGTCAATAGATGGATCACTAAGTATGGCTGGATCAAGGGGCTCAGAAAAGGTCAGAACTCTCTTGCTCCTTCTATCCACTTCTCAGCCCAGCTTGCCTCTGTGTAGATTCTTTTTGAGGCCAGAACTTTCCATGTGCAAGATGGCCACTGGCAGAATCAATTTTAATTGTCCTTATGGCTTGCTATACCAGAGGAACCCTTTTTTTCCTCTTTCAATATTCCTGTATGATCATATGGGACATACTAATTAACCCTGTTGGTTTATGGACCCAACCCATGAACCAATCACTGTGGGAAGGAGGATGAGCAACCATGATTGCTGCTGGCAGTGGTTGGAGGGGGCCAGTGAGACACTATGATTACGGGTTTTATAAGAAATGTATGTGCTGGGTTGTAAAAACACCGTATGTCCCCTACAGAGGTCATTTGTCCTCTGAGTAGGAATTTGAATCTTCTATTCCTAATTCTAGAATGTTCTAGCAACTCCATCATTTGAAAGCCCTACTGTAGTGGTTTAATGCTTCAACACCTACTTAAGCTAGATTGTAAAGAACATTATGCACAACATTTTTTTTCTTTCTTCTGGAGTAGCATTGTGTGTTATTGATCCAAAAAGTGCATAAATACATGTTTATTAGTTTTAAATAATTTTATTTGCTAGAGTGATCTCAAAGATAAAGACTGTTCATCCCCACTAGGATTTCTTGCTCCCCTACTCCAGGCAATGCACTGTGTGCTTGTATATGAATGTCGGCATATGTGACAAATTTTCTAGGTCGGGTAAAAGAAAAATAAGCACAAAATGAATAAGCAAGGATTTGGTAGTTAACTAATAGCAAAGTTGTATGAGTGAGGACCTTATTGTTCGTTTATACATGACTGTGCAACCAGATCTCATAAGGAGTAAGTCAAGGAGACGCTAATCAAAGCTATATCAATCTGGCTACGAAGCAAGAACTACAGTTTCTTATGCATTATAATATTGTCTTTACTATTATATCTCGATGTTAAAAATTACTTAACTATGTTGCTAGGCACTATGATATGGTCCTACAGGAAGAAAAAAATGCACCAAACAGAAAGGTTGCCACAGTTCTGCCTCTGTCATTGGGCACGTCATTTTGCTACTCTGATTTATCACCTATAAAATGAAGGGACTCGGTTAAGGTCACTGGCCAGATAGCTTTGTGCCGCTAGTGCCCTCCTTCATCAGAATCTATGGGACTTCCCTGGCAGTCCAGTGGTTAAGAATCTGCCTTCCAATGCAGGGGATGAGGGTTCGATCCCTGGTTGGGGAACTAAGATCCCTCATGCCGCGGGGCAACTAAGCCTGCGCACTGCAACTACTGAGCCCACGAGCCTCAACTAGAGAGAAGCCAGGGCGCCGCAATGAAAGATCCCGTGCAACTAAGACCCGATGCAGCCAAAAATAAAAATAAATAATTTTTTTTAAAAAAAGAATCTATCCATGTGCGCACTAGTAGTTTTGCCACCACCTTTTTTAAGGATTTGCTTGGGGAAGCAATACCAGTTGTAGACACTTTTATAATCTTGCCTTGGCGTGGCTTTTCATTTTAGCTTTTGTACTCTCTCTTTTAAAAGCTCTTTTTTGTATGATTCACTTTTCTTTGTTTTAAAGAGAAAACAGGAAAGGTTGGCGCTTCCTGTTCATAAAAAACATCGCTATCAACAAGTTAACAGATCCATAATTTGTTTTTATCAGCCTTCTGTCTCCCAAAGGAAGGAAACTATTTGTCATAGGTCTAAATTTACTTTCTATTACCATTGGTCTCATAAGGAAACTGTTGTTATTATTAAACAAAAAATTCATGCAGTTCCTTTGTCTACCAGGTTCTACTGACAAGCAGGCTTTTTAATTATACAGTTAGAATTTTATTGGAATCCATAATTTTTGTATCACTCATTTGGAAGATTTCACATAATCCCATTCTCTTCAAAATTACAAACCAACCATAACATACAATTACCACTATTCAGAAATGAATTGCTTCGTTATTATCTTTAAAAGGCTCCTTCTTAGTAAAAGTTAAAGAAACACTGATAATCAGATCTAATTAGAGGCATATCATAAAACTTTAGGCATTGTTTCTAATTTAAAAAGTTAATTATGAGTACTTGGGGATTTTTGTTACAGTGTGTTAGAGACAGCAGTCACACCCAAAAACATGTATGTTGTTTTCAATTTTGCTTTATTAAAAAAACCAAACAGGGCTTCCCTGATGGCGCAGCGCTTAAGAATCCGCCTGCCAATGCAGGGGACACGGGTTTGAGCCCTGGTCTGGGAAGATCCCACATGCCGCGGAGCAACTAAGCCTGTGCGCCACGACTGCTGAGCCTGCGCTCTAGAGCCTGTGAGCCACAACTACTGAGCCCACGTGCCACAACTACTGAAGCCCGCGCGCCTAGAGCCCGTGCTCCGCAACAAGAGAAGCCACTGCAATGAGCAACCTGCGCACCGCAACGAAGAGTAGCCCCTGCTCACCGCAACTAGAGAAAGCCCGCGTGCAGCAACGAAGACCCAACGCAGCCATAAATAAATAAATGTTTAAAAAAAACCAAACATATTTTGGGGGTTTATTAGAAAATTGAGTCACTTAAGTAAGTTTATGTTTGGACAGTTTCTCTGTTGTGGTAATAAATGCAAAATTTGTTTTTGATTGGACCGTTAAATCATGTTCTCTTCCACGTTACAAATGAGAATGTGTATTTAGGAGTCGGGTACCAGAAGGAGGTGATAGGGTGGTGTCAAGATGCACACGTGAGTCCACCCAAGTGTGACAGACCTAGAGCTTCACTTTCTGTTATAAACAAGCGGAGAGTCAGTGAATTACTGCCTACTGTCTTCAGGTCTCTACCACCTTCATTTGAAAGCCTTCCTTTTTCTTAAGTGGGTGCAAATTGTAGGGGAGAATGTGGACAGTACCTGGAGATGCACAGTTGGGAATTAATGTGAAATATTTGAGAGACAAATGAGAATATCTTGATGCGAGTAGCCATGTTTGGGGAATTGTGGGAACAAAGGCTGGGTGAGGCAAGTTGGACAAATTTACAGAGGAAAGCAAAGCAGAAGAATTTAGTATTGGTGTTCCAGTAAGAAAAGGGCTGTTACATTTTCAGGCTACTTGTAACTTGGAAATGCTTTATATGCACAGAAAGTAATATGGTGTACTCATGTGATCCCAACAGCCTGATTTCACAAATGCCAGTGTTTTGCTATGTCTCTTTTGAAGAGGTTCAAAGTTATAGTACAGCTAAAGGGCCCCTCTCCGTTCCCTTTCCCAATCCGCACCAAAAGTATTGTACTCACTATCCTAAAATCAACATACATCATTTCTATACATGTTTATATATGACAATTTGATCTGGTAATCAACCACAGAGAATATATAGTGTTTTTTTTTTTAATAATTAATTTATTTTTGGCTGCGTTGGGTCTTCGTTGCTGCGTGCGGGCTTTCTCTAGCTGCGGCGAGCGGGGGCTACTCTTGATTGCGGTGTGCGGGCTTCTCATTGCGGTGGCTTCCCTTGTTGTGGAGCACGGGCTCTAGTTGCACGGGCTTCAGTAGTCGTGGCTTGAGGGCTCTAGAGCGCAGCCTCAGTAGTTGTGGCGCACGGGCTTAGTTGCACCGTGGCATGTGGGATTTCCCGGACCAGGGTTCGAACCCCTGTCCCCTGCATTGGCAGGTGGATTTTTAACCACTGCACCACCAGGGAAGTCCCTCAGCTAAATATTTAAATAAAATGTTAAGTCTTTTTCAATATTTTAAAGTACGAGTAGCAGGAAGGACTCAGTTACGTGGGTAACTCAGTTGCCCAAGTTCTATGGTAGGATGAGTAATACTCCTCTACCACCAAAGGTTCACATCCTCATCCTTAGAACCTGTGAATATGTGACCTTATATAGCAAAAGGGGCTTTGAAGATGTGATTAAATTAAGCATCTTGAGATGGGCGATTATTCTGGGTTACCTGTGGGCCCTATATAATCATAAAGGTCTGTATAAGAGGGATGGAGGTGGCTTATACTCAGAGAAAGTGATGTGCTTAGAGAAGCAGGTTGCAGTCTGAGAAATTTGAAGATATAACACAGCTGCCTTTGAAGATGGAGAAAGGGGATATACTGGCCAAGGAGTGCAAGTGGCTTCTAGAGGCTAGAAAAGGCAAAGAAATGGATTCTCCCCTAGAGCTTCCAGAAGGAATGAAGTCTTACTGACACTGTTATTTTAGCTTGGAAGACCCGTGTTGGACTTCTGACCTCCAGAATTACAAGTACTTTCGTGGTGTTTTAAGCCACTAAGCTTGTGCTAATTTGTTAAAACGACAATAAGAAAGTGATACACCCTCTCAAATGTTTTTGAAGGAGAGGTGCCTAGTATCAATGATGGGGATAGACTAAAACTATATTAGAGACACAGCAGAGCTAACTTGGTGAGGAATACTCTTGAGAGAGAGGTACATAGAAGGGTGTAGCCTTTTTCTTCCCCTACCTAGAAAAAAAAAAAAAATCAGAGCAAAGATACTTGTGAATGTTCTAGATCATGTTTTCAATAACAGCATAAAGCCTAGTCTGGAAGCTAGAACTTCTTATAGAAGTGATAAAGTGCCCTGCCCCCTTTTTAGTTATAGACATTATTTTTCAAAGGGGGAAAGATTCTCATTATTAATAAGCCTGTAAGTTGGGTAGCTGAGAGAGCAGAGAGCAGTTTTCTCCTTTTGTTGAAATGCTGCTGTTGTAAATAAAGGATTTGGTTTGCTGGGAGGGTACTGACAAGGGATACCTGAATAATTCACTCCAGCTATATGGTTAGGATTACGTTGATGGTAAAATATCAGGCAGCTTTCTGTAACATGCATTCCTGACTTATTCATCTCCAAATGCGAGAACTGTTTTGTGTGGGCTACTGTGACAGATTACCACAAACATGGTGGCTTAAAAACAGCAGAAAGCTATTCTAACAGTCCACGAGGCCAGAAGTTCACCATCAAGTTGTTGACAGGGTTGCACTCCCTCTGAAGGCCCTAGGGGAGAATCTGTTCCTTGCCTCCTTGCCACTTTGCCTCTTTTGTCTTCTGGTGGCTGCCAGCATTCCTTGCCTTGTGGTCACATCACCCTCTGCCTCTGTCTTTATATTGCTGTCTTCTCTCTCTGTCTCTACTCTCCCTCTGCCTCTCTCGTAAGGATACTTTTGATGACACTTAGAGGCCGCCTGATAATCCAGGATAAGCTTGTCCCTTTTAGACCCTTAATTGAGTCACATCTTTTGCCATGTGATATAGCATTCATTCTTTTGCTGTATACGGTAATATTCAGTTGGGGTCATTTTTCAACCTACTATGTGTTCTGTTATGGTTCCTTTGCAGTCTTTGATGTGTTCTGTTTATCTGGATATTTTTGATTATTGTTCTCTACTCTGACCCACTTTGTAAAAATCTCTGACATAGCAATGATTTGTCCCATTGTAATTTTTCATTCTCTCCTACATTGAATTCTAGAATGAAAGTCAGCAAGCTGCAGCCCATGGGCCACATCCATTCCATTGCCTATTATTGTACAGCCTGCCAACTAAGAATGGTTTTACATGGTTGAAAAAAAAAATCAAAGGAACATATTGTGTTCCACATGAAAATTATATGAATTTAAATTTCAGTATTTAGGGGTATCTTGTCTCTGGCGTCCATGTGTAGTGGGCACTAACCATTTGTTGATGAATATTTAACTTGTGGTAAGAATTTCATTAATGTTGTTAAGGATTTGGTATAATTCCCAAAGGATTCTTTAAAACTATGGGTTAGAAGAATTTTATGTATCATATTATTCACGCTTCTGATCTTTTTGGCCCTAAGACTCAAAGAAATATAGAGTAAATATCCTGCCCCTGAATTTAATTAAGTTCGTAAATAAGCATCACACCCAGGACTTGAAGCTGGCAAGTGTTGGTTAATTTTATATGTCACCTTGGCTGGGCTGTGATGCCAAGATGCTTTTTCAAGCATCAGTCTAGATGTTGCTCTGAAGGTATTTTTTAGTTGTGATTAACATTTACACTCAGTTGAGTTTAGGTAATTATGGGCCTCATGTACGATATGAAATATGAAAGCATTAAGAACAAAGACTACGTTTCCTAAAGGAGAAGGAATTCTGTCTCAAGACTGCATCACTGAAATCGTGTCAGAATTTCCAACCTGTCATCCCTTCCTACACATGCTGGACTTGGTAGACCCCACAATTACATCAGCCAGTTCCTTCAAGTAAATCTCCTCTCTCTTTCTCACTCTCTCTCAATATATATCTTGTTGGTTCTGTTTCTCTGGAGAACCCTGACTGATACAGCAAGTTACTCTGATGTGTTGAGAATGTGGACCATCTTCAGTGTTTGTTGAGTATGCTAAGCATTGCCCTCTCCCCTCACTGAGGTGAGGCCCCTCTGGCATTATCTTCCTCTCCTTCCTTGACACCTCCTTCAGGCTTCTACCTTTTACACCTCATGAAAGGAAATGTGCTATATTCGGGTATAACAAAGTCAGAAATAAGCTCATTTGTGATGGGCCCGAGGACTTTTTCTCAATCCAAGATTGTTTGAAGTTGTGAGAAGACTGTGAGTTGATAAAAATGAGACAGAAGCAAATGGATCTGCTGAGAAGAAGCAGTTGAGAAAATGAGGAGAACTAATTTCTGGGTAGCAGTATTTGTGAGAAGTTTATCCTCTTCTTCTCCCTCTAAAAAGAAAAACTTCCTCTGTGTACTAATTCAATGGAGAACATCAAGTCCATATAACTCCATAACTTGTTCCTATCATGCTACAGATCGTTGCTTTCATTCTCAAGTTTTGCTGCTTTATAATAAATGGATAAAAATACAAATAGCTGCTGTATTTGTCCATATTTAGCCATTTTACTTGTATGTCTATACATATAAGAAGTTTTACATACCAAGGCATTTAAAAATTGTGTCTGATAAACAATGACTACACTTATAAAAAATTACACATTTGAGTAAAGAACCATTTGAGTGAGTGATGATTTATTTTGTATCTCAAAACAAAGTTTATTAGGCCTTGGAGTGGTGCTAGAAAGTTTATTTTACATACTTTGATTCCTCCCAACAAGGTATTAAGCTGTCAACTTGCTCCAGGAAATGGTTGACTCTTGATTGACTTGAAGATACTGTCTCTTTCCTGTTCCACCCTCCACCCCGGCCACCCCCATACCTATTTAAGCTGTATCTTCTATCAGTTGATTATAATCTTTATATGGCATGCTATTTAAGTGTTATTTTAAAGAAGTAACTGTAACTTTGAGTTTTACAGGTAATGACTGATTGAGGCATGTGTTTTACCTCTTACACTTGATTTTGTTTTATAAGAATATAAATTAAATGATTGGGATGTAAAATAATTTCTTCTTGCTCAGAATGCCATTTTTGCTCTAAGTAGCTAAAATCTCTTATACTCTTTTCATCCTAAAAGTTTTAATAGTCTCTCTCTATATTTGAATTCTCACAGAATAGCCAATGATATCTAAAGCAATTCATTTCATCAACAATATTGTGAGATATTTTGACTGTTCCAAAGGCGAGGTTCTGTGATAGGTTCTGGGGATAAAGAGAAGTGAAAAGATGGGGTCTCTAAGTTGCTCAGAGACTCCTAGGAGAGACAGGCTTGGAAACAGAGTGCTAATGTGTTGAAGGGAACAGTGGAACCATATTTGAAGAACAGAGATTGCTCAGAGAATGGAGAGATGAATTTAGTTTGTTGGGGACTAGGAAGGTACCACAGAGAAGGTTACAGTCTGGGGCTTTGAAGGAAAGATATGTGATTTCCACGTGAAGAAACCAGTGTGTCGGACTGAGATGTGTTGGTGTCTAAAAGTTTTACATACGCTATTATTTCAAAAGCTTAAGTAGAAATCGTTTAGGTTTAGTAAGCCAGATGGCCTCTGAGGCTCCGTAATAATTTTGTAGATTATTGTTTGTTTTTTAAAAGCACGGCCAAGGATTAATATAACTTGTTAAGACAATACTGTCTGTGAGATCATGTGTGTATTCTAGTATTGAGTGTTAGCAATCATTTGTAAGATACTAAGTAGGTGCCTGAAAAATGTTCTTGATATTAATACATAAATTGACGCTTTTCCCTTCTTTCTTCTCCCTCCCCCTCCCTCCCCCCCTCCCCCCATCACTGCCCTTTGTGGTTGTTTTTGCAGTTGGTTAGTCTGCTGCTAATTGGAATTGCAGCGTGGGGCATCGGCTTCGGGCTGATTTCCAGTCTCCGGGTGGTCGGTGTGGTCATCGCGGTGGGCATCTTCTTGTTCCTGATTGCATTAGTGGGGCTGATCGGAGCCGTGAAACACCATCAGGTGTTGCTTTTTTTTGTATCCTTTTTTACAGGTGGGATTTATACCCCACTTGGGTTTGCTCTTATCTTATTGATTACTCCTGTGATAACTACAACTAATTTAAAATTACTGTTAGGAAATTAATTGCCAGACAGCAACTCCTGGCAAGCATCATGTGTATTTGTCCAACCAACATTGGGAACATTTCTTAGGGTTAAGTTATTGTATGTTTACATATTCTCTCTCCTTTTCACATCATGACGAATGTATTCTACAAGTTCAGTATCATCCTATGTATGTGTTGCAAATTCAGAGTTACCTTGAACTGATTCAGTGACTTCTAGGTCCTTTCCAAGTCATTAATATTTGGTTGAGAATTTCACAATGATTTTTTTTAAGAGTTGATATTAAGAAAGCTTACATACATTTATCTCTACTTATTTCCTGTTTTATCTATGTAAGAATTTTTATTTTAATCTAAATGAAATTATAATAGATCAACTTTTATTTATTTTTAATAATTTATTGAAGTATAGTTGATTTACAATGTTGTGTTTAATTTCTGCTGTATAGCAAAGTGGCTCAGTTATACATATATATTCTTTTCATATTCTTTTCTGTTATGGTTTATCACAGGATATTGAATATAGTTCCCTGTGCTATACAGTAGGATCTTGTTGTTTATCCATCCTATGTATAAGAGTTTGCATCTGCTAATCCCAAACTCCCAATCCATCCCTCCCCACTCCCCTCCCCCTTGGCAACCACAAGTCTTTTCTCTATAATAGATCAGCATTTAAATAATTATTGTTGTTAGTATTTTTCTATATAATTATATCTACAGTGTATCATCAAAATAAAAATTACGTGTATTCTTCTTGCACTTTCTCTAAGTGCCATTTGTTCTGTTTTCTGGGTGACCTCCTTCTAGTGAGTTGTGAAGTTGGCAGTACCTCTGTTTTATGTTATTTTAAGAATTTCCAGAAATAGCCTTAACTTTGATTCTCAGTACATGATTATTCTCTTACTTGTATTTATTGTCCAGTTTTCCGTATCATGTGCTTGCTTAGCCCTGAACCAGGAGCAACAGGTAAGCAAAGACTTTTTTTCTTTCTACTTTATTATACCACATAGTACGTGTAGGAAGAAAGGGGGAGGAATGATTGGAATATAATATAATTTCTTCCTGTTCAGAATGCCATTTCACTCTACATAGCTGAAGTCTTTTGTTCCTCATTGCCTTAGTGGGGCTGCTTAGAGCCCTAAAACACCACGTGTTGCTATTTTCTGCATCCTTGAAGTAGGATTTTGCCCTCACTGGGTAAAAAGTCCTCCTGCTAATGGATGTTCACCCAGTCTTTCCCTACTATTATGCAATGAAACATTTGCTCCAGAATGTTTGTGGTTTCATTCTGGCAATTATTCTCTTCAAACTCTAATTTGTTTGAAGAATATGGGTCTCTCTTTTGGGGCAATGGAAAATTTGTCTTGCTACACTCTGAAAACTAGGCCTTTGACCTAAGTGCTTCTTTTAAATCACATGTGAACTTGAAGACTTTTTATTCTTGGGATAGAAATCATGCCTTCTTTTTTTTTTTTTTTTTTTTTTTACAAATTTATCATGATTTGTTTTTCTCCAATTCTTTTTTCTTTTTTCTTTTTTAAATTTTTATTTATTTATGGCTGTGTTCGGTCTTCGTTTCTATGCGAGGGCTTTCTCCAGTTGTGGCAAGTGGGGGCCACTCTTCATCGCAGTGCGCAGGCCTCTCACTATCGCGGCCTCTCTTGTTGCGGAGCACAGGCTCCAGACGCGCAGGCTCAGTAATTGTGGCTCACGGGCCCAGCTGCTCCGTGGCATGTGGGATCTTCCGGGACCAGGGCCTGAACCCGTGTCCCCTGCATTGGCAGGCGGATTCTCAACCACTGCGCCACCAGGGAAGCCCAGAAATCATGCCTTCTTTTTGTTGCAGATTGAAGTGTAACCCTTTGAAAAGTTTTGATGCTCTTATAAAGAGTATTATATTAGGTGCACTCGGTTTTAAGAGTTGCAGGCTCCAGCTTTATACATTTTATGCAGGGATGACACTTTTTTTTTTTTTTTTAAGATTTTTTTTGATGTGGACCATTTTTCAAGTCTTTATTGAATTTGTTAAAATATTGCTTCTGTTTTATGTTTTGTTTTTTTGGCCACGAGGCATGTGGGATCTTAGCTCCCCGACCAGGGATTGAACCTGCACCCCCTGCCTTGGAAGGCTAAGTCTTAACCACTGGACCACCAGGGAAGTCCCAGGGATGATACATTTTAATGTATGTTTAAATGCGTTTTCTAGGGTCAGCTTTTGGAAGTTGGTTGGAACAATACAGCAAGTGCTCGAAATGACATCCAGAGAAATTTAAACTGCTGTGGGTTCCGAAGTTTTAACCCAAATGACACCTGTCTGGCTGTAAGTACAAAGTATAAAATGTTGTTTGGAGATGTATTGCATACAGATGAATAATGGTTAACATGGAAGAAGTGGACTTTCTGATGGTGAATTGTACTTTTAAAGTGTTTTTTATATACCAGCATTACATTCCGTGTACACTATTGTATCAATTGTCTGTTCTCAAATATCCATCCTGAGGATACTGAATATTCCAGGGCCCAGCCAGGCACGGATGCTTTTGGTTCTTTGCCCCTAATTCCTTCCCAGTCAAATCCTCCTAGAACAAGTTGTGAAAGAGAAATAACAGCAGATCAGCAAGTAAATGTCTTGGTTTGGAAGCCTATCAGGGTAGTAGGAGGAGAGTGGTCTGTACTAAATTGGGCTTCTCAACCAGCTAAACATCCCCAGGGTGGAGGACACAAGGAACCACCCTCTTTCCTCTCTCCCTTCTTCCCCATCACAACTTCATGCCCTTTCTGGGAGCTGAGCTAGCGATAGATCAATTAGAGCCAACCTGTTGCCCCAGGCCAGACCACTGACCTCCCAAGTCCAACCCAATCCCATATGGCGATTGACTTGGAGCTTGGAGCTTGGCTCTCCTGGGAAGTTTACATGTGTTTATATTTTGGGGAAACTCCTATTACCCCCTCGCTGAGCCCTGAGCTGGACATCCCCGCGTTGTGTCCTCTTTTGTGGGTTATTAGTTTTCTATTGCTATATAATACATTATCACAATTTTAGTGGTTAAAACAACACCCGTTTATTGTCTTAGTTTCCCTAAGTCAGGAGCCTGCGTATAGCTTAGCTAGGTCCTCTGCTCATCAGGATCTCACCAGAATGAAGTCAAGGTATTGGCCAGGGCTACAATCTCATCTCAGGTTTGGGGTCTTCTACCAAGCTATTGTTGGTCGAATTCAGCTTCTGGTGGTTGTAGGACTGAAGTCCCATTTTCTTTCTGGTGTCTCTAAGTTCCTAGATGCTGGTCAGGTCTTAACTATACAGACATCTCACAACATGGCATCAAAGTCAGCGTGAGAATCTCTTCATTTTATTAAGACAGTGTCTTATGTAATGCAACATAAACATGGGAGTGACAATCCATCATATTCACAAATCCCGTCCACTCTCAAGGGGTGGTTATTCCGGGCATGTACCCTGGGGGTGGGAATCTTAGGAGCCATCTTACGATTTTGGACACTACTAAAGAACCATGGCTCCAAGATGGATGTGATATTCCAGACAGTCATTTTTATGTGGGTGTTTTTTTTTTAATCTGCTCATTATAAATGTACTTTGAAATAAAAGTTCTTTTTTGAAAATTGATACAGAGCTGTATGCAAAGCAGCCACCAGTGCTCACCCTGTGCTCCAATAATAGGAAAATATGCAGGAGAAGTTTTGAGATTTGTTGGTGGCATTGGCCTCTTCTTCAGTTTTACAGAGGTATGTACAGATGACTCCATATCTTCCGTTCTTTGTCATAGAGATTCCTGTTTTATAGGGCAAGAGGGCATGGCATTTTACCTTAGCATGGCACTTAACTTTTGGAATGTATCAATGGATGTTTTCACTGGGAACTAGTACTGTAATAGGTGGAGCTGTGGCTTGAAATCAGAAGACCTCACAGATCTAGCATTAAGTTTATACAGGGTGAAGTGCTTGATCATTAATTATGTAAAATTAAATGAAGAGATTAGACTGGGTTATCTTTTGAGTCTCTTCTATTTCTAGAGTTGTATGATAAATTATAATTTTAGATATAATTTTGGAATAGGTAGGACATTCACATTGTTTAATATATATATATTAATGTGTAATATACACACATTTATATATAGGTATGCTTTGAAAAGTTGCCTTCCAACCCTATCCCCACTCCCCTTTGTTCCTAGCCTTCTAAAACCTGTAGATAATCATTGTTATTAATTTCTTACCTATATAACATATATGTTATATTAATATATTTACTATATTAATACATTTATATAAATGTCTAAGCAAAACCACACACATATTATTTTGATAATTTTTGAGGAATGCTAATTCCTCATTGTCTTTATTTAAACACTCAATAACTCTGGACATTTTTGATGCATCTGAATTGGCAATATGTATTTAAATTAAAACTTTTTTCTAAATCATCAATTCTACTTGCAGTGCTTTATTTCATGGAGATAATTGTATAACTATGTAAAATGAATACACAAGAATGTTTATTGTTTATAACAGCAAACCTTTGGGCCAGCTCATGTTTGTCTAGTGAATAATGAGCTGGTGAAATTAGAGTTTATTAGACAAGAGCAAATAGTTAAAAAATGCACTCTCTGGGTTGGAAACCTAGTTCTCCTGCTTTATTAACTGTGTGACCTTGGGCAAGTTCCTTAATCTTTCTGTGCTGCTGTTTCTTCGGCTTTGCAAACAGGCATAATAATGGAAAGCCCCTATTTCACGGAGTTGTTTTGATGCTTAAAGGAGTTAGTATATGTAAAAACTTGTAATATATAGAAAAATGCCTGACATACGGCAAGTGCTGTGTGTGTTAGCTGTCATTTTGTAGACATGAGTAAATTATTGATGTACAAGTCCCCATATTATACCCCCTTAAAAAATGATGATGGGACCCCTGTGATGGTTGTGTTAATTGCCCATGCACACTCCTGTTTTAAACAAAGAATAGCATGTGTAGAATAATGCTATTAAGTAAGATTGTGCATATAACTGTGGAAATATATGGTAGGCTATTGTAAGAATGAGCATTTATCTTTAAAAGGAAATCAGAAAAATCTTGTGTTTTTTATATTTGAAGTTTACTCTGTCATTTAATTTCTTGGACATTTGATTTCCCCATCAGTATGTCCCTATAATAAGTAATTTCATGGTCAACTTCCTTGTATATATATTTTTGATCTATATTCCCTAGTTTTTCTTTAGAGTACACCTCCAGAAGTAAAATATGACACATTCAGTATATGGGCATTTTAAAAGAGTTTGATAAGTATTGCCAAATTGCCTTTTGGGGGAGATTCTACCAACTTCTGATTCAAGCACTAATTCTCGATATTTTTATCTTACAAAATATTTGCCAATTTGATAGGTAAAAATAGTATTACCGTTCTGTTTGCTCTTTTGGAAATGTGACTAGTGAATTTGAAAATATTCATGTATTCATGTGTTTTTGGACCACTGGTATTACTTCTTTTGTGAATTGCCCACCTACTGTCTGTCCTGATCAAGGACCTTTGGATCGCCTGTAACTCAGTCTATGCAAAAAAGGGGAATTTTGTAAAAGAATAGGAGAGCGGGCCTCAGGGCCTAGAAGGTGTTTAGAAAAGAGGCCTCAAGGCTGGGGCTCACTGGGTGCTCTTAGAAACCCAGGCGCCCCAGAAAGTTGCCCACTCTCCTTTTATTTCCTCCGTTTCCTTCCTGGCTCCCTCCTCGTCTCATCACTCATTCTACTTGACTTCTTTGTCCTGCTTTCAATTTCTTTTGCATTTACTTAACTTTTTCATGATTTTTAAATAAAATTTATAGGTTTTACTTTTTATGTGGTTCAGTTTATTGCTTTTTGCCTATATGGTTTATCCAGTTGATTTTTATGTTTAGAGGCCCCTTTCTCATTTTGATTATATATGTTAAAAATGATTAAAGAAGGCAGTTTAGGTGATACAAACAAATTTTAACACTTCATAGACAGTCTCCTTTCAGAGAACTGCAAAATAAGGCCGAAGGCAAGGAGCTTTTATAGGATAAAGAATAAGGAAGGGAATAATAGAAAATATCTGATTGGCTGGGGCCACATAGTCAGTCTTGTTTGGGGTGAGAAGGCCCAGAATTGGCTTGGCCTTTGGGGATTGGCTGACTGAATATATTGCACTTCTGGTCAAGAGGAGCATTTACAGGGACACAAAGTTTACCCAAGTTTCGGTTTGCTGATGTGGCACCCTGGATAAGAGCAGCTTCATCTTGGGCCTAGAAATTTATTTCTCTCTGTATAATTAAATATAAAAATACAAAAAAATATATTTTTTGTTTTATTGAGGTATAATTGACAAATAAAATTGTAAGATATTTAAAGTGTATATCATGATGATTTGATATACGTATACATTGTGAAAGGATTCCCCCTATCAAGTTCATTAACACATCCATCACCTCACATATTTACCTTTGTAGAACATTTAAGTTCTACTCTCTTAGCAAGAGAGTAGATTGTGCAATACAATACAGTATTCTGTACAATACAATTGTACAGTACAGTGTTTTCACTGTAGTCACCATGTTGCACATTAGATCTTCTCATTTTGATTGTGTGTGTGTGACATGTATTGAATTTGTGTATATAATGTATACATTACATATATATGTATAAAATGTATGATTAAGATAGCATATTATATATACATAGATGTTTGTGTATATTGTATATTCTAATTCAGTTTCTTTTTCTCCCTTTGAGAATGAAAAATCCATACTTGGCTGTTATTATCAAACTGGAGATAAAGACCAAGCTTAGTATTCACTTTTTTTTTTTTGGCCTCACCACATTTGTGGGATCTTAGTTCCCCAACCAGGGATTGAACCTGGGCCCCCTGCAGTGGAAGCTTGGAGTCCTAACCACTGGAATTCCTCCCAGGAATTCTCATTAGTATTCACTTTTCAAAAGAAGTTTTCCCTGACATCCCTTCCTACTCTAAGCATATTTTCACTTCACTTTTTCTCAGGAAGGAGCCATCTTACTTCTGGGCTGGTCATGGCATTGATTCAAGAAAATTCATATACCGTTTGAAAACAGTCCTGTGCATTTTTCCTTTCTTTCTTTTAAAATAAAACATGGATTTAAAAGTAAAAAAATTTTGTCATGAAAATTTAAAAATATAGGTGGGAAAAAACCAGAATGAGCAATGTCCATACACTCCATTAGCCAGAGTCAGTAATGATCAGAATTTCGCCACATGGTTTCTTTTTTTATATCTGGGATTTATTTTGAGAATTTAGTTCTTTTGAGCAGCTCCATTTTCTTCTCATCGGATCACACTGCCTTCAGCTATGCATATATTATTTTAAAAGGAGGTTATTTATTTATTTTTAGAGCAGTTTTAAGTTCACAGCCAAATTGAGAGGAAGGTCCAGAGATTTCCAGTATCTCCCTGCACCCACACAAGCAAAGCCCCCCCACTGTCACCGTGACTCACCGGATCGTGCATTTGTCACAGCTGATGAAACTACATTGGCACATAATAACACACAAAGCCCATAACCTACATTAGGGTTCACTTTTGGTGTTGCACAGTCTATGAGTTTGGACAAATATCTCCATCATTATGGTATCATACAGAGTATGTTCACTACCCTAAAAATGCTCTCTGTGCCCTGCCTATTCATCCCTCCCAGCCCCCGCTGTCTTCTGAAATATTAATTATTGAAGAATATAAACTCATGGGTCTTAGATTTCTAAGGTGTTCTTTCATGGAGTCCTGCTCTGAATTTATACACCATGTCCTTTTGAAACCTAGCTAGAGATTTTAACAGTAATTTATCCAACCTGATATTTTTTGGATTGTGACTATTTTATAGGCTCTCTCACTTTTTAAATGTTTATTTTATTCAATATTTCACAGAATCAGCGATTCTCAGAGTTTGAAGGGATGAGGCTAACTAGCTGATGATTTCCTGTCATAGATGAAATAGAAAGATTTCGTTTGAACTATTTGTAATACATGAAAATAAATATAAACCATCAAAGAAACATTGATTTAGAATCCCCCAAAAAAGTTATAACAATTAGTACATGTGCTTTGTAGAAAATTTAGAAAATACAATTATGAAGCTGAAAGAGTAAATGTATCTACTAACTAAAATTACCTCCTCAGAAATCATCATTAATATTTTGTCATATTACCTTCTGCCTTTCTATATTTAATAAATATAAAAATAAATAACAAAGGACATGCTTTTTGCATACTCTGTGTAGACATTTCATAGAACTGTACTCTGGTGACCTCTTGCATCCTGGGTGTAGGTTCTAGAGTCAGCAGAGTTTATGATCGGGTCAAAGTTACCCTTGAAAATCTTTAAATCATGAGCACCTTTGTAAGCTAAAAATCCAGTAATTATCTAACTTTGATCTTTTTGCATTTTGGGCATGACCTTTTCATGCTCTCTCTGGGTGTGAGGAGATAGTGGTCCAGCAATGGGGCACAAGAAGGGGTTGTTTCATTTTATCACAGCTTAATTGGAGGAATTTTGGTAAAATGTGACTCCAGATTATGAGTATTTTATTTACCCGATGGCTTTGTTTCCCCTAAGAACTGTAACTTACACCATTGGCATGTATTCTGGGGTGGTTATAAAAATATTTAACAAACTCAGAAATTCTAACTAGAAGTTCCCTGTGTGCCGGTATTTCTGAGGCAGGGTCAGGGAAATGATGCTCGGGCAGGCTGAGAGGTGTCAGAGAAGTAGCTGCTTGATAACAGGTGTGTAAGTATTTCAGTACTGTAATAACAAGCATGGCTGAAATGGTAGGTGGAATGTTGTTAGCTTGAGAATGGCCTGTAACACATCAGATTCTCATATAAAACAACACACGTAATTAAGAGCTTGGACCCAAGATTTGAATCCTGGTTCTGGCACTCATGACCTGTGTAACTATTATCCAGTTATTTAACCTCTCGATGCCTCAGTTCCCTCACTGGTAAAATGAGGATAATGACAGTTCCTATCATATAGGGTTTTGGGTCAAATTATATGAATTTGTGAAATGTGAAGAACAGAGCCAGTCACAAAGTACTCGTCATAGGTTTAAGTAAATTCCTTCCCCCCAACCCCCGTCATACAGACACCAAACCAGACTTTCCACTTCCTTAAATTAGACTTATGTTTCCTTGATTCAACACAAAGCATAGTTCCATCAGCCCTTACATGTTGTAATAAACATTGCCAATCATGAGTTTTGTAGTAACTCAGAAGTTATTATTGTGGTAAATGGAGAAAATTTTAGATTTACCACAATTCTCTACACGTAGTTTCAAGAGCTAATGAGTAGTCAAGTGAAGTCAAGTGAAGTCAAGTGAACAAAATTTAGATTAAAAGTTGGCACAGGTCTGAAATGGGAAATATAATTTGAAATTCATTTTGTTCCATTAAAATTTTGCATCTTTTTCAGTCTAAGAAGTTTTGATTATTTTAAATAAATCAACTTTGAGGTAGCAGAACCAGAATGAACACATTTCTCAATTAAAAAAAAGGCAGGTTATATTGGTTAACTCGTTAGTGAACGTGGTGTGAGAAATGGCACGATAACTACTTATTACTTTTCTAAAAGTATACGTCCCCCTCCCTTGGAGAGGTAGGAATTATGACATTTTTTATGATCTGTGTTGGAAAATGTATTTATTGTAGGATTTTTGTTATTGCTTAATTTTTGCCAAACTCTGTTTCTGAATTAGCAAAATATATGATATTTTAGCTATTAAGACAATTCAGTATTAATAGCTAACTTGTATCACTTTCCTATTGCCGCTCTAACAAGCAATCACAAATGTAGTAGCTTAAAGCAACACACATTTATCTTCTTATACTTCTGGAGGTCAGAAGCTTAAAATGGAGACTCATTCTGGAGGCTCTAGGGGAAACCTGTTTGCTTGCCTTTTCTAGCTTCTAGAGGCTGCCTGCACCCCTTGGCTCGCCTTTGGCTTGACTTTTCTTCATCTTCAAAGCCAGCAGTGTTGCATCTTCTCTCTCTGAATCTGCTTCCCAGTGCTTCTGTCATGACATCACCTTTTGGCTGTATCTCTGATTTCTGTCCTTCCTGCTTTCCTCTTTTAAGGACCCCTGTGATTACGTCACAGAGCCCACCCAGATAATCTCCCTGTCTCACGAGCTTTAACTCAGTCATGTCTGCAATGTCCCTGTTACCATGTAAGGTTGCATATTTGCAGATTCTGGGGATTATGGTGTGGACAACCTTGGAGGGCCATTATTCAGCCTACCACAATGTTCATATTAATTTTTCTTAGGATCTCTAATTTGGGTTACGTACTACATTTTAAAAAGAAATCTCTTCCTCTTTGAACAAATAATACAAAGTGCTTCAGAGGTTCCAGATTATTTTGCTGATCAACTGAATAAATACACACAACTGTTACTTTCTCTTTCTTCTTTTCTTTTTTCCATTCCAGATCCTGGGTGTTTGGCTGACCTACAGATACAGGAACCAGAAAGATCCTCGTGCTAATCCTAGTGCGTTCCTTTGATGAGAAAACAAGAAAAATCTTTCATATTCTGATCTTGTACATTTCCTCTAACTTTAAGTTAAGCTAATTTGCCTGTTTAAGGAAACAGTATATGAAAAATTGCATAATTGACAGTGGAATTATATATTTTTATGTTTCTCTAAATGTTTTTCTTTTTCCATTGCTGAAAAAATCTGAAACTTGTGGTCTCCTCTGAACCTCAGTGGTACCTTGTAATCTACTGTTTTTCACAGTGTCGGCACTGTCCACTATGGCCTTTCTTAGCGTTTTTACCTGCAGAAAAACTTTGTATGGCACTATTGTGTTGATCATATTGTGAATCTAAATGTACATCTCACTGGAATAATTAATTGTATGTGGCACTGTGCTGTGTAGATAGTTCCCACTGGAAAAAAGAGTTGAAGTTTATTAAAGCCAGAAAGTATGAGATTCTATTCTGTTAAGTTCAATAAGGGAAATCTAAATTCCCCAATTTTTTTGTCCTTTTAGGAAAGATGTTGTGGTGAAAATTGTTAACATGAAAGTGATAATTTAGTTCTAGTAGTCTTTCTGATTACACTAGTGTACTCTAGAAATAGCTAGGTCTTTAGGAAAGTGTGGTTTAGTTTTTTGATATTTACAGGTAAGTGCAGACGAGAAATGGTTTCATGAATGTTCTAATGTGTAACATTTGCCTTCAGCCTTCAAAATGAAATGAGTTTGAGAAATTCAGAAATTATATCTATATAATCTTGATATTCTTTTATAATAATTTGAAGTCCAAAAGACTGCCTTTTTAATCAAGTTACTATTAATGCATTGGCCCATATAGCAATAAGATATTTGACTATCTTACAAATTCTAAATACCTTTTCCGTGAAATTTCTCAGTATTGTCTCAGCAACTCGTCAAATCCAAGCTGTTTGAGTGTGATCTCCCATAATTTGGAATTTAAATAGTATTGTGGTTCTGTATATTATGTTAAAAAATTAAGTATGGAAACCTTTCTTCGTCTATGAATGTTTGAATTAAAAGAAAGTAATGGAAGGATTGATAAATGAATTAAGTGAAGTGGAATTCTTCTCTTTTTTGCTTCGGGTTCCCTTTGACTGACCTAGAGCTGCGTGTATAATCCAACCATGGAATTAACTTCCAGCACCAGTAGTCATCCCAAAATCTTTTCTTGAAATGTTTCAGTGTCTAATATTTTCTCCATAGCGAAAATTGTTTTTTAAAAGAGAAGTCGCTCATTTTGGGGGGAAAAATATGTAAGTTCTTTCCTGTTACTGAAAATTACTAATTTCTTGTCTTATATTTTATGTAGTATATGGTATTTCATTAGTAATTGTTTTGATGGCTTTTAGACCAAGAAAGAGGATAAATGGTTAATCTGTAGAATTTTAGAGCATCTTGAGGGTGGGTCACTTACATGCCTCTGGAAGACTTGCTCATCTTTCAAGAAAACTAAATTCCCTTGCTGTTGTAGGGGAAGAAAAATAATTTTTTCTCTGTTCTTCTGAGTTCTTGGCTGAGACCCCGTGTAGTAAATGACAGATAACAAGAGAAACAACAGAAATTTATTAACATGTATACCTCATGTATACATAGGAAATATCCAGAAAAACTGATTAACTCCTCGAGATGGCTCAAGCCATCATCTTAAATACCGTCTTCAGCTAAAGGCAAAAGAAAGGTGTGTGTGTATGGGAGGGGGGCTATCAGGAAGCCAGTTATGGGAGGTTACTAGGAGAGACACAGTAAATAAGGATAAAGTTTGTTAGCAGTTTTAACCCAGTGCCATTGATAAAAGAGTTTCTTGTGATTTGGAATCATCCTTTTCTTCCTGGTACAGAGAAGGAGACACCTTTACAAATGGAGATTTAAGTGTAAATTTACCTTACAGAAGAGTAAATTTCTACTCTGTTTTCAGAGCTTCTCCTGTCTGTTGTTTCTCAGAAATAATCAACTCAAAATAATCTTAATGCCGAAGAGGCATATTGTGGGGTGGCGGGCGTATTCTGCTCTCCTTCAATTTCATACCGAGCTCTGGGTGACCCTAAAAATGTTGCCACTTGTACCATAAGATGAGATTGTAAGTGACACATGAAGGAAGTGAGATTTTTGGACTCCGTCTTCCTTTAAGGCATTTTGTATTTTCCCTGTTTGCTTTGTTGCATTTTGAAGTTTCCATGAAGTTCTGGAATCTCCTACTAGAATACTTTTCTTGGTGCGAATGATTTTATGTGGGAAGGGCTGTTCCAGAGAGAACCAACCCATAACCTTGGTTTGTGCTCTAATTGCAATGGCCTTATTTAGGTCACCCTAGTTACAGACCAGGGACTGAGAAGCAAGAATCTTTAGGACTACTAAACTCTGAATACTGTCCCGAGTCCCGAATGGCTGCCGGAGAGCCTGCCGAGGTCAGGCTGATCCCAGGATGACCGGAGGGCCACTGCCTCTTGTGCACAAAATGTTGCCACAGACACATTTTGTGACCTCAGATGAGGGTACGTTTCAAATCAGGGTCTGTCCTGGAGCGATAACAAATGTCTGTAAGGCCAACTCAAGACTCCACAGCTTCTTTCTTCTAAACCTAGCATTTATTTAAAAGCAGACAAACAAAAAACCTATTTAAAAAAATTCTTTCATTCTCTATGGACTTATTTCATTTAGAGAAATGTTTCTCAGAACATTTACGCAGTCAGCCTTGATGTTAAAGTTGAAATTTTAGAAAATATAAGGCTAATACAAAGGGAAAAAAGTTAGGTTATAAATTCTGGAAATCCGAGCTCATATAGCTTAAATTCATCTCAGCTACTGTGTTATCTAAGCGACAGTGAGTTTGTGAAAACCAGTTATGCATGTTCAACCTAAGTAATATGCTGCTGAATGGAACCTTTCAGGAGAAAAAGAAACCAGAAGAGTGGCTTTTAGTTCTTAGTTTCTTCAGCCAAAACCCTCCTCCCACAGTTTTTCTAAATATTTGTTTAACCCTGTTTAAGTTTTTTCATCCTCTTGAAAATGCACTGACTAAATATATGAAACTGTTTCACCGTTTAGCTGGTACTGAGAAAGTTAGAATCGCGTTTTTACATAGTATTTTCTAGGGGAAAACCACTTTTGGGCATCCTGATTATACAAGTAGGATCATTCACATGTCATTCGTTTTATTGCAGACGACAATAAGGTTAAAGACCAAGTTGTCCAGGTTTCTGGATAAGTGAAGGGATTTGTGTAAAGTTGTTCTGCACTTGGTATGTTTGGGTCTGGCAGTTAATTTTTACACCAGACTCTCTGTGCCAGATGCAATTACAAGGTGGGTTTTCAATGAATGTTTTCTAAACAATTTTAAAGGGGCGGTGCCCTTCACCCCACACCTCCACCTGACTCCAGAGGGAGAGGGAGGGAGAAAGAGAAAAGAGACCACAGCTTTTCATGTTGAAGTTTATCTGGAATGTCATGATCACAATTGTAGTCATTGAAATGACTCTTGAAACAGTGGGAAAAGGGAAGAGCAGCCCCCCCCCCCCCCATACCATGTGCCAGGCTGCTTCTCCGGTCCTCTCCTCTGCTGAGGAAACTCAGCTTTTGGAATTCATTTTCAAAGAAGGGCTTGAGGGAGTTCCCTGTGAGTGAAAATATATGTCGAAGAACGGACTTTGACATCTCTTGGAGGGTGAAACCATTTCTGCTTACTTTTGGGATCTTGCTTTTGACAGGTCGATGAGGTCACAACTTGACAGGTGGCCTCTTAATAAGTTAGGCTGACTTCATCTGGACTTTGAAGTCTGCCTCCTTGGTGGGGTGCTGGAAAGTTTCGTGCTTGCCTTCGAGCTCTTTCTCTTCTCCCTCCAGCTCCCATTCTCAACAGTGATTACTAAATATGAGGACCTCAGTACCTACTTAGGATTACTGAAGG
The DNA here is from genome assembly GCF_028564815.1 of Eubalaena glacialis. Lineage (NCBI taxonomy): Eukaryota > Metazoa > Chordata > Mammalia > Artiodactyla > Balaenidae > Eubalaena > Eubalaena glacialis. The sequence continues at coordinate 58,058,281 of NC_083723.1, read as the reverse complement.
CATCAAACAAGCAAAAAACCAAAGCAGAGATAGCTGGTTATAGGTGATCGTTTGAAGAAGACCGCGGTTCTAAAACAGGTAATAAAGGTTTAGTCAGGTATGTTGATCATCTACGTGAATGACTTTTACGGATGACTTTTGTTACTAACTTTTTTTTTCAAAGTTAGTCCTCTCCCTCCTACCCTCAGATAAAACTGATAAAAAAAAAATTTAAGGTGGTAACATATACATAGCATAAAATTTATCATTTTAACTGTCTTAAGTGAGCAGTTCAGTGTTATTAAGTACATTCACATTGTTGCACAACTGTCACCACCATCCATTTCTAGAACTTTTTCATCTTCCCAAACTGAAACTTTGTATCTGTTAAACAATAACCCCTCATTCCTACCTCCCTCCCTTCAGCTGCTGGCAACTACCATTCTACTTTATCTGTATGAACTTGACTGCTCCAGATGCCTCATCTTAGTGAAATCAGACAGTATTTGTCCTTTTGTGGCTGGTTTATTTCACTTAGCATAATGTCCTCCATGTTCATCCATATGTCAGAATTTCCTTCTTTTAAAGGCTATAGAATATTCCATTCTATGTAAAGCACATTTTGTTTACACATTCATCCATCAATGGCTATTTGGTTTGCTTCTACCTCCCAGCTATTGTGAACAATGGTGCTGTGAATGTGAGTATACAGATATCTTTTTGGCTATCTACTCAGAAGTGGAATTATCAGATTGTATGGTAATTCTGTATTTCTTTTTTGAGGAACGGTTATATTTTTTCCATAGTGGCTGTACCATTTTACATCCCCCCTAGGTTACCAACATTTTAATTCAGCTGTTCAAAATAATACTCTAGTCTTAAGGCATTCTTCCATTTCTCTCTCAAGATATGCTCTCACTTAAATTTATTTAAACACAAAGGAAAGATTGTGAGATGACAGTAAAGGGTTTGGTAGAAAGAGCAGGCATTGTTAACATTTCCATGAGCTTAAAACAACCATTTTTATGTTTGCAACTTCTCTTTCTAACCTTTGTTAAGTACACATGTCCTATAGTTGCAATTATAGCATAGAAATTCTTAAGTTCTTTTTCACTTACCCTTTTTGTTTCCCTGTGATGTTTATAACTTATAGATGACAACATAGTGCACTTTGTGTTAATTATGTAATCATTAGATTTGGAGGTGGCCCCTTTCTTTGGGTATGTTTAAATAATGTTGCCATTGGCATCTTCGCAGAACAGTTTCTCTTGAATGATTTTCTTAGGACAAATTCTCAGAAGTAGAGAAAACTGGGTCAAAGTTGATCAATTTTTTTTTTTTTTAATGACTATTGCTCTGTCACTTTTCTAAGGGAGACTCATTTCCCTTGCAGCCTTGACATTTGACTTCTCAGAGATGTATTTATATTTTAAAAAGTATATGGGTGGCTAAAATAGCATGTCATTCAATGAATTTTAAGGACTTAATCTTATTTCACATCAGCCCAATTAAAAAAAAAAACTATTTTGCTGTACAATAAGGAAACCTGAATAGCTTAGAAGTTGTCATTCAAAATATTTGTTTATACACTTGGAAACTGTTTTTTTCCCTCCAGTTAACCCTCAGAGAGCTTTCTAAATGGGATATTTTACCTTTTTAAGTACATGTAGGTTACCTACTTAAAAGGAGGGCACCCAATCCCTCTGGTGATATTTTTGCTGAGGATTTATATGTCATTAAATCAACAACATAGGTTTCTGTTGCAGAGCTCTTTGACAGTACTGTGTGAGAGAAAAGTATTTTAAAAAGTATTAACTGGGAAAGTTAATAATGCCAAAGAATCTATTCAGAAAAGGCTGTATCCAAACAAACAAACAAACAAAGTTAATTAAGACAAGCAACAGATAACCAATAGGCAAAGCATTGCACAGACCGTCGCAGCCATTCAGGGGCCAAAGAAGGCAGTGGGGTTTGGGTGATAAAGGAATTTTATCTAACAATGAATGTGAGATTAAATATGTAGTGAAGTAATTAATACATGGTTCTACTTTTTGTCAACAGAATAAAGAGTTAAAAGTAGTTAAAGTGCTCCCCTATCTGATGGCACCTCCTCTCTCACCTCATCCAAAGATAAGTAGTAACCTCTGATCTTTACCCCATGGACATGATGTCAGTGCCCTTTGCTCTTTACCCAGCAAGTCACATTTGGGTGAAGAAGATGGGAACATATCAACTGAATTTATTCCCGGCCAGTACTCTAAAACCTTAAGAAACCAAATATATTATGAGTTTAATTTTCAGGATTTCATTAGGGTGTGTTTAAGGATACAGATATTCTTTGAATGACCTTTTTTTACAAAATTAGTCTTCTGAAGGAGAAAGCTACCTGCCAGAGGCTTTCTCTGAGAGCAAAATCTAACTAAAATTGGATTGCTAAATTCAAGAGTGTCCATTGGAGTTTCTGGCCAGGGTGAGGAGGGGTGGTCTTCAATTAGGTATTGATTTTCATGGGATGCCTTTCTAGATATTCTTTCACACTAGAGCATATCGTTTGATACTTCTGTTGTTCAAGCTCATGTCTACTTTTAGTCACCCAGTGAGAAACTATAGTGAGATGAGATGATAACTTTGTTTTTGGGCTTCATTGCTTGAATTAGGTTTGTCTTGTCCTCTTTTTGAACATTTTGTGTGTCTGAAAATCCTATTTGGTGAATGAACCAAAGAGCTTTTCTGTGAAAGACCAAGTTGGGGGAAAAAAGAACAGTTTGAACACCCCTAAAAGGATTTATTTTTTTAAAAATCATGGCTCATTCTGGTAGTATAAGATATTGTTTTCATACATGTATACTTAAAACCAAATTTAAAAAAAGAGCTGTTGTAACATGAAACCATAATCTAATCAGTAGGTTCACCAGTGCTTCTGCCTTCTCCACAGTCTTCTAAAATCTCCTCTGGTTCCAAGTCTCAAGGCCCAACACAAAGGGAGGAGCTTGCAGATTTTGTTTTTTCTCTACAGTTCAGTCTTCAGGAACTTGAGAGCTTTCCTCATGTTGTCAAGCACTAATGTGGGAAAAAGTTATGAGAGTCAACACATCATCAGAAATCATACTGATAGATATAGCTTGAATGTTGGTAACCTTGTAGATTTTTTTCTAAAAGTATGTGAAATGGCTTTTATTATTATAATCTAGTTCTCTTCCAATGTTTATTAACTGCCTTTCTTACAAGGCACGGTGATATTACCTGTGCAGAATACCTGCCTTTAAGGAACCCAAAGTCTTATTAAGATCGATACTGTTATCTCAAGAATGGTCAATACATTTAGAGTGTGCTTCCCCTGGCACACCCAGCACCTACTGGAGACATTGCTAATGGACCAGGACATTCTTTCCTGCTGCCCAGACACAACCTCATAATCCTTCCCAACATAACGTTCTAGGTTGGTGCCACCCAACAGAAATTTCTGTGATGATGGAAAATAGTCAGTGCCTATTCACTGAGTACTTTAAATGTGGTTACCATGTCTGAGGATCTGAATTTTAAAATCTTAATTAAAACAGCTACATGTGACTAATGGCTGACATATTGGGCAGTGCAGGTCTACATAGTCACTAGTCATTGAGTGAATTGGTTCTTATGACAAGACTCAATTTTCTTCCCAGAAGGACTAATTAGATGTCACAACTAGGTACAGCCTCCCATTGAGGTTCTTCATCTGCCTTGAGTCTCACACTTTTTTTTTTTTTTTCATGTTATGGCAACCCCAGGGGAATTGAGTATCTTGGCAACTGTTTGGAACCATCTTTCCTACTGATCTTTAAAATTGAACTTGAATTCAACTTTAATAAGCTGGACTAAATTATTTCACTTTTGTTACTTGGAAAACATTTAACAAAGCATGCAGATTGCTACTGTTGCTATTGTAATGGTACGATTACTATTGCGCTCAGGTCTGTGGTAGAAGGAGCCAAGTGAGCCTAAGAGAAACCTGAAAAGGAGGTAATATGGTCCTAGGATTCTCCTGGAGGAAAAGATACCTAATCTAAATAACTCATCTTTAATTGAGTTTTTAAAAAAGTGAGATCAATGCTTGAATGTAATTTGCTGGAGGACACAAGGCCAGTTAGGGTCAGACTGGTTCTCTGGGGTCTCTGAGCACAGCTTTTTCTCCCCTCCCCATGTGGGCTCTCCTCCCAGTACAGCAGTGAAACAGATGTTCAAAGGAGGTAACACTTACGTAGAGCCATATCCGAAGGTTCGTAAGCATAGAGACGATTTGAGTATCTTCCAGTGATGTCGGCTCTAACTGTCAGGGATGGGTCTACAAAGAAAAAGCCAAAGGGAATGGAGTACTATGTTTCAAAATAACCCCTATTGCATGATGAAGCCTACATGTGTATCCACATCCCATGAAAAGAACACAATGTGTCCTGCTGGATGAGATTCTACTCCATCCGGTCTGCAACCTGGCCTCTGCAGCCGGTACCCAAAGCCAGACTGGGAGCATTCAACAGCCGTGCAGCGCTATTTGTGGAAAAGGTTAAGAACCCTGCTGTCCTATCTATAGCAACCTGAAAATAGGGTAATATACATTCTTGGGATGGCGTTTTGTTTTTTTGGTGAAAACATTGGCATTCTCTACTAAAGAATTATTTTAAATTTTTGAAATGATTATATTGTAATTGAAATATGTTACCAAGAGCAACCTGGATAATTAGGAACTCACATCAAATGCTAGTTTTCCAAACCAAAGTTTTTTTTTTTTTTTTTTTAAGTGAATAAAAGAATGCAAGACCTTAAGACCAGCCAAGGTGAAATAAGTGTGTAGTTTTTTTACTTTATTGTTAAGTAGCTGCATTTTAAAAATAGAGATTTAAGCGTCTTCCCCTATACATATATTCCTATAGGTTTAAATCCTTTTTTTTTTTCATGTTTTATATTTACTTGAAGTTATCAGTTAATGAGGAAAAAACAGGTATAAATAAGATGCATCCAGAAGGGAGGTACTAGGATATGCAAAGGCCTAGCAACCTTGCCTTGAGAGAAGTGACTGAAGGAGGCTATGGTCCGTGTCCTGAGAATTAGATGAAGAGGAAAGATGAGGCCCAGCCACATGGATGCCAAGTCTGTCACTGGTACCTGATGGACAATCCCTGTCGTTTCAGAATGTTGGACTAGGACCAGCAGACATAAATCACAGGAAGCAGACTTTCGTTTGTTCGAGAAAGACTTAAGATCTACTCTGCTTCAGCTCGCTGTAGAGGATACACACACAGGGTCTCATCTTCATAATACAGTGACATCAGAAAAGCGTTTTCAACTCCCAAGCATTGGCTTACAGCCTTGGCTGCACAGTGGAGTCATCTGCAGAGCTTTCAAAGACTGCCACCTGCGTCCCAGCCACTGAGATTCTGACTTAATTGCTTTGAGGTGTAACCTGGGCAGCTTGATGTTTAAGATCTTCCAGGCAATTCTAATGTGCAGGCCTTGTGGAGAACTACTGAGCCGGAAGAGCAAGCTGCCTGGGACCTAGTTCTTATGACCAAAGGAATCGAACGGGGGTTAAAAAGCCCTTAGACAGGAACACTCTGAAAAGAATTCCAGCACAGGGTGTGACTGGATGACCTATAAGGGCCCTTTCCTTTAAGGGTCTAAATTTTCTAGATCCCAACAAAACCAAATCTGTAAGATTAGCTCTAGTTCGGCCTTTCTCCTTTTCTCCCTTCACTTTTTCTTGCCCCTGTTTTATAGGTTAGTGTGAACTTGGGTGAATTACCGAGGTGATCTGCTTGATCAGAGTGCGCTCTGCTGTGTGATGGATTTAATTATGGATTATCCTTTCATCAGTATCACTTTGATCAAAGCCAAACTCAATTCATTTGTTCAATCATTTAACAAATACTTATTGTGAGCCTGCCACAGGGTCATGCTGAAAATATGATGGTGACCTGAAGAAGATCTGGTCCCTGCCACATGGGGGGCAATATTTATTAAACAATCACCCAATAAATACAAAATTAAAACTGAGGAAAGAGTGACCATTGAGAGGAACATGGTGCCACAAGAACACATCGTGGGAGTTTGAGCAGGTCAGTGAATGACAGTGATTAACCAGGTGACCTGGGGGTACCGAGGCGGGAAGCAGAAAAGCTTTCCAGCAGAGGGAATGGCACATGAAAAGTACCAACGGCAGGAAGGAGCATGTCTCCTTTGATTTTTTTTTTTCTTTCAGCCCATATTCATAACTTGCCTAGAAATAATGATCAAAAAATGTCAGAAAGAAAAATCCAGCACAGGAATCAAAAGTTTGCCTGATTAAATATTTACAGACCTGATATAATTCAGGGAACTGATTAATACGTTTAAACAGTTAACAGGGTACTTCCTTCTCAGGTGTACTTGTGGCAGAAGATGAGAAGTTAATATTAGCAGATGAAGAAAAAAATGTCATGTATGGAAATAGGTAGAAGCTTGCATTTCCTAATGAAAATAGGTTGCGAAACTGAAAGTTAAACCTCCCCAGTAGAGCTTCGTCGTGGCCTTGGCCATGGTGCAGCAGCACGTGAGGGTGTGGAGGACAGAGGCAGAGATATGGCGGCACTTGTGTAATGTTCACAGTGTGGTTTATCTCATTGTCACTTTTACTTACCAATAAACATAATCCTGGGGACGTATTGGCCATCAGGAGAAAGGTGTTTGTCAGTTGTTTCATACTAAGATTTAAAAAAAAGCAGCTTTCAGTTTGTTTATATTCTTCAGTTATTTTCAAACTTGTTAAAACAACAGTGTGTCCATTCCTGGGCTAGGCATCTTAAGACACTATAAGGCACATCTCTTAACACAGAGAGTTTATAATATAGATGGGGAGGCAAGTTACATGCATGAAATAATAAGAGCAGACTGTGATGGCAGAACATGAGGTAAAGAACTGATGCATGTGGTGAACAAAGAGCCAAAAAACTCAGTAAGGGAGAATTTGGAAGGCATACAGTGTTTGGGGAAGGAGCTTGGATGAGGTAGGAGGAAATAGCATAATGAAAAAAAAAAAAAACGGAAGTCATTTTTAGAGAATCTGCAAAAACAGGATTATCTTGAGAATTCGTCTATCCATTTATCATTTTTTAATTTTCTCTGTTTAACAGGGAGATACAGGTAGGAGAAGGAATATTTAGGATCCGGGGGTGAAATGTTATGATGAAGGATATACAGGTGCATTGGGTGCCCAGAGCAGGACATTTAGCCTCATCTGCAGGTTCCGCTAGGACTTTCTGAAGTGGGTAAAGAGGAATCTTTAAAAAGTGAATAGGAGTCAGTTATATAGAAAAGGAGGTTACTCCAGGCAGTGGAGGGGGGAAGATTATACAAAGGTAGAGGAAAGGCCTAGCACTTTATATAACCAAGTGTTTGGATGGGACTAAAGGATAGGGATACCTGAGGCGGTAGTGAGAGAAGATGCTAGAAAGCTACTTCAGGGGCTGGCTTGTGAGTGGCCTTGCACACAACGCCACAGTGTTTACGTCTGCTCATAAATAAATAAGAACCACTGAGACTGTCATACAGAGTGAAGTAAGTCAGAAAGAGAAAAACAACTATCGTATAGTAACGCATATATGTGGAATTTAGAAAAATGGTACAGATGAACCTATTTGCAAAGCAGAAATAGAGACACAGACATAGAGAACAGATGTGTGGACACCAAGTGGGGAGAGGGGGGTGGGATGGATTGGGAGATTGGGGTTGACATATGTACACTATGTATGAAGTAGACGGCTGGTGAGGGCCTACTATATAGCACAGGGGGAAGAAAAAAGAAGGTACAATCTGTTTGCAGGACACATATTAAGTTAACCTTAGAAATGCATTCCAGTATACATTAGGTGCAGACAAATACTGTTTGATTCCACTTATGTGAGGTACCTACAGTAGTCAAATTCATAGAGTCAGAAAGTACATTGGTAGATGCCAGGGGCCAAAGGGGGACAGTGGGGGGAGTGGGGAGGGGGAATGGGGAGTTAATGTTCAATGGGGACAGAGCTTCAGTTTAGGAAGGTGAAAAATTCGGAAGATGGATGATGGTAAGAGTTGTACAACAATGTGAATGTACTTATTGCCACTGAACTGTACAATTAAATATGGTTAAAATAGTATGTTTTATATTTTGTGACTTTTACCACAATAAAAAGAAAAAATATTAAGAAAAAAAAAAAAGAACCACTGGAGGGGTGTTAGAAGTGCCATGATTGCAATTTGGTTTTTAGAGTGATTACCCCGACAATCATGTGGGATTAGATGGGATTTATTTTGTAGGCAGCGAGCCACTTAGTAATACTGCAATAAGCTACGCAAGGTGAAAAACTCTTACACTAAAACAGCGGTCCTCAATTTATAGGGAAGTGACCAATAGCAAGAATATTTCAAAGTTAGAACCACAGGGCTTCTTGACTGCCGGAGGTGAGTGGGCGGATCACATCTAGAATAACACTCTAATGGAATAAGGAATAGAGGAAAAAGAGCTTTTTGAAAAACCTGGGCCTTGCTGATAAATTCGGTGTTGAACGTGTCGAGTTGAAGCTGATTACGAGATTTCTGGAACTAGGCTGTGTGCATAAGTTGGAAGCTGTTGCGTGTTTGGGGAAGATGTGGGAGTTATCGGTAAGCAGGCATTGATTAAAGGCCGATGAAATTGTCCATAGAGAATATAAAATATAAAAAGAGAAGTAGGTCAAGTAGAGATTCATGAAGTCACTCATATTAAGGGGTAGAAGGAGGAAGAGGAGCCTTGGAAGGGAGGTGGGGAAGAACCGCTGGCGTGGATGCTCCTTCAAAAAGCCAACTTGTCAACCTGGAAAGAGGATGACAGAGAGAAGCTTCAGGGGACATATAGTTAGGGAGAGTAGTTTTCTGGGTAGTTTACTGACTGTTTGCTCTCGGAAGGAAAGTGGATACTGTTTGTATACCAAGCAGAAGAACTTGTAGAGGCAGAAAGCTTGACCATCCGGAGGGGTGGTGATGGTGAAGTAGGACGGGAAAGCATGAGGCCACAGCACATGTGGAATGATTAGATTTGGACACCTGGAGAGCCATCTCTTCCGGGGAGAGAGGGCACACGGACTAAGAATGGGTGGAGAGCAGCCAGGACTGCAGGGGAAAGGGGCACAGCAAGGAATTTTCAATGACAAAAACGTTCCACTTATTACAGCAGCAGAGAAATTCTGGACCACAGGAGAGTATTTTTCAGACAACTTAAAGTTCTTACTTCCTCAATAAAAATGTAGACATGCAAGAAATAAAATCTTTCCTCATTGTAGTCTATGAGATGAGATGTTTGGAGCACATCCCCATTAATGCAGTATGGCTAAGATGTGTAGGGAAAATGAACCATCCATTTCAAATTCTAAGCCCCAGAGAAATGGCAGGATGAAGAGTAAACTTACAACTAGATTGAGGAGGACAAACTGCTCTGCCAATTTCTGGATTTCTTTATTTTCAGCAAATGTCTTCTTTAAAGCTATAATGTAAAGAAAAGATTGTTAAGCATTCACTTCATCACCAGTTAAAACCATTATTCTCTGTTGGATTTTAAGTTGAGCTGTATTTGTAATACAATATTCAACCCCGCCCTTTCTGCAAATGGTTAGTGAAGTAATATCTAGGCCATTGACTAGCTTTGCTTCGCTACTGACTCATCCAATCATTCATTCATTCATCCCTTAATTTTTTTAACCCATATTTACTGAGTGGTTACTATGTGGCAGGACTGTTTCATGTACTGGGAATAGAGCAGTGGGGAAAAAAAAATAAGGTGCTTTCTTCATAGGGCTCAAATGCTTGTGTAGGAGACAGGTCATAAACAAGTAAATAATTTTAGGTGGAGATAATGGTACTTTGAAGACAAAGCAAAGCAAGAGGTTTAAAAGCTACAGAGTGGTTAGGGTAGACTTCTTTGAGGAGGTGACATAGAAGTGAGAGGGTGCTGCATTCTAAGATGTTAGGGATATGTCACACATGGCGGAGGGGACTGCAAGAGCAATAGCCCTGAGCTGGGAATGGGTTTGGATGCTTGAGGGAAAGCACAATGGCCAGGCTAGATGCAGTGGAGGGAAAACATGGCGAGAGTGGTAAGAAAGGCAAGGCAGCCAGGGGCCAGATCATGTCCAGCCATTTGGGCCATGATCAGGAATCTGGATTTAATTTTACCTGTGATGAGAAGCCACTTGAGCATGTGAGTGTTAGGATCTGATGGCTTCCGTGTGGAGAACTGACTGTCCGGTGACCAGGTAGGTGCCTGTTACAGGTCTAGGCAAGATCTAAACTTGGTTTGGATGAGGGCGGTAGCAGTGAGGCAATCAGAAGTGGCTGAATTTGGGCAGGACCTACATAATATATGCGGCCCATTGCAAAATGAAACTATGGAGCTTTTTGTTCAAAAATTATTACGAATTTTAAGACAGCAACAACAGAGCTTTACAACAAGCATAGGAACCTACTAAGCACTGGGTCCTGTGTGACCGCACAGGTGGTGTGCCCATGAGGCTGGTGCTGGCTTTCGGATATATGGTGAAGGTAAAGCAATGGTATTTGCTGATGTATTGGATGTGAGATGTAAGAGAAGACAAGAAGTCAAGGATGAATTCTAGAGCTTGTTTTTTCAAAATGTGAACCAATGGCTAACACAGACTGTGGACATATTTGAAGTTACTTTAAAATATGTTTTTACTACATAAAATATTCTTTTAAATTCAGCTGTGCTAGGTGCTAAGGATGTAAAGGTGAGTGATCTGGACCCTGGTCCTAGAGCTAAAAGCCTATAAAGGAAATTATATTTAGAAGTATGAATTACCTTGACTGTGTGGGCATTCATCCAAGTGATGAATAATCATCAAGGGTTTATTGCTTTAAGAGACAAAGAGAGATTGGATAATCTTTAATGAGTAGGATTTCATGTGTAGCTAAAGATCACTAGATGGTGCTCTTGAGAGCTTTGAGGGAATTCTGTAAAACTTGTCTTTACCTTGCCTTGGATTTGTATAAAGCTTCTTCATATGTCTGAGTCCAGATGAGTTGATCGCCCCAACCTAGAACAAAATGAACCAGTATATTTAAAGTGATTATATTCTCAGATCCAAAGCTGTTGAAAAGCAGGGGTAAAACTGGGATCAGTATATACTTGATGCTAAAGAAGAGCAAAACCCTCTAGAGAAAGCAGAAACAATTATAAACTTTGATAAATCTAGAACAAACACATAAAAAATATGTTCAGCACACAACTCTCAGCTCTGAGTGTTAAATCTTTACCAATTAAGTATAACTGGAGGCCGACAAGAAGCTGACTCCTACCTCTGGAGAGGGTCTGGGGCAGTTTGGGTTGAGAGTCCTTTGTGCCCTTCTTAGCTCCTGGTTTGACTGTGGTGTCTTTGGCCAGAGTGTAGGAGAGGGCCACAAGGAGCAAGAATGCTGACACTGAAATCTTCTCCATGGCAAATCTGATATGGAAGACAAACAGATAAGCAAAAAGTCAGTAAAACAAAAGAGAATTAGCAGTTTTCGAAATCTTCAGATTGTAGCACAACCGTGGGATACAACAGGAATTGAGGCTTAGATGAGATTGAACACGTGCAATTGGAGTAAAAAACTACCTTCCACAGAATTTTCCTAAGAATACATAGTATGAATATCTATCTATCCATCTATCTATCTATCTATCTATCTATCTATCTATCTATCTCATCTGTCTACCTCTATATGCTATAGATCCATATAGATAAAATAGAAAATCTCCATAGAAATCTATAATATAGAAATAAATACGTATATATTTTAAGAAAATAAGTAGATAGATGTATATATTCTTATAGCTAAGGGAATTTGCTTTTAAATTTATATTTAAAAAATTGTAGTACTGGAAGACACCTTAAGGGTTATATCCTCTTTTCCCACCTCCCCATTGTCTCATTTTGTAGATGAAGAATCTGAAATTCAGAGAAATGAAGACTAATGAGATGGGCATAGAACCAAGGCTTTTGGATTGTGCCATTTTGCAATGCTGGCTCCCATCTTCCCATCCTGAAAAAATTACCCTAAACATACATACTTCTTTAACATTTTGTTAAAATGAGGACACTGCCATTGAAGAATAAGATCTGAGTAAAATGATTTATTTCATTTAGAAACTGCCAGCTTTATCTTTTAACTAAAAACTTGCACCCACAAAACTCTCTCCCTAGTGTAATATTTACTCAAATTCTATATATTGGTTTTGAATTGGTTAAAATACATCAGCACAGGTTTCTTTCAGTGAACTAATTCTTTGACTCTCAGTGCAGGCCTGTTAAGGTAGGTGGTTGTAGGCATGTACTTTAGTGCACAAAAATATTCTATGGGACTCCTAACACAGAGAAACCAACCCCATGGATGTCTCTTTGTTAATTTTTTTTCCTTCCCAGTATTCCAAATTTAATTCTCAGGGAATGTTACACTACTGTGAAGCAGATGCTTATGAATGGGAAAGTGAATGGCAAGGTAAGATCCATGAATGAGTGAGGAAGTGAGCTAGCTAGCTAGCAAAGTGAATTGCACTAGCCAATCACTAGGGTTATCCAGGGACCATAACATGCAAAGCTGGATACTTGGGATGCTAATAAAGCCAAAGACTGAAATTTCCTAAAAAGAAACACCTAACTCTAATATTGGTGTATGTTTTGAATTAAATCAACTGAACTCTGCAAGGGAAGCAGGATGGACCATCAATGCTTAGTATTTTTAGGGAGTAAAGTTTCTCATGTTCTGATAGAGCAAGTGGGAACCTTTGTTAAGTATTAGCCAATTCTAAAAAAAAGGCGTTGCTAAGTCACCAAATCCAGATGATGCCTTGTATTAAACTGACCAATTATGATCTGTGTCATAGTACGTAGCCACACAACATCTCACTCAAAAAAGACAAAAGCATAAAAACAGGGATACACTTTCTTCATTTTCTATACCCATAAAGATATGGAAATGCCAATAACAATTTTTATCATCCAGCATTTTGCAGAAACAACTAAAGTGTGCTCCAAGTCTTCCAGCCTTTTTGGTACAAAGGCTTCTTTTTAATGTAAACAACAAAATCCAAGAACCTTTATGTGAGAATAGTTATACTTTTGGAATACTAGTTGGATTCAGAAAAATATCATGGCAAATAATGACTTTAAATTTATCGACACACATTTGATTTTGTATTTCTTTATAGCAACAGCATCTAATGTATATTAGAAAAAATAGTAGTAAACTAGTGGTGAAGTATTTAATTCATTGGCAATTCTTGTTGTGCAAGTGGCTACTAGGACTCCTTGCTATAGCTCTGCAGCTTTCAGGTTGGAACTGTTGATATCTTATACGTGTTTTATGGCAGGATGACTCAAGGGAACTGAATAAAACTCCTGCTGTACAAACATCCTGCTCTGAGCTGACTTTCTGAGATTCACTGTACTGAGTTTTCATTACTGAGTAGACTATGATCTGCAAACTGCCTGCATAAACCACCTCAAAACAGAAAGCTAACCACCGAGGACATTGATAATTTGGAGACACACACACACACACACACACACACACATATTTTTCAAAACCAGAACTTTTCACTTTTCATTATATTTCTGTCTTCTTATCTTCAGCAAGGAATGCCTTGCAGGAGGTTTCAGTGTCCCTGTTCATAAATGCCTCAGGAAAGCAACCAGATCTCTCCTCGTACAGCCTATCCCATGAATTTAAAGATTGAAGAAGCAATAAGGATATCTTTATATTAGACACAGAAAGAAAACTGTTTTCTGATTTGCAATAATATTCTGAACTGTAATTCCAAGCAGCCAATCTGAGCTGAGCTTTCACAGTCCTGCAGGTCTTTGCTTTGCCAGTGGGAAAGAAACAGAGCATTAGATGGTGATCAGGGCTCAGTAACTAAGACAGGAGACGCTGGGCCCTGTGCCGGGCTTGAAAACTCCTGGAGTTCCGCTCACTCTTAAACCTTTCATTTCCTGAGGGAGAAAGCATTACCTTGAACCAGCTCAGAAGCATAGCTCTGCCAAAGAGAGGTCCCAGTAAGCCTTTGGTGGAAATCTCATGATTCCCTCTCCAAATCCCATTTCACTGCCCATGGAACTACCCTGCCCTCCTCTGCCTGTGGATTGCCTGCAACTTTACACAGTAACCAAAGGCCAAAGCTCATTCTAACAAGTGCCCTTCCAACACTGCTGTCAGGAGCCTTACCTGGATTTCCCCACCCACCTGTCTGTGTGAGCCAGATGGCCTCGATGCAGTCCAAGCTTCCTAGTGTGCTGGCTCAGCCCAAGCCTGCATTTATGCACCTGAGCACACCTCAGTCCCACCCACTAATCCCATATTCACATGTTGCAAACTTGGAGAGGAACTGTTCTTTTCCCAAGTCTTCCCTGGGCTAAAGAGTTCCTTGTTTTTAAAAATAAGGTTGCAAAGGAATGCCTTTCAGTATGCATGTTGTTAACTGTTTGTGAAAGTAGATTGTTAAGCGAGTGGGAAAAGATGGGCAGAGTGCCAAATCCAGGTAAGCTTTAAATGAAGACATTTGATTTGCCTGAAGGCTGATTTGTCTTTTTGTGATTGGATGGAGTTTGCGGTTTGTAGAATTTTTTTTTCTCCCTCTTGGGGAGATTGCCTCTATTTAGTTGGAAACACACAAGAGATGATTCACAATTCTAACCCCTACAGTCATAGAAGCTGCTATCCTCCATTATGGTATAAATTATTTTACGTAATGTACTTCCTCTTTCTGGCAAACAAAATGTATAGTCACTATAGGTATGAAAACAATCCAAACCAAGCATTCACATCATATTTTAAAACTAAGGAAGTTATTGAAAAAAGATATCCTAACACTAGGGGTTTTTATTAATTACCTTGCAGCAACTTCCCTCCAAAGAATTCAAAGCTATTTCACAGATATTCTTTTTTTTTTTTTTTTTTTTTAAAGGACTGTGGTTACCAATGGGGTGTGTGGGAGGATAGGATAGAGGAGGATGTGTGTGGACGTGTTTCGTACTGTTTAACAGATATTCTTTTATTTAATGGCAGACTTTCCTGCTAGGCATGCAGGAAAGCATTTACATCATTTTTCAGACCTAGAAAGTAAGGTCTGCAACTACTTTCTCATTCAAGGTTATACAATTATTCGCTAAACATTTTAAGACTGGACTTGGGTTTTCTGTAAAAAATTTTAGTCCTGTGTTTTTTTCATGAAACTATGCGCAATCCTTAAAAGTTCAGAATAGAGAAATCTTTAACAACAGAAAATTAACTAATGGGATGCAAGCCCTATAAAAATAACTTTTGAAATGAGTTAAGATAATATTTCAAAACATTTTAAAGTATGTAAATTTTTTGATAGAGCCTTAATATCCGTGGGCAAAATATGAAGTGATTCCCAAAACGGTGAATTTTCATTAGAAATGAGTTTACAGAGATCATTCCTTTAGGAGTTTGAGTGAAAACAATGATTTGAGCTCAACTTTTAAAACTGATAAGCCTTTTATATAGACTCAGTCTATTTAGCCTTTAGAATAGTCAGTTCAACCCCCTCATTTTGCAGATGAAAAAAATGATGTTAAAAAATTAATGACTGTGTGAAGATCTCACAACTTGTTAAGGGCATTGCTGAGACCAAAGCTGTGGTGTCCTCTAGTCTACCACCTGCTAAGAATGGGAAGTGGGTAGCATGTGGGCTACATAAGATTCTTGTCTGAGTCCTGCATCCTTGTGTTCACTTGCTGGATGATCTCAGAGACATCATTTAACATCTCTGAAACTTCAGTTTCCTTATTTACAAAACGGGGATAAGATTACCATACATGTCTGTTTTGAGTATGAAATGAGATTTTAATGAAATAAGAAATGGGAAAGTACTTGGTACATTCATTTGCTAGGCTGGTATATAGCAAAATACTATAGACTGCCTGACTTAAACAACAGCAGCTTATTTTCTCACAGTCCTAGAGACTAAAGTCTGAGATCAAGGTATCAGCAAGTTTGATTTCATCTGAGGCCTCCCTCGGCTTCTAGATGCCACCTTCTTCCTATGTCTTCCCACGGTCATCCCTCTGTACCTATCTGTGTTCTAATTTCCTCTTCTTGTTAGGACGCTAGTCATCTTGGATTAGTGCCCATCTTAATGACATATTTTACTTAATTACCTCTTTGAAGACTATCTCCAAATATACTCATATTTTGAGGTACGAGAGTTATGATTTCAATGTCTGAATTTTTTTTTTTTAAAGATTTTTTTTTGATGTGGACCATTTTAAAATTTATTTATTTATTTATTTATGGCTGTGTTGGGTCTTCGTTTCTGTGCGAGGGCTTTCTCTAGTTGCGGCAAGTGGGGGCCACTCTTCGTCGCGGTGCACGGGCCTCTCACTATCGTGGCCTCTCTTGTTGCGGAGCACAGACTCCAGACGCGCAGGCTCAGTAATTTGTGGCTCACGGGCTTAGTTGCTCCGTGGCATGTGGGATCTTCCCAGACCAGGGCTTGAACCCGTGTGCCCTGCATTGGCAGGCAGATTCTCAACCACTGTGCCACCAGGGAGGCCCCTGAATTTTTTTATTGTGGTAAAAACAGATCACATGAGATCTACCCTCTTAACAAATTGTTAAGTGTGCAATACAGTATTGTGAACTATAAACAATGCTGTATATCAGATCTCTAGAACTTGTTTCTTGATGTTTAATTAAATGAAATTAAAATGAATATCAATGGATTAAATTCACCTAAATTAGATTACATTTCAATATATTAAATTTAATATATTAAATAGCTGCTTGTACAAAATTCTTTAATGAAATCCCCCTAAGTATTTTTACCTACATTTACAAATTTAATACCGGTACATCTACTTCTTTTAAACTTTTAAAATGTCCAACGGGGCAGATTTGCAAATGTAATTACCAAAACTTTTCTAAGCACTTTAGCAATTCTTGTAAATATCATAAATTAAAATTACTGATTAACAATTCAAGTTATATTAATCATGTAAATATTGCTCACAGCCAAATATATTATGATTCTCACTTTCAAAAGTATGGTGAAAAAAGTATGGTGGTTTGGACAATAAATTATATGGTCTAGATAATAAAATCTACCAATGTTCTCTGCAAAAAAAATTTGCCTGTACACACACACACACATAATTTTACAATTATTTCGGATATCTCATTTATATACTGAACTTAATCCGAGGAGCCCTCTGTGGGATCCGTAGACCCAGGTTTTAAAAAAACTCTTGCTCAAATGTTCAAGCGTCTATGTGTAGCCGTTTTCAAAGAGCCCACAGCTTTAGAATTTAGCATTTAGCTCTCTGCCCTTGTTTTATAGCACAACCTTGTATTTCTTCCCGTCTATCAGCAGTTTTATACTGTGGTCTAAGTTGGAAAGAATCCTAGTCTCACAATCATTCAAGTCTTTTGTTGTCCCTGAATAAAGGCCCACAGTCGGAAATCCTTTTAGATTGCAGTGGAGGTGGAGCTTATAAGGAAGGAGGAATAAAAAGTAATTTATAATGTATGAACATCCAAAATGGATGAAGTGATTTCCCCACAAACTCTATCTTTCAGAAGATGGGTATTTATAAAGGGAGCATGTACATCATTCTTTGGAGTTTGAAGGGAATAATCTCATGACTCCTTAGAACTTCCCATTGAAGTGATTTGCTGCTAATGAATTTGGTTAGGTGGGAAATGGGTCATTTAAACAAATGTATCTGGATCTGGTAAGTAGCCGTATATGAAAGAAGGGTTTCACATGCATTAAGGAGACGTGTCCTTAGCAGTTGGAGTCTGACCCTAGAGTCAATATTGTTACATGACCTACACACTCCTTAGGGTGGAGCCGTGAACAAGCAGAGATGCTGACGAAAGCTGTTATTCCTCCTTAAGGATGCAAGTGACTTTTTAAAATAACCTAATCCTACCTTCTGAGACAGGTTTACTTTGACTTAAGCTCTATGAATTTCTTCTGATAATTTTTTTTTCACCTTTACTATTTTCCTACCCAATGTGAGCAGATTGTCTTGTGGTCATGACAAGAGTTTTTATCTTATTATCTAGCCATCTGTATACTGAAGTAGCTGTTGTTTTGTGAGGGACAGTGGTAAGTGAATACCAATGTAATATGGGAATAACAAATACATTACATATTAATATCATCTTGGTAAATATAACACATGGTGTACCGTTACATCATGTAATATAACACTTCAAAGTTTGTCAAGTTTTCTTGAACAAGAAAAAAGTATACATTTTCATATTTTGTATCCACAGTAGAAAACACACTTTACTGTTTAGCACATGGGCTCAAAAAAAGTGCTTATGATTTTCTAATTTGACAAACAGTAATAAGTAACTTTCCAAGACCTCAGTTTTTTTGTGCATATAATTGAGTCTATTTCTTGAAAGACGAAAATAATCTGTGATCTGTGATTCCAGATTTGCTTTGAGTCTGCTTGTGTGTATCTTTTATACCAATTGATTCCGTTATATTCTTTCTCCAAATGAAATAATTGATTTCAAAAAACAAGGTTTGAGTAATTTGGGGGTTTTCAAAAAACTTCTGTGATTGTTATTTAAAGAAATACAATCGCTTTCAGGAATTGATCTTCTGGGGACACTCTTTACTATCCAATTTTTATGTCTTATCCTTAAAGTTAGCTGCCAATGAGAGAATAACATGTACTTGTATTCTCAGTATTCTTCTGTTTGCCTGTGTTCTCCATATGACTCATTCTGTAATAACTATTCTCATAGTCCAGAGCAATAGGTCAGCCCTGAAAGCAAACAGAAAAGAAACTTGTCACATTTACTTTCTTCCTGATCTCTGTAAGACCTCGTCATCATTTCAAGGCTAAGCTGTGCTGTGTTCACCATATTACATTTTTTTTCTAATCTGTGCTTATAGGAAAAGATACATTTGTTCATTATTAATAGGCTTTTAGACTCTGCACGATGTGGAAAAATGGGTTCCAGTTCAGTGAATATTTAAGACATAATTTTAGAAGTGTATCTTAATTACAGTTACATCAGTTTTCTATTATTCCTATTTCATGTTGGGTTGCAAAATAAATGTCTCTTAATGCAAGAAATTCTGCCAACAAATTACTATAAATGTTAAAGCGTTTGGTGGATTTGGTAAATCTCCTGAGGCTATAAGGATGGTTTGAGGGATATTTGAATTTCCAGGGCACAAAATGCACATATTCTATAAGGAGATTTCCATATGGGATCATTCAGGTCACTTTGTGAATTAGAATTAACACCAGGATGATTTTTGTTTTTTAAGCATCAAAATAGGAATAGGATTTTTTTTCAAATGAGTACATGGACATCTTTTTATGACTTAAAGTTTAGTCTTACCTGTTTCATTTCACTAGCCCCACTCAGGCTCATTTTATACTGGTCTTAAATGAAAATCTTCACTTCTTCACAGTTCTTTCAAACGAGCTTTAGGTAACATGTACAAAATGTGTATCATTTACATCTCAGATTGGTTTAGAAAACTGGGATTAATGAATTCCTGGAGATGGCAAAAGAAAATAAAACAAAGCTGTGAAAATATTTAAAATTTCTAAAATCATACATTTTAGTGTATGTCTTAAATTGTTATTAACTCTGGCTGTGATTTCTGAAGTTTTATTATAGTGTTCAATTATTAAGCACGATACCCTTAAAATGTAATTGGCCACTCATGTTCTATACCCTCTTTATTCCTTGTTGTAAATTGGTTTCTGTCGTTAAACCACTTTCCTTGTAGCACCATTTGTCAACTTTTATCATAAGCTTTTCCTGCATAATTTTGCCTATTAGAGTCATTTAGATAGTTCAGTGCTACTGGACGATGGAGAAGTGGATAAAAGGGCCTAAAATGATTGCTTTGGGATTTCTAAACTAACACATGAATTTTAATGGAGACTTTTTTCCTACAAAATTACTCTCAAAAATTTCACAAATGAAATTTTTATTCCTGGTGGTTTTGGGTGTTACTTTTGTACCTATTTCAAACAGTATACGTTACTGAATTTTGGCAAAGCTGCCTCCCTTTGTTGACTAACTACATGTTCTGAGCTAGAATAAACCGGAGACCATGTATGAAATAGTATAATATTTATTCTGGCACATGTGATCCAAGAAAGATTAAACTTCGAAAACGAATCCCC
Organism: Eubalaena glacialis; assembly: GCF_028564815.1. Classification (NCBI taxonomy): domain Eukaryota; kingdom Metazoa; phylum Chordata; class Mammalia; order Artiodactyla; family Balaenidae; genus Eubalaena; species Eubalaena glacialis. Next base: position 58,038,092 of record NC_083723.1, on the reverse strand, counting down.
AAAGCATCTCAGAAACAAGAGTACATCCTCTGAGATCTTGTCGCTCGGAAACACTGCAGGTTTCGGTGGAACGAAAGATAGATCTAGTTCACAATTTTTTAAAATAACAGCTTTCACAAGGGAGTTTTGCACACCTTCTCAGATTCTGACTTTGTGGCCATTTTTCTTTTACAAGGCACTCTGGAGGCACATTTCAGGTTAGGTAATAACACCACAAGGATTTGTTAAGCTCGGAAGAAGGAAGTTACCAATGGGAAAGTGGAACCCAGGGGGCCAGTTGGTGCTTGCTAATCGCTAGAATTCTGGAGTGCTGGATAAGTACAGAGAGTTTTATATTTTATTTCCAACCACAGGTCAGCGCCAAAGATATGGCCACAAAAATGCTTTGTTGAGTCTATCTTGTTATCTGAAATCCAAGAAAGAAGTAGTTCCAGGGTCATACTTGTACTCAGTGCTTAATGCCAGAGGAGAAGAAATGAAATAGTGCTTCCTGCACCTAATGACATGACCCGGAAGACCCTTTGCCCCTTTTTATACCTTCAGCATCTGTCCCAGCAGCTAGACTTGCTACCCTTAAAGTGCCTCTTCCAAGGATGCCTGTGTATTCACTAGGCAGAGCGCTATATTACGACAAGAAGTTGTGTAAATCAGAACTGATTCAGGATTCTCCTATTCTTGTGTTAGCATAATGCCACTGGGGCTTTCAAGAGAATTATTGTGTCTTCTTATTGCTAGAATTGGGGCAGGGTGCTGTCCTTTTGCTATCCTGGGGAAGTTTCCCTTTTATAGAATGTAAATGCAATCATTTCAAGTCCTCCCAGAGAGCACCGGGGTGCTACTCCCCTTTCCCCACCCCATTTCATAGAACTGGGATGCTCTGATCATTTTTAATGGTTTTGTTTTTCATTTCTAGAAGTTTTATTACATTCTTTCTTGATCCACTTGTTTATTTTTATAGCATTCTACCCTTATTGTTTCTTTCCTTTTAACCATTTCTTTAATACTAATTTGATGGCCAGTGCTAAACACACCTACTTGGTTTGCTTGTTGACTCTTCTTCGGGGGGGGGGGGCATTTTGTTTGCAATGGTCTATACATTTTATTTTTGAAATCATCTCTTCTAGGGGTTATTTTTCTGTAGGAGGCCAGTGTGCTGGGTCGTATACAAGTTTTTAGAGAGGATTTTTGAATTTGTATCTGGCAGGTGCCTGAGTGGTATCTCTGATCCGGGACCATTTTTACGTTACTTGCTTTCCTCTAGAAGATTCCAGCACAATGAGGATGGTGTAAACTTCGTTTCCACACCCACACATAGGACAGGTGTAGAATTTCCATTTTTTTTTACAAGACCAGGTTTCTTTTATTTGGATTTTCTCTACCAGGTCTCTGCATAAAAGTTGGTTTCCTGTGTTTCTTGGCCACAGGGTGGAATTTTCTAAACCCTTTTCCCCAGGGCCCTCGTTTCAGCAGAGTTCTCAGTTTTAGCTCTCTTCCTTGCACCAAAATCACATTTCCTAAACCCATTTGGCACTTCTGAATGCTCCTGCAACTGTCAGTTGGAGATGATAGGATATAAAGGCAACCCAGTCTCCTGCAATATTCAGGTCTGAGTTGATTTGTATTCATGCAAGCTCCTGTAATTCCTTTTCACTTGCTCCCTGGAAATGAGAATCAGCAGAAAGAATGTTGTCTAAGGGGTGATTATTGCCATGGTGATGTGGGAGTGACTTTATTTAAGGTCCTGGTGGAGCCGGCCCTGGGTTTTACTCATATTGATTGGTGAGAGGGAGACTAAGGAAGGGAAGTAGAGGAGGTGGGGACCTGGCAGCAAGCCTGGGGTGATTCGGGTGGTGATTATAACTGTGCTGGCAGCAGATGGGTACCCAGACAGAGGCCTGATTAGACGTAGGTAGAACAACAATGCCATCTAATTCTTTCCGGAGAGGTAGGAAAAGGGCTCTATTTCCTGCTTTTATATATTTATCCTCAGAGTGAGAAGTGATAGCATTTAGAATACGTGTGCCCCAGCGTAAACATCTAAGAAAATAAGCTGATGGGACAAGGGGTGAATTAGAGTACCGTGTACTTCCCAGGATGTGCCATCTTTATTCCAAGAACACTGAGTGTTTAATATTAACCATGTTCGTAATACTGTATATCTAATATACTATCCAAGTGTGTGTGTGTGCATACATGTGTATACACATAAGTGTATACATATATAATACGTATCTATACATGTGTGTATATATCTACATATCTGTATCTATTTGTATATCTCTATATATGCACATACGAGGTGGTTAAGTATCTTTGGTGGTAATGAAGCTTTAGTAAAGGTGAAGGAAGCTTCATTCCATCAAAAAATAATTGTGACTTGCTACCATTTCCAGGCACAGGAAATTCAGCAGTGACTAAAACAGAGAAAAATTCCTGGCCTCATGGAATTTACATTCTAGTGCAGAAAGGTAGACAATAAATAAAATAATTTAGCAAAACATAAAGCTTGTTAGATGGAGATAAGTAGGATGAAGGAAAATAAAGCCAGTGAGGGGGACATGGAGTGTTGGTGGAGGGCTGCTGTAATTTAAATAGGATGCTGAGGGAAGAGATATTGTTTGGGAGGGAAAACTTACTGGTAATTTTTAAAACATAAGGATATAGCAACTGTGAAAACTGGTCTTGTGTCGAGCTGTGATCATCCATGCCCTGCTTAGACTGGACGGTCTGCAGCACTGCTGGACGGTATGATGCAGTGATAAGAGCATGGGCCACAAAGACAGCACCTGGGTTTGAATCTTGGTTACTAGTTGAAGGACCTTAAGTAAATTTCTTAATCTCTCTGTAGCTCTGCTTTCTTATGGGTAAACTATGGATAAAATAGTAGCTACTGCACAGAGTGTTTTAGAAGAAATGAGTTCACATTTTAACGTACTAAGAACAGCACCTGGAACACAATAAGGCCTCTGCAAATGTTACATATTACCCTAGGCAACAAATTCATTCCCCTCTTCTAGCCATTCCTTCTCTCTAGCACACTATCTTTATTGACAACTGCTACTTGCTTAAACAAATAACACAACTTCCGGCACCTTAAGAACAATCTGGAGGCTGTAAGAGAGAAATATATGGGCGAAACCTCTAAGCCCTGGGAAAAAAATTCCCCCAAATGTTAAGTGCTATAGAAATTTCTGGATTTCTGTAGCTTCTAGAGTTTAACTTTTATGGATGTTACTCAACTGTCTTTTGGTCTATCTTTGTTTATAGCAGATATTTTAGTAAATAAAAAATGATTACAAGCAAGAATATGTATGTGTATATAAATAATATTCTCTGTGCCTTCAAGTCATTTGTAAATTAGAACTTAATTTTTATCTCACCAGCATCTGTAGAGAATTTTTGGAGTCTGTCTTAGAATTTGTAATATACAACATAAAAGGAAGCTAAGAATGTGTGATTGGCTCAGAAGCTATGGTACTATTGTAGACTTGTCCACTTCCACTACATCTGTAATATGAGAATCACTAAACTATCTGTCTGTGAATAAGCTGACTCAATGCATGCTTGAGTTTGCAAAAAATTCAACCCTTTGTAGTAGTACAGCTGCTATCAAATAAAATTTGGTCCAGAGTTTGCATAATGGAGCTTATGACTGAGGGAGGACAAAACACAAAAATAGTTAGCAAAAATTGGCGGGAATTTATGGTTTCTACAAGAAGTGTGTGTGTGTGTGTGTGTGTGTGTGTGTGTGTGTATTTCAAAGCATAGCATCAATATATGAAAATCAAGGGAGTCTAAAATATTTTGCAGGAATCTCTGAAGGATCCTGTGGTGGGAGAGAAAAAGTAGGCAGCCCCAGTCTCAATCAGAACAACTCTCATTTTGTGTGCTTACACAGTGAGCTTCCAAGTAAAAATTTCTTTAGAACAAAATGATTTTAGGGACAAAATATTTGAAAGCCACTGGTGTAGACCAGGCTTTTCATTGCCACTCTATTTCGTCCACCACTGAATGGTCAGCACCTAGCACGGTACCTGGAACCCAGAAGAAATTCAGTAAATATGTAGTGAGTGACTGAGGGGAGATGGGAACATGCACACCAGCCATTTGTTGGGAGACTCATATGGTTCAAGCTGGGCTTTTAAGCAAGACGAATAATCTGTTATACTGTTTTGAAAGGGGAGAGAAGGTAGTGGAGAAGACAGAGACTGTAGATGAGGCTTTAATGACAGCTTCAGTTGGGTTCAATGACACTGGGTTGTGCCAGTGGAAATGAAGACCAGGGGACAGAGGAGGTAGAACAGACTGGATTGGCATCCAATTTGGTGTGAAAATGGAGGAGATGGATTTTACTATCAGAGTTTCGAGCCTTAAAAAGCTAAGAGAAAGGCAGTAAATATGGGATGGGGCGTGTTGCGTCCAAGGAGTGGTGGAAAATAAAGACTGAAAACTGACAATGAGACCTGGCAACAAGGAAACCCTTGATTAAATCTTTGAAAGAACAGTTTCTTTTATAGGAACCTGCTTATATTTGCTCTCTGCAGTTCAAAGACTCAGACCGGGGAGCTCAGCCACATCCTGGTTTCCAGGACAAATCCTGGCCTCAAATGGGAGGGAAAAAGGAGGCTTAGCCGAGCACACTGACTCTCAGAATCAAGTCACGTTGCTTTTGTTGGTCTCTAATCTTGTGTCCTCACTGAGCACTGGACTTGTGCTTCATCCCCAACACATCGTTTCCACAGGTTACCTTGATTCTGCTATATGGATTTCTGTGTTATTTTCTATCTTTAAATCTTCATCTAGGTGCCTTTGCCTAAGGTTCACCTCCTGCCTCGATTGCCCTGACCCCCAAAACAGGGCATCAGCCTCGCTCTTCTGGTCCCATCCTGGAACTGGCCTTCGGTAACTGGGGCTTGGCGCTCTGCTCAGCGAATCCCCTCGTGCTGGCTGTTGCAATCTCTGAACATGGCCTGTTTCTGAGTATTTGCATGCTGTGTTTATTTGTTAGGGCATCCTGGTCTTCCACGATAGAACTCTGTTCTGGAAGTGTTTGACTGAACTTAACTGCCACTTCCAGGTAATGTTTTCTGCCTGGCAGACTGGATTTTTACTAAAACTAGCATTAGAATCTGAGCCTGCAATGGCTCCTGACTCCAGTGGGTCTGTTTCCAGGATCCAGGGTCCCTTACTTCATGTCCTACCTGCTGGATGGAACTGGATCATTCCTCAAAGGCACCAAGCTCTTTCTTGCTTCAGGTCTTTATAGATCTGATTGCTCTAATCTAAAGGGTCATCCTACATTCTTCTTAGAACAACTGGCTATTTTTTGCCACCGTTTCAGAAAAGCCTTTCTGACCATGGTACCCAAGTAGGTAGGCTTCCCTTGCTGTCACCAGCATGCAACCTGTTCATCTCTTTCACGGCGTACCTTGTTATTTCCAAGTATTTTTGATTTGTTTACCTGTTACTTAGCTGTCTCCCCTGCTAGATTGTAAAATCCAAGTCACCGTTGTATTTCTAGCACGAAGTACAGTGCATGCTCCGAAAGTATTTGCTGAATGAATAAATGTGCCCTGTATATGACATAAAAGTAGATCATCGAAAGCAAAAGCCAGATTTTAGGGTTTTGGTATATGATTGGGCAGAGAATAATTTGTGGAAAACCACATACTGATAACTCAAGAAATTAGGGTCAAGAGCAGGGGTTGTAATTTGAGGAAATAACAGGGCTGATGAAGGTTTACTTTAAAATGAAGGCCATCTGAGTTTGTTAGAGATAACAGGAAAAGGGTCCCAAAGGGCTAGAGGAATTGAAGGAGAAAATAGTTTTGTCTGCTTAAGCGAAGTTGGGAATTGAAAAAGGAAAATATTCATTCATTCATTCATAAATGGTAAAAAATCCATTTACCAAAAATCAAGGTAACTTTCAGAATCTATGTGTTGGGGAGGAAGCAGAAGTTGTGAATGGGCTAAGACTCAACAAAGGTGTATAAAGGAACTGTCAGATAGGAAGGGCCCAGCTGAGGTCGGAAAACATGACTTTGAAGTATCCTCAGACAGCCAGGGTTTATAATGTTTCTTTAGAAAAACAAATTGCTGCACTAGAGAAGTTCACAGGACAGAGGCTGTGGACTTGCAATTCACTCTCGGCAATTTTCCCCATTTGCTTTTAACCTAAGGTTTTTAGTCACCTGTGGGGTTTTTTTTTTTCTCATTTTTGCAATTTCATATTAGTCTGAAATAAGTTGATAGTATATTTTATGGGTAATTTAGCAGATAATTGGGATAAAGGTAAAGGATATGGAAGAGAGAGGAGGAAAAAAGCTTAGTAATATTTTTATTGTATGGCACCAGATTCATATTTTATCTGAACTTTTTTTTTTCTTGCTAAGGTTAAATTTTCTTTGCATGGTGGGTTATACTTAGGAGATAAAAGAAAAAAAACCCACAAAAACTGTCGTTCAGCTTGAAGACTTGATCCTCACTTGACTGTTAAATATAGTTTTGTTGGCTACCCTTAATAAAGTGCATGTGCCTTGGGACCTCAGCTTCTTCACTTCTATACAGAATGGGGTAGTAATGAACTCCTTTGGGTTGCTAGGAGGAAAATAAACAGTCAGATCGTAAAGGATTGGCTAAATATTAAATGCTGTACAAATACCTTTGGTGCTGCTATTGAGGAAGGATGCATGTCCTTTTAGATAAAGTTTATTAAATTTCTAAGGGAAGAAAATGAAGGAATAACAAAGCAGGCATTGCAGTTGGAAATCAGTCCCCTGATACTTTACTGATAAGTAGACTGGTTTTCAGTCATACTTTCCTTTTGAGGAAATGCAAACACTTTAGTAATATGGGCTTGCAAATTATCCTAGTCTCATGAAGCAGGTGGCCATTTTTATAAAGAAGCAAGCTTGAGCAAGGAGTATACGTGACTTGATAAGGATCAGCAATATGGCAGGAGAGAGGGGAAACTTACATCAGCACCTGCTTCTGTAGGTAATGAGTCACATACCCCACAGTTCAACCAGAGTTGCACCAAGAACAGCTGCTGTACCTAGTAGGTGCTCAATAAAGGTTTGTTGCTTGACTGAATGTTGTTTCCAGAATGTCCTATTGAACAACCACCAGTCTGCTAATCAGTATGAAATATGCTCTGATTTCCTCTGCAGCAGCAGATTTGTTCATGACTCTGGGTTTCGTGTGGGTTTTAGGACTGTAATTCCGAGGTTACATCCCACAAACACAATAAGCAGTGACCTAAGTGGAGTGGCAAACAGTCCCCTTCCTGAGTGCTACATGTTACCATTTGCCCGATACTTTTATATTCATTTTCTCTTGATTCCATGAGGTAAGGAGGGTAGGCATTTCTTCCACTTCTCTGAAGGGGAGACTGAAACCTCAGAGGTTATGCCCTGGCCTAATGTGTTATGATTAATACTTTGCTAGAAATTAGTGTGACCAGAAATGAGGTCTCCTGGTTCATATCCCCATGTTTTTTTTTTTCTTTTCTTTTCTTTTTCCTAAAAAGATCCTGTGGTAAAAACAAATGAATACATAAATAAAATTTGAGGGTCAATCCTTTCATGAAACTTTGGATTAAAACACCGAGAGCTTCTGTTAAATAAAAATAAATTGCCTAGAAGAGGTCTATCATTAATACTCACAGAATATTATATCATAGTAGCCAGAACAATAGGAATAGCAAATACTTGCTCTGTGCCAGACAGTCGCAAAGTGCTTTACAGATATTAACTAATTTAGTCCTCACAATGACTCTATGAGGTAGGCACCACAAATATTCCTTACTCTCAGATCTATTTAGTTAGTGAGTATGGATAGCAAAGTTGGAAAACGAGGGATATTATACTGTCCAAATCAATTTGATTCCTGATTTTCAGACAGCAAGTAGTAGAAGTTTCAATAGCAAGGGATTTATTCAAATTTATTCAGTTCCTAAATTTAAATAACAAGGATATTTATACTATTATATCTGTTCTCTACTAGAGGAAACTGAGGCCAGGGAAAATTAAGTAACCTGCCCAAGGCCACCCAGCTCGCAAACTGTGGAAGCTGAACCTAGGACTTGAATCCAGACAGTGTGGCTGCCAATTAACTTCTTATTTACTATAAAACACTGTCTTTCACTAAGACCCCCAATTGTGCCCCAGAAAGTTTAGGACCTTAAGTGTTGAATAGAAAAGAGAAGGACACAATGAGAACATGGGACGTTAGAATATGGGTGATGGGGGGTGGGAAGGAGAGCAGCTCTGGGGATACAGGTGGGTGACTTTAGGCCAAATGACATCCACTTACCTATGGTTTTACTTTAAAAACTGGGAAGCAAAAACATGACTTGTCTCTAACATATCTGATGCCCAGAATCCTATTTATCTTAATGTTATCAGAAAAGTGATGAACCCAGCTGGATTCAGTGTTAGCTCCCCTGGCGTCTTTCTATGTGCCTGTCTGGAGTTCCAGGTCTGAGGCACACACTGAATAAGTTATGCTTCATTCAGCAAGTTGTACACACACAAAAAAATTTGTTAGAACTCTTAGCAAAAAATATGCAAAATATGCAAAAATTTGTTAGAGCTCTTAGTTTCCTAATGCTACTCACTGGGCATTATTGCCAAGAGATGTTCTCTAGGAAAATAGTTTTAGAGTCAAATAGGCTTAGAAATCACCGCATTAAAGAGTGCCCATGGAGTATTGCATATTAGCATATTAAAGGCTTTAAGAAGTTCTGCAGGAATGAAGTCTGTTTAATTTTGCTTAACTCAGCATTTTTTCAGACTATTTGATCAAAAAAAATTTGGAAGGCGTTTCATTGTTGTTGTTATTTGCATAATATCTATTAATATTCCAGGGAACAAACTTTAGGAAATCTTGAATTAGGGTAAAACGAAAAATCTTTCACCAAGACAGATATTTTATAGAATCAGACTGCTGCTTAGTTGATATGATAATGTGCAACCTATTTCTAGGAAGATAGAGCTACTTATTTATTTCCATGGCAACATGCTTCTGTGTGCACAAAGTTCTTTTATGTACGTCACATCGTTTGACTCTTAAAACCACTGTTAGAGAAAGTAGGGTAGCTAAACTTATCCCACTTGACATAAGAATGTGGCTCAAAAATGTGGTGTCACTCCAACTCCTCAGACACCCAGAGCTATGCTGATGGCCGTCACTTTTTTCACAAATGTGTTGAATCACTTGGGGTACTTGGGCTTTGAGTTTTACTTTTCATCATGGTGAATGCTTTCTGTTGATCTATGGTCATCCTTTGTGGTGGTTGCCATTAATGGTCAAGGGGAAACATCTGGCTGATGTGGAAAGGGAAGTTTATGGCTATGGAACCGAAAATAAAAAAATAAAGTTCTGTGAGAAAACAGAGGTAGTACCGTGTGTTCTAGACAGTTGAAATAACTAAACAACACTAAAGCACTAAAAAATTATAAAGACTGGTCATTGTGAAGTTGTATTAACTTTCTCAAAAATTACTGGATATGGAGTAATAACCCAGAAGCCAATGAATTTATAAATATCATGTTTTTCAAACAATCAGGACTAGAGTTTGTCTCTTGAATATTTTCAATAGGATCATGGATTTTACATTTGAGAATGATTTTAGAGATCAGTTACTCCAGATTCCTTATTTTACAAATGGGAAATAGCCTCAGAAAAGTTATGGGGCAGACCAGACACTCACTGCTTTAGCACAAGATTGGACAAGATCCCCAGTTGTTTCACTCTTTAAGAAAAGGCTTCCTGTTACAGTGAAGGACAGTGGGGGAAATTTCCAGGGCCAGATCTGAATTGCTTTTGACATGCAAATATATTAAGAACCCTCAAGAAAATGAATAGAAACCCAGCCACTGTGTCAGAATCTGATTCACCCCTTCAGTGGCCCCCTTACATCCAGTAGCATTTAGATACTTGCTATCCTACAATTTCTAGAATTCCCATACATGACTGTTTCCTGCCTAAATAGGATTTAGGAAGTTCCTCCTTGTGTGAGAACTTATCAGGGTAGTTTGATGCCTTCCTCTCTTACTTATAGTGGCCATAAGGATTTTCCTCTTGTTCCCTGTTTATTGGGTGTTCATAGATTCAGTCTACTCTCTTGGCTACACGCCCTATTTACTTTGGGTTATCTTGGGATTATAATTCCTGTTAGCAATTATTTTCTCTCCTAAACTCAGAATTCCTCCTGGTATCTCCTCCTAATGAGAACACTATGAAGTAGGGAAAAAACATTCTTACAATAAAATTCTCTATTCAGTCACAGATTGAATATTGAGTAGAGACAGATTCAAGTTTATCTTTTGGCCCATACACTTGTAAATGAGATCTGTCTTCTTGGGCTTGTTTAAAGGATTAATGGTAATTTATACAAGATGCCTGGTATGTTTGAGGTGCCCAGTAAATAGAAGACACCAGTATTTTTTTTTTGAATTTTATTTTGTTTATCTTTTTATACAGCAGGTTCTTACTAGTTATCCATTTTATACATATTAGTGTATATATGTCAATCCCAATCTCCCAATTCATCGAAGACACCAGTATTGTTGTTAATATTAGATGCAGGGCTGCCTCTTTGAAAAGGCTTGCTGATACCTTATATCAAAATGCAGTACAGTAAAAGCTATTCTGTTTGGGGAGGAGGGACAGGGGTACAATTCAGTGCAGTCCAAGTGCCCTTATTTCTTGTGATTTTGCTTGACCTATTGACTCTCTAGGAAAAACAGGACTCCTGCCCTTCAAACAATCAGCCCTGAGTATTATTTTTCTCAATACAACTTTTAATTAATACTGAATCCAGCACTGTAGTGGTTATTAGTGGGGCCCACAGTGTATAGACCCATGTGTTATAATCACTAGTCACAGGAGAGGGAGGTTGAAGCTGGGGTACAGCTTGTACTGATGAAGGAGATGATAGCTACCAGCACATTTTCCCCAAGCCTAGGCAGAATAAGATCTTTTTCCTGTCTTCCTGTAGTTTACTTGACCATTTTTAGAATTCCATTTTGAATCATCTAAAGTATTTCTGAATGCATCTCTTTGTATTTTCTAGTTGTTACTTTAGGTATTATGTTACACGTACATAAATTAACACAGTTTATTGGCATCAACATTTACCAATTTGAGTGAACGGTAGCAACTTTACCTCCCTTTAAGTTGCTTTATCTTCCCCTTTTTTATAATAAAATAGTTTTAAATACTTCCTTTACATATCTTGAGCCCTGCATGATACATTATAATTTTTGCTTCAGGCATCAAATATAATTTGGAAAACTCAAGAGGAGAAGACACATGTATTGTATTTGTCCATATTCTTACTCCTTATCTTGTTTTTCCTTCCTTTTTGAGGTTCCCAGATTCCTTCTTTTAAAATTAACATTCTGTTTCAAGGATTTTCTTTAGCCATTCTTTTAGGTAATTTCCCTATACATAAGTAATATATATAGGTAATGTGTTGTTTCACTCTCTGTTTACAAGACTTTGCCTTTAGTTTTCAGATGTTTGATTATCATATGTCTCGGTGTGGATATCTGTGGGTTTATTCTATTTGGATTCTGTAGGTTTATGTCTATTGCCAAGCTTGGAATTTGTCAGCCATTGTTTTTTTCAATGACTTTCAATCCCAACATCCTTTTCCTTTCCTTCCAAGATGCCAATGGCATAAATGTTAAATCTTTTGTTATAGTCCTATGCTGAGACTGTTACAGTCCCTGAGTCTATGCTCTTTTTTTTAAAGTATGTTTATCCTCTGTTGTTCAGATTGTGATTTTTTTCACTTTTGTCTTCAAGTTCATTGATTCTCTGTTCTCTCCATTCTGCTATTAGTCCATCCATTGAGTTAAAAAATTCAGTTATTATATTTTTCCATTTAAATATTTCCATTTGGTTCTTCTTTATATCTTCAATTTTTTTGCTGAGACTTTCTATTTTTTTCATTGTCTTCAAGTACGTTTGTAATTGCTCATTGAAACATCTATATAAGGGCTGTTTTAAAGTACTTGTCAGATAGTTCCAACATTGGTGTCATCTCAGTGTTGACATCTAATGATGATCTTTTCTCATTCAAGTTGAGATTTTCTTGGTTCTTGGTACGATGAGTTTTTAAATTTTTCTAATGGGTCCTGGATATTTTTGGCATTATGTTGAGATTCTGGATGTTATTTAAATCTTCTGTTTTATCACTGACACCTCTGATACCATACTGATGAAGGAAGTGGGGAGCCATCTCATTACTGCCCAGTGGTGATGGAAATTCAGGTTCCCCATTGAACCTCTGTTGACAGAACAGGTGAGAGTGAGTGCCTTGTTACTGCTAGATGCAGTAGGACTTCTGACTCCCCACTAGGCCTCCAATGACTCTGTCTTGCCTGGGAGAGGAAGGGGTGCCTCATTACTCCTCCCTACACAGCATTTACTAACAACACAGGGGTGGAGAGATGGTGTCATTGGTGTCCTTAACACCATCACAACTGAGAGAGGTGTCATATTATCACCAAATGGTGGTGGAAGTCTTTGCTATCTGCTTGGGCTTTGCTCACATGGGTGATGGTGAAGCTACAACTGTTCCCATGATGTTTGGTCAGAGCAGACTGATTTTTGTCTAAAAGTTTTATGTCTTGCTGGTTTGTGCCTTTCTGGTCCTTTGCCTGGAGAGAGCAGGCTTTTCTTGGAGCTTATTTTGTGTGTGCTCATTGGTGGTATCAGGTTGCTGACTTCTTCAGTCCTACGTTTAGGATATTTGAAGTAAAAAGAAAACACAGTGAATTCTCCACAGTGTCATTCTTTGGATCCTGAGGTCTCTATTTTGTTTGCCTTCTTCTTTCTATCTTTGAGAGTCTTCTTATTTTCTTCACATATAATGAGGAATGAAGGAAGTACATCTACACCATCTTGTCCAAAACTAAAAGTTCAGAGTGAGATCTTTATTTGTGCAAAGACTCAAATAGCTCAGCCTAAGATCAAAGCTTAGAATTAGGGAGAAGTAACACAAAGAACTGTAATAATATTGCTCCCATTTATTGAGAGCCAACTGTGTGCCAGGATCATACAATTATTTGTTTCTGATCCTTACAATACCATTATAAGGCAATTATTTTTATTCCAATTTTGTGGATGAGGTGCATAGTTTCAAAAAAGGTCAATAAATTTACCCGAGATTTCACAACTAGTAAATGTTGGAGCCAGGAATCAAACCTGTGTCTGTCTGATTCTAAAGGCTAAGTGTTTATTGATAGACCAAAATATAAACATGAGGGGGGCACAGAGGCAAGACCTGCAGATAGAAAGGAAAATAAATGCCTGAAGTTTCAAACTATTATTAGGGGATATAAATGTGAAAATATAAATATTCTAAAAGGCTTTCACACATAGTGTCTGCTAGACTACATGAACAGGCTGGCAGAAAATACGTCTACTAATAACAAGTGAGTAAAGTATTCCCTGTTTTTACACTTGGATTGTTGCAATAAAGGATTCTAAATATATGAACATTAAGATGGGATTCAGTTCCATTTGTTTGACACATGGTTCTTTGTAGCTCATAATGGTAATACTGAATAAATATTTATTGAATGAATAATTATCATTTATTAGACACTTGTGAAGCCCTGAGCTAGGTACTTTGCTACATTATCCCTCTTCCTTACAACAGTATGTCAAGTGGGTATTATTACTACAATTCTGTACTTAAAGAAACAGAGGTTTTGAGACAAATTAGGTGACTTGTCTAAACTAATGTAGGTTAAAAAGATGGCTGAATTAGGATTTGAGTCCAGCACCACTCAAAGCCTGGGTGCTTGACCACAAGCCAAGGGGTGCTGAAGGGAGCCTGCCTGCTTGGGTGCGAGGATGAGTCAAACAGTCAGCAGAGGCACCCTGTAAATTGTCCTTCATTCGAGCCAAGAATCGCATTATGTTGTTAATTAATACCTGCCAGTTGAGCCACTTAGGAAGGTACTTCAAGTTTGCCCTTTTAAGGGAGGGTGGTGGTTTTTCTTGATGCTGAGACCCAAAGGCATTTGCCCCAAGTTTACCTTGGTTAGTTAGTTCTCTCTGGAAAGCCACAGGGTAGCCTCATGACTCCTGAGGAGAGGGAATTATTATTATATACCATTATTTCTATCCAGCCCCTTTTTGTTCTTTTAATCCAAATCTTTGCCATTGATGAGTCTGAGTTTCTAGGTACAGCAGAGGGAAAAGAAAGTTAACTTTGGGTTCAACTTTTTTCATAATGCAACTGTATCAATGGTAAGTACCACTTTGGAACAGTGCCTTTTGTGTTGCCATGAAGTCGTACAGTCAATTATCATTAATTGAGACTTTATGATAATGGATATCCGGCTGGTTTGACGTTAAACTTTGATATGCCTTTGGAAATGTGAGTCTGTGCCAAAAAATAGTGTAAATAAGATTTCAAGTGGGAATATTTACCTATTTAAGACAATAAACTAATTAAAAACTGAGCAGTTTAACATAAAACCTACTATAAGTAAATTGAAATAAATGCTTCTTATGCAGTTTGTCTTATACATTTAAAACAGACCACTTTTATCCATTCACTGAAGCTTTATTAAAGGCCAGATCCAGTTACTGCCTAAACTTGAAAATAAACTACTTCTTTCTAACTAGTCTATTTTATCTTGTTCACTACAGTGTGAATGAGGTATTCATTGAGGATATGGGGGGAGTTTCCCAGTTCTGTTAACCAATTTAACAATCTATCCCAATCTAGAGACTAATGGTGTTGATGGGCTTCTGTGAGGCTTGGAGAGCTCTGAAGGTAACAAACAAAACAACACCAAAAGCTACCTGTAGTGAATAGATTGGAAGGCTTGGGAGTATTTCTATTTATTTATTTGTTTGTGTTTGTTTATTTTACAGTAGGTCCTTGTTGGTTATCTGTTTTAAATATAGCAGTGTGTATATGTCAATCCCCAATTCCCAGTCTATCCCTCCCTCCCAGCCTTCCCCCCGGTAACCATAAGTTCATTCTCTAAGTCTGTGAGTCTGTTTCTGTTTTGTAAATAAGTTCATCTTTATCATTTTTTTTAAGATTCTGCATATAAGCGATATCATATGATATTTATCTTTCTCTGTCTGACTTACTTCACTTAGTATAGTAATCTCCAGGTCCATCCATGTTGCTGCAAATGGCATTATTTCATTCTTTTTAAAGGCTGAGTAATATTCCATCATATATACATACCACACCTTCTTTATCCATTCATCTGTCGATGGACATTTAAATTGCTTCCATGTCTTGGCTATTGTAAACAGTGCTGCAATGAACACTGGGGTGCATGTATCCTTTTGATGTTTTTCTCCAGATACATGCCCAGGAGTGGCATTGCTGGATCATATAGTAGCTCTATTTTTAGTTTTTTAAGGAACCTCCATTCTGTTCTCCATAGTGGCTGTATCAATTTACATTCCCACCAACAGTGTAGGAGGGTTCCCTTTTCTGGCTTGGGAGTATTTCTAACCCAAGGGGACTTTCCATATCCTTTAATGTATACAGTTCCTTCTGAAAAATCCTTAGCCTTCTATAAAGCTGTCCTCAGCAGATGAGGTTGGGTTTCTGCTAACTAGTTACCTTCCCCATGGGTCCCACTTGTAGTTCCCAATCAAAGCTTGAGAAAAAGGGTCAAATTACATCCTACTCAATAATGGATTTAAATCTAGATCCTTAGATGCAAAAGAATAATGATGTTTATTTTCAAAAGAGAGTGTTTTTCCTGTTTTTGAAGGTAAGTTGAAGATGGTAAAATGTGGCCCTTTGAGGAGTCATCATTTATAGGAGGGTGAATGTTTATCGAATATCAGGGTCTGAAATTATCATCACTCCTTTTAGGGATGAGGTTATAGCAGCCAGTACATATATATAGCTAGGAAGCACTGGATTGGTCTCTGGTTTTGTTCAAGCCCATCCAGCCTGAGTCAGATAACCTAGAGATGAATGAGAGATGATCTCCTCATAATACCTTACTAGCTGCAGAAATATTTTAAACGCAGTTTTTCTCTAAATGATAATTCTCACTCTGTGGTGAAATGGTAAGAAATACACTCTTAATGAGTTATTCTAGATTTTTAGCCTAAAGCTTAAAAAATCAGGTTTCAGATACAGAAGCTTTTGAATAGGAAAGGAATTAAACCACCAGTAACTAGATTTAGGTAATATAGAAAAACACTTAAAAAACAAACAGGAAAGCTACCACTCCCTTTTCTGTTTCTTGACCCTTTCCACTGTGTATGTGTGTGTGTGCATGTGTGAATTTAAAATTACTCATGTGCAATTAATAACTTGAGTGAATTTGGCATTTTATTATAAATGGTGATATGTAAACTGTTACTGGGAGAGGCTCCAACAAAGGGCTTTGTTTTTCTAAATAGTCAGAGCTAGCTTAGTATTTGTGGAAAGAATGTAGTTTAATACTCTTAATTTGCTTTTGCATTTTCTGCTAGGGCCTGCTAGGGCCGGTACATTGAGAGTTGTTTTCACTTTTTAATTTTTTAAAAAATAATTTTATTTATTTTTGGCTGTGTTGGGTCTTCATTGCTGCGCACGGGCTTTCTCTTGTTGCAGCGAGTGGGGGCTACTCTTTGTTGCGGTGCGTGGGCTTCTCATTAAAGTGGCTTCTCTTGTTGCGGAGCATGGGCTCTAGGGACACGGGCTTCAGTAGCTGTGGCACATGGGCTCAGTAGTTGTGGCTCGCGGGCTCTAGAGCGCAGGCTCAGTAGTTGTGGCGCACGGGCTTAGTTGGTCCGTGGCATGTGGGATCTTCCTGGACCAGGACTCGAAACTGTGTCCCCTGCATTGGCAGGCAGATTCCTAACCACTGCGCCACCAGGGAAGTCCCACTTTTTAATTTAAGAATGAACATTTTCCCCTAACTTCTTCAGCAAGATTTTAGGTAAATAGCTAACTTCATAAGAGAACTTGATGCACTACTTAGATGAAAGTATCAGTATTAGATTATCTTTTATAAAGTTCAGTTCTGTAATTTGTTTTGTGCTGTGACACATATTTAAAAAATACCCAGGGTTCTTTTCGCCTCAAATAATAAACCACAATAAAATGCCTCTATCGCACTATCTTGAAAGAAATATTTCTAAATAAAAAAAAAAGTTTCGATAGCTCAATAAGCTATTATCTGAGAGAAATCTGGAAAAGCATGTTAATCCAGACAGTGAGAAAAATGCAAATTTAACAACATCCCTATGGAAAATCCAGGTTACAGAATAAGAAGAATAAGGGAAAAAGTGGGTTTATGAGAATGAGCCTGTCATGTTGAAACTTCTGGAACAGTTTCCTGTTGATGTTTATTTTTTAATGGCAATGGTAAGCTCCAGAAATACTGATTTAACATCTATATTTATTTTTTCTAGCTAATTAACACAGTCAACTCCAGATTTGTATTTCTATTACTCGTTTGTCCCTATTGATTTCTGGAACTACCTCTGAACGTTTACACTTTTTTGTTCAAAACTTTGTGTTTTGGCTCATTAAGAAATCTCCCTGAAGATTTCTGCTTTCTGCCTGTTTGAAGTTAATTTATTTTTTCCTCTTGGTTCATACTCTTTGCAATTATACTTAAAGTCAACTTAGGCCTTGTGTGATGGGGCCCCTGTCAAAGCATGTTGCTCTAAAGGCCCACTGGATCTTTTGCAGACTGGGGACCTTAAATGCCTTCTTCTTTAGAATTTTGCAGTCTATTCCAAATAAAAAGCTTTCTGTGGTACCTTGAACTCTATTCCCCTGTTTTCAGTTCTAGCCAGAAGTGTCTGATTGGTGCTTTTAATGTCCTCAAGAAGTTAATTTTATAAACAAATCAAAAGCATTGTATAGTAGTTGAAAATGCCCAGAGTTAGGGATCAGGTAGAATAGGTCAAATTATTCAGTCTCTCTGAGCCTCAGCTTTCTTACCTGTAAAAGGGGGGCAATTATACTAATCTCATAATGTTGCAAAGTTCAGATATTAAGTAAATATTCTAGCAGAGTACTTTGTACATACATGCACTATAAAAGGCCACTATTTTTAAATCATAAGAATTCTACAGTTTAATCTTAAAACCCAACAGAATTTTTATGAATAGAGCTGTTTTTGCTCACTCCCTTTTCTAGGTACATGCTAACTCTACTGATTTCTCCCTTTACCTAGTTTATGATAGGTCCTGAGTATCTATATAGCTAACCACAACTTCATTTTTTCATTATCTTTGCTCTGCTCAGTTTGAGAAGCACCTTGGACAATTTTTGTTACAGTCTGCTCTCTTTCAAAGTACATGGGCCTAATAAACTTTTGACAGTTCTCAATGAGTTTCTGTATTTAGACAATGGCTATTTGACACTTCAAAATTAAGTGCCTCTCCAAAATGTTTTGCTGCACAGCTATGCCATAAGAGGTATTCATCCTTCAGGTTGTCTTAAAAGTTTCTCTCTCTCTCTTTTACTCTCTCTCGCTCTCTCTAGAAGATTGTATTTTCCAAACAGTTTACAACATCTCCCATTCCACATGCTCTTCTTTCAATGTGACTTTGACACTCCTCTCATTAAAACGTGGGCTCTGTGCTTCCTCTTTGTCACACTGGTGGTACTGTGTAATGTTATGTGACTTCCAAAGCCAGGTCATAAAAGCAATACAAATTCTGCCTGGTATCTGGATATGCTTGCCCTTGGAACCCAGCCACCATGCTTTGAGGGTGCCCAAACTATCCCACATTGGTAGACCACAAGGAGAATACACATACACATTTTCTGACTGACAATCCAGCTGAGGTCCCAGCATCAACTTCTAGACACGGGAGTGAAGACACCTTAAGATGATTATTACAGCCCTTGGCTGTTGAGTTACTCTCCCCTACCTTCAAGTCTCCCCGGCCGAGGCCCCAACATCATAGATCTGTGCTCTGCATGAAGTTCTGACCCACAGAATCAGTGCAAGTAATAAAAAATATTTCTTTTAAGATAGTAAGTTTTGAGATGCTTTATAAAATTAGCAACAATATCTAGAACACTTTCCTTCCCTTTCCTACTCCCCCTTCCCATGGAATGTCAATAGAAGTTAATTCTGTTACTTACCTGTATATTTTGAGTAGATGTGAAATGATAATTTGCTCTGTGCTATGCACCATTGATTCCAAGCACTTTATGCATCTTATTTAAATGCTATAAGAGAATACTACAACAATACCAACTATACTATAAGAGAACCGCCATTATTGTTATCTGAATTTACAAATGAAAAAACCCAAAGGTCAAACATCTATTAATTGTTGGCTCCAAACCTCTCATTTTACATCCAAAAGTGCAGAGGCAAGTGAAAGCAGTAATATATAATTCTAGGTCAGAGAGCTCAGTTTATGTTTTAGGTACATAGATTGAAAATATTAGATTCCAAATACACTAAAAATATTTTATTCATTTAAAACTATTTCCTTTTGAACTTTAAAGAAAATATAAGAAGTTACTTTTTCTTTTAGTAGCTTAACAAGTTGCTGGGATCCAGGGAACTGTGAATTAGTAAATCTAACCTTAGAAATCAAGATTAACATTACATTCTGTCCTTTACAAACATATTTCTTCTATTCTCAGATGCACATTTTCCAACATTTTAATAGCTCAAAAATGGGAATGCCTTTTACAGTTGATCATGTGTCATAGTTGAATTGGCAACACTTTAAATCATTTTTAGTGTTATACATAAAATAATGATCTTACAATAGACTGTCTTGTTTTGGTAAAATGCACATATTTTACATTTTCAACCTATTAGATGGTGGAATCTGGCAAACACTGTTGTTGCAACAATGGCATACACATATGAGGAAATGACAGATAACTCAAGAATCCTTCTAAATGATTGATGCAGTAGTGTTAAACTGAATAGTCAAAGACTGTCAAAAATCTAGGAGGCTCTGAAATGAGACCAGCATTAGCCTCCCAGTATTGTCTTGCAAATACACGTATTTTTACCCAGAGAACGGTCATCACAGATAGACACTAGATAGTCAATATTTAATAGGGTCTCTGCTGGAGCGAGGTTTCATAGGAACACAGCCAAAACCCAGTGAAATTTATTGGGGCACCTGATGGTGTTGCCAATTACTGCCCTTTTCTGCAAATAAAGGCATCTCTTGCATCAAAGGGCTCCAGTACCTAGTTTTATCCTGACATTTCTCTTGTAAAATTTATCTTTTATAAGTCAATTATCATAAAGTTAGCTTTTCTAATCTATCACAGCAGGTTTGCAAGATTTTATATCGATTTGTAGTTTTTAAGTCATTGTAGTAGTAAATGGGCTAAATATTATTGGTTCTTGTATTCCTCCACCGTACCTAATTTTCAGAGATCAGTCATGTTCCTAAAGACTTAACTTAGTGATTTTATACACTACAATAAACCAGTCTAAGATCTTCATATTCATGGAAGTAATGATCACAATACAGTACGAGTTGGGATTCTTATAGACAGTGTTTTCAAAAGAAGGCATTTCACTGACCAGGTTGGCAAAACAGCTGCCTGTAATCAGGACTATTGCATCTACTATGGCCATTGCAGATATGATCCCTGCCTCAATAACTCCAGATTTGTTAGTTTATATTCCTTCTTTTAGTGGGGTCGTTGCTTGAATAATAGAATTTCTTGACTGCTGAGGAAGCAAGGTTTCAAGATTGGTTTCCTTTATGCTCCTCTGAGAATTTCTTTTTGTTTCAAAGGGGAAAATAGCAAATAGCTAATTATTTTTAAATTAAATGAAACCTCTATTTCAATTAATAATGTATAAATTGTAGTAATTAAAGGTAAAATGAACTTTTAGGTCATTATACTCAATGTGATGAAATCCCTCAGAGATGTAGTGACATCTAAGGTCACATGGTTAGAAAGGGGGTGTGTATAACTGCCATGGTTTATTAAACAGCCCACAGCAGAAGAGGCGGTGGTCTGAGTTAAGATCAGAGGAACAAAAAGGAACCAATTGAAAAGCTGCCTGGCAAAGACTATTTTAGGTAGGAGCAGTGAGTGCAAATAATCTGAGATGGGAAAGAGCTTCTTGGCAGGAGAAGGGCAATAAAAGTGCCAGTGTACGTGGACACAGTGAGCAAGAAGAAGACTGGTACAAGACTGTTGGATAGAAGTCCGGGAGAAAGGAAATGGATCAGTAGCACCTTACAGGCCATGAACCATGGACATTGTCGGTTGCCTACCTAACTTTCATTTTCCCCTTTTTGTGGACTAAATGTTTGTATTCCCCCAAAATCCGTATGTTGAAACCTTAACTCCCAAAATGAGATAATATTAGGAGGTGGAGCCTCTGGAAGGTAATTAGGTCATGAAGGTGGAGCCCTCATGAGTGGGTTAGTACCCTTAAAAGAAGAAACCAAGAGAGTGCTTTATTTGTCTGTCTGTCTGTCTCTCTCTCTCTCTAACATGTGAGAATACAAGGAGAGGACAGCTCTCTGTAGACCAAGAAGAGAGCCTTCACCAAAAACCCAAACATGCTGGCACCCTGATCTCACACTTCTAGCCTCCAAAACTGTGAGAAATAAATTATTGTTGTTTAAGTCACTCAGCCTATGATATTGTGTTACAGCAGCCAGAACTAAGACATCCTTCTTCTGTTTTTCTGATTTTCTGAATCTTATCTATCTTCATGCATTGCCCTTATTCTTCAGTGAGAAGCTGACCCCATCTCCGGCTCCATGAATGGGTCCTAGTTGGCTTAGGCCAATCAACATATTCCAATCCTCTGTTCATAGTCATTTTTGTCAGGGGTGGGCCTGTGACCCAAGACATGCAGTTAGGGCAAACCATGGGACACTTGTTCCCTCCTTTTGGACATGAACAAAAAAATTTGTTATCCTGATTGTGTCTGATAGACACTTTGTGAACTATTATTGGGAGAAATTCAACACTGTGGATGGCAGAAGAAAGCAGAAAATGGGACTTTGATGACATTTTTTAGATGCTCTATTTCTGGATCTTCCTTATGTGAGTCAGTGAATTCCCTTTATCATTTAAGTCAATTTGAACTGGGTTTTCTTTTCTTTTTTTTTCTTTTTAAACAACACACGTGGTAAGCTGCTCTTTTTTTTTGAATCTTTTTTTTTTTTTAATTTTTAAAATTTATTTATTTATTTATTTATGGCTGTGTTGGGTCTTCGTTTCTGTGCGAGTGCTTTCTCTAGTTGCGGCGAGCGGGGGCCACTCTTCATCGCGGTGCGCGGGCCTCTCATTATCGCGGCTTCTCTCCTTGCGGAGCACAGGCTCCAGACGCGCAGGCTCAGTAATTGTGGCTTACGTGCCCAGCTGCTCCGCGGCACGTGGGATCTTGCCAGACCAGGGCTCGAACCCGTGTCCCCTGCATTGGCAGGCAGACTCTCAACCACTGCGCCACCAGGGAAGCCCCTGAACTGGGTTTTCTTATCTGAACATGCAGAGACATAGTCCACTGGGAAACCATTAAGTGGGTTTATGCCAGGGAGTGGTTTGCCCTTGTTCCATTTTTTAAAAATGTTATTCTAGGTTAAATAATAAAGAAGATTTATTGGCTTACAAAGGAAAAACTGGAGCAAGAAGAATAGTTAAGAAGCAACTGTAGTAGTCTATGGGAAATGTTATAGTGAATAAGTCTAGAGGGTGACATTGGAGGTAGAGGAAAGGTCATTTGCGAAGAAATATATTTCGGTGGTACAGTCAAAAGGACTTGGTGAAGGGTTAGCTGTGGGTAATGAGAAATAGGAATAATCATGGGTGAGTTTTCCAAAGTCATGGGAAGGTTTTGGTTTGAACCATTAAGACGGTGCCATTTACTAACATGGAGTCTGGCACCCAGTGGAGAAATCAGGACTGGAAATAAGATTTGTGAGTCATCAGTTTATCAGTAGGTTTTAAATAAATAGAATTAGATGAGGTAACTTATGGAGAGATTATAGGTAAAAAGTAAAGGAAGGCCTAGGATGGAGGCCTAGTGCTTTCCGAGTTTGGAGGTTGATCAGAGATTTGGGGAGGACGTTAGAGAAGATTGGCCAGGAAAGCAGGTAGAAAACCTACAGTATGGAGAGTTAAAATAACAAAAGTGGGGAAATATTTCAAGAGAGGCATCAGCAGTCTGGAATCCTCCTGAGATTTTGAATAATAGGGAGAGAGGGAAATGTCTGTCTCTTTTAATGTGATGAAAATCTGAGATACTAGAAAGCTCTAAATAATCAAAGATTAATTTTATGATTTATTTAAGACAGATATGTTCTAAAATCTATGCTTTGAAGATATTTCATGGATCATGAATCATAATTAAGCAGAATATTTGATCAAAGTAATGATTCTAACTCAAGTTAACTCTCAGGCCTTATAGGCTCCATCCAACAAAAATAATTAAAAATGATTCCAATTTTTACTTGCACTTCTCAAAGAACATAAATGGATATTCATGTCATAACTCACTTCTCTTAAGTCCCTTTTTTTCCCCCTCTAATTGTCTTAAATTTGTGAGAGCGAGAGAGCGAGAGAGCAAGAGAGCGAGAGAGCGAGAGAGCGAGAGAGCGAGAGCGAGAGCGTGAAACTGTCTTTCCCTAATATTTTCACTAAATCTCCCCCAGATACTCGTCTGTGGTCCTAGTCCAAGCCATGTCAGGCCACTCTTGCATGACTAGAAAACTCAATTACTGCATTTCTCTGGACCTTCCTTCTGGAAGGAAATACAAGAAGTCCTTTGGAAGTTCTATCTCACTTGGATTGCTTTCTCCTGTGGTGAAAATCAGATGAATCAAATTATCTTCCTTCTTAAATCTAATTTTCCAGTTACCCTGGATGAGAAAGTTTATGGGTCAAACTATTTTGCTTTTGGGGGGAATAGTCATTTAAAGAAGTTTTCCTACTGTGACTCATTTTCAAAAGTCAAAATACCACATTTTAGAGGACCTAAAACATTTATTGCATTTATGAAATTAATTTTCATTCCAATGGCCAACTCGCTTTTCTTTGGTTGCTGCTTTGGAGAAGGTTATGTGTTTTCCATAATGTCATCATCCCATTGAATTCCATCTGTCTCCTTCCCCCTGCAGTGGGGCAGCTCTTTCAAGTTCAGCAGGGAAGCCAAATTAAATACCAATCTCCCACCTTTTCAGTAAGTATAGAAAAAACAAAAGCGAAAAAACAGGCCTACAGGGGAGAGACGGGTATGTATACTCGTGCTCTAAAGGTGTAATGTGAAACTCATATTCTGTTAAACCTGTTGAACATTTACTTAAACTTCTTCACCAGTGTGGTTCACATTTACAATAAAAATTACCATATCATACTGTGGAAAGAAACAACATAAATTACTAGAGAAAGAAGACTAGATAGGCCACACTTTCTGGCTCAAGTTGGGAACCTGACTTGTACCCTTTTATTAGAGCTAAAGTATGCATGTACTTACACATCAAGGGGCTCTCCAAATGGGAGAAATCTAGTAAATCCCCAACAGACCTCACTACACGTCTGCCTTCCATCCTCTTCCTTTATTGATTGGGGCAGGTTATAAGCAGAAGAGAAAGGAACGATAGGACCCATGGTTCATTCCCCTACCTCCTACAGCAGTTTAAATGCTGAGGTGCCCTAAAACTTCGGATATACTTTGGAAACTAAGCTGAGGAATGTTTTCTTATTCATTCTGGTCCAGTGCAAATATTTGTCTATTGAGAAATATATAATACATTAGACTTGTAAACCCACCATCTGCCTAAAATGAGCCAACACCCACCTGTAAGGAGGCGGATACAGGCTGGTATCCTGTTTCTCCAGCTCCTAAGTGAAGGCCGCTGACGCTATGCAGCCCGGGTTTGTTTGAGCTGCCCCATGCCAAGATGGCCTGATCAGATTCCAAAGGGTGTGGACATTTGTCACAGCCCATAAGGATTGCTTTCAGGTTCTGTTAGAGAAAACTTTTTGCAGTAATGGGGTCAAACGGAGGCTAAAAAATACCGTCAGCTTTGGGCATGTGGGTGCATTTGTGAATTCTTCAGGGGAATGGTCTAGTGCAAGGGATGAAATAAACCAATCAATCACCTCCTGTTCTGCCATGGTAGCAACAGGTGTGATGGTCCACATTAGCTGAGAGAGAAAGAGATCGTCATTGGTGGAGAGGATGATAGCAAGAAAAGGATACTCTGCTCACAGTGGTTTGTCTTTTTAAATGACCAGAAGTCCTATTTTAACTGACAGACGTTTGGCTGACCCTTGACCTTCGAGTTCTCCCTGAAAAGGTTGCTCTCGCTACTTAACAATAAGCTTATAAAATCTGGAGAATGAATTTGTAGTGGAGCGGTGTTCCTTGAAGCAGCTGCCATTGCTTTGTTTTTTAGTTTTGTTTTATTGTTTTTGCATACCCTTTTTTATTGAAGTATAATTGATTTACAGTATCATGTTAGTTTCAGGTGTACAGCACAGTGTGATTGCTTTTTAAAGAAGCTCCCCCCGAGAACAAGAATTTCAGGATGATCACATCACATAAAGTGTTCCCCTGAAGGGCTTGCCTCTGAGATTGCCCTTCTTTGGAAAGACTCTAATACACAATGGATACAGAAAGATGACTGATTATTATATTTTAGGGCTTGAAAGTTTTGAAACAAACTACCACATAATTTTTACAAAGGTTTTAGAGTGGTATTAACATGGCTGACCCAAGAAACATGATTGTCTAAGACTCCTGTGTGATTTATACAAGTTATTTGCCAAATATAGGCATGAAAGCAAATCAAGCTACATAACTTGCTCTTTTGGGGTGTGTTGCTTTACTCTGCATTTTTTCTTAGGATACCAAAAAGTTTATGGTTAGTGTAAATAAAATTCCTAAATGCCGCTTAGGATTAATAAAGTCAGAAGAGAGTAGCTTCAATATGGTTTCCAGGTTTTAGGTAGACAGAACAGGTAGTCTTAAGGGGTAGTTGAAAGCCCATTAATTGTTAGAACCTGGAGGCGCTAAAGCTTCAATAGATAGCTTCAGCTTTCCATCGTTAAGGATGGGAATACAGGTGGAAGTACTAATCACAACTACCTTACAGAGGAGAGCAAGAGTCACTGCTGTAAGAATGTACCTAGAGCTGGTCCGGCAAGAGGGGCTCTGGGTAGTGGATGATTTCAAGAGGGCAATGTGTAACCCGAAAAGAGGTCTTTAAGAATGTGAAGAATTCTGCCAAAGGTAAGCTGTCTTCTTGGAAGTTTTCCTATGGGTACAGCACATAGCGTGATAAAGTAGGAATAGTGGGTCGCTTAGATTCGTGATTGTTATTGAGGAGTGTTTGGGATTTGAAATCACACTGTCCTGTCCCGCTTCCCTTGGTTCCCTGGATGCTCATGTTGAGAATCAGTTGCAGAGTCACCAAAAGCTGGTAGAAGCTTGTCCTTTGGTTTGTTGGGGGTGGAGACTCAAAGCCAAGAATGGCAGGA
This sequence comes from Eubalaena glacialis, assembly GCF_028564815.1. Taxonomy (NCBI): domain Eukaryota; kingdom Metazoa; phylum Chordata; class Mammalia; order Artiodactyla; family Balaenidae; genus Eubalaena; species Eubalaena glacialis. The sequence goes on along the minus strand of NC_083723.1, from coordinate 58,011,643 downwards.
CCGCGTACAGTCTTTCTATAAAATGTTAATTAGAATCAATGTGAACTGCCCTTCCTTTATAAAGGACATACTCTACATGTTTTCAGTTATTGCACAGTCAGTTTTAATTAAATCATATTTTTTTTTTACAACATACAGATCCAAAGCAGAATTATATGGTGGTAAAACGTGTTGACCCTGGAGTCAAACTTGCTGGGTTTGAGCACTGGCTCTGCTAGTTAGCTATGTGACTTTTTTTTTTTCTTTTTTCTCTTTTTATCAAGTTATTGCACATCTTCAGGCCCCAGCTAATCTTAAGTAAAATGAGGGTCACGGTATTTCACGTTTGTGGTGAGGTATTAATAAGATAATCTCTGCAAGGACCTCAGCTCTGTGCCTGGAACATAGAAAGAGTTCAGTATGTTTGCTTTAATAATAACAAAAAATACCAAATATAATAACTCTTCTCTAGGTATGACTTTTGTTTCTGCATTAAAACCACCGTGTTAGATGTTGATATTTCATAAACCTAACTTAACCGATTATATACAGCTCTGAGTACTAAAATAACATTTAATTTGGCAGAAATTTGTTTGGAGGGTAGACTAGAACCAGAAAAACTTGTTGTGAAAAATGATTCTTCAATTCTAGCAGGCCTTCTTTTTAAGTGTGTGATGAGAAGTTTTGGTGTTTCCTCACCTACCATGGGAATCACGCAAACTGGGGATGGGAGAGGGGAAAGCATCTCGATTGGTTTTCTAGGGCTGTCTAAGAAAGTACCACACATAGGCTAGCTTAAACAACAGAAATGTATTGTTTCACAGTTGTGGAGGCTGGAAGTCTGAGATCCAAGTGTTGGCAAGACTGGTTCCTTCTGATTGCTGTAAAGGACAATCTGTTCACGTCTCTCATCTGGTTTCTTGTGGTTTGCTGGTAACTTGTGGCATTCCTTGGCTTCTGTAGCATCTCCAGATCTCTGTCTTCATCTTCACAGGATATTCTGTCTTTGTGCATATCTCTGTGTCCAAATTTCCCCTTTTTATAAAGATGCCAGTCATATTGGATTAGGGGCCCACCCTATTCCAGTCTGACCTCATCTTAACTTAATGAATGATACCTTCAGTGACTCTATTTCCAAATGAGGTCACATTCTGAATTACTGGGGGATTTAGGACTTCAACCTATGAATTTTGGGGGAACATAATTTAACTTGTAACAGCATCCTATCTTTGCACTATAATATACTTCAAGAAGTTGCAGTAGTCAATACTCAGCAAAAATCCAGTTGCCTGATTTCAAAGCTGTGGGCAGTGGATTTATTTCTTCTTTGAAGAAAAGATGTCCGTAAGCTGGTATTCATAAAGTTTATCACTGCCAACATCGGGGGAGGTACACACTTAATGGCATCCTCCTGTGGGTGCTTGCTGCAATCCTGCATCCCCGCACAGCAGTCACAGTTTATTTTGTGAGGGGGCGGGGTGTGTGTGTGTGTGTGTGTGTGTGTGTGTGTGTGTGTGTGAGAGAGAGAGAGAGAGAGAGAGAGAGAGAGAGACTGATTTTCAGCTCCCAAGGGCTTTTCACGTCGCTAAAAAACAGACATTGCATAAGAAACAATTTTTAAAAACAGAAAAAAAGCTTATCTTTCTCTACACAGTAAGGATGTTCGTGGATACACAGATTATGTATTACGCGTCACTTTAAGTGCGGTTGTGTTCTAAGGAGTGCTACTGAGGACTCTCAAGTACATCTCTATCAGTCTTTATAGTATGTAATCCTATATGTTAAAGAAGTTTGTCTGAAGCTTGACACGGTATCTTAAGCCTAATCTAAAATTCTCAAAGGCATTACTAAGAAAACCTTGTATACTTTTGTATTTTAGAGTTAAACCAATGAATGAGAATTTCTGTAACCCCTATAATGTGCTTTATTCTCTATTTCATCATGTGAATTTCCGTAATGGTGGAATACAGTCTTGTTCAAGGCGCATGGGTGCTGCATCCTGTGTGAAGCCCCACTAGGAGTCGGGCCATCTCTTCTCTGCTCCCACATCGTCCTATTACATTATTTCATAAGGAATTGTTTCTCCTCAGTGATCTCTCTTACCGCTAAATTATGAACTCCTCTCGGGAACAAAACAGCCTTATTTATATCTAATTTATCTTTGGATCTATAATATCAAACACAGTGTCTGGCACAGAGTAGAAGTTAAATTAGGAGAGATTAAATGCTATAAAATAATTGAGGTTATTTTCTGGAACTCAGAAACTGAGAGATTGATTGGAAATACAAAGAAATGTTGCAAAAAAAGAAATGTTGCTATTTTAGGCAAAAATTAAGGGGAAAGAGGAGGAGAAGGAGGGGCATCTAGTGCAGTGATTCTAAACTGGGGTGGCCATTGTTAGCAAATGAAAGCACAGGTCACCCAGTTAAAAGTGAATTTCACATAAACAGCAAATACAGTTTTTGCATAACTGTGTTCCAAATATTGCATAGGATGTACTTATACTAAAAAAAAAAATGGTTGCTAATCTCTAATTTAAATTCAACTGGATGTTCTTTACTGACAATCCTATTCTAATCTCTTTTTGAATATGTGACGCTTTTTTTTTTTTTAATAGGCTATGAAGAGACATTTGGCACCTTTTTCTATTTATTTATTTATTTATGGCTGTGTTGGGTCTTCGTTTCTGTGAGAGTGCTTTCTCTAGTTGTGGCAAGCGGGGGCAACTCTTCATCGCGGTGCGCAGGCCTCTCACTATCGCGGCCTCTCTTGTTGCGGAGCACAGGCTCCAGACGCGCAGGCTCAGTAATTGTGGCTCACGGGCCCAGTTGCTCCGCGGCATGTGGGATCTTCCCAGACCAGGGCTCGAACCCGTGCCCCCTGCATTGGCAGGCAGATTCTCAACCACTGCGCCACCAGGGAAGCCCTGTAACACTTTTATGATTAATTTCTTTTATTGCTGATTTAAAAACATAATATGAATAGACTTCTCACTCTCCCTTCTCATAAAATGTCTATTTAAAACCTCTTCCAGCCAACTCCCACACTATCTCCCCAGAACCGCATAACCACACTCTCCATCCCCGCCCAACCGCCCCACCCCCGCCCCAGCTCTATGTGACTGCACAGAATCACACAACACTTTTTTCTGGTGAATATCTAGAATGCCAGGGAATGCTCTCGACACACCATTTACAACCCACAGAACTCGAGCAAAGCGTCCTTTCGTTTGGCTGCATCACAGAATTTCCTGGCTTGTGATCTCCTGATCTTTTTCTAGCATGTGATTCCAGCAAACTGACCAATTATGCCTAAATTTAAGTTGCAAATATTTCTATGCCCAGAGCCAATTTCCTCTAATTACATCTTCTGTCTCATGTATATTTTTTAACATCTTTATTGGAGTATAATTGCTTTACAATGGTGTGTTAGTTTCTGCTGTATAACAAAGTGAATCAGCTATACATATACATACATCCCCATATCTCCTCCCTCTTGCATCTCCCTCCCATCCTCCCTATGACACCCCTCTAGGTGGTCACAAAGCACGGAGCTGATCTCCCTGTGCTATGCGGCTGCTTCCCACTAGCTAGCTATTTTACTTTTGGTAGTGTATATATGTCCATGCTACTCTCTCACTTCGTCCCAGCTTCCCCTTCCCCCTCCCCGTGTCCTCAAGTCCATTCCCTATGTCTGCGTCTTTATTCCTTTCCTGCCCCTAGGTTCTTCATTACCATTTTTTTTTTTTTTAGATTCCATATATATGTGTTAGCATATGGTATTTGTTTTTCTCTTTCTGACTTACTTCACTCTGTATGACAGACTCTAGGTCTATCCACCTTACTACAAATAACTCAATTTCATTTCTTTTTATGGCTGAATAATATTCCATTATATATATGTGCCACATCTTCTTTATCCATTCATCTGCTGGTGGACACTTAGGTTGCTTCCATGTCCTGGCTATTGTAAATAGTGCTGCAATGAACATTGTGGTACATGACTCTTTTTGAATTCTGGTTTTCTCAGGGTATATACCCAGTAGTGGGATTGCTGGGTCATATGGTAGTTCTATTTTTAGTTTTTTGTTTTTTGTTTTTTAATCAGTCATCAATTTTATACACATCACTTTATACATGTCAATCCCAATCACCCAATTCAGCACACCACCATCCCTACCCCACTGCAGTTTTCCCCCCTTGGTGTCCATACGTTTGTTCTCTACTTCTGTGTCTCAATTTCTGCCCTGCAACCCAGTTCATCTGTACCATTTTTCTAGGTTCCACATACATGTGTTAATATACGATATTTGTTTTTCTCTTTCTGACTTACTTCACTCTGTATGACAGTCTCTAGATCCATCCACGTCTCAACAAATGACTCAATTTTGTTCCTTTTTATGGCTGAGTAATATTCCATTGTATATATGTACCACATCTTCTTTATCCATTCGTCTGTTGATGGGCATTTAGGTTGCTTCCATGACCTGGCTATTGTAAATACTGCTGCAATGAACATTGGGGTGCATGTGTCTTTTTGAATTACGGTTTTCTCTGGGTATATGCCCAGTAGTGGGATTGCTGGGTCATATGGTAATTCTGTTTTTAGGTTTTTAAGGAACCTTCATCCTGTTCTCCATAGTGGCTGTATCAATTTACATCCCCACCAACAGTGCAAGAGGGTTCCCTTTTCTCCACACCCTCTCCAGCATTTGTTGTTTGTATATTTTGTGATGATGCCCATTCTAACTGGTGTGATGTGATACCTCATTGTAGTTTTGATTTGCATTTCTCTAATAATTAGTGATGTTGAGCATCTTTTCATGTGCTTCGTGGCCATCTGTATGTCTTCTTTGGAGAAATGTCTATTTAGGTCTTCTGCCCATTTTTGGATTGGGGTGTTTGTTTCTTTAATATTGAGTTGAATGAGCTGTTTATATATTTTGGAGATTAATTCTTTGTCTGTTGATGAGTTTGCAAATATTTTCTCCCATTCTGAGGGTTGTCTTTTCATCTTGTTTATGGTTTCCTTTGCTGTGCAAAAGCTTTGAAGTTTCATTAGGTCCCATTTGTTTATTTTTGTTTTTATTTCCATTACTCTAGGAGGTGGATCACAAAAGATCTTGCTGTGATTTATGTCAAAGAGTGTTCTTCCTATGTTTTCCTCTAAGAGTTTTATAGTGTCCGGTCTTACATTTAGGTCTCGAATCCATTTTGAGTTTATTTTTGTGTATGGTGTTAGGGAGTATTCTAATTTCATTCTTTTACATGTAGCTGTCCAGTTTTCCCAACACCACTTATTGAAGAGACTGTCTTTTCTCCATTGTATATCTTTGCCTCCTTTATCATAGATTAGTTGACCATAGGTGCGTGGGTTTATCTCTGGGCTTTCTATCTTGTTGCATTGATCTGTGTTTCTGTTTTTGTGTCAGTACCATATTGTCTTGATTACTGTATCTTTGTAGTATAGTCTGAAGTCAGGGAGTCTGATTCCTCCAGCTCCGTTTTTATCCCTCAAGACTGCTTTGGCTATTCGGGGTCTTTTGTGTCTCCATACATATTTTAAGATGATTTGTTCTAGTTCCGTAAAAAATGCCATTGGTAATTTGATAGGGATTGCATTTAATCTGTAGATTGCTTTGGGTAGTATAGTCATTTTCACTATGTTGATTCTTCCAATCCAAGAACATGGTATATCTCTCCATCTGTTGGTATCATCTTTAATTTCTTTCATCAGTGTCTTATAGTTTTCTGCATACAGGTCTTTTCTCTCCCTAGGTAGGTTTATTCCTAGGTATTTTATTCTTTTTGTTGCAATGGTAAATGGGAGTGTTTCCATAATTTCTCTTTCAGATTTTTCATCATTAGTGTATAGGAATGCAAGAGATTTCTGTGCATTAATTTTGTATCCTGCAACTTTACCAAATTCATTAATTAGCTCTAGCAGTTTTCTGGTGGCAGTTTTAGGATTCTCTATGTATAGTGTCATGTCATCTGCAAACAGTGACAGTTTTACTTCTTCTTTTCCAATTTGTATTCCTTTTATCTCTTTTTCTTCTCTGATTGCTGTGGCTAGGACTTCCAGAACTATGTTGAATAATAGTGGTGAGAGTGGACATCCTTGTCTCGTTCCTGATCTTAGAGGAAATGCTTTCAGTTTTTCGCTGTTGAGAATGATGTTTGCTGTGGGTTTGTCATATATGGCCTTTATTATGTTGAGGTAGGTTCCCTCTATGCCCACTTTCTGGAGAGTTTTTATCATAAATGGGTGTTGAATTTTGTCAACAGCTTTTTCTGCATCTATTGAGATGATCATATGGTTTTTATTCTTCAATTTGTTAATATGGTGTATCACATTGATTGATTTGCGTATATTGAAGAATCCTTGCATCCCTGGGATAAATCCCACTTGATCATGGTGTATGATCCTTTTAATGTGTTGTTGGATTCTGTTTGCTAGTATTTTGTTGAGGATATTTGCATCTATATTCATCAGTGATATTGGTCTGTAATTTTCTTTTTTTGTAGTATCTTTGTCTGGTTTTGGTATCAGGGTGATGGTGGCCTCATAGAATGAGTTTGGGGGTGTTCCTTCCTCTGCAATTTTTTGGAAGAGTTTGAGAAGGATGGGTGTTAGCTCTTCTCTAAATGTTTGATAGAAATCACCTGTGAAGCCATCTGGTCCTGGACTTTTGTTTGTTGGAAGATTTTTAATCACAGTTTCAATTTCCTTACTTGTGATTGGTCTTTTCATATTTTCTTTTTCTTCCTGGTTCAGTCTTGGAAGGTTGTGCTTTTCTAAGAATTTGTCCATTTCTTCCAGGTTGTCCATTTTATTGGCATAGAATTGCTTGTAGTAGTCTCTTAGGATGCTTTGTATTTCTGCAGTGTCTGTTGTAACTTCTCCTTTTTCATTTCTGATTTTATTGATTTGAGTCCTCTCCCTCTTTTTCTTGTTGAGTCTGGCTAATGGCTTATCAATTTTGTTTATCTTCTCAAAGAACCAGCTTTTAGTTTTATTGATCTTTGCTATTGTTTTCTTTGTTTCTATTTCATTTATTTCTCCTCTGATCTTTATGATTTCTTTCCTTCTGCTAACTTTGGGTTTTGTTTGTTCTTCTTTCTCTAGTTTCTTTAGGTGTAAGGTTAGATTGTTTACTTGAGATTTTTCTTGTTTCTTGAGGTAGGCTTGTATAGCTATAAACTTCCCTCTTAGAACTGCTTTTGCTGCATCCCATAGGTTTTGGGTCGTCGTGTTTTCATTGTCATTTGTCTCTAGGTATTTTTTGATTTCCTCTTTGATTTCTTCAGTGATCTCTTAGTTATTTAGTAACGTATTGTTTAGCCTCCATGTGTTTGTGTTTTTTACGTTTTTTTCCCTGTAATTCATTTCTAATCTCATAGCGTTGTGGTCAAAAAAGATGCTTGATATGATTTCAATTTTCTTAAATTTATGGAGGCTTGATTTGTGACCCAAGATGTGATCTATCCTGGAGAATGTTCCATGCGCACTTGAGAAGAACATGTAATCTGCTGATTTTGGATGGAATGTCCTATAAATATCAATTAAATCTATCTGGTCTATTGTGTCATTTAAAGCTTCTGTTTCCTTATTTATTTTCATTTTGGATGATCTGTCCATTGGTGTAAGTGAGGTGTTAAAGTCCCCCACTATTATTGTGTTACTGTCAATTTCCTCTTTTATAGCTGTTAGCAGTTGCCTTATGTAATGAGGTGCTCCTATGTTGGGTGCATATATATTTATAATTGTTATATCTTCTTCTTGGATTGATCCCTTGATCATTATGTAGTGTCCTTCCTTGTCTCTTGTAACATTCTTTATTTTAAAGTCTATTTTATCTGATATGAGTATAGCTACTCCAGCTTTCTTTTGATTTCCATTTGCATGGAATATCTTTTTCCATCCCCTCACTTTCAGTCTGTATGTGTCCCTAGGTCTGAATTGGGTCTCTTGTAGACAGCATATATATGGGTCTTGTTTTTTTATCTATTCAGCAAGCCTGTGTCTTTTGGTTGGAGCATTTAATCCATTCACGTTTAAGGTAATTATCGATATGTATGTTCCTATGACCATTTTCTTAATTGTTTTGGGTTTGTTTTTGTATGTCCTTTTCTTCTCTTGTGTTTCCCACTTAGAGAAGTTCCTTTAGCATTTGTTGCAGAGCTGGTTTGGTGGTGCTGAATTCTCTTAGCTTTTGCTTGTCTGTAAAGCTTTTGATTTCTCCATCAAATGTAAATGAGATCCTTGCCGGGTAGAGTAATCTTGGTTGTAGGTTCTTCCCTTTCATCACTTTAAGTATATCATGCCACTCCCTTCTGGCTTGTAGAGTTTCTGCTGAGAAATCAGCTTTTAACCTTATGGGAGTTCCCTTGTATGTTATTTGTCGTTTTTCCCTTGCTGCTTTCAATAATTTTTCTTTGTCTTTAATTTTTGCCACTTTGATTACTATGTGTCTCGGCGTGTTTCTCCTTGGGTTTATCCTGTATGGGACTCTCTGTGCTTCCTGGACTTGGGTGGCTATTTCCTTTCCCATGTTACGGAAGTTTTCGACTATAATCTCTTCAGATATTTTCTCGGGTCCTTTCGCTCTCTCTTCTCCTTCTGGGACCCCTATAATGCGAATGTTGTTGCGTTTAACGTTGTCCCAGAGGTCTCTTAGGCTGTCTTCATTTCTTTTCATTCTTTTTTCTTTATTCTGTTCCATGGCAGTGAGTTCCACCATTCTGTCTTCCAGGTCACTTATCCGTTCTTCTGCCTCAGTTATTCTGCTATTGATTCCTTCTAATGTAGTTTTCATTTCAGTTATTGTATTGGTCATCTCTATTTGTTTGTTCTTTAATTCTTCTAGGCCTTTGTTAATCATTTCTTGCATCTTCTCGATCTTTGCCTCCATTCTTATTCTTAGGTCCCGGATCATCTTCACTATCATTATTCTGAATTCTTTTTCTGGAAGGTTGCCTATCTCCACTTCATTTAGTTGTTTTTCTGGGGTTTTTTCTTGTTCCTTCATCTGGTATATAGCCCTCTGCCTTTTCATCTTGTCTATCTTTCTGTGAATGTGGTTTTTGTTCCACAGGCTGCAGGACTGTAGTTTTTCTTGCTTCTGCTGTCTGCCCTCTGGTGGTTGAGGCTATCTAAGAGGCTTGATGGGAGGCTCTGGTGGTGGGTAGAGCTGACTGTTACTGTGGTGGTCAGAGCTCCATAAAACTTTAATCCACTTGACTGTTGATGGGTGGGGCTGGGTTCCCTCCCTGTTGGTTGTTTTGCCTGAGGCAACCCAGCACTGGAGCCTACCTGGGCTCTTTGGTGGGGCTAATGGCAGACTCTGGGAGGGCTCATGCCAAGGAGTACTTCCCAGAACTTCCGCTGCCAGCGTCCTTGTCCCCACGGTGAAACAGAGCCAGCCCCCGCCTCTGCAGGAGACCCTCCAACACTAGCAGGTAGGTCTGGTTCAGTCTCCCCCAGGGTCACTGCTCCTTCCCCCGGGTCCCGATGCGCACACTATTCCATGTGCACCCTCCAAGAGTGGGGTCTCTGTTTCCCCCAGTCCTGTCGAAGTCCTGCAATCAATTCGCACTAGGCTTCAAAGTCTGATTCTCTATGAATTCCTCCTCCCATTGCCAGACCCCCAGGTTGGGAAGCCTGATGTGGGGCTCAGAACCTTCACTCCAGTGGGTGGACTTCTGTGGTGTAAGTGTTCGCCAGTCTGTGAGTCACCCACCCAGCAGTTATGGGATTTGATTTTACTCTGATTGCGCACCTTCTACCGTCTCACTGTGGCTTCTCCTCTGTCCTTGGACGTGGGGTATCCTCCTTGGTGAAGTCCAGTGTCTTCCTGTCGATGATTGTCCAGCAGCCAGTTGTGATTCTAGTGCTCTCGCAAGAGGGAGTGAGAGCACGTCCTTCTACTCCGCCATCTTGGTTAATCTCCTATTTTTAGTTTTTTAAGGAACCTCTATACTATTCTCCATAGTGGCTGTATCAATTTACATTCCCACCAGCAGTGCAAGAGTGTTCCCTTTTCTGCACACCCTCTCCAGCATTTATTGTTTGTAGATTTTTTGATGATGGCCACTCTGACCGGTGTGAGGTGATACCTCATTGTAGTTTTGATTTGTATTTCTCTAATGATTAGTGATGTTGAGCATCCTTTTATGTGTTTGTTGGCAATCTGTATATCTTCTCTGGAGAAATGTCTATTTAGATCTTCTGCCCATTTTTGGATTGGGTTGTTTGTTTTTTTGATATTGAGCTGCCTGAGCTGCCTGTATATTTTGGAGATTAATTCTTTGTCAGTTGCTTTGTTTGCGAATATTTTCTCCCATCCTGAGGGTTGTCTTTTGGTCTTGTTTTTGGTTTACTTTGCTGTGCAAAAGCTTTTAAGTTTCATTAGGTCCCATTTGTTTATTTTTGTTTTTATTTCCATTTCTCTAGGAGGTGGGTCAGAAAAGATCTTGCTGTGATTGATGTCATAGAGTGTTCTGCCTATGTTTTCCTCTAAGAGTTTTATAGTGTCTGGCCTTACATTTAGGTCTTTAATCCATTTTGAGTTTATTTTTGTGTATGATGTTAGGCAGTGTTCTAATTTCATTCTTTTACATGTAGCTGTCCAGTTTTCTCAGGACCATTTATTGAAAAGGCTGTCCTTTCTCCATTGTATATTCTTGCCTCCCTTATACCATATGTGTGTGGGTTTATCTCTGGGCTTTCTATCCTGTTCCATTGATATATGTTTCTGCCAGTACCATATTGTCTTGATTACTGTAACTTTGTAGTATAGTCTGAAGTCAGGAAGCCTGATTCCTCCAGCCCCGTTTTTCTTTCTCAACATTGCTTTGGCTATTCGGGGTCTTTTGTGTTTCCATACAAATTGTGAAATATTTTGTTCTAGTTCTGTGAAAAATGCTATTGGTAGTTTGATAGGGGTTGCATTGAATCTGTAGATTGCTTTGGGTAGTATAATCATTTTCACAATGTTGATTCTTCCAATCCAAGAACGTGGTATCTCTCTCCATCTGTTTGTATCATCTTTAATTTCTTTCATCAGTGTCTTATAGCTTTCTGCATTGAATATGTAACTTTTTAAACTGTTTTATCTCTTTGAAATGCAATTGAAAGTTCCCTAAACTCCTCTGTGAAAACGCCTATACACACAGAATTGTGCATACTGTTTCTGGTAGCTGGTGTAAGTAATTTAATTCTTAATAGTGGATGTGTTAGAGAAAGAATAAATACTTTTTTGGAGGTTACAAGGCTAAAAGTAATAAAAGTTAAGTTATATATACACATATGGGTTCTATGCCTAGTCCTGCATTTCAAAGCTAAGGGTAACCACAGAAGTGATGGAATCTAAGCCACTAATTTTATAAAGTGAAGAAATTAGATAGAAATATCAAGTAAGATATAGAATTTAATTGTTAGAGTAGAGAAGGAAACTAAATTGGTTACAAGACTACACTGATTAATATAACTTATTATCAAATTATATATATATAAAATAGATGTATAGTAAATGTTAGTGTATGTATAATTATATGCATAAGTGAATTATATATAATTTAAATACATATGATAAAAATATAAAGGCACATATATTTTCATGGTAAAGAATTATCAATTTATCATTTAGTAACATTTTTACACTAATTGAAGAAAAACAAGTGAATATTCTATTTTATTAGTTCTTAAAACAGCAACTAAATTGTCAACTGGTTCCTTCTTGGTTCACTGCAAATGACCACAGACATTTTCTGCCTCTGCACTATGTATGCAACAATGAAATCAGTTATATTAGTCTTCATACATTATATTATTAGAGTATACCAGTATACTTTGGTCTCTGAGAATGCATTAAAAAATTAACTCCAAACTTTGATCTAAAATTAAAAAATAGGATATTTAATATTCTTTTGCAGTGGGGGTGCATGGATATCTGGTGTTGATGGTCTTGTAAACTGTTTATATCCAAATAGATCAGTTGCTAAAAGTCTGCTTAAAATGAACTGAATAATGATCAGATAAAACCTGGAAGAAACCTTTCTTTCTCTGACTCATGAAACATTGGAATTAATCAGACATCAGTATCATAGATGTTGTTTATCTGTCTCATATAAAAGTGTACCTTTATATTTCAAAACTTCAAATTATTTAAATGTAATCAAATCCTATGGATTAGGAAAAATTTTCCCATCTCAAATATTCTCTCATTTCTGAGAATTATTCCCAGCTGATTATGGGGTTTCCATGAATAATTAGAATTACTCCAAATGATTAGGGAAATTTTGTTCATAAAAAATTAGGATTTTTGTGTGTGTGTTATTTAAAGGAATAGAAGACATGGATGTGATCCTCCAAAAGCTTCCTGTGAAGAATTGAGTTGGTGGTTGAATGTTTAATAATTTCAGAATGGATAGATTCCTCTTCTGCTAGTTAACTGGAGGAATTCTTTAATATTCTGGAGGCAGTTACATTCTTCTTAAAATGATTAAAAGTGTTAAATATCCACCCAGTAATTAAATTAAGCAAAACATATTTAAAGTTTTAAAATATATTTTAAATTTATTGTAATTACTTTTTAAGTGTCTGTTTTAAAGTAAAAAAAAGAAATAAATGGTTAACTCTAAAAGTTATGCTGCTAAAAGTTAAATAATAAGTGGCTAGAGGTGCATCCATTTGCTTTGGCAACATGCAAATCATTTATGACCTAAACTTGCAGGTTCGATATAATAGAGGGATCAGAATTTAGATTATTTGGTGGAATGGATGATAGATGAGGAAATAGAAACAAGCAGTGTAGACACCTTTTTTTTTTTTTAAACATCTTTATTGAAGTATAATTGCTTTACAATGGTGTGTTAGTTTCTGTTTTATAACAAAGTGAATCAGTTATACATATACATATGTTCCCATATCTCTTCCGTCTTGCATCTCCCTCCCTCCCACCCTCCCTATCCCACCCCTCTAGGTGGTCACAAAGCACCGAGCTGATCTCCCTGTGCTATGCGGCTGCTTCCCACTAGCTATCTATTTTACATTTGGTAGTGTATATATGTCCATGACACTCTCTCACCCTGTCACATCTCACCCCTCCCCCTCCCCATATCCTCAAGTCCATTCTCTAGTAGGTCTGTGTCTTTATTCCCGTCTTGCCACTAGGTTCTTCATGACCTTTTTTTTTTTTTCTTAGATTCCATATATGACACCTCTTATTTAGGTCTTCCTGTCTCCACTATAACTGTCAGCAAGCTTTCTTTGCTACCGATGCAGGCAGAAATCAAACCACAACATTGTCATGCTCCGGTTTTGATATTTATTGAAATATCATTTTACCTTCCTAATATTCAAACACATTAAAAATCTAAACGGTAATGTTACAAAATTCATTTACCCACCCATTAGTATTAGTCAGTTAGCCAGAAGTTTTTCTTCGTGACATTTGACCTCTTAGAGGTAATACATTATAACTCGGATTGAATAAGTTTTAATGCTTTCTTCATGTTTTCTATCACTGTAATAAAAGTAAATATATATTTTCTATTAGTAACTGAGAGTGTCAAATTTTTAAATTAACCCCTGAATCTAAAATTGGCCCATTAAAATGAACAGCTATAAAGATTTGGGGATTTATCTGCAGCCTTAAAGAATATTATGCTAAAAGTGTACATGTAAATTTAAGGATTAGACCATTCAGAGCTGGTTAATTAACAATGTTAAAAAATTTTATCAAAGGGATTTTGAGGGAGTATCTATTTTGTTCACTGATTATTTTGTAGCAGTATTGCTGGATATGACAGGCATAGCTATCTTATTAAACATAGTTGATAGTGAATGTTGTAAAAATGAAAGTCCCAAGTCAGACTGTATCTCCTTGCTTATAGGCATTAAAGGAAGAGAAAAGATTTAATTATGATCACTTTGAGGAAATCACATATGATCTTTCATACCAGAAGAATGGACGGGCTTTCTTAAGGTTTAATTTTCATGTGTACTCTATTCTTTTTGGTGGTGTTAACATTCCATGATCACAAGAACTATTAGAGATCCCTGTTGAAAAAAGAGATTCTGAGGTGCCCCAGAAATTCTGATTTTGGTGGGAGCTAAGAGTTTGCATTTAAACCACTATCACCACTACCAACCCCAGGGACTGTGCTGTGTGGGTAGCACTGTTTGTGGGGAAGCACCCATGTAGGGTATCATTGACCCTTCTAACAGTCAAGTGTTGCTAGTATCACTGTTCAAGATAATTTGTGAATACTTACATAGTGGTAAATCCTGAGGTTCATATGTATATAATCTGTTTGAGTATCTTCCAGTTATATCAGCTCTGACTGTTAAAGAAGGATCTGCCAAGAAAAAATAAGTCCCTTACATATTATTTAAAATGTTCTGAAAATCATTCTTGCCTCTTACTCTAAAACAAACGTTAAGCAAATTTATAAGCAAAATCAGTTTTCATACATGTGAATTCATTATGAGTTAATCTGAATTCTAATTTTAGTGTGTCACAGGTCTTTGTCAACATATAATAGTTTAGAGAACGATCCTGAAACTACATTGGGATATTGATTTCATAGCATCAGTTAATTTAAAAAATTAAAATTTAATATTTATAAGTTGCAAGTTACGGATATAATGAGTTTGATTGTTGACCTAAGAAGAACTGTTATTGACTGTGTTACTAATGACTTCCCTTTAAAAGGAATAGTACTTGAACTAGCATTTAAAAGTAAATAAAAGCAAGAAGGCTACTGATTTTCTAAATCTGATGGAAAGAGATTATACAATTACCCACAAACATGATTCTAGGCACATATTGTCCGTCAGGTGATAAATTCTTATCAGTGGTTTCATGCTAGGAAAAAGGTGAAAAATAAAAAGAATGTTATTGTATTGGATTGTTTTTAACAGTTGATTTAAAAATATTTTATGTGAACAAGCCTTTCAGTAAGTTGTATATTTTGGCCTCTTACAATTCTATATAACATTCTATATCCACTAATACTTTATAGCTCTTTTTGTCTTTAAAAAAAGACAAAAAAAGAGATTCAGCTTTTCCACTGAATTGAGATATTAAGAAAACATTGTAGAGGTCATGTACCATGAGATTCAGCATGATGAAATTATTCTGAGCCATTTCTTGTATTTCTTTATTTTGGGCAAACACTTTTTTTAGTGCTGTGGGAGAAAACATAATGTCAGTTAGTTTCAAGGATCAAGACGCCTTCAATATAATGTAGCAAAATTAAGCTAGTATTTTGCATTTGTTTGCATCTGTAACTTGGATGTAAATAGTTCATTGGCCCATTGCCACTTCGTCTCTCATTGGAAAGCAATGAGGGACAGAGTCTATCCAAGAAGACATCAAGAGAGAGTCACATTGATGAAATCACCAGTTTTATAATGTCATGTAATTCATTGACTCATTGGTTAAAACAGCATCTTCTTTCAGCCAGTTTTCCTACCTTTTTGGGGGGGCAGGGGAGGAAGAAGGATATAAAATTCTAAAGGACATATAATATAAATATATTCAGTAGATTACTAACAATCATTGTAGTCTTTAAGCACCTTTGTAAAATGGTGGTACTCTAGCAGTTGTCCTTTTTTTTTTTTTGGAATAGAGTTTCCTGAGTGCCTTCTTAACAATTTGTAACCAGGTCACTTTCCTACTTCATATTGGAGATACAGTAAGATCTCAGGAGCAAAAATTACCTTGGCAGTATTGACAGTCCTCCAAGTGATGAATAACCATCAGTGGCTTGTTACTAAACAGAGAGAGTGTGGAATTGAGCCAAGTGATTAATTTGAGTCAAAATGTACAGTGAAATTAGATTTAAGATTCTCGTACTGTCTATGAGACATAAAGTAAAAATCTCAGCCTGACAAATCACAGCGCTGTAGTCTGTAGTCCTGTTACTCATAACATGGCCTCAGCACTGAAGCATCAGCCTCACCAGAAATGTAGCTCATTAGAAATGTAAATTCTCAGGCTCCCTCTTGGGCCGACTCAATCAGCATCTGTGGGGGTGAGGTCCAGGAATCCTTAGCTTAACAAGTTTACCAGGTCATTCTTATGTATACTGTAGTACAGTTAGAAAAATAAAAGTCAATTCTGTCTCCATAGATGAAAGGATATTATGAACAAGGTAGTATTCATTTCCAATGAGCATGTGGTATAAAATTTTGGAAGTGTCCAAGTTTTTACTTAGGTTTTTTGTTTGTTTTTAGTTTTTCAAAAAGTCTATTAATATTTGACCATTTTCACAACCTTTTATTCTTGTCACAACTTAAAATTACCAACAGTCTCAGGGAGAGTTCCCTTCCTATATATTTTTCAGTGTCATTTTGATTTTAACTCTCTGAAGAAAAGTTTTGATGGTAGCTCCTTGACTACCCTGGTGTTTAGAATACGAGAAAAATTAGAATGTTAACTACAGTGAAGGATAAAATAATTATGATTCGGGTATATAAGATGTTTTTAAAAATGTTTCTTTAATTTTGCGAGGATGCTAGGTACAAAAAGAGATAGACGAGTGTATACGTATCAAGCATAAATCTTTTTAAAAACAACAGACGTAATCATATGAAATACCTGTTATTGAATAATCCTGTTTTTTCAAACTTTAGTCTCAAAAGTGTTAAATAACACATTTTGAAGTGTAAATAATTTCATTTAATCCTCAAACTTAGAATATAAGTTAATTTTAGGTAAGAATAAATCCTACAACTTATCTCTTAAAATTTATAACATAGAAAGCCAACATTTGCCAACAACTTCACATTTACTGGTGAAAGAGCAGATTAGATATCCAATGAATGAAATATTATTACCTCTTTTTAATTAGTAGGAAACTGAGCCTAAGAATATTCATTGACATTTCTTCAGAGACACATACAGAACTTAGACCTCCTAAGCACCAAGTAGTAATTCTTCTACTAGATAACTTTTTCTCTGATTGCACTTAGGTAGGTAGAGGTGTCCTGTGATGCAGAACAATTCAGGGGCATGAGTCATTCTGATTTCCTGAACTGCTACCCTTTCTTCCCAGCATAACAGCTGGAAATAAGGATAGCTCTGTGTAAGGAAAGACATTGATGTAACTCTTGGAAAACTAATTTCTCCATCAGATTTCTGGCCACCTGGAGTCCAAGGAAAAATGTATCAAGACCACAGAATACTCAGTCTTAATAGTTCAACTTTGAATGGGTTGTTCAGACAGTCAAACCAAGACAGTAATCCGTTTTAGGAAAAGCTTCTGTTTCTGGCAGACACTGAAGTAGGAACACCTGAACCAAGGACTCAGAAACTTTTAAAGCAAAGAGGCAGATGGTAAGTATTTGAGGTTTTGCAACCCATGTGGTCTTGTTCACAACCGCTCGCCTCTGCTGTTATTGCACGAAAGCAGCCATGGACAATACGCAACAAGGTGAGAGTGGCCGTAACAGTAAAACTTAATTTATAACACTGGAATTTGAATTTCAAGTAACTTCCATGTGTCACAAGATATTATTCTTCTTTTGATTAAAAACATTGTTTTAATGTGAAAATCATCCTTAGCTCACACACCAAATTATCAGTAAAACAGGTGGTCCCTAGTCTTATGGTTACCAGGGGCGAAGGGTGGGGGGAGGGATAGACTGGGAGTTTGGGATTGACATGTACACACTACTATAGATAACCAACAAGGACCTGCTGTATAGCACAGGAAACTCAGCTCAATATTCTGTAATAACCTAAATAGGAAAAGAATTTTAAAAAGAATAAAAAAATAAAGCATTTTAAATTGGGGGAAAAAAATCTTATGAACTAGCACATCAGATTATGAGAAACTCGAGTGAGAGAAAGAGTAAAAATTTTGGGGAGCTGTACTTCTGAGATGCTCTAAAACCAGAGCCTTCCAAGCCTAGCTGCTTATCAGCATCATTTGGTGAATTATCTTTTAAAATTCTACATGTTTTTCATTGAAAATAAGTTACAAATTCAGATGGTTTAAAATTCAAAAGTTAAAAAAGTAAAAATTCTTTCTCCCATCCTGCCTTCAAGAAATAAGCAGTGTTACCATTTTCTAAGTCTGCTTCCAGAGTTTTTCAGGTCATATGACAAAATACCCATGTGCATATGCATATGCTTGTGTATATACTTATGTAAATGTATATGATTATGAATTGTGTATGTTCATATGCATGTCCATATGTATATATATATATATCCTTTCTTTTTTAAAAATACAAATACTAGCACGCTATACACATGTATTTGCATTTGGCTTTTTTAGCATCATGGTATATCTTGGACATTATTCCCTTGTGCTTTTGTATAATATTCCATTATATGGATCATCTTTATTAGTCTCCTCAAAATAGATATTTAAATTCTTTTCAATCTTTTATGTTTAGATTGTTTTCAGACATTTAAAAAGATGCTTTGGTGGACATGATGTTATTTACATATAATTTTGCACTTGGGTGGGTATATTTGTAAATAAATTCCAGAAGTGGAGTTTCTGGGTCAGAGTATGTGCATTTATAATTTTGATGCACTGTGTATACTTTCCTTAGAAGCTGTACCAATTTATATTCTCTCTGATAATGTGAGAGGTAAGTATTTACTCTCACTAAAACTGTTTATTGAGCTTTTAATTCTTTTATCCAGTAGGTGAAAGAGGGAAGTTAATGTGGTTTTACTTTCTTATAAAAAATAGTCACCATATGATCCAGCAATTCTACTTCTGGGTATATACCCAAAGAAAATGAAATCACTATTTCACTATCTCAAAGGGATATCTGCATCCCCATGTTCATTGCAGCATTATTTACAATAGCCAGGACATGGAAGCAACCTAAGTGACTCTCAGTACATTTGTGACAACGTGAATGAACCTTGAGCATATTATGTTAAGTAAAATAAGTCAGAGACAAATACTATATGATCTCACTTACATGTAGAATCTGGAATTTAAAAAAAAGTAAAAAGCAAACTCATAGAAACAGTAGATTGGTGGTTTCCCGGGGTGGGGATTGGGAGGTGGGGAAAATGGGTGAAGGTGCTCAAAGGGTATACACTTCCAGTTACAAGATGAGTGAGTCCTGGGAATCTAGTGATGACCAGAGTTAACAATACTGTATGGTATACTTGAAAGCTGATAAGAAAGTACATCTTAAAATTCTCACCACACACACACACACACACACACACACGTTAACTATGTGAGGTGATAATTAACCTTACTGTGGTCATCGTTTTGCAATATATACATACATCAAGTCATCACATTCTACACCTTAAATTTGCACAATGTTATATGTAAATTATATCTCAATAAAGCTGTAAAAAAATAACCTTACTCATATGTTTAGGTTACTAATTTTTTTATTCTGTGAACTATCTTTCCTATCTTACGTTCATTTTTTCAAGGTCATTGACTTGACCTTTTTCTTATTAATTTATATGAGTACTTTGTATATTAGAGAAATTCACTCTTGTAATATGTGCTATAGTTTTCTGTTTGTTTTGTATTTTTTGCCTTTTTCCTTTGCTTATGATAAATTTCTGGTTGTGCAGAAATTTGCATAATCAAAAATATTAGTCATTTATTTTAGGATTTTTCTTTCTTCTTTTTTTTTTCCTTTGGCCATACTCAACTCTAAAGGAGGACTAGGGTGAGGCAAGAGTAGCATCTAGGGCACAAAAATTAAGTGCTTTGTTTTTGCATCCTAGACATCCCTCATGCCTCATTCTAATTGTACCCTACTCCAAGAATTTAAAGAAATAACAGTTTTGTAATAGTGTCTTCTAGTACCTTAATGGTTTTATCTTTATAATTAATCTTTATAATTTATTTTGATATAAAATGTGAGGTATAGATCCAAATTTTTTTATTTTTCACAAATGGCTGTCAAATTCTAACAATTATTTTACATACTCTATCTCTCCCACTCCTGATTCAAAATGCCACTTAATCATGTAAACAATTTCTGTAGTATCCAGTTTTCTGTTCTCTCCATTCTTTTCAATTCATTTACCGGTAACATACTGTGTTATTAAAATGTTTCATATTGATTAAGGGCTAGTTCCCACTGATTTCTTTTCAGAATGTTCCTAACTATTTAAGTCTGTCTATGTTTCCATTTCAATTTTAAAATCACTTAAAAACTTGTACTAATATATTGTGATTGTCTTAACAAATTTTTTAACTATAGAGAGAATTGACATTTTTACGATGTTGAATCTTCCTATCCAAGAACATGATATCCCTTCACATAGGTTTGTAATTTTTTTCCTCACTAGTACATTTAGTTCATACAGATTTTGTACATTTTCTGTCAAGTTTATCCTGGGATATTTCATCTTTTTTTATTGCTATTTTATATAAGATATTTTATAAGTGTCTTTAACTATTTTAATTATATATATACATAAATGCTGTCGATTTCTAGGTATTAATTTAGTCTCATCTAATTTAACTGAATCTTCATACTTCTGAATACTTTGGGCTGATTCTCAAGTTTTTCACAAACACAGTCATCAGCTGCAAATGAAGATTCTTTCACTCTTTCCTTTCTAAGTCTTTCTCATCTAATTGCATTGGTTAGTATCTCCAGAACAATGTTAGTAATTGTGGTGATTAAAGAATCCATCAGTGGGATACTTTGTTTTTCCTCAGTAAGCATGATGTTGACTTTTTTTGCTGGGATGGATAAGTTTTTTAACTTCAAATATGGATTTGGCATTGTATTAAATGCTTTTTTAGCATTTGTGGAGATAGGAGATACTTGTATGATTTGTGTCCTTATAAATATTAAATTATTTTAATTAATAGATTTCTTAATCTTGAATCTTTTGGCTTTCCCAGACTGAATCTCACTTTATCAGGGTATATTCTTTAAGTGTTCTGCTGTCTGCCCTTTGCTAATATGTTGTTTGTTTTTTACATTTCTATTTGGAAATAAGATTATTCTGTAGACTTCTGTTTTTTTTTTTTTTTTGTAATATTTGTCCAGTGTTGAGAGTGTTTTACCCAATTCTTATTTGGAATCTTTTCTTTTTCTTCAAAGAGTTGAACTGAACATTCTTTAGATATTTGATAAATTCTTGGGGTGCTTTTAAAAGTACAAGTTTCTCAGCTCCATCCCCAAAGATTTAGTAGATCTTTAGTAAATCACGTCACTCTTGGTCACTGAGCGCCTGGCACATAGAAGTGGATACTCAGTAAGTAGTTGACCCTGAATATGGATTTTTAAAAAAGCTCTCTGAGTTGTTCTGATGATCAGACAGCCTTGAGAAGTGCTGCTATAAGTCAGGTTCCTGTTTAAGCTTGTATATTGCCCAGTGAGTGATGCTGTTTTGTTTATACAATTTATATTCAAAAGTTTGCTTGGTGGATGTTAACTAGACTTATTGTGGTAATCATTTTGCATATATACAAATATCCAATCATTAAGTTGTATACCTGAAACTAATATAATGTTAAGTCAATTATTCCTCAGATAAAAAAGCTTGCTTGGATAATTAAGAAATTAATATAAAAGTGTTTAGAGCTGTTGTTTATTAAAAAATTCTAATAGCAACTCTTAGTCCAAACAGCATACAGTAACAGAGCAAATTCTTATTGTATTCTCTGAAAAGCTAACATGCTAGTTTTTGGCTCTCCTATGAGGAGGTATCTGTATCATCTGTCAAAATTAACTGAGAGGTGTTTTACCTTTTTTGAATGTGAAAGAGACCTTCCTCATAGGTCTGCATCCAAGTGATGTCATCTCCCCATCCTAAACAGAAGAGAGAAATCAGTGTGTTAACTTAGGACTACCAAAGAGTTCTGAATTGGGGATGTGATAAGCAGGTATCTATCTACAGATATTTAAGCTACCAAGCAGTTGTGTGACATAAGGTATGGAGGACACATAATTATAACTAGATACAAAGAGGTTGTGTCCTTTCAGGTGATATTACTGAGGTTTTGTGACTATGTTTTAAATCTTAAGGCCCATGGCCTTGAACCCAGTAAGTGTTCAGTAGATGCTATTATGATTAGTGGTGATTGAAAGGACATCTCTGGACCATGCAAGAGCTCTCGCTTTCAGAATGTACAGGAGGAAATAACAGTTAATCTTTGCATACTTTGTAAATCTATCGGGAATACTTTGGGCTATACTGAACAGTGTCCTTGAATCTTGAGTGCCAAGAGATGTTGACTCCTTCAAAGTCAGAACACATCATTGAAAAAAAAGGAATTTCAAATTTTGCTTTGAGTTTTAACAGGGAAAAAAATTCTGGCGTGGGAATTTCATGGTTGAGAGACTCAATAAAACCCTTGTTTTGGAAGCCTCCAAAAGAGTGGAGGAGAGGGAAACAGAACGCAACGAGTAGGGAGAGAACCCACTAGCTTTTTTTTTTTTTTAAAAGAATCAATTTTATTTATTATTTATTTTCGTTGTGTCAGGTCTTCATTACTGCACATGGGTTTTCTGTAGTTGTGGCGAGCGGGGGCTACTCTTCGTTGTGGTGCCCAGGGTTCTTCTTATGGTGGCCTCTCCTGTTGCGGAGCACAGGCTCCAAGCGTGCAGGCTTCAGTAGTTGTGGCACACGGGCCCAGTAGTTGTGGTACACAGGCTCAGTAGTTGTGGCTCACAGGCTCAGTAGTTGTGGCTCACGGGCTCTAGAGCGCAGGCTCAGTAGTTGTGGCACACGGGCTTAGTTGCTCCACGGCATGTGGGATCCTCCCAGACCAGGGATCGAACCCGTGTCTCCTGCATTGGCAGGCGGATTCTTAACCACTGCGCCACTAGGGAAGTCTCCCCACTAGCCTTTAAAGAAATGATGTGAGTAGTTGGGAATGTGTATTAGAGATTGAAGAATAAGACCATTGAGGAGAAGAATGCACAAAACATCCAGAAATATTTCAAAGTATTTTCAGGAAATGTCTCAGTCTATGGATGAAAAAGGTTGAATTAATTTGAAAATAGAAATAGTTGCAGGCTATTTTGGACCCAGATTTTTTCATAAGTTTCATATGTTGTCAGACTGGAGTTCCTGGTTTTGATACCATGGCTTAAAGATGTCCAGGACTTATGAAGCAGAATTATGAAGCAGGATAAATATGATCCCATGATTTTTGCCTGTTGGGTTTTGGTTTGTTTGTTTTTTCATAACAACTTTATTCAAATGTAATTCATATGCCAATACAGTTCATCCATTGAAAGTATATACTTTTTTTTGTATATTTACATAGTGTGCAACCATCACAACAATCAATTTTAGAAGATTTTCATCACTTCAGAAAGAAACCCTGTACCCTTTAGTTATCACCATGCACTTCTTTCATCTCCTACAACCCTAAGAAATGGCTAATCTACTTTGTCTCTATAGATTATCTTATTCCAGACATTTCATATAAGTGGAATCATATAAGATGCGATGTATCTTATGACTGGATGCTTTCACTTAATACAATGTTTTTAAGGTTCATCCATGTTGTGTCATGTATTAGGACTTCATTCTTGGGCCAAATATTATTCCATTTTATGGATATACCACATTTTGTTTATCCATTCATCAGTTGATGGACATTTAGGTCGTTTCTACTTTTTGGATTTTATGAATAATGCTGCTATGAACATTTGAGTGCAAACTTCAGTGTGAACATATGTTTTCATTTTTCTTGGGTATAATCCTTAGAAGTGGAATTGCTGGATCAAATGGTAACTGTGACTTTAACTTTCTGACAGTTTTTCCAAGTGATTGCATTATTTTACTTACCCGAAGTGTTGTTGGTTTGTTTTTGCCTGACTTTAGAATCCTAACATTGGAAGACATCTTACGTTAGCTTCGTACCCCAACCTTAGGAGGAATACTTCCTATCTGTAATAACCCTGAAGGACTTTGTTTACAACTTTGCTCAAACACATGTAGTAAGTTTATGCCACGTTTTGCATTAGATAAAAGTTATTTTGGAAACAGCCAGTGAGACTAGGTTCCTACTTAATTTCCCTATTCTGTTGCAAATATCATTCAGTGCCAGAATGTCAGCCGTGGGAAGAATTACTGTTCTCTGCTCCTGTTTAACTTAGTTCCACAAATATTGAAGGAACATCTGCTATATGCCTTGCTCCGCTTAGCACTGGGTGTACGAAGGTAAGACAATACAGTCTTATTGTTCTCTGTTCATTATCATAATTCCTAATTCCTAATCCATTACTGGCTATGCTTACTTATCTTCTGAGATTTTATTCATTCTCCAGTATGTATTTATTGAGTACTTACTGTATGCCAGGCACTGGACCAGGTGCTGGGTGCAGAGCAGTTTTGGTTTAAAAGGAAGTTAAGATTTGGGGTTCACTTTTTTATTGAACCATTTCTTACCTTTTTCCAATTAATACTCCCTTTTCTCCCTAACACTGTCTCTGTTTCCCTGGTGCTGCTCCGCACTCTAAGAGGCTCCATATGCTACTTGGTACATTGTAGTCAAATTTCCCCTTCACCCCTACCTTAAATCCTCATTCTCAGTTGTTTCCTATGTGCCAGTAGAAGATAAAGGCTTAACCAAATGCAAACCAGTTCTGAATAATGGAGTTCCCAGCTGCTATCAGTCATCTCCCCTATTGAAATAGTTTAACTGAAATAAGACTCATCACGTTGTTTAAAATTTATTGTACGTATTGAGTATATTTTTCATAAAATTCACCAAATCGTTTTAATGGACATTTGGAAGTGAATACACAGAACGTTGGTACCTTAATTATAGTTACAGCATACTGCTTAACTCAGCCCTCGAGGGTCTTTAGGGGCAGTGAGTTTGACCTTTGGCACTTTAAAGCTACTGACTTCATTGTTTTATAACTGTTGTGGGTATATATGGAGGTACATGATAAATTACACTTAGGAAAATATTTCCCTCTTTTATTTATTTTGCAAAAACTTACTGATTTTTTTAGACTTATAATTTCTGTGATTTTTAAACTGAAGTAGAATTACTTATCTTGGCTGAACACTGACGGGCAATTGGCTGGCACCCAATACATCTGTTAAGGAATGAATTAACTTGGAAAGAAAGTCAATATTTTAAAATTTGAAATTATGCTATAGTTGATCTCCATTTGTTTGCTCCAGTCACATTACCATTCCCAGTACCAGTCAAGTGTTTTTTGGTTTGTGTTACTAATTTAGAATTAGCTATTTGGAGACAAATGATTTTCTTTCCATTTCTGGTAGCTGGAAATGTAGGAATCAATTCTGAGAATTTTCTTTATGAATTATTTCTTTGCAGATGAAGATATAATTGTTTCTCAGGCCAAAGTAAAACAGTTGGTACAAAATAGAAATGTTTTCAATGTAGCCAATGACAAATCTAGATTATGTCCTCTAAAAATACTGCAGCTGTTTTCTGGAGTCAGCATAGCAAACACTTGGTTAACCAAAATTCTTGGAGGGTGGAGATAAAGTATAATTTTCTGGGGACCCCAGTGTAAAATCATTCCAAATTATTTTCTTGCCTGAATAAAGAGAGGACAGGGCACTGGAACAGATTTTGAGGGAATCCTGATTGCATTTAGGACATCAGTATAACATGTCAGTCAATAGCATTTTGCAGGACTCTGGTTACCAGAGTTATAGGCAATGAAACCAGTTCTCCACTATTTCTATAGAAGATGCAGCAAATTGTTGTTTTTCATTTCATTTGGCTCACTCTTTAAAATTAACTGATCCCCTCTGTTGTTGTTGTTTTTTTTCTCCTATTTTAAAGTGATACACAACAAAAAATTTCAGTTAATTGAGTTGGCTTTATAACTAGACTACAGGCAAGAGATGATGAATTTTAAAACAATCCAAATGACTGAGTTCAGAAAATAAAATGAGATTCCCGTACCTCTTGAGAGTGTCTGAGGAGGTCTTTTTCCCTTTTTGATTGCGATGGCAAGGTTAGAAGAAACCGTGATGAGTAAGAGACAGAGGACCAAAGCTGAGTGTAACATCATATCTTCTCAAGAATCCCTCAGAAGCAGCTAGATGATAAAAAATAATTGTCAGAATCTGGTAGGTTACCTCAGGCTGTCACTAAGACATTTGTTAAGAGACCAAACCTATGCTGACAGATTGCTCTGCTTGTGTGAATTGACATGGTACAACCACCTAGAACTTTCACATTTTATTTTTAAATTATTGTAAAAATACAATCAACTCAGTAGATGTCCACTTGATGAAAAGCCACATTCCTGGCATCCTGGGAGCAGTACAATGAAGTTGAAAGAGAACTGGACCAGGGCACCCAAAGCCTGCTTCTGATGGTATTCTAGTGCTCATGGAACTGCATTAAAACTCAAATAAGATGATATTGATTAAAGGCCTTGCAACTGCTAAGTGCAATGGAAAGGTGATGTTTGTCACGCATAAATATTCTTTGCCCTTTGATTCTTCTTGATCTAATAGATTAAAATGACATTTTAACTCTGCCAAGACAGTAAGATGAGGCATGAACAAATACTGCTTAAATTCGAACTGAGAGGAAAAACAGAATATGGAGGTTCTTGTTCTTCAGTTGCTCTACAGTTGCTTATCTTTTTTATCCTTCCATCATTTACTCAGCCTTTTGCCCTTAAATTTAAAACCCTGCCCTATTTAAAATTCATTCCTCTCATTTTAGTATCTTTATCTAGCCAGCAGTACATCCCTTCAGTCCTCTCCTGGATTGAAAATGGTTAGTTTGGTCCTATTTAAATTATTTTCTTTCCTAATCTGCAAGGGACCCACTTTTAAATTATTTTGTATTGAGAAACCCTGTTAAACAATAACCATGGTGCTGATAAGGATCGCAGTTTAAGTTCCTATAACTTATTAATACTGTGAAACATTTCAGCATGCCATCTTTTACCTTATGGGCGTCATCTTGTACCATAAAGACTGAAACAAAGAAAGGGTAGGTTTCAGTAGGGGTTAAAGACAGCTGACTCTGGAACACAAAGTCCAACGTGGGAAGGGCAGACTCTGTCAGAGTGAAAGTTGCAGTGGAAAAATTGAAGCAACCATCTAGGGTAGGGTCTTAACTTGGGTCCAGTGAGCTTCTAGAAGGTCTATGATTGAGCTACTGGAGTCTCAAAAATCCCTGAATTGTATGTAAAATTTTATGTGCCTTTGTTCTCTTTTCTGGGGAAGAGAGCCCCTAATTGCCTTAAGATTCTCCGAGGGATCTCTAGAAGTAAAGAGTTAAGAAAAAGTTAATTTGGAGGAAGCATTAGGAAAAGTTCTTTATGAGAGGGACAGAGATTAGTAGGTAGAATCTATATCAAAAGAGAGAAATTATAACTTCACCATCTTCTTATTTTAAAGCTGCCAAATTTAGAATGAATAGGAACTGAATTTTTTTTCAAATTTCAAGTTGCTATGTATTATTGTCAGATTGTTCTACTTAAAAATCAAAATATTTGTTTTCTGTTTGACATTGATAAATTGTAAAATAGATAGTAAATATATTCTATGACAAAACCAATCAATTTATATATTATTATCTTTGGATGAACAGTAATTTCCCTGGTAAACAGAACATGAGTTACTTATGATCCTCTAGTATCAGATGCGTGGGTAAAGCTACTTGGGGGACACAGATGAATACGACATGGTCATGGCCCTGGAGCAGCTCACATTGCCCTTCGAAGGCAAATAACCACACGTCTACAATTAGGTGTTACAAACACGGAGAGTTACCATTTTCTGACACAGTATTTCACTTTTCAAAAGTAATTTAATGTAAGTCATTTACTTAAATATTATGTAAAAATTCTCTATAAAAGAAAACTGGGAGTGAGATTTTACATTCTTTTTTAATATTCTTTTCCATTATGGTTTATCACAGCATATTGAATATAGTTCCCTGCGCTATATAGTAAGATCTTGTTGCTTATCCATTCTATATATACTAGTTTGCATCCGCTAACCCCAAACTCCCACTCCATTCCTTTGTGCTCTTTACTGGGGAAGAGGGCCTCTAAAGAATATTTTAAAAAATGTATATATATGTATAACTGCGTCACTTTGCTGTACGCTGAAATTAACACAACATTGTAAATCAACTATACTTCAATAAAAAAATAACAGGGAGGAACAAATGTTACTTGCAGCATAATTTTTAAAGGGTCACTTTTGGTGAGTGTTAGTTTATTATAATATCATTAATACACATAAAGAATAAAAGTATGAAGCCAACAGAGGAAATCTAGTCCATTAAAAGAAGAAAAATATCATTTCATTGAACTTGCCCTCTGCTTTACTGAAGACCTCACTTTTGTACAGCGATAATTTGATCCTTTAAATATAACTGAGCTTGACCACTGATTAAATAATCTGGAAATTTTGCTTGCTTACCTGAACTTGTCAGTGCTCTTGCTGGAAGTGTATTCTGGATATTTCTGGTTAAAAATGGGTGTGGATTTATAGACACACACAGGCACACACACACCTGATCTACAGCCCCACCTGCATTGAAACAAGACTACAGTCCACCTGCAAACTTAAAAAACAGCCTTGTCTGAAAAATCCATGCTTCTTTCCAGTTCTCATGCTCTCACACTACAAAAAAAAAGTGTCCTTTTTCTTTCTCTAAATTAAGATTGAGTGTCCTCATAGAATGAGGCCAAATACCACCTTTGTGCTTTTTTCTCGTCTACCTTTTGCTTCCCAAGGTAATTTAATGTTTGGCTGGAGTTCAACACCCAGAAAAAAAAAAAGAAATGGTGGCGAGAGTGGGGAAGGAACGGGCATGAATGTAGGAACTGTGTGTGCACCATTGTTCTTGATGAAAGGTCAGTGAGGCTTGCAGATTAGATGTAAAACAAATAGAAATTCCTCAGGTTTACTCTCTTTACAGGAGTATAATTAACGGCTAAAGAGAGCAGGTCCCCCCACCCTTTTTTTTTTTTTTTCTGAGAGAGAGAAAGAGGAAAAGAGAGAAATAAATAAAAATGCTGTTTTAAAATTTAACATTTTTATAATTTGATGACTCTTTATAGTCTCTCTGTAAAACCCCTTACCTTACCATGCCAAAAAATAGGAAAACAGGCCATTAGAGATTATATTTATCTAATAGTTAGATTTTTAAAATTGTATAATTAATCCATGATTATGGTAAAACATTTTTAAAGTGTGGAATTGTGTCAAAATAAAAAGTAAAATTCTCTTCCCCTTCACCAGCATCACCTTTCTCTGATCACTCCACCCCCAAAGACACACACACACACACACACACACACACACACACACACACCCCAAGTTCTACTTCCTGGACTTAATTACTGTTAAAGTGATCTAGGGCAGGGTCATCAAATCTGGCCCACCTCTTTTCGTACAGACCAAGAGCTACTAATGGTTTTTACATTTTAAAATGGCTGGGTGAAAAATAAAAAGAATCATACTCTGTGACATCTGAAAACTGTATGAAATTAAAATGTCAGTGTCTGTAAATAGAAATTACTGGATGCAGTGCAGCCATGTCCATTTCCTTATTATTGTCTATGGTTCTTTTTGCCTTCTAAGTGGAGTACTGAGTCAAGGACTATATGGCCTGTGAAGTCTAAAATATTTACTCTCAGGTCTTTTATAGCAAAAGTCGGCTGATCTTTAATTTAGGTGCTTGTTCAACAAATTTTTCCCTTCCTTCCGCCCTCCTTCCCTCTCTTTCTCTTTTTTTTGTTTAATTACTCACTATATTAATAAATGTACTGCTAAAGAATGGAGGTGGTGGCTATCTTCTGACATTAAAGAGAGTATGCTTTGCTTCTAGTATTTTAACTTTGGATATAGAGCTGGTTTGATTTACCATAAGAAGGTAGCCATTGTTCCTATACTACGTCTCTTGAAAGCAGGAATGTTGGATTTTGTTCTATAAAGATGGATAAATGTATATAGGGTAGTAAATTGATATAGTAAATGTATTCATTTCATATAGTAAATTTATAGTTTTCCTATTGAACCTTCCTTGTGATCCCAAGAGAAACCCCAGGTTGCTGTACTACTGATTCATGTATTCATTTAATTGTGCTTTCTTCCTTCTGTAGAATTCTCAAAGGGAACCTTCCTTGGAACATGCTATTGAAATAGAATCCTTCCTGCTGAAGGTTAAGGAACTTGACCAACAATTATAATTTTATATCCAGCACTTACAAAGCAAAGAAATAGCTATGCAGTCATCCCTAAGTTTTCCTCCTAAAGAGAGTGGCACAGCTTTCACTTTCTTCTTGACTAGTAGTGGTTTATAGAAAAATCTTTTTCTTTTTTTTTTTTTTTACCATCTATATTGGAGTATAATTGCTTTACAATGGTGTGTTAGTTTCTGCTTTATAACAAAGTGAGTCAGCTATACATAAACATATATCTCCATAGCTCCTCCCTCTTGCATCTCCCTCCCATCCCCCCATCCCACCCCTCTAGGTGGTCACAAAGCACCGAGCTGATCTCCCTCTACTATGCAGCTGCTTCGCACTAGCTATTTTACATTTGGTAGTATATATAAGTCCATGCCACTCTCTCACTTCGTCCCAGCTTACCCTTCCCCCTCCCCGTGTCCTCAAGTCCATTCTCTACATCTGTGTCTTTATTCCTGTCCTGCCCCTAGGTTCTTCATGACCATATTTTTTTTTAAGATTCCATATGTATGTGTTAGCATATGGTATTTTTCTCTTTCTGACTTACTTCACTCCGTATGACAGTCTCTAGGTCCATAATCCACAGTTTCGTTTCTTTTTATGGCTGAGTAATATTCCATTGTATATATGTGCCACATCTTCTTTATCCATTCATCTGTCGTTGGACACTTAGGTTGCTTCCATGTCCTGGATATTGTACATAGAGCTGCAATGAACATCGTGGTACATAACTCTTTTTGAATTATGGTCTTCTCAGGGTATATGCCCAGTAGTGGGATTGCTGGGTCATATGGTAGTTCTATTTTTAGTTTTTTAAGGAACCTCCATACTGTTCTCTATAGTGGCTGTACCAATTTACATTCCCACCAACAGTGTAAGAGGGTTCCCTTTTCTCCACACCCTCTCCAGCATTTATTGTTTGTAGATTTTTTGATGATGGCCATTCTGACCGGTGTGAGGTGATACCTCATTGTAGTTTTTTTTTTTTTTTTAACATCTTTATTGGAGTATAATTGCTTTACAATGGTGTGTTAGTTTCTGCTTTATAACAAAGTGAATCAGTTATACATATACATATGTTCCCATATCTATTCCCTCTTGCGTCTCCCTCCCTCCCACCCTCCCTATCCCACCCCTCTAGGTGGTCACAAAGCACCGAGCTGATCTCCCTGTGCTATGCGGCTGCTTCCCACTAGCTATCTGTTTTACCTTTGGTAGTGTATATATGTCCATGCCACTCTCTCACTTTGTCACAGCTTACCCTTCCCCCTCCGCATATCCTCAAGTCCATTCTCTAGGAGGTCTGTGTCTTTATTCTCGTCTTGCCCCAGCCTCATTGTAGTTTTGATTTGCATTTCTCTATTGATTAGTGATGTTGTGCATCCTTTCATATATTTGTTGGCAATATATATATCTTCTTTGGAGAAATGTCTATGTAAGTCTTGCCCATTTTTGGATTGGGTTGTTTGTTTTCTTGGTATTGACGTGCATGAGCTGATTGTATATTTTGGAGATTAATCCTTTGTCAGTTGCTTCGTTTGCAAATATTTTCACCCATTCTGAGGGTTGGCTTTTCATCTTGTTTATTGTTTCCTTTGCTGTGCAAAAGCTTTTAAGCTTCATTAAGTTCCATTTGTTTATTTTTATTTCCATTTCTCTAGGAGGTGGGTCAAAAAGGATCTTGCTGTTATGTATGTCATAGAGTGTTCTGCCTATGTTTTCCTCTAAGAGTTTTATAGTGTCTGGCCTTACATTTAGGTCTTTAATCCATTTTGAATTTATTTTTGTGTGTAGTGTTAGGCAGTGTTCTAATTTCATTCTTTTTACATGTAGCTGTCCAGTTTTCCCAGCACCACTTATTGAAGAGGCTGTCTTTTCTCCATTGTATATTCTTGCCTCCTTTATCAAAAATGAGGTGACCATATGTGCGTGGGTTTATCTCTGGGCTTTCTATCCTGTTCCATTGATCTATATTTCTGTTTTTGTGCTAGTACCATACTGTCTTGATTACTGCAGCTTTGTAGTATAGTCTGAAGACAGGGAGCCCGATTCCTCCAGGTCCATTTTTCTTTCTCAAGATTGCTTTGGCTATTCAGGGTCTTTTGTGTTTCCATACAAGTTGTGAAATTTTTTGTTCTAGTTCTGTGAAAAATGCCATTGGTAGTGTGATAGGGATTGCTTTGAATTGTTGATTGCTTTGTGTAGTATAGTCATTTTCACAATGTTGATTCTTCTAATCCAAGAACATGGTATATCTCTCCACCTGTTTGTATCATGCTTAATTTCTTTCATCAGTGTCTTATAGTTTTCTGCATGCAGGTTTTTGTTTCCTTAGTTAGGTTTATTCCTAGGTATTTTATTCTTTTTGTTGCAGTCATTAGTGTATAGCAATGCAAGAGATTTCTGTACATTAATTTTGTATACTGCTACGTTACCAGATTCGTTAATTAGCTCTAGTAGTTTTCTGGTAGCATCTTTAGGATTCTCTATGTATAGTAGCATGTCATCTGCAAACAGTGACTGTTTTACTTCTTTTCCAATTTGGATTCCTTTTATTTCATTTTCTTCTCTGATTGCTATGGCTAAAACTTCCAAAACTATGTTGAATAATAGCTGTGAGAGTGGGCAATGTTGTCTTGTTCCTGATCTTAGTGGAAGTGGTTTCAGCTTTGCACCATTGAGAACGATGTTGTCTGTGGGTTTCTCATATATGGCCTTTATTATGTTGAGGTAAGTTCCCTCTTTGCCTACTTTCTGGAGGGTTTTTATAATAAATGGGTGTTGAATTTTGTCAAAAGCTTTTTCTGCATCTACTGAGATGATCATATGGTTTTTCTCCTTCAGTTTGTTAATATGGTTTATCACAGTGATTGATTTTCATGTATTGAAGAATCCTTGCATTCCTGGATAAACCCCACTTGATCATGGTGTATGATCCTTTTAATGTACTGTTGGATTCCGTTTGCTAGTATTTTGTTGAGGATTTTTGAATCTATGTTCATTAGTGATATTTGCCTGTAGTTTTCTTTTTTGGTGACATCTTTGTCTGGCTTTGGTATCAGGGTGATGGTGGCCTCATAGAATGAGTTTGGGAGTGTTCCTCCCTCTGCTATATTTTGGAAGAGTTTGAGAAGGATAGGTGTTAGCTCTTCTCTAAATGTTTGATAGAATTCACCTGTGAAGCCATCTGGTCCTGGGCTTTTGTTTATTGGAAGATTTTTAATGAGACTTTCAATTTTGGTGCTTGTGATTGGTCTGTTTATATTTTCTGTTTCTTCCTTGTTCAGTTTCAGAAGGTTGTGCTGTTCTAAGAATTTGTCCATTTATTCCGGGTTGTCCATTTTATTGGCATATAGTTGCTTGTAGAAATCTCTCATGATCCTTTGTATTTCTGCAGTGTCAGTTTTTACTTCTCCTTTTTCATTTCTAATTCTAAGGATTTGAGTCTTCTCCCTTGTTTTCTTGATGAGTCTGGCTCATGGTTTATCAATTTTGTTTATCTTCTGAATGAACCAGCTTTTGGTTTTATTGATCTTTGCTATCATTTCATTCATTTATTTCTGATCTGATCTTTATGATTTCTTTCCTTCTGTTAACTTTGGGGTTTTTTTGTTCTTCTTTCTCTAATTGCTTCAGGTGTAAGGTTAGGTTGTTTATTTGAGATGTTTCTTGTTTCTTGAGGTAGGATTGTACTGCTGTAAACTTCCCTCTTAAAACTGCTTTTGCTGCATCCCATAGGTTTCGGGTCATTGTGTTTTAATTGCCATTTGTTTCTAGGTATTTTTTGATTTCCTCTTTGATTTCTTCAGTGATCTCCTGGTTATTTAGTAGTGTATTGTTTATCCTCCATGTGTTTGTATTTTTTAGAGACTTTTTCCTGTAATTGATATCTAGTCTCATAGTGTTGTGGTCAGAAAAGATATTTGATATGATTCCAATTTTCTTAAATCTACCAAGGCTTGATTTGTCACCCAAGATATGATCTATCCTGGAGAATGTTCCATGAGCACTAGAGAAGAAAATGTAGTCTGTTGTTTTTGGTTGGAATGTCCTATAAATATCAATGAAGTCCATCTTGTTTAATGTACCATTTACAGCTTGTGTTTCATTTATTTTCATTTTGGGTGATCTGTCCATTGGTGAAAGTGGGGTGTTAAAGTCCCCTGCTATTATTGTGTTACTGTCGATTTCTCCTTTAATGGCTGTTAGCATTTGCCTTATGTATTGAGGTGCTCCTATGTTGGGTGCATAAATATTTACAATTGTTATATCTTCTTCTTGGATTGATCCCTTGATCATTATGTAGTGTCCTTCTTTGTCTCTTGTAATAGTCTTTAAAGTCCATTTTGTCTGATATGAGAATTGCCACTCCAGCTTTCTTTTGATTTCCATTTGCATGGAATATCTTTTCCCATCCCCTCACTTTCTGTCTGTATGTGTCCCTAGGTCTGTAGTGGGTCTCTTCTAGACAGCATATATATGGCTCTTGTTTTTGTATCCATTCAGCCAGTCTGTGTCTTTTGGTTGGAGCATTTAATCCATTTACATTTAAGGTAGTTACTGATATGTATGTTCCTATTACCATTTTCTTAATTGTTTTGGGTTTGTTGTTGTAGGTCTTTTCCTTCTCTTGTGTATCCTGCCTAGAGAAGTACTTTAACATTTGTTGTAAAGCTGGTTTGGCGGTGCTGAATTCTCTTAGCTTTTGCTTGTCTGTAAAGGTTTTAATTTCTCCGTCAAATCTGAATGAGATCCTTGCTGGGTAGAGTAATCTTGGTTGTAGGTTTTTCCCTTTCATCACTTTAAAGATGTCCTGCCATTCCCTTCTGGCTTGCAGAGTTTCTGCTGAAAGATCAGCTGTTAACCTTATGGGGATTCCCTTGTATGTTATTTTTTGCTTTTCCCTTGCTGCTTTTAATATTTTTTTCTTGGTATTTAATTTTTGATAGTTTGATTAATATGTGCCTTGGAGTGTTTCTCCTTGGATTTATCCTGTATGGGACTCTCTGAGCCTCCTGGAATTGGTTGACTATTTCCTTTCCCATATTAGGGAAGTTTTCAATTATAATCTCTTCAAATATTTTCTCAGTCCCTTTTTTTTTTCCTCTTCGTGTTCTGGGACCCCTATAATTCGAATGTTGGTGTGTTTAATGTCCCAGAGGTCTCTGAGACTGTCCTCAATTCTTTTCATCCTTTTTTCTTTATTCTGCTCTGTGGTAGTCATTTCCACTATTTTATCTTCCAGCTTACTTATTCGTTCTTCTGCCTCAGTTATTCTGCTATTGATTCCATCTAGAGAATTTTAAATTTCATTTATTGTGTTGTTCATCATTGCTTGTTTGCTCTTTAGTTCTTCTAGGTCCTTGTTAAACGTTTCTTATATTTTCTCCATTCTATTTCCAAGATTTGGGATCATCATTACTATCATTACTCTGAAATGTTTTTCAGGTAGACTGCCTATTTCCTCTTCATTTATTTGGTCTGGTGGGTTTTTACCTTGCTCCTTCCTCTTCTGTGTGTTTCTCTGTCTTCTCATTTTGCTTAACTTACTGTGTTTGGGGTCTCCCTTTTGCAGGCTGCAGGTTCATAATTCCCGTTGTTTTTGGTGTCTGCCCCCAGTGGCTAAGGTTGGTTCAGTGGGTTGTGTAGGCTTCCTGTTGGAGGGGACTAGTGCCTGTGTTCTGGTGGATGAGGCTGGATCTTGTCTTTCTGGTGGGCAGGTCCACGTCTGGTGGTGTGTTTTGGGGTGTCTGTGGCCTTATTATGATTTTCGGCAGCCTCTCTGCTAATGGGTGGGGTTGTGTTCCTGTCTTGCTATTTGTTTGGCATACAGTGTCCAGCACTGTATCTTGCTGGTCATTGAGTGGAGCTGGGTCTTAGCGTCGAGATGGAGATTTCTGGGAGAGCTTTCACCATTTGCTATTATGTGGAGCCGGGAGGTCTCTGGTGGACCAATGTCTGAACTTGGCTCTCCCACCTCAGAGGCTCAGGCCTGACACCCGGCCAGAGCACTAAGACCCTGTCAGCCACACAGCTCAGAAGAAAAAGGAGAAAAAGAAAGAAAGAAAGAAAGAAAAAATAAATTTAATAAAATAAATAGTTATTAAAATAAAAAATAAAAAAATATTATTAAAAAAAATTAAAAAGTAATAAAAAAAAGAAAGGAAGACGAGAGCAACCAAGCCAAAAAACAAATCCACCAATGATAACAAGCGCTAAAAACTATACTGAAAAACCCTCTAAAAACAAACAAAAAAACGGACAGACAGAATCCTAAGACAAATGGTAAAAGCAAAGCTATACAGACAAAATCACACAAAAAGCATACACATACACACTCACAAAAAGAGAGAAAGTAAAAAAAAAAAAAGAAAAAATATATATATTAAAAAAAAAAAGGAAGAGAGCAACCAAATCAATAAACACATCTGCCAGTGATAATAGGCTCTAAATACTAAACTAAGATAAACATAAAACCAGAAAAAAATTAGATGCAGAAAGCAAACCCCAAGTCTACAGTTTCTTCTGAAGTCCACCGCCTCAATTTTGGGATGATTCGTTGTCCATTCAGGTATTCCACAGATGCAGGGTACGTCAAGTTGATTGTGGAGATTTAATCTGCTGCTCCTGAGGCTGCTGGGAGAGATTTTCCTTTCTCTTCTTTGTTCGCACAGCTCCTGGGGTTCAGCTTTGGATTTGGCCCCGCCTCTGCGTGTAGGTCGCCTGAGGGAATCTGTTCCCACCCAGACAGGACAGGGTTAAAGTAGCAGCTGATTAGGGGCTCTGGTTCACTCAGGCTGGGAGCAGGGAGGGGTATGGAATGTGGGGCAAGCCTGTGGTGGCAGAGGCTGGTGTGATGTTGCAACAGCCTGAGGTGCACCGTGTGTTCTCCCAGGGAAGTTGTCCCTGGATCACGGGACCCTGGCAGTGGCGGGCGGCACAGGCTCCCAGGAGGGGAGGTGTGGATGGTGACCTGTGCTTGCACAGTGGCTTCTTGGTGGCTGCAGCAGCAGTGTTAGCGTTTCATGCCCATCTCTGGTGTCCATGCTGATAGCCGTGGCTTGTGCCCGTCTCTGGAGCTCGTTTAGGTGATACTCTTGAATCCCCTCTCCTTGTGCACCCCGAAACAATGGTCTCTTGCCTCTTAGGCAGTTCCAGGTTTTTTCCTGGACTTCCCCCCAGCTAGCTGTGGTGCACTCGCCCCGTACAGGCTGTTTTCATGCAGCCAACCCCAGTCCTCTCCCTGGGATCTGAACTCCGAAGCCCGAACCTCAGTTCCCAGCCCCCACCTGCCCTGGCGGGTGAGCAGACAAGCCTCTCAGGCTGGTGAATGCTAGTTAGCACCAGTCCTCTGTGTGGGAATCTATCCTCTTTGCTCTCTGCACCCCTGTTGCTGTGCTCTCCTCCATGGCTTCGAAGCCTCCCCCCACTGCCTCCACCAGTGAAGGGGCTTCCTAGTGTGTGGAAACTGTTCCTCCTTCACAGCTCCCTCCCAGAGGTGCAGGTCCCATCACTACTCTTTTGTCTCTGTTTTTTCTTTTTTCTTTTGTGCTACCCAGGTACGTGGGGAGTTTCTTGCCTTTTGGGAAGTCTGAGGTCTTCTGCCAGCGTTGAGTAGGTGTTCTGTAGGCGTTGTTCCACATGTAGATGTATTTCTGATGTATTTGTGAGGAGGAAAGTGATCTCCACATTTTACTCCTCTGCCATCTTGACGGTCCCTCTATAGAAAAATCTTAAAGCATTCTGACATCCCTGTTAAAACTCCTCACAGATTATCTATTTTATTTATTTATTTATTTATTTAATAGATCTTTATTGGAATATAATTGCTTCACAATGCTATGTTAGTTTCTATTGTATACCAAAGTGAATCAGCCATATGCATACGTATGTCCCCATATCCCCTCCCTCTTGAGCCTCCCTTCCATCCTCCCTATCCCACCCTTCTAGGTCACCACAAAGCACTGAGGTGATCTCCCTGTGCTATGCTGCTGCTTCCCACTAGCTATTTTATATTTGGTAGTGTTTATATGTTGATGCTACAGTCACTTCTCCCCAGTTTCCCTCTCCCCCTCTGTGTCCTCAAGTCCATTCTCTATGTCTATGTCTTTATTCCTGCCCTGCAACTAGGTTCATCAGTACCATTTTTTTTTTTTTTAGATTCCCTATATATGTGTTAGCGTACAGTATTTGTTTTTCTCTTTCTGACTTACTTCACACTGTGTGACAGACTGTGTCCATCCACCTCACTACAAATAACTCAGTTTCATTTCTTTTTATGGCTGAGTAATATTCCATTGTATATATGTGCCACATCTTCTTTATCCATTCATCTGTCGATGGACATTTAGGTTGGTTCCATGTCCTGGGTATTGTAAATAGTGGTGCAGTGAACATTGTGGTACATGTCTCTTTTAGAATTATGCTTTTCTCAGGGTATATGCCCAGTAGTGGGTTTGCTCGGTCATACGGTAGTTCCATTTTTAGGTTTTTAAGGAATCTCCATACTGTTTTCCATAGTGGTTGTATCAATTTACATTCCCACCAGCAGTGCAGGAGGGTTCCCTTTTTACCCCACCCTCTCCAGCATTTATTGTTTGTAGATTTTTTGATGATGGCCATTCTGACTGGTGTGAGGTGATACCTCATTGTAGTTTTGATTTGCATTTCTATAATAATTAGTGTTGTTGAGCATCTTTTCATTTGATGAAAAGATGCTGTATGTCTTCCTTGGTGAAATGTTTAATTAGGTCTTCTGCCCATTTTTTAATTGGATTGTTTGTTTTTTTGATATTGAGCTCCATGAGCTGTTTGTCTATTTTTGAGATTAATCCTTTGTCCGTTGTTTCATTTGCATATATTTTCTCCCATTCTGAGGGTTGTCTTTTCATCTGGTTTATGGTTTCCTTTGCTGTGCAAAAGATTTTAAGTTTAATTAAGTCCAATTTGATTATTTTTGTTTTTATTTCCATTACTCTAGGAGGTGGGTCAAAAAAGATCTTGCTGTGGTTTATGTCAAAGAGTGTTTTTCTTATGTTTTCCCTCTAAGAGTTTTATAGTGTCTTGTCTTACATTTAGGTCTTTAACCCATTTGGAGTTTATTTTCGTGTATGGTGTTAGGAAGTGTTCTAATTTCATTCTTTTACATGTAGCTGTCCAGTTTTCCCAGCACTACTTATTGAAGAGGCTGTCTTTTCTCCATTCTGTGTTTTTGCCCCCTTTGTCATAAATTAGGTGACCATATGTGCATGGGTTTATCTCTGGGCATTGCATCCTGTACCATTGATATATATTTCTGTTTTTTTGCCAGTACCATACTGTCTTGATTACTGTAGCTTTGTAGTATAGTCTGAAGTCCAGGAGCCTGATTCCTCCAGCTCCGTTTTTCTCTCTCAAGATTGCTTTGGCTATTCAGTGTCTTTCATGTTTCCATACAAATTGTAAAGTTTTTTGTTCTAATTCTGTGAAGAATGCCATTGGTAGTTTGATGGGGATTGGATTGAATATGTAGATTACTTTGGATCATATAGTTATTTTCACAATATTGATTCTTCCAATCTAAGAACATAGTATATGTCTCCATCTGTTTATGTCATCATTGATTTCTTTCATCAGTGTTTTATTGTTTTCTGAGTACAAGTTTTTCGCCTCCTTGAGCAGGTTCATTCCTAGGTATTTTATTATTTTTGTTGCGATGGTAAACAGGATTGTTTCCTTAATTTCTCTTTCACATTTTCGTTGTTGGTGTATAGGAATGCCAGACGTTTCTGTGCATTAATTTTGTATCCTGCAACCTTGCCGAATTCATTGATTAGTTCTAGTAGTTTTCTGGTGGCATCTTTAGGATTTTTTATGTGTAGTATCATGTCATCTGCAAACAGTGACAATTTTACTTCTTCTTTTCCAATTTGTGTTCCTTTTATTTCTTTTTCTTCTCTGTTTGCCATGGCAAGGACTTCCAAAACTATGTTGAATAAGAGTGGACATCCTTGTGTTGTTCCTGATCTTAGTGGAAATGCTTTCAGTTTTTCACCTTTGAGTATGATGTTTACTGTGCGTTTGTCACATATGGCCTTTGTTATGTTGAGGTAGGTCCCCTCTGTGCCCATTTTCTGGAGAGTTTTTATCATAAATCGTTGTTAAATTTTGTCAAAAGCTTTTTCTGCATCTATTGACATGGTCATATGGTTTTTATTCCTTAATTTGTTAATGTGCTGTATCACATTGATAAATTTGCGTATATTGAAGAATCCTTGCATCCCTGGGATAAATCCCACTTCATGATGGTGTATGATCCTTTTAATGTGTTGTTGGATTCTGTTTCCTAGTATTTTGTTCAGGATTTTTGCATCTATGTTCAACAGTGATATTGGTCTATAATTTTCTTTTTTTGTGATGTGTTTTTCTGGTTTTGGTATCAGGGTGATGGTGGCTTCGTAGAATGAATTTGGGAGTGTTTCTCCCTCTGCAGTTTTTTGGAAGAGTTTGAGAAGGAGTGGTGTTAGCTCTCTCTAAATGTTTGATAGAATTCACCTGTGAAGCTGTCTGGTCCTGGACTTTTGTTTGTT
Source organism: Eubalaena glacialis (assembly GCF_028564815.1). Taxonomy (NCBI): domain Eukaryota; kingdom Metazoa; phylum Chordata; class Mammalia; order Artiodactyla; family Balaenidae; genus Eubalaena; species Eubalaena glacialis. The sequence goes on along the minus strand of NC_083723.1, from coordinate 57,970,951 downwards.
GCAAGATTTAAAATTATGGTTTCAAATTCATTACTTGTGATAGGTCTGTTTATATTTTCTAATTCTTCCTGGTTCAGTCTTGGAAAATTGTACCTTTCCAAAAGTTTGTCCACTTCTTCGTTGTTGTCCATTTTATTGGCATATAGTTGTTTGTAGTAGTCTCTTATAATCCTTTGTATTTCTGTGGTGTCAGTTGTGATTTCTCCTTTATAATTTCTAATTTTATTGATTTACGTCATCTCCCTTTTTTTCTTGATGAGTCTTGTTAAGGGTTTATCAATTTTGTTTATCTTCTCAAAGAACCAGCTTTTAGTTTTTTTTATTGATCTTTGCTGTTGTTTTCTCCGTTTCTGTTTCATTTATTTCTGCTCTGATCTTTATGATTTCTTTCCTTCTACTGACTTTGGGTTTTCTTTGTTCTTCTTTCTCTAGTTGCTTTAGGTGTAGGGTTCGATTGTTTATTTGAGATTTTTCTTGTTTCTTGAGGTAAGATTGAATTGCCATAAACTTCCCTCTTAGAACTGCTTTTGCTTCATCCCATAGTTTTTGGGTCATCCTGTTTTCATTGTCATTTGTTTCTAGGTATTTTTAATTTCCACTTTGATTTCTTCAGTGATCTCTTGGTTATTTAGTAGTGTATTGTTTAGCCTCCATGTGTTTGTGTTTTTTAGAGACTTTTTCCTGTAATTGATATCCAGCGTCCTAGCGTTGTGGTCGGAAAAGACACTTGATACGATTTCAGTTTTCTTAAATTTACCAAGGCTTGATTTGTGATCCAAGATATGATCTATCCTGGAGAATGTTCCATGAGCACTAGAGAAGAAAGTGTAGTCTGTTGTTATTGGTTGGAATGTCCTGTAAATATCAATGAAGTCCATCTTGTTTAATGTATCATTTAAAGCTTGTGTTTCCTTATTTACTTTCTGTTTGGATGATCTGTTCGTTGGTGTAAGTGGGGTGTTAAAGTGCCCTACTATTATTGTGTTACTCTCGATTTCTCCTTTCATGGTTGTTAGCATTCGCCTTATGTATTGAGGTGCTCCTATGTTGGGTGCATAAATATTTACAATTGTTCTATCTTCTTCTTGGGTTGATCCCTTGATCATTATGTAGTGTCCCTCCTTATCTCTCATAACAGTCTTTATTTTAAAGTCTATTTTATGTGATACGAGTATTGCTATTCCAGCTTTCTTCTGATTTCCATTTGCATGAATATCTTTTTCCATCCCTTCACTTTCAGTCTGTATGTGTCCCTAGGTCTGAAGTGGGTCTCTTGTAGACTGCATATATATGGGTCTTGTTTTTGTATCCATTCAGCCAGTCTGTGTCTTTTGGTTGGGCCATTTAATCCATTTACATTCAAGGTTCTTATTGATATGTATGTTCCTATTACCATTTTCTTAATTGTTTTGGGTTTGTTTTTGTGTGTCTTTTTCTTCCTTGTGTTTCCCACCAGGGGAGTTCCTTTAGCATTTGTTGTAAAGCTGTTTTGGTGGTGCTGAATTCTCTTAGCTTTTTCTTGTCTGAAAAGCTTTTGATTTCTCCATTGAATGTGAATGAGATCCTTTCTGGGTAGAGTAATCTTGGTTTTAGGTTTTTCTCTTTCTTCACTTTAAGTATATTCTGTTACTCCCTTCTGGCCTGCAGAGTTTCTGCTGAAAAATCAGCTGATAACCTTATGGGGATTCCTTTTTATGTTATTTGTTGTTTTTCCCTTGCTGCTTTTAATATTTTTTCTTTGAATTTACTTTTTGTTAGTGTGATTAATATGTGTCTTGGTGTGTTTTTCCTAGAGTTTATGCTGTATGGGACTCTCTGTGCTTCCTGTACTTGGGTGACTATTTCCTTTCCCATGTTAGGGAAGTTTTCCATCATAATCTCTTCAAATATTTTCTCAGTCCCTTTCTTTTTCTCTTCTTCTTCTGGAACTCCTATAATTTGAGTGTTGGTGCATTTAGTGTTGTCCCAGAAGTCTCTGAGGTTGTCTTCAATTCTTTTCATTCTTTTTTCTTTCTTCTGCTCCTCAGCAGTTATTTCCACCATTTTGTCTTCTAGCTCACTTATTCGTTTTTCTGCCTCAGTTATCTGTTATTGAGTCCTTCTAGTGTATTTTTCATTTCAGTTATTGTGTTTTTTATCTCTGTTTGTTATTTAGTTCTTCTAGATCTTTGTTAAACATTTCTTGTATTTTTTCAGTTTGTGCCTCCATTCTATTTCTGAGATTCTGGGTCATCTTTACTCTCATTACTTTGAACTCTTTTTCAGGTAGATTGCCTATTTCCTCTTCATTTAGTTGGTCTTGTAGGTTTTTACCTTGCTCCTTCATCTGTGACATATTTTTTTGCCATCTCATTTTTTGGTTTGTTTTTTGTTTTTTTTTTGAGTGGGATTGTGTTCCTGTCTTACTGGTTGCTTGGCCTGAGGCTTCTAATACTGGAGTTTGTACGCTCCTGTGTAGACCTGGATCTTGGTTCTGAGATGAGTATGTCTGTGAGATCTCACTCTGATGAATATTCCCTGGGGTCTGAGGTTCTCTGTTGGTCCAGTGGTTTGGACTCTGAGCTCCCACCACAGGAGCTTTGGTCTGACCCCCGGCTCATGAACCAAGATCCCGCAAGCCATGTGGGGTGGCAAAAAAAAAAAAAAAAAAAAAGAGAACAATAACAAGGTAAAAAATAAAATTAGACTGGGAAACTAACAGATATGTTAGAAAGAATATAAAAATAAAAATATAGATGAAACAACAACTGGAAGGTACAACAGTACCACAATAGTAAAAAAGAGGAGGAGGGAAAAGAAAAAAAACGAGGGGGGGGTGGAAAGGGCTTGGCTGTGAAGGATGGGGCCTAAGCAAGAGCGAGGTTTTGGTGGTGGGCAGGGCATGTGCTTAGGACCCACAGGGCTGGAAAAGGCCCTGGGGTCTTTGGGGGGGTGGGACTTATGCTCTCCTGAACAGAAGGGGCCGAGGTGTGCCCCCGTCCCCTGTTATCAGAGGATGGGGGACCTCACCTGGGAGCCCCAGAGCCTTCCTGGGCTCGAGCCAGCAGGGCAAATGCACTCCTCTCCTCTCCAGCTTCTCCCAGATGGCCCCATCTGCCTCTCCTGCTCTTCCCGGGGAAGGACCCATGCAGACTGGAGGGGTCTTTGGGGGGCAGGAGATCAGCCGGGGAGCTCAGCAGGCTCCCCGTGTCCAAGTGGGCAGGGCAGATGCCCTCTGCTCCTCTCCTCCCAGAGGAACCCTCCTGCCTGCCTCTCCTGATCTCCCCGGCCTCAAGGACGCCGATCTTGTCCGGCCTCCACTTCTCCTCCTCCCTCAGTCCCCCCATGTCCTACTGGTTCACTTGGGGGTTCCTCCTGTTTCCTTGGGCATCCGGGTCCCCCCCCAGTGGCTGGCAGGCGCCCTAGTTGTGGGGAGACACTAACTCGGCATCTTCCCACACCGCCATCTTCCAGATTATCTATTTTAATAGATAGTGAGTGAGAATAAGAAAGTCAAGTGCTTAAGGCTTAGTTAAATTAGGTCTCAATGTGTCTGCACTGATCAACATCATTGGTTTTTTCCCACTAGTGTGACTATGTAATATATCCTGCAAACCAGGACAACTTTGAGAGTAAAAGAAGGTAGTAAAAGCCATTGGAATTATGTAATTTTAGATAGTATTTTGAAATATTTATTTGTCAGCCAAAATTGGTTTTATTGTATAATAGATCACAAATAGCTCTATTAATGATTATTCTCTGTGTCCACCTAGAGGGGTGGGATAGGGAGGGTGGGAGGGAGATGCAAGAGGGAGGAGATATGGGGATATATGTTTATGTATAGCTGATTCACTTTGTTATACGGCAGAAACTAACACACCATTGTAAAGCCGTTATACTCCAATAAAGTTGTTTAAAAAAAAGAGACTATTCTCAAGAATAAAAATCTTTAAAATATATTCATGTACATTTTGGCAAAAATTAAAAAATTATTCTTTGTATATATATTAATGTTAATCAATTTCTTAACTATACTTGTCTCTTATACCAGGTGGTTGGTATTTTTCTGAAGATTTTTCTGGTATTATTGGTCTTTATTTTTCAGTGTGATCTTATATTTATTTTTTCATAAAATTGCATGCAATCATCTTCAAAGTTGTCCTTATGGTTAATATATTTAGAATTGTCATCAGCTTCAATTGGTACTCCTCTGTAGACCATACTATTTTTAATTAAGAAAATACTCTTTCCATAGTTGCTTGGTTACCTGCTAAATTCAAAAACATTTATTTCAGTGGAGGATGATATTTTTAATCTTATAATCAATTTTAATCTTATTGAAAAATTCTCTCAAATACTTTCTTTTAGTTTCTGTTTAAAGTTATTTCTTCAACATTTCATTCCATTTGGGAATAGAATACAAATTTATCTAATTAAAGACTCCTTTAATAAGTCAAGATAGTCCACACTTGTTAATTCTTTCAAGGTCAGTGACCCATATTTTTACAAGATTAATAGGTCACATAAACCATAAATTGAATTTAGGATTAGGATTACCTGTCCACTTTGTGTGTGTGTGTGTGTGTGTGCATGTGCACGCACACATGTATTTGTCCATCTGTCTGTCTGTGTTTCAATTTGTCTCTCACTGAGAATATATAAAAAATAAACAGTACAGGGACTTCCCTGGTGGTCCAGTGGCTGGGACTCCACGCTCCCAATGCAGGGGGCCTGGGTTCGGTCCCTGGTCAGGGAACTAGATCCCACATGCTGCGACTAAGAGTTCACATGCCGCAACTAAGACCCGGCACAGCCAAATAAATACATAAATAAAAATATTTTAAAAAAATGAAATAAAAATAAACAGTACAAAAAGGTTGACAGTGGAAAGTAGGTCTCCCTCTATCTTCCAGTGTATGAGTCTCCTTCTTAGGGCAATAATGATTATCAACTTCTTGAGCTTTCTTCAGGAAATACTTTCTCTATATTCAAGCATGACACTCTCCATTTATTATCTATCTATCTATCTATCATCTCTGTATATATCTACATATTATATTTTTTATTTTAAAACAAATGGCACCATTCTATCAATATTTCTAATCCTCTCTTTTTCATTTAATAATATTAAATATTATACCACATAAGAAGAGGAATTTTTGAAACTATTCAGTAAATGAATGAGAAAGAATATACTGTAGAAAATGTTTATCCATCTTTATTTTCTAAATCCTGTAGAGGCAAATATTTATTTTAAAAATATTGATTTTTGGGAAAAAAGAGAGTCTTTGCTTTAAAGGAATAGATATCTCCAGAATTTGTTATTGAGCCATGTTAATTTATGTCAAATATTTAAAAGCGTAGTCTTTTTTTATAAGCTTCTCATGTTCAGGGTCTGCAACCTACAGATTCTTGCTCTGTCACGAATGGTTACATTTCTCAATGCAAAACAATAGCCCTTTCATTTCCAGTAAGTATCTTAAGTCTCTTAACTTTCAGGATACTACAACTAAACACTTGATAAATGTGCAGTATTTTCACAATATGGATAAAAATGGGATTTATTCCTTGGTACTTGCCCTGTGGCTACATAAGATTAAATAGAATTACAAATGTCATTTTTGGACTAGAGATTCGGTCCTTCATTTAGACTCTTACCTGTAGCCTTTTCCTTTTATCCATAAAAATGTTCCTATGCCTACAAATAGGCAACACATTTTTCCTCTGATGGAGGGAGATCTGGGACCTAGACTGGACACTCAGTTTCCCCGGATTCAGTTTGGGGAGAGCCTATTTTGGAAATTGTGGGTGACGTTAAAATGGAGTGTAGAGAGTTGGGAGGCAGCCATGGCAAGTCCTCAGAGGGATTTAAAAATAGTTTTCAAATGGATGAAGAACAGATACAGAGAGTAGGAAGAAGAAAGCAGAGCCAGTGAGTCACAGAACCAGGGAAAGGAGAGGAGAAAGCAGTGGGTCTGAGGGTAAATGGGCACAGGGCTCTTGGATGATGTTAGGACAGCTGGCTCTGTTTAAATAGGTGGAGAGAGTGTGGATATGGCCTTATTATCATGAGATTGGAGGATGAAGAATCTTAAGATGGCAGATACAATGTTCATAATGAGATAAATTTGAGTTTCAAAGCTTACGGTTTAATTTGTAAAAAAATAAATTATATTCATAAGCTGCAGTTGTGAAAGTACCAAGACACAGAATAAATTATGTTTCTAGGGGAATGATTCATCTTTGTATATATCTTCAAAAGATATTAATAGAGGAGTGTTCCCTGAAAAGGATACTGCTCTTGCAGCTGATCTTCCCCTTCACACAGCCAAATGCAGTTCTTGGTCAGGGTTCTTAGGGGCTAAATATTGTACATACAGATCCACAATGAAAATTAATGTTTAAAGACAAATTCCTATAAATCAAGTAAATTGCATATTATAATTCTTCTCAACACGGACTGATATTTTGTGTGCTTAATGAGTAAACAATGTAGTAGCAGACCTCAGTCCTGTTAAAGCTCTTCATTCATCTTCCCTCTGTTTTGTTTCAGATAATACAGGATTTTAATTTCATATTTTACATTTGCTTATATCCCTTTTACAGAATTACTGAACTAAATACTACTGGTTGCTTACTTAAGACTATTTTTCTTTCATATAGGTCTCTTTTCTGAAAGACACGGATTTAGTTCAGATATTCCCTTGTCTCTGTGCTGCTATATATTTAGGGGAGGTGGGCCTCACAACTAGTCCCAAAGGGAAATCTTGATTGGTCTATTCCAGTGGTTTTCAATCAGGGGACATTTGGCAATGTCTAGAGACGTTTTTGATTGTCACAACTGGAGAGGGTATTGCTGGCATTTAGTGAGTAGAGGCCAGAGATGATTTTAAACATGCTTCAATGTACAGGACAGCTCCCACAGCAAAAAATTATACAGGCCTAAATGCCAATAGTTCTGAGGTAGAGAACTCTTGGTTTATTTTAACCCAGTCATGGTGGTTCCATTCTAAATTAGTGTTGGTTTAAGCATGAACGTGTGATATGATTCTGGCCAATGAGCTATGAGGGAAAATCTAAGGAAAGTTTTTTTCTCATTAATGCCATCAATAAATGTAAAGAAAATGGCTCCTTTTCCCATTGTATATTGTCATCTCTGGATGTTATACATGCAACTGTGGCAGCCACCTTGGTACCATGAGGGTGGTTAAGGAGGACAAAGTGGATATACTTTAAAGAGCCTGATAGAGAGATGGAAAGAGTGCGTGTACCTGTGTGTGTGTTTAAATATCAGAGTCACTGTTTTTTTTTTTTCTTCTTTAGTTTTTTATATTATGTTTCATGGTTGAAGCAAAACTATAATGTTGTCTAATGTGGTTCTCAGTGTAGGCAGAGGAAATTTTAAAACAATTATAGAAACAGGTGAGGGTAAAGGGATTTAAAGGGAAGTAAGATTCCTATACTTCACTCAAACTGGTAAAAAGTCAACACCAGTAGACTGCTGATAAGAGATATAGGTATAACATAATACCTAGAGCAACCACTAAAACATCGATACAAAAAGGTTTACTAAAAAGGAGAATTTCTAGAGTCAAAAAGAACAGAGTTTGCCCATTTTCCTCTACTTTCCAGCTGTGTGACTACAGTCAAGTAACTATAACTTGACTGCATATTATTTTTTATTAGGTCAGACTAGAAGCCCTGCCTCCCTAATTTGCTAGCTTAAATGAATATTTAAAGTAGTTTTTAACTAAGATATGTATGTAAAGTTCCTATCACAGTAATTGGTATATACGACATGCTCAATAAATTAAATCTATAATTATTTGTTATTTGTCAATAAAGAAATGTAAGGTTGGCCTTTCCTTGAAAAAAAAAAAAAAAAAAGTGACAATCCAAAGTGTGAGGGGTTGAGTCTCTCCCAGGTGCCAGAAGCAAGAGAGGCTAGGCTGAGCCAGGCCAGAGGGAGGCCTAGGTGGCGGCTCTCTTTAAACTTGACCACACAGAGCGCTTCATACCCTGTGAGGCCTTCACTTCTTCCCAGTCCAGTTTGATGTCTGGAACCTCATCTTCCGGCTGCGGATCCTTCTTCAAGGCCCCCGTGGGGGAGGCAACCACGATGGGCAGAGGGCCACATTCCTCCCGGAATTCCACAATGTGGAGACTCTTCTTATCACCCAGCTGTTGATGGGTTTCCTGGCGGGAGAGCCCGTGGAAGAGGCCCCGGGTGAGGTTAAGCATGTTGACGGAGCCAGAGACCTTGGCATACATGTCTTTGATGCCAATGAGCCGGCAGATGGTGATGATGGCCTGGTGGCAGCGGAGGCCATAGCCTCTGGGTTGTTTCTTCATCTTGATATGCGTCCTTTTAAATGTTAAAGAAGTATCATGGTATATTGTATGGTCTTCGTATCGTTCTCTATAATGCAAATAGTGAACTGCCTTGTTCTTTGCTTTTCTGAAAGCATCTGCCCGTTCAGTGGCTTTCCCAATGGCAAAACCTGCAGCTCCTCTGCCATTCCCCACAGCGACCAGGACACGGACTGATCTCTTTCTTCCCTCTTTTGCTGTCATATTGAAAACATTCCTCACCTCAAGTATCCTGGTATCGAAATCATCATATGTTTCTCCACTGGGACCAGGGTCAGGGTGGCCAAGACTGACGCCTCCCCATGTGTTTCCACTCCATCCTCGCTCCCGTTTAAACTTCATCTTCCTTTTCCAGTCCCACTCTTCTCTCTGCCGGACCATATCCGCCTCTACCTTCTCCTGCTCTTCCTTGCTTCTTTGGGCAATGGTCTGCACAGCTCCATTTCTCATAAGAGGGACATTCAGACCAGGCCATAGGAAGCCACAACGCCCTTCACTGATGATCTGACCCCTGTTCAAATCCTTTCTTTTCTTTTTCTTAGTTCTTTTGCCTCTTCCTTTTCTTGTTCTGGCACCAGTCTCTGCTAAGGCACCTTTCCACAGCTCATCTGCTGTCAATTTAGTGAAGAAACTATAGAATCTATACTGTCGGCCCATCAAGTTACTGGGAGAAGAAATACAGCACTGTGTCTGTAGCGCACGGGTCAAGCTGATAAAATGACGGTTGTCTCTGGTTCCTGGAGATGACAAAGAGCCATTGCTGGGAACAGTCTTCAATGCCAAAATGGAAGCTGTTGGAAAGCTGTTTAGGTAAAGCTGCCTGGACCATAAATGACCCGCCGACGCGCCACACAGCACAGGGAGAATTCCCGCAGCGCGCACCGCCGCCACCATGGTGGAGACCCACCCAGAGTCACTGTTTTAACCAATCTTGGAACCATCATGATTTAGGGCTTGTTATACAAAAAAAAAATTTTTTTTCGTATTGTTTAAGCCAGCTGAGTCAGAGTTTTCTGTCACTTTTAGTCAACAGCATCCTAATTGATAAAATTTTTTTAGCATTTGCTTGTTTTGTAATTAAACTTTCAACCATTTTGACATTTAGTTACATTGGTTTCATTTCTTATTGACATTTCTCTTTTGTCATATCTTTCTCATCAGGATTTTTTATTTTGTGGAATTTTAGAGCAAGGGTACGTGGGTGATATTTACTGATCTGTGTAAATCTAGAATGTCTTTCACTCTCATGGGAATGAGAGTTTGTTTGGATGTTGAATTATTTGTGGTTCAGTAAATTCTAGATGTAGTTGTTTAGTGTTCGGCTTGTTTAGTACACAGTATTTTCTGTTTAGTGAAGAAGAAAGATTCGAGGCCAATCCGACTCTTTACTATGTGACTTTATTTTTCTATCCAGATACTTATGGGAGTCTTTTGCTTATTCTTAAAATTAAAAAAATATTAATCAAGATATTGTAAAGTATAAATTTCTGCTCCTTAATTTTGCCTAGAACTAGATGAATTTGTTTAAAGTAAATACCCAAGTCTGCATTCAGTTCCTAGAAGTGTTTTCTATTACTGTGTAGCTGGTCATTGATTTTCATTCTGTTCACCTTTTTCTTTCTGGAAAACTTGTTTTGTTTATATTGGATTTCAGACACTATTATCTGTGTGTCCTTGATAATTTTCATCTCTTTAGCCTTTTCCTCGGAGGCCTGAATTTCTCAAGATTGTTTTCTAACTAACTGATTTGATTCTTGTAGTATTGAATTTATTACTTATTGCTTCCATTACAGTTAAAAAGTTAGCAGTCACACTTTTTAATTATAAACCTCCTTTCTGTTTTCAAATTGTTCTCTGTGTATGACTACAGATCTTGCTGTATATGTGAGGCAAGATGCCTTTGTAGAAGTGTGTCCATCCAGATATTAAATGTTGGGAGTGACCTCACTTTCTTAAGCCAGTGTCTTTGCTAAATTTACAATGTGAGTGCCTCTGTGGCTCCCACTGTTTGAAGGATCCAAGTTTTATTGCACTTGCTGGAAATTCCAGCAAAATTGAAATTCACTCCCTCCTAATATCCCACGACTTATTCTTATTTTCAGGCCCCACTGCAAACCTGCTGGAGGGGTCCCTTCATTTATGCCCCTGAAAGCTTTCCTTTATAAATTTTAGATCATGGCCATATCAGTCCTCTCTCACGTTGATCCTGCCTGAGCTGTCTTAGAGAGATTCTTTGAATTTTCAGTTTGGCTAAGTATATCTTTCTGTAGTTTATAAGGAGGTATAATTTTTTTCCCTACTGTATTCAAAGGAGAGTTTAGAAGCATGTGGGCTTAAGTTGCCATCTTGAACTGAAAGCTACCATTTACTGCACTTTAAATTGAGCCTAAAATGGGTTCAGTGACTTGCCCAAGCTCACGGTGACAGAGCCTGGTTTCAAACTTAGATCTTTTGAACGCAACTTTTGCGTTTTTCCCACTCAGGGAGGCATCGTACATGGTGGTGAAGAGTGGGGGCCCTAGCGAAGGGGAGTAGACAGGTTCTAACAGCTGGAAGGGTGGTCCCATGATGGGTCACCATGGGGAACTGATTCTCCAGTGCTGATTGGAGGGAAAGCAAGAACTTGAAAGGGGAATTTTCTGTTTTGTTATATGCTTCACAATGGGACCACTGATTTTAATCCCATGTTTTACAATGCTTCCTCGAACATTTTCATCATTGCCTTAACAATTGTCATGACAGAACGATGTCACTTAAGGAACAATGATCATGGGACCATTTGTCCTCTCCTGCCAGCCTCTAGTTGGCCGCCTTCTCTAGGGACAGGATGTCTGAGCTCATATACTTGATTAGTAGCCGGATAAATTATTAATGTAAATAGAAATAATGATAATGTTCATCTTACAGAGCTGTGAAAATTACATGAGAGAAAACATGAAAAGGGACAGGAAATGAATAGTATCTTCCCAAACATGTGGCTACCAGACTTTCTTATAGTTACTGGAAATAAGACAATATAGAGAGTTGCTTTCTTTTTTGGAAGAAAAAATAAATATTTTAAAATGCTGTTTGATGAATTCCCAATAAATATTAGCTCCCTTATTTATTATTATAACTATTATTCAAATGAGCCCACTAAACCCAGAAACTAAATAAGAAAATGCTTTATCAATAGGATGGACTGATGTAATATTTTAGTTATTTTCCAAAAATGTACACTTTTGTAAAGGGGAGACTTCCCTCAAGAAAAGGCCCACTTTGAAAATGTATCATTCTTATATAGTTTCAAATACTAATTCTATTTTCATTTTAAACAAGTTTAACTCAGTTTTAGTCATGTTTTTCATGGCCCAACAAATTTTTCTAGTGCAGTCTGTCTTCACTAGAAGGTGAGGCTGTAATCTGAAGAGCCCCGTCAGTTGGGAAGCTTGACAGAGGCTGAGCTGATCTCTGATTCTGACGTTAGGTGTCACTACAATCAAAGAAAAACAGAGCAAGCAAACGAGTGGTGAAGTGGACCTTGAACCTGGAGGGAGAAAGATACACATTTAAATTGTGGTATGAAGTACCTGGAGAAGAAACGACGTATCCACATTGCCATGGTGAAGAAGGAACATCTTAATACATGGATGGCAACAGCACCCATTTTCCTAAACGTTGATTAGAAACAACTAGTAACTATTTTGCAATTCTTGCTATTTCTTCCCCTAAAAATACTAAAACTGATAGAGGCCTCCAAGGCTTTTTAAAGCAGAATAATCCCAATAGGTTACAAATGAGATTTTCACAGACTTGCTCACCGAGAGTTTATTTCTTCTAATAAGTATGAATATATACTTTGACCTTATGACTTTAAGAATTAATGATTATCATGATGTTTGAGGGCTTTTTCTCACCAACATCAGGCACCTTTTGATGTCACAATAGTGTATTTTTTTCTCTGTATGTGAAATTACTCTCTTTTAATTCCACCATTTAGCATTCTTTACCCACTTTGACTTAGGTGTTTTTCTCTAAATTTCGTTGATACACGTATACAGTTTGTTCCAGTGTCTTGACAATTCCAATGCATAAGGTTGATCCCATTGTACATTTATGGATTTCGCAGTATAAGTTAGTGGTACTCTTGTCATGATATGAAATTACCCTGATGCTATGGTAGCCCCAAGCATGCTACCAGTAAACTATTTTAGAGGTTGGAGTATGAAAAGTCTCACAGACCGAATTAAGATTCTCAGATTACATGGTTTATTGAATCAACAGAGAGAGAAGCAAGCGGAAGGAGTTAGCATAGGTTAACATGACTTGGATGGGTTACATACTGAGAGGAAAGGACCACGATACCTAAATCCTGGCTACACAATATACATACTTCCTGCTCCTTTCTACTGTATCACTCTTTTTTTGCTAATGGTAGGTTTATGATCATTGAAGTTGGAGATGACCAAGGGGATTCAGGAGAAGGAAGGTGCCCAGAGTCAGCTTGCTCTATCCAAGAGACAGGACAAAACGTCTGACCAGTAGCTCTCACCAAATAGCAATGGCTTTTATCTGTATGGGGTAGAAAACTTGAGGGACCAGTATGAGTGTCAGCAACGGGTAACTGATTTAAGGTTGCCATAACTGAAGGTGGCATGATCTGAACCTAGGAAATTTGTCTAGTTTTACACCTTAATTGAGAGTAAATTTGCAAACAGTTAAATGCATCCATTTTAAGTTACACTTCAATGATATTTTGAGGACACTTTTATCTCATATAACCACCCTCAGAATTAAGATACAGAATATTTCCAACTGCCCAGAAAATTCCCTTATGCCCTTTTACAGTTAATCTCCCACCCCCAGTCCCAGGCAACCACTAGTCAGCTTTCTGTCACTATAGATTAGTTTTGTCTTTTCTAAATAAATTTATATGCGATGTAGGCTTTTGTGTTAGCTTCTTTTGCTAACCACAATGGTTTTGACATTCATTCATGTTGTTGCATGCACCAGTAAATCATTCCTTGTTATTACTGAATATTATTCCATCATATGGAAATACCTCGATGTGTTTACCTGCTTATCTATTGTTGAACATTTGGGTTGTTTCTAGCATTGGGTTATTATGAATAAAGCTGCTGTGAGTATCCAAGTACCAGGCTTTGTGTGGATATGTTTTCATTTCTCTGGGACAAATATGTGCAAGTGGAATTGCAGGGTTGTATGATAAGTATATGTTTAACTTAATAAGAAACTACTAAACTGTTTTCCAAAATTGTTGTACTAATTTACACCGCCACGTTGTTCCACACACTTATCAACACTTGTGAATCTTTAACTTTCGACATTCCATGGATGTTTAATAATGTCTCATTGTAGTTTTAATTTTCATTTTTCTAATGATCAATTATGTCAGATATCTTTTCATGTACTTATTGGTTATTCATGTATCTATTTTGGTGAAAAGTCTATTAAAATATTTTCTCCATTAAAAAAAATTAGGTTGTTGTGTTCCTACTATTGAGTTGTTAAGAGTAGTTTTATATTCTGGATACAGCTTCTTCATCAGAGAGAACACTGTCTCCAATGCGTAGCTGCCTTTTTATTTTCCTATGTTGTACTGAAAACTGGTTTTAATTTTTATAAATTCTAATTTATCATTTTGAATTTTTTGTGTTTTCTGTGTTCTTTCTAAGAAATCTTTGCCTACTTCAATATTGCAAATTTTTTTCTATATTTATTCTAGAAAGTGTATAGTTTTAACTTTTATGTTTAGGTCTATAATCCATTTTGAATTAATTTTTGAGTTGGTGTGAGGGAGGGGTTGAGATTTATGTTCTTTACATATGACTATTTAGTTGTTCCAGCATCATTTGTTGAAAAGACTGATCTTTCTCCACTGTATTACTTTGGCACATTTGTCACAGTTGAATTGACCATATAGATGTGGATCTGTCTAGACTCTGTTCTATTCCACTGGTCTATATGTTTATCTTTATACCTGTGCCATACTCTTGATTGCAGTAGCTATATAGTAAGTCTTGAAATCAAGGCACTGTAAGTTTTGTTTCTTTTCAAAGTTGTTTTGGCTGTTCTAGAAGCTTTACCTTTTTGTATAAATACCAACTTGTCAATTTCCACACATACAAAACAAACAAACAAACAAAAAAAACCTGTGGGGATTTTGATTGGGAATGCACTGAATCTACAGATTAATTTGGGAAGAATTGGCATTTTAAAAAATTGAGTCTTCCAATCCAGAAACATTTTATATCTCTCCATATCTTTAAGTCTTCCTTAATTTCTCTGAGTGATGTTTCACTGTTTTCAGTGCACAGATCTTGTACATATTTTGTTAAACTTATGAAGTATATCATATTTGTGGATGACATTGAAAAAACATTTTAAAAATCAGCTTTCCAATTATTTTTGTTACAATATGGAAATACAGTTGATTCCAGATATTGTCCTTATACCCCTGTGACCTTGCTAAATTCACTTAATAATTTTAGTAGATTTTGGTAGATAATTCACAATTTTCCACATGTGTATTTCTGGTTCTGTGAATAAATATCGTTTTCTTCCTTTCCAATTTTTTATTTCTTTTTCTTCCTTATTGTGTCTTCAGCACAATTTTGCATGGTTGTAGTGAAAGCAGAGATGTTTATCTTGTTCTTTATCTTAGGGTAGGACATATAATCTTTCATAATTAAAATGATATTAGCTATAAATTTTTTTATAGATGCCTTTTTATCAGATTGAGGGACTACTCTTTTATTACTAGTTCCCTGAGAATTTTTTTTATAATGAATGAGTGTTGAAATTTTTCAAACGCCTTTTTCTGCATCCGTTGAGATGATCATATGTGTTTTCTTTTTTCTTCTGTTAATATGACAAATGATGCTGAATTTCAAATGTTAAACCAACCTTGCATTCCTAGTATGAACTCCACTTGGTCATGATACAGTATTGTTTTTATATATTGTTGAATTCAGTCTGCTAATATATTTTAAAGAATTTTTGCATCTATATTTATAAGGTATATTGATTAGTAATTTTGTTCTCTTTTTAGTATTGGCATAGAGTAAAACATAAAAAGAATTGAGAAGTGTTCCCTTCTCTATTTTTTGAAAAACTTTGCAAACAACTGCTATTATTTTTCTATTTTAAATATTTGGTAGAGCTCATATAAAGCCACCTGGACCTGGCATTTTTTTAGTGGAAAGTTTGAAGAATGTTTCAAAGTTTTATTTTGAATTAATTATATATTTACAAGAAATTGCAAAGACAGTACAGAGAGGTTCTGTGTAGTCGTCATCCAGCTTCCCATATTGGTCACATCTTCTTACTTAATTATAGTACAGTGTCAATACCAGGAAATTGACATTGCTTACAAAGTGTGCAGCATAGTACTGTGTAATTTTGTCACATGTGTATATTTGTGTAACTACTACTCTCATCAAGATACAGAAATATCCTATCATTACAAAAATCTCCCCTGTGCTGCCCCTTTGTAGTCACAACCTGCCCTCTTCTTGTCTACATCCATACCCCATGACAATCACTAATCTCCTTTTATGGCCCTTTATTCTCTCCTACTTATAATTATCTTAAATATTTCCTCTATATAAATTGAGAATTACTTCAGGGAGTATTGAAATATTTGTTTTAACTTTCAAATATAACTTAGAAGACTCAGTTTAAAAAAGTAAGTCTATTGTATTTAGCCATATTCTTACTCTTGCTGTTGTTTTCTCTTCCTTCCTGATGTTCCAGTATTCCATTTTTTATCATTTCATTTCTGTTTGAAGAACTTCCTTTAGCCATTCTTTTAAGATAAATCTACTGACAACAAAGTCTCTTACTTTACTTTTATCTGAGAATATCTTGATTTCTCCTTAATTGTTGAAGGGTACTTCACTGGATATAGGATTCTGGACTGATAATTTTCTTTTTTCTACTCTTGAAAAATGTTCATTTCCTTCTGGCTTCCATGGTTTCTAGTAATAAATCTGCTGTCATTTGAATTGGTTGGTTTTTTTTTTTTTCTCCACCTTTAGGTAATGTTTAATTTCCCTTCACCTTTCAAGATTTTTCTCTTTGTATTTAGTTCTTAGAACTTTGACTATAATATGTCTTGGGATAGATTTCTCTGGGTCTATTCTGTTTGTTGTTCACTCAGAACCTTGAATCTGTAAGTTTATGTCTCTTACCCATATTGGAAACATTTCAGCCATTGTTTCTTTGAAAAAATTTTCAGCCTCACCCTCTTTCTGCTCTTCTTCCAGGACTCCAGTGACATGCATATTAGATCTTTTGTTATGATCTCTGAAGCTCTGTTCATTTTTTTCCTAGCTCATTTTCTCTTGGTGTTTCAGATTAGGTAGTTACTTTCATTCTGTTAGCAAGTTCACTGATTCTTTCCTCTGTTCTCTCCATTTTGCTGTTGAGTCTATCCAATTAGTTCTTATTTGAGCTATTGTGATTTTCAACTCTAGCATTTCTGTTTGGTTATCACTGTGTTCTATTTATCTGTTGAGACTTTCTCTTTCTTTGCTAAGGATTTCTACTTTTTCCACTTGTTTTCTCATGTTAGTTATTGCACATTGAATAATTTTCAATGCTTCAAAATCCTTCTCAGATAACATCTCTATCATCTCAATGACACCTTTAGATTGTTTGTTTTCATTCAGGTTGATATTTCCCTGTTTGTTGGTGAGTGATTATACACTGAAACTTGGACATATTTGGTATTTTATGAGAATCTCCACCATATTAAATTTTCTGTTTTAGCTGTTCTCCTCTGACTCCATTCTGATAGGGGCAGGAGTTGAGGAATAATGCCCATTATTTCCAGGGAAAGATGGAAGTCCAGTTTCCCCAAATGACAACTGAGTTGAGATACCACCTCCCCACAATGCCTTCACTAATGCCATTCTGCCTGGGAAAAGTAGGAGGGCTTTGTTACTTCCCCCCATGTGGCTTCCATTTATGCATCAGGGGAGATGACCTCATTACCACTGGGTGATAGTGAATGTCTACCTCTGGGCCTCTGACACTAACCCCACAGGGAATGGGAGGAGTAGTTTGTTACCACCTGGTGGGTAAGGAGGTCCATGCTCCCCGTGTGATATCCACCAACACTGTAAGAGTGGGCCTCATTATCACTTCATGGATATCATAATCTAGGTCCCTTCTTGGCTTTCTCTGACATCACTGTAATAGGTGAGGTGAGGTACCTCTTTCCAACCTGGCATGGTTTTGTTCTTCACTCAACTTTTGCTGGTAGGAGTAAGTCTTTTGGGTTTTTTTTTTGTGATGCTTGGCTGGAGTAAAGTGGATATTGTCTAAACATTTTTTTTTTCTCTTTATAACCAGGTTTCCCCTTTATTGCTTTTGCCTAGAGTGAGCTGGCTTTTGTTGGGATTCTTTTTGCTCTGTACCTTTTGGTATTTTTGGCTTGCTGGCTTCTTTGGCACTAAGTCTGGGATATAAGAGGCAAAAAGAAAATCCAGGAAACTTCTTATTACCATGTCATTTCTCAGGGCCTGAGTTCCTTAGCTTGTCTGTTTTCATGTCTCCACCTTTCAGGGTCATCTTATCTTCATTTTATATATAATATCCAGAGTTATTAGTTGTGCTTAGTGGAAATAATAGGAAAGAGTATTTCTAGCTCTGTATTTCCAGAAGTGGAATGTAAAGATTTAATTATGAATTCAGTTTTATTAAATTGGTATAATGTTACTCAGGTTTTCTGTTTCTTGAGTCAGTCATTGTAATTTGTGTATTTCAAGGAATTTGACCACATCATTTACATCAAATTTATTGATATATGATTCTTCATAATATTCCTTCCTTATGCCTAACAGCTCTGTAGTGTATATATAGCACATCTTCTTTATCCATTCGTCTGTTGATGGACACTTAGTTTGTTTTCATATCTTGGCAATTTTAAATAATGCTGCTATGAACATTGGGGTGCATATATTTTTTCAAATTAGTGTTTTTGTTTTGGGGTATATACCCAGGAGTGGAATTGCTAAGTCATATGGTAGTTCATTTTTTAATTTTTTGATAAGTCTCCGTACTGTTTTCCACAGTGACTGCATGAATTTATATTCCCACCAACAGTGTACGTGGGTTCCCTTTTCTCTGCATCCTCACCAACATTTGTTTTTTTTGTTCTTTTTGATGATAGCCATTCTGACAGATGTGAGGTGATATCTTGCGGTTTTGATTTACATTACTCTGACGATTAATGATTTGAGCATCTTTTCATGTGCCTATTGGCCATCTGTGTATCTTCTTTGAAAAATGTCTATTTAGGTTTTCTGCCCATTTTTTAAATTGAGTTGTTTGGTTTTTTGATGTTGTTGTATGAGCTATTTATATATTTTGGATATTAACCCTTTATTGGTCATATCATTTGTAAGTATTTTCTCCCATTCATTAGGTTGTCTTTTTGTTTTGTCAATAGTTTTCTTTGCTGTGCAAAACTTTTAAATTTAATTAGGTCCGATTTCTTTATTTTTCCTTTTCTTTAGGAGACAGATCCAAAACAATACTATAATTTATGTCAGAGTGTTCTGCCTATGTTTTCTTCCAGGAGTTTTATAGTATCCAATCTTACATTTAGGTCTTTAATCCATTTTGAGTTCATTTTTGTACATGGTGTTAGAGAATGTTCTAATTTAATTATTTTACATGTAGCTGTCCAGTTTTCCCAGCACCACTTGTTGAAGAGACTGTCTTTTCTCCATTGTATATTCTTGCCTCCTTTGTCATAGATTAATCATGGGTTTCCTTCTGGGCTCTCTATTCTATTTCATTGATCTATATGTCTGTTTTTGTGCCAGTACCATACTGTTTTGATTACTGTAGCTTTGTAGGATAGTCTAAACTCAGGAATTATGGTCCTTCCAGCTCTGTTCTTCTTTCTAAAGATTGTTTTGGCTATTCAGGGTCTTCTGTGTTTCCATACAGATTTTAAAATTATTTGTTTTAGTTCTGTGAAAAATATCATTGGTATTTTGACAGGGATTGTATTGAACCTATCACTTCTCTCTCTCTCTCTCTCTTTTATATCTTTATTGGAGTATAATTGCTTTACAATGTTGTGTTAGTTTCTGCTGTACAACAAAGTGAATCAGCTATATGTATACATATATCCCCATATCCCCTCCCCCTGAGCCTCCCTCCCACCTCTTTAGGTTGTCACAAAGCATGGAGCTGATCTCCCTGTGCTATGCAGCAGCTTCCCACTAGCCATCCATTTTACATGTGGTAGTGAATATATGTCAATGCTACTCTCTCACTTCTTCCCAGCTTCCCCTTCCCCCCCATGTCCTCAAGCCCATTCTCTACATCTGCATCTTTATTCCTGCCCTACCACTAGCTTCATCAGTACCGTTTTTTTAGATTCCATATATGTGCATTAGCATGCGGTGTTTGTTTTTCTCTTTCTGACTTACTTCACTCTGTATGACAGACTCTAGGTCCATCCACCTCATTACAAATAACTCAATTTCGTTTCTTTTTATGGCTGAGTAATATTCTATTGTATATATGTGCCCCATCTTCTTTATCCATTCATCTGTTGATGGACACTTAGGTTGCTTCCATGTCCTGGCTATTGTAAATACTGCTGCAATGAACATTGGGGTGCATGTGTCTTTTTGAATTATGGTTTTCTCTGGGTATATGCCCAGTAGTGGGATTGCTGGGTCTTATGGTAGTTCTGTTTTTAGTTTTTCAAGGAATCTCCATACTGTTCTCCATAGTGGCTCTATCAATTTACATTCCCACCAACAGTGCAAGAAGGTTCCCTTTTCTCCACACCCTCTCCAGCATTTATTGTTTGTAGATTTTTTGATGATGGCCACTCTGACCGGTGTGAGGTGATACCTCAATGTGGTTTTGATTTGCATTTCTCTAATGATTAGTGATGTTGAGCATCTTTTCATGTGTTTGTTGGCAATCTGTATGTCTACTTTGGAGAAATATCTATTTAGGTCTTCCATCCATTTTTGGATTGGGTGGTTTGTTTTTTTGATATTGAGCTGCATGAGCTGCTTGTATATTTTAGAGATTAATCCTTTGTCTGTTGTTTCATTTGCAAATATTTTCTCCCATTCTGAGGGTTGTCTTTTCGTCTTGTTTATGGTTTCCTTTCTGTGCAAAAGCTTTTAAGTTTCATTAGGTTCCATTTGTTTATTTTTGATTTTATTTCCATTACTCTAGGAGGTGGGTCAAAAAGGATCTTGCTGTGATTTATGTCATAGAATGTTCTGCCTATGTTTTCCTCCAAGAGTTTTATAGTGTCTGGCCTTACATTTAAGTCTTTGATCCATTTTGAGTTTATTTCTGTGTATGGAGTTAGGAGGTGTTCTAACTTCATTCTTTTACATGTAGCTGTCCAGTTTTCCCAGCACCACTTATGGAAGAGGCTGTCTTTTCTCTATTGTATATTCTTGCCTCCTTTGTCAAAGATAAGGTGACCATATGTGCATGGGTTTATCTCTGGGCTTTCTACCCTGTTCCATTGATCTATATTTCTGTTTTTGTGCCAGTACCATACACTGTTTGCAGATGACATGATACTATACATAGAAAATCCTAAAGATGCCCCCAGAAAACTACTAGAGCTGATCAATGAATTTGGTAAAGTAGCAGGATACAAAATTAATGCACAGAAATCTCTTGCATTCCTATACACTAACAATGAAAAATCAGAAAGAGAAATTAAGGAAACACTCCCATTTACCACTGCAACAAAAAGAATAAAATACCTAGGAATAAACCTACCTAAGGAGGCAAAAGACATGTATGCAGAGAACTATAAGACACTGATGAAAGAAATCACAGATGATACAAACAGATCAAGAGATATACCATGTTCTTGGATTGGAAAAATCAACATGTGAAAATGACTATACTACCCAGAGCAATCTACAGATTCAGGGCAATCCCTATCAAATTACCAATGGCATTTTTCACAGAACTAGAACAAAAAATTTCACAATTTGTATGGAAACACAAAAGACCCCAAATAGCCAAAGCAATCTTGAGAAAGAAAAACGGAGCTGGAGGAATCAGGCTCCCTGACTTCAGACTATACTACAAAGCTACAGTAATCAAGACAGTATCAGTTATCTCTTGATAGATTTCTCCAAGTTCAAGTTCATTTGAGTTTACAGATGGGAAACTGTGAAAACTAAGATTTATTGCTAAACTAGCAAAAACAAAAAACCTAGTCTTTCTTCCTTTTTCCCTTTTATTTTCTCTCTAATCATTTTTCTAGGGCAACAGTGACTCTCTTCCAGTGTGCGTAGCTGACTTGTTACTCTGCTTCTAGATTAGCAATGGTAAATACACTACATGAGTGCCACCACTCCTCCATTCCATCCCCATGCACACATTGTTCCATGATCACAGCCTCTTTTGATGTTAGGGAGAAGCCCTCTGGCTCTGAGCAGCGTCTCCATCATCAAGAAAACTGGGGTGCCTAGATCCACTCAGCTATTCTCAAGTGTTCATTGCCTTTTGCTATTTGCATTAGCATTTCAAGGGCTCCATAATCACCAGAAGATATTCCTGGGGTACAATAATTCTCAAAGTCTCTATTTTAAGATTCTGATTTTTTAGGATCTAAGTTATTGGGGAAGGATGTTTATGAAAGATACTGTAAAGTAAAACAGGGTTTAAACTATGTTAACTTTGGTAAATTTTACTGTCTGAGCTGAAATTAAGATGTTTCCTTTACTACTCTGATGATGCTGGCTTGTGTCATGAAGTAAATAAAAATTATGAGTCCGAAAGCCAGAGTGGTTTCAGTCTCCACTATGTTACTCCAACAATTTCTGAGAAGCCAAGACTATTTACTATGAAGAATTGTAGAACAGGTTAAAACATTTCCCAAAGCATTGTCCCAAAGTGTTAAAATGTATGATGTAACATATACCATAGGCTATGGGTACAGAAGAAGCCAGAACCTGCTCTGTGATTCTGGAATCCTAGTATCTTCATGAATATAAAGTATGTGGATGGAGTCTCTGTGCTGATGATGAAGCTGCAGCTGCAATAGGCTCAGCCTCACCCCAAGGTTTGCTGGAAGAACATGGGGTGCATAGTTGTTTCCTGTGGTCTAGATGTGGGCTTTACCGACGGGGACATCTTGTGTGCAAAAAGAGCTGCCTGCAGGGGAGCAGCTGTGCACAGGGAGAAAAATCCAACACTTCAGGGTTGAGGAAAGAGTTGGGAGTGATAACCCAGCATGGAGAAGCACCATGGGAACTTCAGAGAAGTCTCCAGTGAGAAGCCCCTCTGAAGAGCCTACATCCGTGTCCTTGCAAGAGAGTTAGCCCTGAACTTCTGCCAGACCCGGAGTGTGGGAAGCCAGCTGAAAATAGTCCCAGTTCAAGTGAAATATTTCCCAACCGTTTTCTATACTTGGCTCTGCCTCATCTTGTCCGCATATTCCCCCCTCCCGCATGCTCACCCATCTCAGAAGGAAGAAGAAACTAGCTAGGAAACAGGGAGGAGACAGGAGAGAGAGATGTGCCTGAGGGAGAAAGAGAATCCAGCTGTGCTTTTTTCCCCCCACTGTGGGCTTCTCCTGAAGCTAGCCTGAGCCAGGGGAAGGGCGAAGACTGTGATGTTTAATCAAAAGAGTTTTGCTTAATATTTTGAATGCAAAGTTTAATTTTTGAAATGAGTCTGTAGGCAACCTCCAGTGTATATGCAGAACTGCGTATCACGTAAGAGTGAGCAGAAACGGCACAGAACCTGCTGGTTTTCCAGGAGCAAAGGAGGGTTATCCCCACTGACTACATGTTAAAGTGTGAGAGGAGCCCAAAATACAGTTGTGTTTTGAATGCGGCATGATTTATGCTTGGTCAACATACCAGAAGTAGTATCAAAAGGAAGAAAACTGCTGGGCTCTGAGGCTGGCATGGAGAGATCAGTGTGAGGGCTGAATAAATCAGAAGCTGTGCTTTTGTGTGCCGGGCTCTCCGGGAGCCCTTGTCCTCGAGTTCCTCCCAAGCAATTTGTGTGATCTGTCAGGCATAGAAGGGCCTTACTGTCCTGGAAAAGCCCAAGAGTGTTTTCTCACATCTCAGATCTGTCCTGATTTGCTCCTGATAAGGTATATGTCAAGAGCCAACGTTTAGGTACAGCTTCTGATAAAGGGAGTCGTTTGGTTTTTGTGTTATAACAGGGAAATGAGAGAAACAACAGGCTCTGGTCTAGCTCACTAGGGTCCATCCCAGGCGCCTGGGGAGAAAACCTTACTCAATTTATTACAATAGTGTTCATGACCCTGGAGTGTCCTTTCTTGTCCCAAGAGGTGATGGCATTAAGTGACTGAATGGGCTATGGAGTACTAACGTGTAAGTCCCCAATTTATCTTGACTTCAGACATGACTAACAATTTTTTTTAGATTGAAGGATAAACTCTCTTGCTGTGTTGAATTTATTTTTATCAGATAACCTTTATAATCAACACATAGCACTTGTCTATTAGAAAAACGTAGAATCCGTATGCCTGTCCCTTGCTTGCTTTTTCTTCAACTTTGGCATTACCTATCTAACTTTGTACTCAATAGTGTCACAACAGGCAAATTACTGGTTTTTCCCTTTGGCAGTTCAGAAAAATATCTGATCATGAAAAGGTCAAATTTTAAGTATGCAAACAACCTACTTCTTTCTCTTTTCTTCAGTACTGGACAGACTGTCTCATTAACTCAGCTCCTTTCTGCTCACACACTCAGTGGAGTTTGCATTATTTCTCTTTCAGGTTGCCTTTTACTTTGAATGCTGTTCAAGGTCTTTGTTCCCTTTGACTCAGTGGGATATCACTTTTCATTCTTTATTTTCTCAAAACAGAAATGGGGTCAGACTTATTTTAAGCTTTGAATGGATTCTGGATACAAGCAGGATTTAGGAGTTAAATTAGCTTTTTAAATGGTTTGAATTAGGGTCATTTGTGTGTTTGGTGGTTTAAGATGACCTGACTGTATATTCATCTAGCAAGCCTGTCTTTGAGATGTCTTTTCCACAATGTTGGCAATACTATAGCACTGTGGCACTATGTGTGACATGGGGGCAATGTGCTTAAGGACATGTGCTTTGAAAGGGCGAGACCTCGCTTTGAACCCTTTTTCTATCTCTTACAAGCAGTGTGTGCCTTGGGCAAAGAATGTAACTTACCTAAGCCTCAGTTTTCTCCTTTTTAAAATGGAAATAACACACTTTCAGTTTGTTAAGATTAAGTAAGAAACTTATGTGAAGACCCACTAAAGTGCCTACCCCGTAGAAAATACCCAATCCATGTTAGTTCATACTACTAATAATAAAGATAATGTTTTAAAGGCCCTTTCTGTGTATCAATTTAATTAAATTTCTTAGGATTTTAGAACTTTGGAGGTAGCTTGCTAATACCAAGAGTGATAAAGCATGACAATGACAAAAAATTATTCCAAGCATGACACTGACAAGAAATTAATAACTTATTCCAAATTTCCTATATAATAAAGGGATTAAAGAAAGTGGCCGTTGTCACCTTTTTAATTTCAGTAAAGTAATATGTTGGCAGCGCCATCTGCTGATCAAAAATCACTTCTGGAATATTTTGCGAAGCAAGAAATGTAATTCCGTCTTCTTTTGCATCTTTTTCAACAAGAGTGGGCCAATCTGTCATTTTCTTCACTTGGGAAATTTAATTTTATTGAAGAGCTTGATAACATATAGCTATAACATTCTTTTGAAGTATCAGTCACTGTCTGTAAGAAAATGATTCTCTAATGGTGTCATCATTAACTTCTTAATCCACTCAGTGACTGACTCTTATTACCAAGGGATTGAAGGGGGGCAGAATTTACCACCGCAAAATTTGCCTCCTTAGCACAAGGATTATTTTAGCCTGGTTACTTTTAAGAAACAACAGACAAGGGAGAAGCTATGAAAAGCAAGTAGAAATTACCCTTTTGTAAGAGACATTTACGTTTATAAGGGTGTCTCCTTCTCTGTACCTGGAAGAGAAGAATGACTATATCTCCAGAAACTCTTCTCTATGGAGAAGGCACAGACTTAGATCTGCATGACAACCTAACCCTCGTCGATTGTGCTTTTCATGGTAACCTCCCCTAACTGGCCTCCCCGTGCCCATCCATATATCTTTCTTTAGCCTTTAGTTGGAGAAGGTACTTAAGGTGATGGCTTGGGCCGTTTCTGGGAGTTGCTCAGTTTTTCTGGGTCTCTCCCATGCATCCAGGAGGCATATATGTTATTAAGCTTCTGTTGTTTTTCTCCTGTTAATCTGTCTTTTATTGGAGGTCGGGGGGTGGGGGGTGTCTCAGACAAGAACCTAGAAAGGTAGAGGGAAAATGATTTTTCCTCCCCTACGTGATCAATTTCTTTATTTTAGTATCTTGATCTCATATTAAAATTAGAAATAAAAGGTCTGTGTGAACCTGAATTTTGTATGGCTTTTCCTGCTCACTCAGAGGCTAGTCCGGGATCAGATTACTCTGGCCAGATGCCATTGATTAGCTTTCTACTCTTTTTTACAAAACAAACTATACGTCGACAACAGATTTTAGGCTGACAACAGAAGCCCATGTGGTAGGAGTCCTGGGTCCAATTCTGAGAAATCGTATAGATGTTTGTGTTATGCATCGTAGACTGGACCGTTGATAGTGAATGAATAACCCGAGGCCCAAAGCCACTTGGAACCAGAGCAAGATTTGGGGTGTCTGCCAGCATAACCATAAGTTGAAGTGAATATCTATAAAATGTGGCAAATAAATGAATGTTACATGAAATACATTGTCCAGTAATCTTTATTGTAAAATTCACATGACATTCATCATTGTAACTATTTTAAAATGTACACTTCCACAGCGTTTAGTACATTCACAATGTCATGTAACCATCCCCACTATTGAGTTCCAGAATGTTTTCATCACCCCCAAAGGAAACTCGGTACCCATTGAGCAATTACTCCCATTTCTCCACAACCCCTAACAACCACTAATCTGCTTTCTGTCTCTGTGGATTTGCCTACTATGGGAATTTTGTACAAATGGAATCATACAACATGCAGCCTTTTGTGTCTGGCTCCTTTCACTGAGCATAATGTATTCTAGGTTCATCCATGTTGTGGCATGTATCAGTTCTTCTTTTTTATCGATTAATAATATTCCATTGTACATATAGACCAAAATTTGTTTTCGTATTCATCCACTGATGGACATTTGTGTTGTTTCTACCTTTTAGTTATTGTGAATAGTGCCACTGTAAATGTTCATGTATAAGTTATTGTTTGAAAACCTGTTTTGTAGGTTCTTTTGTTTACATACCTAGAAGTGGAATTGCTGGGTCATATTGTAATTCTCTTTAACGTACTGAAGAACCACCAAACTGTTTTCTGTGATGGTTGTGCCATTTTACATTCCACCAGCAGTGTAGGAGGGTTCCAATTTCACTACATCTTCACCAACACTTTTTTGAGTATAGCTGTCCTAATGGGTGTGAAGTAGTTATCTCATTCTAGTTTTGATTTTGCATTTTTCTAATGACATTGAGCAACTTTTTAAGTGCTTTTTGGCCATTTGTATATTTTCTGTGAAGAAATGTCAAGTCCTTTGCCCTCAGTGATCTTTTCGAAGGATGAGACTAGGGCAGAGAGAATTGTGATTAGGCTCTTTAAGGTTGTAAAGGACAGAACCTACTCAGGTCATCTCAGGTAGGGTGTGGTAATTGCAAGGCTACATGGGGAAAGAAGGAAGCCCAAGAGCCAAGCTCAGCAGCAGTCCAGGTCTCCTGAAGAACTGGGATGCAGTTTAGTACCGTTCATCCATTCAACCGTTATTTGAGGGCCCCAGCCCTTCCCCACAGAGGGCCATTGCAGGCACTGGGAACCATGGGGAAGTGTGACAATCTGGTCCCCGGAGTTTGGTGTCCACTGTTCCCTCTTCTCTTCACTCTGTCCTTTTTGTCCCTCAGCTTTTCTCTCCTTGTTCCCTTTCTCTCTGTTTTTCCACTCCTGTTCTTTTCCTTTTCCTGCTTTCTTGGTGTGTTGCCCTCAAAACTCCCAGGGAGAGAATCTGATTCCTTTGCTCGGTCACCATCCGTACTGGAGCATCTCACTGGGCGGACCCCTCACCCCGGTCTTCCTCGTAGCCTTGGGCTTCCTTTAGTGTAACTACAGGTGGTCCCATCAGTCGTGGCTAGGCCAGTGGACACCAAATTCTAGGGACCAGGTTGTCACACTTCTCCAAAATATATAGGCAAATTTTTGCACCGTGAGCTTCTCAAATCCTCACTTGTTCACCAATCCCCAAGATGAAAAACACTTTACCTGAGGAACTGACTGGGCATTGTACTCAAAAAGAGACTGAGGGTGTTTCATGGGCTGTTTACTATAATGTTTCAAACTTTTCAGACATTTACAAGTGGGTCTGGTTTAGTTTTCTTGTTGTTGTGTAACCAGTTACCATACTCTTAGTGGTTTTAAACCACACAGATTTCTTGTCTTACGGTTCTGGAGGTCAGAAGTCTGAGATGGGTTTTCGAGAGTCAAAATCAAGGTGTTGGAAGGCCTGGTTCCTTTGGGAGGCTCCAGGGAGAATCTGTCCTTTGGCTCTTCCAGCTTCTAGGGACTGCCGGGTTCACTGGCTCAAGACCACATCACTCTGATCTCTGCTTTCATCATCAACGTGCCTTCTTCTCTACCTGATCTGCCTGGGTTCCTCTTGTAAGGACCCTGGTCTTAATATTAGCCCCACCTGGATCATCCAGGACACTCTCTGTGTCCCAAGATCCTTGACTTAATCATATATGCAAAGTCCCTACTGCCACATAAGATGACACCCATGGGTTCTGGGGATTAGGTGGTGACCATCTTTGGGGGAGTTGTTATTTGGTCTACCACAGAGTCGTAGTATGGCAAAACTAGATCACTTAGACCAAGGGGTTTTAGTCTTTAAAGCATTAAGTGGAAGAGTTTAGGCAAGTGAATGTAATTCTATTTCTGAGGTTTCTTTTAGCACCTTATTTGCCAGACTGTGGTTTGCAAACAAAATTTTTGCCTTTTAATGTTCACATTTTGGAAGTGAGCCATGAAGGGTCGAACCCAGAGTAAGTACTGTTTGGCAAAATCAAAGAAGTGGCTTACTCACAGGAATTAAGCAGTTGTAACAGCAATTAGGCCACCCTAGGAGTTCTTTATACCTTGTGGATTCATTAATATTTAACAAGTCATCCTGCAGGAGGCAAAGTGCCTTGCTCTAGTTCAGCTTCCTCACGGGTCTCAGAAGTTACCTTTGGAATGAGGGTTGGTTTCAGAAGCAAATCATTTCCCTTTTTTTTTTTTTTTTTCTTAACTAGATAGCCCAAGCCCTCAAGCCATGAAGAGAGGAGTCAAATTATACAAATCATATGGCATTCCATAGGCGTTCAACTAGTTAGACCTTTCTACAGCCACTGCCTTGGAGAAGTGGGGTGGAGTGTTATCTACACAAGGGAGATTAAAACATGTCTTTTTTTCCCCTGTTTGTTTTAAATATTTGCCTAGGGAGTATTAGGAAATGTGTTTTACCTGAAATATCTTATAGGTTCAAAGTGTTTCTCTCGTGAAGGACTAATTTTTGTTTCTGCTTATATATGACCCCACCTCGACTCCCCAGAGCTACAGGACTTCTAGCCCTATAACTGCTTTTTTAGTACACACACACACACACACCACCTTTCATTTCACTT
The DNA here is from genome assembly GCF_028564815.1 of Eubalaena glacialis. NCBI lineage: Eukaryota > Metazoa > Chordata > Mammalia > Artiodactyla > Balaenidae > Eubalaena > Eubalaena glacialis. The sequence continues at coordinate 57,941,863 of NC_083723.1, read as the reverse complement.
GGTCACATTTGTCCTCCCCACACCTCCACCTACTTAACCCCAGCCTGGGCATGCAAAACTTTCCTTTATCTCTGTGCTAATAGGAAAAATGGGAGGGGACTTGTTTGGTCTCTAAATCCCTGTCCATTGCAAGCAAATGGGAGCTGGTGGTCTGAGTATGCCTTGTTGTAAAAACCAGCCTTTGTCCTGCTTTCTTCAGCTAAGATCCACATCTCCGAGCAACACAGAATACATACAGTATGGTAGTATGGGTCTGTCCCAAAGCTAAGTTCAAGTTTCCATTTCTGGTAAATGAATCTTTCAGTTTCTATCCTTCCTACTATCTCATCTGAGGTCTCAAGGATATTTAATCAGAGTGTAAGTTCAAGGTGCTGACTTTCTTCACCCTAGCAGTTTCTGTATGATAAACGTGGCTTCTAACCCGCCCAACCTGGGAATGGGAATTCAGCTTTTCCTCATCCCATTACAGTTTATAAAAGGCGATGGCAGTACGATGGAGGATGCCGAAATTTCTCCTGGAAATAGGCCTAGAGGGTTGCCTCCAACGACTGGCTTCCCCGCCAATTACACAATAACTTCACTGATACCATAGTTTGGGATCCCATGTGGAGCTTTGAAGCATCAGAAATTTGATATCCTCAGAGCTGGATCTGAAGGGACTGATTCATAAGCAAGGCTTGTGAAAGACTCATATGTAAAACCAGAATGCCAGTTTATTGTTTTACCATGAAAAAACATTTCATTTCGAATAAGGCAGGTGAAGAGAGTGATCTTCGGAATCAGGCCAGTGGTGCCTCTGGTCTCTAGGCCTTGATTTAGTCAGATGGGAATAAGCATGGCACCTACATAATGGGGTTGTGTGCAGAGTGATGGAGAGAATTCAGGGGAAGTGTTTGGGTGGTTTAAATGGGGTCACCATTACTATGCTCATTAGTCACACCATTTTACACCTGAGGAAACTGAGGTGGAGTGTACTTGACTAACTACAGAGTGGCAGAGCGGAGCTGGAACCAGACGTCTGATCCTGTTTCTGAAAGGGCTATGTAGCCCGGGGTCTCATGGTGAGTTTCCTACGAGGGTCTTTCCACTGTCCAGGGCTGCCTGTCATCAGCCTACTTTGCCTTACATGAAAGTACAAATGTAACTTTCAAACCTAATTATCCATCAGACTGGAAGATGGAGTTCTGAAATTTCCAACTCTTTTGAATCCTTTTGCTACTAAATTTAAATTCTCCAGGCAAGTTGCCTTTTTTATAGACCAAGGTATTTGTCTCAGGTCAGTATTTGTGATTAAAATGACATGTAGCAATTGAGGTCTAAATTCACTGATAGAATTTCAGACCTCCCTGCTTCTCTCTTATTTCCCGTCTTCTAACTCACAACTCCTCCCAGAAATGTTTCTTTAAAGTATGACTTTTGTGTATTTTATGCCCCTTTTGTTCCTTCTGGTGATGGTATGTAAATAACAACTCCTGACGTAAATAATCTCCTTTTCTGGGCCCACTTTTTCTTTGGAAAAATTTCATCCAAATATCTTTTCCTGTTTATTTGGGGCTCTTAGCCCCTTCAGTTTGGATTCTTCTAGTAGATGATTATTTGAATGTAGAAGGTGGCAGTGGAGGACCGTAGGAAGGAAACTGGGTTAGAATCCAGGAGATTTGGTTCTCTTCCCAGCTCTAGCTTTGCCTGACCTGGGGCAAACCACTTCCCCCCTTTAATGCCAGTTATTTTACTTATTATTTAGGAATGATGTCCACTTTACCCATCTTGCCACAGTCCTGGGAGAAATAAATGAAACACTACAGTGTTTTGAAAATGATAAGTCAATTCAGATTGTTGCAGAGTGAAACAAGCCCAGCCTGTTTCTAGCCCAACAGCTTTCAGCCACTAACAAAACATTTATCTTCTCTGAATCACAGTCTCTTTAACTCTGAGTGGGGTGATGGATGCATCACTCTTTTTTGTAAGGCTCAGATGAAAGGGACAAAGGAGCTGAAAGCATCCTGTAAACTGCAGAATACCACACGAATGTAAAAGGTGGTGTCCGAGGAGTCCGCTTCTTCCTTCCTCTGTGTCCTCAGGCAAACCAGGCACTTGTTAGGCCTCTAACTCCTTATAGCAGCCTTAGGGAACTTTTAATCACTGTCTATTTAGAAACCTGTTTATATGGACCTATACGTATGTATGTATATATATGTATTTTTCTTAATAACAGCAATACTTCAGACCCTTAAATACGGTGCAGGTGTGTTGTGACGATTTCTTCGACTATAATGACATTTGTGTTTCATTGGTTCATGAAATCTTAATCTTTTGTTGATGACTTACAGAAGTGATTTCCAGACCACATTCTTTGACCCTAAATTAAAATTCCTAAATACTGAATAAATCCTGACCCATTCAAATTTGTTGTAATTTTGTCTGTCAAAATGGAAATGAGGTGTGAATGGAACGGGCTGAGGATTTGAGGCCCTAGGAGACAGTCTTTTTTTGTTTATTTACATCTTTATTGGAGTATAATTGCTTTACAACGTTGTGTTAGTAGCCACTGTATAACAAAGTGAATCAGCTATACGTATACATATATCCCCATATCTCCTCCCTCTTGTGTCTCCCTCCCACCCTCCCTATCCCACCCCTCTAGGTGGTCACAAAGCACCGAGCTGATCTCCCTGTGCTATACGGCTGCATCCCACTAGCTATCTATTTTACATTTGGTAGTGTATATATGTCCATGCCACTCTCTCACTTCGTCTCAGCTTCCCCTTCCCCCTCCCCATGTCCTCAAGTCCATTCTCTACGTCTGCGTCTGTATTCCTGTCCTGCCCCTAGGTTCGTCAGAACCATGTTTTCTTTTTTTTTAAGATTCCATATATATGTGTTAGCATGCGGTGTTTGTTTTTCTCTTTCTGACTTACTTCACTCTGTATGACAGACTCTAGGTCCATCCACTCACTACAAATAACTCAGTTTCGTTTCTGTTTATGGCTGAGTAATATTCCATTGTATATATGTGCCCCATCTTCTTTATCCATTCATCTGTCGATGGACACTTAGGTTGCTTCCATGTCCTGGCTATTGTAAATAGAGCTGCAATGGACATTTTGGTACATGACTCTTTCTGAATTATGGTTTTCTCAGGGTACATGCCCAGTAGTGGGATTGCTGGGTCATATGGTAGTTCTATTTTTAGTTTTTTAAGGAACCTCCATACTGTTCTCCATAGTGGCTGTATCAATTTACATTCCCACCAACAGTGCAAGAGGGTTCCCTTTTCTAGGAGACAGTCTTTGAGGTGTTGCTTTCAAGTCAACACTCTTCACCTAAAGCCACCCAGAGTGCCCCACCCCTCCTCCCCACAGGACAGACACAGTTTATATCTGTAACCAGAGAAGGGGATGAGAGTATTGTATTGTTCCTTGAGTATCGTCTTCTCCAGGGCAGAGGCTACATTTTCTAGTGCGTGCAAACCTGGATTTTGGATAGTTAAAAAGAACAAAACATCAGACAAGGTGGCAGGTGAAAAATGTTTAAACCTTATGTGCATCCGCATTTGGGATGAGAAACATTATAATGTGAAACCGAGAACACGCAATTTATCTCCCTCCAGTTGCTAGGTTAGAGTTGCTCAGTGCAGGTGGGTTATGTCCCAGGCACCGACATGGATGTGTTTCTACATCTGTGTGAAGGGGGCCAGCCTGCATCAGTAGGGGGGTGAGAGCCCTTCCAAAGTGTCGGGCTCATTTTCAGTCCCCTTGCATCATTGTACCTACTTCTGATAGTACAGTGGGTGACCAAACAGCACTCCTTAGTGCCCCATTTGGGACTTCAAACCCCAGCAATGATTTCTATTCATTGGTTTAAGTTTGAGGAAGTCTAACAAATGGATTCTGAGTCATTGACTCTCAAAAGGTATGCTTGCATTGTACAACACGGGGAATAGAGCCAGTATTTTGTGATAGCTGTAAATAGAGTGTAACCTTTAAAATTGTATAAAAAATTAAAAAATTTAAAGAAATATAGATATTCTCCATGTAAACTGGTCAGGTCTTTGGTTGGAACCTCGTAATCAAGTGACATCTTGGGAGGTTTGTAAGATCTGCACAGGCCACTTGGTGGTGCTCATGACAGGGCAACTCTCTCTTCTTTAATTAAAAAAAAAAAAAGACACACATCTTCACAGCTGTGACATTTTAGTTCTGCTTTACCGAACAGAAAGCGGTTCAGTTCCAAATTTGATCCTAAATTCAAAACCACAGTGTACTCTAAAACATTGAACATTCCTGAGAAAACAGTTTGAGGTGGAGTTCGTCTGTACTGTTACAGAACGATCTTCTGTCCACACCCTATTCTCACAGAGAATTAGAATTACAACCTGTGGCTAAAAGGTATTTTAACATGTGAAGCTCAAGCAAACCATAACTAGAATTCTAAGGACCTTGTCTAGTTAGAAAAATGGTCAAAATATTAAAGAATAAAGTTCACGAGGAACAAAAAGCATTCCCTTCCGCACTCAGTAAATCTGACCACGGCAAGGATTGAGAAATCCACAAGCAGACTCTCTCTCTTGCATGAGGTCAACCTCGTGCACAAAATGAACACAACCAGGAAGTTTTTCTAAAAAGAGTTTTGATTTATTTATAAGTAAATATTGGACACCAGGATTCAGATATTATGTGTGCATCTAGACACACCCATAGAAGCTATTTGCCGATTCCCTATCTGTCTTTGTATTGTACAGTTGAAGAAAATGGGAGACTTCGCCACCACCTCACGCAGCACATTTTCTATCAACTCTCCATGAAAATCGAATTCCTTCCTCACAAAGAAGCAAAGTAATATTTTTACAAAGCCAGATAAAACCCCCAATAAGTGGCTTCTTAATGACAAAGTCCACACTTCTTATCAGGCCAACGTAGCATGGCTTCTGCCTATTTCTCCCCCCTCCTCTCTCAGGACGCTTCTCTTTATTCTTTGGGCTCCAGATTCCCTGGTTTTCCCAGATCCTTCTGGCCGCAGGACATAAGCGCATGCGCTTCTCACTTCCTGGAAAACCCTGCCCCGCTTCCTCTTCATCCTTCCGTTCTCAGGTAAAATGTAGTGTCCTCAGAGAGGCCTTCTCCTTTGACCTTATCTTAAGTGGTTTCCCTGTTATTTTTAGATGTTTGTTTTTGTTTTTTCTTCCCCCAGAACATTTATCCACTTAACAAAGCTTGTAATTATTTCCGTTGTTGTGTTTACTTATTTTTAAAGGAAATTTCGTCTCAGTCTATCTGGGTTCAGTTGTGGCTCTACATATCGTGAATTGTGGACCTTGACTAATCATGTGACTTCTCTACACCTCCACTTCTTCATCTGTAAAGTGGGCATGATATATATATTTTTAAAGTCTTTATTGAATTTGTTACAATATTGCTTCTGTTTTAATGTTTTGGTGTTTTGGCTGCAAGGCATGTGGGATCTTAGCTCCCCAGCTAGGAATCAAACCTGCACCCCTTGCATTGGAAGGTGAAGTTTTAACCACTGGACCACCAGGGAAGTCCCTGGGCATGATATTTACCTCTTAGGGCTGTCATGAAGAATAAACATGTTAATACATGTGACGTGTGTAGAACAGTACCTGGAATATAACAAGGCCTCAGTATTTGTCAGTGATTGTTAGTGCTATCGTAATCACCATCTCTGGCTGGTGGAACATTCTTCCCCTGCCAACTGTGCTCTTTTCTCTTTCCCTTCCTTCAGGGAGGGGTTGGTTCCCAGACCATCCTATATAAATTCATGCCAGACCACTCAGGATTCCCTTTCCTGTCCCACTGCCCTGTTTATTTATCTTCATAGCATTTTAAAACATTTCATATATTTACCTTTTTATTGATGATATCTCTTTCTTACTATAATTTAAGTTCCATGAAAGCAAGGAATTTGTTCTGTTCACGGCTGTGTTTCAGGGGTCCACAGAGGCAATTATTAGGCTCTCAGTGAATAGCTGTTGCATGAGTGAATAATTGAGAATTTATTACTATCCTCATCTGTCTCCCTCTTTAACGGGTAAGTAGGGATTGTGTCTGCTTTGCTTACATGTAAGTACCTGGCATGAATCCCAGTACCCAGCAAAAAGTGCTCTGCAAATGTTTGTTAACAGAATGGATTAAAAAATGTGAAAACAATATTTTGAGGCTTTGCCAAAATCATAGACATAGGAAATCTTAGCAATAAATACATTAGTAATTATTACCCTTTCATCTCTTGGTGGTAATTGAGATGTTTTGTCAAATCAGTTTTTTAAAGAACTTTATTAATCTTAAAATCCTAGCACCTAAATTTTATTTTCTTACATTCCCTTTCAGTCCAATTTGTATACACCCAGAGGCAGTCCCACTCTCTTTTTTTTTTACTCACCTGGATGAGAAGATGACACTATGTATATAGTACTTACCGTATCATGATCTAATCACATTAGTTTTACCAAGTACTTGTTGCAATTCGCATGCCTTCGTCCTTTTTTTCTCTCCGCCTTAGTTTTTTTAAATCTCTCAACTAGATTCAATCTAAGTAATAAGATCAGTCAGTGGACATCTATTGAACATCAAGCATTTAATTGTAAAGATGCCTTTACAAGTAAGATATAATGTTCTCCATCATCCATTGTAAGGGATACCAATAACACCAAACAAACACCATTTCCCTCTACGTCATAAAGGCTGATGGTCCAGAAATAGAAGACACATCCTTTGCCCCTAGAATCTACAATCTACAAGTCTATTGGTGGGATTTAGAAATCTGTCCAAAGAGAGTTAAATATGTAAAGAAGAACACCTAAGAGGTTAAGAGTGGGCAGAGAAAGTGGATGCTGTACATTCAGAAGAGGAAGAAGTCCACCAATTCCCTGGGCCAAAGGATGCCAGCTACAAACAGAGTTTGCCAGCACTTGATGTTTGTGTTTTGCTATCTGATTCCACAAATTCCAGAACTTCTTTTTATAAATGAGATGGTACTACTTTCCTAATCTGCTTTTAAATTCCTTGAAGAATTAATGCTTTTCCTAACTTTGCTGCATATAGCATTTTGACTGTCCAGGCTAGTTTGAAATCTTATTCATGAATTCCCTATCTGCTCTTTCAGATATTCTTTCCCAGCATGGTTTTCTTATTTAATTCTCACTGTCAGAGAGAGCTGACAGTGTTATAGAAACTTCTTTCCAGTAATTTCTTATTACCCACCTCTCTCTCTCACCTTTATTCCAAGCCTTCTCTTGTCATCCTAGATATGAGTTTACTTCTACCTTCCTTATTTCAAGTGTTTTATTCCAAATCCCATCCTTATTTTTTTCTGTAAAGGCCTTGATCTGACTGACATAACCTATTTTACTGTTACTAGAGTGAAACATCATAAGACAATAATTCAGCCATTCTCCACTGAACCCTGTAACTACTAAGAAATATAATATTGACACCCTTATTAAACTGGTTGCATGAGAGAAAGGAAGGTTTTTGGAGTTTATTTTTCTTTCCCCCCAAAACCCTTCAATTCATTTAGCAATCTCAATTAAATAATCATTGTTTTCTGATTTTAACATTACTTTCAGAATGCTTTATATTTGCCATGGACAAGATTTAGAATAATAATAATAAGAATAATAAAACTATCCAGTGATATGACAGAAGCAAAAAATTTTTACATAAAATTAAAATATTTTCTAAAATGTTCTATAATAAATATGTATATTTAAAATTTAAATAATAGTATTGACATTTTTTAAGGTATAGATTGAGATGGCAAATGCATTAGTTTTCTGCTTTAGTTGAGTTTACTTTTTTTTTTTTTATATTTAACTATGTCATAGAATATATTTCAGAGTAGGTTTAGAATCTGTTTTTTGTTCTTTGTTTTTTTCACACACACACACTGTGTTTTATTTTTACAAGAGATAAATAAACTGACACCAAGCATTGTAAATGGATGACCACAACAAAAGCAACAATGATTGCAATTAAAAACACACTCATACTATGTCATAATATTGACATTCAGTCCAGTAATCCTCCACTGTAACAGGTCCTTTACTTTGCAGTGAAAATTGATTTGTATATTTTTTGCCTCTGAGTCCTTGTGGGATTTTTTTTTTCATTATTATTCAAACAGAAAGTCACAAAAATTATAATCATCCTCATCAGTTCTGAGTTTACTTTTTTAACATTGGAGACCATAGGCATTTTCTGAGTTTTTATGTTGGTTATGATTATAAATGCTTGAAACTAGATGAAGAATATAATTTCTTTTGTATTTAAGTAGTACTACTCAGTGCAGAGTGCTTTAAACAGTTCAGGCATGCTTTCTTTTAGGGAGAGGTTTGCATTTCTCCTGGTATTCTTTGCAGCTACTTCACTCTTACTAATGGGAGGGTATTTTCCTGGGTTGTTACCGGGCAGGGCTGGGTAAACCCGAGTTTTGGTATTGCTATTAGTTTGTGAAGACTGTCCAAGGGTGGGCAATGATCTACCCGGATGGGAAAAGGTAGCACAGGATCTGTTGTGAGTTAATTTTTGCTTGATGTGACTTTTTCTTTCTTTCTACCAACGGTCCTTCGATGCTCTGATTTATTTTGGAAACAAGGGCTAAAAATAAAAGAAATAAGAATCCATTTCTTCTTTACTTGTCTCAGGAGGAATGTGGCTCATATTTCTCAAAAAGGACTGGGTGAGTTGGTTTCTCTCTGAGCACAAGTGAGAAAAAAACAGAGGTATGGCTTCTACCTTAGAAAGATGACAAAAAACAACTTTAAGTAGAATCCTCAGTGGATTAGAATATTGTAAAGTCAATGGCGAGACCAGATGAGCAATGACTCCTCAGTACTGGCAGCCATGGAGCTTTTTACATCCTTGTTTCTGTCCTCATGTTGTCTTTTTCTCGATTCTCAACTTTGGGGACCAATGTGATGAGATCAGAATAAGTGTCCCAACTGTCTGGGCAAAGAAAGTCTCAGCTATGTTTACTTTGATCCTGCCAACAATAAAATGGAACAGCAACAACAAAGAACACCTCCAGTTTTCTACGTGAGGGCTCTTGTAGGTTTGCATCTGAGTCAGAAAATGTTGTCAAAATAGTAGACATTTTCATGGTGTCATTTTTCTCAGGTCTTAAACCAAAAGGGTAAATAGCGGCTCTTTCAGATGTTGTGGGAAAAGGCATGGAAATGGCTGCACTTTTCAGCATCTGTACCTTAAAACATCTGTGTCTTGGCTGGAGGAATGTCCTTCCCTTAGGTGAATGGCTGTGGGCTTGGGAGCAGGCACAGCTACTTCTTCGGTTCTGCTACCTCTGCCCACACTCTTTCTATTCCTTCCGAGCTGCTTCCCCTTTTGACATTTAGCTTCCTCTTTCCTTCTGGCTTCGCCTCCTAAGCGTAAGTCCTCCCTTCCTTTATCCATCATGTTTGTGACTCATACTTTATTAAAACTTGAAAAAAATTATTATTTTTTTCACTAGAATCCACACCTATTAACTAGGAAGTCCTTTGCTTTCAAAAGACCAGTTAAGTTATTTATAATGTTGTTGTTGGGACACTAAAACGCTCACTCACTTCCATTAGATTCTACCTTAAAATAACCTATCAGTTTTGCTGATATTTTTTGGAACATGGGAGGTAATAGGACTACACATTTGCAGGGGCTGTATGCTATTCATGCATATTTACATTCGAATAGTCATAAGGTCTTAAACAAAACAAACTTCTTTTCTGCTCTTTAAGGAAGAAAATCAGCATTGTCATATAAAGAAAAATTGCAAATGTTTACTTTCCTCTGGAGTATTTTCCAACCCTGGTATATAGGTAATTAATTAATTCTCCATATATGTGTGTGTGTGTATATATATGTATGTATATATATGTGTGTGTGTGTGTGTGTGTGTGTGTGTGTATACAGTCCTGAACTACCCATGTCCCTTCTAGAAAATGTTAGTAAGATGCCAACTCACCTGGCAAGCAGGGAGGAATGGATTTTGCTTTATTGTGTGTGTGTAGTTTATATTAAGGTGAAGTAATAAAGGGGAGCAATGGCTTCCTAATTAAGAAATTGCCAACGCTAATGCTGACCAATACTTTTTCTCATTGCTGTCCAGGCTTATCTTTAAGAAAACCTAGACCCAGCACTTACTCAGTCCCCATGGGCTTCTTCAAGCTTACACTTCCACACTGGTAACTCCACTCCAAAGGCCCAAGGGCACTGGAGTCAGGAGGTTGTACAGCTGTTACAGCCACATCTTCTGCATTGACAATGAGTGACTGTGGGCTCTTACTGCCAGTGTTCAATCCCCATAGCACATGGGGAGCTCAAGACCTTTTTCTTTTGCATCCTCCACAGTACTTAATTATGCACATAAAGTTTCAAGAACCAATGTCTCACCATGGGGAAACATGTTAAAATGCAGATACCTGGGAGGCCCATTTTTAATAGCCTGGATTTGGTGTAACTTCCCTGACGACTACTTTGTTACCAGGCACCCCTGGTGGTTTGAGTCACAGACCACACTTTGTGAAACCTTGACTGAGAAAAAAAAAATTTAAGTTAAAAAAAAATCCATTCAATTTTCAAGGGACTAAAGAGTAAGCAAAACAATACGGACATATCTCTCTCTCTCTCTCTCTCTCTCTCTCTCTATATATATATATATAATGAAAATATAATATGGAGACCTCCTATATACAAAAAGCTTATTAAATCAAGTAATAAATGTACATGCTGTTACAATAATTCCAAACAGTACCATGTGAATAATGCATGCAATTGGAAGTACACATAACATGATCAAAATCAGGAGCATTCCCTGGCTGGCTCTGACTTCTGCAACTTCCTTGTTGAGCTCAATTTTCTAAGGCCGTGGTGATGTAAATGTCAACCGTGCCAAGATTCTGCCTCTCCCAGGTGCCAGGGTCAGGCCGGCAGGTAAGGACATGTCTAGGCTACACTTAGCTGTGCTGTATTTTCTGAGAGGCAGGAATCAGGAAGAAAACTCTTTATTTCGAGAGGTGAAGACAAGAGTAAGAAGAATTACTTGCCTACAGGCAATGAACCAATCAATTTAAAGAATAGATGACAATTGAACAAGGCTAAGTATAGAGGGTGTGCTCACTTATTATTTATTGAATATTTCAATGGTTGAGTACTTCATTGTATTTTGTTCCATTGGTGTACTCCTTTTCTCTTTACATCATTTCTCATTCATATCTACTGAGGATGTCTGAGGCTTCTTTGCTGTGGTTTAATCTCCAACCCAAGCTCTCTCTAAACATCCATATCAGGTAGATCTTAATTTTTTTCTGCAGCTGTTTCCCATGTTCCTTGCCTTCCCCCTGTTCCTGTCACTGTGTTCAGAGCAGGCAAAAAAAGAAGGAGTTTCTGTTCTAAAATGTAAGGCTCCCACGGTGGCTGCATCTTCCCTAGATCGAAACCTTCCCCATTCTGGCATTTGAAAGACTTCCTTACCTAAAGCTTGATTCTCGATCTGAGGACCCAAGCCCAAGCTAAGACAGACAGTCCCAAGTCCTGCTCATTCCTACGCCCTGAAAAGAACTAGAGTTAATATGTAAATGCATACATTTGTATACCCAAGTGAAGGAAGTCACCACATACCAGGCAGAGGACCCATATCAGCTACTTGGAAAATACAACCCAGACCCTCATTCTCAAATTTGAAAAGCATCCAAAATATATGAAGAATACCAATAGCATGAAAGAGAAGAACCAAAAAAAAAAAAAAAAAGAAATTAAAAAGAAATTGAATTGATTTCAATAGAAGCAGATAATTCAGTAACAGAGGATAATGAAACAAACAAACAAAAAAAATCAAGAACCTATGAAAAGCTAGAGACAACAACAAAAAATGTTTTAGAAGTTCAACATGTCTTTAGTAAAGTAAAATCTTCCATACAAGAGTTTGAAGATCACACTGAGGAAATTACCTAGGAAACAAACAATGACAAAAATAAAGGAAACTTAAAGAAAAGATAAAACAGAAAAATTGATCTATGTGTTATAACAGAGGAGGTCCAGAAATGGGGAACAAAGAAAAGTGTGTGGTGGAAATTTTCAAAGAAATATGAGAAAGTGATTTCCCACAACAAAAGAGAGAACTGAGTCTCTTCAGAGTAAAAGGGCTGCTGATGGCCTGAGTAGATGAAGACACTTGGATTCACATTTGTGGCGTTTTGTATACTAAGGGGAAAGAGAAGGTCTTAAATGCTTCTGGAGACTCAGGGGGAAAATGCTCATATATATTAGGAAGAATCAGAACAGCCTAGGAATCTTGGACACCAGAGAACAACATATAATGATGGAAAATGTTCTAGAAAAAAATGGTCTGAACCTAGAATTGTATGCTCAGCCAAACTATTAGTCAAGTGGAAAAGCAACCTAAAGTGTCTCCAAAACACAGGGACTTAGAAAGTGTAGTTTCCATGCACTTTTATTTGGATGAAGTTGATCAAAGAAATATGCTAAAGAAAAAAAGGAAAGGAAAGGAGAAGAAGGGCGAAGGAAGGAGGGAGGGAGGAAGGGAGGGAGGGAGGGAGGGAGGGAGGGAGGGAGAATTGGAAGGGATGTGATAAACAGTGGCACCGATTCAGGAGTTTGATTTGAGTTACTCCTAGGATCGCAGTTGTATTAGCAGGCCAGGAGAACAATAGTTCTAAAGAGTATGTCACATTATTTTAAGGAAGAAAACTGAAACAAATATGATTCAGATGCTAGATGATATTGACATGGTGACAAAAGCAATATGATATTTTCCTCAGCAAGAAAATAGGCCAGTTCCATGATAAGCAAAACTGTGGCTCAAGTGTGCAGCAAACATAAGTGGGGTGTGATATTGAGCAAGTGATGTGGAGGAAGAGAATATTCTCTTTTGCGTGGTATAGAGGTGATGACATTGGACCGATGGAGAGAGGAAAATGTACTCCTAACACATTACTTGGTTCTTCTGTGAATTACATATACATAAACATGTACCAGTCTGGTTTCACTGTGGAAAAAATAAAGTCTTTTAAGGAGAATGGGGTTTAAGGCGGGGAATTTGGTGCTTGCGTAATCATTGAACGAGCTGGTGGAGTGAAGATTAAGCCAGCACTATAGAATCTTCAGTCCCACTTTTACAAGTGGGATCTAGAGGTCTGGAAGCTGCAACTGCCCTGCAGGGGAGAAAGCTGCAGGGAATCATCACAGAAGGTACAGTCCCCAAGCTGGGCACTGGCAGGGAATGTGGCATCTAGCTGGCTGCTGGAAACTCCCATTAATGCAGGCCAGTTGTGCCGGGCACCACCTCTGTCAGAAAAAGAAGGGCTTCTGCCTCCTTGCTGCCTTCCAACTTTTCTCCCAATGCATCTTCCTCAACCACTCTAAATTGATTCTAGAACCCTCTTGATGAGGGAGTGTCAGGGACATGTGGTTTGAGGTGTCCCACCCCTGCATTGGCAGGCAGATTTAGAACAGATTGGGAATACGTGTTACCTAGAAGCAAAATCCCCCACTAAAGATAATATCAGTTAATTTATTTCCAATGTTTAGAATCCACCCATAGGCAAAATAAGGAAGATGTAAAAAATAGTGATAAAGGGCTTCCCTGGTGGCGTAGTGGTTGAGAATCTGCCTGCTAATGCAGGGGACACGGGTTCGAGCCCTGGTCTGGGAAGATCCCACATGCCGCGGTGCAACTAGGCCTGTGAGCCACAACTACTGAGCCTGCGCGTCTGGAGCCTGTGCTCTGCAACAAGAGAGGCCCCGATAGTGAGAGGCCCGCGCACCGCAATGAAGAGTGGCCCCCGCTTGCCGCAACTAGAGGAAGCCCTCGCACAGAAACGAAGACCCAACACAGTCAAAAAAAAAAAAAAAAAAAATAGTTTAAAAAAAAATAGTGATAAGAACAGAGCATAAATATTCTCAATGTTTAAGGTAAATAGAATAACAAAATATTTGATACTATTAACAGATTCAAATGTAACTAATAGAAGTAAAATAAATGAAACTTCTCTTTCTTAGAGAAGAAATAAATAGATAATGCTTCAGTCAAAAATGCTTCAATCAAAAAATTGGGCTATAAGCTATAAGTGGGTTAGGGAACCATGGCAAGAATTAAAAACAAGCAGAAGTAGGAAGTGGTATGTGGGGTTGGGCGGGTAGGAGTGGGACTCGAGACTGCTGCTTTGTGTTTTAAGATCCTTCTGTACCGCTTGATTTTTTTTTTTTAAAGCACACACACATATATTGCTTTAATAAAAATTAAAAGCTGTTCTTTTATTATATCATCAAATAAAGATATTGCTTAACATAAAAAACACATATATTTAAAAAATTTACCCCTCTAATGACTTTCCTACTCTGCTGGATTATTGAAGCTCCCCTGCTCTATTTGGATCAAAGTGAACAGGATTTTGTTTTTCATTAGTGTTGAAAATGAATCCAGTTAATTATTCTGTCTGCCTTTTGCACCTCTGTATTTAGCCCCTCACCTGCCGCAGGTGTGCGCCTGACAGAGCTGCGTTGTTTCTGAGCTCTGTGTCCCTTGGTTACCGTTTGGTTTCACTAAGGCACACATGCCATGTCCGGTTCGCACTGCTATTTCAAAGAGGGTAGGACCAGGATCCAAATGGACACAATTAGATTAGATATTATCTGAAGGTATCTAGGGAAGGGAGTTTAATCAGGAATCGTTAGTTGAAATGATTTATCTGAATTGTTTTACAGTGAGCATGTATTAATTTATAAAAATTATAACATAATAATGTAGAAAAAAAGGAAAAGTATGTGCCCAAACCTGTGCTAATGTGATGTACTTAACAATGTTGTTTTCCTTTTAAATAAGACACATTGATTGATTTCTGCCTTCTCTACTCCAAGTAAGTAAAGCTACTGGGTTCTACAAAACTAAGTAGGAGAGGGCCATCTTGCTCAAAGTGTCCGCCAAAAGAGAGCGCCAAGTTCAAGTAAGTTTAGGAAATGATGGCTAAACATACCTAAACAGACTTCCTTAGTGCAGGATTTCTCAGGAGTCAATTCTATGACGCATTGAGAATATCTAAGATAAAACATGTGGCATTTCCAATCCTTATTTCACTCAGTAGCTCATGGAATTTAGATTGTGTGAAATGTATATTTGAAATTTGGGAGTTTAAATTTGGCAGTCAGGAGAGAAAAAAAAGGAAGAATGGTAAGGAAGAATTTGATAATATTTAGGCAGAGGGATTGCTATTTTGGGAAATAACTGAACAATTCTAAGATTGTTGGAATATAGTCCAGTGTCTGTCTGTCTGTCTCTCCATCCATCCATCCATCCATCCATCCCCCACATATCACCTGTCATCTATCTATCTCTCTCTCTCTCTCTCTCTCTCTCTCTCTCTCTCTCTCTCTCTCTCTCTCTCTCTCTCTCTATCTATCTATCTATCTATCTGTCATTTTATTTCTTTTTTGGTGTGCTGACTTTACAGGAGATTCTAAATTGACTCAATGCATGTGATCCAGTCCAGTTAACTAAATGCAATTTTGGAATCAGTTTCCAAGTAAATATTTCTTGATTCTTAACAATAAAAAGTAGCCATTTATATAATCAGTAGTTGTTCTAAAGCTGCTTTCTTTCCTCCATAACAGATTTCAGGAACAAGGTTGTACAAACTGCACAATTCTAGCTGAAATTTAGGCAAATATATCTATAAGATTAGCAAGAGATAAAAAGAAGTATTAACTTTTAGATTAAAAAAAAAAAAACCCCCACTGATGTTATCCAGTTTATATCGGACTAACTTTCAGTTACTTGGAATCTTGGTTGCAAGAACTCAGGGGCAAGTCCCTGGAAAGAAAGAATAAGGATGCAACAATGAAAATATAAAAATAAGAAAGGTCTTTGCAATATGGTAGTTTTGTTCTCTTCTCAGTAGCAGCTTTTTTATCTGATAAATTCCCCAGAGCTTTCTTCACTATTTGAAGCACAATTTTAAAGAGAAGACATAGCCTCTAGACTAATATTTAGTGGACTATTTCAACAGATGAGGCTGCAATAGCAGCAACTGGAGATAAGCCTGTTATGGAAAAAAATTTAGACTACTATGCCTAAATCTCATATAAGCTCATCACTTCAAGTTTTCACCTAAAAAATATGTTTTCTGAGAGCACAAAAATTATTGATAAGAAGATTTTTCCACTTCCTTTAATGATTTCCTTAACTTTTGTTATTTCTTTATTTCAAAAGAAATCTGTGATATTTTGTTGTCTATCATAGAAAATACAGAAAAAAATTTTTAATGAGAAAGGAACAGAAAATTTTAAATTTTAAAAGAGTAACCATTAATTTTCTATCAAGGTGGGAAAAGGCAACATGGTTAATCGTTTGGTGTGTTAATTCTCAAATGTTATTTATTCTAAATAAGCTCACACATATATCTGGCAGGATTCTCTGTTGTTATTTTCTGTTTTATTCTTTGCCATAGAGATCTGGAAGAAGTGTAAAGAACGATCACTTTTGCATCTCGTGAAGGTGGCCGAATGTTGTGCTCCAAGATTCTTACTTAGGACCTTTGTGCTGACTGACTAAAAGTTGCCAGATACTCAGAAAATAATCTCCATTTATGCTTTTGCTTTTGGAAAAACCTGGGCTGAGAAAGGCAGGAGGCTACTCTCCAGAGAAAAAGTGTTCTGTGTAGTTTTTGCTGATACTTGGATTTTTTTTTTCTGCTGTGGGAGGTTATGGGTCATAGGGCAGATCCTGAAGGGTAGTGAGGTTGCTGGTGCAATCTGGAGACTATCAAGAGCTGTGGTCTTGGGAGGTCAGTGAAGAATTCTCAGGTGACAGAGGTCAAGGAAGCTGTAGAGCTCTGAGCCTTGTAGGGAGTGACCATGAGACCTTGGGCAGTGGCCATGTCCGTGGTGTCTAGTATGACTGAAGATAGAGGCCCGTCCCCAAATGTCCTCATTTGTGTTAAACATCTGAGATTCTTCCAAAACCCTGATGAGAGGGAGGTCCTCTCCCCAACCACATACGATGGAATTTCTTGGCAGCCAGGTAGATGAGATTTGGGTCTGATGTATCTGATTTAGAAAGACAAAGATGACCAATACAGCCTTCATGTTCCTGTCAACTTGACTAAACTTTAGACAGGTTTCATCCAGACTGAAGGTCCCTGACTTCCCTTTTCTTAGAGTATTTACATTAGAAAACTTGCAACTGTAGATTCTTCCTCTGCCCGGTGGAGATGTAAATTTTCCGCAATCCAGGAATGTCCTTCTCAAGGACCTGGGAGCCATCTCTGAAATCTAATCATCAAGAAACACTGGGCCCTATCTCTCAGTCTCTGTGTGAGGGTAAGAGTCTAACTTCAATGAGCATCAATTAGCAAATACAGATGCACGATTACAGTCTCCACCTTCTCTCCTCTATCTCACCCCAGGGCTTCAAAACTCTCCTGCCTTTTGTTCAGTGGAGCTGAGTTCAATCTCTCTTCCCCGTTGCAAGCCTTGGCCCCTATTGCAATAGTCTTGAATAAAGTCTTTCATGCCATTTTTAACAAGCATTTCTCTTTAACAAAGAAATGCTGTGTTACTTGCAGTAGATTATTATGAATACAAACTCTGTTTCTTCCTCCCTCCCTCTTTCTTCTTTTCTTTCTTCCTCTCTCCCCTCCTTCTTTCTCTCTTTCTCTTCTCCATCACTCCCTCTGGATAGCTTACTGAAACATTAATTCTGGGCTTGTTTTCTGCTGAAGGAGACATGAAATGTTACCTCATTTCTTCCATCTGGAGGAACAACCAGACCTCTGTTCCAGGCTTCCCTTGCCTGAGGTGAATTAACTATCATCAGCGTTTCAATTGTGGGAAAAATAATTGTACTCCCATAGTGTTTTTCTTTCTTTCTTTCTTTTCTCATTAAATGAGATCCAAATTAGAAGGCATTAGAACACTGCCTATTATGTAGAAATATCAACCAATAGTAGTAGCTCTGATGATATTATTTTAATCTTCATGTGAAAATGAGGAGTAGGAAGAGTCTGTGTCAGAAATGGACATGTTTATCTAAGTCACCGAGGCAAGTTGCAATCTCTCTGAGGCTTAGCTTTTTTATTTATAAAACAACACCATATATATACACACACACACATACACATATATATGTACATATACATATATATATATTTCACCTGGTTGTGGTTGTTCTTTTGGAATAAAAAGTAAGATTATATATATGTGAGAAGCAATTTTGCAAGGGGATGACATTATTGTAATTGCTACTCTCTACTATTATACTGCTTATTGGAACCTTAATTTTAAAATGTGAAAGGAAAATAAAATAGAAAAATTCTAGGAAAATTAGTTGAAAAGAAGGAGGTGGGTTGATAAATGCTCTTTAATAGATATAATCAGATATAGAGAAGATTAAAAATTGAGATTTTTTGTTAATATAAAAAGTGTGAAGGAAATAGATACTTTTGAAAAGAAAAAATTAAATTATCTAAATTGCTTCACGAAGAAATTTTAAAAACCTAAATAGACTTACATCTATGGTATAAGAATGAAAGAAATATATGTAAGGGATTTTCTGTCAAATATTTAAGGACTAGGTAATTCACAAACTATTAATATGTTCCAGGTGGGAAAAAAAGGTAAATATCTCAAATTTTACCAAAGTCACATGTCAGTTCATCTTATTAAAGTTTAATATCAATATTTAAAAAATAGATCCTCCATTCTATTTCCCCTCAGCCAAGAAAATCACAGAGCAATTTTTCTTATTAATACCTTCTAAAAAATTCCTAATAAAATGTAAACAAACTGAAGCACTCAGCAAATTAATTCAATCAGAGATCTTAGTTGGAACAACAGAACCTACTTTAGCTTTAGCGGAAATAAAGTTACTAGATGTAGCTTATGGAATCTCACTGGGGCAGGGGCTCTGTAGCTGGGACTGATGCTCACACCCAGCCATGAATCTGCTCTAGGACAGATTCTCTGGCTCTGCTGTTGGGCTCAGAATCCATGGCTGTCCTGCTGCTATGGAGAATGTGGGAGCCTGGCCACTGCTGCTTTCAAAACAGGGCTTCCCAGAACAATCCCTGCCTGATTGGAACGCAATACCAGCTTCTTCATGGCATTTACTTTAACATTTGCTTATTCCATGTGGATATCTGATTGACTGATTCTAAGTTATATGTTGGGACTTCTCTTTGTAAGGGAAGCAGAAGAAATGAATTTCTGGCTTCTTTACTTGGAGATTCACAGATTCAATAATGCGTGAACTTCCCCTAACATAAGGAGGTAGCACAAAAGCTGGTCACTGTATGAACCAAGTAGCCCAAAGTCCATTAACTCAAGGATAATATTAGAAGAATATGACAAAAGTGATCACATTAAAATTTCACATGAGAGAAACAATAACTATCTCAATTGGTAATAAAAAAGTTGAATTAAATTCAGCATCGTTTGGATGAAAAGTCTTAGTAAATTATGACTAAGAAGAAGGGGGTTGGACATAATATGGAATATTTAGCTTAAAATGAGAGCCAACAACATACCTAATAGTGAAATATCAAAGGTACTATTTTTTTTAAATCACCACTGTCATTTAATAACTTCTAATCAATGTATTAAGAACTGGGATGTGTACAATAGCCAGGACATGGAAGCAACCTAAGTGTCCATCGACAGATGAATGGATAAAGAAGATGTGGCACATATATACAATGGAATACTACTCAGCCATAAAAAGGAACGAAATTGAGTTATTTGTAGTGAGGTGGATGGACCTAGAGTCTGTCACACAGCATGAAGTAAGTAAGAAAGAGAAAAACAATTATCGTATGCTAACACATATATATGGAATCTAAAGAAAAAAGGTACTGATGAACCTAGTGGCAGGGCAGGAATAAAGACGTAGACATAGAGAATGGACTTGGGGACCTGGAGTGGGGGAGGGGAAGTTGTGACAAAGTGAGAGAGTAGCATCGACATATATACACTACCAAATGTAAAATAGATAGCTAGTGGGAAGCAGCCGCATAGCACAGGGAGATCAGTGCCGTGCTTTGTGACGACCTAGAGAGGTGGGTTAGGGAGGGTGGGAGGGAGGCTCAAGAGGGAGGGGATATGGGGATATATGTATGCATATGGCTGATTCACTTTGTTGTATAACAGAAACTAACACAGTATTGTGAAGCAATTATACTCCAGTAATGATCTATTAAAAAATGTATCCAAAAGAAAAATAAGTATCAATACTTGCACCTGTGTTTTTCTTCTTTGAAAGACCAAAAAGATCAACTGAAACAAAACTACAAACAGGTAAAGAGGCAAGTCGGCTGTTTAACAAGACTATGAAGAAAAATGGAAAGCTCCTGAATTTACAGGCAATATATGGGAAATACTGTGGGTTGAAAAAGCCATTCAAAAATATAAAATGACTAAGAATAAACTTAAGAGCTTTATGTTACAAATCTTCACTGAGGAAAATAAAAGATTTCAATAATTGGAGATACATCTGATTTACCTGGATTAGGAGACTTAATTTTATTCAAGTATCAATTCTAACCAAGTTACTTCAGTTAATGTAGGACAGGATAATTTTTGGAAACCAACTGAATAATTTTAAACTCCTCTTGGATGAATTAAGCTTCTGTGCTATACCTGAATATGGAATTATCACATTACTACAAGGAATCTATTTATGGTTCACCATTATTTTTTATCTATCATTATTTTTCTCAATTTCTCAAGTTCTACCAAAAATGCATGCTGAAGGTATGGCGTCACTATTCATACATTAAAAAAACCAAAATGATTTGGATAAAGAAAATATAAAAAGAAACCTACTCTTTGAGATAACTATCACTATTCTGAAACTATTGCTTAGAAGAATTTAAACATGGATATCTTTTTCCACTCCAGTAATCATGGGTATTTCATAGTGGATTTTAAATAAACTCATCAAAACATGAAATAGCATTATAAAGACAAGTCATATTTCATATCTTCCAGATATGAGTACTTTCTGCTCATACATTGTGATTCCTGCAATTTGTTATTTGGAATGATCTGGTAGATTGCAACTGTCAACAGTATATCAGATACTATCTGAACATGTACATCATCATGGACTGCATCAGGGATTATAAGAAATGAGTAATGATGACAACAAATTCATGGGCTTATCTAAAAGATCTTATCGTTTCAAAAGCTCTCATCATTTTTAGAATGAATTTGACATAAGTTTAGCATAAACATAATGGATCGGAATCTGATAATCAGACATTTTAATTTTATAGTTATCGTAATGTTTTCTTTTTTAAATGATGGATGATGTTTAGACTTTATTTTCTTAGGTATATTATAATATTCGTATAAGAAATCACTACTCTATTTAAGAATTGTTTAATTATACTCACTGTTTTACAATAGTCTATAAATAAAAAAAGAATGTACGTATTTGCACAAAAGCTAGTCACTGTCTTTTCTAAATCTGAGGCTTACTTTATTGGTACGTCTAACCTGGGTCTACTTAATAAATTAGCTTTTTTCAGTCTTCCTGTTTATGTTAGTTTTAGTTCCTTAGCTAAGATTAGGTGAAGTGAAATCCTTAACATTCTAAACATATTAACTTGTGTATAAACAGGAAGATTCGAAGGAGGCTAGCTGGACCAAGGGTTAGAACTACTAATGAAATATAGTCTTAGATTGTAAAAGAAAACATCGTTAGATTTTGCATATTTGCCAGAAGAATCTCTATGGTTTTATCTTTCTCTCATGACCATGCAAGAAGACAAAAACTGAACAATGTACATCATTAAAGAACATCCTTCTAAAGAACAGGTGTAGAATAGAATTGAATCCATATCTCCAGAGACAAGTAAGAAGACAAGGAGATAAAATTGCATTTTCACTCTGCTAAAGCAAACAGCTACTTAAAAGATTTCTTGCAGGGGCAGGCACAAGACTATAAAAAATTCACAAGGTTGGTTAGTTAGGGTCAGCAAAGTCACTCTACTTCTCAAAGTTTTTAAACTTTAAGAAAGTTTAAGGCTGTAAGTGATGGTAAACTGTCCAGTCATGGCTATTGTTAATTGCTCATTTGTTTGTATATATAATATCTGAAATGGTGTTATTGAACTGACTTAAGGTGGTTTGCTTGTTGTGAGGGATTGTTACAAAATTTCATTACAGTCATAGGACTGAAATGGTATTCTTTACTTTGATAAATAATATGATTTACTTTGATAAAATGAGCAGCATTTGGGTACTCAACTTCACTGAAATTGGATAAAATCAGAGATACTGATTGTGGCTATATAACAAATATTTTCTCAGTAAAATTCTCTATGACATTTTACCTGTGACCTTGGATGCCAGTACCTATTATTTTAACCAACTCATGGAGCTATGTATGTGTTTCTTCTGAAGTTATGGAAGGAATTAGGTTACTCTTCTTCCATCCTGGGGAGGCTTTCTAATGTTTTTCCTAAGCACACTCATCATGCTCTTTGTTTCATTAAGTTGAGTACGTGTGTGGCGGAGAAGATGAAGGTTCTTATGGACAGTATGACTGTCTAGCTCAGTGTAACCTGCGTTAATGAAGGTTATGGGAGCTCTATTGATCTCCTGCCTTCTCCATCTACTCCTGTTTCATGAACACCTACTTCTAGTTAAGTAAACATAACTTTTTTTTTAAACATCTTTATTGGAGTATAATTGCTTTACAATGGTGTGTTAGTTTCTGCTGTATAACAAAGTGAATCAGCTATAGATATACATATATCCCCGTATCTCCTCCCTCCTGCGTCTCCCTCCCTCCCACCCTCCCTATCCCACCCCTCTAGATGGACACAAAGCACTGAGCTGATCTCCCTGTGCTATGCGGCTGCTTCCCACTAGCTATCTATTTTAAATTTGGTAGTGTATATAAGTCCATGCCACTCTCTCACTTCGTCCCAGCTTACCCTTTCCCCTCCCCATTTCCTCAAGTCCATTCTCTACGTCTGCGTCTTTATTCCTGTCCTGCCCCTAGGTTCTTCATGACCTTTTTTCTTTTTTTAGATCCCATATATATGTGTTAGCATACGGTATTTTTCTCTTTCTGACTTACTTCACTCCGTATGACAGTCTCTAGGTCCATAATCCACAGTTTTGTTTCTTTTTATGGCTGAGTAATATTCCATTGTATATATGTGCCACATCTTCTTTATCCATTCATCTGTCGATGGACACTTAAGTTGCTTCCATGTCCTGGCTATTGTAAATAGAGCTGCAGTGAACATTTTGGTACATGACTCTTTCTGAATTATGGTTTTCTCAGGGTATATGCCCAGTAGTGGGATTGCTGGGTCGTATGGTAGTTCTATTTATGGTTTTTTAAGGAACCTCCATCCTGTTCTCCATAGTGGCTGTATCAATTTACATTCCCACCAACAGTGCAAGAGAATTCCCTTTTCTTCACACCCTCTCCAGCATTTATTGTTTGTAGATTTTTTGATGATGGCCATTCTGACCGGTGTGAGATGATATCTCATTGTAGTTTTGATTTGCATTTCTCTAATGATTAATGATGTTGAGCATTCTTTCATGTGTTTGTTGGCAATCTGTATATATTCTTTGGAGAAATGTCTATTTAGGTCTTCTGCCCATTTTTGGATTGGGTTGTTTTTTTGATATTGAGCTGCTTGAGCTGGTTGTAAATTCTGGAGATTAATCCTTTGTCAGTTGGTTCATTTGCAAATATTTTCTCCCATTCTGAGGGTTGTCTTTTCGTCTTGTTTATGGTTTCCTTTGCTGTGCAAAAGCTTTTAAGTTTCATTAGGTCCCATTTGTTTACTTTTGTTTTTATTTCCATTTCTCTAGGAGGTGGGTCAAAAAGGATCTTGCTGTGATTTATGTCGTAGAGTGTTCTGCCTATGTTTTCCTCTAAGAGTTTAGTAGCTTCTGGCCTTATATTTAGATCTTTAATCCATTTTGAGTTTATTTTTGTGTATGGTGTTAGGGAGTGTTCTAATTTCATTCTTTTACATGTAGCTGTCCAATTTTCCCAGCACCACTTATTGAAGAGACTGTCTTTTCTCCGTTGTATATTCTTGCCTCCTTTATCAAAAATAAGGTGACCATATGTGCATGGGTTTATCTCGGCATTCTATCCTGTTCCATTGATCTATATTTCTGTTTTTGTGCCAGTACCATACTGTCTTGATTACTGTAGCTTTGTAGTATAGTCTGAAGTCAAGGAGCCTGATTCCTCCAGCTCTGTTTTTCTTTCTCAAGATTGCTTTGGATATTAAAGGTCTTTTGTGTTTCCATACAAATTGTGAAATTTTTGGTTCTACTTCTGTGAAAAATGCCATTGGTAATTTGATGGGAATTGCTTTGAATCTGTAGATTGCTTTGGGTAGTATAGTCATTTTCATGATGTTGATTCTTCCAATCCAAGAACATGGTATATCTCTCCATCTGTTTGTATCATCTTTAATTTCTTTCATCAGTGTCTTATAGTTTTCTGCATACAGGTCTTTTGTCTCCTTAGGTAGGATTATTGCTAGGTATTTAATTCTTTTTGTTGCAATGGTAAATGGGAGTGTTTCCTTAATTTCTCTTTCAAATTTTTCATCATTAGTATATAGGAATGCAAGAGATTTCTGTGCATTAATTTTGTATCCTGCTACTTTCCCAAATTCATTGATTAGCTCTAGTAGTTTTCTGGTAGCATCTTTAGGATTCTCTATGTATAGTATCATGTCCTCTGCAAACAGTGACAGTTTTACTTCTTCTTTTCCAATTTCGATTCCTTTTATTTCTTTTTCTTCTCTGATGGCTGTGGCTAACACTTCCAAAACTATGTTGAATAATAGTGGTGAGAGTGGGCAACGTTGTCTTTTTCCAGATCTTAGTGGAAATGGTTTCAGTTTTTCACCATTGAGAACGATGTTGGCTGTGAGTTTGTCATATATGGCCTTTATTATGTTGAGGTAAGTTCCCTCTATGCCTACTTTCTGGAGGGTTTTTTTATCATAAATGGGTGTTGAATTTTGTCAAAAGCTTTTTCTGCATCTGTTGAGATGATCATATGGTTTTTATCCTTCAGTTTGTTAATCTGGTTTATCACATTGATTGATTTGCCTATGCTGAAGAATCCTTGCATTCCTGGAATAAACCCCACTTCATCATGGTGTATGATTCCTTTAATGTGCTGTTGGATTCTGTTTGCTAGTATTTTGTTGAGGATTTTTGCATCTATGTTCATCAGTGATATTGGCCTGTAGTTTTCTTTCTTTGTGACATCTTTGTCTGGTTTTGGTATCAGGGTGATGGTGGCCTCGTAGAATGAGTTTGGGAGTGTTCCTCCCTCTGCTATATTTTGGAAGAGTTTGAGAAACATAGGTGTTAGCTCTTCTCTAAATGTTGATAAAATTCTCCTGTGAAGCCATCTGGTCCTGGGCTTTTGTTTGTTGGAAGATTTTTAATCACAGTCTCAATTTCAGTGCTTGTGATTGGTCTGTTTATATTTTCTGTTTCTTCCTGGCTCAGTCTCAGAAGGTTGTGCTTTTCTAAGAATTTGTCCATTTATTCCAAGTTGTCCATTTTATTGGCATATAGTTGCTTGTAGTAATCTCTCATGCAAATGGAAATGAAAAGAAACTGGAGTAGCAATTCTTATATCAGACAAAATAGACTTTAAAATAAAGAGTATTACAAGAGACCAAGAAGGACACTACATAATGATCAAGGGATCAATCCATGAAGAAGATCTAACAATTGTAAATATTTATGCACCCAACATAGGAGCATCTGAATACATAAGGCAGATGCTAAGAGCAATAAAAGGGGAAATTGACAGTAAGACAATCATAGTAGGGGACTTTAACACCCCACTTTCACCAATGGACAGATCATCCAAAATGAAAATAAATAAGGAAACACAGGCTTTAAATGATACATTAAACAAGATGGACTTAATTGATATTTATAGGACATTCCATCCAAAAACAACAGAATACACTTTCTTCTCAAGTGCTCATGGAACATTCTCCAGGATAGATCATTTCTTGGGTCACAAATCAAGCCTTGGTAAATTTAAGAAAATTGAAATCAGATCAAGTATCTTTTCCGACCACAATGCTATGAGACTGGATATCAATTACAGAAAAAAATCTGTAAAAAATACAAACACATGGAGGCTAAACAATACACTCCTAATAACCAAGAGATCACTGAAGAAATCAAAGAGGAAATCCAAAAATACCTAGAAAGAAATGACAATGAAAACACAATGACCCAAAACTTATGGGATGCAACAAAAGCAGTTCTAAGAGGGAAGTTTATAGCAATTCAGTCCTACCTCAAGAAACAAGAAATATCTCAAATAAACAACCTAACATTACACCTAAAGCAATTAGAGAAAGGAGAATGAAAAAACTCCAAAGTTAGCAGAAGGAAAGAAATCATAAAGATCAGATCAGAAATAAATGAAAAAGAAATGAAGGAAACTATAGCAAAGATCAATAAAACTAATAATAATAAAACTAATAAAATAATAAAACTAATAAAACTAAAAGCTGGTTCTTTGAGAAGATAAACAAAATTTATAAACCATTAGCCAGACTCATCAAGAAAAAAAGGGAGAAGACTCAATAGAATTAGAAATGAAAAAGGAGAAGTAACAACTGACACTGAAGAAATATAAAGGATTATGAGAGATTACTACAAGTAAACATAACTTTAATTGATTTTCTATAGCAGTAGTAGAAATAGCCTCTGCAATGGTAGCAGCCCAAAGACTAAGTAGGTTACCACTCACTTTCATTGTTTCCATTCCAAAGTACCAATGGTCAGTAAAATCGCATGTGTTAAATTCAAAACAGAAATGGATTCCTCATCCTTGTATATTTCTTCAATAGTAATGTGAATTATTCTCTTTAAGTTTTTGACTAAACTAGACATGGGATTCAACTGTCTGGACTGGCCAACTCCTATACCAAAATTCACTGGTTTTGAGGCAGGTATATCTTCCTGATGGCATGATTTTATAGCAAGAAAGAACACCTTCAGCCAACATTTGGAAATTTTCTTAAGTATGGTACTTTTTTCAGTAATCCTCATCAATGTTGAAAAATGTCCATGACATGTGGGAGATTTTACACTATGTAAAGCCTGTAAAATCCCAGGTTTTTGCTTAGCTGGTCTGTCATTGTCTTTTAGACAGTGGTGCATAGCAAAACTTTCAGTGCACTTGAAACTCGGCTCTTGAACTGTAATATGAAACAAACAGCTGGGTTCACAATAAGAGGCTGTGATTGAAAAGGCATTTTCATGAATGGAGTAATTGAAAATATACGACTTCCTTTCATACATTTATGGTAATGCAGTGAGTCTGTACAGTAAATATACTGGGATGGCTATAAGCCTTTCAGATGTAGTCAGGGATTACTGAATGTTGAAATTGGTTCATCCCTGTATATAGAGAAAATAATGTGTGTGTTAAAATAAAAAATACAAAACTGAATTCTAGTTAAGATTCTGCATCAGGTCAGAAATAGTGATAGCCCTTAAGACTTTTCTTTTTAATTTCCTGTAAGAAGAATAAAAATGCACAAAGGAAACAATTGTAAGTCATGAGGGATTCCAGCAGGGGATAAGTATCTCATTCAATGCTCTGTGTGTTCCTGTAATGGGAAATCAAGACTCCTTTCATCTGTTCTTTCTCTCATTTCTAAGTCAGGAAGAGGAGGAGAGTGATGGCGACCTGGGTCAAGGACAAAATGGATTTCCTAGCATCCTTATGGGATAACAGCAGGGATTTTAATGTACAAATGGAGATGATTAAACATGCAAGTGTTTGTACATGACTTGTTAATTAGATTTTGTCTTTTGGGGGTTAAGGCCTCTCTAATGATAACTGTCATTTTGGATTGATTTTCTTTTTTTCTCCCATGAAGAGGACTCTGAAGAGGACTCTGGGCCTTGCTCCTGTTCAGGAGGAGAAAGTTGGTCTTTCCCTCCCCCCACTCCCACAGGCAGCCCATTGAGTTCGAGGAAAGTCCAGCAGAAAGGAGACCTGGGTTAAATTGTTTTGACTTTCCCTCATGGCCTGAGGGAAAAATGTACTCTTTCCTCAACATGCTTTTGCTTAAATTCTTCTTTTCTGGGTTCCTCTCTCTGTCAAAGTGTTTCAATCTAATGGGCCTAGGTTAGGGTGTGAGCTGAGGGGAGTGGGGCTGAGAGCTACTCCACCTCTTTCTAGAGTGAAGCAGTGGGAAGCAGGTGGATGTAGGTCTGTCTTCAACCTAGAGGAGCCTCTTGCTTCCTCAGTCTAACAAACTTGTCATGCTATGAGATATATGTGTTTGGCTTGAAGTCTCTTCTTTATTTATTATATTTTTTCCTTCCAGTTTTATTGAGATATAATTGACATACAGCACTGTATAAGTTTAAGGTGTACAGCATAATGATTTGATTTTACAGAACTTTTCATTTTGTTGACTGTTTCCTTCACTGTGCCAAAGCTTTTTAGTTTGATGTATTTGCATTTGTTTATTTTTGCTTTTATTTCCCTTGCCTGTGGAGACAGATGTAAAAAAAATATTGCTAAGACCAGTGTCAAAGAATGTACTGCCTATGTTTTCTTCTAGCAGTTTTATGGTTTCAGTTCTTACATTTAAGTCTTTAATCCATTTTGAGTTTATTTTTGTAATGGTGTGAGAAAGTAGTCCAGTTTGATACTTTTGCATGTTAGCTGTTCAGTTTTCCTAATACCATTTATTGAAGAAACTGTCTTTCTGCATTGTATATTCTTGTCTCCTTTGTCATACATTAATTATCCATATAACTGTGGGTTCATTTCTGGACTCTCTATTCTGTTCCATTGATCTTTGTGTCTGTGTTTGTGCCAGTCCCATACAGTTTTGATTACTGTAGCTTTGTAGTATAGTTTGAAACCAGGGAGCAGGAAACCTCCAGCTTTGTTCTTCTTTCTTGAGATTATTTTGGCTATTAGTGTTTATTTTTTATTTATTATTTTGTGTTTCCATACAAATTTTAGAATTATTTGTTCTAGATCTGTGAAAAATGCCATTGGTATTTTTTTTGTTTGTTTAGTTTAGTTTAGTTTAGTTTTGTTTTTAAACATCTTTATTGGAGTATAATTGCTTTACAATGGTGTGTTAGTTTCTGCTTTATAACAAAGTGAATCAGTTATACATATACATATGTCCCCATATCTCTTCCCTCTTGTGTCTCCCTCTCTCCCACCCTCCCTATCCCACCCCTCTAGGTGGTCACAAAGCACCGAGCTGATCTCCCTGTGCTATGTGGGTGCTTCCCACTAGCTATCTATTTTACCTTTGGTAGTGTATATATGTCCATGCCACTCTCTCACTTTGTCTCAGCTTACCCTTCCCCCTCCCCGTATCCTCAAGTCCATTCTCTAGTAGGTCTGTGTTTTTATTCCCGTCTTGCCCATAGGTTCTTCATGACCATTTTTTTTTTTTAGATTCCATATATATGTGTTAGCATATGGTATTTGTTTTTCTCTTTCTGACTTAATTCACTCTGTATGACAGACTCTAGGTCCATGCACCTCACTACAAATATCTCAATTTTGTTTCTTTTTATGGCTGAGTAATATTCCATTGTATATATGTGCCACATCTTCTTTATCCATTCATCTGTTGATGGACACTTAGTTTGCTTCCATGTCCTGGCTATTGTAAGTAGAGCTGCAATGAACATTGTGGTACATGACTGTTTTTGAATTATGGTTTTCTCAGGGTATATGCCCAGTAGTGGGATTGCTGGGTTGTATGGTAGTTCTATTTTAAGTTTTTTAAGGAACCTCCATACTGTTCTCCATAGTGGCTGTATCAATTTACATTCCCACCAACAGTGCAAGAGGGTTCCCTTTTCTCCACACCTTCTCCGGCATTTATTGTTTGTAGATTTTTTGATGATGGCCGTTCTGACCGGTGTGAGATGATATCTCATTGTAGTTTTGATTTGCATTTCTCTAATGATTAATGATGTTGAGCATTCTTTCATGTGTTTGTTGGAAATCTATATATCTTCTTTGGAGAAATGTCTATTTAGGTCTTCTGCCCATTTTTGCATTGGGTTGTCTGTTTTTTTGATATTGAGCTGCATGAGCTGCTTGTAAATTTTGGAGATTAATCCTTTGTCAGTTGCTTCATTTGCAAATATTTTCTCCCATTCTGAGGGTTGTCTTTTTGTCTTGTTTATGGTCTCCTTTGCTGTGCAAAAGCTTTTAAGTTTCATTAGGTTCCATTTGTTTATTTTTGTTTTTATTTCCATTTCTCTAGGAGGTGGGTCAAAAAGGATCTTGCTGTGATTTATGTCATGGAGTGTTCTGCCTATGTTTTCCTCTAAGAGTTTAGTAGCTTCTGGCCTTATATTTAGGTCTTTAATCCATTTTGAGTTTATTTTTGTGTATGGTGTTAGGGAGTGTTCTAATTTCATTCTTTTACATGTAGCTGTCCAATTTTCCCAGCACCACTTATTGAAGAGGCTGTCTTTTCTCCACTGTATATTCTTGCCTCTTTTATCGAAGATAAGGTGACCATATGTGCGTGGGTTTATCTCTGGGCTTTCTATCCTGTTCCATTGATCTATATTTCTGTTTTTGTGCCAGTACGATACCGTCTTGATTACTGTAGCTTTGTAGCATAGTCTGAAGTCAAGGAGCCTGATTCCTCTGCCATTGGTATTTTGATAGGGATTGCACTGAATCTGTAGATTGCTTTGGGGAATATGGTCATTTTAATAATATTAATTTTTCCAATCTGTGAGCATGATATGTCTTTCCATTTGTTAGTGTCATCTCCAGTTTCTTTCATCAGTGTGTTATAGTTTTCCCAATAAGATGTTTTATCTCCCTAGTTTGATCTATTCCTAAGTACTTTATTCTTTTTGATGCAATTGTAAATGGGATTGTTTTCTTAATTTCTGTTTCTGATAGTTCTTTTTGCAACAGATTTCCATATATTTTGTATACTATAACTTAATGAATCCATTTATTAGTTCTAATGGTTTTTGGGTGGTATCTTCAGGATTTTCTATATATAGTATCATGTCATCTTCAAACAGTGACAGTTTTACTCCTTCCTTTCCAACTTGGATTCCCTTTATTTCTTTTTCTTTTCTGATTGTTGTAGCTAGAACTATTAATGCTATGTTGAATAAAAGTGGCAAGAGTGGGCATCCTTGTCTTGTTCCTGATCTTAGAGTAAATTCTTTTAGCTTTTCACTGTTGAGTATGCTGTTACCTGTGGGCTTGTAGTATATGTGTTTTATTATGTCAAGATATGTTCCCTCTATATCCACTTTGGTGAGGGTTTTTATCATAAATGCCACTCCCTTCTGGCCTGTGGAGCTTCTGCTGAAAAGTCAGTTGATAGCCTTATGCAAATTCCCTTATACATAACTATTTGCTTTCCCTTGCTGCTTTTAATATTCTTTTTTTTTACCTTTAATTTTTACCATTTTAATTACAATGTGTCTTCGTGTGGTCATCTTTGGATTGACCCTGTTTGGGACCCTCTGTGTTTCCTGAACTTGGATGTCTGTTTCCTTCCCTAGGTTAGGGAAGTTTTAAGCTATAATGTCTTCTAATATGTTCTCTGCCTCTTTTCCTTTTGGGACCCCTATAATGCAAATATTAGTATGTTTAATGTTGTCACAGGGAAGTCTCTTAAACTATCCTCATTTTTAAAAATTTCTTTCTTTCATATATAACATATTATGTTGATGTATTTTCCCTCTATACTCACTTTGGTGAAAGTTTTTTGTATCATAAATGTTGAATTTTGTCAATAGCTTTTTCTACATCTATTGAGATGATCATATATTTATTCTTCAAAATGTTAATGTGTTGTAGCCCACTGATTGATGTGTAGTTATTGAACCATTCTTGTATCCCTGGGATAAAATCTGCTTGATCATGGTGTATAATCCTTTTAATGTATTGTCGAATTTAGTTTGCCAATATTTTGTTGAGGAGTTTTGCATCCATGTTCATCAGTGATATTGCCCTGTAATATCCTTTTCTTCTGGTATTTTTGGTTGGTTTTGGTATCACAGTGTTGCTGGTCTTGTAGAATGAGTTTGGAAGCATTCCTTCCTCTGCAATTTTTTTGGAAGAGTTTGAGAAAGTGTGTTAACTCTTCTTTAAATGCTTGGTAGAATTCACCTGTGAAGCCATCTGGTCCTGGATTTTTGTTGGGAGTTTTTAAATTACTAATTCTATTTCATTACTGGTAATTGGTCTATTCATGTTTTGTATTTTTTCTTGACTCAGTCTTGGGAGATTGTATGTTTCTAGGAATGTATCTATTTCTTCTAGGTTGTGCAATTTATTGGCACGTAATTGTTCATAGTAATCTCTTATGACCCTTTGTATTTCTGTGGTGTCAGTTGTAATTTCTCCTTTTTTATTTCTGACTTTATTGATTTGGGCCCTCTCTCTCTTTTTTCTTGATGAGTCTGGGTAAAGGTTAATCAAAGAACCAGCTTTTCAAAGAACCAGCTCTTAGTTTCATTGATCCATCCTCCCTCCCTCCCTCCCTCCCTCCCTCCCTCTCTCTCTTCCTTCCTTCCTTCCTTCCTTCCTTCCCTCCCTCCTTCCCTTTCTTCTTTTCCTTTTTCTTTTTTTTAAGTCTCTATTTCATGTATTTCTGCTCTGAACTTTATTATTTCTTTCCTTCTACAAACTTTGGGTTTTATCTATTCTTCTTTTTCTAGTTCCTTTAGGTGTAAGGTTACATTGTTTATTTGAGATTTTTCTTGTTTCCTGAGACAGGCTTGTATTGCTATAAACTTCCCTTTTAGTGTTGCTTTTGCTGTGTTCCGTAGATCTGGGATCATTGTGTTTTCATTTTCATCTGTCTCCAGGTATGTTTTGACTTTCTATTTGATTTCTTCCATGACCGATTGATTATTTACTAGCATATTGTTTAACCTCCAGATATTTGCATTTTTGCAGGGTTTTTTTTTTTTTTTTTCTTGTGATTGATTCTTAGTCTTGTAGTGTTGTGGTTGGAAAAGATGCTTGATATGACTTCACTCTTCCTAAACTTATTGGGACTTTTTTTGTGACCTAGCATGTTATCTATCCTGGATAATGTTTCATGTGCACTTTTTTTTTTTTTTTTAGTTGTTTCATTTGTTTGTTTATACTGCAGGTTCTTATTAGTCATCAATTTTATACACATCAGTGTATACATGTCAATCCCAATCGCCCAATTCAGCACACCACCATCCCCACCCCACTGCAGTTTTCCCCCCTTGGTGTCCATATGTCTGTTTCCATGTGCACTTTTAAAGAATGTATATTCTGTTGCTTTTGGATGGAATGTTCTATATATGTCTATTAAGTTCATCTGGTGTAATGTATCATTTAAGGCCAGTGTTTTCTTATTGATTTTCTGTCTGGATGATCTGTCTGTTGATGTAAGTGTGGTGTTAAACTCTCCTACTATTATCGTGTTACTGTCAATTTCTCCCTTTATACATGTTAATATTTGCTTTATGTATTCAGGTCCTCCTACATTGGGTATGTGTATATTTACAATTGTTATATCTTCCTGTTGGATTGATCCCTTTATCATTATGTAATGTTCTTCTTTGTCTCTTGTAACACTCTTTATTTTAAAGTCTATTTTGTCTTATATAAGTATTGCTATGCAGACTTCTTATTCCTATTTTCATGGAATACCTTTTCTATCCCCTCACTTTCAGTCTGTATATGTCTTTAGATCTGTAGTGAGGCCACATAGAGATGGGTCTTGTTTTTGTATCCATTCAGACACTCTGTCTTTTGCTTGAAGCATTAAGTCCATTTACTTTTAAAGTAGTTATTGATATATATGTACCTATTGCCATTTTGTTAATTGTTTTGGGGTTCTTTGTAGTTCTTTTCTGTTTCCTTTTTCTTCTTTTGCTCTCTTCTCTTGTGATTTGATGACTATCTTTAGTGTTATGTTTGGATTCCTTTGTCTTTTTGTGTGTGTATCTATTACAGATTTTTTGGTTTGTGGTTACCATGATGTGTGTGTGTATATATAAATTATATACACACACACCATGTGTATATATGTGTGTGTGTGTGTGTGTGTGTGTGTATATATATATGGGATTATTTTAAGTCGATGATCTGTTAAGTTTGGACACATTTTAATAACCCTGCATTTTTACTGCTCCCCATTTCATGTTTCTGACATCATGTTTTACATCTTTTTGTTTTCTGTATCCTTTAACTACTTATTGTGGATATAGATGATTTTATTACTTTTGTCTTTTATTCTTCCTACTAACTTTATGTGTGGTTGATTTACTATGTTTACTGTATATTTGCCTTTACCAATGAGGTTTTTTCTTTCATAATTTTCATATTTCTGGTTGTGGTCTTTTTTTTTCTGCTTAGAAAAGTCCCTTTAACATTTCTTGTAAAGCCTGTTTAGTGGTGCTGAACTCTTTTGGCTTTTGCTTGTCTGTAAAACTCTTTATCTCTCCTTCAAATTTGAATGGTAACCTTGCTGGGCAGAGTATTCTTGGTTGTAGGCTTTTCCCTGTTATCATTTTAAATATATAAAGATACTTCCTTCTGGCCTGCAGAGTTTCTGCTGAAAAGTCAGCTGATATGCTTATGAAAGTTTTCTTGTACATAACTATTTGCTTTTCTCTTGCTGCTTTTAATATTCTCTTTTTGTCTGTGATTTTTGTCATTTTAATTACAATGTATCATGTATCATATTGTGATCCTCTTTGAATTATCTGTGCTTCCTAGACTTGGATGTCTCTTTTCCTTTCCTATATTAGCAAAGTTTTAAGCTAGTATGTTTTCAAATATGTTCTCTACCTCTTTCTATCCCTCTTCTCCTCTGGGACCCCTATAATGTAAATATAGTTAGTACATTTGATGTTGTCCCAGTGGTCTCTTAAACTGTCCTCATTTTTTAAAATCGTTTTTCTTTTTTCTATTCATTGAGTCATTTCCACCATTCTGTCTTCCAGTTCACTGATCCATTCCTCTGTATCCTCTGTATTCCTACTGTTGATTCCTTCTAGTGCATTTTAAAATTTCAGTTAATGTACTCTTCAGTTCTTTTTGGGTCTTCTTTATAGTTTCTAACTCTTTGTTAAACTTCTCACTGTGTTCATCCATTCTTCTCCTGAGTTCCTTGAACATCTTTATGATCATTACTGTGAACTCTTTATTGGGAGGATTGGTTATCTCCACTTAGCTTAACCCTTCTTCTGGGGTTTTATCTTTTTCTTTCTGTTTGAAAATATTCCTCTGTCATCTCATTTTGCCTGGTTCTTTTATTTATCTATTTACTTACTTATTTATTTACTTATTTATTTATTTGGCATGTATTAGGTAGGTTGGTTACATTTCCTGGTCTTGGATAAGTGGCCATATGTACGAAACATCCTATGGAACCTAACAGCACACTTTCCTCTACCCACCAGAGCATGTGCTCTAGGCATGACTCCTACGTGGTCTGTGTGGTCTTTTCTGTTGTGGCGGGCTGACTGATGTGGGTGTGCTGGTAGGCATGGCTGGCCCTCTGCTTGGTTGGTTGCCAGCCCTTCCTAGTGCTGAGACTGTCGGCCACTGGTGGGTGGGGCCAGGTTCTGGGCTCTCTGGTGGGTGGGGCCATGTCCTGGGGCAGCTTGGGGGTTCAGGAAGGCTTTGGCTGCTGCAGCCAGCTGGTAGATGGGACTGTATCCCTGTGTAGCTAGCTGCTTGGCCAGGGGTGGTGGCCGGGGAGGGGCGTAGACCAGGTGCTGACTGGCTGGTGGGCAGGTTTGGGTCCCAGCACTAATAAGCTAAAGGGAGGGCTCCAAAATGTTGCTTGCCAACACCAGTGTCCTTGTGGTAGAATAAGCTCCCTAAAATAGCTGCCACTGGTGTCGCTGTCCCCAGCATAAGTCCCACTTGCCTCCTGCCTCTCTGGGAGGCTCTCTAAGATCAGCAAGTGGGTCTGACTCAGGCTCCTTTCCAATTACTGCTTCTTCCCTAGGTTGCAGAGTGTGTGGGATTTGTGTGTGCCTTTTAAGAGTGGAGTCTCTCTTTCCTACAGCTCTCTGGTTCTCCCCAAAGCAAGCCTCACTGTCCTTCAAAGCCAAACATTTTGGGGGCTCGTTCTCTTGGTGCAGGATGCCCTGGGCTGGAGAGCCTGATGTTGGGCTAGGACTCCTTGCTCCTTGGGGAGATCCTCTGCAATTGTGATTATCCTTCCTTTGTTGGTTTTCTACCTTGGGATGTGGGTCTTGACTGTATCACATTTCCACCCCTCCTACCCATCTTGTTGTGGTTCCTTCTTTATATCTTTAGTTGTAGAAGATCTTTTCTGCTAGTCTTCAGGTCATTCTTATCTACAGTTGTTCTGTAAGTAGTTGTAATTTTGGTAAGCCCCGGGGAGGAGGTGAGATCAGGGTCTTCCAACTCTGCCATCTTGGCCACTCCCTTAAAGCTTCTATTTTAGAATTGGATATCCTTATCTTTTGTGTGTGTGTGTGCACATGCAGTAGTGGACTCAGGAATCCTGGCCATTCATCTTGGACATACTATTACAATCATGTAACTCTCTCTCATAGAGCTTTGTCTATGGCACTTAATACTTTCTTGTTTCACTCTCACATATTCAAGCTTTATCTTCTTTATTAGGCTAAAAGCTAGTTGGGGACTGGATCTATCTCTGATTCACCTTTAATTCCCAACAGTGCTTACCCATAATAGCAACTCAAATATTTGTTAACAGATACTTCTTATATCAACATTTACACAAGCCCTGAGGAAATATTCAAGATAAATTGACAACTAGTTCTCTGATAGAGCACCTTTGATTGGATATCTATAGAGTTAAAGATTAGAATTGACGTCCCAGTAGTGCCTGCATTTTTCAAAAAACATTTTATTTTAGTAAATTAGACACACACAAAAATAAATAGAAAAGTATGAGGAGCCTGATTCACTCATCACCAAGCTTCAATAATTATCCACATATGAACAATCTTATTTCATCTATACTCCTACCCAGTCTCCCCAAACCCACTCAGATTATTGTGAAACAATCCAAGACATCATTTCACTTCAGCTACAAATATTTTATAATACTAAATATATTTTAAATGCACAAATTTTTAGGTTCACTATGTAATATTCTTCTGAGGGGATAAACATTATCATAATGTGTTACTGGGCTAAATTGGGTAAGTTTTGTAGAGTTGAGTTTTGGACCTTCAGAAGCGCACTGTGAGCCCCATGGTGAGGCAGTTGGGGTTGTGATGACTCAGCTATACAAGATGTCATGATGGAAGAGCTTAAAATATAACAAAGTGAAGTTCCATGTGTTCCTTGTCACTCTGATTTAAGTGCTAACATTCCAAAGTGGAATCAGTTTTTCCAGACCAAGCTCAAGTTTAGTAATAAATTGTGTGGCCAACACTCCAAGTGGCACCTAGTCTTGGATCTGCCACAGACACCATTCCTAACATCTGGAATGATTAAAGAGTGACCCCCCCCACCCCCCGCCAAGAAATCACAGTGAAAATCCAAGTGGAGGGAGGATCACAAACTCTGGTGTCCTCATGTGTATCAGTCTGCCAATCAATCACAGCAGGGCTCCCTGTGACTCATCTCAGTGGAATCACCATAATTTCTAAGCAACTCCTGAAAATTCTGTTAAAAATCTTTATGGGCATCATGTTTGTATCTCCACATTTAGCAGCGTGTCTATAGATGCATAGTAGGTACTTGAAATCTTTATGCTCCGTGCAAGGGTGAGTGGAAATAGGATGGCACTTAGAAATCAGAGCAGCAATGGGCACATTGAAGCATTTCGTGAAATATTGCTTAACTGGTTATTTTTAGAAAATTCAGCAGAGACATATTTTTGGCCTGTGGCAAACAGCCAAAATGATGGATGATTGTGTTTTACTATTACATGGTCAGTATATGTATACACACACTTTGGATAGCTTTGCATAAAACAGGTGTATTTGAGATGTGTAATGGGTACATAGTAGCAGGGTACATAGTACCTATATAGTACTATGTACCCTGTATATAGTACATAGTACTATGGGTACATAGTAGCAGGTGGGGGACTGGCTCCTAAGTGGTCAGAGGAAATCATGTTAATGGAATCCTTCCAGCAGAGGCACTGATAAGAATAGATCCCCCTGGGGATTTCTCTTGGCTGAGAGCAGTAAGAGGTCATATTACCACTCACAGTATTGTAATGGGAGAGAATAGGGAAAGAGTGTGACACAGGTTTGTGATACAGAAAAGTTCTCTGTGATCATGTAATCCCAGGGTACTTATTTAAATTATCCTCATGTAGATTTTTATATTCTTCAGAATTAATGGAATTATTACGATTATTAGAGATGAGGGCAGAGGGAGTTGACATATTTGATGAAGGTAAATGAATCCTGCCTGTTGATCACTTTTCTTCCATGTGGGCTAAAAGGACTAGGAAGGGATCACTTTATTAGTAACTGTAGCAAAGTCCATTACTGCAAAGTAGAACTCGGGTCAAAGGCCAAGTTAGAGTATACGACAGTTTAGAGGTCCGAGTTAAACTTCCTCTTCCATCCACCCTCTCCTACTCCCTTCCAAAACTTGGGACTAGTATGTCTAGGTATGCCCAGGGACTGAAAAGGATGGACAGCCCTGGATGGGGCTGTATGAACTCTGGGAGCGAGAATGGTCACAGGCCACCAAATGGATGTTCCAACTCAGCTCTTTAATTCTGCTACAGGGAGAGCAAGAGTAGTTTTAGAGGGGCATGATTCATAAGTCTTTCCCTTGTAAGGCATAGCAATCCTGCTCAGGAATCACCATGACCCATCGACACCTCCTCTTCTGACCAACCTGATTAGCAACTTCTTCTATTTGGTGGATGGGAGCTGGAAGGGAGGTGGGCAGAGACACAAAGGGTATATGATTGTAGCTTCCCTTTCGTTATTTATTAGTAGTTAATAGTTATGCCACAGTAAATCATTGCCTGTAACTAATGTTTCTCCCGGCTCACCAGAGAAATAAGATCACCACACATCTACATAGATTTTGTGGGTTTAATACTTATATCCACTAATGAAGAAACTCCATTGCCCTGAACATTACCTCCAAGGATTTCTGGATGCAGCTAAATCACGTGTGCAACACTTCCGTAGTATCTATCCTCTCTATTTTGTTGCTCAAAGAAGTGTTACCTCTGCTTTTCCTGCTTTTTTTTCCAGACAATTCCCTTTTGGTGTCCCTTGTGTTCTAAAGGTATCAAATTTTCTTGGTAGTCTGTGGTGGAGTAAAGAAGAAAGGCTCTTTTCTGTTAGATTTTCACTGTACTACAGGCCCGAGTCAGTGCTGCTTGGACTCAGGTGGTTAATAAAACTAATCTTATGTTCTTACTTGAAACCCTCTTTCAGACTAGGACTCAAATATGTGTTCAGGCTCTGCTACATATCGGTTGAAGTACCAGCCATATGTGTGGTACTCAAAATCACTTTACCTCTTTTGCCAGTCAGGTTTTGTCACTGAGTCACAGCTACTACCTGACTGTTGCTTTTCTTTTTGTAGAGAATATTCTGCAGAGAGCTTCATTTGCCTTCCTGAAAACAAATCTCTACTGGGTCACATTTAGTTGAAGCTCAGCAGTTGGTCAGCATTGAAGAAAGCTTCAGTTTGTTCTCTCCTAGAGCCTTTTCAGGCCCATTGCAAATGGCCTCATGAAGGCTTCTCCCATCTGTCTATTTATCTGATGTGCTCAGACTCTGAATCCCAAATCAGGCTCAGCTAGGACAGCACTGGAGGTGACTGCTG
The DNA here is from genome assembly GCF_028564815.1 of Eubalaena glacialis. NCBI lineage: Eukaryota > Metazoa > Chordata > Mammalia > Artiodactyla > Balaenidae > Eubalaena > Eubalaena glacialis. The sequence continues at coordinate 57,902,017 of NC_083723.1, read as the reverse complement.
TGCCTTCTTTTTCTTAGACCTGTCACTCAAACATCCCACACACCTGAATTCGACCTCCAGATTTATCAGGGTTACACTTGCACACCCACTTCAGCAGCTGTGGTCCACCATTTCGGTGCATTGACTGCTCCAGAATTTAGGGTTTGGAGGGAATCTTATCCTTGATTTAATTTTAAATTTGGTACTAGATTCCCTGTGTCTTATTTTCTGTCTGCCTGTCTCTCTCTTTGTATTTGATCCCTTATAAAATTATAACATTGGACTCTTTTTTCCAGGGCTGTAACCTATCACCTTAAGCACTCTAAAATGTATTTAGAAGTAACTATTTTTTATCATTTGCCTTTTATATACATAAAATGTTTACTCTAATTACATAAACTTTTTGTACTTATTTTAGTTTCTCAGTTTTAGATAATTCACACATTTTATTTGCATTATGCTTGATTTTTATAAGCATAAAAATTTTTATATTTGTAAATTATTGACTTATATATCACATACATTTATTTAATATTTCTTCTGGGGGTCTAAAATCCCCATCTAATGAAAGAAAATGATAGACTGAATCATTTCTAGCTCCTTTTACAGCCTGAAAATTCTGTTTATTCTTTGAACCTTGCCACTAGCCTCTCATTACTCTTGTTTCTAAATTAAAATGATGGGATTAAATTGACCAGAAACTCTTAGCCCAGTTATAAAATTTTAATGACTGATGCTTTTAGGTTGCAAACATATACACTTTTATATAAGAATAAAGTATATGTTTGGGGTCTGTGATTGGATATTAGGAATGTAATTGAGAATGCCTACCATAACATTTTTATAAAATTGCATACTTCTTATTTTCCAAGAGTAAGCAATTAGATTTTTAACCATGTGTTCTGTTGGCATGGGGGGATTGGCAGCCTCCTAAATCTGAATGTAAGGAATGTACTACTAAAGGAAGTAAACGGACTTGGAAAACTTGCTTCTTAAAAATCTCACAACTATAGCACAGAAAGGGTATTTTGAGGAAGCGCTACTAGGTGGGAGAAAAAGTGTTGTAGGCAGTGCTTTGAAGAAATGAAATTACACAGTTGCTGCTGCCTTTTTACAAACATTTGTCTCACTCTGGAGATATGACCCAGGGAGGGGTGTGCATCAGCACTTAAGAAACAGATGGCCATCCTAATAGCTATCCTGGGGATGGGCTGGACTTAGGGCACAATGAAAGCTGCAGAGAGGGGCCTGGCAAAAGTCTATTTTGAGTCTACAAAGTAAATGCTAAACTATGTAGTGAATCACGGGCTTTTGGATGTCCAATAAAGGCAGCTGAAATCATAGACTTGGAATTAGCAAGAACTAATGGATGGAAGAAGATAGCTGGGTGTATATATTTTTTCTTTTTTTTTCCTGGAACAATAAGAGTTTAATGGGCCAGTTGTCCTCTTATTTCTTTCTGGAACTGAGATTTTACTGTGTGGATTCCTAAGTTTGTTCATCCAAGGAATTTGGATTAAACGTTTCCCATAATATAAAGACATTTTATGAGGATTAAGGTAATGTGAACAGGATAAAATACCAGACTTATAGAGCTGGAGGATGTTAGAGATTCTAGTCCAAATGCCTCCATCACATGAGGCCTGGAATACGAAGGTCATTCTGCAAATGGCAGGGCTGGGGCTAAAACTCAAGTTCTTACCTCTGTTAAACCACACATTTTTGTTTGTTTGTTTGTTTTTGTTTGTCTAAAAAAGGGGAAAGATGACCAGAAAGATATGAAACACCTGTGTTATTAAGTATCAGTATGGAAACGGCTTGTTCCAACTTTGAGGCCAATTTCCTAGAGTTAGTGAATGTCCTCTGATAAATATTTTCCTTCAGTGAAGTGAAGAACTGATAAATGACAATCAAGTGAGTACAAAGACTATCTGTTTGCCTCTAGATGTTTTATAATCAATGATATCAGAAAGCCTATCAAACTGAAGAGGTTGAGGATGTGGAAATTCATCTCCTTGGGTTCAAGTCTTGGCTTTGATCCTTTCAAGCTTGACTGCCTTTGACAATTTTCTTAACATTTTATTCCTGGATAAATTGGGGATAATCATGGTACCTATCTCATTTGTCAATCATTAGATGAATAAATGCATGTCAAGTATCTGCAACAGCATAACTGGCACATTTTAAGTGTTCAAATAATAGTTATTATTATGTTTCTAATTTTAAAAAATAGACTCCATAAACAAAATAAAATAGATTAAAGCAAGCAAACAAAACCAATTCCAAATTGATGTGATATATGCCATGGTAGAGAATTATGGAATCACAGAGGAGAGGCATTTGATCCAGGTTTGGAGCAAAAATTAAAAACTCATGATCTCTTCACACATTCTAAATGATTTCTCTTCCAATGTTTCCTGCTCCACACCCACTCCTACTCCCCAAATCTTAATCTCATCCAGAGTTTCTTATCTCAGTGGTTGCTTAACTCAGGAACATAAGGATTACCTTAGACAGATTTGCATTTCTTATCTCCTGGCATAAAATCTTTTTTTTTTCCTTAATTTTGTATCCTGCTTCGTTCAATTATTTTGATACTTTTGACACGTTAGAATGTTAAAAAATACTGTAAAATTCATTTTTAAGAATTGATAACATACTCTTGGTGGATATTCCATCCTTTATTAGCCACTTTCTAACCCTATTGTGGAAATCATTTCATAATATATATGTGTATCATCAAATTATCACATTGTACACCTTAAACTTACACAATATTTTATGTCAATTATACCTCAATAAAACTGGGGAAAAGATGGTTAAAATCTTGTAGCAGGAGCCAGTAGTCTTCAGTCTTCAAGTTTTTTGCTGTTTCTTGGACTTACCTTGATCCACATATATTATTTCAGCAGGTTGTTTTGTAGGCTGGTCTTTCTGAGGCCTCATTGTTGGTCTTCCTGTTTCTTCTCTCTCTCATCTCTACTCTTTTATTTGTATTTTTTTTTTTTCCTTTATCCAGGAATTCTTGCAGGGAAAGAAGTGAGTGTTTAGGGTGGTATTACAAGGAAATCAGACCACCCTTGATAAAGTAATCCCTGCCCCATTCCTCTGTTGGAATATGTTCGCAAAGAGGGGTGATAGACTACTTTGTGTATTGTAAGTACATTACTGATTGCATCATGAAATCATGCAGGAAAACATATTTTAGTTTTTTGGGGAAAGTTGTAGAAATAATTGGAGGCAGAAGGAAAGAGGGTTGGGAAGTGATAAAGGAGTACTAGGAGTTGGGCACTGGCAGAAATTTTATATCAATATCTCTCTAAACTACCAAAGAAGATTCTTCAACAAGATAGATACAAAATAAAATTAGATAGAATAAAATAAAAGTGTTGGTTTTCAACTTGTTTGCTTACCTTCAGTCTCTCACTATATGTAATAACTATAACATCTTCTACCTTTCCAAGTATATAAAAATGATTATTAAATGGCTTATTAGTTATAGAACTTATGAGAAGTATTATGAGTTTCCAAAATACTAATACACAAAAGGCTTAAGATATAAGCTGTAGAATTTAAAATATGTGATAGTGAGCCATTCCTATGAAGAAAGCATGTTGTTACAACCAAAATGTGTGTGCTCTGACATCTGCTAAGTTATCCCTGCATCCAAATAAAAGGAAGGCAAGCTCCATAAAATTCGGAATCAGTCAAATCATAGCCAAAAAATTTTAATGTGACCCGTTGTTTTGCATTATGTAGACAAGAAAACCATCTGCTTTTCCAAATGGTGGCATAGATGACATTAGAGTCATTGCATCTTGGCCCTGGGTCATAAAACTGGCTGCATCACCCCTATGGCACCTTCCTGCACAAGGACATGACTGATGCTCGAGGTTCCCAGGGTCTACATCTTAACCCATCACCTGTTCCCCATGTACACACTCTGGCTCTGTGGTTGGTCCTGAACTCTTCCTCCTTCTCCTTAGACTTTCCCTGGAATGTGGCAACTGCCTTTACTCTTCTAGAACTGCCTCTTATTTTCTCTTTTGAGTCCAAATCTGTACTTGTCCCTTTAGATTCTACCATTGCAACCAGGTTTAGCCTGAGCCCATAAGTCTGCTAGGGTGTAAGTACCTTCCTGCTGTTAGAATTCCTGATTGTTTTACACTTTGTATAAACTGGCCTTTCTCACTGAAGCTTCCCCCATACTCTCCCTTGTGCACTGTCACCGATAACATATACACCCACACCCACTTTAAAAATATTCTTTTTGTAAGCTTTTTCTTCAACTGTTCCTTCTGTCTGGAAAACTTTCTCCTCCTCCATCTCAAAGCATGTCTACTTATTAACTGATCATATGTCCTTTCTCCATGAAGCCTTCCTGGATTCCCCCAGATGAATTTAGACTTTCTATTCACCTATGTACCTGTCCATGAATTTCTTCTCCCATAGCACAGTGTATGTGTTTTAATTACCGTGTTTTTGAAACTTTGGATTGGTTTTCTGTTTGTTATGGCTGTAGGTGTCTGTTTCCCTGACCAAGTTATGATTCTGAAGGACTAAGGCTGTCACTCATTTTTATATCCCCGCAGAACCTAACATAGTGCCTTGCAAGCCACTGCCATTCAGAAAGTTTCTGTGGAATTTGTTAGAAACAGGGAACAAAATAAGACTGATCAATCAAATTTGAAGGTTGATGTTGATAGACATTTATCAGTTGGTTCACAGTGGGTGCATGGATAGGTATGGGTGGCTATTTTCTAACAATATTTTAAAATATTGGTTTCAGATGTTTTGAGGGGAGTATAATAGAACAGACTACTATAAATATTGCTGCTTATATACCAGGCACATAGTTTTAAGATTTAGTCTCCCTTCCTCTCTTTTTCTCCCAGTATTATGGATTGGAAAAGACTTCTTACCAAATAGCTTCCTCATCAGTTTTCAAACATAAGTGTATCGATAGGAAACAAAATCCTTGTGTTTTTAATTCTTAAATACTAACATTCATAAAATATTACTTGAGTATAATTTAATGTCTTAGAACACTTTGAGCCTTTGAACCTGGAAATTACTTCCCAGGGGAACAGTAAAATGGTATTCTTTATGATTGCTTTTCAAAATCTAGGACCCAATAAGTTAGCAGATTCTAAACTTGGCAGGCCAATCTCTACTATTCCTAGTGGGAAGTATTTTGGTTTTAACTTCCTTTGGAAAATCTCCCAAGCTGGAGGGGAAGTAAACATACTTCAAGAACCAAGGCTCCGTTTAGAAATTCAATTTTAAAATATTTTTTCAGGAATTCTGGCTCTGACTCTTTTTAAATTTTTTCTCCTGTTAATCAACATGTCATCTCTCTCTTGTCAGCTGCCATAAACCACCCTTTTCCTGGGCTTCTAGGGATTTGAAACATTTTGGCCGTCTAAAGAGGAAAATGGGTGGGAGAAACTCACAAAGAGGTCAAGAAATGATGTTTTCACTTCCTAATATTTTTGGCCAGATCGGTTTTCTGTGTGGGAGGAAAAACGTCTGGAATCACTTCAAGTACTCCACTGAGATTCAGACTCATAGGGCTGGACTCATTAAATCGACAAATATTTAGCATGTGCTGGGAGTTTTAGTCGACATAGAACTTTAAAAACGGTCCACACTCTTAAAACGCTTAGATGTAATTGTGGAGATAAAATGTTTGCAACATATTGATATAATGGCAATATAACAGGCCTGCATAACTCAAAAAAGTACACACTCAGTTGCCAGGTGTATGGTAAAGACAGAAAAAGAAGAGTTCAGAGCATGAGGGATCTTTGTAGATACCTGGTAACATGAGGATCAGCTCTGTCTCCAGAGGAAATGGAGACCTGTAAGAATGTATCACAGAAGATGGGTATTTGGGTTTTCAAGGATCATTAATAATGATAACTATTATTATTTGTCTATCTACTGTGTACTATATGCTCTGCATATATTCCCTCTACTCTCAACAACTGTGCAAAGTGGATATTCTATGATTTTATAATGTCTTTTATTTTGTTTGACTGGAAGCTCCATGGGAACAGGGATGGATTTATCTGCTTTTGTTCATCTTTGTTTCCTTAAGCTTAGTACAGTGGCTGGCAGATAAAAAGTACCTCATAATTATTTCTGGACAACAGATGAGAAAACTGAGCATCTGAGCTGAAGTAATTGACCCAAACTCTCAGTGCCAGTAAGTGGCGAAGCTGGGATTTCCACTTGTCTATGGGATCACGAAGTCTTAGGTCTACTGTGGTGTAATGTACTTCAGCGATGACTGTGATTTCAAGAGTTGGAGAGAAATGAGAAGACCATGCCAGGTTGGAGCATTAGCAAGAGGAAGATCACAGAGGGATAACTAATAGATTGATTTAGCGATGGTAGTTATAGGCAAACTGGAAAAAACAGGTTGGGGTCAGATTCTATAAAACTTTATACATCAGGCCTAAAATGTTTCAATTTTCTTTCAGTTGGTGGAAAATGATAAAAGGTTTTTAAACAAGAGAAACAATGATCAAAGCAGCACTTTAGGAAAATTCATGCAGCAGCTGTGCAAAGGAAGTTTTGGAAGGATAGGCTGAAAGCTGAGGCCAGTGGGGAAGACTGTTCCAACTGCTTTAGCTGGAAGTGACAGGTACACAATCTAGGGTAACTGAAGTTCTCCAAGGATATGGGTCTTTTGTCAGATCAGTGAAGATGGAAATAATGGGGGTATGCAGGACATAATCTAAAAGAAATATCTTCAGGTGCTTAAAAAGTGGGAAAATTTAAAGACAACTGTATTGTAAGCCTCTGTAACTGGGCAAATGATGGTACCATTGGGAAGGCAGAATAATAATCTTTTTAGTGGAATTCAGTTTTAAACCTATTACAATTGGGATGAATGACACATTCAGTGGGAAGGACTTTAAATATTCAGGACTGGTACTAATATTAGAGGTTAGAAGTTGAATTATAGGACAAAGACCTAGTGGAAATAACAGACACCATGGTAGTGAATGAGGAGAAACGAGGCTTGGTGTTAAAGAGAAGTTGCATTAAAAAAGCGAATTGCTTCTTTTTGATAAACACTGATATTGAACTATAAATAATAAGATGTACACATTTTAAGCGTACAGCTCAGTGAAATTTTACTAAGTGATACACTCATGTAACACCCAAAGATTGTGATCTAGAATATCACCACCATCCTAGAAGCCTATCTAAAAATAATCCTCCCCCAAAAGGTAGCCATTATTATGATCACTCTCACTAGAGATGTTTGGGAACCTTGTATGATTGAAACTATACAGTATGGTGTGTACTCTTTTGTGTCTGGCTTCTTGTGCCCAACTTTATGGTTGTGAGATGTATCTTTTCTACTTTGACCCATGGATTATTCAGAAACGTATTGCTTAATTTTAACAAATTTGGAAGTTTTCTAGCTTTCTTTCTGTTACTGATTTTAGCTTAATCCCACTGAAGTCAGAAAACATTCTTGGTGTTATTTCAATCCTTTGAAACTTGTGAAGACTTGCCTTATGGTCACGTAAATTTTCTATTTTGGTAAATGTTCCACTGCACTGGAAAAGCATATGCATAACAATGCATACTCTGAAATGCTGAGTGCAATGTTATATAAATGTTAATTAGGTCAAGTTTGTCAGTCATAGTGTTCAACCCTTCTACACGTTAATGCTTTTTTAGGTTTGTTTGTTCTGTCAATTACCGAGAAAAATATGTTACATTTTCCCACTATCGTCACCAGTTTGGTGAGTTCTTCTGTTCTCTTTTTTTCTTTATAGATCTTGATGCTTTCTTATTAGATACAGATGAACTTAGGCATTTATATCCTTCAGTTAAAATAAGATTTTATCACTTTGAAATACATCTCTTACCTCTATTACTATACTTGTTTCAAAGTCTACTTTGTTTAATATCATTATGGCTGTACAATTTTCTTTTGCTTTATATTTTTGTGATACAGCTTTTTTCTATCCCTTTATTTTCAGTCTTTTTATATCTTTATACAGAAGGCTATCGTCTGTATATACATATTTATTATATATAGTAAATCATAGGTAGTCACATTATGGAAGTGAAAATTTAAGGTGGGGAGCAAGCAGGGCTAAGAAAGAGACAAATAACCAGAGCAGTCAGAGGAGAATAAGAATAGCAAGGAATTAGTGAAACTGAGAAAGAAGCATTTCAGGCAGGATGGAAAATTCAACCTGCTCTGTTATTGTTTTAGCAGAGGAACATGTCAAGTGTTGTAGAGACACTAAGGCAGATATAGATTATGAAAGATCATTAGATTCAGTAGTTATGTGCATATTCGTTAAAGATTTTTTGAGTTATCTGATAGTAGATAAAGCAGGCTTAAAGAGATAATGAGTGACAATAAAATGTAAGCAGCAGATTTAGACATATTATTCATTAAATTTAGCTGTGGAGAGAGTAATACTTTGAACACACTTGTCAAACTTTAGGTTTAAAATGGTCACATCTTTTGGCTTTTCCAGTAAGTTATTCAAGCATCTACCTGCCTTTTTAGCCGATGCTTTGGTATCTCTTTCCTAGGGCTTTACTCTGCCTTCTGATTATACAGAAATCGCAAGGACTTACACAATCCAGTGCAGGACGTCAGTCTGCTTGCACCCCTGAGCTGGGTGAACACTATCTACTGCCACTGTTCTCTCTGACCCACAGGGTCAAGGGTGGAAGCCGAGTCCTGTACAGTGTGACTCTCAGAGCAGGCTCGCTGGTGGGATCGTACTTTGCTGATCCATTTCTGTTTCTCTGTCTTCCTCTTCTACCAAAGATAAAACAATTTTCTATTTTAAAGCTTCAGAACACAAAGCATATGGTGCAAAAGGAATTGTTTGTACCTGCAAAGAAAAAGAAATAGAATGCACAAGCTGATTACATGGAAAGACCAGCAAGACCGATTGGTACTGAAATAAAGTAAGGTGCAGGCCAGTGGGTATAGAATACCACACTTTCCCTGAACAGGGTGACTCTTTGCCCAGCCTTCTAAAGGAGGTTACGCTCAGTGACCTCACATGCCTCTTCCTTCCCTTCTGAAGGGGAATTTCCTAAGTGATTCTAAGATCTGCACACATTCCCGGGAGGAGAAGACCGCCTTCAATTATCTCAAGCTGATGTTCTGATACCTCTTTTGATAGAGAAGAGACAATTACAAATTAGCTCTTGTAATTTATCCTTTTGCAATTGTTGGGCGGCTACCTTGTGCAATTATTTTCAAAGCTATGTTAGCCTGCGCCTACTTGAATATAGATGAGATGTATGGAATGCCTATAAAATGCTGAAAGGATAATTAGATAGGTTCTTGGAAACAGTCAAGGGAGTTAGTTTTGGAAAAAGAGGAGAGAGTCCTAAAGAGGAGCAAGTCCTCTTTATCCAAAACAGAAGGCAAAGAGGATTCTCTCAGGCTAAATATTTGAAGTACGTGGTGTGTGCGTTGGGGTGCGTTGGGCGCGCAGATGGAGGGGCATGGGAAATTCACAGTTGATGGTCTTAGTCTTCTTAATAGAAGGTCACTAGCAAAACATTTGAATGTGATTTTCTTCCTGATAGTAAGCATAGAAAGAAGTTCAGTGATGTGCCCGAGTAACTTTAGTACCACACACAAAAATTAGAACTCATTCCCAAATTTTAAAAAGTTTTTATTATGAAAAAATTTCAGAAGAATACAAAAATAGAACAAGTGAGAATAAGTGTTCAACCTGCAATAATCCATCACTTAGCTTCAAAAATTATGAACACAAAGCCAGCTTTGTTTTATCTCTATCCTACCCATTTTGGGGAGATTACTTTGCAGCTAGTCCCAGGCATTATATTATCTGTGAATAATTTGATATGGGATAAAGGAGAATTTTTAAAAGTGTAACGGGATACATGCAACTCTATACCCATAAGGCTTAAAAAATCTAGATTTAACAGATGATTCCTATCAAAATATAAATTATCAAAAATTGGTCCAAGAAAATAACAGAAAAATCAAGTAAAGCACTTGCCATAGAAGATGTAGGAAAGATGACTAAATATTTATCCCCCCAAATTTCACCAAGATCAGATGGTTTTGCTCTAAAGTTTATTTAAAAAGTTAAAAAATTTAAAAGCCATATATTTCCAGTATTACTAACTCTTCCAGATCATGGAAAAAGATGGAAATTTCCCTAATAAATTTAATGTCAAATTAAAAAATATGTAATATAAGCATAGGAAAGAAACTATCAAAAACATGTTTGCTGATGATAAAAAAACCAAGATATTACATTTAAAAAGTTAAGAATTAATACAAAAATTTGTATGAGTGTAATACATGTATAGGTATAATTTAAATATACAAAAATCAATAGGTTTTCTCTGTTAACAATAAGCATCTAGAAGTGGAATACAAAAAACATTCCATTAAGATATTGACAAATCTTAAAATATTTATAATAAAATTAACAAGAAAAGCATAGGATATAGATAAAAAACAATTAAATCTTATTGATTTAAAAAGAACATAAAAGATCTGAATAAATGGAAAGACATTACCATATTTTTGGATGGAAAGACAATATCATAAGCAGCAACAAATGAATGACTAGAAGAAATACAATCCAATAGGAAAAAGGGCAAATAATATGAAGGGAGATTTCTTGGGTGTGTTAGTTCAGTCACCGAGATATATATGCACAATGCTTACCCTGGCTGCTAGAAAGAAAAATGCAAATTAACAATCAAGATATCACTTCACATCCACTGGACTGACAAATATGAAAAAAAAAGTCCACTGCTTGGGACATAGGGAAATGAATACTCATGAATTGCTGATAAATGTCTGAATTATTATAGCAAATTGGCCAATGTATCTGATAGGATCTCTTAAAGTTATAAACACTCTTTATTTCTTGCAATTCTACTCCTGTGCATCTAGCCACAGATATAAAAGAAAAAAGATTAGTACACACGATATAAAAACAAGATGTTTGTTGTGAAGTTGCTGGAAATGGCAAAGAACTAGAAGGAAAGTGGATGCCCAGCAATGTATACACGTGTAAAAGTGGGTTTATGAAGTGTGTATAATATTATCACAGAGAAAAATAGAATGGGGAGAACTTTGAAAAAAGTTAAAAAAAAAGACTGCATTAAAAACCCCACCCAGTATATAAAATATCTTATTTATGCATTTAAAAATAAATTACATACACATGATTTTTCAAAATTAAAAGCATGAAACAAGTTTCCTGCCTTTAAGTAACTTGGAGTTTAGTACTCAGATTATAAGACAAAGTAGAAATTGAACATACTAAATAAACTTGTTTGTTCGTTTCAATTTGCAAATCACATTCTCATTTGATCATCGACATTTCTCATTACTAAATTTTGAGAACATCTATTTTCAGAGTAGGCTTTTGGTCAAGGGTTTGGTTTGCCATGTGTAGTTCCTCCCATGGGGTTTTCATATGGAGAATGCACATGAAAATTACCAAACAGCTGAATAATCATGTGGCACAGTATTAGGGCAAGGACTAAAAACCGTTCTATGCCGGGCTTTTTGGTTAAAGAGAGTGTGGTTTAGGCTTGAGGTTCAAGCGAGGTCTTCTTCCTCCTGCACTGAATCTAAATCTTAGCACAGAAATGCTCAGAATGCCTGTTGGAGGGGTGGGTGAAGACAATGTAGGCAGAGCAGAGTACAGGGTCCAGTTGGAACAAGCCCACAGACCAGAGTTATTATTACTTTTGAGAGTGGAAGGAGGGTGAACGGTCTCCTTCTCCCAGACTTTGGAGAAAGCAGAGTCCAGGTTCGCTAACCACCGACGGGGAAGCAGTAGAAGAAGAAAGAGGCCACACCTTGCCTCAGGGTGAGACGAGAAAGAGGAAGTATCTGCACTAACTCTCGCTTTTGAGCTGTTGCAATCCTCCCGTGGTAAAACATGGCCTATGAATGTCCAGCTCTGGATCATCGGATTGGTTATTCTCCCTTTCTTCTGAAGGAGCAAACACAAGGGTAAGAGAGAGAAGTCAAGGATGTTGTCTGGAACCCTCCTCGAAGTGAGGATCAAGGAAAGATGCCTCGTCCCCTGAAGGCTACCTGCACCTTGAACATTTGTTCCTGGCACTGTCAACAACAGTGCCCTCCCCTTTCATAAGTATGGTAACCGTCCGAGGACAGTCTTCAAGCAATCTTCAAAGGCTCATAGACAAAAAGGAAAATGTGTTTTCCACCTCTTCCTAAAATGCTTGATTTCAGTTATGCCCAACAAATGAGCAAGAAGCTTGAAAAACTACTCTGGAAGACTGCCAACGGTGTTAACTTGAAAGTTGTGTTTGATTATCCTGTGGACAGAAGATTCTTCTTACATTCATGCTGGAGTTGTAGGCAAAAGCTTTGTTACTATTATTGTCTAAATTGTGTAATTAGAAAAGATGGTTGTGCTGTGCTAAGAGTTTGTCTTAACAATTTGGAACTAGTTTAAAAGCAACTTGGGCTGTTTTTTGCGTGGAAATAGCATTCAAACAGCTTGAGGGATTGAGTTTTGAAATCCTCAAAGCTTTCAAAAGTGTGCAGTAACGTGTATGAGGGTACAGATTAGTATATATGTGCAGTGACATCTGAGCACTTTCAAGATTGCTTTCATGCTATCGTTTCTTTGAGTGTTGGTGTGCAAGTATACATGTAAATATTTATGTGGTACTTACTTTTCTCCTAGGACAGTTCTCAGCTCCGAAGACTAACAAATTAGTAAGTCTCTGTGATTGATACTTCTAAGGAATAAGTGCAATACAATCTACTTGCCTGATTGTGCAAGAAAAAAGTAAGGCTCACTGACAGTATCTAGGGCACTATATGTGTCTGGTACTATTATGGCAACAAAGCCACCAACGTGTGAGTTTGCAGATATTTCTCCTGTGTCTATCCCCTCCTTTCTGTATTAACCGCCAGTGTCTAGATTAGATGCTTAGCCTCTCTTGCTTGGACTATTGCAGTAGGCCATATCCTGGGTTTGTATCCCCAGTCTCATCCCCCTTACAATCTCTACTGCCCATCAGACATTATCACTTCCTCAATATAACTTCTCAATGACTTAATGTTCAACTACACTCAAAAAGACATAACTCCAGAATCTGAGTTTCTAAGGACCTATGGCATACTGTCTCCCAGTAGGGACCAGGGTCTTCTATTCCCTCACTTCCTAAATCCTGTTGAGTCCAGTTGATTATGTCTTATTTATCATCTTTGCATCTCGGGGGCACTAAGTTGCCTGGCACCTAAAGGCAATTTTCCTGATCTGAGAGTCTAAAACAGACTTCTCAAGAGTGTTCTCCTCAAGGGTTGATTTTGTTTTCTTCTTTTTTTTTTTTTTTTTTAAATTTATTTATTATTTATTTTTGGCTGTGTTGGGTCTTCATTTCTGTGCGAGGGCTTTCTCTAGTTGTGGCAAGTGGGGGCCACTCTTCATCGCGATGCGCGGGCCTCTCACTATTGCGGCCTCTCTTGTTGCGGAGCACAGGCTCCAGACGCGCAGGCTCAGTAGTTGTGGCGCAGGGGCCCAGTTGCTCCGCGGCATGTGGGATCTTCCCAGACCAGGGCTTGAACCCGTGTCCCCTGCATTGGCAGGCAGATTCTCAACCACTGCGCCACCAGGGAAGCCCCCTGTTTTCTTCTTTTTATTGTTATTTGAGACTAAAAAAAACCCTGTAATTGAAGATTGAGGAGTCAGATCAAACTGTTCCCTAAATATTGGTATATGACATAAATTTATTTTATTTAGAGGTATACATTATTTAATTTCACTATAGTATTTAATTGCAAAATAACCAGAGATGTTTTAGTTGACACTGAATTTCTTAAAAATCAGCATATAATAGTATCACTAACTTTTGTCATAGTCACTGGTACCATATGATGATATGGATAATTTTTTTCATCAATACTTAGGATTAGTCTGAAAATAGGCTTAACTTTAAAAGAAATTTCATTTGTGCTAAAAATACTTTTTGATTTATCAACTGATTTTTTGTGACTTTTGTCAGGCCCTGGGTTTCTGGATACATTGTATAATTAATGTAAACTGGAGGAACCTTATTTTGTCTTGTTTTGTTTTAATGATCTAAAATTAAGTTGCTTTTAGTCACAGGATTGCTGTAAATACAAACTTATGTCAGAAGAGGCCTTTTATTTACTTTTTGATTCAACTCAGCATGTTTATTTAATCTGCAATGATTCAGCTTACTGGCCGCTTTAGAAACTTGGAGTGTGTGTTCTCATGATGGCTGAATAAGTTGATGGCTTTGATCTGAACAGTAAAGGCATTTTTCCCTACAAATTTGCCTTTGGAATTTTTCTTTCTTTTCTGTTAGGAAAGTAGTACTGTTTGACCGTAGGGCCGCTCATTTGGTTTAGATCTCCCATACTTGCAAAATGAGAGGTTTTTTTGTTTTTTGTTGTTTGTTTTTTTCCACTTAGGGCTGCTTTTTGGTGCTTTCCAATGGAAAAGGCAGAGTCATTCCAGGCACTGACAGAAATCTGTGATTTGATTTTGTCTCCTGCTTGGACGTTCTGGAGGAGATACAAAAGAAGGTGCTGATATAATCTGTTAGGGAGGTCACCAAATAACCAATGTGTGAATAACTGAATGTATGAATAATTTCTCAGGATCCCTAACAAGAGGGAGATGACCAGTATGTATTTTTTCTTTAGGCAAGTTTGACTTGCAGAGTCTGTCCGTCACTTATCAGCCTCCCCACCTCAATCACTCTGCATTTTCTCTCTTTAATGATTCTTAGTTGTCACCAGCCTCTGTCCATCCTCTCTTTGCTTTGAATGGTTCCCTCTAAGTTTGTAATCATCCCCCAGGTGCAGCCATCTATGATTTTGTATCATCTGAATTCCTAGGTGCTGGGCGAACCAGTCCCTAGGATTCATATAGTTTGCCGATATGCGCTCAGATCATGCCTGCTGGGTAAGGACTGCTTTCCTTTGCTCCTTTGAAATATGATTTCTTGGAACCATGGGTTTCGAGCAAGTTCTTTGAAAAAAATGCATGGTGCCAAAGAATGCACAGATTTGCAGGCTTGATCCTTTCTGATGTGGATGAATGGTTAGTATTTCAAATAAGTAAGATCCTTTCAGATTCTGACACCTTCAACAGGGATTTTAGTCATGACCTGAGTTTCACAGTCTGCTTTCACAGAAATCAGGTGCTTTTTTTTTCCCTTTTTTTTTTTAGTATGCAATGATCTGCTTTTTATTTTTTATTTATTGAAATTAGATGCTTTATAAGCTAAAACCCAGGTTACATTTAATACTTCAAGAAGCATATATCACAGAACCTCAGTGTTGGGAGGGATATATATCCCTTCTATGCCTTCTATGTGCAAATGTCCTCTCCTTAAATAACCCTCGAGGAAACACACCACACCCTGAGACAGCTCATGCTGCCTTTGTACAGATCTAACAGAAATTTCTTCGATTTTCTTTCCTACTCAACTGATAATTGTCTCCCTGGGATTTTCATCCCTCAGTTCTGGTTCTGCTTCTGAGGCCACCTATTCCAACTCCCCCTTTCGAATGTTTGGAGAAACTGTCAGACGTTCCTCAGGCTTCTTTTTAGCCTTCATACTCCCAGCTCTTTCAACTCTTCTCCCTCTGAGATGATTTCAAGACCTCTCACCTCCTGGCTGTTCAATTTTTCTTTTATTTTGTCTCTAATTCTACTAAAATGTGTAGTTCAGACCCAAAGATGAGGGCTGACCGCTTCCCTCTGTCTTGTTGCTTTTGATACTGCAGCCGAACAATGAATTCACCTTGGAGCATGTGTGGACATAGTATCCTATTAGTTCCTACTAAAATTGTGACAAATTTTGAATTTTTAAATAGATACCGCTAAGTCAGTTTCTGCCCCCTTTCCTATTTCTAAGATCTGGACCTCACATCCATATATTATGTTCATCCATGTTATGTTTATCTTAGAGCCCATTGCTTAAATAATTTGAATTCTAAATCTGTAATTCAGTGAGTCTCTTTTGACTTCACATTGCCTCTATGCTTTGTGAATGGACCTTCTGTAGCTTCATCAAAAGCAGTGATGAAAGTGAGTTAACAGGACACAAAGGAAACCCCTGTGAATTGCCAGTAGAAATCTCTATTTAGATTGATATCTATCTTTTAATTAGAACCATTCATAATTTCCAATCAGTTAAAAATTCACCTAGTTATTTGAACACTCAGCCTAATTTTTCCACCTTTTCCGAAAGAGTATTATGAAACATCTCAACCAAACCCTTGCTGAAAAATCTATGGATTGCATTTCTTTATCAAAGAGGAAAATAAAGGTAATTCTTTATAACTGGTTTTTAGTAAATCTGCTATGCCTTTCAGTTATCACTTCTTCCCTGTCCATTGTTTAGAAACTTTCTTTTTAATAGTCTGTCCTGGAACCTTGCCATACAAAGCTACTATTTCTAAGTTATCTCCCATTTTGGAAAAACTAGAACTAGAATGAATTCCTCACATCCAACTTTTCTGCATCTTTCCATACTTCATGATTATTATCATCATATCTTACTTTCAAAGTCTCAGTTACCCTAGCTGGGCTTTCCCTGCTGTGATATTTAATTAATTTGGAGTCATTACATAATTGTATAAGTCCTTCTAGGGCAGGGGCTTCAACCACCAGGGCCTTGGTCACAAAGCATATTTGGCTGTTTTGAACAGATGAATCTCTTTCCTTATCTCAACTTACCAAAGTTGATTCAAAATGTTTCAATCAGAAGATCTTTTTACTTGTTACAATTGGCTGTAAATAACAGAAAACATAAAATCACAGCACTTTCAACAAAATAGAGGTAAAGGGGGTTCCAAGTGAGCAGAGATCCAGCTCTTCCTTTCTTTCTACTCTGTCATTCTCATATTTGGTTTTCAGCCTCAAGGTCCAACAAGCTGCTGGAGCTCCATCCATCACCTCCATCTTCCAGTCAGCTGGAAGTAGGAGGGGTAAGGTGACTTACTGCTGAGCCAGCTTTCTTTAAATAACCTGCTGATTCATGTTTGCCAGAACTTTGTCAAATGGGCACACATAGCTGTAAGGGGGCTGAAAATACAGTCGTTGACTGGGTGCATTCCAACCTCAGTGAAAGTTGATTTCTGTTACTTTGGAGATGAGAACAGCCTTTGGGTGGCAATCAGTCATCTCTGCTAAAATTAAAGAGACAACAGGCTAAATAGAAATTCAGGAATTCCTTCTTTACGTCTTTCAGAAAAACATTTGTCCTTAGAAATCAGTCTAGTATCTTTGACCACCTTTTTGCTTCAGACATCAGTAATAAGTGCATTTTACTGACCACAGAAGTATATAGACATTTTACATCTTGAAATTTAGCCTTCTTAACATGCTTTTGTGTTTGTTATTGTTGCTGTTTCTGTGTAGCCATCCTGGATTCTTCAGCTTCCTCCTCTCTCTACTCCTCTTTTGAGATTTGCGGTTCCTCAGTCAGAGCAGCATTTTCTTCTTCCTCTCCAACCATGTCGAGTCACATTCACTTCCAGACGCTTAGGTCATGGAGTTACAAATCTTTTTCCTCTTTATTTTTGAAAACTTGTCTTCCGTATGTTTTCAGGAGAGTGCATATAACTGGTAAACGCTGGTCTTTTCCTGCCAGTCTCCGGCCCGATTTCCCACCAATGGGATTTGGCTGGAGCTTCCACCCACTCTGGGAGGGCTAGGCATGTCACCCCCGCCTGGTCAGCATGTTCTCTCTTCCTGTTCGCAGTGATTGCTTCACGGGTGGGCAAGTGATCCAGCTGAGATCTTTTACTGAAACCACCGCAGGGGGCTCTGTCTCTCCTTTTGAGATTGTTAGGAGCCATCTCTAACACCTCTCAGAGAGAAAGCCTGTCTGAGAATGGAGGCAACACAGAGGAAAGCACAGTAGTTAGAGGGATGACATGAGCTTTCTGAGGACATCTTTTTTTTTTTTTTTTTAAATACTAAAATTTAATGTTGAGACATGGTGTAAGAAAGCCCATGCTTTTCAATAAGCTGAAATATCTCCCATAATAACTATATCTGCCTAAAAACAAAGTAATTTTTTTTTTAATCAGCTATCAATTTTATACACATCAGTGTATACATGTCAATCCCAATCTGAGGACATCTTTTGAGAACTGGAATCTACCCTGCCTAATTCTAGTACCACTCCTGACTTTTGTGTTATATCAGCCAATACAAATCCTTTTTCCCTTTGAGCCAGTTTGAGTTTAATTTATGCAACTTGTACCTAAGTGACTCCTCCTCAGCTCAGTTTGGTAACCTCTTCTGGGTTCTTGTTCATTCCACCAGCCAGAGAGTTTCAACTTATTTGTTAAAATGTACCAGTTTTATATGATACAGATGACACTACATATACTAGTTGCATTAAAGTGGGTGTGAAATAATTATACCTTAAAACCTCTAACCTGTCAGTGTCTGTTTAATGGTGCTACTGAGAAATCATCAGGTTCCTTGTTTGTATGAAATAAAGGGATGGGTTTCAACCTGGACTCAACCTCGCCAGTTTTTCTGCTGACTCTCCTTATCTCAGCACATAAAGAACACAGAGGCGAACGACCAGAATATAGCTGTAGACCAGAGACAAGAAAGTAGAAAGAGGCACAAATTAAGTGCATTCCAGAGACCAACTGGGAGCCGGCAGCTTTCAGAATGTTTTGAAGGAAGTTAAAACCTCTTAAGAAATCAGTTAATGATGTCTTGGTTCTCCAGAACTTGAACTTTGAGCAACTAGGAATTTTCCAAGATTAATTAAAGGCCCTGATATAATTAAGCAGCCATTTCAACCTAGAATGGCAAGGGACCCAGGGAGAGGGAAGCAAACCTAACATTCATTGAGGGTCAATTATGTACGAGGCATGGTCCAGGCTCCTTTTATGCAGAACTTGATACTAAAAAGAAGGAAGGCATTTTCAAAGCCATAACTGTCTAAGGAAAACAGGAAGATAGTACCTGGTACATAGGAAATATTCAATAACTAATGGCGACTATGGTCATGGTGATGATGGTGATGGTATACAGACACCTGGGTAAGGTAAGCCTTCCCAGAGCACTGAGGTTGGGGTTCTGGCACCCTGAACAAGACACGAAGTCCACAGTGGCCCTTGGGTTCCTAATTGAGCAAAATAAAATACCTATAATTGTCTTCTGGGTGTAAATATTAAAATACAGATTCCTAAGTCCACAGCACTAGCGAATCAAAATTCTTAAAGGTCAAGCCTGGTCAACTGTAATTTTAACAAGCTCCCTAGGAGGCTCTTGATGCCCATTCAAATGTGAGAATCTTGGCTTCAGGGGTGACATTGGGGGATAATATTAGTTTTAAATAATAACTAATATTAGGTTAGTTGGTATTTCACTGACTCTTAAATTTGAAAATCTTCCAAATTAATTTAACATCACCAGACAATAATTTCAGAACAGTTTTCAATAACAATAACATTTTAAAAATCTTTCAAGTATGACAAACATTTTCTGCAATGAAAACACCATCTCTACTAAATAATCATAACTGTGAGGCAAACATACTTTATTTTTAATGTATGCCAAAGCCTCAGTTAAAGATTATATATCCCAATTGTACTTATTTCTTTTCTTTATTTTTGCATTTCCTTTTAAAACATTTTCCTTTTCCTTTCTTCCTCTACCCTCCCCCTTCCCTTCCCTCCCTTTCCTTCTATTTCTTTCTGTTATTTTCCACCGTATCGATTTGTTTCTCATGACGTAGTGCGTCCGTGTGATCAGCAGAGGGCACTATTCCGCAGCAAGTCTGGAACTCAAGTATCTGAAAGATAATTTGCTGATGGTATTAAAGTCAGATTAAAACAGGCTCATAAATGTTGTTACATACATGAATGCTTACTGCATTTTCATTATGGTGATTTACATGATGTCAGGATCACATGGCTCATATAACAAACTTCGTTTTAATACCTGTGTTTAATGATGTACCCTTTCTTTTATGAGAATTTAATTCTCTCTTTTCAACCCCCGAACTCCTGAATATGACAGTCTTTTAAGTAAAACAAATTCAACTCAAACCAATGGCCAACAGAGCTGTAGCTCCTCCTGAAACCCCTGTTTTATTGATCTGTTCTACTGTGTAGTTGTTTAATTTAATTTGATAAACATGTCAGTTTTCCCAGGATAAATAGGTGGATAAACAGAACGTTCAAAAAGAAATGGAGCCAATTAGACTCTTTATCAGAGTCTTACACACAAAAGCATCTTTACAGATGAACAGACTTTTCCTTGGAGATCTGATCCCAAATCAGAGTTCCTGGAATTTACAAATGAAGTCTGTTATCTGGAGAAGAGAGCAAATAAAAGAGACAAACTCCCAGGTGCTTCAGAATTCACACTGGGTTGGAAACGTGGAGGGGCACGCCTTCAGGCAGAGCATAATCCTCTCCCCACCTAATTGCAATCACTTTTAAATAGGTTGGGCGACAGGAAGCTATTGCTCTGTGGCTGTGGGTGATTTTCTTGGAGCTAGCTCAAAGAAGACAGGTACCCAACGTTCGTTTATGCTGTAAATGTGTCACCACACATGTGGGTATCCCTGTGTCGTACAGACTGAGCGTCCCACAGTTGTGTGTTCTGACAGTTACGGTATATGTGAGCTACTCTTTGGTAGAACTTATAGAAATGTTTTGAGGAGTAAATAACGTCGTTTCATTTTATTCTAGTATTTTGAACAGGAATTTGAAAACAGGAAGATGTTAATAAATTAAATAAAAATCACCCCAAGTAACAAAACCAAAGAAAACCCAGAACCCTTTTAAGAAACACTGAAAAGTGTAAAGATATGAAAAAAAAAACCCCACCCAAATTCTACTACCTTGAAATCACTGTAAGTAACACTAGGTGAAAATTATTCCAGACATCTCTCTCTATATATATCTATGTATATCTATGTCTTTGTCTATCTATATCTATGTGTACCTATATCTATATCTACATCTATCTACAAAGTTGGGTGAGTAGATGGATAGAAATACAATTATATAAATATGATCTTTTAAAATAATGAGTTTACATTTAAAGTTACTACAATTTAATAGAAGAAAAAAACATGAAGTGAAACTGAAGAAAATGCCACACTTCCAATGAAAGTTTCTTCACCATCAAAGGCACTAGGCTCTAAAGAATCTCCAGGATATTTAAAAAATACATTTTAAAAAATCTATGAAAGAAACTCAAATCAAGTTGGCAATTTATTTTAAACTCTGGGCTTGATTAATTGGTCTTACATTTTTCTTTTCCCCTGTGCCCTTGGAATGAATTCTTAACTAGAAATGGATTAGTGTGAGCCTCTCCTTTTGCAAGAGAGAGTGCTAGTTGCACCATATAGAAAAAGGAAGACATATCTTTCCAATGTTATGGACAAGTGCCTAAGAGAGCGTAACATTTCAGAGCATATTGGATTGGAGCGAACAGGCTCTGATTTGTTCTTGCCTCACACAGTTGCCTCAGAAAGTCATAGGCACTCATAAGGGCTGGATTGAATTAAAGCCAGAGAGGAGTGGTATCTGAGTTTTTTTCTTTTTCACTCCCTATATGATTTATATGTGGACTTTATGACTTTCTCTGGTCTATGGCTAAATCCAGGAAGGACCTCAGAAGATGAGGTTTTCCACACAGGACAATGGTAATAGAGCCACCTGTTGACATTTCTTCAGATGGTTATATATCAACAAAGAAGAATGTGGTTCCAACCTAAGGCTTGTTCTCATCCTGTGCAGACCCTCAGAGAGGGGTAAACAATTACTAGCAGTGAGAGGGATGGCAGAGGAGCATCTGGACTTAGATGTTATCCAGGCAGCTCCTGAGATCTTGCAGGCAACTGTCTCCCAGACAATCCCTCAAAATAGAATCAGCCAAGGGAGAAGTCCGCAGATGCCCTCTGGCTATTGCAACTGGGTTCAGAAGTCAAAGGACACCAGCCACATTGTCACAGGATCTTGTACCATCACATGCTTGTTTGGGATGGAGAGTATTGCCAACTTAGCATCGTGTCACCAGGACTTTTCTGAGGAACACAAGGTTTTTTATCACAGCAGCTGAGAAGTCCTATGGGAAATCACAACTTTGATTGTTTTTTTATTTTCCAAGCAAGACTATGGAAGTCTCTCTTTCAAAAAATAAAAATCTTTTTTTAGCAAAAGCCTTATGAGACCAACCTGGGAAGACTAACTTACAATCCAATAGCAATATTGCTAAGCTTATCACATTTGTGGTTTAATGAATGGTGAAATTGAGCTGGGAGTAAATATCATGGGTGGAAAGATCAACAGCATGGTCTCTGGGAGGTACAGTGCCTGAATGGTATTATGTGGACAGTTGCATAATGATGATGCTACTGAACAATCGGTACATTGTTCAAAATGAGGAAGTAAACAGTTTCCAGTGTTGCCTTCACAAGTTCCCTAAACACTTACTGAACTTATGGGGATATTAGATTTTATTACTGTATTCAGAATTGGATTCACCTGCTGCTAAATGGAAAACAAGCAAGGTAGAGGAGAAAGTAGGAATTGAATGATATGCCTTGTTCCACTTCTGTGAGGTTCTCACCTGTGTCCTCCTTTGCACTTGTATAGTGGGAGAGTCAGACACCAAGATCTCGACAAAGTCAAAATCTCTATTCAATATTACAGTCATTTAATGAACATTTATTGAAGGGCCAGATGGAAAGAAAACCATCCCCAAAGATGGGAAATAATTTCAACCATGTAGATTTTAAATTCTGTTAGGGGGGATGAGAACAGCCTTTAGTCTAAGACTAACTTTTCCCCACTATTGAGGTGATACCCTTCTGCATGTTCAATTTGACGTACCATGAAATGCCAAGTTTGACTGAGGGGAACACAATCTATTCATGTTCTGTATGAGCTCTGATGACTGTTCTCTTAGGTGGTTTTTTTTTTCCCCCAGACTCATGTAGTTTCCTCTCACTCATGTGCTGGTCAGAATTCAGCTGATGACTCAGAAGGGACCCTCTGCAGATCTCCTGAGTGTTTTCTCTCTCTCTCTCTCTCTCTATACAGCTCTCTTCTTTTTTTTATTTAAAAAATATTTTTATTGGAGTATAGTTGATTTATACTGTTGTGTTAGTTTCAGTTGTACAGCGAAGTGAATCATTTGTTCATATACATATATGCACTCTTTTTTAGATTCTTTTCCCATGTAGGTCATTGCAGAGTATTGAGTAGAGTTCCCTGTGCTACACAGTAGGTTCTTATTAGTTATCTATTTTATATATAGTAGTGTGTATATATACAGCTCTCTTCTTTGGGAATCTGCCTGTGAATTCCTGGCCTCCCCATACTCCTAGTTCTATTTCTTCAGCTCAGGGACTCTACCAGGCTCACCTGAGTTCCAGCTCCCTGAGCTTTGGCCTAGAAACTCGATCCAGGTAGGAAGCTGGGCAACCACAAGAACCCTTTCTTTGAGATTTCCCTGGTGGCGCAGTGGTTAAGAATCCGCCTGCCAGTGCAGGGGACACGGGTTCCAGCCCTGGTCCGGGAAGATCCCATAGGCCGCGGAGCAACTAAACCCGTGTGCCACAACTACTGAGCCCACGCACCTCAACTACTGAAGCCCGCGCACTGCAACTACTGAAGCCCGTGTGCCTAGAGCCCGTGCTCCCCAACAAGAGAAGCCACCGCAATGAGAAGCCCGTGCACCACAACGAAGAGTAGCCCCACTCACCACAACTAGAGAAAGCCCGCATGCAGCAACGAAGACCCAACGCAGCCAAAAATAAATAAATAAATACATAAATAAATAAGTAAATAAATAAATTTATATATATTAAAAAAAACCTTTCTTTGTATCGTATCTCTTAGGTCACTATCCTATGCTGCCTGATGTCCATTGTCTGAAAATCATTGTTTCATATATTTTGTCCATTTTTAAAGTTGCTTTACGGGAGACAGTAAATCCAGTCCCTGTTATTTCATCTTGGCTGGAAACAGCCACATAGACCTTTAAATTACAAAACCTTCTTTATTGCTCTCTCCATTAAAAATTGCTCCTGACTCCAGACACCTATCTTTTATACTGAGGAGTTAGTTTATCGTCTTCAGCATTAGGGGAGGTCATTGTCAAGATAGGTGTCAGACAGGAGTTGACAGGTGTCCTTAATGGAATGAAGGTGTCTCTAGAATTAATTAACTATGGTTGATCACTGTGATGAATAACTCTGGTCTTGAATTTGACTTATGAATAAAATCTAATTTGCAGAAGGAACTTATATATTCCATTTGATGAGATCTCTCTTTCTGTTTTACAGCTGCATCTCTAGGGCACATAGTGGGGTGACCTTTGGGATATGTAATCATTAGCAGATCTGTGAACGTAAATGTAAGGCACTTCATTTTAGGCTTGTGTTTTGCCTTATTCAGTCTTAAAAATAAGCCCTGGTTCACATACCACAGATCTGGAAGAAATTAGAAGAGTATCAATAAAAATAGAAATTAAGGCAATACATTCAACAACAAAGTTGAATGTACTTTATACTTTTAAATTATGTTTGATTTCCACTGGAAGCTTTTGTAATATATATTCAACTTACTTGCGTCAAGTAAATACCCATAGATAACATGAGCAGGAACACTGCAAATATGGCAAACTCCTAACAATCACAGAAGAAAAGGACTTCTCTTCACAAGCCACAAATCTGCACAAAGTGAGGCGTGTGCTGGTTTCTAACAAAGTTACAAGAAAAATGGGAGAAATGTTGTTGCTATATCTTTCATGTAAATATACTTTCAATGACTTTGTTACTGGATGAAATACGAACATATAAATGGTCAAGTTTAGTTTTGATAGCCCTTAACCTAGGCTGCCATTTGGTAAATGTAAGAAATATGAAATATGAAGAAACAGTAGGTAAAAAATACTTCCGGGTGAAGTTAGGAGTCTGTGGACCAGATGCAATGGCTCAGTGTCCTAAAGGTCACTTATCATGTGGTAAGCCTGCTATAACCTCCCTAGTAATTCAGCAAATTGTCTCTTAATAAGCATTTGTTTTTAATTTAATGTCTTTGAATTACTGAGGAGAATCAGATTATATTTTGGTAAACCTTGATGTTCACCATGATAAAGATATTTGGTACTTTTTTTATGTATGAAAGATATTATTACCTTTTTGTTAAACCACCTTCCCTCTTGACAAGGCAATATTTATATATATATTTTTCTTGTGATTGATCTGAAGTCCTTTCTGGTTTATAAAACCTATCCCAAATAACCTAACCCCATTAATAATGATATATTCTTTTTCAAATTCTTACAGTATTGATAGTTAACATTAACCAACTATGTATTTGACTGGATACTGCCTTGCTAATTCTTGTGTCTATGTTGACTACTTAAGTTTTGTCATGCCATTTACTTTAGGAATTTCTTGAATGCAGGGGACCTATATTTTTCTTCTTTTGTATTTTTCCTCTTTCTCTTAGCCCACTGCTAAGTTGAGAGTAGATGCTTGATAAATATTCTGTTGCCTTGGAATCAATTGAAAGTATTTAGAACAAGATATATACCCATCTTCCTTCCTCGCCCACAGCCATCACCATAGCCCCTTTACTAGTTCAGAAAAATAAGACAGGAAATAATTGCTCGTGAAGACCCACACAAGAAGTTAGGTGTGGAACGAAAATTGGGCCTCAGAGTTTCAAACTCATAATCCTAAACTCAAAACAAAGGGCCACCCATCCTTCATCAATATAATTAGATTAAGAAAAGCATTCAGAAAAGTAAAGCTGCTCTTGTCCTGAGGAAAGTTTGTGACTGTGTATTCTTTGTGGAAAGTTAAAACTGTGGGTATTATTAGAATATCACCATCCCCAGCATGCTGGAGATCCCAGCAGGGTAAACATTCTTGAAGAGGAACGTGTACTTCTGGTCTGGGAGAGAAATTCCATCTGGTCTACCTTGGATGGAAGGCTCTGGCTACTCTGTAGTGGTCGGTTGTTTTGTTGTGTGTGGACAGCTGAGAGTCATCTCCTCATCTTTATTCCAAATGAAGCTGGACACTCCCTTTTCATTTTTGAAAAGCTATCTCTGTGAGAAGGGAGCATGCATGTTTACCCAGGGGGCTCGGAGCCAGTGCTGCCTACTTCTCTTGGTCCTTCCCCTTCTCGTTTCCCAAACTCCCATGCTCTGAGATGGGCAGATATGAAAAGTTGCCAATCAGGATGCCAGAGCTTCAAAGGGCCCCATCATGAGTGTGTACAAAGGCTCGTTTGTTCGGCACTTGGTTGGAGATGCCAGCGGCTTGCAGGCAGACAGAGAATTGGGGGTTTGTCTTCACTTGACTTCTCCCCAGCACCAGCAAGCTGATGGCGAAGTCTTTCTTTTCATCCTGTCTCTTCAATGAAGAGAGGATGACTGCAAATGGAAGTGCCTTTCGGCCTTCACTTGCCTCCATTTTTAAAGGGACAAATAAGGTCGTCTCTGCTTCTGGAGTTAATTAAATGACACGATTTCTCAAAAAAAAAAAAAGATTCTTTTTGTGATTAATAAGCCTAATATACTGGACTGTGGACTTTAGGGATAAACGTAGCAGGTAACTGGCAATATGGAGTGGTCTGATCTTTATATGTCATAAAGAAATTTTAACAGTGCTCCTCGCAATTAGAAATCCTCCCTCAAATATCCCATATAAAGGGTAAAATTCTAGTTAGAACACTTGAGATTCTACGTTTATTATGCATTCCTTTGGCAAAATGTTACTTTTGAAATTCCAATAGTCGTGGGAGGGGAGTGTTAAGATGGTACCAGTTATTTGATGCTGGTGTGAATATATTTGAGATCTATTTCAGAGTATAGGTTTTGAGGACAATTTTGGTGGGATCAGAAAGTGTAAAGGCATATGTGGTTGAGAAGAAAATGAATCTGAAGTCAGAAAAGAAAGGTGCTAGATTTGGAGACTTCTAAGCAAGGCCAGTATTCAGGTGAGGCAAGTGAGACTCAAAGTCTGTTACATATTTTTCAAATAAAACTGATGTATCCCAACACCAACTTTATGGGAAAAGGACAGGTACAGGTTCTGGTACTTTAGGATATTAACTTTGAAAAAAAATGTGTTTGGAATCATAAATTGGTATATGGAAACACAAATGGTTTAAATTCTTATTAAAACAACTTCAAATTTCTCTAAATGTACATTTAGCAGAAAGATGAATTGTTGGCCAATATATAATAAATATAGCAATTGTTTACATTCCCATATATTGAAAATACTGGATGGAAAACTCAGAAAGAAAGTCTCTTATAAAAGGAGAGATAATTAAATGAACTTTAGACCTTTGATTCCTGAAAATCAAGATCCTATTTCAGTTACTACTTGGCTCTGGAAGGGGAAAGTCTGAACCATTCATTCCAAATAGAATAATTTTATTTTCCTTTTCACATGTGGCTGTCCAAGTGATCTTTTTTTGAGAACTGAAATATTATTAGTTATCATTTATTGTTCAAGTTCTAGCACTGGCCATCCTTTAAATAATATATACGTATATATGAATACTTGGCATGATATCTATCCTCTTAACACATTTTTATGTGTACAGTATGGTATAGTTAACTATAGGCACAGCAGGTCTCTACACCTTATCCATCTTGTGTAACTGAAACTTTACACCCGAGGAACAGCAATTCTCCATTTCCCCCTTCTGCCAGCCCCTGGCATCCACCATTCTCCTCTCTGCTTCTGTGGGCATGACTATTTTAGACCCCTAGATGAATGGAAGCTTGGGTATTTGTCTTTCTGTGCCTGGCCTATTTTAGCCAGCATGATGTCTCAGGACATCATATTTGAGGAGGCACTGACTCTCAGGCTCATGCAAGGGCAGCCTTGGCACCTGAGACCGAGCACCTCCTTAAATTTTGCACCCTGGCAGCCATACTTGCACCATCCTAATCCCAGTCCTACTTCTAAGACAAATAGCCACTTTCCCCAACTTTCCCCAAGACCATTTCTGATTCCCCACGAGCAGCTATGGGTGGAGAAATGGATGAGGGGTGAAAAGAAGTGGACTCTTCGCATTGTGCAATTTGAGGTGACTCTGATTACCAGCATCATTTTCACCCTGGAAACAGAGATAATATTAACTGTCTCTTTTCTCAGTCAAGAACTGTGAAGGGTCTGAGATTTTGGCCTAGTTGCAAGCTAACATGTTAGCCGGTCACAGTTCCATGGATGCTGGTAGAAGACAGGTGACTCCTGGTCAGAGACAGGAGGCTTTATTCCTCACAGTAACAGCGGTAGCCAGATCACGAGCATTTGTATTGGTTCCTTGAACTGCAGTTCCCACAGGGTGACATGAAGAGGGTCAGATGATACAGGCACCTGCAGGGGGTTGCATTACGGGGGATGAACCCCAAAGTTAAGGAACAAAAATTTTTATAATGGGCGATAAGAATGCCTGAGCTTTGCTCTCGGCAGAGCTATTATCTTCAGTATACTAGACAGTAAGCATGTGTGCCCTTTGTTCCAGCAGAATCTCTAGCGTACTTGCCTCTAGCATTTTTCTCTGTGATAGAAAAAAAAACCAAACCCTATCTTGTTTAACACTCTGATATATTGTTTTCTTTTTAATTTTTATTGGAATATAGTTGATTTACAATGTTGTGTTAGTTTCAGGTGTACAGCAAAGTGATTCAGTTATACATATACACATATCCTTTTTCAAATTCTTTTCCTGTTTAAGTCATTACAGAGTATTGAGTAGAGTTCCCTGTGTTATACAGTAGGTCCTGATTAGTTATCTGTTTTATATGTAGTAGGGTGTTTTTAATTTTTTTTGTTTATCCACAGCCAAACTGAATCCTACTTAATACAGAATTTAGCATCTGGAGGTAGGGTGTGATAACAACTTGAAAATAGGACCTGTCTTGGTGGTGAGGAGGCATTTATATAGTGAAAATTCAGATATTGCCGACTGGACAACTAATAACTCTATTATGGGATGGGAAACTATTTGTCACATTGTTATCTGTTGTCCTTTGGAAGACAAACCACATATGAATTGGAGCTAAAGCACAAGGGGAAATGGTAGGAAAAATTCAGAATGTTGGTGTCTGTGTTGGGTACTTCTTGCCATTTTAGCAAAGTCTTGTAAAAGTGTGAGATGAGCTCAGAATAGGCCAGACTTCAAGCAGAGAGAGAAGGAAACACCCCTTCTCTTAGAGAGTTTCCTTGAGAAGCCTATAGCATAAATTGCCTCTGAGTCCTGTAATTCGAGGTATTGAAGATCTGAGAAAACCCCCTTCTTCTGTAGCTCAAATTAAAGCAATTGTAAGTGATGGTTTCAAAGTGCCACTATTAGTAAGAGATAATTGTGCCACCAAACCTTATAGTAAGAGCTCTCTATAGACAATGGGAACTAAAAGTTCACATTTTCCCATCCAAGCTTATTTTTTCCAATGGTGTCTAAATGACCTCCACTCATTTGAGAGAGAGGGTGATAGATAAAGAAGACAGTAAATGAAAGATGAGAGTTGCCAGACTGAAAAATAAGTATAATAATAATAAGTATAGTTATTTGCATGTGGAATTAATGAAAAAAATCCATAAGAGGCCTACTAAGATTTAAGGGAATAATATTGGCAAGGGGACCCCAGCCTTGGTCTACAGCACCCTTTGACAATTAAATCTCTCAAGGGAACCTTGGATCCCAGTTGGAAGTGGGCAAAAGCTGGGCAGGCCCCAAGAAGGTCATATTCTCCAGGACCTACTTCAGTATGTCTGTAGATGTTAGTGGGCGTGGGTAACTCTCTCAGGGGAAAAAGCCAAGAACATGCTTAGAGTGTTTTCCCAGAAAGGAGAACCAGAGGCTTCCAGAGGGGCCAAATAAGAAACTTACTTTACTGCCGGGCAGGGTAACTTTTCAATTCTATCCAATTGGATCTCATAATTGTTTCAACCAGTGAGTGTGCGAGGTTTTATTTTTATTGTTCCGTTTCTTCAGAGTGTTTAGACTTTGCCCTTAGCGCAGTAACTGGGGAAGACTTAGGGTTGTCTCCACTGCAGAGGGAGCGTGTTCTTTTTGTCAGGAAGGAGTACACGTGGATGGACTTGGATATCCCAAAGTGTAGACTGTAACAAAGACCCCGCGTTATCCCCCAAACATCCATTTTTTCCTCTCTCAATTATATAACTTCAAATTCATTTTGAGGATGTATTCACTCGGCTAAAGGACTATATTTCTCAGCCTCCCTTACAGCCTTGTGCAGTCATGTGACAAGGTTCTGGTAAATGAGATGTAAGAGGTAGTACTGTATTATACTTCTTTAAAAGGGATGACGAGGCTCTTCTTTTTTTCCTCCATCCTACTTTCTGGAACATAGATGTAATGGCTAGCACTCTAGTTGCCATTTTGTTTGATGAGGATGAGGCTCCTCACTCTACAGATATTGGAATAAAAGATCATAGAAGGTAAGGCACTGATGGATTTATGGAACTAACAATCATACTTGGATTGCTGGCCTCCATACTTCTTTTATGCAACAGAATAACACCTTTTGTGTTTAAGCCACTGTCAATTTGGGTTGTCTTTCATATGTAGCTAAATCTAATTTTGATAATTGTAAAATTCTATACAAACATGAGGATATTGTTACCATTATGAGTCAGAAAATCTGTAAGAAAGAGTGGGTACATAAATTGTTTTCTAACTGAAACAGAGTAAAATTATTAATTTTTAAAAGTAATCTTGACAGTGGGGTTAGAAAGTAGTTTTATTCTGATGTGAACTGTACCATCATAGCCTTGGCCATCCCTACAATTCTAAAATCTTAAGTCCTTGGGGCACAGTACCTTGCCATACTCACAGGGACCTATAATGGAATTACTACATTAAGGATCCTGCTGAAGGGGCAGTAGTAGGCTGACTTATTTGTACTATATGATTTCACCTATTATAACTCAGCTAATTAGATAAAAGGTGGGAAACTAACCAATGCAGTCAATACATAGGCTGGTTAGTGACCTATGATTGACATGTTCTAGTGTGAAAAGGGGATCTGGGTCAATCAGCATCTTTCTGTCAGCAATTTGAATTAGGAAAACAAGATAGGTATAAGTTAGCAGTGGAAGCTGAACCTCAAGTCAGCAGAAATAGAGTCAGACTATGACGGCCATGTGTAAGCTAAGATACAGAATGGCAGAAACCATGAAAGAGCAGAAGCTTAGGTAAATAAAAGACATAGGGTAGGGCTTCCCTGGTGGCGCAGTGGTTGAGAATCTGCCTGCCGATGCAGGGGACACGGGTTCGAGCCCTGGTCTGGGAAGATCCCACATGCCGCGGAGCAGCTGGGCCCGTGAGCCACAACTACTGAGCCTGCGCGTCTGGAGCCTGTGCTCCGCAACAAGAGAGGCCGTGATAGTGAGAGGCCCGCGCACCGCGATGAAGAGTGGCCCCCGCTTGCCGCAACTGGAGAAAGCCCTCACGCAGAAACGAAGACCCAGCACAGCCAAAAAAAAAAAAAAAAAAAAAAAAGACATAGGGTAGAAGATGAGGGTGCTGCTTAAAATAGTATAAGAAGAGGAGACATACAAAAAGAAGAGGTGGAGAGAGTAACTAAGAGCCTTGCCAACGGCAGCGATATTTGACCTTCTGTTGCCGAGGTCTCTGAGGCTGTTGACCACCCGGTTCATGTTTCTATATGGCAAGGTAGGACTGAGTTCTTGCATTTCCCACCTTCTGTATCTCTTGCCCCTCCAAAAAAATATGTTCTTGCAATAGCGCGTTATCCAAATCTCTTTCCTGTATCTGAAAGGGCCTAATTAGAATAACCGGGGTACAGATAAATATTGACATGTTTAATTGCCCAAACGATCATGTTTTTCTATTACTAGGAACTAGTGTACCTAATTTTAAGTTATTTGAATCCTATTTAATTTAAAAAAGCATTCATTTGAGGCAGTTTATCATATTAAAAGCAATGTAGCCCAAAACAGTTAAAATAAGGTTAGATGCAGAGAAAGATAATTATAGCAAGAAACTGAAAGGAAATAAGAATTTTAATGATGAACATAATAGTCTTTATTGAACACTTTCAGGCTGATGGTAAGCACTTTTTGTGTATCATCCTCATCATCATTATTATTTACATATGTACAACAGCCTTATTAGAGAGGTGTTCTTATTACCCCTACTTTACAGATAAGAACAGTGAGGCAAAGAGGATCAAGTATTAGCCACAGCTCTTGAATGGCAGAGCGTGGGATTTGATCTTGACTGTCTAAATCTATATTCTTAGTGGCTATGCTGTAGTGACTCTGTATTTAGCTTGGAGCTTTCTTGTCACCATCTGCAACTGATAAGTAGCTCTAAGCTGTAGCAAAGTGAAAATGGACAGCATCTACAAGGCAGCTATTATGAAACTGGCAGCCCAAGAGCCAAATCACAGGGGACCCTGGGGAATGCCTTGACCCAGGAGGCCAACTGAGAGGGTTCTTAGGATATTCTGCAGAGGGGAGGCAATGGGCTTCTTCAGGGGAATAATGAGAAAATTCTCATTTTACATTTTCTTAGCACGTAGGAAATTAAGGTAGAATTGAAACCATTGTTAACACGAGAGACAATCATGTTATGGTTAGGGGTGTGGCCTCTCAACCCAGGCTGTGCTGCTTAAGATGAGGGTGACTTCGGGCGAGTTACTTAAACTGTCTGCCTTTGTTTCTTCATCTGTAAAAAAGGATTTTATACAAAAAGGATTTCCTATGTATTTCATCAGATTGTTGTGAGACTTAAATGATGCAGTGCAAGTAAGCCCTTGAAAGAATACCTGCCAGAGAGGAAGAGCTTAATACATGTCGGTTATTGTAATAATGATAGTTTCCCTTCCTTTTCACTATCTCTAGTTGGCAGGTCCAGTGCACAGGAGGTTTTGCTGGTGCTGGTAGGGCTATAACATGGGTACCCGGAAACAGTGAGCCTCATCTTTACTCCTTCAGACTTGTACAATTGATACTATTAATAAACTGGATCTATGTCACCCAGCTCAAGTTCTTTACCCACTATATTCATATATTCCATATATGTGTGCACACATACAATATATTTCATATATTCAATAATGGCAGCAACTAACATCTCCTCAATGTTTAGTAAATGCAAAGCAGTTTATTAAAAACTTTATATAAATTATGACATTTACAACAACCTGAATATGTGCTATGGGTATCCTTCCTTCACAGGTCAGGAAAAATTAGAACTGTTTTACAGTTAGAGAATTGAAAAAAAAGAGGCATTTGCTCAATTAGAGTATGTCTGAATTGCTGTGAAATCTCTCAAGGTGCTTCCCTTTTTTTTTTTTTTGAGCTGGCAATACATATTGGTGCTACCAGTATATCATAGAATGAAAAGCTGAATGAAAGTTCATGCATTGAAACACACCACCCAATTAGCATGAAAACATCGGTGTTTACTGGAAGTTTAATGACTGGATTAACATGCACCATTGCTTCCTTCCTCACTGTTTGCTGCTTCATTTGGGTCTTCATTTAACTACTCAACCACAAAAGTCAACTCAGCTTGAGAGATAGAGAGATTCCTAGAAGTGAATGTGACCAAACTTGGCAATGCAAATGGATCAAGTATTTCCTCTCATTCACAACTTTGAAGTCGACCTGGTCATCATGCCTGCATTACACATCTTTTTGAGTTGAAGACCATGACTGCAGTATTCTTTAGATGCTGAACAAGTAGTCTCTTGCTACAATCATGCTGCATGACACATGATTCCAAAATTCAGTGGCTTAAAATAATAAGCACTTATTTCGTTCTAGTCTGCAGGGAATCAGTTGAGGCTGGTTTTGGCCGTGCTCACACACGTTGCTGGAGATTAACTGTGTGTCAGCTGATCTGGGCTGGCTTTTGCTGGGACAGCTGGGGAGACTGGGTGCTGCTATTTGCATCTCTGATACTTGCGCACACCAGCCTGAGCATGTTCTTTTGCCGTGGCAGAGGTGCAAGAGAGAGGGCAAGCCCCATCACGCCAGCACTTTTCAAGACCCTGCTTTTGTAGCATCTGCCACCATTCCATTGGCCAAAGTAAGTCACATGGCCAACCTATATTCAAAGGGCTGGGAAATAGATTAGATTCTAATTCTTGAGAGAAACTCCTTGGATACAGGAAAGGGTGATGAATTAAATTCATCATTGCAATCTCTACAGGTGTGTTTTCTTAAGAGAAACTAAACTCTCAAAAACATTTTTGGGCTTCCCTGGTGGCACAGTGGTTGAGAATCTGCCTGCCGATGCAGGGGACACGGGTTCGAGCCCTGGTCTGGGAAGATCCCACATGCCGCGGTGCAACTAGGCCCGTGAGCCACAACTACTGAGCCTGCGCGTCTGGGGCCTGTGCTCCGCAACAAGAGAGGCCGCGATAGTGAGAGGCCCGCGCACCGCGATGAAGGGTGGCCCCCGCTCGCCACAACAAGAGAAAGCCCTCGCACAGAAACGAAGACCCAACACACCCAAAAATAAATAAAAATAAATAAATTAAAAAAATTTTTTAAATTAGTTTTGATTTTTAATTAAAAGTATATATGTACATGAAAGGGTCAAATGGTTCTGTAAGACTTATACAGCCTGCTAATGATATAAGATCTTTCAGCCATTTCTTTTATTATTAGCCCCCAAAGCTCTTAAAAATGCATTGCTACTTCTTGTATTCCACTTTCGGCATGGCCTGTTGACTTCTTCCTTGGGAAGATAAAAATCTACCTCTCGTTCACTGACCTCCCTCACCTCTCATGAGACACATGCATATCCCCCGTGCTCTTAACTTTCAATGTTGTTTTATAATTTGGTTTAGATTCTTTCTCAGTATTTAGATTATTGAGACTTTATAAGCACTATTCACAGCCAATGCATATAGTGAACTACAATTATTTTTCCATTGTTGCACACTTTTTAGTGTCTCTGAAGTTAATTATTATCCTATTTTCTTTACTTTTTTATTACAGGTAATTCAGCCTCAACTCTTTTTCAATTATGTAAAGCATCTCTGAGTATGTTCAAAAACACTGGGAATTCTCTCGGTTTCATTTACATACAGATGTCTCTCCCCAGAGCTGTTTACTTACTCTAACCTGTGTGATTTTATGCCTTGTGTAATTCTGATACCTTCTTTTACCACCGTTCTGGAGATCAGTATTTCCTGGACCTGTATCTTCCTAAAGTCTGGATTATTGCCTCAATTCATGGAATACATCTTCCCATAGCTTTCTGAAAAAATGTGGTTAGGAGGTACGTTTTTACCCTAAATCTTTTACTACCTGCTACTGTCAGTATATAAAACTGATTAATGGTGTAATAGAAACCCAAAGGTTTCGAAACACAAAGGTGGGTGTTGAAGATTAACAAAAGTAGAACTTTATGTTATGTTTTGTTACTTGGCTAAGTTTTTTGCACATTTTCAGTATGAGCGGTCCTTTGACTCTCTAGCGAGACATTTTTTCCTCAACATTTTACTATAAAATTGTTCAAATACAGAAAATTTGTAAAGATAGTAAAATGAATAATTGTGTACGTTTACCTAGGTTATGTATACAATGGGTACATATCTCCATCCCTTTTTTTTTTCTGTATCATTTGACAGTGAGTGGTTAATTGTGAAATTTACACCTGAAAATATCAGCACGCATGACTTAAGAATGAAGACAACTTTCAGTGAAACCACAATACCTTTCACATACCTAAGAAAATCAGCATCAGGTTCATATTAAAATTTCTATAGTTATAAGAATGCTTCTTATATTTATTTTGTTAAAAAGAAAAACAACAGCAGCTATGTCCAATCTAGGTTTATACATTGTAACTGTTATGTATTTTTAGGCTTTTTCAATCTAGGACAATTTCCCTATTAAAAATGATTTTAAAAAAAATTTACCTGCAGCCAAATTAACTATTTTTGGTGTATAGTTTTGTGAGTTTTAACATGTGTTTAGATTCATGCAATCACTTCTACAATCAGGATACAGAATAGCTTCATTACCTCAAAACATTTCCTCAAATTGTTCCTTTGTAGTTGATCCCTCCCTCAGCCTATAACCCCTGGTAACCACTGAGCCTAGTAACTGTTACCTGTAGGTAACTATGTCCTACAGTTTGCTTTTTCCAGAATGTCATATAAATAAATGGAATAGTATAGTATGAACCTTTTGAAATTGACTTCTTTTACTTAGCATAATGCATTTGTGCTTCGTCCATGTTTTTGTGTGTATCAGTAGTTCATTCCTTTTTATTATTGACTTATATTCCATTACATAGATGTACCACAATTTTTTTATCCACATACTCACTGAAGAACATTTAGGTTGTTTCTACTTTGTGATGATTATGAATAATGCCATTATAAATATTTGTACACAGGTTTGTGTGTGTGTGTGTGTGTGTATAAAAATAAATTTTCATTTTTCTAGTGTAAATACGTAGACGTGGCTTGCTAGGTCATGTGGTAAGTATGTTGATTTATTTATTTTTTCTGTAAAAAATCCCTTTGATCCAAGGCTTGGGAGAGGCCTCCAGCGTAGTTAAAAAGCTGCCTAGTGGCTCATGGAAAGGCTCAGGCAGAAGCCCTGACCCCGGAGGTGGGGGGGTTGGATGCAGAGGGGCCCCTCAAAGGCCGCTGAGTTCTGGAGGCCCCTAGTCATTCTCGAGGATGAGCCTTCGGGGCTGGCCAACCTGTGGAGTTAGTCAGGTGGTTGTCCATCTTCTTGATGAATTTCACCTGCTCAGCTAGGAGGAGGCTCTCCAGGAACTCACAGAGATGTGTGCGCTGAACCCAGGACATGCAGATACCAAAGGGCTTGGTTCAAGTTCTCCTCCAGGGCCATGGCAGCTTCCATGGCATCCAGAGATTACCCTATTCATTTTGGGATGGCTTCTGCATGTCCTGGCAGAGGGCAAGGCTGCAGCGCCAGTTTTTATCTTCCAAAGAGGCTGGGTGCCCTCATAGGCAAGATGGCCCATGCCTTCCAGAGCCTCATGGTCATGGTTGAACTAGAAGCCTAGAGAGAGGTAGGTGTAGGAGGCCTGCAGATGCAGGTTGACGGCAGCCTCCACGTCAGTGGAATGGTTCTGATGAATCTGGGAGCTCATGGTTGGTCTGCAATAAAGAGCTGACCGTGTAAACTGGTGTTGGCTAGTCCTGGAGGCAGGGGATGGCTAAGAAGGTTGTCCCAGAGATTGTGACTGGAAAGCAGGTTGGAGGGTGGCCTGAGGCTGGAAGAAGGGGGTCCCCAGGTCTGTTCTGTCCGAACACTGTTGAAGTAACAGACAGATCTGTAAGACTGTGGGTGCACTGCCTGTGTATATTTAATAAAGAAACTTCCAAACCATTTGTCGACATGGATGTACAATTTTGGATTCTCCACCAGAAGTGTATGAGAGTTTCAGTTGCTCGGTACTT
The DNA here is from genome assembly GCF_028564815.1 of Eubalaena glacialis. Classification (NCBI taxonomy): domain Eukaryota; kingdom Metazoa; phylum Chordata; class Mammalia; order Artiodactyla; family Balaenidae; genus Eubalaena; species Eubalaena glacialis. The sequence goes on along the minus strand of NC_083723.1, from coordinate 57,864,548 downwards.
GACTCTAATTTTTATTTCCCTAATAACTAATTATGTTGGACATCTTTTCATTTGCTTATTTCCCATCTGTATTTCCTCTTTGATAAAGTGTCTGTTCAGGTCATTGGGTTATTTCTTTTCGTAGTGTTGAGTTTTGAGAGTTCTTTCTATATTCTAGATAAATATCATTTTTCAGATATGTGGTTTATAAATATGTTCTCTCTGTTTTTTGCTTATCTTTTCATTCTCTTATCAGGGTCTTCCAGAGAGCTAATGTTTAAATTTTGATGAAATAGAATTTATCAATTATATATATATTTATTTATTTATTTATCATCTTTATTGGAGTATAATTACGTTACAATGGTGTGTTAGTTTCTGCTTTATAAAAAGGTGAATCAGCTATACATATACATATATCCCCATATCTCTTCCCTCTTGCATCTCCCTCCCTCCTACCCTCCCTATCCCACCCCTCTAGGTGGTCACAAAGCACTGAGCTGATCTACCTGTGCTATGTGGCTGATTCCCACTAGCTATCCATTTTACATTTGGTAGTGTATATATGTGCATGCCACTCTCTCACTTTGTCCCAGCTTACTCTTCCCGCTCCCCATATCCTCAAGTCCATTCTCCAGTAGGTCTGCATCTTTATTCCCATCTTGCCCCTAGGTTCTTCATGACCTTTTTTTTTTTTTCGTAGATTCCATATATATGTGTTAGCATATGGTATTTGTTTTTCTCTTTCTGACTTACTTCACTCTGTATGACAGACTCTAGGTCCATCCACCTCACTACAAATAACTCAATTTCGTTTCTTTTTATGGCTGAGTAATATTCCATTGTATATATGTGCCACATCTTCTTTATCCATTTATGTGTCGATGGACAGTTAGGTTGCTTCCATGTCCTGGCTATTGTAAATAGAGCTGCAATGAACATTTTGGTACATGACTCTTTTTGAATTATGGTTTTCTCAGGGTATATGTGCAGTAGTGGGATTGCTGGGTCGTATGGTAGTTCTATTTTTAGTTTTTTAAGGAACCTCCATACTGTTCTCCATAGTGGCTGTATCAATTTACATTCCCACCAACAGTGCAAGAGGGTTCCCTTTTCTCCACACCCACTCCAACATTTATTGTTTGTAGATTTTTTGATGATGGCCATTCTGACCGGTGTGAGATGGTATCTCATTGTAGTTTTGATTTGCATTTCTCTAATGATTAATGATGTTGAGCATTCTTTCATGTGTCTGTTGGCAATCTGTATATCTTCTTTGGAGAAATGTCTATTTAGGTCGTCTGCCCATTTTTGGATTGGGTTGTTTGTTTTTTTGATATTGAGCTGCATGAGCTGCTTGTAAATCTTGGAGATTAATCATTTGTCAGTTGCTTCATTTGCAAATATTTTCTCCCATTCTGAGGGTTGCCTTTTGGTCTTGTTTATGGTTTCCTTTGCTGTGCAAAAGCTTTTAAGTTTCATTAGGTCCCATTTGTTTATTTTTGTTTTTATTTCCATTTCTCTAGGAGGTGGGTCAAAAAAGATCTTGCTGTGATTGATGTCACAGAGTGTTCTGCCTCTGTTTTCCTCTAAGAGTTTGATAGTGTCTGGCCTTACATTTAGGTCTTTAATCCATTTTGAGTTTATTTTTGTGTATGGTGTTAGGGAGTGTTCTACTTTCATTCTTTTACATGTAGCTGTCCAGTTTTCCCAGCACCACTTAATGAAGAGGCTGTCTTTTCTCCACTGTATATGCTTGCCTCCTTTTTTAAAGATAACATGACCATATGTGCGTGGGTTTATCTCTGGGCTTCTATCCTGTTCCATTGATCTATATTTCTGTTTCTGTGCCAGTACCATACTGTCTTGATTACTGTAGCTTTGTAGTATAGTCTGAAGTCAGGGAGCTTGATTCCTCTAGGTCCGTTTTTCTTTCTCAAGATTGCTTTGGCTATTCGGGGTCTTTTGTATTTCCATACAAATTGTGAGATTTTTTGTTCTACTTCTGTGAAAAATGCCAGTGTTAGTTTCTTAAGGATTGCATTGAATCTGTAGATTGCTTTGGGTAGTATAGTCATTTTCACAATGTTCATTCTTGCAATCCAAGAACATGGTATATCTCTCCATCTATTTGTAACATCTTTAATTTCTTTCATCACTGTCTTATAATTTTCTGCATACAGGTCTTTTGTCACCTTAGGCAGGTTTATTCCTAGATATTTTATTCTTTTTGTTGCAATGGTAAATGGGAGTGTTTTCTTAATTTCACTTTCAAATTTTTCATCATTAGTGTATAGGAATGCAAGAGATTTCTGTGCATTAATTTTGTATCCTGCTACTTTCCCAAATTCATTGATTAGCTCTAGTAGTTTTCTGGTAGCATCTTTAGGATTCTCTATGTATAGTATCATGTCATCTGCAAACAGTGACAGCTTTACTTCTTCTTTTCCGATTTGGATTCCTTTTATTTCTTTTTCTTCTCTGTTTGCTGTGGCTAAAACTTCCAAAACTATGTTGAATAATAGTGGTGAGAGTGGGCAACCTTGTCTTGTTCCTGATCTTAGTGGAAATGGTTTCAGTTTTTCACCATTGAGGATGATGTTGGCTGTGGGATTGTCATATATGGCCTTTATTATATTGAGGTAAGTTCCCTCTATGCCTACTTTCTGCAGGGTTTTCATCATAAATGGATGTTGGGTTTTGTCAAAAGCTTTCTCTGCACCTATTGAGATGATCATATGGTTTTTCTCCTTTGATTTGTTAATATGGTGTATCACATTGATTGATTTGCATATATTGAAGAATCCTTGCATCCCTGGGATAAATCCCACTTGATCATGGTGTATGATCCTTTTAACGTGCTGTTGGATTCTGTTTGCCAGTATTTTGTTGAGGATTTTTGAATCTATGTTCATCAGTGATATTGGCCTGTAGTTTTCTTTCTTTGTGACATCTTTGTCTGGTTTTGGTATCAGGGTGATGGTGGCCTCGTAGAATGAGTTGGGGAGTGTTCCTCCCTCTGCAATATTTTGGAAGAGTTTGAGAAGAATAGGTGTCAGCTCTTCTCTAAATGTTTGATAGAGTTCGCCTGTGAAACCATCTGGTCCTGGGCTTTTGTTTGGTGCAAGATTTTTAATCACAGTTTCAATTTCAGTGCTTGTGATTGGTCTGTTCATATTTTCTATTTCTTCCTGGTTCATTCTCAGAAGGTTGTGCATTTCTAAGAATTTGTCCATTTCTTCCAGGTTGTCCATTTTATTGGCATATAGTTGCTTGTAGTAATCTCTCATGATCCTTTGTATTTCTGCAGTGTCAGTTGTTACTTCTCCTTTTTCATTTCTAATTCTATTGATTTGAGTCTTCTCCCTTTTTTTCTTCATGAGTTTGGCTAATGGTTTATCAATTTTGTTTATCTTCTCAAAGAACCAGCTTTTAGCTTTATTGATCTTTGCTATAGTTTCTTTCATTTCTTTTTCATTTATTTCTGATCTCATCTTTATGATTTCTTTCCTTCTGCTAACTTTGGAGTTTTTTTGTTCTTCTTTCTCTAATTGTTTTAGGTGTAAGGTTAGGTTGTTTATTTGAGATGTTTCTTGTTTCTTGAGGTAGGATTGTATTGCTATAAACTTCCCTCTTAGAACTGCTTTTGCTGCATCCCATAGGTTTTGGGTCATCATGTTTTCATTGTCATTTGTTTCTAGGTATTTTTTGATTTCTTCTTTGATTTCTTCAGTGATCTCTTGGTTAGTAAGTAGTGTATTGTTTAGTCTCCATGTGTTTGTGTTTTTCACAGATTTTTTCCTGTAATTGACATCTAGTCTCATAGCATTGTGGTCGGAAAAGATACTTGATATGATTTCAGTTTTCTTAAATTTACCAAGACTTGTTTTGTGACCCAAGATATGATCTATCCTGGAGAATGTTCCATGAGCACTTGAGAAGAAATTGTATTCTGTTGTTTTTGGATGGAATGTCCTATAAATATCAATTAAGTCCATCTTGTTAATGTATCATTGAAAGCTTGTGTTTCCTTATTTATTTTCATTTTGGATGATCTGTCTATTGGTGAAAGTGGGATGTTAATGTCCCCTACTATGACTGTGTTACTGTCGATTTCCCCTTTTATGGTTGTTAGTATTTGCCTTATGTATTGAGGTACTCCTATGTTGGGTCCATAAATATTTACAATTGTTATATCTTCTTCTTGGATTGATCCCTTGATCATTATGTAGTGTCCTTCTTTGTCTCTTGTAATAGTCTTTGTTTTAAAGTCTATTTTGTCTGATATGAGAATTGCTACTCCAGCTTTCTTTTGATTTCCATTTGCATGGAATATCTTTTTCCATCCCCTCACTTGCAGTCTGTATGTGTCCCTAGGTCTGAAGTGGGTCTCTTGTAGACAGCATATATACGGGTCTTGTTTTTATATCCATTCAGCCAGTCTGTGTCTTTTGGTTGGAGCATTTAATCCATTTACATTTAAGGTAATTATCGATATGTATGTTCCTATTACCATTTTCTTAATTGTTTTGGGTTTGTTATTGTAGGTCTTTTCCTTCCCTTGTGTTTCCTGCCTAGAGAAGTTCCTTTCACATTTGTTGTAAAGCTGGTTTGGTCGTGCTGAATTCTGTTAACCTTTGCTTGTCTGTAGAGGTTTTAATTTCTCCGTCAAATCTGAATGAGATCCTTGCTGGGTAGAGTAATCTTGGTTGTAGGTTTTTACCTTTAATCACTTTAAATATGTCCTGCCACTCCCTTCTGGCTTGCAGAGTTTCTGCTGAAAGATCAGCTGTTAACCTTATGGGGATTCCCTTGTATGTTATTTGTTGTTTTTCCCTTGCTGCTTTTCATATTTTTTCTTTGTATTTAAGTTTTGATAGTTTGATTAATATGTGTCTTGCCATGTTTCTCCTTGGATTTATCCTGTATGGGACTCTCTGTGCTTCGTGGACTTGATTAACTATTTCCTCTCCTATATTAGGACAGTTTTCAACTATAATCTCTTCAAATATTTTCTCAGTCCCTTTCTTTTTCTCTTCTTTTTCTGGGACCCCTATAATTCGAATGTTGGTGCATTTAATATTGTCCCAGAGGTCTCTGAGACTGTCCTCAGTTCTTTTCATTCTTTTTTCTTTATTCTGGTCTGCAGTAGTTATTTCCACTATTTTATCTTCCAGTTCACTTATCCGTTCTTCTGCCTCAGTTATTCTGCTATTGATCCCTTCTAGAGAATTTTAAATTTCATTTATTGTGTTGTTCATCACTGTTTGTTCGTTCTTTAGTTCTTCTAGGTCCTTGTTAAACATTTCTTGTATTTTCTCCCTTCTATTTCCAAGATTTTGGATGATCTTCACTATCATTATTCTGAATTCTTTTTCAGGTAGACTGCCTATTTCCTCTTCATTTGTTAGGTGTGGTGGGTTTTTACCTTGCTCCTTCATCTGCTGTGTGTTTATCTGTCTTCTCATTTTGCTTAACTTACTGTGTTTGGGGTCTCCTTTTCACAGGCTGCAGGTTCATAGTTCCCATTGTTTTTGATGTCTGCCCCTGGTGGCTAAGGTTGGTTCAGTGGGTTGTGTAGGCTTCCTGGTGGAGGGGACTAGTGCCTGTGTTCTGGTGGATGAGGCTGGATCTTGTCTTTCTGGTGGGCAGGTCCACATCTGGTGGTGTGTTTTGGGGTGTCTGTGGCCTTATTATGATTTTTGGCAGCCTCCCTGCTAATGGGTGAGGTTGTGTTCCTGTCTTGCTAGTTGTGTGGCATAGGGTGTCCAGCACTGGAGCTTGCTGGTCGTTGAGTGGAGCTGGGTCTTGGCGTTGAGATGGAGATCTCTGGAAGATTTTTGCCATTTGCTATTACATGGAGCCGGGAGGTGTCTTGTGAACCAATGTCCTGAACTTGGGTCTCCCACCTCTGAGGCACAGCCCGGACGCCTGGCTGGAGCAGCAAGAGCCTGTCATCAGCACAGCTCAGAATAAAAGGGAGAGAGAGAGAGAGAGAGAGGGAGAGGGAGAGGGGGAGAGAGAGAGAGAGAGAAAGAAAGAAAGAGGAAGGTAAAATAAAATAAAGTTATTAAAATAAAAAATAATTATTAAAATTTTTCTTCAGTAATAAAAAAAAAAAGAAAGAAGAGAGCAACCAAAGCAGAAAACAAATCCACCAATGATAACAAGTGCTAAAAACTATACTAACAAAACAAAACAAAACAAAACAAAACAAACGGACAGACAGAACCCTAGGAGAAATGGTAAAAGCAAGGCTATACTGACAAAATCACACACAGAAGCATACACATACACACTCACAAAAAAAGAAGAAGGGAAAAAAAATTATATATTGTTGCTCCCAAAGTCCACCTCCTCATTTTGGTATGATTCGTTGTCTATTCAGGTATTCCACACATGTAGCGTACATCAAGTTGATTGTGGAGATTTAATCCACTGCTCCTGAGGCTGCTGGGAGAGATTTCCCTTTCTCTTCTTTGTTCGCACAGCTCCTGGGGTTCAGCTTTGGATTTGGCCCAGCCTCTGCGTTTAGGTCAGCTGAGCGCATCTGTTCTTTGCTCAGACAGGACGGGGTTAAAGGAGCAGCTGATTCGGGGGCTCTGGCTCATTCAAGCTGGTGAGAGGGAGGGGTACGGAGTGCGGGGCGAGCCTGCAGCGGCAGAGGCTGGCGTGACGTTGCACCAGCCTGAGGCGCCCCGTGCATTCTCCAGGGGAAGTTGTCCCTGCATCACGGGACCCTGGCAGTGGCAGGCTGCACAGGTTCCCGGGAGGGGAGGTGTGGATAGTGACCTGTGCTCGCACACAGGCTTCTTGGTGGTGGCAGCAGCAGCCTTAGAGTCTCATGCCCGTCTCTGGGGTCCGCGCTGATAGCGACGGCTCACATCCATCTCTGGAGCTCCTTTAAGCGGCGCTCCTAATCCCCTCCCCTCGCGCACCAGGAAACAAAGAGGCAAGAAAAAGTCTCTTGCCTCTTCGGCAGGTCCAGACCTTTTCCCGGACTCCCTCCCCGGCTAGCTGTGGTGCACCAGCCCCCTTCAGGCTGTATTCACGCCACCAACCCCAGTCCTCTCCCTGGGATCCGACCTCCGAAGCCCGAGCCTCAGCTCCCAGCCCCCGCCCGCCCCAGCGGGTGAGCAGACAAGCCTCTCGGGCTGGTGAGTGCTGGTCGGCACCAATCCTCCATGTGGGAATCTCTCCACTTTGCCCTCTGCACCCCTGTTGCTGCGCTCTCCTCCGTGGCTCCGAAGCTTCCCCCCTCCACCACCCACAGTCTCTGCCCACGAAGGAGCTTCCTAGTGTGTGGAAACCTTTCCTCCTTCACAGCTCCCTCCCTCTGGTGCAGGTCCCATCCCTATTCTTTAGTGTCTGTTTTTTCTTTTTTCTTTTGCCCTACCCAGGGACGTGGGGAGTTTCTTGCCTTTTGGGAGGTCTGAGGTCTTCTGCCAGCGTTCAGTAGGTGTTCTGTAGGGGCTGTTCCTCACGTAGATGTATTTCTGATGTATTTGTGGGGAGGAAGGTGATCTCCAAGTCTTACTCTTCTGCCATCTTGGAGCTCCTCTCAATTTTTTAGTTTTGAATTATGCTTTTGGTGTTTAAAAACACTTTGTCTAAGCCAAGTTCATGAAGATTTTTGTTTTGTATTTCTTTCATATTTAACTTCTTACTGCCTGGTTTGTTAGTTTTAAGTGGCATTCTTTGACTTCCTCTTGTCTCTATAGTTATATAACTATCCATGATTATATTCTGCTTTCCTCTTTCTCGTTCTACTTTTCCTACATGCTTCCTAGATGCATTCTTTCTACTTTGTCACAACATATACTGTTTATATACTGTTCTACCCCTATATCCCCCACTTTGATCTAGTCATAGATCTCCAGCTCAGTATGTTAAATGTTCATTTTCAGTACTTTTTCTTGATGTTTCTCCTGTTATTTCTTGGTTGCATGAAGCTCATTCTCTAGATTTCTTGTAAAAGGCTTATAGGTGCAGTATTTTCTGAGGTCTTGCACTTTTAAAACTATTTTCCTATAGCTCTGGTGCTTGAAATGTAGCTTAGCTGGATATAAAATCCTTGGTTTTCACTTTCTTTGGGTTTCTGAAAAAGGCTGTTTCACTGTTGCCTTTCTTTGTATGTTGTTCTTGAGTATCTTGGCTAGCCTAATTGTTTTACTCTTGTAACTAATTTGGTTTTTTTTTTTGCCTTGAGGTGCTGTTGATTTTCTTTTCTTTTTTTAAAAAAAATCTGACATTTTGCAAGACTGTGTTTCAAATTTGATCATTCTGGGTAAAATTTTCCTAGTGCACAGTAGGCCTTTTAAATATATAGATTTATGTTTTCTTGAATTATAAGTTTAAATATTAGCTCTGTTCCATTGTTTTATTTTTCTTCTTCAGGGATTCCATTTATACATATGTTGTTGGCTGTTTGCCTATCATGGATTTCAGTCACTTTCTCTCTGAATCTTTTTAGTTATTTCTTTATCTCACTTTCATTTTCTTGACATCTTTACTACATTTATTCAATGTTTCTTAATAATGCTTCATTTGAATCTATTTTCCTTTGGTCACCTTATAACTTATTCTTCATTTTGGGGATCTTTTGTCTATGTACTTTCTTTCCTGAGTTCTAACAACTCATTGCATTTCTTCCTCTTTTGTGTGTATTTCTGTACATAGATTTTGCATTTTTTTATTATAAATTATTTATGTATATCTTAATGTTTGTTTGAAGATCTTTAATTTAGCTTTTGGAGTTATGTGACAATTTCTTCTGCCTTGTAGTTGTTTGTGCATGAGAAGTTTTATCATATGTAGTATCTCAATTCATTTTTTTAAAAAATAACTTTGAATTGAGTTGGTCTTGTTTTTTCTTCTTTATCCATTTTATTGATGAATTTTCTAGTCCTCTTCAGTGGCCAAACTTACATATCTTTAACAGATTATTTTATTGGCAAGAGTTGGTTGTGGTGAATGAAGAAGGAAAAGAGTTTGCATGTTCTGTAGTGGTTTTTATTTCTGCCTGCTCCTTAATTTGTCCCTCTTGCTTCCTGCTTTCCCTTCACTGCCACATCTTTAAGGGGTATCTCCTCTTCTCTATTCACTTATTTTTCCCCCAGAACCAATGTTTCTTCAAAGTTGCCAATTTCCAACTCACTCAGTTTTAAAACCCCTTCCCTGAAGCTTCTGCTGCAAATTAGTCCCAGACCTGTGTTTAGTATTTTAGCTCTTAGCCTCAGACTTTTTTCTTTCTAGGGGTGATTTTTTCTGTGCTTCATTTAAGTACTCTGATTCCTTTGTTCTTTTCCATGGAGAGTTTAAAGATTCTTCTCTTCCACTCTCTCCACTCACAGTGTTGAAGCTGAGGTATGCAATCTGCTGGAATGTTGCATCTTTATATGAAAGAAAACAGAAGTTCACAGTATTCTCTGTGTCCTAGTAGTGCTGAAGATGTGGGTCAAGTGGGATTTGATTTGTGCTCCTTTTCTCCCTCTCCCTCCTTCTCCCTCTTTTCCTCTTTCCCCTCACCCCCCACCCCATTCCTCCTCATCTTCATTCTTCTTTTTGGAAGTTGTTTGGAGCTTCAGATTTAGGCAACCACTCCTGTGGCTAGCTGGAACTTCTACGTTCACATTTGATTGATACTTTGGGTGTACAGCTATTCGTTGGAAATCACTTTTCCTCTATTGTCTTCAACATCTAGTGCCATTCTGATTCTTCATCTTTTACTTATGATATACTTTTGCTCTCTGGAACTTTTAGTATTTTCCCTTTTCCCAAAGTTGTTGCATTTTCAAGGTGGTATCCTTCTGTAGTTTCCTTTTTGTCTACTGTGTATGTTACTAGATGGACCATTTAATCTGAACACTTAGATCCTTCAATTCTGGGATAATTTTTATAATTATTTCATTAATAATTGCATCTGATTTTTTAAATCCTTCCTTCTCATGCTGGAATTCTTATTATTCACATGTTAGATATTATAAATAAAATTTTAGGTATTTTTTTCTTTTTTTGTCTTCTTCAGCCTGCTATTTCCCTCTTCCTCTCTCTCTATTCCTTCCTCTGTTTTCTTGTGTTTTCTTTAACTTTATCTTCCAATCCTCAATCCTTTTATTGATTTTCAATTTCAACCATCATATTTTAAATTCTAAGAGCTAATTTGGATTATTTCTTGTACTGATATTTTTATTTTTTAAATTTTTATTTAAATTTTTGGACATTGGGTACTTTATTTATTTTACCTTTTGACTTCTATATTTTATTTATTTTTAGATAAAATTTTGTTCTTATTTTATGGCTATATCTTCTCTTATTTTTCTGAGTAATGAAATGTCTTGTGAATTTTTTACTTTTCTGCACTGTCTCAGTCACCTCCACAGTGCTTTTTATTTTACTTTGCTTTTTGTCTTTCATGGTAGAATTTTGCATTAAAAGTTTGATAATCTTTGGCTTGCCTATTTATGTTAATAAATGGGGCACTATGAAGCTGATTGCAAGGTATAGGTCTTTTCATGAGGTTTGTTGAATATGCGCTTCTTAGCAGGAGGGTATGGTTTAGTTATTTTTATTAGGGAAACACCTGATATCATAATCATTAAGTCTTTTTTTCTTAGGATGGTCAGATTCCTCAGAGAAAAAATTTCCGACCCCATGCTATACAGCCATAAAATACTAAACAACTACACTCAACAACATGGATGAATTTCACAAACAGCATTAACTGAAAGAAACAAGACACAATGGAACTCATACTATGAAGTTCTATTTTTTTTTTAAGTTCAAAATTGTACAAAGCTAAATGTGTTGGTTAAGGCTATGTATTAAGTGGTAAAATTATTAAAAAGAGGCCTTAGTTTGCAGCTCCTTGAAAGAAGAACATGAGTCAATGGCTTATGGCATAAAGTTTATATGGGAAGAGATCCTAGGAAGCAGGATATGGGAGTAGGGAGAGTGAGAAGGGAAGGAAGACCAGCCAATATAAATGTATATTTTCCAGGCCACTGCTGAAGGTCAGGACCCCTGAGGGCTGGACAGAATGCCTGCCAGGATTATCTGTATCCTGAGCAGGAGGCTGAAATATTTATCCATCAGCTCCCATTCTCCACTGATAGAGGGTTGCTGTGGGTGTGTTAACTTTCCCTCCTGTGCTTTGTGCAGTGACTGGGCAGGCTTGGAGAAGGTCTTGGGGCAGAAAAGCTGAAAGATACAAGCCAAGCACTTTGAGTGCAGCGATGTCAGCGTAAATCTGAGCTCATACCTAACTGTCCAACAGAGCTGTGATTACAATCAAGCTGGGCTGAGGAATTGTGACACAGGACACCAAAAGTGTCTGCCACAAAAGGCAAGATCACAGTTAATAGAAGACAGTATAGCAGTTGCCTCTAGCAGGGAGGGAAAGAACTATAAGGGAGGACATGTTAACTGAGGATGTGGGGGGAATTTTGGGGGGCTGTAATATCTTGTGATTTTACTTGTGGTTATGCAGATATTGCTTTGTAACTTTCTAAATGGATAAGTATTTATGACACATTCTTCTATATTATGATATAGACTATAACAAAAAGAGGGTACTAGATTGATGGTAGTGGCCTTGAATGCCAGGCATTTAGCCTTATTTCTATATTAAAATTACGTATGAGGGGGCTGGAGGCCTTGAACAAAAGTAATACAAGAAGATAAACTTGTAGTTATATTCAGGATGGATTGAAAGAAAGATGGATAGTGTGGAAACCAGTTAGATGACATCACTTAGTGTGATGTCAGGGTAAGTGTGGAGAAAGGAATAATATAAAAGCTATTCAAAGCAGATCAGTCTGACTTGATGGAGAAATCAGCAGATATATATCTCTGAGATTTTAAATCTCATCCCTTTCGTCAACCACACAGAACTGATCACATCATATTTTGGTGTGCCACCACAGTACTTTGTGCCTTATACACACTCTGATTTCAGCTTTTACCTCACTGAATTGGAAACACTAGTATACAGGTTTGCTTCTCTATTTCAGGATAAACATAGAGGGGAGATATTGTGAGTCTATATATATTAGTTGCTTGGTGATGTTTACTGAATTACTGAATGAATGAGTGAATTAATGCATTAGAAATACCTGGCCTAATAGAAAATTAAACCCATGCTGGGTATTTGCTTCATCAATGAGAGCCTTTGCTAATGCTAATACATAGCCATATAGGGAATAGGAGAATAGAAAGAATGATTAGTAACAGAGATGGGATTAAAAATATATATATATTATATATATATATATAATATATATATATAAAATAGCATATTTATATATAATAGCATATATATATATATGCTATTGCTTCTCTCATATAGTAGCAAAAGTGTGCTCTTCCTTGACTCATTCTATCAGGCAGCTGTACAAATAAGATTTTTTTCTTGGTTGCTCTTTTGACTTTGGCATAGTGGGACAACAAGAATGGACTCTTTCAGACTTTAATTCTCCACAGTGAAATTAAGCCTGCCTGTGAATTTGTCTCCCCTCACTCCCTACTTTAACCCAACCCTCCCTATAGGGGGAGCTAAGGGATTTGAGTGCATTAGATGTAATAAGTTCACTCTTAGTTGAACACAGAATCATCACTTTCATGTTGCAAACATCACACACTATCAATGAATGTTTTTTGAGCAAATGTATGAATGACTGGGGCATTTTTTGGTCACCTACTTTAAAATGATTGAATGTATTAAGGAGTACCTGGCAGATGGAATCAGTGAGAATGGGCATTAAGACCACTTAATAGGCACCCAACATCAATCAGATCAACTGCTACCTCTGGGATCCTGGTCTCAGAGAAGTTACCCAAGACCAATGTCCCGAAACTAAGAAAAGGGAAAAAATACTTCTCAAAAACTATGCCCAAGAAAATTATTTCATAATCCATTTTTTTTTTTTTTGCAGATGTCAGAGTGAATGGGGTAAGCAAATAAGGATAGAAGCAGCGTGTGCTTTGTTCTTGCATTTTCAAAATTAGATCAGAGTCTGGGATAAGATCATTAGCAACAGACATCAGTTTCTCACATGATAATCACTTTGGGAGCTTAAAAAGGGTACATAAAACTGGTTTTCGTTGTTCATCAACATTGTCCAGACCCTCTTTCTCTTCCCCACTCCACTCTCTTAATGACCCCTTGACCATTTGAAAAGAACAGGATAGTTATAAAAACAAAGTGGAATAGAAAGTGAGGAAATATAACTTGGAAAATTATACTTGTAACAGCAGTCTTATTTATACTAAGCTCTTGACAGTGTTTTAGTAGATGCAACAGAAGGCAATTTAAATCAAATCTATTGAAAATACCTTCACTTTACTAAAGTGAATAAACTAGTCGATCAAGAGCAGTTACTGAATTTTCTATTTCTTCACAATAGAAATAATGCTAAAAACCTCAGTGGCATCATGTAATAAATATAATTACTTGTGGTTTACTTCATTTTATTTTAAACTTTTCTCATAAAAATTTCTTTTGCTTTCTTTAAAATTTTTACTTGGCCAAGAGAATAATCAGTAAAATTGAGACCAGAGAAAAAAATGGGTTGCGACTTCCATTGTGTTTGCCTTTGCAAGCAACAAATGCCACTGGTTTTCCTCCTTTGAATAAGGGAAATGAGTGAGGCTAAGGATGGGAAAGATTTATAGGTGGGGGAGGGCAACGGGAAGGGCACGAGGAACAATCTTTATTTTGTTTTTGGAGATGGCAACAGGGCAGATGCACCAGCATCAACAGTAAAATGGTTCCCTGAGCTTAGAGGACTGAAATAATGACTATCTGTGGAGGCCCACAACAGCTGTGGAGGAGAGCTGCCAGCACACTCCCTGATCTTCTGATTTACCCATTTGCCCGGGAAGCTCGAGGTAACTGAATTTTTCCTTTCTAGCAACTGGCTGCCTCCACCCCAAGTTCATCTCCTCTGCCTCTTAATCCCCCTGCTTCAAGAAAAGGGCAAAAGATTGCTTTGAAGGCTAAATAGGGCTTCACCATATGCACAGGAATGGAAAGATGAATGATGCGTGGACAAACAAGGGTGGAATATACATACAAGGGTAGAATAGCATGTTTGCCTGTGGAGGCCACTGGTAGATCAGGTTTGGTAGAATGGGATTTGCAAGAAAATAAAGGATGGATTATAATTATCAACTGAAATCGTAGAAAAGATTTTGTAAGCTGTAACTATATTTAGGAATTTTTAGTGTCAAAAATCTCTCAGCATTGCTCTAGGGAATCATTTCCACATACAACATATTTGTAGTTGCTTCATGTAGTGTGAAAGCTTTATACAAATATCATTATTGTGAGGGTCTCCTGGTATTAGTAAGATTGCATGAGATCATGAAGATATGGTAGAATATCTGATGATTTGTCTTGGTCTGATTTGCACTGTTTATAAGAAGTCAGATTTGTTTACTTTTTAAATCCTCTTTTCAGATTTCTATATTGTAATCCATTTCGGCATCTATAAAAATATAGCAACTCTGCTTACTGTTCATTAGGTACTGTTCATAGTGCATGTTAAAAAAGGTTGGAGTTATTTTTTTATTGCCTACTCATCTTCCCCATCCAGCAGTTTTTAAAATCTAAAATATCCTTCAGCTATTTCTCTTTCTGTCCGTACTTTTTTAAGCAGTCGTCCTATTTCATTCATCATTGCGTTACACCTAAACTACTACAATGGTTCTTTGGTTGCTCTGTCTTTAGCATTTTGTCTTCAAATCCATATATCTCAAAACTGCTTGAAAAGCTCAGTACTCTTTTCATTCTTCAAACCAAGTGTAACCCACTCTGCAGCTGAAGTAACTTTTCGAAAGAATGAGGCAACATTATCCTTAAATGGAAATAATATGATTGTTCACTAAAAATTTGATTGAAGAATTATTAGAATTAGTAAGAATTTGTTAAATTAGTCAAATACAAACAAATATGCAAAAACCCACGATTTCCTTGTCCTATAGGCCCAAGGACAGATTGAGTTGTGCTTATGTACCCAAGGAATATGGTTCCATCCCTTTATGAATCTCACCAACTCTCCCTGGAATCATGGCCAAGAGATTGTATGCTTTATTTCTGTATTCCCGGCAGGCAGGAGGAAATGCTTTCTCTACCGGGGGGAGGTTGATTCTTGCCTTGTCAGTTACCTCATAAGGAGAGGGCTAGGTCCTCATAGGTCTGGTTCAAGTGTGCAAGACCCTTGGGCTGAAAAATCATGAAGGAGCGGAATCAATTCTGAGGCTGGCCTCCTGGGCAGGAGGCTAATGTAATCTGATTGCCTTAAACTCATTCAGGATCAATGATTAAAGAAGATGGAAAGAGTGTAAAAGAAAGGCAATTAATATAATAGTTGCTTTGAGTGCTTTCTTAATGTTGTCCTTTAAGAAAAAACACTTCACTCTTCAAAACTGAGTTTATGTTATTTTTCAAAAGCACATTAAAAAATGTGAAATTATGATCATGTCCCTTAAATCTGACACTTGAGCAAATGCCTTTGGGAAAGACTGTGATTTCCTTTTCTTGCCTCTATCTTTGGGAAGGAATGGGAGCAATGCAGTGTTCTGTCAGATGGCCTCCTAGTTGAGTCTTGAAGAGGGAGGTGAATACTGAGAGAATCATGAACAACTTCAAGATGTAAACAATTATACCATTAGAATTCACGTGTCATATATCTGATTTATGTCTACTCTTCTTTGAAATGAATACAGGTTATATGATGTCACTTTTTTCAACACATTCTTTGAGAAAGTTATTATACTTTGACACACAGATACTAATTACATCAGGTAAACTCTATACCAGGGGTCCCCAACCGCCGGGCCATGGATGGCTACCAGTCTGTGGCCTGTTAGGAACCAGGCCGCACAATAGGAGGTGAGTGGTAGGCGATTGAGCGAAGCTTCATCTGTATTTACAGCCACTCCCCATCGCTCACATTACCGCCTGAGCTCTGCCTCCCGTCAGATCAGTGGTGGCATTAGATTCTCAGAGGAGCGCGAACCCTACTGTGAACTGCACATGCGAGGGATCTAGGTTGCACGCTCCTTATGAGAATCTAATACCTGATGATCTGAGGTGGAGCTGAGGCTCTGATGCTAGTGCTGGGGAGCGGCTGCAAACACAGATTATCATTAGCAGAGGGGTTTGACTGCACAGAGAGCATAGTAAATCAATTGCTTGCAGACTCATATCAAAACCCTATCAGTGAGTAGCAAGTGACAATTAAGTTGCATCTTACAGAGTAGACTGAACATAAGCTACACACTTCGGGTGTCACTGTCTCCCATCACCCCCAGATGGGACCATCCAGTTACAAGAAAACAAGCTCAGGGCTCCCACTGATTCTGCATTATGGTGAGTTGTAAAATTATTTTATTATATATTACAATGTAATAATAATAGAAATAAAGTGCACAGTAAATGTAATGCACTTGAATCATCCCGGAACCATCCACACCCCCCCACCCCAGTCCGTGGAAAAATCATCTTCCATGAAACTGGTCCCTGGTGCCTAAAAGGTTGGGGACCGCTGCTCTATACAGTATAGTATGGTAAATAAAATATAATAGGTATTACAGTTCTTCAGACAGCTAATTGGCAAACAATCCCACATCATCACTAAGAGCAATGGAGAGATGGATTTAACTAAGGTCACAGGTCAAGATGGATTCGGGAAATAGTGAGTCATTGCCAGATTAATGAATCGATTTTCTTGGGGTCAAACTTCTACACATTTTATTGTTGCCAACTCTGCTAAAGACGAGAACTGAATTAACATATTAATAGCTCCCACCTTATCGGGCCACTTTTATGTGTGAAGAATAGATTTTTTCACATGAATAAGATTTCCGATCTGGGCAGGATCTTCTGAATATGAGTAAAAGTGTGTCCAACATAAGATTTTATCTTTTGTGAAAGTTGCACTTAACAAAAAATTTGACAGGGTTAAACAAATTGCCAAGGCCGTACCAATAAAAATAAAAGAAAAATTTTAAAATTAAATAAATTAAAATTAAAGAAAACAATCTAACCTGGTGACAATATGATGGCAGCTTCTCTCAAAATGCCAGTAAATAGATATAATTTATAGTTAAAAAAAATACTGTGTTTAGGATATTGGGGCAAATCTAAGGATGTAGGGGTTTCGAGGTAGCTGTTTTGTAGACTATACCTGGTTGGAAACCCACTGAATTTTATTATACTATTTAGAGGAAAATGATTTAGCATGACCTTGACCTAGATTTTTGGCAGTTGATATTGAGATATGTTCATATTATAGTTTTGGTGAATTAATTTAGAACAACTTAGAGATGTTAATATTGCCTTGGCTCTTCTGAGAATTGTATTCTCTTTGTTTATGAATCAGTTACTTAAAAAAAAAAAAAATGCATTTAAAAATCAGCACTAATTAAGTGGCCGTGGAGTCATGCTGTCTGGCAAAAATAAAAAAGAGCAACGTTTTGGAAACTGACTTATTGTGGTTTAGGCTGACTTTTAAGTCTCACCGGAAGTTAATTAAAACGAACGTTTTCTCTTTCTTTCTTTCTTTCTTTCTTTCTTTCTTTCTTTCTTTCTTTCTTTCTTTCTTTCTTTCTTTCTTTCTTTCTTTCTTTCTTTCTTTCTTTCCTTCTTTCTTTCTTTCTTTCTTTCTTTCTTTCTTTCTTTCTTTCTTTCTTTCTCTCTCTCTCTCTCTCTCTCTCTCTCTCTCTCTCTCTCTCTCTCTCTCTCTCTCTCTCCCTCCCTCTCCCTCCCTCCTTCCCTCCCTCCCTCCCTCCCTCTCTCCCTCCCTCTCTCTCTCTCCTTCAGCTTTTAAAGTTTATTTTATCATCTTTGAGTTTGCTCACTTAGTGGTAGATGCCAAAGAATTCCTCAATCCATGGTACTAATTGAAAAACAACTCTTCAATCTGGGTGGAGAGCTCAGACATTCCAAATATCTCTTTTTAGTTGGATTAAAGGGTTTGCAATCTAAATATCTCGATTTGAAAGAAATGTGAGGAATTTCAAAGTTTCCAGTCCTAAAACCATGAACAAGAGCATTGGCCATGCCAAGTTTATTTCTCCAAATTCTTTTGGAGCTCATAGGGTGTGGTCTAGACTGGGATGCCCATAGGTCAATATCCAGGGGTTATATATAAATAATCTGAGTGTATCCTCATTTTAAAAACATGTATATGAGTTCATATCCTGATTCCTTTAGGGAACTTCAGTTTGCTTTGATCAGTAACTCTCAGGGTCTATGATATTTTTCCTGGCTAGCCCAGCGAGCATTCAGACCTCTGTCCTTCAAAGATAACACTCCCGGTGGTGATGACTATCTCCGTGAGGGCGTAGTTTACCAGCAATAATTTCTCATTGTGCACCTTTGCTGTTTGTTTTGATGTGGCTGCAAAGAATATTTGCAATTATTGTCATTCTCATCTCCAGATTAGCCTAGACTTTTCTCAAAACAGAATTGCCTCTGTGTTGTCACGGTTTACCCACTGCCTACAAGCACAGCAAGTTTGAGATTATCCCTTATGCTCCTTTGAAGGGGTTTCTTTCTCCTTTCCTTTTAGCATCTAGTAGTTGTGTGTCACATCACGGGCTGCCTAATTGGATCATAAAATTGATGACACCCTGGGGGTGCCTCTGAGTTGTGCTTAATTTAGCAAAGCACCAGTTTTTTCCCCATAAGGAACAACCGGGTTGTGCAGAGTGCACCCTGAGTTTTACTCCACCTTCAGTGGCTTAGGCTGGCAGATAGACAAGTGAAGGGACACAGGCTGGAATCCTGGGGAAGGTGCTAAGTTGAAGGAGAATCAGCAGAAGTTGGAGAGAAAGGTAGGGAGGTTTGCCGGGAAGATGAGAGTAAAACCATGCTGGCCCAACTTCAACCGCTAAGAGTGGTCAAGCCAAAATATATTGCTTAAGAAAGTTAGAAGAATGGTTGTGATGTGGAGACTGATCCCAGGATGAAAATCATTTTGTGAACACTTGATTGAGATTTCTAATTTAATCATTTTCAGCTGCAACAAACAAATGTTCAACAATTGAACATTCAACAAATGTTCACATAAGAAGCCTTGGCTTCACATATTTAACAGATTTTTTTTTTTTGGTATGCAGTAGTATTTATTTATTTATTTATTTATTTATTTATTTATTTATTTATTTATTTATTTATTTATTTATGTTTCATGGTGCATCGTAACTGCCTTTCTCTAATTTGCCTTCTGTTCAGCTCTTGGTTTAACAGTGAATTACAGTGTGGTGAAGGAAAAAGCTTGGACTTCAATACCTGAGTTTCAAGCCCTGCTCTTACAATTACTAGCTTCATGACCCCGGACAAGTTGCATCAACTCTCTGAGTCTCAGTTTCCTCATCTGTAAAATGAGATATCTGTAAAACACCCACTACATGTTTTCTGCAATGTAGGATACACTAGAAATGGTAGCTGTTTTTATCACCATGATCACTGTTCTGAAGGGGGGAGCGTGCTAAGCTAGTATAAAAAAGCATGTAGCGATATTTTCTAATAGATAAAAGGGAATGAAATAAAATATAAGGGTCAATATGGAACAAAGGTGAAACTGCTTAAAATAAAATCAGTCCAGTACTCTAATTTGACATATATCATATTATGCCATATAGCTTCACTCTCAAACTCATCTGTGTTCTACTGAATTAAATAATAGATCTCTTTGGGATGTGAATGAAGTTTTCCAGTGTTTATTTATCTAAAAATAATTATTATAAAGATAAATAATGTGCCCTACTAATTTATCACTAGCTTGGAGATCATCTGAGCTCTGTATGGTCTCTTAGTTTCTTTTGGTTTCTGTGGGTTTGCTGTTGTATGTGTGTGTGTGGGGATGGGTTCTGTGTGTGCCCCTGTCTACCTGGTATCTGGTGGTAAAGGGAAGGAAACTTTGTCCTTTTGCGTTAAGTTATACTAAGATATCAATCTAGAAGCAGGTATAGCTTTAAAACACTTCCAGAAGTATATTCTTATGAAAGTACATCACCACTTGGAAGTATCGTTTTATTTCTTCAGAAAATAATTTATTTACGTTTGTGTTAACCAATCACTTTGTGGGGTCATTTATTTTTTTATACGAAGTCATCAGATCTACTTATTTTATTCTTTGGTACTGTTTTGAAATAAGCATACGCTTGCTGACACATGTTTCTGCCACATTCTTTGCTTCCCCCAATAGACAAGTTCAGACTTGGGAGGCAAAAGTCCAGCGGAAAGTACCGGAACTGAGGGAAGAATATTTGCGTAACCACCCATGCCACAGAATGCTTTCTTGGAATCTGCTGTGTGTATAAGATGGTATCCTACCCTCACATACGTAACATTTGCCTTTCTGAAAATCAAATCTGATTCTACAAGGAAATCGCAAAAACAAAAATACTGTTCTCTCAAGTTATACCAGATTTGTTTAAAAAAAAAAAAATCAGGCTGGTTTTAAAAATTGAGAACATCAAGCATTTAATCATTCATGGAAGTTGGCTTTGTGACCTCAGTTTTTAGCAAAGGTGGTAGAGGCTTTATTTATAAGAAAAAAAAAAATTTAAGTGCGACTAAGAACTATAGACATTAAACTAGTTTCTTTCTTTCTTTCTTTCTTTTTTTAAATGTGTATGGAACATTCCCTCTTTTCATTCCTCAACAGCTTTCCTGACTATCCTGACCTGAAACTTGGTTTGCTGAGGTAATCTCTGACCTCTGGCTTGCCCAACTATGGACTCTTTATAACACATTGTATTTGATCAATCTATGACATTTCACCCAATCAGTGTTTTCTCTGTGGTAATTGCTGCCTTTGGCTTCCATGACACCATCCTTGTGTCCTTTTTCTAGTATTTCTGACCACTTTTTTCAGTCTCCTTTCCTCTCTTTTTGGTTTACTTATTTCATAATTATTGTTTTTTTTCCTTAACCCTTGACCCTTTTGTTTCTATATACATTCCCTGGGCAACTTCACTAAGTCATGAATCAGAGGACCATGTAGACACTGATGAATCTAGAATTTGATCTCCAGCCCTGTCTACCTGCCCTGGGCAAATAATCCAATGTTTTGCAGACATTTTAACTTAAAGTGTCCCAAGTACAACACATTTTTTCACTTTCTTCTACCACTGCCCTTAGACCTGCTTCTCTTCCTGTATTTTCTGTCTTATAACATCACCATCTCTCATGGAACCCACTAAAACCTCTTTTAAGTTAGGCTGTTCCAGATTCCCTTCCCTCCAGGACTTTGCCCAGGTTCTTTCCCTACCTGGAATATTCTCAGATGTTCTTTCACTTACTTAACTCTTAAGCGTCTTACATATTTCATGCTAATTCCTCACCGAAGCTCTCTCAAGTTTGTTTTTCACAAGCTGTTTCAAAACTGAACTTATTACAGCCTGAAGCAATGCATAGATTTGAGTGGTTATTAAATAAATGACTATATTTTTTACATCCCCACTGTTTACCAAGAGCTCAGGGGTCAGATATATTTTGATTCACCATTTTATCCTCGTCAACCAACACAGTCCCTGGTACATGGGATGCTCTCAGTAAATCCACTTGTATCTTTCAAATCTGCTCTTTCATCATCATCCCCTGTCTAGTCCATGGAGGAGGCCCTCAGCATCCCCGCCTACCATCAGCCTTGACTCCTTTCACCAAACTATCAGTATTGTTATTTTTTTAGACACAAATATATAGAGGTGCACTCCTGCTCTGGTGTCTTTAATGACTCCCAAGTTTCTCTAGGAGCAAATCAAAACTCCTAAGAGTCTATAAGGCTTTTGACAGCCTGATTCTACCTTCCCTTTCCAATATCATCTTCCCAGCTTATTCACCATGCGATTCTGTCACAGCAGAAGTCTTGTGTGTCTTGAACGCACCATATTCTTTCATTTTCTGTGTTGGTTCCCTCTGCTGTTTTGAACTCCTCTTTCACATTTCTTGTGACTCTCACAATTTGAAATTATAAAATCCTTCTGTGGCAGATTATTACCCATTTACATACTTGTAATTTCCTATTTCCTAACACTGTATTAGCCACTGTGTACAATTAATGAACAGAGGTATAATATGATGTTACGATCATCTTCTCTGACTTTAGATTCTACCTTCTTTGTGGCTATGGGGACTCTGGTTCCAGTCGCAGTGTATTCGCATATTACTCCCAATCATTTCTTATCACCATCACTTTTTCTGCCAGCTGTATTCGGGTCATGTTTCCTGTATCACCATTTTGGCAAGTAGCAATTCTCTGCTCTGCTACAACTGTGGTTGTGCAGAGATTGGTGGTAACTATCCTCTTATCACATACATTGATCTTATTTGTGGGTCAAAAAACCAGGGTGACCCCATTTTCTTGCTTTCCTACTGTACCTTTACTAATGGAGTACATTTCTTGATTCATTTTAAATATATCTCCCCTCTCTTGAGGAAACTGGCATGGGTCTTTGAGGGGCTGAGCTATAAGACAACTTAGGTAGCCATCCTCCAAATCCCAAATCAAGTCTTTTCATTACTCCCAGCCAAAGTACCAGGTCTAGGTTTGTTACTCTGAAAATCTCACTTGAGGACTGAGGCTGTCAGGGCCAGCTGCAAAGTTCTATGCCCTCCAAACATCATTTTCCTGTAGGTCTTACTGGATCTTCGGGCAAAACGGTTCTCCTGCTAGTCTTCTTAGCTTACTAGCTTATTAAAATGAGTCATGGACTGAAACAGAGAGACAGAACATCTAAATAGAGAAGATATCTCAAAAATTAATGCATAAATAGCTTTTAAATTTCTAAAAATGGATTATCAGTTGGTACTAGAAGTCTCAGAATTATTTTTCCAATAGGTCCTCATATACTGTTTGATAAAAAATTACTGATGGTTTTCCACTATCCTGTAATAGATGATTTACAAGATGCATGTCAGCTTAATTAATTTGACAATTTATATTTGTGGTTATTAATAAAGTAGATTCTAGATCTTTTGAAGAACCAGGGGAAGAAAATGAGGTTTTCACATATTCAGTGAGGATAATTCTGCAGCTAGTGATTTGGAGTGCATCCTCTTTGTAGAGTTTAGCTGGGTGGAATTTGAACTTACTCTAATATGATAAGGTAGGGTGAAATATTTTGACCATCTGCCACTTATTGAGATAATGGTCTATAATCTACTTAGCCTTTCTTCCATTCTTTTTTAAAAGAAGAGAGGGACGTTGATCTGTACTTAGATTTGTTGTGATTATAAAATGAAAGAAAATCTTTTGTTCAGCATTTATATTATGCTGAACCCCGAGAGAAACATTTCCTTTGTATTGTATCTTTATTATAAAAAGAGATATGGTGTAATATAGCAGGTATCTATAGTATACATATAAAGTATATAAGCTATAGCTTTTCCCTAATAGGTACAAATGTAGTAATATTCATATGGCTATTATTATAATGTCCTTTAGGTAGTGTGTGGAATTCAATTCAGTAAAAGAAGTTCTGTAAAGGATCATAAATACACTCTATGTGTGTGGCTCTGATGATTTAGCAAGATGCATGAATTTTAAAATTTATTAACAAAAAAGGTAGAAATTACTAAAGGTGTTTAGGAAGTGTTTTTGCAGAAAAATTGTCCAGAAAACAGAAGTGCTTTGAAAATTAAATAAAGATAACTGGAGACAAATAAAATATATAAAGACGTCATGCTATCACAAAATCACATTTACACTAATAAGTTAAACCTCAATAGAATTTAAATTTATCATCGTGTTTTATTATCTATATTAGATTTCTTATTTTACTTTCTGAATCTCTTTTTTTCCTATTTTTTTAAATTGAAGTATAGTTGATTTACAATGTTATGTTAGTTTCAGGTGCATAGCACAGTGACCCAGTTATACATATACATATTTATCTATTCTTTTTCAGATTCTTTTCCCTTATAGGTTACTACAAAATATTGAGTATAGTTCTCTGTGCTATATAGTAGGTCCTCATAGGTTCTCTCTTTTTTTTTTTTTTAAATTAATTAATTAATTAATTTATTTTTGGTTGTGTTGGGTCTTCGTTTCTGTGCGAGGGCTTTCTCTAGTTGCGGCAAGCGGGGGCCACTCTACATCGAGGTGCGCGGGCCTCTCACTATCGCGGCCTCTCTTATTGCGGAGCACAGGCTCCAGACGCGCAGGCTCAGTAGTTGTGGCTCACGGGCCCAGTTGCTCCGTGGCATGTGGGATCTTCCCAGACCAGGGCTCGAACCCGTGTCCCCTGCATTGGCAGGCGGATTCTCAACCACTGCACCACCAGGGAAGCCCTCTTTTTTTATGTATAGTAGTGTGTATATGTTAATCCCAAACTCCTAATTTATCTTCCACCCCCCCTGCCAACATTTCCCCTTTGGTAACCATAAGTTTGTTTTCTTTGTCTGTGGTCTGTTTCTGTTCTGTAAATGAGTTCATTTGTTTTTTTTTTTTTTTAAGATTTCACATATATGTGATATCATATGATATTTGTCTTTCTCTGGCTTATTTCACTTAGTATAATAATCTCTAGGTCCATCCATGTTGCCGCAAATGACATTATTTCATTCTTTTTTAATGGCTGAGTAATATTCCATTGTATATATTAATCTAGTTAAACAAATTGGCTGAGTTTGTCTTTGCTAGACCTTTTTACATCCTAACTACCCTTCAAGATCCAGATCAAGTCCTACCACCCCCTTAATCTTCTTTCTCCTCTTTCCAGGTAGAGTCTCTATTGTACAGTATACCTCACTATACAGCTTCATGCCTGTATTGTTTGTATCACATGCATAGTCCTAGTGCAGCTGGCAAATTATCCTAATACAATATAACTTAATAATAAAAGACTTTCTAACAACTGCCTTACATAGTTAAAAACAGAACTTAAGGCCAAGACTCACAGACTCTATGTGGAAACCTAGTAATCTTTTCTTTTTACATAAGTGCATGATGAATATCTAGGTGGCACAGATTCATTCAGAACTGAATGAGCCTTAAAGGGGCAGGACAAAATGGAGGAATTTAGTTTCAGCCCTTCTCAAAAAGGGCTCTGCTTGAGTATATGCCTGTATCTCTGTGCAAACTCATCTCTATTGATATTTTTCAGTAGTGTGGGATACAGGTTTTATTGATATTATTCTATTATTGCTTTTTACTACAATGCATAAATAGAATATCATGTTACTACATCTATGCTTTCTACTAGTCTACATTTTATATAACTCGTTAGTTATTCAATATGACATACTATATTTTAGTTGTGAACCCTGATACTTAGTTTTCATAGCCCATATTTAGTACATAGATAGTTCAGTGGGATATCACTGCCTCAGTAATTTCAATGAAAAGCTCCATCTCTGTCCTGGAATTTAGCTCATCACTGAATTTACAGTTATGTCTAATGAAGAAGCTAACTGTTCTAGCATAGAAACATAAAACCTCATTTGTGATAATGGGATTTGACTTGTCTTCTTCCTCTCACTTTTAATAATATCATAATGTTGATGCATCTGAATGTAATTAGCATAAACTGTTTTAAAAAATGCTCTACTGTACTAGAAAACATGAATTACAACTTCAGTTATTATTTTTTTTCCAGACATTGACTTTAGGGGCCAGGCCAAATGGAATTTTGGTTCTTGGACTGTGTTAATCAATATAACCATAAGTATGTTTTCAAGATTAATTTTATTACCAGATTTTCTTGTCTTAATGACAAGAATATTTTTTTCTCTCTGGTGTCTGTTGGAGTGAACGAACTTATTTTCGGAGAACACTAGAGGGGAAAAACTCGAAGGTAGCAAGTGAAAAAATTTCTTTTCTCCTGCTTTATTCCTTCTCCTAAATGTAGATAGTGGGAAATTGAGTTAAAAATAAATGTTTCACTATTCCACTCATGCATTATTCAAGTAAAGTGGAAAGGCAAGAAATATAATATGGGTGACTGATCTCCAAAGAAATATTAATTTAAAAGAAGTTTGGCTGACATATATTAATAAATAATCAGTAATTAAAATGTATTCTAGTTATACAGACATATGATACTAATGGACAACATTTTTATATGGAATGTACTGATTAATTCTTATGGCAGAGCCTCATTTGGGAGGACCTGGACTTCAAGTCTTCAGTGCCTCAGGAAACTGCTGAGATAAATGATGTCAGCCTATGGCTTGATTCTGGTCTACTGCTCCATGAATTTGTTGACAATAGGCAGCCATACTTCCTCCTCCCACATAAGAGAAGAAAATACCTCTCTCACTACTTGCTATCTTGGCTAAGAGAGTACATCTGATGTCTGTGAGTTGTATAAATGAGGTCTGAAGTTAAATCTTGAGGTTTACTACCTACTACCTGGAGACTAGAGATCTTTAACTTGAAATTTATGGGAAATTTCAGTAATTCGTAAATTTCTGGAGATTTTAGAGAGTGCTCTACTGTGCTGACATTTCTCTTAGACCTTATCTCAAATACAGCATAGCGCATTGTCTAGAGGTTATTGCCATATCCTCTTCTTTGTGGATGTGGGCAATCTCACTTATTAAAATAAATACTCCATTATACATTTGTTTTGATATAGGTTCTTTTTTAGACCTTTGTAACTCTGAAAAACTGTGTATGTGTGAGTGTTTTGTCTTTGTCTGTATTCTTGTGTCATCTCATGGTTGCAAGATGACTGCCCCAGCAGGAGGTATAACTTTTGTCTTTAAGGCAGGAATGAGAGGAAAGTTTGAAGGCAAGTTTTTTTATTCAGGAAGCAAAGTCCTGCTCATGAATTTTCCCCTCCCTCTCATAAGCCAGCATTATATCCCAAGGATATCCTCAGTTGTAAAGGAGACTAGAAATTTAGGTATTTCACTTCTTAGTCTCTCTTTTTGAGGATAGCAAGGAAAAGAGAAGATTGAGAATAGGTGTTCAGAGAACCAACGTTCTATTGGTCAGGATTACTAGTTGCAGAGAAAAGAATTCACAGTGTTTAATTTAAACAGAAATATTTATCATAAAATATCAGAGTACAGAATATTCAGGAGGAACAGGGAACTAAGATTAATGATTACATAGACTGATGATATAGCTAAGATCATACACAATGCATCACAGGACTTTTCTAGCAAAAACATCACAGCTGCTACTGTCCCAGGTCAGCAGTGGTCATTCATGGTCTTGGATCTAGATTCCAGAAGCTCTATGATACTACTATTCCCACAGCACATACTAAAAGATGTTGCCACTAATGGCCACTCCCTCATACTGTTTCTATCTGCATCCAAATCTCAGGTACCTCTGACTAATGAAACCTGGACATAGATCCATCCATAGCTGCAAAGGAGCCCGGGAGATGTAAGAATTTTAGACCAGGTCCTCCAGAAAGCAAAGCCTGGGACAAGCATTACCATGCTAACACTTTATTCGAGAAGCACAAATCCAGAAATGAAGGTGGGGAAAAAGTGGAGGCAGAGCACAGTGCTATGGTGCATTTCTGTGTTGGTTCCTGCTATAGTAGCAGCTCAGCATATGTGTCCATTGGCATGTCGTTCTCCTCCAGAGTAAGTGAAAAGAGGAACTGATTCAGGGTAGTCCTTAGAAGGGAAAAAGGAGGAAAAATTTATGTGGAGTTTCTTCCCATATCCATTACCTATTGGCCAAGGTCAACCTCATGATAGGCTAGTTTCCACATGCTTCCAAGTTATATAATTCAGCCCACTGGTGACCATTCAGGAAGCCAGGTCTCACTTCTGGCACTGTGGCATTTCATCTAAGTAAGTGGAGGGGCAATTTAGGGCAGAGACTTTTAACATCTGAGGGATGTGGACCATGTGGGCCAGAGCTTCCTCTCAGGGATGACACACTCCAGAAGTGGGTAGCACCTTCTGAAGGAAGGAAGCAGGTGAAGGAATCTAAAGTTGCATGACAGTTTTTTGTCCTATATGGGAGGGTTTTTGTTTCCACCTTAAGAGCTCTGTTTTCACAATGCAGAAAATTATCACAATATAGGGAGGGTGTTCACAAGATGTTGGGCAGCCCCTCGTGACAGATGTTCATTACCACCAGCCTTACCTGATCACCTAATGAAATTACTTCTCCCATGTCACTTCCTCTACAACCGCCTAGTATTGTGTTTTGTTGGTTTGTCTGTTTGTTTGGCTAGAACTTTTCACAGTTTAAGCTCTATAGTACTGCCTCTGTTTTGATCACCATTGTATACCCAGGAACTAATATAATGACCAGCACAATAAGTTTGAATACATATGTGTTGACTGGATAAGTGAATGAATGAATGAATACAAGTTAGCAAATGATAAGCTAAACCATGGTATGAGTGGCTATTATAGGGATTAAGATAAATTAAAAAATCTTAGACTGGGAAACGTTTCACAAAAGAGGTAGGACCTGGGTTAAGGGGTAGCATATGGTTTTAACCAGAAAAGCCAAGAGAGTAGGAAAACCATGCATGAAGATACGTATGGAGAAGTGCTCTTAGTTTGTTCATAACACAGTGGGGAAGCCAATGCTCTATCAAATTTCTTGTAAACACATTTGCACATATATATGGGTTTCTGATGATCTCTAATTATTTTCCTGACTAAGAGGTCCACAAAATGTACTGGAGAGAATCACGCCTTAATTCTATCACATCCAAATCTCTCCTGAGAGACATTTTCTTTCAGTGACCTGGGAAGCTGAACTTTCTTAATCGGATTAGTGGCATTTTGCTGTTTCAAACTGAAACAGGATCCACTGGCCTACACTAGCTAGCGCTTTATAATCTACACCATCTATTTTGTGGTCATTGCCAAAGTATTAGAGCTAACGCAGGGAGACAGGAAGTGGCATTAGAATTCTTTCTGTTCAACCCTGCTTAGAGATGTAGTCTGAGATAATAAAAACAGTGCTATTTTTCTGTATCAGAATACATCTCTGTAGAATTGAGGTCTGCAAAGAAAAGCCAAAAAGGAAATTTTCAGTACAGCAGGATATTTCCTGGGCACTCAATATTTCAAAAGAGCCTTTGATTCAACCCATTTGCCCTCTGCTATTTTCTTGTTAATGAGAGAGTGAATCCTACAAGCCTTAATCCCATTTACCAAAATACCAAAGCAATCTGTACTTTCTATCAAATAATTATATCTGAGGTAAGCATAGGGAATTTAGTCATTTGTAGAGGGTTGTTTTTCCCATAACAAAGTCTCTAAATAGAATTATCAAGTCTATCAAATGTTAATTTGTCAAGAAAAAACCAAATAGCTAATAAGGAGAATTAGATTTATATTGTAAATAGGGTATTACCCTAAAGACTTCCATGTCTCCAAAGGAAGTATGACTGAAATATGACTGAGGCAAAGTCTTAATCAACCAAACTATAGAGTCATTTTCTCTTCACTGTACTACAGAATCTTGCTCTGGGGTAGTGTTTAGGAAAACACCACCACTGCATTTTAGGTTTTCTGTGGGATATCCCGTTGGCCCTCACCACCCTCCCACACACCCCTTCCCCACCCCCCATGGATAAAGAGGGGCAACTGTATTCATTGTACTACTGCCATTTTATATCAGGGACTTGAACATCCCTGGATATTGGTATCCCCGGGGACTTCTGGAACAAATCCCCCATGGATACTGAGGGACAACTGTGTAGACAGTTATAGGGACAGTCTTGACTTTGGAATCCTGGTCCTCAGCTGTGACTTGTCTCCTGAAGAAAACAGCCCCATTCATGTAACAGACTGGGTGGCTGCCTGGCTCTGCTGGAGAAGGGGAGGGATCAGAACACTACTTCTGTCCCTGCACAAGGGTAGATGCCAGCCTCCTGGCAGGATTTCAAGGTTTCCAATGCATGAGGTTTCCTGCAAATTTTCCCTTCGAGAATGGACACTGACCACGTTTTAGTAGAAGTTCTGAGGACTTAATGCCCTCCCTGGACCTCTAGGAATCTGAGAGCATTTTCTCCACACTCGGTGTTCTGTCCAACTCTCCCATCTCTTGTTCTCCTCCACCTCCAAAGTTTCTTCTGTAACATTAGCCAAGTGAATTATAATTTTGAGAAGTTGGTCTGAGGTGCAAATTTAAATTGCTTTTGTGAAAACCAGTATCTGTTATTTATGTTGTCGTAAGTTATTTAAATTTTAGGGCACCGAAGGCAAACGTTTCCCTGCATCTGAAACGGTACAGGAGGAGAGGGGGTGTATGCTAAGAGAATGAGATTAGAGAGAAAGCTGCTGACACTAAGTCTGTTTCTAAGGAAAAATCAGAAGACTTCCCTCATTCCCCTCTTTGGCCCCAGCTGATGTGACTAGAGTTGGGAAGAGTGGCTGTGTCAGCCGCTTCCCTTTCCTCTCGTTTTCAATGGAAGTGAACAGAAACTAAAGAAGCTTACGGTGTAGCAACTGCCCAATCTCAATCAAGTCGACTTGAAGATCTGCGAGTTAATTCATTGGAACCTTGGTTATTGGAAAACCAAGTGAAGATCTTCCCATTAGGATGTGCTGGCTTAACTCCACTCATTTTCTCTCTGTTCTCTTCCACGACCATCTGATGACCGTTCTGTGCTTTATGCTTGCCTCCTTCTTCTTCCATGTTCTCTTTTTACCTACTCTTTTTTTTTTTTAATTGAGATATAGTTGATGTACAATATTATGTAAGTTTCAGGTGTAGAACATAGTGATTCACAATTTTGAGGAATCTCCATACTGTTTTCCATAGTGGCTGCACTAATTTACATTCCCACCAACAGTGTACAAGGGTTCCTTTCTCTCCATACCCTCTCTAACATTTGTTATTTGTAGGCTTTTTGATGATAGCCATTCTGACAAGCGTTACGTGGTATCTCATTGTTTTGATTTGCATTTCTCCAGTAATTAGCAATGTTGAACATCTTTTCATGTGACTGTTAGCCGTCTGTATGTCTTCTTTGGAAAAATGTCTATTCAGGTCTTCTGTCCAATTTTTAATTGGGTTGTTTGTTTGGTTTTTTTTGATTTTGAGTTGTATGAGTTGTTTGTATATTTTGAATATTAACCCCTCACTGGTTCCATCATTTTCAAATATTTTCTCCCATTCTGCATGTTGTATTTTAATTTTGTCAATGGTTTCCTTTGCCATACAAAAGCTTTTGATTATGTCCCATTTGTTTATTTTTAGTTTTATTTCTTTTGCCTTAGGAGACTGATCCAGAAAAACGATTTATGTCAAAGTGTGTTCTGCCTATGTTCTCTTCTGGGAGTTTTATGGTTTCAGGTCTTACATTTAGGTCCTTAAACCATTTTTAATTTATTTTTACATGTGA
The DNA here is from genome assembly GCF_028564815.1 of Eubalaena glacialis. Taxonomy (NCBI): domain Eukaryota; kingdom Metazoa; phylum Chordata; class Mammalia; order Artiodactyla; family Balaenidae; genus Eubalaena; species Eubalaena glacialis. The sequence goes on along the minus strand of NC_083723.1, from coordinate 57,833,273 downwards.
TGTGAGGGGATGTTCTAATCTCATTGTTTCACATGTAGCAGTCCAGTTTTCCCAGCACCACTTATTGAAAAGGCTGTCTTTTCTCCATTGTATATACTTGCCTCCTTTGTCATAGATTAATTGACCACAGATGTGTGAGTTTATTTTTGGGCTGTCTATTATGTTCCAGTGATCTATGAGTTTGTTTTTGTGCCAATACCATGCTGTTTTGATTACTATAGTTTTGTAGTATAGTTTGAAGTCTGGGGGGGGGCGGTTATACCTCCAGCTTTGTTCTTTTTTCTCAAGATTGCTTTGGCAATTTGGAGTCTTTTATGGTTCCATATAAATTTGAGGATTATTCTAGTTCTGTGAAAAATGTCATGAGTATTTTGATAGGGGTTGCATTAAATCTGTAGATTGCTTTGGGTAGTATGGCCATTTTAACAATATTAATTCTTCTAATCCAAAAGCACAGGATATCTTTCTGTTTCTGTATATCATCTTCAATTTCCTTCATCAATGTTTTATAGTTTTCAGAGTCTTTCACCTCCTTGGTTAGATTACATACATTTAATTTTCACAAACACCTTTCTCCCTTGGTTGTCTCAACTTTATAGAGGAGCACACTCATAACGAGTCTTAAAGAAGTTAATTGTCCAAAGCTTAAAACCTGGATTCATAATCCTTGTCCTATGCTGCATCTTGATAATCAAGAATCAATTTGAAATACTATGATTATCTACAAGATATAGTAAATGCCTAATGAGCAGCGAGATTGCTACAATTTTTGATACTGTAACACTGTACTCTGATGGCCCTTGTAGGAATCTGTCTACTTTTCAACTCTATTTTTGTCAGGTTCTGATTGGGATCGAGCTGTTAGGTGGTTGAGCTACATACTTTTTTTGGCATGAAAATTATCTTGTTTTTCTTTATCATTTTTTATCATATTAATTATATTAAAACTATTAGGATATATTATGTTACAAACTGTAAGCAATGGTCTCTCTGTGATTTTCCTGTTGTTTAAAATTAGAGTATTAGCCTTAAATGCTGGCTCCAACCTATGCTGGGAGTTCCTCCTACCAAATATGATTAGAGAGAAAATGAGTGTAACTGAAAGGTAGATCAAGCGTGAAAATTCAATCCACTTTGTCAACTGTGAGAGTTGAGGCAAGACATGTGTATTGTGTGAACCTCAGTTTCTTCATCTGTTAAAAAGATAATCCTTACTTCATTGGTTTATTTTGAGGATAATATGGGATTTTTGAAACATAACATCTGGAAAATGTTTTGAAATTCTAAAATACTATAGAAAATATGAGGAACTTAATTTATGGTTACCAAGAGGGTAGCTATTTATTCTTAGTGTATTAGGATCAATTCTGGTTTACTCCTAAAAGGGAAGACATTAATTCAGACTCTGGATGTGGCTGTACGTTTACTTTCCTACCGTCTTAATAATTAATATTATTAACTCTAATAATAAAACATTAGAGTATATTGCTCAACATCAATTTATTTTGTCCTCCAGAGGTAAAATTTGGGTTTCTGGGAAATAGCAGGGAAAATTATGTAAATTATACTTAAATTTGAGCCCCACTATATAAAGTGAGGGGTTGCATAAAGTAAACTCAAAACTTTTTTTTTTTTAAGTGAACATCCTTTTAGTTTTTAGACACAGGTTACTTAGATGGGGAAACAGTACTTAAAATTCCATGGAACTAAGGTCAAGTGGAGACCATGACCAAATACTTAACAAGGACACCATATTTTGATGCTCTTTTTTTGAGTCAGGAAAACATCCAAAGACAGGTGAGTCTTCCCACTTTACTTCCCTGATGACCACTGAATGAGAGCTTTAGTCATCTTTGTATGTATCAATTTCTTAGTCCAAACATTTGAAGAGGGTGGTCTTTTCGTGTTGTTTATAGTTTCCTTTGCTGTGCAAAAGCTTTCAAGTGTCATTAGGTCCCATTTGTTTATTTTTGTTTTTATTTCCATTATGCTAGGAGGTGGGTCAAAAAAGATCTTGCTGTGATTTTTGTCAAGAATGTTCTTCTTATGTTTTCCTCTAAGAGTTTTATAGTGTCTGGTCTTACATTTAGGTCTGTAATCCATTTTGAGTTTATTTTTGTGTATGGTGTTAGGGAGTGTTCTAATTTCATACTTTTACATGTAGCTGTCCAGTTTTCCCAGCACCACTTACTGAAGAGGCTGTCTTTTCTCCATTGTATATCCTTGCTTCCTGTGTCATAGATTAGTTGGCCATAGGTGCATGGATTTATCTCTGGGCTTTCTATCCTGTTCCATTGATCTATATTTCTGTTTTTGTGCCAGTATCATTTTGTCTTGATTACTGTAGGTTTGTAGTATAGTCTGAAGTCCAGGAGCCTGATTCCTCCTGCTCTGTTTTTTTCCCTCAAGATTGCTTTGGCTATTCAGGGTCTTTTGTGTCTCCATACAAATTTTAAGATTTTTTGTTCTAGTTCTGTAAAAAGTGCCATTGGTAATTTGATAAGGATTGCATTGAATCTGTAGATTGCTTTGGGTAATATAGTCATTTTCATAATATTGATTCTTCCAACCCAAGAACATGGTATATCTCTCCATCTCTTTGTGTCATCTTTGATTTCTTTCATCAGTGTTTTATAGTTTTCTGCATACAGGTCTTTTAGCTCCTTAGGTAGGTTTATTCCTAGGTATTTTATTCTTTTTGTTGCAATGGTGAATGGGAGTGTTTCCTTAATTTCTCTTTCTGATCTTCTGTTGTTAGTGTATAGGAATGCAAGAGATTTCTGTGCATTAATTTTGTATCCTGCAACTTTGCCAAATTCACTGATTAGCTCTAGTAGTTTTCTGGTGGCATCTTTAGGATTATCTATGTATAGTATCATATCATCTGCAAACAGAGACAGTTTTACTACTTCTTTTCCAGTTTGTGTTCCTTTCATTTCTTTTTCTTCTCTGACTGCTGTGGCTAGGACTTCCAAAAAGATGTTGAATAATAGTGGCAAGAGTGGACATTCTTTTCTTGTTCCTGATCTTAGAGGAAATGCTTTCAGTTTTTCACCATTGAGAATGATGTTTGCTGTGGGTTTGTCGTATATGGCCTTTATTATGTTGAGGTAGGTTCCCTCCATGCCCACTTTCTGGAGAGTTTTTATCATAAATGGGTGTTGAATTTTGTCAAAAGCTTTTTCTGCTTTTATTGAGATGATCATATGGTTTTTATTCTTCAATTTGTTAATATGGTGTATCACATTGATTGATTTGCATATATTGAAGAATCCTTGCATCCCTGGGATAAATCCCACTTGATCATGGTGTACGATCCTTTTAATATGTTGTTGGATTCTGTTTGCTAGTATTTTGTTGAGGATTTTTGCATCTATATTCATCAGTGATATTGGTCTGTAATTTTCTCTTTTTGTAGTATCTTTGTCTGGTTTTGGTATCAGGGTGATGGTGGCCTCATAGAATCAGTTTGGGAGTGTTCCTTCCTCTGCAATTTTTGGAAGAGTTTGAGAAGGATGGGTGTTAGCTCTTCTCTAAATGTTTGATAGAATTCACCTGTGAAGCCATCTGGCCCTGGACTTCTGTTTGTTGGAAGATTTTACATCACAGTTTCAATTTCATTACTTGTTATTGGTTTGTTCATGTTTTCTGTTTCTTCCTGGTTCAGTCTTGGAAGGTTATATCTTTCTAAGAATTTGTCCATTTCTTCCAGGTTGTCCATTTTATTGGCATAGAGTTGCCTGTAGTAGTCTCTTATGATGCTATGTATTTCTGCGGTGTCCTTTGTAACTTCTCCTTTTTCATTTCTAATTTTATTGATTTGAGTTCTCTCCCTCTTTTTCTTGTTGAGTCTCGCTAAGGGTTTATCAATTTTGTTTATCTTCTCAAAGAACCAGCTTTTAGTTTTATTGATCTTTGCTATTGTTTTCTTTGTTTCCATTTCAGTTACTTCTGCTCTGATCTTTGTGATTTCTTTCCTTCTACTAGCTTTGGGGTTTGTTTGTTCTTCTTTCTCTAGTTGCTTTAGGTGTAAGGTTAGATTGTTTATTTGTGATTTTTCTTGTTTCTTGAGGCAGGATTGTATTGCTATAAACTTCCCTCTTAGAACTGCTTTTGCTGCATCTCTTAGGTTTTGGATTGTCGTGTTTTCGTTGTCATTTGTCTCTAGGTATTTTTTGATTTCCCCTTTAATTTCTTCAGTGATCTCTTGGTTATTTAGTAATATATTGTTTAGCCTCCATGTGTCTGTGTTTTTTATATTTTTTTTCCTGTAATTGATTTCTAATCTCACAGCGTTGTGGTCAGAAAAGATGGTTGATATGATTTCAGTTTTCTTAAATTCACCAAGGCTTGATTTGTGACCCAAGATGTGATCTATCCTGGAGAATGTTCTGTGTGCACTTGAGAAGAAAGTGTAATCTGCTGTTTTCAGATGGAATGTCCTATAAGTATCAATTTAATCTATCTAGTCTGTTGTGTCATTGAAAGCTTGTGTTTCCTTATTAATTTTCTGTCTGGATGATCTGTCCATTGGTGTAAGTGAGGTGTTAAAGTTCCCCACTATTATTGTGTTACTGTCAATTTGCTCTTTTATAGCTGTTAGCATTTGACTTATGTATTGAGGTGCTCCTATATTGGGTGCATATATATTTACAATTGTTATACCTTCTTGGATTCATCCCTTGATCATTAGGTAGTGTCCTTCCTTGTCTCTTGTAACATTCTTTATTTTAAAGTATATTTTATCTGATATGAGTATTGCTACTCCATCTTTCTTTGATTTCCATTTGCATGGAATATCTTTTTCTGTCCCCTCACTTTCAGTCTGCATGTGTCGTTAGGTCTGAAGTGGGTCTCTTGTAGACAGCATATATATGGGTCTTGTTTTTGTATCTATTCAGTGAGCCTGTGTGTTTTGGTTGAAGCATTTAATCCATTCACATTTAAGGTAATTATTGATATGTATGCTCCTATGACCATTTTCTTAATTGTTTTGGGTTTGTTTTACTAGGTCCTTTTCTTCCCTTGTTTCCAATTAGAGAAGTTCCTTTAGCATTTGTTGTAGAGCTGGTTTGGTGGTGCTGAATTCTCTTAGCTTTTGCTTGTCTGTAAAGCTTTTGATTTCTCTGTCGAATCTGAATGAGATCCTTGCTGGTTAGAGTATTCTTGGTTGTAGGTTCTTCCGTTTCATCACTTTAAGTATATCATGCCACTCCCTTCTGGCTTGCAGAGTTTCTGCTGAGAAATCAGCTGTTAACCTTATGGGAGTTCCCTTTTATATTATTTGTTGTTTTTCCCTTGTTGCTTTAATAATTTTTCTTTGTCTTTACTTTTTGTCAGTTTTATTACTATGTGTCTCAGCGTGTTTCTCCTTGGGTTTATCCTTCCTGGGACTCTCTGCACTTCCTGGACTTGGGTGGCTATTTCCTTTCCCATGTTAAGGAAGTTTTCCCTAGATAATATAGATTATTCGACTATAATCTCTTCAAATATTTTCTCGGGTCCTTTCTCTCTCTCTTCTTCTTTTAGGACCCCTATAATGAGAATGTTCGTGCATTTAATATTGTCCCAGAGGTCTCTTAGGCTGTCTTCATTTCTTTTCATTCTTTTTTCTTTATTTTGTTCCAAGGCAGTGAATTCCACTAGGTCACTTATCCATTCTTCTGCCTCAATTATTCTGCTATTGATTCCTTCTGGTGTATTTTTCATTTCAGTTACTGTATTGTTCATCTCTGTTTGTTTGTTCTTTAATTTTTCTAGGTCTTTGTTAAACATTTCTTGCATCTTCTCGATCTTTGCCTCCATTCTTTTTCCGAGATCCTGGACCATCTTCACTATCATTGTTCTGAATTCTTTTTTTGGAAGGCTACCTATCTCCACTTCATTTAGCTGTTTTTCTGGGGTTTTATCTTGTTCCTTCATCTGGTACATCTGCTTTTTATTTTTTCTATCTTTCTGTGAATGTGGTTTTTGTTCCACAGGCTGCAGGATTGTAGTTATTCTTGCTTCTGCTGTCTGCCCTCTCCTCAAAATTTTTTTAATTTGATCAAGTTACCCCTTAGATTGGCAGAAATTATGCCCGTTTCATAGCGTAAACAATTGTTCTTATTCTAAAATTTATTTAAAATATCCTATTCAAAGATACATTAGAATGATGATATAAAAGGAATGATTTAATAATGTAGAGGATGACCAAAGTTTTGGAGAAAAGAGCATGATAAATACAAAATGAGGGAAAATTGCTTAGTTACTTTACAATATATTAACACAAATGTATTAATAAATTGCTTTACAGGAAGGAATTATTTCTATATATATTTATGGTAATAAAATAATCCTAGACAAATGGACTACTTTGACTACCAAATATCATCCTCATCCCAGTCCTGCTACATAGTGGTAAACAAATGCTCATAACACTTATTTTCTATTTTTAATGTTAGTAATAGGATTATAGTTAAACCATTTCTGGAAGATTATGGATTTTCATAGGGAGCTCAAATCTTCAGACTCCAAGTTCAGGATTTAAAATCAGCCAGAGTGAGGAATGATTACTTTGAAACTAACCATGTCACTATATAGTGTCGCACATCATTAAATGGTAAAGAAAAATTTTTCTATGTTGCATGTTCTTTCAATGTTTTTGTCTTAGTAAGTCATACTTTTTCTAAATAAGCTACCTGGCTGTAGTAAGACACACAGCTGAGCAATGGAAATTAAAGCTTAAAATTTGAATTATGTTCCCATATGTGCACATCTATTTCTTTGTGATCTTAGATAGGCTACTCCTTTTGTATAAGTTACTTGTGTACACTATATGCTGTTGATTGGTTATTGCATTTGCATGGATGATATCATAGTCATCATACATTAGTAAAAATCAGAATTGGAACTAAATGGCTATAGTTGCTTTCTTCATTATTTCCTATTATTTTGGTAAAAAGACAGGACTTCTGTCATTACTTGGTCACAAATTAATCATTCATTACCCATCTACATTGAGGGATTCAGAATAAATTCAAGATAGAAATGTCCACACAGTTGAAATATTGAAGCCATTGAGGGACGAGATAATCAACATTTATTGAGCTGCTGATAGCTCTAGAATATATATATATATATATATACACAAACACACACACACACACACACAGGTAGTTCCTAGGCAGCAATATATTGTAGTGGATGAAAACATAGACTTTCACAATCAACATATTTGAATTTTAATTTAGGCCTGCAGTGTAACTAGTTTTGGGGCCATGGGTAGGCCACAGTTTTTTACTTATGAAAGCAGAATAAGAATACCTACCATACAGAACTGTTGTGAAGGGTCTAGATGATGCAGGTAGATTTCTGAGCACAGTGACTGGTATGTGATAGGCTCTCAATACATTTAAACTGCTTTTTCTTGAAACCTGACAGACCTTGTTAAAACTCTGCTTTTGTCTCTTGCTAGTTTGTGACTTCAGTCAAATTACTTAGTCCCTCCAAGCCTGGTGAATTTGCCTGTAACATAGGGGAGAGAATTGTTGTTCTCCCTTGAATCCCCCTCTCCTACAACTGTATTGCAAAACTCCTCCATCAGTTCTCTATATTAATTTTTTCACCTTAAAAACTAAAAATATTAGTCTGATCTTCTAATGAATTCTTCCAGGCTGGGTAGTACAGAGATGAGCTGATTGAGTTGTTCATGCCCGAACATAGTCAGTTGGTCAAGCCGTGGAGTACAACACCCAAAGAGAAGGGGGAGGCATGCTTTCCATCTGACGATATTTACATTGCCAAGCATATAATATTTTGTCTTTCATCTTATGTGGCAAAGCTAGTAGAGGATTCATGAAAAGAAAGCAGTGCAGTTGCTAGTAATTAAACCACGCTAAGTTTATCTTTTTCCTAGATTTTTCCAATTGCAACGCATGGTGGGTCATTTTATTTCAGAGCAATTTATTTACAGTTTTCTTTATTCTCCCTTCTAGTAATCTCAAGCCTGATTAATATATCCTTTAAGCCTTCAGCCAGATTTGTGATTTGTGTCAGCTACCTGTCTTATTACTATTTAAAGGGAAATTTAAGATTCATTTATTTAGAAACAAGCAAGGATGTGCTGATTAATGGTATTTAGAAAAGGAAATGTACATCGCCCTCCAAATAGAATGTGGCATGAAGATAAATTTTCAGTGATTTATCCCAATATGGAAAAGCACTCAATTCCATTCCTATTCAACTGAACATTTGTCTTCTACTCCCTAAGCTCATATTTTTCTCAAATGAAACTTTGGAGGAAGGGGAAAGGGAGTTAATGTTTGCTGAGAGCCATAATATGATGCAATGGGACATGCTTTGTGTAGGCTGTCCAGTGTAGAGCCACCACACACCTTGTGACATAGGTGACAGTACTGCACTTGTTAGATAAGGCAAGGTAGTTAGAAGTTACCAACATGCCTTGGGTCAATCACTAGGAGGTCACAAACTTGGGCTTCAAGCCCTACCTTCTTGTCTTGCACTGTGTGCTGCTTTTTTATGTGCTAATCTCAGATAGCACTTTTTTTGTAATGTTCAAGTCCTGGTTTTAGGTGGGCCAAAATAAATAAGACCATTTCTTCAACCTCTTTTCTTTAATGCTAGCCTAACCTACAAATCAGTGAGCATGAAGTTGTTAAATAGTAAAACCCCAGGCAACTAACTCCCAGGGCATCATTAGATTACAGATTAGTGACTCGTAGGAAATACCCCAGAGGTAAAGTGTTGGAAAATTCCCTTCTCCAGTGAAAGCCAAAGTAGGAAAAAATTCTTCTCTGACGCATCTTGGGGTTTGTCAGAAAGACAGAGTTGGGAGTTGCAATGCTATGTGAATAAAGAATTGTTATTCTTAAGGTAAAATAGACAAGCAAGTATTCTGAAAAAAAAATGCAGTCAAAGAGAAGCAGTCTCCTTAGGAATAGTGTTGAAAAGACTGTATTTTTTCATCAGTAACAGATGGAAACAGATTTCTCTGAGGTTATTATTAAGAGCTTTGCATCAAAGAAACAATCATTCTGATGCGGTCCCATGGAGGAACACAAACACCATGTAATGTGTGTTCAGGTGAAGACAGAGTTAGAAAGCAAGAACCAAGAGACAACAGAAAGGACCAGAGCGAGAGCAAAACCAGTTTCACTAATTCCTTTAATGAAAGAATTTAGATGTTAATAGCATGACTGCACCCTACATTCGTTCAAATTTTTGCATACATATTTATGTTCAAGTTAACAATACCGGAAAAATTATACAGCTCTCATTCTGCATTGTGTCTCCTTGCATTTTGTTGCCTTTATATATAACTTAAAGAACTCCCTTCAAATACATTCAGACATTTGGGTCAGGAGGACCTCTGTTTATTATTATGGGCCAAATTTGGTTGTCCCCAGGGACCAGGTAAAAAGAGGCACTCTTTATGCAGTGCTACTGAAGTAAGACTTGATCTGCTTTGCTAGACTTTCTAGACACCACACTGTGGCTAGTCAACACCAGAAAACACTTCAAGTATTAACACTTTAGACCCTCTGAGTCACTCAGCTGTTCAGGATAAATGAAGTATCCTCTGTCTCTGTGCCTGAGAGCATTCTCTGACCATAGAATGGGGTAGGTCCAAGAGGTACAGGCCGGGGATGTGAGGGAATTAATACCTCAGGAATGACACTCAACTAATAAGGGATGGGAGCTGGTGGATAAAAACCCCAGGTTTCTTCCTGCTGCTGGGACAGTTCTAAGGAATATTCCGCACAGCTTGGAAGATCTCAGTGGGAATGAGCCCAGATTCCCACCGTAGTCATCTGCTCATTCACATACCCTGCATTGTCTTCTTTCCCTTTTCATTTCCTTTACTCTTCTTCCTGGGATCACTTCCCAAATAAAGCTCTTGCACTCAACTTCTTGTCTTCATCTGCAAACCCAAACTAAGACAACTTCCTGCTGCTTTTTCTTCCTGGTTTACAGAAGAACACTTCCCAAGTTAAAGTAGATTTTTAAGAGATTGTGTTTAAAGAGATCTTGTTATGTTTTCTCACCAGTGAGATTAGTGATTTGGGGAATGTAATGGAATTGGGAAAAAGATGTGGGAAAGATGGTGGTGATGGGACCCAATGGCCAGTGACCAGAAGAATCAAATTTCTGATAACATTCTCAGGTGGGCATCTCTCTGGCACATGCTGTGTACTGGCATGTACACATGCTGTGTTCTCTCTGTATGTATAATTGTGTGTGTGTGTGTGTGTGCATGTGTGTGTGTGATGAAGATGCACCACCTTTGTACAAAGTTGTGCTTGTACAAAGCTGTTTCTAGTCCAAAAAATTTTGGGAAAATTGAGCCCAATGATGCTAGGAAAGTTCCATCAGTCAGTCGGTATGAAAATATACCCCCTAATGTTTATATTATACACAGTAAGCATTGCGGTCACGATTTAAAGCTCACATTGAAATTAAGGCCAGGATATTGGAGGTAAAAATCTATAAAACCTTCCTCTTCTATAATGTATATTCTTAAGTTTATTTTATATGTTATCAAAAGAGATCCTATGATTCTACTTAAAACAAGTACTGAATTAAGCTAAAAATTAGATTAACCAGTGATTCATGGATTTTTAGGAATAGTTCGAAATTTTTCTTTTGAAAATCTGCTTTAGAAATGTTTCCTCCAACAAACCTCTTCTTCAAGAGACAAAAAAAAGTCATTCATTCAGAAAAGAGAACCCTTTTCTTAAAGAGAAAAAAAAATGGCTTCAGACCATTTAGATGGTCTGAAGATCTTCTGAAAATAAATACTCTTACAGGTCACTACTATATTTCCAAGCAAACTATTGTAAAGTGTTGGCAGTTGACCAGGAGGTGAAGCACCGCTCGTTCATTCCATGTCTTCTGTTTTCTGTAGTTTCAAGACTCATTTCTTTTCACTCTACTCCAGGAAGCAGAATGATATTTTTAAACCATCAATAATCTAAATTGCCATGAAGAGTCCTATTTTTAAAAGTTCAATTCCTTTCTCTAAACTAACGAATCTACTTATTTCTTCTTTCTTTATACATTAAAATAAATTCCAGTTGTTCCTTCTGATCTCACTGGTGAACTGTAAAGTTTGTACCATTTCATCACTAGTGGGTATAGAAACTAAATTTAACATCAATAACGTAAAAGATATTTTTTCCCCAGCTACATAAACACCTGGATTCATATTCTTACATGATGTTGATCTCAAGAGATAAGAGTTAAAAAACTAAAACCAGCTGGAACAAAGGATTTGATTAGAGATGACAGTTGTTTGGGAGTGTATTTTTACAGGACAAAGGCGAGTTTTCAGTTGTTTATTTTAAGGTTAGAGAGTTTACATTATGGAGGTATTCATATCTCCATTTCTTTCTGTGACACACTTCCTGGCTATTTCAAATCCCTCTGTTTTGCAACACTACTTTGCATTCTGAAGAGGTTTCCTGCCTAATTTAGTTACATCAACTGATTGCCATGGAAACTCTTAATATCCTTCCCTCTTCCTGGAATGAGACGTTGGCTCTGTTTCAAATAGAATTTTTTGGCACAGAAAATAGAGTAAGTTTTATAAAGTAAAATGTCTTGTCAACAAAAGAGTACACTTTAGGGTGACCACTGGATGGACAGAAGTCACAAACAAACACATCCCTACTGAACTAAATAGGTAACTTAACAATTAGGAACAGGTAGCAGGATAGTCCAAATCAAAGCGAAGTGACGCCTGACTGCTTTTCTACTTTTATTGAGAAGGAAGTTGAAATCAGGCCTTTGCTGCCTGTCAGCCCAGCAAAGTCAAAACAAAACAACCAATTTTATGAGATTGAGTCAATCTGAATTTCTCAAGGGCTTCTCAAAGCAGATTCATTTGGAAAATGTGAGCAGTTGGCCTGGAAATTAATCTGTACAATGAACTTTAACACAAAGATCTACCCATTTTTATCATGAATTTTATTTTAGAAGTATATTTTTCTAAGAAGACTGAATGTATTAGCTACATTGTGCCATTCTATGAGACCTGTGCTTTGAGACTAGAATCATATTCTGGGTTTATTCACTCATATTTGACAATTTTTTAATGGAATTCAGAAGGAATGGCTAATTATAACCATTCAGAAGAGAGGAAGGATTATGTCTAGTGTTTACTGCTTTCCTTTGTGTATATACACATGTGAGAGAATGTTTTAATTGCACGACTGAATATATGTACACAACTATTACACAGGGCTGTCCGTGTGCCTGTCTATTGTACATAGACATGTGGTTGTCAGAAGGACAGACTGATAGAAAAAAAGGTAGGTCAATATTAGGAGAAAGAGGAAAGCCTTTTCTAATGGTTGTCTGTAAATTCAGAGATACAATAGCTTCTATAGGGTAACTGTGTTATGCTTTTGTTATTTCTCATAATATCCAGATTTTGCATTTCCTTTGTAAAAAATGAGTGAATCACTGTCAGATATCTTTTCCCCAACTGGTAGTGACCTCTGTTTTCCTAAGACATAAAAGTAAGAGAAACCAAATTTTTGGTTCCTTGCAAATTTTGGATTTACCTGTAGACATTAATGGTGTCTTTTGATGGCTTGAAGTTTGTCTATATATAATCATTGGTCATGAATTTTTTTTGCTACCTGGGTTGATAGGCATATTTTATTTTCTTTTCCCACAACATATTTACATGTCTAGAAAATGCATTACTCTAAAAAGTTTATTTAAAATGAAAATTGCACATGCGTGGGGAGCACTTCCAAAAAGGAATGCATATTTAGCAAATCTAGAAAGAATAATAATAATTTTATAAATCCTAAATGTTGCAGGTAAGAGATTTCAAAGCCTAGCTTATTATTTTAGGGGTCCACTTTGATGATCTAAATTAGAAAAGTGTATGATTACTTTCACATTAACTGTGGCCTTAGCTGCTTTGTCGAAACTTACCAGCAACTCTGTTTTAATATCTCATCATGACAAAGCAGTAAATAGCTCTGGCCACCCCTGTATGTTGTTCACTTTCAGTGTAATTTACTCTTGGCTATAGTGCACATAAATAAAGCATAGTTTCAAAATGTCTGCTTTTTCTTGTTAGAACAAATGCCTGCGTGTAAATTATATTCATACCTATTCCTGGAATAGTTTCTCCAAACCCACTTCCCTTCATCCTGCACTGATAATTTGAGTGCGCGATGGAAATCCCGACCTGATTTTGCAGTCATAAGAGGTTTGGAGAGCAGTGACTAAGATCCCTAACATTGACCTGACATTTCAGGGAAGAGTTTCAACTTTATGAGTCCCTTCACCAAACTAAAGTTATTTTTATATACTTTCTTTTTTGGATCTTTGCACACCCTAACATATTGTTATTTGTTTTCATAACCTGACTCTTCAACCACTGTGTGAGTTCTAAAGAGGCAGAGAGCTTTCCTATGATTCATTTTCATCCTTTGAACCTAATTTAGCCACTTGTGCACACAATATTGTCTCTGTTGTAAAATACGCAAGCATTATCACCACTTAAAAACCACATACATACCAGTGAAGCGATTCTTGTACTAGTCAGATAGTACTTGCCTAAAATGCATGCCATGGAAATTAAGTTTCTGGTTCTGGAGAGGGCAGGGTGGAACAAGCGTGAGTGGAAATTATATGGATGTGGATTTTAACTCCATCTGAGGAAGAGCTAGGCCATAAGTAGCCATTGCATTCCTGCTTCATGAAGGAGAAAGTATTTCTAGCAATACTGCTTCAGAAATTAATTTTCTAAAGAAAACAAATTCTTTTTCCCCATTAAGTATACATCTTAAATTTGTTGCTGGAAATAATGAGGCACTCATGAAAATAACAAAAGATGGACAAGAAAGTTTGGGAAAAGCATTTGCATTCGAACGTGGATACCCAAGCCCTCCATTCATGCCATCCCCTCATTCATTTCTTCCAAAAGAATGAAAAGAAATAGAACAGGAAGGTGGAATAGGCAATTAATTTATTTGCTTGTGATGAGGACAGTCAGTAAGATAAGACTGGAAATATGTGAAGTTATCCTTTTGTCCTCCTTAGGTAGAAAGGTCTCTGAAGCACAAACTACGATTTTCCCCCCAATAACTCATCTTCCCTTTCACCATAGTAATAAATTTGAGCATAGCATATGGCCACTCAGAATACAGACTACATATCCCAGACTCCTTTGCAACAAAATGTTGTCATGTTTCTAAGTTCTGGCCAATGTAATATAGGCAGACTATCCTATAACAGTTCGGGGGACCCTCCCTTAAGAGACAACGATTATACTCCTTTTGTTCCCCCTCTCTTCTGCCTCTCCTCCGTCATGCTGCCTGCAAAGCAGATGCTGCCATCTTAGACTATGTGGACAAGTGTCATAGCCCAGCTATGACAGAATGGTGACTGGAAAGAGCCCAGGTCCCCAAAGAGATTATGGAACAGAGCTGCCATTAGCCATTCTAGAGTGCCTCCCTTTAGACCTTTATATGAGGGAAATAAAAGGCTGTCCTCAAGTAACATTATTTTTTAAGAATAATTAATAGTATTTATAATCTCAACGAATACTGCCACTTTATAGGAAGGCTAAAGACAAGCTGTCTCTATTTCCAACTCTTAGATTTTTCATCTGTCCCTCAGCATTCGTAGTAGGCAAGGAACTAGCAGCTTTTCGGAATCTTCTATAAGATAAATTACACATGTTGTAGGTATTTAACATATGTTTTCCCCTACTTAATCCTTACCAGTGGTACCAGGCTCAAACGATGGGTGAGAATACTCAAACTCAGAGAGAAAACATACGAACTAAATGTCAAGCAACTCTAGAATTTAAACATAGACTTCCCTGAGTCCAAACTTAAAGTTGTTCTGTATTTTATATTGCCTCTCTGATACTCTGGTTTAAGATCCTTCCTCAGTGACATGTTTCTAAGACTGATAGATTGGCTGGAATCCACTTGGCCAGTGTGCTTTGAGAGAAGACCTTGGAGTAGGTGAAATTTCCCTTCGTATATTATCGGGAGGTGAAAACTGATTTCCAATCTAAAGAGAAAAGATCAAGTGTGACTTCTGTTTGAGGAAGATTTGAGAGGAAATACCTCATCTGATTTTATGTGTGTCTATAGATCAGTGGTCTTAATTTGGCAGCCCCAGGCTGATTTCAGATTCCATAGATACTTAGTTTGGCTCACAACATTTAAAAAAATACTAATTAGCTGCTAACCTTTAAAAGTCAAAATACTTTACATAAAACTCTGGACTTCTGACTTCTCTTGAAAAATCGGAAGATCCAGTAACACTAGGGTGGCCTTTCCACATGACAACACTTAGCTGAAGCTCTGTATGGTTACCTCTGTTGATGGCTTTGCCATCTCCGGTTTGCCTACTCAGCCCGTTCCACTCATTTACATTACTGACCTTTTCCTGTCAGGCATTTGAGAAGTTTATGACCTTTGTGTGGACACTTTTCCTTGACAGTGATTAAGATGATTACATAGAACAGATTGTCATCTGGCTGTACTGCCTGACGTATGTTCCTGATTTGTAAGAATGATTTGTAGTGACACTTTCTTTACCACGGGGTCTCTTAAGAGTACTTGTAAACTTCTTTAGAGCAACTCAGAGATGAACCAAGTTCTCTCCACATTCTGGTACATAAAGTTGGATTGTTTCAAAGTCTGAGAGGTTTTTTATACCTCTGTCCAGTGAATCTGCCCAGTGGGCTTTGAGCCCAGTTGCAACATGGTCCAGCAAAATAACTCTTGCAGTGGTGGCACTTTTGCCAAAGCAGTCCTTCTCTCTTAGAACATGATAGAAACATAATTTTTCACTGAATATAGTTTTCCTTATATCTTTTCTAAAAGGGATATAACATTGGCAGTAGTGGAAGGAATCTAGATATAACTGTATATAAGATGTGAGGAAAAAAATAAAATGAGTCTTTTCCTCTCTGTGTTCTGAGAGAGTACATCATTATACGCTTGAAAGTCCAGAGGGAAAACTTCAATAAATATTGATAATGATGACCATGAGCTAAGCATTCTCTGGAATAGTCAATTAACTCTAATATAATTAGAACAAAACTCAAAGGCCTATTAAAGGCATCAAGCCAGCCCTTTAAAGTGACTGCTGTGGGAGGAGGTTACAGGGTAGGTGAGGTCCAAGGACTTGTTAGATCTTTGTGTTCCGTGAGTATGACACATATTAGTTCATTTGCCTTCACCTAATGAACAGGTAAAGTTATGACCTTCCACGTGTATCACCGATAATAATCACCGTCTACAACGCTATGCATTTTGGTTTTCTTTTACCAAATTGTGGTAATGCAACACCTAAAAATGATCCATTTTACACATTTTGAGATCAATTGTCTTTTAATCAGTTAAATTAAATGGCATTTTTCATGCCATTTTCACAGCTTAGACACTCTCTATCATTCTATTAAGACAGTCACTTTCAAACTGTGATGTTCACAGCTCTCTATGGTCTGGTTTTATGCCACCAAACCAGTCTTATTTTTAATAGACACCTGCTGCCTCCATGACCCCAAAATGCATCATGTTTACCCCAGAAGCTTTGCTCTCCTATGAATGGAAATTCTTCCTCCATCTCTATGATATAAATCAAAAGATTGATACCACATGGATGACCCCAACTACATAAGGAAGAAGGATAGGTGCTGTGTAGTGGTCAAGGGCCTGGGCTCTGAAGTCAAACTTCCTAGATTCAAATCTCATTTCCATCGACTGCCAGCTATGTTTAGCAGGTTAACTAATCAATCTTCAGGTTTTCCTTGCCAAAATAAAAATAAGAATATCTACTTCATAGGTTTCTTGGGAAGATTCAATCTGATAGAGAATGTAAAAAAAAGAAACATTATGTTAAGCCTCCAATAAACGTAAACCAATATCATCATTACAGAGCCTGTAATTATATACTATTGTATCAGTCAAGTTGATTGATTGCAAGCAACAGAAACAGATTCTAGCTAATTGATGCAGAACTATATTGGGTAGCTCACATAATCAAAAAAATGTGTTGACAGCAAGGCTTAAAAATGTAGATCAAAAGTGAGAAAGGCTACACAGCAGGAAGCACAAGCAAGGGTTTGCCGGACAGTTGGGTTAGAACATTATGGCTGGGCACTGTTGTACCTGGACATTGTAAGCTATTGCCTTTGGTAAATTCTCTCAGTGTCTCTCTCTCTCTCTCTCTGTCTCTCTCTCCGGCTCTGACTCTCTCTCTTTCTCTCTTTGATCAGATGTTCAATATCAAAGTTCTAGGTAGAAGTATTCAATGAATCTCTGCCACACTCTTAAGCCATAGCTGTCTTTCAAGGGCTAAGGAGAGAAAAGATCTGATCCCCTTGCCTCCCACCAAGACTCACCAAAAAGGAGTTTCTCCACAAACAGAACAGAGTTTAGATGTTGGTCAGTTAAAAAGTGTTCTAATATACAGTGATGACCTTTATTATTCTATAACTACAAATTGGTCTATAAACTCTTGAAAAGCAGAACCTAAGTATATCTCACAGACCTCATCATAAAATAGGTTCTCAATAAATACATGTTAACCCATAATTTAAAGTTTGACAGACTTGTTTTCAGGATTTATTGCTTTTTATGCTCTAGTTAGAGTTTAACGAATCAACGAATTGTGAGAACTTTATTGTGGTATCAGACTTAAGTACAGTTGCCAAAAGGTGATTACATAACGGTGAGAGAAAACTAGAATATCTTTTTAAGCTCCATAGATCATCTCTATTGAAATTAATCCCCGTGAGGTGGAGAGTCAAAATGAGAGGGTTGTGGCTTTGGGAGAATTAAACCCTGCATTGTGTGAGGGATTTTCAGGGAAAATCATGGTAGAAAATGGGAGCAGCAGAGAAGTAAGACCTATTTAATATTTTTAAATAAAAATTCATATCATAAAAGTAACATGGCTATTACAGTAAACTTTTAAGGTACAGAAAAACCCGAACAAAAAATTTTTCCTGCTCAGCACAATTATATGTATTTTTACATTTGTTTGTATACATCTATATATATATATGTGTGTGTGTATGTGGTGTATGAGTGGTTAGAACCACAAATTAATAACAAACACACCCATAAATACATACAGTTGTTGTTAAAAAATTGTTACAAAAATGTGCTCTTATATACAGTAGTTTTTATTAATGTGTTGTGTAATTATTTTCTTAAAAATGAACATTCTTGTTAATAAGAGAAATAAATGCTTATTACCAAAAAAATAGGAAATACAGTAAAAAAGGAATGTAAGACATGCAAAATCTCAGCAACCCAGAAGTAACTGTTGTTAATATCTTGCTGAATGATCTTTCAAAATCTTTCTATATAGACACACAAATATACATTTTTTTGTGAAATAGATTATGCATTCTATAGGATATTCTGTAACCTACTTTTAAAGCATAACAATAGATTATAATTATCTTTCCATGTCAATAGGTGTATTTCTGCACCATCATGATAAATGGCTGTATAGAATTCTAATTTGTGGATGTACACAATTGATTTTCAAAAATACGCAATGTTAGACACAATTTTTTATTGCCTTTTGTTTTTACAAGCAATACTTCAATGAACATTTTTATAGTTTAATCTTCAAACGTATCCTTAATTATTCCCTTAGGACAAATTCCCAGAGGTATAGTTAATTGACGCAAATGTTACGTATATTTTTATGTCTTTGGGTAACAAATTGCTTTCCAAGGTTCTGTACCAATTTGAAATTACAGAACAGAATATGAGTGTGAATTCTCCTGAAACTAAATATTGCTCTTTTAAATGAGACAAAAAATAATGTAGGTTAATTATTTTGGCTTCTCACATATTGTAAAATATTCTCATGTGATTAAACATTTTAATGACATAGTTTAATTAAAAGGCTTGAGTGTATTCCGTCTTGTGAAACAACATAGTGACATATTACTGAATGTCTGTATATGTTTATGAATATTTTCTTAGGAAAATTTACAAGTAGTGGTGTCTCTGGAAAGAGTATATGTTATTATCTAGCCTCACCATCCTTGATCTCTTTTCCTCCAACACACTAAACTTGTTTCTTCCTGACACTTTGCACTTACTCTTTGCTGATCTATTTATGACTGGCTCCTCATTCAGGTCTTTGTTTAAATACCATTACTTCAGAGAAGCCTTCTGTGATAAGCCCGATGAAAGTGGACTGTGTCAATCATTACAGCTCTTCACCAATACTTCTACTTCTCATCCTGCCAGTCATGCAGTAGGGTTGCCTTTTCCTACCTCCTTAACGTTCGTTGCAGCCATGTGACTTGCTTTGGCCAATGAAATGTGACAGCATATGACCTGACTCTGCTGGTGGAAGTCTTTAGTAGGTAGCGTATAATTTGCTGCATATCCTTACCCATGTCGCTGCAGTTGGTGACATTCAACAGTGAAGCCACCCTCATTCTGCATCCCTGAGAGAGGACAGGCAACTGAGCCCCACACTGAACCATGATGACATGTATCGTGAGGGAAAAATAAATCCTTATTTTTTTTTTTTTTAACACAGTTCAGACTTTGGGGTTATTTGTTAGTGCAGCAAACCTAGTCCATCCTGAATAATATATACATTCCTCCTCCCTTTAGTCAGTCTCAATATTTTCTTGTTTTATAATTGTATCATCTTATTTATTCCTTTATGAGTTCCCTTTCCCCACAAAAATGTAAGATCCTTGAGAGCAGGGCCTTTCTCTGTCTTGTTCATTGCAGTGCCTAGAATATTGCCTAGTGCACAGTAGGCCTTTATTAAATATTCGTTGAATAAAATTAAAGAAATGAGTGGAAGATTTCAGCATGTGCCCGTGGAATCTAGACTAAGACAATGTCTTCCCTTTGGAAAACAATTGTTTGTTCCCAGATTCCAAGTTGATCTTTGGCATACTTGAAAAACACGCTACGTTAGAGTTCTGATGGCCAGAGAGAGGTTAAATATTTTCTCACCAAGATGTAAGAACCCATAACCACTTTAATAATTTGGTCTTTTTTTTCCCTCTAACACTATGTACAATTTGCTTCTGTGTGGATGGAAAACAAGCATGATTATAGTTATTTTTTAATGTTCTATCATTAGAGATTTTTTTAAAATGAAAAACACTTTAGTAAAGCCTGAAGTTTATTTAGTGAATAGACAAGTGTATTTTCCCTGGCCATCCAAAGGATAAGACATGGCATTATATTTATAATGTCTAGATTTTAAGGTGTACTCTTCCAGTTTGGTACTTGATCATTCCTTCTTTATAACCATTATGTTCCAGCTACATTACGGTCTGCAGATGTGTATCAATTACAAAGATGTTTTGAGTTAATGATTTCTAAAAAGCCTTCAAACAAGTGGAATAGATATGTTTGTTATTGGGTAGTTGGTCAACAGTGTTTTCCAGTAAGAAGTAATAGACTCATAACCTATTCCCTCATCTGCGAGGGCCTCAGCACTTGAGCCAGATGACAACTTCTCTTCTTTGATCTTAACACACACTAATTTAGGGTAACTATTTACAGCTGTTATCTGTTGGTATCTTCTCAATCAGCATGTGTGCTCTCTTGACCAGAAATAGAAAAACACACATGGCATTGCTATGCACTTGTATCTCCCATTTGGCTCAAAAGCTACTTGCTGTCTTTTCACATGCCAGGCAAAGGGAAAGACTGGAGTAAGCTCTTCTTTTGCTGAACTATAATGTGGCCGTTTGTTTGCTTGGTAACTAGAAACATATCAGCATGAATCTGCCTTTAGATGGTCCATATGCTTGGATTTGCTATCATGTGGTCCAGCTTCATCAGAGCTCATTTCTTACAGAAAAAAAGAAGTACCTGGTCCTTCTGTGTTTTGATTTTCTTATAGCATTCTGGAATTCCTTACCCTTAAGTGAACTCTTCCTGGTCCTCCCAAACATGTTTCATGTTTCTTTCTTTTACCCTATTGCATTTTTAATTTACTTTGGCACTTTGTTTTCCTATGTTGTACTATATATCAGAAATTTTCCATATTTGCTTGACTGCTAAATGGAAACAGGGTAGCTATTGTGTTAAGACCATGGAATCATTTTCTCCCATCTTTAAACTACTTTGGCATCCAAAATAGTTCAAGTACTTTCAAGAGAATTATATATCAGGTAAATCTGTATAAATTCACAGTGATGTTTTTCCAGCTCTGATCTGAGGTATAAGGAGGACTGTATAAGACTTTGGAATCAGACAGTCCTAGATTTGAGTACTGACACATTTACTGATTATGGGCTTCCAAGTATGTTACTTAATCTTTGGGGACTCAATTTCCTCATCTGTTAAATTGGGAAAAAATATTTCCTATCTCAAAGACTTGAGATGAAGATTAAATCAAATAAAGCATTTAAAATCCAGGGCTGAGCTCCTAGTGAGCACTAAGAAAATGCAGTTATTATCTTACTGAGAGTCATGGCACATACCTAAAAGATTAGTGTCTCAGAGATTATGATTTTACCAGTGCTATGATTAAAGCTGTGTAGTACAAGTGGTAATTTAGGTAGATTTCAATGTATAGGTAAATCAAATTCATTCTAAAGAAATGAGGCATAATGCCAACAGATATTTGTTATTGAAATAATAGTAGTAATAGTAGTATAGTAGTATATTATATTTATCTAATACCTTGTAGTTAATAAAATATTTGTACTTGCATGTTTATGTAACCCTTGTAAGTCATATGTTTATTTGAAAGAAGAGCATTGCAGGCAGGGGAGCAGTCAGTTGCCAAGGTCCCAAGGGAAACCATGCCAGGGATATTCAGTGAATATCCAGAAGGCCCATGTAGCCAGAAGAAGAGTGACTGAAGAGAAGAGAAAAAGGAGACAATGGTGAGAGAGGAAACCAGAGGTCAGATTGTGTAGGTCTTGGTTAAGTCCTTGGGCTTTGCTTTGAGTGAAATGGGGGAGCCACTGCAGGAAGTTGGGTATGACGTGGTTGCATTTCTATTGTATAGAGTGGCCGTGGTCCCTCTGGCTTCTGGCTTTAGAGTAGTCTGTAAGGGAAGCCTGGGTAAAAGCAAGGAGATCAGTTAAGTGGCATAAAAATGGCCCAGATCTAAAGTGGTCAAAATGTGGGTCTATTTTAAAGCTAGAGGCCACAGGATTTCCTGCTAGACCGGATGTGGAGCTATGATAGAAAGCAAGAGTCAGGACAAGTCAGGTTTTTGGCCTGCGCAACTGCAGGATGGAGTTGCCATTCTTCAGGCAAGTTGGTGTAGGTTCCAGGAGAAACATCAGAAATTCAAAATATCAATTAGGTGGAGTTCAAAAGGTCTGCCAGACGTCCAAGAGTGTGGCTGTGTAAATCTTCACGATGAAAGAATGGAAGCTTATTTGCCTTAGAAGACAAATAAATACAACCCCAAGTAGCAAATGTTATTACCTGAAGGAAGGAGACCAGTTTCAACAGATCACTCATTAGTACTGAGTGATTGATATTCTAGAAAAATTAACCAAAGAAAGAGAATTCTTCACTTACTTTTCAAATTGGTTATCAATTAGAGGACCAACTGTGTTCTCAGGCAAAGAGGGAAATCTTTCTATCGCTCAACAGCAAAGTGAATGTACAAAACTCCTGTCACTGTGTACATCAATTCCAAGGGGTTCATACATATGCCTACAAGAAATATAAAAATTGCTTTTTAGGATAAGCACAGATGGAAGAAATGGTCTTGTAGTCAGACAGTACATAGATTTCCCAAATCACAGAATATCTTCCCACTGACTAAAGATTTCTGATCTGCAGGTTTTGGGCTAAATTAACAGTTTTGACTGATAATAAAATAATTGACTCTCTTTGCCCTTTAGCTGGGGGAGGGGAGGGCAATGCCAGTTCACATGTATAGTACAAATCTTCAGTCTGAATGAGTCAGGAATAGTCATTATTACCTAGATGTCTATTCACATAAAGTGAACTTGGGTTTGTCTGATAGTAAATTTTCATATGCTATTTACAACTTACTGCTAATAGTTTATAACCATTAAGGTATAATCAAAATATATAAATGACTAGTACTGTAGCTAAATTTGTGCTTTATCATTATGGGACCAATGAAGAATCTCAGATTACTCATTTAAATACTCCATGGCACATTCATCCTGAGAGGAAGACAGTTTGACCAGCTTGGAGGATGTTTAGAGGGCAGTGGTGTCAGCAAAAGCAAGGTAGGATGGCTAGATTTTAGAAGGTTACATATCCTATTTCTTAATTGATTTGCATTTGGATTTTATTCTGTGGGCAATGGGAGTCATAGAATCTTTTCAGTTGGGGATTAGTAGAGTTCATTGTAGGATCTTAGGACGATATTTTTACACATAAGGAATATTTTGGGGAAATGAAGAACTACTTAATATGCATGTAATTATAGTGATTTTTATAAGTAATCTAATTGTCTTTGTTGAAAAGGTTATTTAAATAATATTAAAATATTTCATTAATATTAACTATTTATTTATAAAGGGGAGCTCAAATTAATATCTTCAATATCTGTCTCCAAAAATCCAGATCCATATGCTTAGATATTTATATTTAGATGTTTCATTTCCCTCAAATATCTGCAGCTAAATTTATGATTTTTGCTACAAACATGTACTTCTTTTCAGCCTCCATTTCTCTTTATATGGTGTCTTCGTACTATCCCAAGAAGATGGATGATAAAATAGAAATAATCTTTTTATCACCACTATTTTCTCCCCTATTCATTTGGATACTAACTTTTAAAAAAATTGTCTTCCCTAAATAGGCACATATTTGAGCATTGTATGTACCCATTCCAACACTTTACTATAGATTTTATCACATCACAGGCAGAGAACTTCTCAGGCTTTCCCGAAATAGCCTTTAGGTGTTTCTACCCAATGAATATTTATGACCTTGATGATGACAGAATAGTGTTGTGGAAAGAAGACAGAGCTGGAAAGGCAGGTGAAATCTCAGTTTTTCCATTTACTAGCTCTGTGAGCTTGGCATGTTTCTTAACTTGTCTGATCCTTAGCTTCTTTATGTGTTAAGACGTAGCGCTTCAGTCATGGGATTATTATGAGGATTAAAAAAGAGAATGTGTAAAAACATCCTGGCATCTAACAGGCCCTCATGGAATGCTAGCTGCATGTGATTTCATCCTTCTCCCTCCAGGTTCCAGATGGCTCCCTTTTGTCTATCATGTGAAATATAAACTCTCTTCTAGTTTTCACCTGTGATTCTCCTCTTTGTGTGCATCAGAGGATTACGCTTTTTGTCCCCTTGTAGTTAGCAAGACCAGTTGGTTATCTCACTTCTGAGCCATGGCATTTAGTTGCCAGGACCCTCCAATACTCCTTTTGCTTGGTGTGAGAGTTGCTAAAGAGCCCTCTTAATGGGATGGTAGAGCCACAAGATCAAAGCAGACCTGATAGCTGAGTCATAGAGGAGAGTTGCCCTGGAGTATCTTCTGCACCTGCAGTACATTTTATGCGAACAAGAAATAAACTTGTCATGTTAAGCCACTGGAATTTCAGGATCCTTCATTACCACAGTATAGCTTTATCTAGCTTATTAAAACCCTGGAATCTTTCCATTTTCTGGCCTCACCATAGCTATCTAATCTTATGTACCTCTTGGACTTCATGCAGTCTGTTTTTACTCATAAGTCATCTCATGTGTTTATGCCTTTGTGTGTTTGTTCATGTTTTTCTTTCTTTCCTGCCTCATATCCACCTAGACTACATAACACCCATGTGTCAGAGGCTTTCTAAACCTCACAGTTACGTACGTAGCAAACAATTTATGCCCTTCAATGTAAACACCCTAAACACATTAGGGTTCTAGTTGCTTTGTGTCATAAACCTTGAGGGTTCCATCTGAGCAGCCTCTGAGTCTTCTGCCTTTTTCCAATCGCATGAACTGGTTTCCCTGCCCCAAATGTCTCTTCCTTCTAATTAAGACTCGAATACCATAGCGTTTATCTCTTGAAAGCATTCCTCTGATCATGGATCTTCCAAGCTCAGAAGTTTCCCTGGACACTCCTTTAGGCAAAGGCCTAAGGAATACGTTTAGACATTTTAACATGACAGTTGGGGACTTTAAGACCAGTCCCAGATTTTTCTTCTACTCTTCTATGCAAACATAACGTGAGCTCACCTAGTTTCATGATTTTGTCTATGCCATTCACCAGGCTGGAATGCCCTCATTTCAGCCTGTAAAAACTCTGTGTTTCCAAAAAACGTTAACCAGGATGGAAAAGATTGGTAAGTGAGACTATATTAAAATTAAAATTGTCTCTTCACCAAAAGACCCCATTAAGAGAATGAAAAGGCAATTCATAGACCCTGAAAACGTATCTACAATACAAAAAGGGCTTATTTTTACTCTATGTAAAGAACCCCTACAAATAAATTTTTTAAAGTACAGCTCAAAAAAATATAGACAAAATACTTGAACAGCCATCTCACAAAGGAAAGAATCCAAATGACCTATAAACATACAAAAAAGTGCTTAACTTTCCTAGCAGTCAGCAAAATACAAATGAAAACCACAATGAGAAACCCCTACGTATGCACCAGATTGTTTAAAATTTTTAAATCTGACAACACCAAACATCAATAAGGATGTGGAACCACAGAAGAACTTGCCCAGCAGGTAAGAAAGAACATTATTAAGCCACTGGGTATAAAATTAGCATTATCTTGTAAGGTTAAATATGCACATAAATGATGACCCAGCAATTAAATACTTAAATGTGATTCTGTGGGCCAGGATTCAAACACAAAAATGTTCTAAGTAGCATTGTTCCTAATAGCCAAAAACCTGGAAGCAACTCAAAAACACATCGAAGAAACAATGAATTAATAAAGGATATAAAAAAAAAGGAAAAAAAAAGAAAATAAAGAATGAGCACCAAAAAAATAAATAAATAAAATAAATGATATAATTATGTAATAGAATATAGCACTGAAAGTAAATAAAGAAGTTCCATGGATTTCACGGGGGAATAGTAAAACCACAACGTTGGGCAAAAGAAGTCAGAGAGAGAAGAATGCATACTGCCAGTTTCCAATTAAAAAAAAATCCCCAAACAGGCAAAATTAAAATACATTGTTTAGGGATGCACACTCAAATAGCAAAACTATAAATATATACATAAAGCAAAGCAAGAATGTGACTGCCATCATATTTAATAGGGAAGTCATCTCTAAGGTAGGGTTGAAGGAATGAACATAAAGGTTAATTATGAGGCAGGTAGGATGATAGTTACATGATATCTGCCTTAATTTTTTTAAAAAAATTATTTATTTATTTATTTATTTATTTATTTTTGGCTGTGTTGGGTCTTCGCCTCTGTGCGAGGGCTTTCCCTGGTTTCGGCAAGTGGGGGCCACTCTTCATCGCGGTGCGCGGGCCTCTCACTATCGCGGCCTCTTTTGTTGCGGAGCACAGGCTCCAGACGCGCAGGCTCAGTAGTTGTGGCTCACGGGCCTAGTTGCTCCGCGGCATGTGGGGTCTTCCCAGACCAGGGCTCGAACCCGTGACCCCTGCATTGGCAGGCAGATTCTCAACCACTGCAGCACCAGGGAAGCCCCATGCCTTAATTTTTTAAATTTTATGCATTTTTATGTTTGTGTTATTTATTATTTGGCAATAAGAAAAAAATTTAAATCTTATGCATCCTTCAAGACCTACTTCTCCATGGAATCCATTCTAATCACCGTACTCTATGAGTTTTCTTTCTCTTCTGAACATTGAGTCATTATCTGTATTAATCAGTTAGGCATTGACTTACGATATTGCATCAGTGGTTATCTTGACGTATAAGATACCTATTTTGTAGTGGTTCAAACAGTGTTTTATTATAGATCATGTCTCCATGCAGCTCTTAAATCCCATTGCAATGATTTACACATGCAAGATATCCAATTTTTTTATTCACAATAATAAGAGATCTATATTTGGTATTTAATACATAATTATAGATTGCAAATCTAGGGAATACATTATTCAAGTACTTATTTCTCAAAAGTTCAGATGGTATTATTGTATATCATAGAGGGCACTATTGTGTTCTAGAGAGAATATTGTAATAGAGATGAAGAAGTTTGAGTTCTAGTTCTTTCTTTACTAGATTTTGTCTTAACTAAGCCATTTAAGTTCTCTAAGTGTTGAGTTCTTCATGTGGTATCTGGGCTAAATTCTACTTTCTAGTTCTAATAGTCTATGAGTCCTTAAAATATCATTTTATAAAAGGAGCCCAGGACCTATGTTCAGAATCTCTTAAGGAAATAATATCAGAAAGTCCAGAGGTTATAAGGGAGAACTTTTGGGGGAAAAAAAAAATGGACCTGTTATTCCTTGAACAGGTTAAACACATTTTTTTAATTGAAGGAAAGCTCAGTAAGTTTAAAATAAAAAGGCAAATAAAAATATAAAAATAGAGAAAAAAATTGTGATACACAACAGCAAACCACTTTTTTTTTTTTTTTTGAAGAATGGATGAGATGAGTCACCAACTGACTCTGTGACCAAAAATCATAGAGGAAATTCAGAAACAGAAGCTGAATTGAGAGAACTGAAACAACCATCAAGGAAATAAAGACATACATGTTTATTTTTCATGGGTGAGGACATTAGGTATTCAGTTGTCTCAATTTGCCATTTTATTTCAAAGATTTGTTTGGAAGAAAATAGTGTATTCAAATTTAGATGGTAATTATAAAAGATTATTGGTAAATAACTTGAATAGTCATGAAATCATAATCTCTCAAGAGACAGAAATTTTGAAGGTTGTTTATTCCTGATACCTAATCATTAAATATGTCTGAGTCAGTTTATAAAATACCTGCTGGGTGGTCATCTAGCATATTCTTGAATGTCTCATTGCCCAAGAAGCTCCAAGGAGCTACTAATATGTACTAAGGGTGAGATCACAGAACCTTTTACTCTTGCAATATTAGTTTCAAAGACTGTCATTGTATTTTCACACAGAGGGCTACTTTTTATTGAGAGATTATTTTACTACTCCCCACAAATGATATCATTTTTGTTTCTTTTACATCATAATATATACATTTGACTCTCCTCCATTTTATTTACTGTTGTCAGTGAACACTTCTAAGAAATAATACTTTCTGAGGGTGGGATTACATGCTTATATTTCAAATATTAGCATGAATCTATGACTTTGAGCACCAAAGCTCTATAAATCCTATATGGAGGGCTGAAAGAAACAGTTCCTATCCATCTCATTGGACAGTCCTGTTTCACCTTAAATGACTGAATACAGTTCGACCAGGTCATGTTAAATTTACTTGATGGTTGCCTCTCCACACATGTGGACCCTCTGGTATTCAAGGCTGAAACGAAATTTCCTAGAGACAAAAAAATTAAAGTATTATAGAACAAAAGTAAAATACCATCTAAATACCACACAGAACACAGAGCTGCTTTGAATTACTTCCTCTTTCTGTTTTTTCTTCTTTGTTACAGAGTTTCTCTATAAAGTTGGAAATTACTCTCCCAGAAAACATGTTACAACCTTAGGTGTTTTGCCATAGGAAAAAGAGCAATATTTACTCACATAAAATCAACTGCCATTCTGTTTATAGATAAGTGCTTGAAATGGATACAAGTTAGATGGTTTCTTATCTAGAATGACTAAAAAACAAGACAGAACTAGACAATTGTATTACATTTATAGAAATGTGTAGAAAAAAATATAAGTGTGAATGCATTATGTGTTTTCAAATTTTACTGCATCTGACACCGTAATCTTGGCACTATCAGCGCAGTCTGTGCCTTAAGGCATGAAAGATGTCCCTGCATTCAATGCACTCAATGTATTTTACTTAGCTGTGCAATGGTGGCACATCTTCAACTTTTCTTTGAGTTCTCAGTCAAAAGATAAGTGGCTTCTTAGTTAAGATTCTTATAATTTGTACATTCCTTGCTGCAGTGCCTTTTCTTTGTGAGAAGTATGATTTTACATATCTGTATTTTTGACTCTGTATTTTTTGGCTTTTGGCTGTGACACCACCTGGTTTAATAGAGTCGTTTATTCTATAGCATACTCTTGATTTTTATCTTTCCTTTTTATTATGTTGAACATAAACTTGAATTAATGCTTGTTATTATGTCCACAAAAGAGGACTGCTGTTTTTGGAGAGGCTGTTCGACAGCTTCCCAAAGAAATAGCTTTTTATTTGACTGTGGGCCAGAGACATCTATTCTAGCAGGGTCATGTCCACAAGCACATCTGTGAAAACATAACTACATTCTCATTGCCCAAGAAGCTCCTCAAATCTTGGCCTTCTACGTATTTTGATCATTTATTTGCCTCTGTCTTCTTTATTTCCTCATTATGTAGATCAGTGAATAGACACAATATGTTTCATGCAGGAAATCCTCAGGACACATAGTGTGCAATGTAGAGATGTGTTACCACCAGATTTGTCTGCAGAGGCTAACATTTCAATCACAATACGGCTAACCTAAAACATAAATGTTATTGACTTTGTGTTACAAAATTTGGCCTATTTAGTATGTTGGAAATATTTTTTATCTCTGATGCTTAATTATTTTGTTTGCTAAATTTGTGTTATCTTTATGGCTTTCTAAAAAAGATAAGTCACCTATCTAATTTTGGCTTTGACTTCTAATAAATAAATAGAATAAACTAGTAAATTATATAGTGCATAAGGTGATAGGTACCATGGAAAACGGCAAATGGACAAGGGAAATGACATTAAGGGACAATGTGGAAGTACTGAAGTTTCCAGTGGCTGAAGTACCTGGAAATAGCGTCATGAGGGAAGGCCTAATTGCAGCTTGGCAATTAAATGCATCAAAAGTAATCAATATTGAGGTATTCCAAATAAAATATTAGGGTATGTGTTCCTATGCAATACGTATTTCTCATAGACTCTGGTCAGGTACATACACAGGCCACACTTTTCTGGGAGAGCACTCAGTATTTCCTTAAGAGGTAATTTTGACATAACTCTCAATTCCCTATGGAAGTTTAAGTGGTAAATTCATAGTCATTCGTCAATTTCCTTCTAGCTTATATGGATGTTGAATCAGAAATATTAAATTTGAGCAAAATGGCCTAATTTCACTTTTGTCATTTTTGTGGCAACTACTTTTCTTCTTTTGTAGATGTTAATAGTAAGGTTAAATACATAAAAATCAAATAGTAGTTGAACGTTAAGAAAGTAAATAATCATTACTAGATACTGAAAGTCTCATAGTTAAGCTGTATTAACTTAAATGAATCATTTCTTTACATGTAAAGGTTAGCTATTTAAAAACCCAAATTGAATTTCTTTCTTGTATATTTGAACGGATATTCAATTGTGCTGTTTTATTTCCAAGAAGACATTTATACATGCTCATTCTTTTCATATTTGCTATCCAACTAAAAAAAGAGCCACAAGATTACCAAACTGAATCTAAACCAATAAAATATTTTAACACATCACTTCTCACATCCATAAATATACTCTGATTTTTTATCTTGGCCACTTGAAGAGCCAACAAAAATGGGAGAGTTTATGTTAAATAAAAAGGCAACTGAACTTTGTAACATGAGCATAGCAAACACGTATTAAAATTTAAGTGAATGCATCAGTTCACAGATAGATTCATTTAGGTCACTAACACTCAAACTCTTTCTGAAAGCAGATTTAGCATCCAGACAGTAAAATGCAAATAGATACTCACCTTGGTTGCTTTTAGTTGTTGAATCATGTTTCCTAAATCAGTTCGCATGTAAAGTAGTCCAATTCATTCTAACTGAACGTGGGTCTACTTTTCCTTTCTTTTTGTTTATTTTAAGGTCAGTATTATTTGTAATTGTTTTAAAAGCTTTTAGTCTTACCCCAGCCCACTTCAGTAGTGCATAGAAGCAGAGATCTAATAATGTGGTCGACAGTTATTTGCTCTGTCCACCCATCTAGGCTTCCTTCTTTGCCAGTGGAGTGCAACATTGCATCAAGTATTTACCGCTGGAGGATCATGATCCTTTCCCCTATTTTAGGGGGAAATCCTGATTTCTCTAACATTTAAAGAAATTCCCTTCGCCTTAACACTTAATTAGTTTAAGTGATCAAATTTCTGTTCAATGAGGTATCGAGGAAGATCTGTTGAGAGACTTCTGTGAATGCTTTCTTGTTCTTTTATGGAGCATTTATTACCTCCTTTAATCCACTTAGTAGCCCTATGGGAGTTTGTATTAATATTATTACCATTTTCCATATTAGAAAACCAAGAACAAGAGGTTTTTACTTTAGGATGAAGCCAACACGGAGGATGGCAGAGTGGAAGGATGGAAGGGATCTGAATCTTGATATTCTTTAGCTACTGACTTGATCAAGACTATATATGTTCCACTTCTGGACTTGTTCATTTATTCATCAAATATTCATGATATGCACTAAGAATTGTTCTAAGTGTTAGGGATATAGTTTTGAAAAAATTATGAAAAATCCCTATGCAATGAAGCTAACATTCAAGCAGAGGAAGCCAAACATTAAACAGAATGAATTAATAAATTATATAATGTGTAAGAAAGTTGTCTCAGTCAGCTCAGGCTGCTATAACAAAAAATGCCAGAGATTGGGAGGCTTATAAGCAACAGAAATTTATTCCTCAGGATTCTGGAAGTTCATATATAGGGTGCCAACTTGGATGGATTCTGGTGAGAGCCTCTTTTAGGTGGCAGACTGCCGACTTCTCGTTGTATGCTCACATGTCTGAGAGCAGAGAGAAGAAGCAAGCTCTCTTTGACTCTTATAAGGGTACTAATTCCGTTCATGAGGGTCCATGCTCATGACGTCACCTAATCCTAATTACCTCTCAAAGGTCTCCATCCTAATACCATGCTATCAGGGAGAGTAGGATTGCAAGATATGCATTTGGGGAGATATAAACATTCAGCCAATAGCAAAGGTGATGCATGCAATGAAAACATTAAATCAATAAGGAGATAAGGTATGCTAGGAGGTGGGAGGGGTATTGCACATGGAATCATTTGGGAAGACCTAAGTGAGAAGGTGACATTTTATCAAAGATAGCAAGGAGATACCAGAGAATAAAATTCCCTACTGAGTGTTTTTGTCCCCCTGTTATTTGCAGAAGCATATTTACAGATAGTGAGAGCATGATAAGTTATTCATGTCTTTATAGGAACTAATAACTCCCTGCCTCTCAGTGTGTATGTATTTGCATTTTTTGAAATCTGGTATCATAGCCAATTCAAATGACTTCTGTGAATGTGTTATCTCAGCTTAATTATCTGCTGAGACAAACTCTCTGCTTTCTCTATTTCTGAGTCAGTTTGCTACTTCTAGCTATTCAGTTTCTAATAACGTGGAGAGAAAAGGAATTTGCAGGTGGACATTGAAGTTTGTGATTTTAAAGTGTCTGTACCACTTTTGCCATAATAACAATAGCTAATATTAATTAAGCACTTGCCATACTCTGGGTAATATTCCAAGCCCTTTGCATTAATTATCTACTTTACTCTGGTCATTAGCCCTATGGGTGTTTGTATTTCCATTTTTCACAATAGAAAACCAAGGGCAAAAAGTCAACTTTGCAAAAGTCACAGAATAAGTAGTGGAACATTGACTCACCACAAGGAATTGGACTCTGGAGCCCAAGCAATTAAACGTAAGATAAAAGCTGTTAATTTTTTCAGGTGAATACTGATAACTATTATAGAGCCCACGGGAGAATGAAGGATCCTATTCTCTGACAGGTTGAACAACCAGTGTAAATCATAAGAACCAATGGTCCTTTACCACAACGAATATGCAGGCCTTTTTTAAAGACTAGTTGTGTCAGAACAGGACGGAAATATATAGTCACAAGTTTGGGAAAAGCATGTAATGATGAAATTGCTTACTAATTTCTATGCTTCCAAATTTAGATCAAATGAAAGTTAAAGAGAACAAGCAATATTGATTGGCAACTAAATTACCTTTAAATGCTGTATGTGTTTGGATATCAGTTTTTGGTATCTTTTTTCTTAGTGGTAATGTGAGATAAACTTATTTTTAAAGCATATCTTGGCTGTATTTTTAAATCATGTATTCCAATGATTCTGTTAGCCTCCAGATACTTTTCAGATGAAATATCTCTAAATTTAGAGCAGTGGGTTAATTGTTAATCTGATAGAAGCACAATAAATACACCCTTTTTTCTCTGTATTTCTAGACACTTTTGACACCCCGTATTATATAATATTTATCGTACTGTTTTCCAATTGACAATTGAACCCATTGCTATAAATTTAGAGGTATTTCACCTGAAAACATGTTGAGCATTATTTGAATATGTAACTTACATATTTTTTAATATAAATTTATTTATTTATTTATTTATATTATTTTTGGCTGTGTTGGGTCTTCGTTGCTGCACACAGGAATTCTCTAGTTGTGGCGAGTGGGAGCTACTCTTCATTGTGGTGCGTGGGCTTCCCCTTGCGGTGGCTTCTCTTGTTGCGGAGCACGGGCTCTAGGTGCGCGGGCTTCAGTAGTTGTGGTGTGTGGGCTCAGTGGTTGTGGCGCATGGGCTTAGCCATTCCACGGCATGTGGGATCTTCCCAGACCAGGGCTCGAACCCGTGTCCCCTGCATTGACAGGCGGATTCTTAACCACTGTGCCACCAGGGAAGTCCCTTACATATTGTTTAAAAATAAGTTTATTCTCTGTTCCCCAACTTTGTGAACCCTGAATTATTTAGACATTACAGATTATGCCTTTTTAAGGATGCGAAAAATTTCATAGTCTCTATGTTAAGTGAAAAAAACAGGATATAAACACACAATTTTATATACATAATATCAAATTTATGAATATATTTGGAAGAGAATATGATATGTTAACAGGGGTTATCTTAAATCACAATGGTGTGATTTCTTAAATTGAATTAACAAAGTTTTAAAAGGAATATTTCTTATTCTTTATAATTAAAAATTTTATATAAAAAAATGCTGTATTTTTCTATTACGTATTATAAAGAGGAATCATTGCCACCACAACAGTGAAACAGAGTACATTTCATTAACCTTGGTACCTTTAATTACCAAGCTATTTCTAAACTTCTGAATAAGGCAGTCCCCTGCAGTGAAAGTTTCCAAGAGAAAGTTAATGGTTAGGTATTATCTGATATTGACTCTGGAGAAGGGAAGAAAAAATGATTTCTGGAGAAGGGAAGAATAAATGGTTTCTGGAGAAGAAACTTCAAACAGAGGAGAAAGTAAGAAGAATCGAGTGTCCATTCTGATGGGTGGGGTCTGGGAGTGGGAGCAAAGATATGCATTAATGAACTCTAGGGTATGGTGAAGAATTTTCCACAGAGTTGCAAAATATTAGTCCCCAGGATGTTGATAGGTTTTTGGTTAATAATCAAATAAAAATTTAGGTAATAATATAATTTTTGGAGACCCAAAGTAACAGATCTTTAATTTACGTTATAATATTTTCACATATGAGGGAACATTTTATGCTATGTTTCCTAAAATTATTTATCCAAGGTTAAATTGCCCCTCCCCTGCCTTATTCAGCAGGGAATCTTATAGGGCTAAGATTCCACGATAGACATTTTGGAAAATACTGAAGAGTGATAGATATGTCTGAGCACTTTAATGAGTGCCCCAGAGAGTTCTCTGGGAACCATGGTTGCTATGGAAAGAGAAGGGGGTGAGCTGAGCTATTCCCATGCATGATCCTAGCATTGGGACTGGAATATTTTCACAAGCATCAGCTCCATTAGAGAGTCCTCCTTTGGGCAAGGTGGTCTTGTCAAATAGCCGGCATCTTAGGAATCATGTGAAGTTTCCAGGTGTTGGTTGAATACCTGGCAACCTGATGACTAAAACTTGTGTATGAAAATACAGTCAAGAATAGTCCAGATATATAAATACCCAATAGTTTCAAATTAAATGTCACATCATTATGTCATGACCTGTCTGCCCATGAGTGCCCTCACACCCTCTCTGCTCTAAGCAGTACTTTGCCAGTTAACATGTTGGCTGTGAACCTTGAGCCTCCCTGGCACATCAGTAGAGTTCTAAACATATTTCCAGTGTTGTGTTAATGCTAGTACCCGGCCAGGTAACATAGAACTGGGTATGTGTGGCAGTATATCTGTGTCAATATTTTCCTTTCTCCATATTTCATCTTTTTCATATATTGCAGTTCCCTTTTAAGGCAAAAACTATTTGGCCACATTCTTTAAAACATGTATACTACAGGAACTTCCCTGGTGGCACAGTGGTTAAGAATCTGCCTGCCAATGCAGGAGACACGGGTTTGATCTCTGGTCCAGCAAGATCCCACATGCAGTGGAGCAACTAAGCCCATGCACCACAGGTACTGAGCCCGCACTCTAGAGCCCACAAGCCACAACTACTGAGCTCACGCGCTGCAACTACTGAAGCCCGCACAATCTAGGGCCCACGTGCCGCAACTACTGAGCTTCCGTGCTGCAACTATGGAAGCCCGCACCCCTAGAGCCCATGCTCTTCAACAAGAGAAGCCACCACAATCAGAAGCCCAGGCACGGCAACGAAGAGCAGCCACTGCTTGCCGCAACTAGAGAAAACCCGCGCACAGCAACCAAGACCCAACGCAGCCAAAAAAAAAAAGTATACTACATAAATGATAAAGTATTATTATTTCAAAGTTTTAAAAAATGGTTAATATTTTGCTTCAGTTCCTGAGCTCTACGCTATTTTGGAAATAAGTTTTATTATCATAGTAAATCAGTAGACCAATGTTTTTTCAGATAAAGTGTTGAGTCATTAAGAAGTAAACTTGATATTTTAAAAATATGTATTTCCATTATTGGGAAGTATGAGATACTGAACTATGGAAAATTGATAAAGAACCTCACAGTAGATAGTAAAACATATGCTGTAATGTAGGTGGTTATCAATACATGATACTATATGTGTAAACATATGGATTTTATGCAAATATTTTTATTAAGCCTGCTGATTATATTCGTAGATGTCACCTTATGAACATAATAATAGTCGGCTCCCGTATCAGTGCATTGGAGACTATTAGTCCTGATGATGGCTCTTTGTAAAATCCCTCGGGGCAAAGGACTTCTTCAGTCACTTGTTCAGAGGTTTTTAAACTCTAGTCCAGACCCAGGGAATTGTATTCAAAATTTGTGGGTATGTGTTTATTCATTTTCAAGTGAGAATGTCCAGAGCTTTGGTGAGATTCACAGTGCTGGCCGGTTACCCCGGAGAAGTGAAAAATCAATGCTTTGGCACCCACTCCACAAGGCAGGGGGAGCCGTGGCAACCTCAGTATGTGCTTAGCATACTTGCTGCACCTGGATTGATGATTTGAAAAAAGCTTGGAGGATTTATCCTTAGTGTTACTTCAACCATCATGTAATCTTTTAATTGAAAGTGATGTGAAGATTCATTATAGTAGGGCTCAATCATGTCTGCACTTTGTCCATTATTCCTGGGTTATTTCCCACCTGATGTGTGTGTGTGTGTGTGTGTGTGTGTGTGCGTGCGCGTGCGTGTGTGCACAGGCGGCAATGACCCTCTCAGTAGACCCTTTGGTGGAGTGTGACAAACTAGAGTTAGAAGATAAGTCCTAAGGCTCAGTTTTAGGAAGGAATGCTCCTGTTCATGTAAGCTTAAGCATTTACAAACTGGAATTTGTTTTTTCTTAACAAATCAGTTGATAGTTTGAGTTCATAGTGCTAAGATCATTTTGGGGGGGTGAGTATGTCAGAAGGTTTCAGAGTATTTTTAAGACTATCAGTCCCACACTATCACTGACTCTCAAATTAAGGATGGCTTTGCTTCCAATCCTGAAAAGTACCAAAAACGTTTAGATTCTGGCATTTTAATACACATGCACACACACAAAACCACAAATAAGATCTTTTGCTGCAATTGTTCTTCTTAAGCATATACTAACTATCGGACAAATTTATTACGAGAATAGAGAGGATGACTCATGCTTGAATCATAATAGACCTCTTTGATCGCTAAAATGAGGAACTATAAAATCTTTATTTGGTCAGCTTCAAGGAGAAAATGATTGTCCTTCAAAGTCTTAGGCATTTTGTCGTGTGGAAGGGATCAAAGCAGTGGAAGCTGCTAATTCAATTTTCTAACAATAAACAGAGAGTTGTGTCCTAAAGTACAATAATTGTCTTCCCACGGTTGGCTGGGGGAGAGGAGCGTTACATGCGAACCTCCAAGTATCTACAGAGTGTTGGGCTTGCACAACCTCCTGGCTGCTGATCTGGCTTTTTCATTCAGCAAATGTCGTCTGACCCTTCAGTGACTCTCATAATAAACTTTTTGCGGGCTCATCACAAAGGATGAGGTAGAAAACAGAGCAGGACACTACGAAGCTGAAAGGGGTGGGTTTCCTATGGTTTGGCTTAGTCAAAACATCACATGCCTTTCAAATTCCACCCTCACCATATCAGCCTTCTCCAAGCAAAGCATGTGGAGGATTTCTTTTTTCTTTTTTTTAAAATTTTATTGGAGTATAATTGATTTACAGTGTTGTGTTAGTTTCAGGTGTACAGCTAAGTGATTGTTATACATATACATATGTTCATTCTTTTTTAGATTCTTTTCTCATATAGGTTATCACAGAATATTGAGTAGAGTTCCCTGTGCTAAACAGTAGGGTCCTTGTTGGTTATTTATTTTATATATAGTAGTGTGTGTATGTTAATCCCAAGCTCCTCATTTATCCCTCCCCCTATGTTTCCCCTTTCATAACCATAAGTTCATTTGTATCATTTTTAAAAAAATTAGATTCCACATATGACTGTTATATGATATTTGTCTTTCTCTGTCTGACTTATTTCACTTAGTATGATAATCTCTAGGTCCATCCATGTTGCTGCAAATGACATTATTTCATTCTTTTTTATGGCTGAGTAGTATTTCATTTATATATGTACATCTTCTTTATCCATTCCTCTGTCAAGGGACATTTAGGTTGCTTCCATGTCCTGGCTATTGTAAATAGTGCTGCAATGGACATTGGAGTTCATGTATCTTTTCTTTTTAAAAAAAAATTTTTTTTTAAAT
Organism: Eubalaena glacialis; assembly: GCF_028564815.1. Taxonomy (NCBI): domain Eukaryota; kingdom Metazoa; phylum Chordata; class Mammalia; order Artiodactyla; family Balaenidae; genus Eubalaena; species Eubalaena glacialis. The sequence goes on along the minus strand of NC_083723.1, from coordinate 57,795,158 downwards.
TTTTATTGGAGTATAGTTGATTTACAATGTTGTATTAGTTTCATGTGTACAGTAAAGTGAATTAGTTATACATATACATATATCCACTCTTTTTAAGATTCTTTTTCCCTATAGGCCATTACAGAGTATTGAATAGAGTTCCCTGTGCTAGACGGTCCTTATTAGTTACCTATTTTATATATGTCAATCCCAATCTCCCAGTTTGTCCCTTCCCCCCTAGTGGCCATGATCTAAGCACTTCACGTGACTTAACACACTTAATTCCCATAAAAACCCATGTGGAAGGTGCTATAATCCCCTTTTTTTAGATGAGGAAATGAAGGCCTTGAGAATTTACGTAGCTTGTGGAAGCAGAATATATACCCATGCAGTGGCTTCTTAACCATTTTGCTATCCTGCCTGTGGATACTTGAAATGGAAACGTATGTTTGAAAGAAAGGGGGACAGGGAATTGGGAAGGGTGGAGAAGAATTAACATTGCCTGCTGAATGTGCCAGCACTGGGCTAGGTGCTGCACTCAGATTATCTAATTTTGTCCTGTAACATTTTATTTTATGAGGTTAAGCAGTTTGCTAAGGGTCACAACCAGTTAAGTGGAAGAGTCAGGAATTGTCAGATTCCAAGGGCTCATGAATTTTCCTTTATGCCAACATCACTTCAAAAGAGAAAAACAAAAACAGAAAACAAACATTAGAAAACTCATTTTTTAAGTTTCCTTCAAAATCCTTGGACAATTTTTTGGGGTTTGTTCATTCAATTGTTTTTAATTAACATCATAATGACTTAGCACCTTAGACCTTGTATTAGATTTAGTGAATGAAATGAATAGGTATTTCTGCTCATAAAAAGAAGTTCTCATGATATGTCCAACATGTGTTTTGGCAAGGGTTCTCACATCCTTTTTTATTTTTGAGAAAAAAAGAAAAACTGTGTTGCAATATCGTTTGAAAAATTTCACATCCTATTTCACAGAAATTTTGAGTCTTTCAGGGGACGAAACATAAATTCGAAAAAAATTTAAATGGCTACTCACATGACAGACAAATTGCTTTTAGATTTTGACTTGCTCCCCCTGCATGACCAGCATGTAGAAACAGAAGCCATCACATAAATAGTGTGACCTATTTGTCTTTGCCCCTGCTTGCTGCTATGACACCTCAGCCATCTGTATAGAGTCCCCCTGGTTTTTCTGGGAATTCCTCTGTCCCCGGATTGCCAGACACATGCTGATGAACGAGTCTGCTTCCCAACCCCCGCCCATGACAACTGGGATACTGGAGCCCTTGAAGTTCTAAAGCTGCTCAGGTGTTTGCTGTAAACTGGAAGAGCTTCTTTGCTGGCCTGCTAGTTCCGCTCCTCTTCCAGTGTCCTGATTATGATGTGAGTCAGGATGCTCTTGATTTTCTTTCTTCCCACACACCCCAGATGAGAGTGCAGCAGGCCTGGAGCAACAGATAAGTCCAAGGAAGAGGCATCACGTGTACCCGTATTCACCTCTCATCACCGGACACCAAGGCTTTCTGTTGAGCTCATTATTCTGGGCTGCCTTTTCCATCAGCATAATTACTCTCCTCGGAGTTGCCCAGCCCCATTGCAAAAAGGTTTCTGGAGGGTCCACCATCCCATTTTCCTAAATATGCCCAGACCAGTCTAATGAACTCTCAGAGTCAAGTTGAGATACCCTTCCACGCTGTATAATACCTAGTAGAAATGAAACATCACAGACCTTGTTGTATTTCATCTTTACAACAACTGCATGAGGAAAGAATATTATTTCCATGAGTCAGTTAAGGCTTAGTGTGAGGAAATAACTTGTCCAAGGATATGGAGAGTAATAGAGATGGATCACTCACGACTTCTGAACCCAAGTTCATGACTCTTTCCACTATATCACAGTTTCTTCCAGTTAAGAAAAAGAAAACCAACAAACTTTACTTTTTTCAAAAACATTAAAACCAGAAATCCTCCTCCTTATGCATCAGAGAGTGATATCTCCAGCAAATTACATATTTAAGCAACCCGGAAACCCCAAATTCAGGCAGAGTGGTATTCACTTATGCCATTAAGACAATTGTTTTCATTTGCACTTTGGATTGGCAGGAATCACACATGGTAGACAAGACATTAGATTTGAAAGAAAACATTGATTTGCTTGATTCCAACTGTAAATCTGGAATGCATCATTCAGTGTATGGAGTTACAGTTATTCTTCTATGCCTCTGGATTACAGTACAATTTCCTATAAAAAACAGATTATTTACTGACAGATTTTAAACTGCAGATCTTAAAAAGAAGAAAGAATTTGAAGATGTTTCCACTTTCTTTTTAGTGACCCATTTAAAATATATTTGTACAGTAAGGTTATAGAATTACAGGAGCATTTATATCTCAATGAATTAACGATTTATAGCACATTACTCTTGAAAAAACAAAGCCAAGAAAACACAGTACCTGTGTCCAATGATACATTGTATATGATATTGAGGGTACCTCTACTCTCACATACACATGCACATGATGTGGGTTAAATCAGACAAATGTTCTGTGCAGGTGGTCTCAGACTACATAACATAAACCACTTATCCAGGTAAACCTATTGGCTTCTTCTCTGAGTTTGTGCCAGGTGGATAAGCTAAGAGTTGTCTTGAGAGCTTTTCCTTTCCTAATGCTTATCCCCAACACAATAAACTGTTTGAAACTCAAAATGGTTTGAGTATGGTAGAGATTGTAGTAAAAAGGTAAAAACTTTTGCTGAAATGCGAAAATGAGGTCAAGATCATAAACTTGATCTCACGAATGAGAAATAACATGTTATGGATTAAAAGTCTGCAATAATCTATTTAAATACAGGTAAACACATATATAATAAATGTATGATCTAGATTTAGTAGCAAAACTGCAAACGCACCTCGTCTGGCCCCTTACTTCCCCTACCATCTATGCTACTTCGCCACATGGGCAGGGTTGCTGGAGCTTCTCTGTGTAATGTTTCCGTCTTTCCTGTTCTCCTCAGTTTCCACAAATTTTACACTTGACAATTCCACTTCATAGAGCATGTGTGCAAAAAAATCATCCTAATAGAAATCTTCTGCTGGAAGCGAAGAGATTTTTGTATGAAGTTCATAAAAATATAATCTACTCATATTCCTAGTGTTAACATTTGTGTAAACCACCTTAGAGATTGAGGTTCCAATGTATATTACAAATCATCAAACATGTCATGAACTCTGGGATCCTCTGTCATAACAGGTATAATGATGAAAATGAAAACAATATTTATAGGAAACTTTAAAATTTTAAAATGTTCACATGCATTTTTCATATTAATGGAATTAATACATATTAATCCCTGACATTTAACATATATCATGTTAGTTGTTACAAACTCCTTGCTATATGTTTTATTATCCCTACTTAATGAAAGAGCACCATTTATTATTGTCTCCAGATCACAGATGGAAAAAGTGACTCTGGGTTTAATGCTCTTCTCCACTAGGTAAACAGTAATGCAAAGCCATGAAGAAAGTAAAATATATATCTATATACATATATTAGGTATAAAATACTTCAAAACAAACAAAAATCTAGAATTGTTATAATATAGTTTATCATTCTTTGTTTTATTAAATTCTTTCAGCACAGGTGAGGGGTGGTTTGATAAGTGTTCAACTCCATAATTCCATTTTACAGAAATGAAATAAATTCTGAGGGAGAACAAATGATTTTCTCATTTCTTGCACATAAGATAAACAATGAAATTCAGATTGCATTCACATACCAAATGTAGTGTATTTACCCAGACTTCTAGGCTATAGATAGACAACATAAAGTGAAATAAAAATTTTAATTTTGTGTGATAGAACAAAGGCGGGGATTATATATCTTTTCATGGTTACATAGAGATGCCAGCTAACCACCAAAATTCATGACTGCCCTGCCATAGTATAGAGTTGTGGTTGGGAAGTCACTGCTGAGCTAGGTATCATAGATCTCTTTACATTTATATTAGACGTGGGAGTAGATCTCGCCAATGGAACATGAGCAGAACATGGTCAAGGTTATGTTTTCTCTAAGTTTTCTTCCCTTTCTGCTAACTTAGGCAGTGAAGAATGAGGCTCCAAGAGATGGAAGAGTCATAAGACAGAAGTCACCTGAGTCTTTAAATCATCATGTGGAGGAAAGCAACGTGCCAGGAATACCCAGGTTAGACTATTGTCCAGCTGAGAAATAAACTTTTCATATAGCTGTAGCCATTGAAATTTTGCAATTTATTGTAGCAGCTAATGTTATCTAACCAATGAAAAATTGAACATGTGTTTCAATAAGGAGTTAATATCATGTGACAGGTAAAACTAAGCCCTAAATAAATTTTAAATTTATTTAAAAGAAGTTAATTCACTCTTAATAAAAGAGTAACTTATTTTCTTAATTTAAAAATTATAAATACTGCATAAACTAAATGCATATTTTTTTCAGAGATGATGTATAAAAAATCTTTTTACTAGCTGATGTAATTTATAGATGTACTCTCTAATTAGTTTTACGGATATTATCTCACTTTTAAGAGAAATGATAGATAACAAGGACACTTTTCTTTACATAATTTATAGATGGGACTCTGTAATTAAATATACAGATACTATTTTACTTTGTTCTGAAATGTACAAACCCAGCCTTTGGCCAGCACGATATTATCAGCTGGAGAAGTGATCTAAAGCAAACTGGAATTTGGAGAAATCTCTCTGTGACACTTAAAAAGTGATCTCAGCATGTCTCTGTTTATGTGTGGGTTCATGTCACATGCACTTACATGCACATTCTCAGTCATGGTGGCCAAGGGCCAGGATCCAGAGATGGAGATCTAGTGAAGCATTTCCTATCTGTGACACTTGAGCAATGTACTTCACCTTCCCGAGTCTCAGTTTCCCCATTTGTAACATGAGAACAATAATATCTAAGCTATAAGATTTTTATGAAAGCAAAAGGAGATAATACACATGAAAGTATCTTTTAATCTGTAAAGCAAAATTCATATGGTATTTGTTGTCATTATTTATTGGACCTTATATTCTATCACACACAAAAAATAATTCATAGAAAAGCTTGGCTTAAATTTGGCAGAAATTCACTTTTTGCAGGACTGCATGAATATGTGTATATTTTAAAATATTTCTGTGTTTCCCTGTACTTTTTTGCTCCCTTGCAGGGGGTTAAAGAAAAGACAAATTAGTCATCTGAGATTATCTGTACAATCCATTCTTGTAGGTCAAGATGGAGCCATGTTAATGGAGAAAAGATATCATTTATTTACAAACACTTTAGTTAACTGAAGTGACTATGCATATTTGACTGACCTCAGAGCTTCTAGAGGGTCACTGTGTATAGGAAAAAAATAAAGGAATCATCAACATTCATCATGCTGACGCCTGTTTGTCTGATATCTTTTAGAATATTGTGGGAAGCTAACAGTGAAATTTGGCAAACAATTTGGAATTTGTATGTGTGTGTGTGTTTTATAAAATATGGCTTTTAGACTTGTAGTTAATCTTGGCCCAAACCCCATTCTCTGGAGTTCTGGGCAAACAAAGTCTTCAAATACAAGAGATGCTGAATACCAACTTGTGAAAGGAAAGAGGGTGTTGATAAATTTAATAGTCATACATGTCATGATATTTCAGAAAATTGCAGTCAATTAGAGAATAACTGTACTAGATATTTTTAAAAGATGGGATTCAATACTGGAATTTAGGTAGGAGAGACATTTTTATATGCTGTGAGTAGATATGTACTGTGATTTAATAACTGTACATTCATTTAAGTATTACTCTATAAGAATACTCAGGAAGGACAATATCAGAGTGTCTTCAGAAATCAGAAATAGATGTCAAGATGATAAAGCCTAGATAGCAACACAGAATTTCTATTTTTACAAAAGATAAAAAGTGTAGCCCTTGAAAATGGGAACAAATGATATTAGTCGTATGGTCAGCAATGGAAATCGCAAATATTGTTGTACAATGAGTTTTCATTTGAATAGATATTCAAGATACAACAATGATCTAAATCTGTCTTATGTCAGTTAAGTAAAAAAACAAAGAAGCCTCAGACATTCGTGAATTATGACAATTACTTGGCATCTGTTTGTGTAGAGGCTCTAGAGTAAAGTATTAAAGTTCAGTACTCCATGGAGACAACAATTTAGAAGAAAAGTTTGGATAATAAATGACCAGAGTCTCTCAATGACATTTATATATTCTATAGCACTTAGAAGATTCTTTTTATTTAAAAGGTCTGTCATTTTTAAGTGACTTGTTTATCCTCTTTTGTGAAAATGCAGAGAATTCTGAAAAGGATTTATTGCTGTTATTTCTAGCTACAGTGGGGTGATAGAAGACTTAGGTAGAAAGCAATAAAAAATAGCTGCTTAAGTATCTCGGGTAATTTGAAGTTCATTAAGTCCTGACTCATCTTGTCTCCCGTTGTCTAAATGTTTCTTTTATCCTTATTATTAGATCCCATTTTTCAGTCGTTTAATCATTCTGTGGCTCTGCTCTAAACCTGCTTCAAATTCTCTAATTTTCTTGTAAATTGTGCAACCCAGAAATGAACAGAAATTTCTTTTAGTCCTCTTGATTAAAAATTTTTTTGTTACAGAGTGAAGTAAGTCAGAAAGAGAAAAACAAATATTGTATATTAACGCATGTATGTGGAACCTAGAAAAATGGTACAGATGAGCCGGTTTGCAGGGCAGAAGTTGAGACACAGATGTAGAGAACAGACATATGGACACCAAGGGGGGAAAACTGCAGGGGGGTGGGGATAGTGGTGTGCTGAATTGGGCGATTGGGATTGACATGTATACACTGATGTGTACAAAATTGATGACTAATAAGAACCTGCAGTATAAACAAACAAACAAAACAACTAATACTAAACTTTCATTGGGTTATTTGTATGGAAATATGTTAATATTAATGTTTCAGACATTACATGAAATTTCTAAAAATCTTATATGTTCTGGTATAATGTTATAAGTCATAATCCTAGTTATTACTTTAAAATGTATATCTCAGAAATAACTAATTTTCTTGTCAACTGCATTATTATGAACTTTCATCAAATCTTTAACCGTGGTTATTTTTAAGTCTTTTGTCATTTACAGACAGTTCTGGGTGTACTCTGATGCTTTTGTAAATATGTTCCTATAAAAAGGTTTCATCTTCAGGAAATTCATGGAAAAGACTCTGACAAGTACAGGTTTCTGGTACCTGACTGTACTGCTGAACTGAATGAATAAGCATTTTCAGAACTCTAATGAAAAACTGATGAGCTCATAAAAGTGCTAACAAAAGATCAAGATGAAAAAAAAAAAATTAATTACATGGGACTGAGTGAACTGATGAGGATGAGTATAATTTTTGTGACTTTCTGGTTGAATTTAAAAAAAGAAAAAATCCCACAAGAACTCAGAGGCAAAGAATATACAAATCAATTTTCACTGCAAAGTAAAGGAGCTGTTACAGTGGAGGATTACTGGACTGAATGTCAATATTATGACATAGTATGAGTGTGTTTCATGTTTGGTAATTGCAATCATTGTTGCTTTTGTTGTGGTCATCCATGTACAATGCTTGGTGTCAGTCTATTTATCTCTTGTAAAAATAAAATACAGTGTGGGTGGAAAAAAAAAAAAAAGGAAAAAAAAATTTTTTTTGTTTTTGTTTTGTTAACAGTTATGTGGGTGTCTAAATAATTTGCATATGATGTTTTAAAGTTTCCAATGAAAGCAGGAAGTTATGGCATTCTAATAGCAACCCAATGCAAATATGTGGGACTTTAGTATAATTTACCCTCTGGACACAATAGTGAAGTATCATTTTCTTCCAGTTATATTAAGCAAGCGGCAGCTTGATTTGAATAGTGACATATTCAAACACACTCAAAAACTATTTACGGGCCTTTTTGTGTGATGATAAATTGCCTCTGCTAAAAAGGTTTTTATATAGTTTGAACAATTTGTTAAGAAGTAAAAACAGACTTCAGAATTTACTAGCAGAAACAAATAGCATAGTTGTCATCTCTAATTCATTTTGAATCACTGACTTCTATTGATGATGGTCTTGTGAGCAATGACGCATCCTGCTGATGTATAAAAATAGGCAATTCCATTCTTTGGGGCATAGTTTTCAGTGCTTAAAAGTATTCAGTTTCTAAGTTACACTACATGTCCACCATGTACACACAAATTTATTCCTTGATTCTGAAGCCTGGCATTTTGTTTTATATGAAATGCTGTTGCCTTGAGGGAAAGGGAGAACAGAAACGAGTAGAGGTCAGAGTTGAATTTTAGACTTATTCTCAGAATTATTTGCTAATACAAGTCTCCACACCTTACTATCTATAAAAGTTTGTTCATTTCCAATAATGAAAGAAATTTCTAAAAGAAGAGCCCTCCTCATCTTGCTATGATGTATACTTAGAATGTGTTCTTTTAAACTTTTTTTAAAGACCAACGCAATTGAACATTCTAAATTAAAAGTATTTGAATTCCAAAGATTTACCTATGCTTACTATACATGAATAAATCTAGAGGACGGCAAATGTATTTTCAAATACAAACCGATTTGATACAAAGAATCCCACATATGTCAAGCTGTCTGTAGTTGTGGCACATATATACAATGGAATATTACTCAGCCATAAAAAGAAACGAAGTTGAGTTATTTGTAGTGAGGTGGATGGACCTAGAGTCTGTCATACAGAGTGAAGTAAGTCAGAAAGAGAAAAACAAATACCGTATGCTAACATATATATATGGAATCTAAAAAATAAATAAATAAATAAAGGTTCCATAGAACCTAGGGGCAGGACAGGAATAAAGCCGCAGATGTAGAGAATGGACTTGAGGACACGGGGAGGGGGAAGGGTAAGCTGGGATGAAGTGAGTGGCATGGACATATATATACTACCAGATGTCAAATAGATAGCTAGTGGCAAGCAGCCGCATAGCACAGGGAGATCAGCTCGGTGCTATGAGACCACATAGAGGGGTGGGATGGGGAGGGTGGGAGGGAGATGCAAGAGGGAGGGGATATGGGGATATATGCATACATATAGCTGATTCACTTTGTTATACAGCAGAAACTAACACACCATTGTGAAGCAATTATACTCCAATAAAGATGTGAAAAAAAAATACACCAAGCTTTACTTTACCACTTATAATTACTGCCTAACCAATCAAATAATTATGAAAATACATTTGCTGTGAACATAATTCTTTATTTTACTGGGATAAATGCCCAGAAGTACAATTGCTATCATACAGTAGTTGCATATTTATATTTTTTAAGAAACTGTGAAATTGTTTTCCAGAATGTCTGTAGCATTCTACATTTCCACCAGAAATATGTGAGTGATCCAGTTTCTCTGTATCCTCACCAGTATTTGTCACTTAACAAAAAATTTATTCTGATAGGTGTATAGTGATATCACATTGTGGTATTGATTTGTACTTGCCTGATGGCTAATAATGCTGATTGCTTTTTAATGTGCTTTTTTGCCACCTGCATATCCAGTTTGGTACGATATCTGTTTACATCTCTTGTCCATTTTCTAATTGAATTGTTTGGGGTTTTTTTGCTGTTATTTTGAGTGTTCTCTACATATGCTAGATATTTAGTCCTTTTATTAAACATGTAGTTTGCAGGATTTCAATCCCGTCTCCAGTTACAGGTGACTTCCACTCCCAAACCTGCCTGCAGCCCCACGCCTGCAATTAACAAACGAGTGGGAGAGGTCTGTGTGCTGGTCAGTGCAGGAACTCAGAGCCCGCTGAAACTCTCAGAGTGGGTATCGGGACCCTTTGTCATAAGGAGCAATGCTACCCTATGGTAATTGTCTCTTTACCTGCATGCTTCACTAGGCTTCTATTTCTAGTCTTTCTATGAAATTTACAGTCTCCAGAGAACATAAAAAGGAACTGGACCATGAATTTGACTTGAGGTTGACACTGTCTTTGGAGGATTAAAGAAGAAACCAGTCAACTTTGAATGGAGCTTCTGGATGAAGTGGGGGAAGCAGAAGCTGGTGTGGCTTCTCCTTGGTCACATGGCTGCGTCTCAAATGGCCAGCCTACTTGCAAGGAAGATTCCTAATCTGAAAAAAAAGGTCTGTGCTTGGAAATCTACCCTGTATAAACAAAACACCACCAAAAACTGACTTGGAAGTCAACCTAGGACAAGTATTTGATCCTTATAGGTTCATGGAAGTGAAGAAACTGCAAGATAAGAAGCAGCAGGAGTTTCTGGGCAAGAGAGACCAGAATATGAGACTGAGCAAAGTACCACGTGGTTAGAGATGTGCACCAGACTTGGGCTATTTTTCAGCTCTTTCCTGAAAATCTGTACTTTCTGGGCCTGCTTCTCATCCTGGAATATAGGGAATTCCAAGAATGCACTAACTCTCCTTTAAATATGATACTGATTACTGTGTTGTACTCAAGGGGTTTCCATCTTCTAAAGGAGCAAAAACTAGACTATTAGATGCTGTCAGATCTGAATATTTTAAAATTTCATATAACTTTCCTTCTTTTTGGTTTTATTCAGATATAATTCACACATAGCAGTGTATAATTTTAACGTGTACAGCGTAATGACTTAACTTACATATGTTATGAAATGATTACCACAATAAATTTAGTTATCATCATCTCATATAGATACAAGACGAAAAAGGTTTTTTTTTTTTTTTTGTGAAGAGAACTTTTAAGATCTACTCTTAGCAACTTTCAATTATACCACACAGCAGTGTTAACTATATATATAGATATCATGTTGGTACATTGCACCATCAGAACTTATGAATCTCATAATTGGATATGTGTGCTTTTTGACCACTTTCATCCAATTTCATATAAGTTTCTGAGCTGACGATGATAAATAATACCTTTATTGTATTCCTAAAAAACACCATGTAGTTTGCAAAAATTATCTCTCAGCCTCTAGATTGTCTTTTCATCTTCTTAACAGGAACTCATGCAGAGCAAAAGTTTTTTAACGTTGATGAAGTTCAATTTATTCTTTTTTTCCTTCTGGATCATGTTTTTGGTTTCAAGTTTAAAAACTCTTTCCCTAGCCCTACATTCCAAAGATCCTCCATGTTTTTCTAAGTTTTATAATTTTTCAGTTTTGCATTTAAGTCTGTGACCCCTTTTAAGTTAATTTCTATCTAAGGTGTAAAGTTTAAGTCACAGTTATTTTTGCCTCTCCAATGGCTTTCTGATTGTTTTTTTGTTTTTTTTTTGGGAAAACTATCCCTCCTTCATTGAATTGCTTTTGCACCTTTGTCAAAAGAAAGTTGAGTATATTTGAGTCGGTCATCTTGATTTCTTTCATTAGCATTTTGTAGTAGTTTTCATCATGGAAGCTTTGTGCATGTTTTGATAGAATTACACTATTTATGTTATTAAGTGATTATAAATGATATTATATTTTAAAATTTTGTTTCCATGTATTCGTTACAAGTATGTAGAAATGCGATAGATTTTTTCTGTGTTTACTTTGTATTTTGCGACCTTGCTAAACTTACTTTTTAGTTTTAGAAGCTTTTTGTGTGTTTTTGTTTTTTGCATATTCCTTGGGATTTTCTATGTAGATACTCATGTCGTCTGCACATGGCACAGTTTTAGCCCTTTCTTTCCAATCTGTATATTATTTCCTTTTCTTGCCATATTGCACCAGCTAGAACTTCCAGCACTATGTTGAATAAGAGTGGTGAGAGTAAATATCCTAGCCTTGTTCCAGATCTTATAGATAGAGCATTCACTCTTTCATTCTTAAGTATAATTTTAGCATCAGGTATTTGTGGATCCTATTTATCAAGTTTAGGAAGTTCCCCCTCAATTCTTACTTTTCTGAGAAGTTTTTCTTCTCTTTTTAAACATTAGTGGTGTTGAATTTTTTCAAATTCTTTTACTTCATAGATTGATATGATCATGTAATTTTCCTTTTACAGTTTTTAATATATTGGATTATATTAATTTATTTTCAAATATTCAACCAGTCTTAAAACTCACTTGGTCATGGTGTGTAATTTGCTTTATATATGGCTGAATTCTATTTACTAAGATTTTGTTAAAGATTTTGCATCTATATTCATGAGGGATATTGGTCTGAAGTTTTTGTTTTGTTTTATTTGGTACCATCTTTGGTTTTGGTATCAGGGTAATACAAGTTTCAAAAAATAAATTAAGAAGTGTTCTCTCTTCTTTCTTCTTTAAGAGATTCTACATAACTGGTGTCAATTTTTCTTAAATTATGACTTCAGTTTACTTAATTGTTATAGGTTTATTCAAATTATCTATTTCATGTTGGATGAACTGTGGTAGTTTTATGTTTCTTGGGAAATTGGTTAATTAATCCTAAATTGTCAAATTTAGCTATGCAATGTGGCTCATAGCATTCACTTATTTTTATTTTGATGTCTGCAGGATCTGTCTTATTCCTGATATTGGTGATTTGAATTATCTGTTTTGCTCTTTATCTCAGTCTTGCTGGCAGTTCATCAATTTTATTTATCTTGTAAGGAAGCAGCTCTTTGTTTTATTGATTTTCTCTATTTTTTTTTTCTGTTTTCAGTCCTATTGCTTTCTGCTCTTATATATATTATTTCATTCCTGATACTTGCTTTGAGTAACTTGGCCCTTTTTTTTTTTTTAGGTTCTTGAAATGGGAGTCTAGATTATTGATTTGAAACATTTCCTTTTTAAAAACCTAAGTGCTCTAATTTAGTGCCAAAAATTTCCCTCTCATCCCTGCTTTACCTATGTCCTCCAAATTTTGATATGGTATATTTTCATTTTCATTTTGTTAAATATATTAGACGTTTTTTTCTTGAATCTTTCTCTTTGATGAATTAATTGTTTGTAATTGTTTAATTTCCAAGTGCTTGGGGGATTTTTCTGTTTTCTTTCTATCACTTATTTAGAGTTTGATTCTGTTGTGGTCAGAGAACACACTTTTTATGGTTTAAATTCTTTCAAATTTGTTGGATTTTTTTTTTAATGACCCAGAATATGGTCTATCTTGGTATAAGTTCCATGGGTGCTTAAAAATAATGTGTGTTCTGCTTCTGTTAAGCAAAGTACTCTAAAAATGTCTGTTAGGTTCATTTTTTGCATGGTGTTGTTCAGTTCTTCTATACCCTTGCTGATTTTCTGTTTAGTTGTTCTGTCAGTTGTTGACACAGGGGTGTTGATGTCTCCCACCATACTGGTGGATTTGAATATTTCTCCTTTTAGTTCTATTGGCTTTTGTTTCATTTATTTTGCATCTGGGTTGTTTGGTACTTATATTTATGATTGCTATGTCTTCTTGGTGCATTAATCCTCTTGTCATCATTATTCAATAGCCTTCTCTGCCTCTGGTAATTTTATTTGCTCTGAAGTCTACTTTATCTGATATTAATATAGCTAATGCTGCTTTCTTTTGATTAATATTTGCATGATATATCTTTTTCCAACTTTTTCTTTCAACTTTCTTATATCGTTTTATTCTTATATCATTTTATTTGAAGTGAGTTTCTTGTACATACAAATGAGTTCCGTTCCGAGAGCGCGTTCGTAAGTCCAACAGAGTTAGCCTAGGTACCCAACTAACACAATCGGCTATATAGTACTGTATTGTAATAGGTTTGTAATACTTTTCACACAAATAATACATAAAAAATAAACAAACCCAAAACATAAAGACAACATTTTTAATCTTACAGTACAGTACCTTGAAAAGTACAGTAGTACAGTACAACAGCTGGCATACAGGGGCTGGCATCGGGTGAACAGGCAAGAAGAGTTACCCACTGGAGGAGGGAGAGGAGGTGGGAGATGGTAGAGCTGAAGGATTGTCAGCAATAGGAGATGGAGGGTAAGTTGCTATTTCACTCACACCTGATGTTGATGGCACAGGTTCTGGTTCCCTGTTGGATTCAATTCTATCTACCCTACTGAAAAAGCGATCCAGTGATGTCTGATTAGTAGCTCTTTTTTTCTCATCATAGATAACATGGTAGCACTGGATTGCATTCTGAACAGCTGCTGCAACCTTCGTGTACCATTCTATGTTAAGGTCCTGTGTGTCAAAAACTAACAGTGCCTCGTCAAATAAAGAAAATCCCCTTGCCATTTCCTGTGTCGTGAATCTCTTCAGTTCTTTAGTTACTTCTTCCTCTTGTCTCTCTTTGTCCTTTCTCTGGGCCTCCAATTCCATCAGGTCTTCATTAGTAAGCTCCTCATGTTGCACAGCAAGGAGTTCCATGAAGTCATCCTCTTGCAGATCTAGCTCCAGCTTCTCGCTGAGGGTCACTACGTTGCTGAAGACCTCTTTGGACTCCTCATACCCCTTCTCAAATCCACGAAAATCGTGAACAAACTGCGGGCAAAGTTTCTTCCAAACTCCATTCATGGTGACGACCATAACCTCACGCCAAACAAAGTCAATGTTTTTTATGGCCTTGTAGATGTTATAGTCCTTCCCAAATTGCCAAAGTTGTTCCTGATTCATCACTCGGCTTTACTGCCTGACGAAAAGTGTGACGTAAATGATATTTCTTGAAAGTCGCTGTAACTCCCTGGTCCATAGGTTGGATGAGCGACATAGTATAGTATTCGGTGGCAGAGGCACTACTTTGATGTTGGGATGAAAGTCGTCCATGAATGGGGGGGTGGCCTAGAGCATTGTCAAGCAGCAGAAGAATGTCCAATGGGACGTCCTTCTCCAAGCAATATTTCTCTAATCTCTGGGATAAAGTGGTGGAAAAACCAGTCCTGGAAAATGACCTGTGTAACCTAGGCTTTGGGGTTATTCTTCTACACAATAGGGAGAGAGCCCTTGGCTATGTTTTTAAGGGCTCTTGGGTTCTCTGAGTGATAAACTAAGAGAGGCTTCGGCTTCATATGACCAGAAGCATTGCCAGCAAACAGCAGAGTTAGCCTATCCTTTGCTGCTTTATAGACTGGCATCAACTTTTCCTCCTTACTGATATAACTTTGGTCTGGCATCCTCTCCCAGTACAGACCTGTCTCATCCACGTTAAAAACCTGCTTGGGTAAATATGCACCTTCATCAATAATTTCTCAAAGCATTTCAGGAAATTCCTGGGCAGCTACTGTATCTGCACTTGCTGCCACGCCACTTACTTTTACGTTGTGGAGGTTGGCTCTAGCCTTGAACCAATGAAACCAGCCATGGCTGGCATTAATACATGCACCCTCTGATTCTTCACCGTGTTTCTTCTTCAAGTCTTCACAAAGGCTCTTAGCTTTCTCTTGAATCAGCATTAAGCTGAGCGGGACTCTACACTGATGCTGATCCTGCATCCACACACTGAGAAGTTTCTCCATCTCCTCCATCACTTTTCCGTGCTTCTTTAACATTATTGTCAACATCATCGGCACAGCAGATTTCACATGTTCCATGATCTTGTCCTTTTTTAGAATTGTGCCCACGGTTGAACGATTCATGTTATAAGAAGGAGCAACGTCTACCATCTTTTCACCTAATTCCACTCTCTCAATTATTTTCACTATTGTTTCCATCGTTATCACTTGGTGCTTCTTAGAAGTACCAACTACATAATCGCTGCTTTTACACTTGCTTCCGGACATCCTGGGCTTGAAATAAAGATACTGTACTACTGTACTGTATACAGTACTGTACAGTAAAGTACACAAAAGCACAACCACTTGTAGAGGATGCACACATGTGACAACGCACACCAGACATGTGAACTAACTTATGTGTTTGGACATGTGAACGCACATTCGCATCTTTGAAAGTTTGCAACTTGAAAGTTCATATGTAGGGGACTTAATGTATTTCAGAAAGCCTGTTGATTCATGATTTTAAATCTACTTTGCCAGGCTTTGTCTTCTAATTAATGTATTTAGACCATTTTTCTTTAATGTAATTTTAATATATTAGGGCTTAAGCCACTCATATTATTTTTTGTTTTGTCTTTGTTCTCTTTTTTCTTATTTTTTTTCTGTTTCTTTTTTCCTGTGGGTTACTTGAATATTTTCTAGAATTACATTTTGATTTATTTATCATTGTTTTGATTTACCTCATTGTATAGTTTTTTATTTTTAATGGTTGCTCTAGTTATTACATTACACATATAAAATTTATCACAGTCTAATGGTGGTGTCATTTTACCACAGTGAAGTGTGACACCTTGCTTTTCTTTATATCCCTTTACCCTCCCCTATTTGTAATATAATTGTTGTAAATATTTCCTTTATGTACATATGGAACCACATGAAACAGTGCTATATTTTTTACTTCAATCATCAAACATGATTTAGTATTTTGTCTATATTTTTGCACACCATGTTCTATTTTTCTTCCTGATGTTCCAAGATTCTTTCTTATTGTGTTTATTTTTCTCTTTAGAGGACTTCCTTCAGCCATTCTTTTAGATTAGAACTGCCGGGAACATATTCTCTTAGCTTTCCTTCATTTCAGAATATCTTGATTTCCTCTTCATTTCTGAAATAGATTTTCATTGGATATTCGATTCTAGATTGAATAGTTCTCTTTCTCAGCACTTGAAAACTGTAGTGTAATTCCTTCTGACCTCCATTGTTTCTGGTGAGAAATTTGCTGTCATTCAAATATTTTTCCTCCATATGTAATGTGCTATTTCTCTCTCGCTTCCTTAAAAAAATATTTTTTGTTCTTTTAGTCTTCCAAAGTTTGACTATGATACATCTTGTCATGGATTTCTATGGATTTATCCTATTTTCAGTTCACTCAGCTTCAGTCTTTAAGTATGCCTTTTGCTAAATTTGGGAAGTTTTCAGCTTTGATTATTTGGTTTGATGTTATTCAGTTACTTTTTCATTACTCTCTCCTTTCTCCTCTATTTCAAGGATTCCAGTTGAATGAATATTAGATATTTTTGGTATAGTTGCACAGGTCCCTGAGGCTTTGTTAATTTTTTTAAGTCTATTTTTTTCTCTATTGTTTCCAACTGGGTAATTTCTATTGTTCCACTTTCCAGTTCACTGATTATGTCTTCTGTCCCTTACATTCTGCTATTGAACTCATTTACTGAGATTTTTTAATTTAAATTATTGTTTGTTTGTTTGTTTGAGTTTTAGTTCTAAAATTTCCATTTGGTTCTCCTTTATATCTTCTATTTCTTGGCTCACATTTTCTATTTCTTTCTGATACTTTCTATTTTTTCATTTGTTTCTTACATGTTTTTAATTGCCTCTTCAATCATTTTTATAATAGCCTTTTTATAATCTTTGTCAGATAATTCTATTATCTCTGTCATTTCAGTGTTGCCATCTGTTGATTGTCTTTTTTCATTCAGTTTGACATCTTCCTGGTTCTTGGTATAACAAATGACTTTATTGAAACCTGAAAATTTAAGGTATTATGTTATAAGATTCTGGATCTTATTTAAACCTTCTATTTTAGCTGATTTTCTGTGACCCCCACTGCAGTAGGAAAAGGGGTGAGGTGGCACCTTGTTACTGCCAAATGGGGGTAGAAGTGCAGGTTTCCCACTTGGCTTCCATTGACATCTGAGGAGGGAAGGTTCCATGTGACTCCTGGGTCAGAGTGGAATTTCTGGCTCCTCAGTAGGCCTTTATTCCTACCTCTCCGGCTAGGAGGGATAGGAGTTACTGCTCCCTATGTGGCCTCTGCTGGTGCTACAGAGGGGAGAAATGGCCTCTTTCCTGCTGGGTGGCGGTGAGAGTCCTGTCTTTCCACTTGGCCTTCTCTGACACCATCCCAGTTGTGGGAGGTTGGGTGCCTTATTGCAGCCTGGCATGGGTGGAAGTCTAGGCAACTCACTCAGCCTTTGTTGGTATGGGTGTTTGTTGGGCCATAGTTATTTCTGTGATATTTGGCTGGAGTAGAGTAGTTCTTATCTAAAAGGTATTTGGGTGCTTTTGTTTGTTTGTTTTGTCTGTGCCTGCTAGTGTTACCAGGTTGCTAGCTTCTTTAACTGAGAATTTGGGATACATGAGGCCAAAAGAAAATTCAGAGAACTCACCACCATATCATCCCTGAGGTCCCTAGCCAATCTGCCTTCTTTGCTCCTTTTGGAGTCTTTTGATGTTTATTTTATGTATAAAGTCCAAAGTTTTCTGTTGTAATTAGTGGGAGAAGAAGAAAAAGTATGTTTACTTTATCTTCTTGAAAGTGGAAACTAGATCTTGCATATTTAACCGCTAGGAAATCTTTCCATCACACAGGAGGGTTAGTTGCTGCTTAATCTGAAATGCAGTACACATCTGAATCTCTGACACTGAGTGAGTGATGCATTCCAGGCCTAAATGATTCTCCCTACTTAGCGAATCACATTAAAACAGATGTAGTACTGGGACCAATATTATTGTGGGTTATGAAAAGTAGAAATGTTGTTTCTTTTTACATAATGCCAAAATATCCAAGAATTCTGCCATAAAAATGAATGTTATGGTACTAAGGATGTACAATAAAGAAAATATTTTAATTTGTTTAAGAAACTCCTGGGGCCTTATTATTGATACAATGATGGGGCATTTCAGACAGCTAATCAGTTAGAGGGTAAAGCACTGAAAAGTGTGTCCCGGTGAATTTTCCAGCCTGCGTAGACGGACACTGGGAGTGTTTCTTTTGTTCCTTAATCAACACCAAAAAATATCACAGAGTTCCTCATTAACTAAAGAGCTATTTTTAAACATTTTTTGAGCAATACAAAAAATAAACACATAGAACAAAATAATTGAATAGTCAAGAAATACGAAGGAGTTTTGCCTAAAACTAAACACTAAAGTGTAGACCAAATTTTATTCAAAATTTTAAATGTTATAAGATTTCTAGAATAAAACAAATCCTGTGACCTTCATTCGTTGAAAGTTCTGCCAAGTAAAATGAAGTAAAACTGAGGTTATCCATCATATTTCTAATTTTATGTTACCATTTTGGTTTTTGCCAAATGAGACAATCATGAAGCTGACTTACGAAGTTCAGCAGAACTTTGCCCATTTTGAAGATCTCCTTGGACTAGTAATTTTCAAGAAAAAATTATATTTTTATATTTACTGCAAGGTAGTGCTAGTTAAAGTGTGGCCTGTGAATCAGTGTCAGGTCATGCACGGTGAGTTACCTGTACAACAAGGTAATTACAGAAATTAAAAATATGCATTCAGAAACTTTTGTAGAACATTGATGTCACAACAACATCCAAGTATGCAGTCAGTGGATTTGTCCCATTGAACAGAATCTGGGCCAGTTTATATGTTGCTGAACTTGTGTGGTGGGTCCAGGTAGTACAAACTACTCACTGACCATGTGCATCTGGACACATATTTGTCCCCAGCAGGTTAGAAATAAAAAAGTAAAATGAGTCTTTCACCAGAGATAGTCTTAGCAATACTGTACAGCACAGATTACATGGATCTTATTCAAACATTTTTAAAAATATATTTTATGGCTAATTGGGTAAATTTCCAAATTAACTCATATAAAATATTTTTCTGTGTTGAAATATTGACTAGAAGGAGAAGACACAATCACTTTAATCTTATTGTAAAAAAACTTTCGTAGATCACTGTCAAGTCAGAAATCGTAAGATGTTAGGTGGTGTTAGACTTCATCATTCCTCAGAATATCAAATACAAATTAATTAGCCAAGGAAATTTTTCATCATTTCACTCATGAGACTTTTTTTTGCATTGAGAATATAGAAATAATCTGTCCACCTTTCTCACCCTAGACCAGTTATGTACATTGAGATTTACAGTGGTTTCCAAAGTCACTTTTAGCATTACCTGGCAAGTAATTAGAAATACACATTTTGTGCTCCATTCCAGACCCGCTGAGTCAGAATGTCTGGGTGTAGGGCCCAGCAATCTGTGTTTTAATAAACCCACCAGGTGATTCTGATCCACATTAAAGTTTGAGAACCACTTCCCTAGACCAAACTACCAACACCACACATCTTGGTTACCACAATAGCTTCCAGACTTTGGTTCCCTTCCGTTCCTCCTTTCTCTGCTCTATACTCAGATTGACATTTACATACACACACACACACACACACACACACACACACACACACACAAATGCTGTCAGGCTAAAGACCAAAATAGGTCTTTTTCTTAAATTAATTTTTATTGGAGTATAGTTGATTTACAATGTTTTTTTATTTTCTGCTGTACAGCAAAGTGAATCAGTTATACCTATACACATATCCACTCTTTTTTAGATTCTTTTCCCATATAGGTCATTACAGAGCACTGAGTAGAGTTCCCCATGCTATACAGTAGGTTCTTATTAGTTGTCTATTTTATATATAGTAACGTGTATATGTCAATCCCGATCTCCCAGTTTATCCCTCCTGCCCCTTCCCCCTTGGTCTTTTTTTTTTTTTTTTTTAAAGGAAGCAAGTTCTTTTTTTTTTTTTTAAATTTATTTATTTATTTATTTATTTTTGGCTATGTTGGGTCTTCGTTTCTGTGCGAGGGCTTTCTCCAGTTGTGGCAAGCGGGGGCCACTCTTCATCGCGGTGCGCAGGCCTCTCACTATCGTGGCCTCTCTTGTTGCGGAGCACAGGCTCCAGACGCGCAGGCTCAGTAGTTGTGGCACACGGGCTTAGTTGCTCCGCAACATGTGGGATCTTCCCAGACAAGGGCTCGAACCCTTGTCCCCTGCATTGGCAGGCAGATTCTCAACCACTGTGCCACCAGGGAAGCCCCTCCTTGGTCTTTGTAAAACATAGAATGTTAACCTCTATCAGGTGTGGTGTTCAAACTAGTTCTGAGGCATCATCTCATTCCAGTCTTTCTTCCTCTCGTCCCCTGCTCTACGGGTCTTCTTTCAGGCTTTTCTACTGGCTTAGTCCACTCCACTCTTGGACCGATTAACTCCAATACACCCTTTAGGAGAAATCATTTATCAGGGAAATCTGTAGCTTACTAGATTAAAAATCCCCTATTCCGTTATTCAAAGGACCATGTATTATCTCTCCCAGCATTTATCCCAGCTGCGGTTTTTTAATTTATGTGTGATTATTTGCTTGTTTGCCCAGCCCTACATCCCAAATTATTTTGTAAGTGCCTGGACAGAAAAGACCACATCTGCTTGGTTACAATTGTTTCTCCAGAGCCTAGCATTGTATTTCCTTTGTGGTTGACATTCAGGAAATTTTGAACGACTTAATCAATAGCCCATTGCACTGTAATGAACCCCTATCAAAGGAGTGACCCACACTGCAACTGGGCAACCACACTGGATAGCTCTCTGGTCATGTTTCCTGTAACTACAGTTATTAGCTATTAGCTATTAGTTATTATTACCCTTCTCATCCGTTTCAGTAACAGATACTATACTGTCTGTCACCATCCAAGGAGCATCCGTCTCTAAAAAATGGAGCAATTCCTGTTCACCCATCTGCTGCTAGAAGAGATCAAAATATCAGTCCATCATGCTGGAAGAATTCCCATCAAGCATTAAAGCTCAATGGGAATCATCCCATACCAAGAACTGAACAAATCAGTGATCAGCTTTTACAGTGGTATTATTTCTATGGTTCATTGGGCTAAACTGGGAATTTACAATACTTTACAGAAAATTTTTGTGGAAAAATAAAATCTAGTTTCTGAAAAACTTACAAACAAACCTTACAAACACCTTTTTTTTTTTAGGGATTCAATACATAAGCAGAAACTGGTTTGCTTATTATTTTCCTCAATGCCCCTAAAATTCAAATGTTTTTCACTAGCTTATAACCTTACTTCATCCCTCCTCTAAAATTTAGGGCAGAATTTAAACTTAAACCACAACTTTGGAAGCAAACTTAAAAATTACATGGGATGACTTTTTAACCTAGTCCCATTTATTCTTTCTCTGGTAATTCCTAAAGGTTAAGAGCTACTGAATACGATGCTTAATTAGTGATGTTAGAAGAAATTCCATACAGCAAACAAAGTAAAAATAAATGTTTTTAAATTCTAAAACAAACAAACAGAACTTCTATCCCCTTTTAAGGTCTCCAAGACCTTTTTGTCTCTAGTTTCACTCTGGGGCAAATCAGCATGCTTCAGCCAACTGACTGTTTTTCTCCCTGGATTATAGGATTCAAATGATAAATTTAAAAGAAGGTAACAATGGAGTAACTCCCCCGAAGGCCAAATCAGATGCAGCAAAGAACACTAAGCAATCTGCTCAAAGTCTCAAATCAAGGGATATTTTTAAAATGTGGTTAACATAATGGATATTATTCATGCTTTGTATTTTCGACATCCTCACAAAGATAATCACCATAAATAGAGTATGGGGGGTGTGTGTGTATGTATATCTTTCTATATGTATATATCTTTCTATATGTATATATTTATACATATGTGTGTATATATGTGCATGTGTGTGTACATATAAATGTATACACCTATACATATATTCATCTATGTTATACACACCCATATACACTCACATACCTATGTATCAAGAGAAATACAATTCTATTTGACCTTATAACAAATTTGTTGAGTAAGTTTTATCCTTTCTTTTCCCAGTGAAAATCAGGCAGTTTTCAAAGCCCTGTTAAGGATGGAAATTAAGGATGCTGTGTCTTTGCATGAAATGTTCTCCATGTGGCACGTCACTATGTCTTTAGGAAGAAGTTACTAATAGCACTAGAACACCTCTCATAGGCTCTCCCAAGGTTGTGTGATACTGTGTCAGTTTTTCTTCGAATTGGAGCACATGTATCTAATGGCAACACAATGTATTTCAGAACAATGTAGTGGCTATTTTAAGGCTCAAAGCCTTTCAAAGGAGAAATATTTCACCTATCTGAATTAAGGACTCAAACCTGAATTCCTTATTGAATATTAATTGGGTTCTTTACCAAATAACTTAACATTAAGTACTAAATTAATTAAACAAGAGGGACATTCGCCTGAGGTGGCTTTAATGGCTTGGGAGCCTATGTAAGCAAACCAAAACCTAAGCCTGTAAATGCCTCAAGGTTAAGAAAGCAAAAATCTAACAACAACCACTCACAAACATCCAGCTAGGGTTTTCCAAATGAGGCGACTGCTTAATCTATAGCCAATCAAATAATTTCCTTGCTCTGCTTCTACCTCTTCTCTATAAAAATCTCTCCCTAAGCTCTCATCAGTGGAGCACTTCTAACCACTTTTGGTTTGGTGCTGCCCAGTTGGAATCAATTTTGGCTCAAATTCTTAAAAAATTTTAATATGCCTTAGTTTACCTTTTATCATAAGGAATTCTACATATTTCCAAAAAATAAATCTTGTGAACTTCTTGAGTCTTATATTTAAGATGTTATCATAGAGATAGTCATTTTGCAAATAGGCATAATTTCTAGCTGAGTCCCCCAACAGGTTTATTGGAAAAAGATAAAGGATAAATTAAAGATAAAAAAGTGGGCATATGGAGTGGTAAATCATTAGGGCAAATCATTTCATACCTGGAACTGTGGTGTCTGAAGACTGTTAGTCCCCCAGCTAGGAGTCATCATTCATGACTTTTCTAGATAACTATTTCAGGTATTAGGTGGTCCTGCGCTTCAAGCAAGGCTGGGCTCCTTGGAAGCATCAGGGCGTAAGTCATGAGTCTTGTTTCCTCCTAGTAAAATACGGTAATCCTATCATCTTTCTAATATTTGTTTAGAAATGTATGTATGAGGTGATGAGGAGTAGTCTGCCTAGATGTTGGGAGAAGATTTTTCTTGCCAAAAAAAAAAAAAAGACCTAAGGAAAGGACATTCTCCTTTCAGACTTTGGACTATCGTTTTATGTAGCTGTTAGGCTGAGGACAAAGGCCAACAGCTGAAGGTGGCAGAGTAAAGTGATGTAAAGCACTTGTGTCCTTGATGATGAGATTGATTTGGTGAGTAGACCAACTGGGGAGCTAACTCACTTCTGGTCTTCCTGTCTTGTGAGATAACAAATTGCCTTATCACAGGTGCCATTTCAAATTGGATTTTCTCTTACTTGCTGCCTGAATGGCTTAACTGATATAAGTAGTTTCTACAAAACTGTTTGTGTAAAAAATGTAACTTAAGGATGAAGATGCTGCTGATGAATGTTTTTCTACCAAAAGTTCAGTTAGTTTTCTTTTCTACAGGAAGCAAATTTAATGATGTATGCAATCCATACTTGCTATTTTAAATGTCAACCACCTTTGAGAAGGTGATAGAAACATGGAAAAATATTAAATCTAAAGGATGAGTGAGTAGTAGGTGGGAATGAGATGAAGATAAGTGATGCTTAGCTGAGAGTCTTTGGCCGTTCTTTCAAAACATAAAGAGCAAATCTTATATCTTGAAATGCATTGGGTAAATATTGCTGAAATGTCTAGGTTACCCAAATATACATTATGGGCAAGAAGAAGTTAGTCTTTTTGGTTGTGCACTACTGTATGGTTCACCAAAAGGCCGAATGAAACAAAATACCAACACCATGTAAAAAATACAATATCGTTAGGACGTCAATGTAGGACAGAGTCCAGAGAGCCCAGAAACTTTCAATGTGTCATTATGACAAGAAGTGCAGATATCAAGCTCAGGGACTGTAGGTAGGAGAAGTCAGATCTTAGAACAGTCAGAAAATTCATCTTCCCAGAGCATATCCAGTTTATCTAAATTTGGGGAGTGTGCCTCACTCTGGAAATATGCTGAAAGAGCTGTGTCCAAGAAATCATCTGATATTTTCAGTCTCACTACTGATCAGACGAGGTAGACTCTACAAAATAAATGTTCTTTTTTCTTAACTAGGTTAGTGCTTCAAAATGGGCTAGAATCTTAATGATACTCTAAAGGTTGTAGAGAGGGATTTGTAATTTTTTTTTAAATAAATTTATTTATTTATTATTTTTGGCTGCGTTGGGTCTTCGTTGCTACTCTGCACTGCGCTGCATGGGCTTCTCACTGCAGTGCCTTCTGCCGCTGCGGAGCATGGGCTCCAGGCACACGGGCTTCATCAGTTGTGGCACGCTGGCTCAGTAGTTGTGGAGCCCAGGCTTAGCTGCTCCGCGGCATGTGGGATGTTCCCGGACCACGGCTCGAACCCGTGCCCCCTGCATTGGCAGGCGGACTCCCAAACACTGCGCCACCAGGGAAGCCCTGTACTTATTTTTGAAGAAAAAAGGAGTTGTCTTTCATGCAAAGAATTGATGTTGATGTGATATTGACTATCATCTCTGCCTACCATTTATCTTATCTCCCCCCAAGATTATGACCCTTTCTCAAAATTCACAGGCAAGAGATTAAGTAAGTTAGTGGCCAAGATGTTCGAAAATCTCTCAGGAGTTAGTCAGAAAAGTATAATTTCTTTTCTGTGAGGTCACCCGCATAAAGAATAGGGACATAAATTCATCTTCAAAAACTAGCTCTACACAGGTTAAAAAAAAATCAGGTTCTTAATTCAGTATTTTAAGTTTACAGATCCATGCAATATTGAATATGTTAACATAACAACCTAAGAAGAGATTCATTTTACATATAGCTATAGCTTATCTATGGCAAATTTCTTCCTTTTATATGAAAAAACCCTTCTTCAGCAAATGGATTTTATAGTATTAATGCAAGTTGATTTGGCGTTTGGTGATTCAAATTGGTAAATCAAATATTATGCAATCTAGTTTTCCTAAATATATTTGATCAATTGTATGGCAATCTATTTGATAGGTTTTCAGTAAATCTTCACATACCTCCACAGCCGGTGATGATGTTTCCCTATTTGGTTGTAGTACCAAGTATTGGCAGAATCCAGCTAGAATCCTAACCATTCTCACATCTGCCACCTGAGTTAATTAGCTCATATTGTTGCATTGAATGCATTTATCTCCTGGTCAATAACTAAAATAGAAAGAACTTTTTCTTTGGCTATAATATTTATTTTGTATATATTTTTGTTATGGAAGAGATTTCAGAATTTATAAAAATATTTTTAAAATAATCATTTGATACCAATAGCAACTTTGGTGTCATCTCCCTTATATGTGTTTAATGTTTATCTGTTCTCATTAAGTGGCATATGTAGTAATTCTTGAAACTTTGACACATATTTGAGCAATTGGCAGCATACTCTACTGGAAACAGCTCTGAGCTAAAATTCAGATGATTTGTGCTGTAATTTACCAGCTGGGAACCTTGTATTAGTGACTTAACCTCCTTAGTCTTATTTTCTCCTCTGTTAAATGGGTATGCTTAATTAAGTGGTATATTTTAAGGATTAAAATGACAAATGAGGTAAGCATGTTGAAAACTTTGTGAAAAAGTATATGGTACATGGAGATAGTTGTCCCTCAATATCTGTGAGGGTTTGGTTGCGGGAACAATCCATCACTCCCCCACCCTGGCTTGCCTACCAAAATCTACGAATGCTCAAGTTCCTTATATAAAATGATATTTGCATATAACCTACATACCTCCTCCCGTATATTTTAAATCATCTCTAGATTATTTACAATACCTAATACAATGTAAATGCTATGTAAATAGTTGCTTGTGCATGACAAATTCAAGTTTTGCTTCTTGGAACTTCCTGGAATTTATTTTCTGTATGTTTGATCTGCAGTTGAATCCATGCATGCAGAACCCATGGCTATGGTGGGCCAATTTAACATGGCAGTTTGGACTCAACTGATAATTTTAAATGTTTAGTTTTAACCTTTTAAATGATGTATTGATAAGATCGATTTGGCTCAATAGGATAGGAAAAACAACTAAATAATGGTGGCAGAAAAAAATTATTTTTCTCTCTCAAAAACATTTCAGAGGTAGCAATAATCTAGGGCTGGCATGGTGGTCTCATGATGTCATCAGTGGGCCAGACCGCTGTCTCTCATCACCCTTATTTTTGTGGTCTCTATCCTTAACACTGCGTATGTGAGTTCTAGCTATTATATCTGCCTTTTCTGTGGAACGAAGAAGATGAAGGTGGAAAGGGTAAAAGTGCCCCCTTCCAAGCTGAGTCAACCTACTGCAAAGGGCATTCCTGGAAGAAACAATGACTTCTGCTTGGTAGCTCTCTCAAGGGAGTCTGAAGAATGTAGTCTTTTAGCTGAGGTCATCAGTAGTTTTCTGCGGTCTACAAAACAAAATATCTAACTTCTGCTTTTTTGTTACCAAATAGAAAAAAAACGTTGTGAAAGACATACTGGTATCCCTTACTTCAAACTTACCCTGAACCTCCCATGTCTCCCTCTTCCACAGCATCCCTGGTTTGGGATGGGGTAACTAAGAAATGGAGCAACGTTCAGAAATGGAATCAGGGGTGGGCTGATGCTCAAAAATACTTCAGGCATATATCCTTGGAAATAAAGAACCTGTCTTTACATTTTGTTATGGTCGCTTTGATAATTTGAAAATATTAAATGTTCATTTGTTCATTAATTTTTTAGCAAATATTTATTGAGCACCTTCTATGTAGTTAATATGGCAGAAGATGTTTCTACTGTCTTGGAACTTACAGTGGATGAAATGGCAGAAAATAGACAAGTAAAAAAAAATATAGGTTACTTCAGAATGTAAGTGCTAAGGAGATAATAAAATAGGTTAAACTAGGAGCAAGAATGGGGTGAGTGGAGGAGCAAAATTTAGAAGGGATGGTGAAAGGAGGCTCCTGGAAGGAGGCAGAACTTGGGCTGAGGTCAAGAAGCAGTTTTGTAGGAAATTAAAGAATAGTATTCCTACTATTAACAAATGCTGTTTAGCATTCCTTATAACCCAGTGGATGCAATTGCATGTGAGGTCTGGTCCTTTCTTCCTGTTTCTTTTCTATCCATAAGCTACCTTATAGAACCATAAAAGAATTTCCACTGGTGGGTCAAGTAGGGCAAAGGAATGATGGGAACCAGGCCCACGTAGACATTTCCTCCTTTGGTCTATTAATTCCTGACCTACTAAACTGATTATCGCTTCATATGATAATCTGATATGATCAAACCACATTAAAACATCATTGCTAACATCCCATCAGAAACTCCATAATACAATAGATCTATGCAGTAAGGGAGAATGTCAAGTATAATCTTCCTTGTTTTCACTTATGGTAAAACGATAACATTTTGATTTTAAAATCATCTTGTTCTAAATTATGTATGAATGTAGTTACGATTTTTTTCACCAGCAGCCATTTGCCTTCTCTAAAGCTGACCATTCTTTTTTCTGGTAGGAGGATTTAGATTCCATTTAAGTCTCGTTAACTATTTGTGACGATGTAAACAGTTCATCCAACAGTTATTCCTCAGTTGCTTTACGCCACAAGATGAGGCAAAAATAAAGAAAATATCAGGAAAAAATCCAAATTTCTCAGACCCACTTGCCCACCTCATCATGTCATATTTATGGTACCAGGGAGGCATATTGCCTAAACCCACTGAACTCACAGTAAGATTTCCATTTCCACCCAGCCTACCTTGATCTATTAATGGCTCCTTTTACAGTAAGAGTCTGGGTGCATTTACTTTAGATAATTATCTATGTTTGTGGAATCAATTTGGACCCTGCTGGTCTACAGTCTATGCCAAGAAGAAAGGAGTTTATAACTTGCCTTTAGGGCTCTTGATTCATCTCCTTGAGTGAGCAGCCAGCCAGCCAGCACTGTGTTTGAGGGGAAGCTTCTTGGCCTGGAGCACATGTGGTTTGGCAGGGCCTGGTGTGAACATGTAAGTGCCAGTAACCAGTGCTGTGTTCCAGGGCTGCATACTCACTGTGATCACAGCCCTGATTACTATCAAGTCTCTGGCAGGACCTGCTTCAAAGGAGCCTTCTGTGTGATTTGAGGTAAAGAAGCCAATAGAAGGCACATCTAGAAAAATTAGTTGGCATTGCTTTGTGTGATTCAGCCTGGGATTATGCCTATAAAGGAAGAGAGGGCAGAGGCAGATGGTCTCAGATATTACAACATCATGACTGTTGAAGAGTACTGGGAAGCTTCTGCTTCATATCACGTTTTAAATAAACAAGTATGCACTTATTGCATTATTACTGTGTACGAAACACCATGGGGGATTGTAAAGACATAAAAGACAAACATCCTGATCTTTGATGAGCTGCAGTTTTATTGGGGAGACAAGATAAATATACATAAAAGAGGGAAAAAAAACACATGAAATAGTTTATGATTAAGAGCTAAATAACTAATGTGGTTTGTACTGTAATTTCCGTGAGAGCTCAGACAAGGCTTTTGGTTTTCTGTTTTTTACAAGTTTATAGTGTAATCGCTTCATCTTGTGGATCACAGAGGAAGTACCATTGAGTGTTTCCATCGGTTAATTAAAGGCAATGTGGCGTATTCATTCAACAAGTGCTTGCTGATGAAGGAATGACTTAAAACTCACTCAGAGGTAGAGTCCATAGAGGTAGAACCTGTAATACGATCTAGTGTTACATATAGCACATTAGATATGTCTGAGTTTCATTTTGCAAATTCAAATTCTTATAGGGCCAGATGGGGTGAAGTGGACTGAAGGTGAGGCCTTGCTTACTGGTGAGGACAGTGGAACGTGGCCTCACTAGAGAGGCGGCCACTGAGAAGCTGTAGTCCGTTTCATCAAGGATGAAGGCAGGCTTAGCGTTGCCGAGTCTTCAGATTTTTTTCAAGAGGAGCCAGAAATGAGAATTCGGAGGTAAAATTCACTAACATTTAAAGCACTCTGTTGGAGCTGGCTAGAAAAGGTGGTTGCACTTTGCACCCCCATGCTGTGGGCCTGTGCCTGCTCTTGCCCTGAGCCATCAGTACGTGGTGGTCCTGGCAGCAGTGCCTTTCCAGCCGGCGCCAATGATGAGGTCACGTATTCTAGAAAGCACCTCACTGTAAAAATGCTAATCAACATCTTAAGTGCCCAGTTGCTCCAGAGTAGACATAAAATAAGAGACAGTATTTGCAGTCAATTTTGAAGCAAACATATCCAAATGGAAAACAGGAACAATTATCTTTCCAAACATCCTCCTTAATATTTCTTTAATTTGAGGGAAAAGCTGTAGCTGCCTTTTCTTGTCAGAAGTCTTACCTGAGCATCTCTCTTTGGTCTGCACTGACTGTGGGACCAAGCCTTGCAATTTGCATTAAGCGTCTCGATGGCAGGAATGCAAGCAGGGCTTTCAGGGCTCTAGTGGGCTGTTGAGCAGAGGTAAACGCTGAGTGACAAAACTTTATCACATCTTTCCTCTGCCTCTGCTCTAAACTGAAGAACTCAGGAGACTAAAGAAATCCACTTCCCTTCCTATTCTCTTTCCGTGATTCTTTTCATGCACCAAACCATACAGAAATGGGATGCTCAGGAGTGCAGGCTAGGAAAACCCTCTCCACTCCTCTTGTCTCCTCCCACTCCAGCAAGGACAGTCGGTAAAATCAGCGTTTGCATCTACACAGTGAAGATATTAAACACTGACTTCTATTGGCCGTCTATCCATTCTCATTATCCTTCTTATTTAGCGCTCAAAAGCAAATTATATGCACATATTTAGAAATTTATGTGGTGGGTAAATTAATATTATATTGTTCTCCGTAGAGCTTTAAGCTCAAGTATAGTTTCTGATGGTCTTTATTTTACCTGAGTAATGTGTATGTTTTGAAATGGGATCTGAACTCTCATTGAAAGGGAACACTTTTGTAACTACCTTTTTTTTTTTAATGGACCTCTAAACTGCATACCAAAATTATTTTAGATGCACTCTTTCTCTTTTTCCAGACTCCTGAAATATTCCATCATGTTGTTTATAAAGTATTTGCTTTTGTAACTTTCTTGTTTTACTTTCAATTATTCAAAATGTGCTTATTTTCTTCTTTTTTTTTTTTTTTCTGTCATTCCTAAAATGTGATTTGCATAGACTTTATGCAGTACTGCATTTTCTTGAGTAAGACCACAGGCCTTTTATTAGACTTGGAAAGGATGGGGTAGAAACACATTGTTAACCGGTCTTTACTGCTGTTGAGCAGCTTATCTAAGGCCAGCTTTAACTCACCACCAAAAAGGGTCATAAATGATTTATCAAATGAGTCACTGTACCTGGTGATCCTCTTTAAGGCTCATTTGTACTCAGTTCAGGATTCAGAAATGGGGTATGACTGTGGGATAAGCCTAATTGAAATATATTGATCTAAGAGATCGGGAGTTACCTGGAAAAAAATTAATCATGTAAGGGATTTGAAGTGTACATGTGTGGCCCCAATTCTGTATCCCAATATTAGAGCAAGGGGAAATTTGGGGTACAGTTCAATAGGTGTCTATAGTTTGGGTGTATCTATGTAGTATATAACACTACTTTTTCTGTCTTTTCCTTTCTCTTTTTGTCCTGAGCATGTATGTCTGTGATCTCCGTCAAAGGCCTCCTAGTACGTTGTTTATACAGTGAAATTTAAAAGCACATTAAAAGTGTCATCTGCCATTTGCAATTGAGAAATAATATACCAAGGATCAGTGACTGAATTACTTTAATCAAATAGATCTTATTAATTTAAAAAAGAAAACCCGCCAATCTAATTGAAATAACATTAAATTGATACATTTAGTTTGGAGAAAATAGAATCTTTAATAATATTAAATTTCCCATTCAAAAACATCGTGTGCTTTCAGTTTATTCTCATCTTGTTTTATGTATTTTGGTAAAATTTTTTAAACATAAAGTGTTGTTCTTGTTTTATTATGTTACATTTTAAATTATCCATTATATATATTCATTTTATATCCTGGCATCTTATTGAATGATTTTAATAATTCTTCTTAAATGGACACATCAGTAAATAAACAATAAGAAAGGCTATCATGAAATTTACCAGTACAATCAATAAGTTTGATAGAGCCTACACACTTCAAACAAAGAATATACATTTTTCTTATGTCCATTGAACATGTATAAACCTAATCTTGTATTTGCCACATATAAAACCTTAAATAAAAATTTATAAATACTAAGCGTTATTATTTTTATGTGATAATACACTAAAATTAGATAGGGATTGTCTCTGTCTCTCTTATTGAGCTTCATAAAAGAATGTAGCTAGTACAATAGGAGAAGAAAATGCAAAACCTGGCATAAATATTTATAAAGTTCTTTTTTATGATGATATAATTTTATAGCTAGATCATTGAGGAGACTTTTAAAAATTTTTTATTTTATATTGGAGTATAGTTGATTTACAATGTTGTGTTAGTTTCAGGTGTACAGCAAAGTGATTCAGTTATATATATACATATATCCATTCTTTTTCAGATTCTTTTCTCATACAGGTTTTTACAGAATATTGAATAGAGTTCCCTGTGCTATACAGTAGGTCCTTATTGATTATCTATTTTATGTATAGTAGTGTGTATATGTTAATCCCAAACTACTAATTTATTCTCCCCCCGCCACCCTTCCCCTTTGGTAACCATAAATTTGTTTTTGAAGTCTGTCAGTCTATTTCTGTTTTGTAAATAAGTTCATTTGTATCATCTTTTTTTTAGATTCCACATCTAAGTGATATCATATGATGTTTGTCTTTCTCTGTCTGACTTACTTCACTCAGCCAGATAATCTCTAGGTCCACCCATGTTGCTGCAAATGGCATTATTTCATTCTTTTTTATGGCTGAGTAATACTTCATTGTATATATGCACCACATCTTCTTTATCCATTTCTCTGTCAATAGACATTTTGGTTGCTTCCATGTCCTGGCTATTGTAAAGAGTGTTGAAATGAACAATGGGGTGCATGTATCTTTTCGAATTAGGGTTTTCTCCAGATATATGCCCAGGAGTGGGATTGCTGGATCATATGGTAGTTCTATTTTTCGTTTTGTAAGGACCCTCCATACTGTTCTCCATAGTGGTTGTACCAATTTACATTCCTACCAACACCGTAGGAGTGTTCCTTTTTCTCCACACCCTCTCCAGCATTTATTGTTTGTAGACTTTTTGATGATGGCCATTCTGACTAGTGTGAGGTGGTACCACATTGTAGTTTTGATTTGCATTTTTCTAATGATTAGTGATGTTGAGCATCTTTTCATGTGCCTTTTGGCCATCTGTATGTCTTTATTGGAGAAATGTCTATGTAGATCTTCTGCCCATTTTTGATTGGTTTGTTTGTTTTTTTGATATTGAGCTGCCTGAGCTGTTTGTATATTTTGGAAATAAAATTCTTTTTTTATGATGATATAATTGTATAAGTAGATCATTCAGGAGACTTTAGATTATATTCTTTATAATAATCAAAATCAATGATTTGGGGCCTGCATTTCACCTTTTATGACAATGTCTTTCTAACCATGCATGATTACTCCAAAGGATGCTTAATCATCCCAAAGAGCAGCCCTGCTTATTGTTACAGTGAGGAAAAATATAGGAAAATCATACTCAGACCGAAAGGAATCCCACCCCCCCCCCTTTTTTTTTTGACCAGAGTAGGCTATTAACAAAGGGCATCACTGTTAGGTACACACCATCTAATGTTCCCTGTTCAGCCTTTGTTGCATTGGTGGTTCTGCTACCCTGGTGTCAACCAAGCTCACCAGTACAAAGGTCCACTGAAATCCAAGGACCCAGAAAGAAAAATGCACCTTATCCACAAGAAGGGCTATTTTGGTGACCACAACTGCCGTCACCGTCTTTCAGCAGTTTCTAGAACTAAGCAAATAGGCAGAGAGGGACTCTTTCCCCTGATGTTATCATAAGTGACAGGCACTCTTTGTCAATAAGACTCTTTTCAGATCAAATCCCCACCTTATTAAAAATGAAATCTAAATAAAAAGTTCATTTTGGCAGAGGGACTAAAATTATAGATTAATTCTGTATTTATAAATCTATTTAATGTTTTACATATAACCAATGGGTTTGTAGGAATAATATCTATTAAAACTTCCACATCTCTTGTCAGTATTTTTCTAGCAGCATAGGTTTTGCATTCAGCCACTTTATGAGATCTTTTGCACATGATTCTTTTTTCATTTGAAATGCTTTCTGAGAAGAATGATGGTTAAAATAAGATTAATTAAACAATTATATAGTGAGTCCATTTCTTGAGTTTAGACTTCTGATGAGGATATAATTCTCTCCAGCTGAATTTCCAGCTCACTCTGTAAATTATTAGAATGAGGGGAATTATGTTTTTATTTCTAGAACCAATATTAAGGGTAACTTATATTAGCTAGATTTTGCTCTAAGAATGAATTCAATTTGCAGGAACTTCTTAAATTACATATATATATGTATTTCTTCATAGAAAATGCTAAGAAATCTGCCTGATATATTTCTACATTGGCATCAGCTGAAAGCCCCCAAAACACCCTATAGGGATAAAGCAACACCAGCTCTAAGGAGCACCGTTGATCTCAACCAATAGTCAAAGAAATGAAGAGCTGGGGAGGAGACAAGAGGAGCAACTCCCACCCTACCCCAACTCCATCGCCTCCACCAGTTGACATTAAAATATCCTGGGCTCCTAGATCTATGTTTTAACTCATGTACATTAGATGATTCAGAGTCTGGCAGGATTCAGAGGAGATGTTTTGTTTAGCTGTGTTTTGTAGCTGAGATGTTTTAAAATAAGTTTTTGAGAGCCCACAGCTGGACAATAAAGCTGGCACAGAGTTCCTGGGTTAGGGTTGAGGCAAACTGAGAAACATGCCATGGGACCTGGATCATGCTGACTAGGAGGGCACAGAATGCCTCCCTGGTTAATTTTCACAATGTTACAGATAGTTGTTATCATCATTGTTTTTAAATGCAATTTCTATACAGATTCACACAGAATGACTATATCAAGATTGTTCTAGATTGTTCAGTATGTCCTCTTATGTTTTAAAGAAGAAGAAAAACAAATTTCATCAAGGAAAGAGCTAAATTAATATAGAATATCTGATGATTTCTAAAAAGTTTAATAATGTCATTTAGGAGGAATAGAATCTCTTGTACATCCATGAAATAAAACTCAAATTTTAAACAAACACGTGATGGACTTGTTTAATATCACCCAATGTTATAAAATCTAACTGCCTAAAAAGTAGATCAAATTGCTGTTTTAGATTTGTCATTTGGTGTTTTCTTTGTTTTTTGTTTGTTATTAAAGCCTGTACCTTACTTTGTAATACACATACTGAAGAAAAGCAAATAAATCAAATTTAGATCAACATTTATCTAAAATTTATTTAGATTCCAAATGTTCAGTCTGTATGAAGCTGGAAAACACTGTATAGTTTTTAAAAGATATATCGAATATACTTATTTTAAATTTCAGGCTATGTGTAATAGACATTTTAAAACATTTTATTTTTTGAATTTTTATATTCATTCATGCATTCAACAAATATTTGCTAAGCACCTATAATGTGCTAGGTACTCCGTTGTTGGGGATATAAAGCAATTCCTGCTCTCCTAGAGCCTTTATTCTAGTTAGGGAATGATAACAAAGGGTAAATTATCATTTGTTAGGTTGTGTTAACTGTCTTGGAGAAAAAATTAAAGCACAGAGGGAACAGTAAGTGCCTCAGGGTGGGTAGTATGACATGTGGTTTGCAGCTTTAAAGTGTTTAAAGAAGACCTCACTGTATATAGTAAATAAGCTACAAGGTTATACTGTAAAGCACAGGGAATATAGCCAACATTTTATAACTTTAAATGGAATGTAATCTATAAAAATTTTGAATCTATGTTGTATACCTCAGACAAACAATACTGTAAGTCAACTATACTTCAATTAAAATAAAAACCAAAACAAAGAGGACGTCACTGAAAAAGTCACATTTGAAAGACCTGAAGGAAGTGGCAAAATACACAGAAAAATATTACTTAGATTTCACCTTCTTTTCAAAAAGAGTTAAATTGAAATAGTTTCTAAGTATTTAAAAATGGCAATATTAGAATAATTTATTCCATTAGTCGTTACATGAGAAAGATGTGTACAGTCCACTGTGGACCTATGATCATGTCAAAGGTGGCCTGGATGTCCTGCAACATCCTAACAATTTCCATTTTATTCAAGGCAATTTTAAGATTCAGTGTGACTTTGTTTCATTCTTTTGAAAATTAGGGATATGGTCATTATATGGACCTAGATTTAACCACTTAATGACTTTTATTTAATAAGCAAGAACATTCCATTCTCCATTCTCTGACCAGAATAATAACATCGTGAACCAAGCAAAGAACCCAACAGAACTGAGACCCGAGTTTTTGGCTAAGTGCTCACTGAGGCTCCTTGTGACTCTAGACAACTGGGTCTCAGTTTTCTCACCTGCTAAGCACTCAGTTTGTATACCATGATCCTTCAAGTTTCTTGGAAGTTGTTAAGTGTTTATCATTTCCCAAATTCTCTGATTTCACCACACATTTCTGTGCCTCTTACTAAAATAAAGGGCCACAGGATAATAACTGTTTTGTGGGAAATTTTGTGGATGACTCAACAGACCAGACTAGGAATCCTGAACACGCCTTTCTACCTGTGCCCATGTGAATCATTTTCTTGAATTTTCAGCTGTATTCACTTATTGCGGAATTCGTTAGTGCCCTTGCCAAAGTCCTTACCCCATTGCTCAATCCACATGCCAAGCTGCTTCATCTCCTGCTATTGTTGTCCAGAAGTTACAGCTGCCCTACGTGGCTGGAAGCAGTGCTTTGAAGTGCCCCCATACGTGGATTGTCCTGTTTTATCTCACCATGCCCAGATTCCGGGAATCCTAAGGTAATCCTTTCTCCTCGCACAGTAGTTCAGTGAAAATGTGCTGTGGTGTGTCTTACTGAAGAATTAATTCTATGAAGACTGGCTCTGTTCTGGCACTGGGATGGCCTTATTTATTTGTTTGTTTGTTTACATGTATTGCAGGGAAATGATATTTATCAGAGCTCAAAAATCCAAAGTCCAACTTAATACTGTTTTATTCTCTTCTACTTCTACAAAGAGATTTGAGTACTTCAACTCACATGAGTCTCCTCTCCCTTCTTTTCTGAGAGGAGAAGGCAGCTTTGTGGGGTAGCTGAAAGAGCACAGGTGTTGATGTAACTTGGAAATGAACAAATTGGATTTCAAATCCAACTCTACATCTTACTTGGTTGGTTATTTGGAAAAGCACTTTGACTGCAACTACTGAGTATTGATTGTAATGATTATATATATATATAGAATATAATCACTATTCACTACTGCCCAATATGATTTCATTTTTAAAAAATACCAATTGTGGGGACTTCCCTGGTGGCGCAGTGGTTAAGAATCTGCCTGCCAATGCAGGGGACACGGGTTCGAGCCCTGATCCGGGAAGATCCCACATGCCACAGAGCAATTAAGCCCATGTACCACAACTACTGAGCCTGTGCTCTAGAGCTCACAAGCCACAACTACTGAGCCTGCACACTACAACTACTGAAGCCTGAGAGATCTAGGGCCCATGTGCCACAGGCAGCCCAGGTGATTCTGAGGCTATTAATCTATTGATCTCAGTAAGGCAAACTCTGTCATAGACTCTGCACTACTTAGGAAAGAGCATGTGGTTTTTACAGCCAAATAGAACTCAGTTCAAATTCAAGATCTGTAATTTACTATCTTTGTGTGTGAGTTTGGGAAAGTATGTAACCTCTTTGAATCTCAGTTTCCAACTATAAAGCTGGATAATTCTTACCATATAGGTAAGATTAAATGAGGTATTTTACCTAGAGCATTATTTATTTATATATGTATTTTGACAGTAGGTCCTTGTTGATTTTCTATTTTAAATATAGCAGTGTGTACATGTCATTCCCAAACTCCCAATCTATCCCTCCCTCTCTCCCTTGCCCCCTGGTAACCATAAGTTCATTCTCTAAGTCTGTGAGTCTATTTCTGTTTTGTAAATAAGTTCATTTGTATCATTGTTTTTAGATTCCACATAATAAGTGATATCATATGATATTTGTCTTTCTCTTTCTGACTTACTTCACTTAGTATAATAATCTCCAGGTCCGTCCATGTTGCGGCAAATGGCATTATTTCATTCTTTTTTTATGGCTGAGTAATATTCCATTGTATATATGTACCACACCTTCTTTATCCATTCATCCGTCAATGGACATTTAAGTTGCTTCCATGTCGTGGCTATTGTGAACAGTGTTGCAATGAACATTGGAGAGCATGTATCCTTTTGAACCATGGTTTTCTCCAGATATATGTCCAGGAGTGGGATTGCTGGATCCTATGGTAGCTCTACTTTTAGTTTTTTAAGATACCTCCATACTGTTCTCCATAGCGGCTGCACCAATTTACATTCCCACCAACAGTGTAGGAGGGTTCCCTTTTCTCCACACCTTCTCCAGCATTTATTGTTCTTAGATTTTTTGATGATGGCCATTCTGACCAGTGTGAGGTGATAACTCATTGTAGTTTTGATTTGCATTTCTCTAATAATTAGCAGTGTTGAGCATCTTTTCATGTGGCTATTGGCCATCTGTATGTTGTCTTTGGAGAAATGTTTATTTAGGTCTTCTGCCCATTTTTTGATTGGGTTATACTAATTCTAATAGGAAAAAATATTGTGCATGCATTGATATAATGTCCTAAGCTAGGTTTAATTCCTTAATTCTTCTGTGGTCACTCAGGGGTGGAAACTGCCAGTAGTGGGAGCGTGGTATCTAAACGTGTCATTCACTTTTGAATCAGAGCAATGAGTTTCTTGAGTGTTATGCTAGACAAAGGCTGTTGAAGGAAACGTATAATTTTATACACTTGATTGCCCTAAATTTTACTATAAGAAAGTAACCTCATCTATTTCTGGCTCTGTAACTCCACTTAAGTCACAGTGTAATTTCCCATAAGGGTGAATTGAGATGATTGCTCAAGCACACAATACCTGTAAGTTAATCTGTTTTGAGGCTTCCTGGTATGTCTGCTGCTAATGCAGGTAGAAGCTGGAGGGCTTAATGAGCAAGTTGTTTTGGGGCCACTCCGGAGGTGTGAGTGTACTTCATTGTACCCTAAAGGTCATCAAGGAGGAGCCTGAGGAGAACCCAAGCCCCAGGTAAGACTCCCTGAGATATCACTGACTTGGAGTTACGCTGACAACCCTCCCTGAAAAGCTTTCCTGATGCCCAGAGACT
The DNA here is from genome assembly GCF_028564815.1 of Eubalaena glacialis. Classification (NCBI taxonomy): domain Eukaryota; kingdom Metazoa; phylum Chordata; class Mammalia; order Artiodactyla; family Balaenidae; genus Eubalaena; species Eubalaena glacialis. Next base: position 57,756,084 of record NC_083723.1, on the reverse strand, counting down.
GATGTTCTTCACACCCTCCCAATGCACTTGATTTTTGTACCTCCACAGCCTTAGGTGAATGTACTGGACTTGATTATTTGCACGTCTGTCTCCCACTGAGGACATAGATTTTGGTTCTCTCCTTTTTTTATCTGTTGAGAGGACACTGTCAGGCATTGAATAAATGAATAAGTAAATGATTACCCTTAGCTATGTACCCACTTCCTGGACTGGGTAGTTCTCTCTTGTGTTAAGTTTCTCTATGGAAATGTACAAATGTTTTGCCTAAAAAAGGCTAAATTAGTTCCTTTTGTACATGTAGTACCTTTAGAGTTAATGAGTTGAGTATTTTATACACTAGTTCTTCAGCATTGAGAAGAAAATAATTGCCCTTGTGATTTGTTAAGCAGACGAAAAAGATTTTTTGTTTTCTACTTTGTACTAAAGTGCTTCAGAAATCATTTTAGCAAGTATGCATATCTTTAAAAACAGATCTCAAATAACAAAAGGCCAAGAAAATATTTTATGATAATTTCAGATTCATTTATATAAGTTTAAAGTTAACCCATAACTATCATGAAAAATAACTCAAACTTTCAGAGCCTTCTACTAAGCAATTATATCCCAAATATGTAGAAAAGAGCTACTGGAATGTTGAAAAGGTTTTTTTTTTATAAACTAACTGAAATGCTGAAACATTTTTATAAATGTTATCTTGGAGTTTATCTATTTTTGTAAAAATGTTATAAAATGCTAAAAAACCCAATCTGAATTCAACTTGGAGCCAAATAATGATGTGCAAGGAGAAAATGCCATCTTTCTTGAGAACATTCTTGATAGTTCCAAATGAGCTGTGCTTAACCATAGTATGCCTGGAATCAAGTCAGGTTGCACCTCCACCTAGACGAGTGGGATGTTCCAACCATAACTTACCTGCCTTGATGTCATATTTTCTCTGCATCAAAAAGGTTTAGTCACTTTAAATATGTTAACGCTAGGAATAACTAACAAGATCTTTGATTCTCTTTAATTAAGAGAATATTGTCCCAAAACCTCATTATACTATTTTCATTTAAATTAGATGAGAGAAAAACTAATTATACCTTTAAGCTTCTCACCTATACCTCCAGATGATAAATATGCCAATAACATTAAAGAAAAAAAACACGGCACAATGGAATCAATCCTTTAGTTGTAAGGAAATTTATTAGTAAGCATTGAAAAATCATCCCAGGAAAGATCTAGGCAGTAACATGAGACTCCTAGAAGAGGTGTGCTGGTAAATCATGATCTCTCTGCAAGGGAATCTGGTCATTGTAAAAGTGCTGCGTGTGCAGGCATGAATGTGCACTTAGAAATTTCCACTTAGGAAATGGTAAAGCAAAAGTCAACTTTGAGACCTTCAGATAAGAAAAATGCTCTTGAACTTCACCAGTGCCTCCGGTTCATTTTCCCTCAACTTATAGTGAATTCACATGAGAGTTGGCATTTTATTTTCACTGTGGTATACTTGGCCAAAAAGAATGCTTACAGCAGGGATTGTTTCTGTTTCTCATTGAGGGTTGGGATATTTCCCAAGGATTTTCCAAAAGAAATATTCAACTGTGAATCATTGTGAATGTTAGTATTTAGAATCACTTGAATATGGATCTTTGGAAAATACTTTGAAGTTAACTTATTTTTAGAATGTAAAATATATGTAGGAAAATACACCAATCATATGTACAGCTTGATGATTTTTTTTCCACAAAATGATGACTTCTGTGTGGCACCTGCACCCAGATGAGGAAACAAACCATGACTTGCACCCAGAAAACTCCTTTTTTCTTCCTTCTAACCATTAATCCCCAAGGATAACCACTATCCTGATTTTTTTAACTTGATATAAGTGGCATCATACAGCAAAGATTATTATGTGCTGTATTATTATGATTAAGATTATTATGTCTTATTCTTTCACTTCACATATGCATGTGAGATGCATACATGTGGTTGCTATAGTTAATGTTCTTTTTCTCATCACTGTGTAGTTATCTATTGTATCAATGTACCATAATTTATTCATCTATTCTACTGTTATAGACATTTGATATCCCTATTTGAAAGCTATTGCAAATAGTGCAGCATGAACATTGTCATTGTCTTTTGGTAAACACATGAGTGCCTTTCTCTTGGGTACAAGTCTAAGAACAGAATTGAGGGATTATTGGATACATGGCTTTAGTAGCTTGAGTAATTTCTGCTAAGCAATAAGAGTACCACTTGATTCATATCTTCTGAAACATTTGGTGTCTTTTAAAAATGTGTTATATTGGTGAGTGTGCAGTGTGTCTCTTTTCAGGTTTAACTTGTGTTTACCTGGTGACTCTTAAAGCCCCTTTTTATGTGTTTAGGAGACATTTGAATAGTTTCTTTTGTGAGTTGCTTTTTCAAGTCTTTTGCCTATCGTTCTATTGTGTTGTTTATATTTTTCTTACTGATTTGTAGGAGTTATATACATTCTTTGACAATACACTTATAAAAATGTATTTTTATGCTTACTGTATAGATTACCCTTTAGTTTTGTAATGGTGTCTTTTTCTTTTGAGGAACAGCAATTGTTTTAGCATAGTCTAGTTTATCTCTTCTTCCCCTCTTCTTTAGCCTTTTTAGAATCCTGTTTAAGAAATACTTGCCTACCTCAGGTCATGAAAATATTCTCTTGTTTCTTTATGAAAGCTTTAGTGTTTTGCATTTCACATTTAAATCTACAATCCATCTGAGATTACTTGCTGTGTATGGTGTGAGACAAGGATCAAATTTTATTTATTTTTTTATATGGATATCTAATTGATCCAGCACCCATATTGAAAAGTCCCTCTTTTCTGGAAAAGACTATCTTTTCCCCCCTGTACTGCGGTGTCATTGTGTCAGAAATCAGATGACTGGATTTTCAATTCTGCTTCACAGATCTATTTGTTTATCCTTGTTCCAAAGTCACACTGCCTTAATTACTATAGATTTTTAATGTCTAGCGATCTGTTAGTGTAATTTCTCCAGCTTTGTTGTTCTTCCAGTTTGTCTTGGCTATTCTTGACCTTTTTCATTTTCACATAAATTTTAGAATCAAGCTTTCAACTTATACCAAGAAAGCACTGAAACTTTTATTGTATTTATGGATCAATTGGATAGAGACAGAATTTACATTTTTACAATATTGAGTTTTACAATTTATGACCATGGTATATTCCTATATCTTTTTACATCCACTTTGATTTCTCTCAGTAATGCTTTGTACTTGCATATTTTTTGTCAGATTTACTTTCATCAAAGTTATTTTTTAGGTATTATTATAAGTGGTTTTGTTTTAAATTTTTTATTTCCTATCTTTATTTTGGAAGATAAAACGCAACTGATTTTGTACACTGATCTTGTATCTAGAGATTTTGCCCAATTTACTTTTTAATTCAAATGGTTTGAGTGTAGATTGTTTTTCTTTTGTTTTGTTTTTGCTATTTCTTGTGTATACTATCAAGTCATCTGAAAATAATGAATTATTTTGGCTTTATTTTTAATGCCTTGCACTGGCAACTCCTTTTAGTACTGTACTGAATAAAAGTGTCAATAGCAGATAAGTAATAAGAATAGTCTTATTACTGGTCTCAGGGGAAATTTTTCAATATTTCATTATAAAGTACAAATTTTTAATAAGAATTTTTGAACATTCTATGCTGTTTAGAAAGTTCCATTCTATATCCAGTTTAAGAATTTGTATTGTAAATTGATATTGAATTATCTGAAATGTTTTCTTTGCATGTATTAAGAGGATCATGCAATTCTTCTTCTTTTCTTCTGCTAACGTGTATCAACACTAATTTATTTTTCAATGTTAAAACACTCCTGCATTACTAGAATAAATCCAGTTGTTAATGATGTGTTATCTTTTTATCAAATATTCTTTTATATAGCAATTTACTCATGAGAGACACTAGGTCAAGTATTTTTACCCACCTTTTAAAATAGGTTGAGTTTTTTTGCCATCCTAGCTCTTTTGTTGTTTTTGACATTTTAACTGTTTTAAGAAATGAAATTTTAAACTATCCAATTTTTATAGCAGATATATTCACGTAGGTAATACCTTAGAATGATTATTCCAAGCATGAATGTCTGGTACTGTGTAGATAAAACAGTCTCTTGCGTTGTTACACTTTGGGTAAAATGGGTTTTCCCAACTTCTCCAGACATCACAGTTGATACACATTTTTTCTTAACATTCAAGCAGTAATAGTCCGAGTCACTCTCTCACTGTCTACAAAATGCAGTCTTTAGTGAGATTTTGCTCCAAGAATACATTTTAGTTGGAAATTTTTACCTTAGCTAGTTTCTGCTCATTTTCTTTTCTTTTCTTTTCTTCTTTTTCTGCTCATTTTCTTGAAGTGTCATTGCAGAATAAAGTCTGTTCTTTACCTTTGCATAACCCAAAGTCCCATTTTAAGTGTTTTTCTTTAATTAGATGTGTAATTTGTCTTCAAAGGGGAATCCAAACTTTTACTTCTGTAGAAAATTTTAAAAACTGAAGTCTAGTGAATTCTATTATTATACTTGTCTTTTCCATTTAATTGTGATTTCTGTCATTTACATATATTTTTTTACTTATGTGTTTTCTGTATATTTATATTATTTTAAATATTTTTTACATTAAAATATTTTATTTACATTTAAAAATAGGACACAGTTGACAGAAACTTAAGTATAATTGGGAAAAGTTCATGAGTCATTTAATATGAAAGTTGCTGTGTGTAATGGTATTGCAACAAAATGATGGATAGAAAATAACCATAATCTAGAAACTTCTGTAAAAGTCTGGTAATTATATTTCATGGATGTAAGTATCTTTCTACTCTGTTTGTTTGTTTGTGTTTTCTCTCTTTCTCTTTTTTTGTTGTAATCTAGTTTTGGATTGTATGATTGCAAGACACATAAATTCACTCCAGGAAGTGGAGAAAAGCACAAGCTATGGTAAGGATTAAATAGGCAAATGCAGTCATCCAAAAAGGAGAAATAAAGTGCCAGCAGGCTACAGTAGAACTGGAACTAGAAATCCGAAAGTGAGTTTACTGTTTCCAACTTGAAAAGGCTTATCTCTGTTTGTTCCATCTAATTTCTGTTTGACTTCACTTTAGTTTTTTACATGGTATAGCGTGGCTACACCTCCCTCCCATATTTGCATGGTTTCAGGATTCACGTGCCCTTTGTTATTTCAGATACTAAGGGGAAAGATTCTTATCCTTCCCTTCTTATGTTTCCACATGAGGATCTTCATTTAAAAGGACTCTAGCTTCTTTTCCTACACTTTATTGACTCCATGTCTTGAAAGGAGGAAGGATTATTTTGCTTTGTTTGTTTGAGAGGAGTTGTTGAGCTTGCTCTGCTAAGCAGCTGCTTCACTACTCTCTTTGGATCTCCCTGCCTGTGGAAAGTGTCCTTTTTTATCTGCTCTCATTTCACATGCATCTGCTACTTAAATAGGAAGCCAATAGTGATCTACCTGTGCCAGTTAGGGCCTGGATAAATAACTGTTTTAGTCCACTTGGGCTGCCATAACAAAATACCATAAACTGAGTGGCTTATAAACAACAAATTTCTCACAGTTCTGGAGTCCAGGAAGTCCAAGATCAAGATGCCTGCAGGTTTGGTGTCTGGTTAGAACCCACTTCCTGGTTCATAGACAGCTGTGTGCTCACATGACAGAAGGGGGCCAGGTAGCTCTCTGGGATCTCTTTTGTAAGAGGACTAATCCCATTAATGAAGGCTCAATCTCATGGCGTAATCAACTTCCAAAGGCCTCATCTCCTAATACATCACATTAGGGGTTAGGATTTCATCATATGAATTTTGGAGCAATACAGACATTCAGACCATAGCAATAATTATGTCCAATTTAGGAGTAAATTTTTAGCAAGCCCATTTGGCTTGAGATCTGAAATCAGAATCCCCAATTAGCTTTTCCTAGTAGTAAGGGTGATATTTTGAGTTCCATTTTTCTGACTTTTACTTCTATTTCTCAATCGCTTTCAAAAGAACAAAGAGACCTATTACAAAACCCACATAGAAAGAAAATATGATCCCTATTTCAAATGATATAAAAACAATTCAAATGTTAAGACTGAAATGAGAAAAATAATATTTTAAGTATACAGATGAAAATATAAAACAACATTTCTATGAACTTAAATATAGAAGGATTTTGTAAGCAAATAAACAAAAAAGTACAAATATAAAAACTAGCTTCATACATGACAATATTAAAATAAAAATACCTGGGTCTCAAAATCAAATAAAGTACCAAAAAAAAAAAAAAAAAAAACCCTCAGACTGAAACAGAAAATTGTAGCCTATAGATCTAACACAAATTCCTATAAATCAGAAAGAAAAAACAACCCATTAGAAAAATGGGCAATGCATAAAAATTATCATGGTTAGTCAGGAAAATGTAAACTATTTCCACAACTAGTTCCACGATGAAATACTAGTTCTACAATGAGATACTAAAAATATCAAGTGTAATAACATAAAGTATTGGGAAAAATGAAGAGCAATTAGAATATTTATACTCTGATGGCAGGGGTATAAATTTGTCCAATCACTTTAGATGGCGATTTGGCAATATTGACTAAAGCTATAGATATATACACCAAATGACCCAGCAATTTCATTTCTATACCCCCTCTCCCAGATATGTACAAAGAAACATGTATAACGTTGTTCATAAGGACATCATTTATAGTGGTTAAACTGCAAACAAATCTATGGTAGTAGGAGAAAGGATAAAAAAAAGTGCATTATATCAACACAATAGAACACTATATATCAGTGAAAGCGAATGAATTTGAGCTTCATATATCACCAGGCATCAATTTCACAAACATGATCTTAATTGAAGAAAGCAAGGTGCAGAAGTATACTTATATATAGCATGTGTAAGGAAAATATGGGGAAAATAAAGGATGGAATGATAATACACCAGATTCAGGTAGTGGTCTTATCTGAGGAGAGGGAAAATAATGGAAACTGTTGAAATGTTTTATTTCTTAAGGTGAGTGGAACATGCATAGATAATCATATTGCACGCTATACATTTTTTAATGTCTAAGATATTTTATACTTTTCTGAAGGAAAGGTTGCCTTATCCTGAAATCATAGGTGGTAAGGCTTGTGGAATATGGATTTTACCACAATACATGCAACCATCATCCTGGGGTTACTAACACTTGTTGGCTTCTTATTGCCTACTGGATAGAAGTTAAATATCTTAGCATGACGTAGAAGGTCTTTTACACTTAGGATCTTACTTTCTTTTCCACACTGATTTTCTCCTATTCTCTTCTTTCTCCTTATAACATATGCACTGAGTAACCAATGAATCATTTTAAATTCCTTGAGTGTACCACTTTTTAATGCTTTCATCTGAAATGCTTTATTCCTCCTTAACTTCTGATCATCTTTCAAAACAGTTAAAATATTGCCCTTGTAAAAATATCTCCAATTTTCACACTGTGTTACATACTTCCAAGTGTTGTAATAGGTGTATATATCTGTATTCTCCATTACAGGTAGTTCGTGGAAGGTACAACCATGTCATTTATTTTTGTTGGTCAGTGTCTGGCATAGCAGGTGCATAATATTAGAAGAATAAATTATTAGAAGAGATGCTGAAATGTCACAAGTTGAAGCATCAGTTGCTAAATTGATGACACAAACAGTAAGTAGCAACTTCAGAGAATGTCACTGTGGGTTACAGTGGTCTGGAAAGATTCCATGAAAGCTTAAGCTAGGTCTAAGAGGATGGGTAAGATTTGCAGTCATTGAGGAGCGAGGTAAGCTTCCCAAGCTGAAGCAGTAATGAGAGCAGAAGTTTGGACAAGGGGAAGCCTTTCTTCACTCTGCACATCTCAATGCATATGCTGCCTCTTTAGGAAGCTAGTATCTTTATTCTCTGCGTTCCATAGAAACTGCTCACATTTCCTCACTGCTTATGGTAGAAGCAGAGACTGTTAGGGCTTCAGCTCGTAGAGAAGGAAAGAGAGAAGGAGATAATGCAGGAGATGGATGTGTGGCTCAGTTACAATGTAGTCCCTGCCTGACCCCACAGGGAGCTCTGGAGTATGAGTAGCACCGAGAGTTGATCCCACCTCTAGGCAAGCAGTGCATCCTTTTATGTACCCAGGTCAGTCAGTTATTGACAACAGGCTGTTTTTGAGAGGGTCCCATCCCTTGAGCAAAAGAACTTCCATTTGGGGCTTCCCTGGTGGTGCAGTGGTTGAGAATCCGCCTGCCAATGCAGGGGACACGGGTTCGAGCCCTGGTCTGGGAGGATCCCACATGCCGCGGAGCAACTGGGCCCGTGAGCCACAACTGCTGAGCCTGCGCCTCTGGAGCCTGTGCTCCGCAACAAGAGAGGCTGCGATAGTGAGAGGCCCCCGCTCGCCACAACTAGAGGAAGCCCTCGCACAGAAACGAAGACCCAACACGGCCAAAAATAAATAAATAAATAAATTAATTAATTAATTAAAAAAAAAAAAAAGAACTTCCATTTGGCTGGAGGCAGTTCTCTTAGAGAGGGGCCAGCTGTGACTATGAGCTACTAACACACCCGGCAGCTGGGGCATGGGTGTTGTTGCCTGCTAAGGTGGATCTGAGCAAGGGGCTACTAAGAAATCTGCTTAGTTACCCTATGATAAGTATCTACTTTCCCACTCTTCTGCTTTGGCCCCATTCTGTATCATGCTATTGTATCACTGCCCCCATCTGCTGGGCCGCTGGCGCTGTCACTTTAAAATTGATCCTGATCTTTTGGTCACTGCTGTGTTTCCTGGTCGTTGGCACTCTAGCCACTTCTTCTGGGTACCACCATTTATTGCCATGGATGTCAACTCCTGCTGCTGATTCTGTCAAGTTCAAGTTCTATTCAAGGTCAAAGCTTGGAAGAGATCCCCTTAAAATCTGTTACAGTGTATTCGTTAATTGGGTACCCAAAGCAGAGAAGATTGTACCCTAATGTTTTCAAGAGTTAACAGTAGAGCAACTCTTTTGCTTACTCTAATAGTCACCCAAGCATTACCCAGACTTCCTTATTCTCTAATGACTAACATTCTGTTATTGAAACGCTATAATCTTCCCAACTTTCTGCTCCCTTAGGATGAGTCCTCTCCTCACTGGTCTCTCAATCCCTCTTGCAAGTGGACATTTGGTAGGTCAGTGCCACCAAAGCTCCGGCGTACCCAGACATATCCAAATTACAGTGGTGGCAGAATCATGTCCTCAGCTACATATGCAAAACTCAGATTAAGACTAAATTATTTAGAGAGTTGAAATTGGTGTTAATTCACTATGCAGCGATTATTATGGGGAAAAACACTGTGTTAGGTTCTGTTCTGACCCCCATGATAGGGACTTCTAGTGTTTTCAACAATGTGTGGACCTGCTATCCTTCTAGGCACATGGAAAGCCAATGATCTGTGAGTGGAATGACTTCTGGGATGAGGCATTCGATTACCAGTGTCGTTTCTGGGCTGAAGCATTTAATTATACGTGTGAGTTCCTCTTGCGCTTCCACGGCCTGCTGCAGCAAGTATGCAGGAGGCTTTGGGTGCAGATGGTGAAGCAGTGGTTGAAGCAGTCTCCATCATGATGCTCAGAGTGGGCATTGCATAAATGAGAAATATGAGAAATAGTTTTTCTTGAGTTAAGCCATTGAGATTTGAGTATTGTTTGTCAGTACAGTATAAACTTAGCCTGTCCTCACTAATAAAAACAACCACTTTTATTCCCTTCTCATTCCCCATTTAACTGAAAAATATGGTCTCCCTAATGAAGGAGATTTTGGTGAAGACTACAAGTTAGAAAACTTCACACTCGTAAATTTTTCTTTCAACTCCATTACTCCTTTTCCTCCCCTCTTCTGTCACCTGGTATGTTATTAAGAAATCTTTGTGTTTGAGTAGAATGGTTTTATAAAAAAAATACTGAACATAAGTAGATTCCAGGTGGTTAATCTATCACAGTTATTAAGATAAGCCAAATATCTGAGTTACAAAATGAGTGGTCTGTATAATTTACAAAGTCAGCAATCAGGTCAATTGCATAGCTCTAGAAAGCCAAACCTTTCAAACTCTGCATATCTTTTTATTTGTATTTTTTTTGGATGAAGGTGGTCGGAAGTATGTCTTTAATCAATGTGTTCATTTTGGGAAGTCTGATAACTAATACTAATACTATATAAATAGATTCTAAAATATGTTTCCTCACTGGAATCCCTCAAAATAAATAAATCTCAAAAATACCTTTATTTACACTCTGTACTTGGTGAATTGAATTTAAAAAAAAGATAGAATCTGGCACATTCACATCACAATGTAAACTTTGCTTTTGAAATATTATTACAGCCAAGATATTAAATATTTTAATAAAAAACACTCTGAATGTATGATATGTGTGATGCGGCAAATCATATTTATCTCAATACATTTATTATGTAGAAAATAATTAACCGATAGTAAAATTTACTTCTTGCAAATCCAATGACTAAAATCGGCAACTGTTTTATGTGTGTGGTCGATGTCTCCGCTGCTTTACTTTTTAAACATTTTAGAAAACAAAGCTGGAGGCCTGCTTTTCAGAATCCCTAATTCCTTTGTTATTTTTAAGAAGGGTTCCCATCAGGGCACGCTCTGCTTTTAAAATCAGCAACAGCAGTTCATGACCTGTATCTCATAAGCGTTATTTACTTGTGAAAGTTATCTGTAGTAAAAACAGCTACTATAAGTAAATTAATATATTGCAAATTTTTTAATGTGAAAAATTTAAACCGTAAAATATACCTGATGATTTAAGTGATGAAAGAGAGCTGATAAAAGCAGTGCTGAGGGCTTTCCTGGTGGCGCAGTGCTTGAGAATCTGCCTGCTAATGCAGGGGACACGGGTTCGAGCCCTGGTCTGGGAAGATCCGATGTGCCGCGGAGCAACTAGGCCCGTGAGCCACAACTACTGAGCCTGCGCGTCTGGAGCCTGTGCTCCGCAACAAGAGAGGCCACGATAGTGAGAGGCCCGCGCACCGCGATGAAGAGTGGCCCCCGCTTGCCACAACTAGAGAAAGCCCTCGCACAGAAACGAAGACCCAACACAGCCAAAAATAAATAAATAAATTAATTAATTAATTTAAAAAAAGAACTTCCATTTGGCTGGAATACCAACAGACGGGTTAAATACTAGTGTTAAACAAATAGACTTGTTTACCATCACAATGAAATATCTTTCTGTGGAAAGAGTGAAGACACTTCCTACAATCTATTTAACCCGTCTGTTAGATGCTCTTTTATTTTAAAAAAACTTAGAAAATGGAACATTTATTTTCATGACCATTAGTTATAAGATTTAATGATTAATATTTTTCAAAAAAATCATAACAGCAATAGCTATATAATTACTGAACACGAATTATATATAAGGCATTGTGTTCTACATGGACGATTTCATTCCATCCTCAAAACAATCCTTTAAATTAGATACTATTATTATTTCCATTTTACAAAGTAGAAAGCACAAATGGGCTAAGTAACTTAATCAAGGTCATAAATGTAGTCACATTTATAATACACAAATTGAACAAATATTTGTCTGGCCCTAGGGTTTCAGAAATGAGTAAAACATAGCCCCGGCCTCTGAGGAAATTTGTGGGAGAGGTAGACACATAAATAGCTATTCAGTATGATGTGAAAAGAACTATATACTCGAATCAGGAACCATGATTTGACACAGAGAAAATAACATGTGAGCTGAGAGTTAGATTTTATCAGAAGAAAGAGGAAGGTCATTCCAGATGCCGTAACCTTCACATCCAGAGGTAGAGAAGCGTGAAAGGGCATGGGGGATGCTGATGTGTATGCACAGCTGGAACGGCATGTGTGGGGAGAAGAAAGAGAAACCCTTGTTACCCAACTGACAGAGCTAAGATAATGCAGTTAATCTTTGATTTAAACTTTTACCATTTCCTTCCTTTTCTTCATTGCCTGTCTTCTTTATTCATTATATGCTCACTATTTCCACAAAACCTTTAGAGTGCTTATATTTTTTTAAAAACCATAAAATAGAATGATTGAGGTGAAAATATATGAGCAGTTGCTGTATAATAGACTCGGGGACTTGACAAGAAGAAATAGAAAAGAGACATGGTTCTATTATTTAGGCCAAAAGTGGTTTCTAAAATTAAATAGCAAATAAAGCCACACACATCCTAGATGATCTAGGAAAAAAAAGAAAAAAGATATTGAGTTACACACATAATTTAAAATTCTAAGTTCTGAGTATTAAACCCACTCATGAGGTTGGAAAATCCCTAAGGTTATCTAGGACATTTGAATATACCACAACCCATGGGGAAACCCCTAAAGAAAAGTAAATTTATTTTAGAAGAACCAGGGTTTTCTGAGCTGATGTTTAAAGATGCTAATGTAATTTTTAAGGTTGAAAGTCTGTTTATTTCAAAAGGCAGTGTGCTGTTATATAAAATTTGAAATAGAATACAAAATAAAATTCTAAGATTGTCCAGAACACATATGGCTACTCAGGAAGTCATGCATACATTTATTGCTCATGAGAAAAGTAGAAAACATAAGGCATGAGATAAGTTTTCACCCAAAGAATAGCAAAATAAGGATGGAATAAACACTAATTTTGTCTAGCTTTTTCTAACAAGAGAAGAACCTACTGTAGAAGTAAAGAGGCCGAAGCATGAAAGATAATCATGTATAACACAAGAGGTAAAAGCCTGCAGGAAGAGTGCAAGTAAGTGCTTGTCTCACTTGTTTATCATTTAAGAACAAAACCATTTAGGGAAATATGTTTGACATAATAGCATGTGATGGCAAAGGCAGATAAAATTACCATTTTATGCATGGAAATAATAATAATAAAAGACAGTGTGAGTCAGAGAAAAAGTTATGAATGCATGTACATATATGACACATAGAATTTATACAGAGGCCCTAATGCCTAATAATTCAGGGAACACAATGGAGATGGAAAAAAGAAAAAGAGAGTGAAGGGGAAGTCAGGAAAGATGTAGCAGATGTGACTTTTTCCAAAATGGCTTCAACAGTGTTTCTCATCCCATATGTTCTTTGATGCTCCTCCCATTGAGAGATGGGGGTCTATGGTCCTACTTTAACTGGGGTGGGCCAGTGACTATGGTCAAAGAAATGCCACGTGACTTCCGAGACTAGGCCATAGAAGATGATACAGTCTCCACCCGGTTCTCTTGGGACACTCTGGGGTGGGACTCTGAGCCCTGCGGAAGATGTTTGAGGCTGCCACATTGTAAGGAAGCCCAGGCCTCATGAGGATGCCACATGTAGATTATCTAACAGCTCCAGCCAAGGATCCTGCCAACCACCAGTATCAACCATTAGACATGTGAATAAAAGATGCTTCCAGACGATTCCCACTCCCAGCCTTCAAGTCCTTCCAGCCAAGGTCTCAGGCATCATGGAGCAGACACAGCTGTTCCCACTGCTTCCTTTCTAAATCACTGATCCACAAAATCCATGATTGTAATAAAATGCATATTTTTAGCCCCTGAGTTTTGGAATAAATTTGTTATACATCAATAATGACAAAAACAAGAGAGAATAGAAAATAACTTTTATTGTTAAAAGTATTGAGATTGAACATTCTTGTACTCAGGTCCTTGTTGACCTACACCTAGAAGTGGTATTGCTAGATCATGGAATCTCAACATATTTAATTTAATTAATTGTTGCCACGCTCCCATCAGCAATGCATGAGAGTTACTGTCAACACTTAGATTTATCATAACAGTAAAATTGATCTCTCTGACAAATATGAGAAAACATCTCAATATTACTATAATTTGTACAACAGTGTTTCGTGCAGCATGTTTTAATACAGTAAAATCTAAATGTCCTTAGGGGAACAAATAGATAATTTGCTCATTACTCATACAAGGGAATACTATATAGCAATTACAATCAGTGAACTAGACCTATACATATCAATATGATTAATCCCAGAAACATAGCATTGGGAAAAAAGCAAATTGCAAGAGAATATGTAGTATGATAATATCTCTATGCATTTAAAAATCCAAACAACATCTCCATTGTTTAATCATTCATAAAAATCGATGGAGTGTCTGCCAGGTTGGCAGGCTCTGTCCTAGACACTGGGGATACAACACTGAAAGGAAAACATAAAGGTAAATATATAGATCTTGGCCTCCCAGAGTTTGCATGGTTGGTAGACACCATGCCTATGAGTGTGTAGTGAAAGAACGAAAATGTGCGCAGCAGTGATACCAGCTTCCAATAGTGGTTCCTTCTGAGGAGGGACAAATGCAGAAGGGGTAGGTAAAGGGTATGAAGTTAGAATATAACTTTATGCTTTATTTCTTTAAAAAATGTGAAACAAATATGGTAAAATGTTAACATCTGTAAAACTTTGGTAGCACTTATGTAGTACCTTCTGTGCTTTTCAGTTTGAGAAGTTTCATAATTTACAATAAAAAAATATCTATTGATAGACTACAACTCAGTGGCTGCTCTTCACCTATAGGGGAAATATCTGTCTTACTGATAAGTGGCATGTATGAATAAAAATTTAATGTTTAAAATTTATCAGTATAGCCAGGTCTTAAACTAAAAGAAAGCAGTGCGATATATTGGAAAGAGTTTAAATAGGCTTTGGATCCACGTAAACCTGAATGAAAATTTTATTTTCTCCACTTCCTATTATCAGTAGCTGAGGTACTTAGCCTTCTGGAAGCCCAGTTTTCGAATCTGAAGTTAGTCGTAATAAAATAAACTGTAAACAATCTGTTGTTTGAATCGGAGGTAAAATAGAAAAATAGCTAACATTTTTGAATGCTGGTACATGTCAGGCACTGTTCTAAGTGCTTTAGATGAATTAGCTGTTTGATTCCCAAACTGTGTACCTGGGGAACACCGCAGCACAGTCACAGCAGCTTGGAGGAATATTTCAAATGTTTAAGGGAAATATTATGGTACTCAGTATCTTTGGACAATGCTAGAACTTCTAGCTCAAGCTCTTTCATATTTTAAGCCTTAGATCACATAATATTCTTCGTGATTATGTTTTATCTTTGCTATACTATTTTTCTTTTAAATTATGTGTGCTATATTTTTTAGTGGCTGCTACTGTAAGTTGCTAGGACATAAATATGTATTAAGTAGTCACTTAAATGGTATTATGAGGTATTTTGTGTGGGCTGGGGACTCAGTGAAAAGAATTACTGACACTTAGAGCTCTCTGAACAAAGAAGTTTTGGCTTCTTTGAAATAGCTCATTTAATCTTCATATCAACCAAAGGAGCTAAGTCCTAATCTTATCTCCATTTTACAGAAACTAAGACACCAAGAATTTTACTGTCTGGCTCGGACAGCTAAAGAGTATTATGCAGGATTTGAACCTAGTCAGACTGACTTCAGATCTCATACTTATAACTAGTACATGCTACTGTTTCTATGTACATAACTATGTAAATACAGCGTGATAGTATCAAATATCCTACACTGAAGAGGAAATGTCCTGAGGATAAATACAATTTCAATCAGAATCTTAGAAGTATATAATTTCAAGCTGGAGCTTGAAGGGACTTTATACATTTTTGTACAAGGAGGAAACTAAAGTCCGGATGAGTCTCCAAGACAAGCACACCTAGTCACTGGCAGAGTCAGTAGAAGAACTTCTCCTCTTCCCAGTTCTGATATAACTGAGTGAAACTGAAGAAATTCTGTTCAGAAGTGGCCACCAAAAATAGGATATACTTACAGTGCCACAGGAAGACAATAGAAAAAGACACACCCACATTTGGAGAGCAGTGGCATGGCAGGTATATTTGTAGTTGGTAAGAACCAAGAGATTAAAAACCAGGTGTTTTTCCACTGAACTCAGGGGATTTACAATGCTTATTTCAAGCACTTACTAGAGCAACTGCTCCCATTAGACAGTCAAGTAATTCTCACTAAAATGCTCTCATCTGAGCTCCATGCTTCCATAATCTGTGAAAAACTTCCTTCCGTTTTGCTCCCCAGCAGATGATGTAATACTCACTTCTTTTCTTGTTGAGTGGCTTCCTCACCAGCTGGGAGCTCCTCCAAGGGCAGGGACCATGCCTTTTGCCTCACTCAGTATTTCCAGTGTCAGTAAAGCATAGTGCCTAATATATAGTAGTTGCTCAAGAGATGTTGGCTAAGTGAGTTTATAATGAATGCATTTTGGCAGAAAGCTATATATCAGCTATGGTGTCATTTATTTAATCAGCTCAAATGCAAACTTGTCTCCAATAGGAAACGCCTGATTTGGACTTCACCTAAGTAAGAAATAAATGTCTATTATGTTAAGCTGCTGAAATTATGGGGTTTATCTGTTACACAGGCTTCTGTTACTCTAATACATCTGTTCACTGGCCTATAATAACCTGCTGTTTTCCCCAAACCAAAACTTTATCGAGAGTCAGGCCTCTCTTTATACATTCAAGCTCACTTGGAACCATCATGCAGATCCCCTCTGCTTTGGCCAGGTGGTGAGATATACACACATCTTCTTAATGCTTTGAGAATTCACCATCATCATTCCCACCTCTTTGCTTTTATTCCTAATATTCATGTTGCTTGGAATGTTCATTCTCTTACTTCTTACCTATCTACTTTCCTCATTATCTAGCTTAGGCTAATCACTGTGCTATACCGTTTGTGATAGTTGTAGACCCATTGGCAGTCTTCCTCTGACCCTTAAGAACATGACAAGGCTGGGCTGCACCATTTGGCTCATGACTATGCTGTCTTCTTTATTCTTATTTGTTTCTTAGTCTAGACTCCCTCAGTTGATTGCAAGCTCCTTGAGGACAGGCATCAGTCCTCAAGGAGCATCACCATGTTTAACATGGTCCTAAACAAATGTTAGTCATTCAGTATTTAATGATTCACTCACTCCATGGATAGCAGCCTCACATATTGTTTAATTTCAATCTCTGTGCCTTCAGGTGTACTTAAACTACAGAGTTTTCCACATGGTTATGTCAAAGTTTAGACTATTTTCACATTCTTTGCTCTCAAGCCAGTGCAGCAACACATTCGCCCTTCTTTGAATAAAACCGAGTCATCTTCATGGTGCAGATCTCAGAGAAGAAGGAAAATATCAGAGATGTGAATGAAGATGGTGGCTAAGAAGGGATGAGAGAATTGTTCCCTTCCTGCTGTTTTCTCAGCCAGCAAGGCATCCCTTAAGAAGTGTGCAGATCATTAAAAAGTAGGAATTTCTGTGAGTTAAGAATAAAGATAGATACTTTAAACTAGCTTCTTTATAGCAATTGTATTAAGGATTTTTGTTAAATCTTCAGAGGAATGTAAATCATTTTTAAAAACTGTTGGGAAAAAAATGTTGGAGGGGTTTAATTTAAAGTCAGTTGTGGGGCTTCCCTGGTGGCGCAGTGGTTGAGAATCTGCCTGCCAATGCAGGGGCCACGGGTTCGAGCCCTGGTCTGGGAAGATCCCACATGCCGCGGAGCAACTGGGCCCGTGTGCCACAACTACTGAGCCTGCGCGTCTGGAGCCTGTGCTCCGCAACAAGAGAAGCCGCGATAGTGAGAGGCCTGCGCACCGCAATGAAGAGTGGCCCCCGCTTGCCGCAACTAGAGAAAGCCCTCACACAGAAACGAAGACCCAACACAGCCAAAAATAAAATAAATAAATAAATTAATTTAAAAAAAAAAAAAAAAAAGAGAAGCTCGGAAGCTTAAGCTTAATTCATTCACGGTAAATAAATAAATAAATAAATAAAGTCAGTTGTATGTGTGAAGAATACTGACATCACAAAATACCTTCAATAAAATTGATACTGATGATTTTTGCTGTCACTTCCCAACCACCTCTAAATATTCCAGTTATTTTACAATTTTATTTTAAACTTTTTAATGTTTGCTTTCAAAAATATGAGTCTTTCCCAGTTAGGCTCACTATATCAAATTCAATCAAGAAGTTGTTAAGCTTCTGGAACAGGCCTAAACTATGAAAAATTGAACAACAGCTAGAAGAAATTGAGAGTCCCGTAGGCATTTTGCCTTAAAGTAAAAGATGGCGTCTAGCTTGGGAAGAATGATGGTAAAAGTGACACAAATAGGATACACAGAACAAATTTTAATGAGAAAAAAAAATTATCCCAGTTTCTGGAAAACTGGTTGTTATGGAATACTCACTGCAGATGTTTAGCAGCAGTTAAAAGTACTGATTTGGCACACATTAAGAATTAGGAGTGAAGATGCCAATTTAATAGGCACCTGCATTTTGTCGAAGGTTTTGTAGGAGAGCAAAATTTGCCACCCCAAAATGTGTCTCTTTGTCATGAGGATTGTTTTAGGATGATTATTTTTATTGTTTTTATTTTTTATTTTTGGCTGCGTTGGGTCTTCATTGCTGCACACGGGCTGTCTCTAGTTGCGGCGAGCTGGAGCTACTCTTGGTTGCAGCGCACGGGCTTCTCATTGCAGTGGCTTCTCTTGTTGTGGAGCACAGGCTCTGGAGCACGCAGGCTTCAGTAGTTGTGGCGCACGGGCTCAGTAGTCGTGGCACACAGGCTTAGTTGCTCTGCGGCATGTGGGATCTTCCCGGACCAGGGATGGAACTTGCATCCCCTGCATTGGCAGGCGGATTCTTAATCACTGAGCCACCAGGGCAGTCTCTAGGCTGATTATTTTTAAATCCCAAAAGACTCAGGAAGAACTTTCAAACTTCCTCGTAACTGCCTAAAAGAATTTAGATGAGGACCTATTCCAGGAAGGGACCTATCACCACAGATTACTACAATATAATATCAACTATGTGTGGTAGACAAGGAGGAACCTAGCAGAGTCTGTTTGTTAAAATTCCTCTCTGTGTCCATTTGCTTCTGTATGGCCAGCAAACATTTGTTTACCAAACATTTGCTCTTTTCATCTTCCTGTGAGTTGCTTTCCTTCTGTTTGAAGTCCCAGACCCCTACCCCCTTCTCTTTAGCTCAGAATAGCAAATATGCCTCAATTGCCTGACTGTCCTTTGAGCCCCATATTCTATGGAGTTCCCCATATGTAATTAAATTTGTTTTTCTCCTATTAATCTGTCTGACCTCATTTTAGTTATCTTACCAGCCAAAAGAACCAAGAGGGGAAGGGGAAATTTTTTCCATCCCCCAACAACATGTAGTGGATAAGTTTACTATGATTTTTCTCCCTCATTTTCTAACCTCTACCCAGCTCTGCGCAACCAATTTCATCTTCTGAGATTTTATTTTTTTTCTTTCTAATGTGCTTCATTACACTTTTGTGGCTGTGTGCCACATGAGGGGTTGAGGACAGGGAGAGAGGAAAGGAAGAGGTTTCAGTTTGTTGTTACTACTCCTCTAAGAATCAGAAACAGCAGGGAATAAAAGGATGCCTGCTGAGGTGGTTGGAAATGACAAGCCCCCTGATGAGTTGCTGTACAAACAGAAGCCTTTGGTAACATGAGCCATGTCCCCTTGTTAAATTGTGTCTGATGTTGACACCCTCTGCTGCTACGATTTTATTACAGCTAGCTCAAAATCCAGAATTCCTTTATGAACTATGTGCGAACCCACTAAAAGCATTCTCTGACGATAAAGTCAGCTCTGCGAAGAACATCTGACCTTTAATCAAGTAATGCATGAGAGGGAAAATTTCTGGTATGTTGTTGAATGGACAAGAGTAACATGTTTCTCTCTGTAAATGCGCTTTAGATGACATTGAGTAGCTTTAGAGAGATTTATAACAGAATGGGATTGGTATGACAGTAGAATTCCGTAACTCATTCTTTTATGTCTCTCAGTGGAGATCTTTATGTAGTCAAATGTCAGATTATAGGTTCAGCACAATAGTTTTTAAAGCATGATCCTGTATGTCAGAGCACCTCATCATTTAGAAAGATATCTTCGTTTTAAATTTTTTTTTTAATTTATTTATTTTTGACTGCATTGGGTCTTCGTTGCTGTACGAGGGCTTCTCATTGCGGTGGCTTCTCTTGTTGGGGAGCACGGGCTCTAGGCATGTGGGCTTCAGTAGTTGTGGCATGCGGGCTCTACAGCACAGGCTCAGTAGTTGTGGCACGCGGGCTTAGTTACTCCGCGGCATGTGAGATCTTCCTAGACCAGGGTTCGAACCTGTGTCCCCTGCATTGGCAGGCAGATTCTTAACCACTGCGCCACCAGGGAAGTCCCGATATCTTCGTTTTAATACTGCCTGACACAAATTTAATTTGCTTTGGTTATCAAGGGATGTAGTAAGTGTAGTTAACACTCCTTTGTGCTTGCGTCACAAAACTTCCAATAGAAACCAGTCAACACAGATTTCATTAATGTTCTTAACATTGGGCAGAGAAGTTTAAATGAGAAGTATGAACATCTTTTCACAATTGCACATCTCTACTAGATTTGTTTATCTCTGAGTAGGCCCATGTGATGAAAACAGTATGTCATTGTGGGGTTTCCCAAGTGGAGGGCTGTAGCTCTTTGCACAGAACAAGGAGTGTACTGTGCCATTGGGAGATTTGGCCTTGTTGCATTGCCATTTATATAACTGTGATTATGGCATCTTCCATGCCAAAGTGTCAGGAGTTACTTCTTGCCTAAAAGAACTGTGGTTAGTTCAGAAACAAAGCAGGTCTTAATCCACATGCTTTTTATTTCTTTTACCCAAGCCCTATACTACTAACCATCCTCTCATGAAAAATTTCAACATCTCAAGTTCAACATCTGTGCTTCAATCTATGACTCTTTAGTGAGTTCCTAAACTTGCCACAAAACCACAAAAACATAAATCCCAAACAGAATACAAACAAGTAAGCCTCAAACTTTTAAGAGCTGATGGCCATCTATTTTAGGAAATTGTGTTAAAATAAGGATTCTGAACTATGAGTAAAACTCTTCATGTTTGATTTTGTGTTGGTGATAGCATGATATAGGTACAAAGATGGTAATCCAAATTAGAGTGCCCAACTGCTGTTCTCTAACCCAAACTGTGAATCTCTGTATGCCACTTAACACACTGCAGACATTTGATAACCGTGATGGGTACTTTTATGTGTCAACTAGACTAAGGCTAACACACTGCAGACATTTGATAACAGTGATGGATACTTTTATGTGTCAACTAGACTAAGGCTAAGGGATACTGAGATAGCTGGTAAAATATTATTTCTGGGTGTGTCTGTGAGTGCCTGTTCTGGAAGAGATTAACAATTGAATTGATAGGCTGAATAAAGAAGGTTTGCCCTCACCAATGTGGGTGGGCCTCATCCAATCCACTGAGGGCCTGAATAGAACGTAAAGGTGGTGGAAGGGTATATTTGCTCTTTGCTTAAGCTGAGACATCCAGCTCCTCCTGCCGTCAGACTTCAGTGATCCAGGTTCTGAGGTCTTTCGACTCAGACTGGGATTTATACCATTGGCTCCCTTGGTTCTCAGGCCCTTGGGTTTAGACTGGAACTATACCACTGGCTGTCCTGGGCCTCCAGCCTGCTGACAGCAGACTATGGGGCTTCTCAACCTCCATAATTGTGTGAGCCAATCACTCATAATAGATCTCTTTCTGTGTATCTCTATGTATATCCTATTGGTTCTATTTCTCTGGATAATCCTGATACAATAACTTATTAAAATAGTATTCTAAGTTCTTATGGCCATGAGTACCTGTAAGAACCAACTAGTAAGCTATTGCCCATTTAACTTTTTTTTTTTTTTTAAAGATTGATTGATTGATTGATTGATTGCTATGTTGGGTCTTCGTTTCTGTGCTAGGGCTTTCTCTAGTTGCGGCAAGCGGGGGCCACTCTTCATCGCGGTGCGCAGGCCTCTCACTGTCGCGGCCTCTCTTGTTGCGGAGCACAGGCTCCAGACGCGCAGGCTCAGTAGTTGTGGCTCACGGGCCTAGTTGCTCCGCGGCATGTGGGATCTTCCCAGACCAGGGCTCGAACCCATGTCCCCTGCATTAGCAGGCAGATTCTCAACCACTGCGCCACCAGGGAAGCCCCCATTTAACTTTTATGTCAAATAAATGCATATTAGTATTAGAAGTCAAATAGAGACCTAGGTGGAATATTGGAAGGCACAAAGTTTTTCTTTGAGTTTAAGACTCCATTTCGGATCAAAAGTTGAGTGATGAAAAGTCTTTTTAGTAAATGTCCTGAAAGCTTTTCTTCTCCCTCTTCTTTTCACCTGCGTAAGAGGAATGTGCTAATGACTAATATGGTGGTTAATGTGTAGCAGCTAAGAAAGTGCTCTCAGCACACAATATATATTATCAAAGAAAGAAAATAACGTCCCCTTCCCCTCCAAGGTGCCCACCTCCTTGTCCTTGTAACCTTTGAATATGTTACTGAAATAGCTAAAGGGACTTTGCAGAGGCAATTACATTTAAGGATCTTGAAATGAGATTAACCAGGGTTATCCAGGTGGCATCAATCCAATCACTTGAATCCTTAAAAGTGGAGAAACTTCCCAGCCATGGTCAGAGTAAGATATGCCCACAGAAGGAGAGAGGAGAGAGATGCAAGTTGAAGATTCCATCTGCCATCCCTGACTTTGAAAATAGAAAGAAACCAGGAACCAAAGAATGTGAACAGACTACAGAAGCTGGAAACGAAAGGGAGTACTGGTGAGTTGAAATTGAATCAATAATTTCCGAATGTTAATATGTACAGCAAACTGATGTGTTACTTGTTTAAAATGTACATCTCCAGGCTCAATCTCAGGCATTCTGATTCATTATAGCTGGTCTAGGGCCCTAAATTCTGAAATTTAAGTACATTTAGATGACCGTTGATCAAGATGAGCTCTAAAAGCCATTCTAACTTGATTTTATTAGAAGTAAGTTGTCATATTAAACACGTAATTTGTCTTAGTTTCCATATTTATATTCCAGAATCAGGGAAAAGTTAACACACACGCAAAATGGGACTTACCCTTGACTCCATTCAGGTTAACCTGGCTGATGGTCCATCTCTAGAAAATTAACCTCAATTTTTGAAAACTGAACCAGAGCACATAACCAGAAAGTTCAGCAACGTCCTTTTTCAGAACATCTATCACACATGTTTATTTGTTTAATGTGTGTTTTCCATGCTAGACTGTAAACTCCATTGAGGCAGACAACGTGGGTACCTTATTCACATCAGTAGCTCTACCGGCCAGCAAAATGCCAGACATTTTGAATCAAAAAGTACTTTCTTTTCAGGGAAATGGAAAATGCACAAGTGTTGTTGGTGGAAGGAGAGATGCAGGGCAGGGATAAATGGAATAAGTATTTAAGAATTAAAATGAGCAGATTTACGAATCCTATGAGGGATTACAGCAGCTTAGGTTGTTGGGTGGAGATATCTCCATCAAGGAAAAAACACATTTGTGGAACGTTAGTTTTGGAGACCATATGTTTGAAATATCTATGGGAGATAATAACCAGTGAATATCAACAGATATAGTTGACTTTACAACTCTCAGGTGTGATTAAACAGAATAATGGCCCAAAAGATGCCTGTGTTCTCATTCTCAGAACCTGTGAAGGTTATTTTCCATGGCAAAAGGGGCTCGGCATGTGTGATTGAAGTTGAGAATCTAAAATGGTGAGGGTAGCCTGGATTACCCAGGTGGGCCCAATCTAATCACATGCATTCTTTAAAAACAAAGAGTGTTCCCCAGCTGCAGAGAATCAGACGGTGGCATGAGAAAGACCTGACTTATTGTTGCTGGCTTTGATGACAGAGAAAGGTAGCCATGTGCAAGGAATGCAGGCAGCCACTAGAAACTAGAAAAGGCAAGGAAATGGATTCTGTCATAGAACCTCTAGAAGGAACTCAGGCCTGCCAGCACCTTGACTGTAGCCTAGTGAATCTGATTTTGGACTTCTGACCTCCCAAACTGTAAGAGAATAAGTTCATGTTGTTTTAAGTCACAAAGTTTGTTGTAATTTTTACAACAGGAATAGAAAATGAATATACTAATGATCCTCTTCCACCTAACAGAACAAAAGAAGTTTATTACTTAAAGACAAAACTCTCTTGGGCCACACTCTCTGGAGGCAAGAAAGGAGCAACTTTCTCCCCTCAGTTCCCTTTCATTTTGAGAGACATTTGTTTGGATGTTGATTTCTGATCTGGTTTTCACTGACACATGCTTGTAAAGCACCTAAGGAAACTGTCAGGGCGAGGCACGTTGTAGCCCACAACAGAAGGTAGGAGACCAACTCTGCCAATCACAGGGTCCATGCCAAACTCCTTGAAAGAAAAATTCACATTCTCTGCCCTAGTTTGCATCCTCAACATCTATCAGTTTGGGTTTTCTCTATCACTTGTGAAACTCTGAGGCCTTCCTGAGAACCACAGGTAAGCTATGTCTCCAGGTGGAGTCTGGCCTTTTTGGATGTATGAGCATGGCTGTGTTTAGAAGCAACAGCAGAAATTGTACATGTGTCTCTTCCATCATCTCTGATCCTTCTTGTTCAATGTTAGGGTCCAGTCTCAGTCAGAAGAGAACCAGAAAAGGGCCTGTCTGGCCATCTTGACAGAGAGCCAAAAGGAGAATGTCTTCCAAGACCAGTCATGTTAGCTGTGATGGTCACCAGCTGAGAAGAGGTGTTTCCAGTGAAATGGCTTCATATTTTTCTCATTAGACTGGGGATATGGGCTTTTGGGCAGAAGACCATTTCATTACATATCGAGGAGGATGCATATTATCAGCATGTTTTATGGCTGCTGTTGCTCCCCTTAATCACACAGCTGAGGTAGTGCTTGTCAATTTTTTTTTGTTTCTTTAAAGCTTCTTTATTTATTTATTTATGGCTGTGTTGGGTCTTCGTTTCTGTGCGAGGGCTTTCTCTAGTTGCGGCAAGTGGGGGCCACTCTTCATCACGGTGCGCGGGCCTCTCACTGTCGCGGCCTCTCTTGTTGCGGAGCACAGGCTCCAGACGCGCAGGCTCAGTAGTTGTGGCGCACGGGCCTAGTTGCTCCGCAGCATGTGGGGTCTTCCCAGACCAGGGCTCGAACCCGTGTCCCCTGCATTGGCAGGCAGATTCTCAACCACTGCGCCACCAGGGAAGCCCCAGTGCTTGTCAGTTTTCTCCACTGTAACCTTACTCCTTTTCCCTCTTTCCATATCGTAGTTTTTGGAAGTCACCATGCACAACCCGTGCATAAGGAGTGGGGAGTTACATTCTACCTCCTGGAATATGGAATATGTACATTAAGTTATTCTTGTATACACATTTGTCTATTTGCTATTTATTTATTGAATAATTTATTTATAGCAGTATGGACTCATAAGTATTTATACTTTAGTTTATAATCCAATACTACTTTATTTTGTTTTTTTGTTTTTTTAAAATTTTTATTTTATATCGGAGCATAGTTGATTAACAATCTTGTGTTAGTTTCAGGTGTACAGCAAAGTGATTCAGTGATACACATACATGTATCTATTCTTTTTCAACTTCTTTTCCCATTTAGGTTATTACAGAATATTGAACAGAGTTCCCTGTGCTATATAGTTGGTCCTTGTTGGTTATCTATTTTAAATATAGCAGTGTGTACATGTCGATACCAAACTCCCAATCTATCCCTCCTCCCCGCCCTTCCCTGCTGGTAACCATAAACTCATTCTCTAAGTCTATGAGTGTGTTTCTGTTTTGTAAATAACATTTGTATCGGTTTTTTTTTTTAGATTCTGCATATAAGTGATATCATGTGATATTTGTCTTCTTCTGTCTGACTTATTTCACTTAGTATGACAATCTCCAGGTCCATCCATGTTGCTGCAAATGGCATTCATTCTTTTTAATGGCTGAGTAATATTCCATTGCAGTACTATATTTTGTTGCTAAAATTGTTCTAACTTTGGCCTTTGGGAGTTGTTTCAGTTCATGCCCATGTCCCCTTCACCCACCATGTTACTGTGTGCTTTGTCTGTTTTATTTTTCCCTGTTTTTGTTTTGAGTCTTCCTTGCTTTCTGGCACTACAAGATGCTCCAGATTCATCTTGCACATTTCCAGCTCGTCCTAGAATTAGTGTGTGTGTGTGTGTGTGTGTCTTCTCCAAGAAGTTCTGGTTACTCTTACTGGTGAACGGTATTACAAGACAGGATCTGAGTGTTAGATGAGCTCATTGCTTCTACTCAGCTGGCAAAGTAAGGAATTGCGTGTACTAATTTGAGTATACATACATGCCTGTAAATTTTTTATATGTAATCATATTTTTTATATTAAGCTGAAAATAAATTCATATGGCTGTCTCCAACTCTAATTATGACATGCAGCTTTGTCTTCCGCCCCTTGCTTACTTGTAACCTCCTACTCCAACAGTGAGGGAACTGGCTCCCATCATCCATATCGATTTAAGTAATTGTTCAGTTCCAGTATACGTGTAGAGTGGTTTCAGAGCTTTTAACACATATCCCCATGAGAAACAACTTTATGAACTAGAATACAGTGCTTATGTACAGTTGCTTTTTTTTTTAAACATCTTTATTGAAGTATAATTGCTTTACAATGGTGTGTTAGTTTCTGCTTTATAACAAAGTGAATCAGCTATACATATACATATGTCCCCATATCTCCTCCCTCTTGCGTCTCCCTCCCACCCTCCCTATCGCACCGCTCTAGGTGGTCACAAAGCACCGAGCTGATCTCCCTGTGCTATGTGGCTGCTTCCCACTAGCTATCTATTTTACATTTGGTAGTGTATATATATCCATGCCACTCTCACTTCATCCCAGCTTACCCTTCCCCCTCCCCGTGTCCTCAGGTCCATTCTCTACATCTGCGTCTTTATTCCTGTCCTGCCCCTAGGTTCTTGAGAACCTTTTTTTTTTTTTTAGATCCCATATATATGTGTTAGCATATGGTATTTATTTTTCTCTTTCTGACTTACTTCACTTGTACAGTTCCTTTTGACTTAGATCTTAGTGATCTTATTTATTTCCCAAGTTACTTATGTTAACACCTTTTCTTCCAACTCTGTTTAGTGAGGTCGTTTAATCCATTTGTAATACTATTGGATTTTTTTGTTACATTCTGCATTTGATCTTGAGATTCCATAACTTCTTGAATGACTTTTATTTTTTAATTTAAGAACAGTTGACTTACAATATTATATTAGTTTCAGGTGTACAGCATAGTGATTGGATATTTTTATAGATTACATACCTGTGCTGTACATTACATCCCTGTGATTTATTTTATAACTGGTAGTTTGTACCTTTTAATTCCCTTCACCAGTTTTGCCCATCCTCTTACACCCCTTCCCTGTAATAACCCCCTGTTTGTTCTCTGTATCTGGGTTCGTTTATCTAGTTTTGTTTGTTAGTTTGTTTTGGTTTTTAGATTCCACATATAAATGATATCATGCAGTATTTGTCTTTCTCTGTCTGACTTAATTCATTAAGCATAATACTCTATGGGTCCATCTGTATTGTCACAAATGGCAAGATTTTATCCTTTTTTATGGCTGAGTAATATTATGTTGTGGATATATATACCCCATCTTCTTAGCCATTCATCCATCAATGGGTACTCAAGTTGCTTCCATATCTTGTCTATTGGAAGCAGTGCTGCAATGAACAGAAGAGTGCATGTATCCTTTCTATTTAGTGTTCTCATTTTGTTAAGATATATACCCAGGAGTGGAATTGCTGGATCATAGGTTCTACTTTTAATTTTTCAAGTAAACTTTATGCTGTTTTTCATAGTAGCTTTACCAATTAGCTTTCTCATCAACAGTGTACTAAGGTTCCCTTTTCATACCTTCACCAATACTTGTTATTTGTTCTTTTTTTGAGGATAGCCATTCTGACAGGTGTGAAGAGATACCTCATTGTGGTTTTGATTTGCATTACCCAGATGATTAGTGATGTCGAGCATCTTTTCATGTGCCTGTTGGCCATCTGTATGTCATCTTTGGAAAAACGTCTATTTAGGTCCTCTGCCCATTTTTTAATTGGATCTTTTTTTAAATACTGAGTAACATGAGTTCCTTAAATATTTTAGATACTAACCCTTTATCAGACATATCACTTGGAAATATCTTCTCCCATTCAGTAGACTGCCTTTTTGTTTTGTTGATGATTCCCTTTGCTGTGCAAAAGCTTTTTAGTTTGATGTCTCATTTGTTTATATTTGATTTTATTTCCCTTGCCTGAGGATATATATCCAAAAACACATTGCTAAGACATGTCAAAGAACTTACTACCTCGGTTTTCTTCTAGGATTTTTATGATTTCAGGTATTATTTTTAAGTCTTTAATCCATTTTGAGTTTATTTTTTACATATGGTATGAGAAAGTAGTGCAGTTTGATTCTTTTGCATGTTGCTGTCCAGTTTTTTCAACACCACTTACTGAAGAGACTGTCTTTTCCCCATTGTATATCCTTGCCTCCTTTGTCATAGAATAATTGACCATATGTGCATAGGTTTATTTCTGGACTCTATTCTGTTCCATTGATCTCTGTGTCTGTTTTTAAGCCAGTACCACACTGTTTTGATTTGAAGTCAAGAAGCATAATACCTCCAGCTTTGTTATTCTTTCTCAAGATTGTTTTGGCTATTTAGGATTTTTTTTGTGGTTCCATACAAACTTTAAGATTATTTGTTCTAATTCTATGAAAAATGCTACTGGTATTTCGGTAAGGATTGCATTGAATCTGTAGATTGCTCTGTGTAGTATGGATTTTTTTTTTTTTTTAATACTTTGGGTTTATTTATTTATTTATTTATTTATTTATTTATGGCTGTGCTGGGTCTTCGCTTCCGCGCGAGGGATTTCTCCAGTTGCGGCAAGTGGGGGCCACTTTTCATCGCGGTGCGCGGGCCTCTCATTACCGCGGCCTCTCTTGTTGCGGAGCACAGGCTCCAGACGCGCAGGCTCAGTAGTTGTGGCTCACGGGCCTAGTTGCTCCGTGGCATGTGGGATCTTCCCAGACCAGGGCTCGAACCCGTGTCCCCCGCACCGGCAGGCAGATTCTCAACCACTGCGCCACCAGGGAAGCCCTGCGCCACCAGGGAAGCCCAGTATGGATATTTTAACAACATTTATTTTTCCAATCCATGAACACAGTTTATGTTTCCATTTATTTGGGTTGATTTCACTTTCTTTCATAAGTGTCTTATAGGTTTCATAGTGCAGGTCTCCCACCTCCTTGCTTAAATTATTTCTAGGTATTTTATTCTTTTTGATTTGATTGTAAATGGGATTGTTTCCTTAATTTACTTCTGAGAGTTCATTAATAGGGTAATAGAAATGCAACAGAACTCTGTATATTAATTTTGCATCTTAAAACTTTACTGAACTTGTTTATTCTAATAGTTTTTTAGTAGAATCTTATGGTTTCCTATATAGAGGATCATGTCATCTGCAAACAGAGATAATTGTACCTAGTCCTTTCTGATTTGGATGCTTTGACTTCTTGCCTAATTGTTTTGGCTAGGACTTGCAGTGCCATGTTGAAAAGAAGTAGCAAGAGTGGGCACCTTGTCTTGTTCATGATCGTAGAGGAAAGCTTTCAGCCTTTACTGTTGAGTATGCTGTTAGCTGTAGGTTTGTCATACATGGCCTTTTTTATGTTGAGGTACGTACTTTTTATTCCTAGTTGGTTGAGTTTTTTATCATGAAGGGGTCAAATGGTTTTTCTACTTCTGTGTTTTTCACTTTCTGACTTGCTTCACTCTTTATGACAGTCTCTAGGTCCATCCACATCTCTACAAATGACCCAATTTCATTCCTATTTACTGCTGAGTAGTATTCCATTGTATATATGTACCACAACTTCTTTATTCATTCATCTGTCGACGGGCATTTAGGTTGCTTCCATGACCTGGCTATTGTAAATAGTGCTGCAGTGAACATTGGGGTGCACGTGTCTTTTTGAATTATGGTTTTCTCTGGGTATATACCCAGCAGTGGGATTGCTGGGTCATATGGTAATTCTGTTTTTAGTTTTTTAAGGAACCTCCATACTGTTCCCCATAGTGACTGTATCAATTTACATTCCCACCAACAATGCAAGAGGGTTCCCTTTTCTCCACACCCTCTCCAGCATTTGTTGTTGGTAGATTTTTTCATGTTGCCCATTCTAACGGTGTGAGGAGATACCTCATTGTACTTTTGATTTGCATATCTCTAATAATTAGTGATGTTGAGCAGCTTTTCATGTGCCTCTTGGCTATCTGTATGTCTTCTCTGGAGAAATGACTATTTAGGTCTTCTGCCCACTTTTTATTGGGTTTTTTGTTCTTTTAATATTGAGCTGCATGAGCTGTTTATATATTTTGGAGATTAATCCTTTGTCCATTGCTTCGTTTGCAAATATTTTCTACAATTCTGAGGGTTGTCTTTTCATCTTGTTTATAGTTTCCTTTGCTGTGCAAAAGCTTTAAGTTCCATTAGGTCCCATTTGTTTATTTGTGCTTTTATTTCCATTACTCTAGGAGGTGGGTCCAAAAAGATCTTGCTGGGATTTATGTCAAAGAGTGTTCTTCCTATGTTTTCCTCTAAGAGTTTTATAGTGTCTGCTCTTACATTTAGATCTCTAATCCATTTTGAGTTTATTTTTTACATGTAGCTGTCCAGTTGTCCCAGCACCACTTATTGAAGAAACTGTCTTTTCTCCATTGTATATCCTTGCCTCCTTTGTCATAGATTAGTTGACCATAGGTTCATGGGTTTATCTCTGGGCTTTCTATCTTGTTCCATTGATCTATATTTCTGTTTTTGTGCCAGTACCATACTGTCTTGATGACTGTAGCTTTGTAGTATAGTCTGAAGTCAGGGAGTCTGATTCCTCTGGGTCTGTTTTTCTTCCCTCAAGACTGCTTTGTCTATTCGGGGTCTTTTGTGTCTCCATACAAATTTTAAGACTTTTTGTTCTAGTTCTGTTAAAAAAAAAAAAAATGCCATTGGTAGTTTGATAGGGATTGCATTGAATCTGTAGATTGCTTTGGTTAGTATAGTCATTTTCATAATATTGATTCTTCCAATCCAAGAACATCATATATCTCTCCATCTGTTTGTGTCATCTTTGATTTCTTTCATCAGTGTCTTATAGTTTTCTGCATACAGGTCTTTTACCTCCTTA
Organism: Eubalaena glacialis; assembly: GCF_028564815.1. NCBI lineage: Eukaryota > Metazoa > Chordata > Mammalia > Artiodactyla > Balaenidae > Eubalaena > Eubalaena glacialis. Next base: position 57,724,933 of record NC_083723.1, on the reverse strand, counting down.
GGTGGGTTTATTCCTAGGTATTTTATTCTTTTTGTTGCAATGGTGAATGGGAGTGTTTCCTTAATTTCTCTTTCTGATCTTTCATTGTTAGTGTATAGCAATGCAAGAGATTTCTGTGCATTAATTTTGTATCCTGCAACCTTACCAAATTCATTGATTAGCTCTAGTAGTTTTCTGGTGGCATCTTTAGGATTCTCTATGTATAGTATTTTGTCATCTGCAAACAGTGACAGTTTTACTTCTTCCTTTCCAATTTGGATTCCTTTTATTTCTTTTTCTTCTCTAATTGCCGAGGCTAGGACTTCCAAAACGATGCTGAATAATAGTGGCAAGAGTGGACATCCTGGTCTTGTTCCTGATCTTAGAGGAAATGCTTTCAGTTTTTCACTATTGAGAATGATGTTGGTTGTGGGTTTGTCATACATGGCCTTTATTATGTTGAAGTAGGATCCCTCTATGCCTACTTTCTGGAGCGTTTTTATCATAAATGAGTGTTGAATTTTGTCAAAAGATTTTTCTGCATCTATTGAGACGATCATATGGGTTTTATTCTTCAGTTTGTTAATATGGTGTATCACACTGTTTGATTTAAGTATATTGAATAATCCTTGCATACCTGGGATAAATCCCACTTGATCATGGTGTATGATCCTTTTAATGTGTTGTTGGATTCTGTTTGCTAGTATTTTGTTGAGGATTTTTGCATCTATATTCATCAGTGATATTGGTCTGTAATTTTCTTTTTTTGTAGTATCTTTGTCTAGTTTTGGTGTCAGGGTGATGGTGGCCTTGTGGAATGAGTTTGGGAGTGTTCCTTCCTCTGCAGTTTTCTGGAAGAATTTGAAAAGGATGGGTGTTAGCTCTTCTCTAAATGTTTGATAGAATTCACCTGTGAAGCCATCTGGTCCTGGACTTTTGTTTGTTGGAAGATTTTTAATCACAGTTTCAATTTCATTTTTTATGATTTGTCTGTTTATGTTCTCTGTTTCTTCCTGGTTCAGTCTTGGAAGGTTATACCTTTCTAAGAATTTGTCCATTTCTCCAGGTTGTTCATTTTATTGGCGTAGAGTTGCTTGTAGTAGTCTCTTAGGATGCTTTGTATTTCTGTGATGTCCGTTGTAACTTCTCCTTTTTCATTTTTAATTTTATTGGTTTGAGTCCTCTCCCTCTTTTTCTTGATGAATCTTGTTAAGGGTTTATCAATTTTGTTTATCTTCTCAAAGAACCAGCTTTTAGTTTCATTGATCTTTGCTATTTTTTTCTTTGTTTCTCTTTAATTTATTTCTGCTCTGATCTTTATGATTTCTTTCCTTCTGCTAACTTTGGGTTTTGTTTGTTCATCTTTCTCTAGTCCCTTTAAGTGTGAGATTAGATTGTTTATTTGAGATTTTTCTTGTTTCTTGAGGTAGGCTTGTATAGCTATAAACTTCCCTCTTTGAACTGCTTTTGCTGCATCCCATAGGTTTTTGATCGTGTTTTTGTTGTAATTTGTCTCTAGATATTTTTTGATTTCCCCTTTGATTTCTTCAGTGATCTCTTGGTTATCTAGTAATGTATTGTTTAGCCTCCATGTGTTTGCATTTTTTATGTTTTTTCCCCTGCAGTTTATTTCTAATCTCATAATGTGGTCAGAAAAAATGCTTGATATGATTTCAATTTTCTTAAATTTACTGAGGCTTGATTTATAACCCAAGATGTCATCTATCCTGGAGAATGTTCCGTGTGCACTTCAGAAGAAAGTTGTAATCTGCTCTTTTTGGTTGGAATGTCCTATAAATATCAATTAAATCTCTCTGGTCTATTGTGTCATTTAAAGCTTCTGTTTCCTTATTTTCATTTTGGATGATCTGTCCATTGGTGTAAGTGAGGTGTTAAAGTCCCCCACTATTGTGTTACTGTCAATTTCCTCTTTTATAGCTGTTAGCAGTTGCCTTATGTATTGAGGTGTTCCTATGTTGAGTGCATATATATTTATAATTGTTAGATCTTCTTGGATTGATCCCTGATCACAAGGTAGTGTCCTTGTGACATTGTTTATTTTAAAGTCTATTTTATCTGATATGAGTATTGCTACTCCAGCTTTCTTTTGATTTCCATTTGCATGGAATATCATTTTCCATCCCCTCACTTTCAGTCTGTATGTGTCTCTGGGTCTGCAGTGGATCTCTTGTAGACACCATATATACAGGTCTTGTTCTTGTATCCATTCAGCCAGCCTATGTCTTTTGGTTGGAGCATTTAATCCATTCACATTTAAGGTAATTATTGATATGTATGTTCCTATTACCATTTTCTTAATTGTTTTGCGCTTGTTTTTGTAGGTCCTTTTCTTCTCTTGTGTTTCCCACTGAGAGATGTTCCTTTAGCATTTGTTGTAGAGCTGGTTTAGTGGTGCTGAATTCTCTTAGCTTTTGCTTGTCTGTAAAGCTTTTTATTTCTCCATCGAATCTGAATGAGATCCTTGCCGGGTAGAGTAATCTTATTTGTAGGTTCTTCCCTTTCATCACTTTAAGTATATTGTGCCACTCCCTTCTGGCTTGCAGAGTTTCTGCTGAGAAATCAGCTGTTAACCTTATGGGAGTTCCCTTGTATGTTATTTTCATTTTTCCCTTGTTGCTTTTAATAATTTTTCTTTGTCTTTAATTTTTGTCAGTTTGATTACTATGTGTCTTGGCATGTTTCTCCTTGGGTTTTTCATGCTTGGGACTTTCTGCGCTTCCTGGACTTGGGTGACTATTTCCTTTCCCATGTTAGGGAAGTTTTCATCTATAATCTCTTCAAATATTTTCTCTGGTCCTTTCTCTCTCTCTTGTCCTTCTGGGACCCCTATAATGCGAATGTTGTTGTGTTTAATGTTGTCCCAGAGGTCTCTTAGGCTGTCTTCATTTCTTTTCATTCTTTTTTCTTTATTCTGTTCCATGGCAGTGATTTCCACCATTCTGTCTTCCAGGTCACTTATCCGTTCTTCTGCCTCAGTTATTCTGCTATTGATTCCTTCTAGTGTATTTTTCATTGCAGTTATTGTATTGTTCATCTCTGTTTGTTTGTTCTTTAATTCTTCTAGGTGTTTGTTCTTTAATTCTTCTAGGTCTTTGTTAAACATTTCTTGCATCTTCTCGATCTTTGCCTCCATTCCTTTTCCGAGGTCCTGGATCATCTTCACTATCATTATTCTGAATTCTTTTTCTGGAAGGTTGCCTATCTCCACTTCATTTAGTTGTTTTACTGGGGGTTTGTTCCTTCATCTGGTACATAGTCCTCTGCCTTTTCATTTTGTCTTTCTTTCTGTGAATGTGGTTTTTGTTCCACAGGCTGCAGGATTGTAGTTCTTCTTGCTTCTGCTGTCTCAATATTGAGGCTTCTTGTATGTCTTTTCCTCAAGACTCTTGGCCCATAATTTTCTTTTCTTGTGATGTCTTTCTCTTGGTTTTTTGCAGGTAATGCTGGCTTCATAAAATGAGTTTAAAAGTTTTTCTTGCTCTTAAATTTTGGGGAAGAATTTGATAAAGACTGGTGTTAATCCAGCAACAAAATGAAAAGGCAACCTGTAGAATGGGAGAAAAAATATTTCCAAGCCATATATCTGATAAAGGGTTAATATCCAAAATATATAAGAAACTCATATGGCTCAATAGCAAAAATAATAATAAAAATGGACAAAGGAATTGAGCCGTCATTCACCTAACTTATCTGAAAACTTTTATACACACAAAGGCCTGTACATGAATCATTATAGCAGCTTTATTCATAGTTTCTAAATAGGAAGGAACCAAATGGCTTTCAATAGGTAAATGGCCAACAGGTGTATGAATACATGCTCAACATCATTATCAGGGGAAATTAAATCAAAACTATGAGATACCATCTCACATATGTTAGCTTTATTATTTAAAATCCAAAGGTAACAAATGTGATTGAGGTTCTGAAGAAATCTAAACACTTGTGTACTGTTGATAGGAATATAAAATGGTGCAGCAGCCATGGAAACTGTATGGAGATTCCTCAAAAAATTAAAAATAGAACTACCATATGATCCAGCAATCCCACTTCTGAATATTTACCCAAGTGAATTGAAATCAGGATCTCAAAGAGATATCTTCACTCACAGGCTCACTGCAGTACCATTCACAATAGCCAAGATATGGGAACAACCGGTGTCCACTGATAGACGAATGGGAAAGAAAGTGTGGTATTACATACAATAGAGTATTATTCAGCCTTTAAAACTAAGGAAACTGTGCCATTTGAGACAACAGAGATGAACGTGGAGAACATTATGCTAAGTGAGATAAGCTAGTCACTGAAGGACGAATACTGTGTGATTTCATTTATATGAGGTACCCAATGTCAAGTTGGGACATTATTCTCCAAACTCCCCAGCTATTCACTCTTGGTGTAAAGAAATGTTCATTAATATGTATTTTACAAATGTATTTTGAAGCTCAATTTCATCTTAAAGTATGTTTATATCGTAAGTTAAATGTATACCTTGTTTTCCTTTTCAGTTTCTTATTTTTAAATGTCTCACCACTTACTCTCTTTTATAAAACTTCCCTTGAAGCTTTCAATTCTTCAAATTACATGTCATGGTTAATATTTAGATTTATTAAGATTGTAGGAAAATGCAGAAAATTTAAGAATAGAAAACTTAGTTATTTTGAGAAATGGACTTGGGACTAATTTGAAGGAACAATGCAGAACAAAAAAAATCATCTATGAACACTGGTTTACATTGATCTGTTCACTTTTGCAATTTATTTCGTATTGCTTTCCATTTCTAATGCATTCCCTTTTTCTTTATTGTAATTTCTCCTTCTCTTTCACATTGGGCACCAATTCATTGTCACCTCCTTTATTTTCCTCCACATTGAAAACCCACTCCCAAAGTACTTTCACTCAACATTTACACAAAATTGGGGTTTTTTCACTCCAATTCATTAGAAGAAAAGCTAATTATATGCCTTTTTTTTTAAGAATACAGGTTTTCAAACTATATCAAGAAGCATGCTGTTTAATAAAGTTTATGAGGATTTTCAGCATGATTTTTTTCTTTTTAACACTCTCCTTTATCATTCCCTCCTTTCACATATCTTTTATAGAAAGATTTCAGAGGATCATTTATGAAAAAACTTAGGGAGAAATCTGTAGTAGAGTGTACCTACAAATACTTAAGTTTTATCAGAAAAGTAGGAATGCAAATATCCCATAAATGGCAACATATCTGATGATGAGATGATTGGTGGAATAAAAAAAGAGTAAATTACGAAGCACAATTTATACTCAATATATATTTACCTGAGATGTAGAACAATTGATACACCTTTAGTCCTTGATTTCAACAGAACATGTAGGTGATTTCTAAGATCAAGGACTAAAAGATCATGAATTGTTCCACCTTCTAGGTGAATGCGTATTGAATATCAACTGTGGAGAGACACAGTATTTCACCTTGAGGATTTTATAATCTAGAGGGAGAACTACAGGTACAAATTTAACAGTTTGTATTTTAATGTAAATGTTAATATAAGGCAAAATACGATCAATGTCATAAGTTTAGAGGGTTTGAGGAATTCAAAAGAAGGAGAAAGATTTTATCTAATACGGTAACCTGGTTGAATTTTAAATAGGAGGGGGCATTTGGGATGGACTTGAAGGACTGAAAAGAATTTCACAAGAGAGAACAGAATGAGCAAAGCTAGAGGTGGGAAAGGATAGTGAATATTTAAGAGACCTAAAGTAATGCTGTGTACATTTGGGGTGGATTAGGAGTGAACAGTAAGTTAAAATTTTAGCTAGATTTCCATTTTCAGAAATTGCTAAAAGTCAGATCAACACTTTATCTAATTCACTAGACAGCAAGAAACCATTGAAGATTTTTGAGAAGATTATTTTAGCAGAGATATTTAAGGCCAACTAGATGAAATATTAAAAACACAATTGGAAATTATGAGGTCACTGCAGTTGTCTCTCTAGGTCTGGATTTCAAACCTTAGTGTGTACGAAAATAGTCTTCAGAGCTCTAAGCCAGTGATTGGGCCCAACCCCTGAGACTATGATTCAGTTCCTAAGCTCTGGGGCTCAGGAATCTTTACTTTTAACCAGTCCCCCAGATGGCTCTATGCACATTAAAGTCTGAGTGTCTTAGCAATAGGTGAGAACATAACCTTGAGTGTGGCAGGAGAAATGCCTAATAGCGTACAGATGAGACAGATGTGGCACCCTGGCTGCAAAACCTGAATTTTTATAGATGACTTAGTTTCAGTTCTGAGGCTCGCTTAACTGAAGCATCAAAAACAATGAACATTTCTTAAGCCATACGGTGCTAATTCTCAGAATTGCTTCCTGAAGTTGACTAAAACTGAACGCTGCCTTAACACACATGGTTTGTGGTTGGATATGACAAGTTGGGACTGAGTTGAGAGACTTAGAGTGTCATCTGCTTATTCTCCTAACTTCTTAAAAGCATGGTGGGGCTACTGAGAGAGATTGCAGGGAAAATGGGGAGATGAGACTGAGTTCCTCCCAGTCAGAGGTAAAATAAATGAGTGAGTGAGTGAGTGAATGAAGAGGAAACATGGTTGACTTTTGATGAAAGTTTACAAGACAGAGGTTCAAATGGCATGAGGAAAAATATCAACAATGTCCTAATGACAGATTTTTAAAGATTACAAAAAAGATTCAGGAAGTCTCTCTGACTTTCTACCACAACTGGGAACGAAGTAAGCCAAAAGCAAAAACCTCTTAGTCTGTCTTGTAGGGCCTTTACTTCCCATTCCCAGAAACCCTTATGCTGGAGTTTACTACTCAGTAACGTTTAAGAGCAGACAAGATATTTCAGATGAGGACTTGCCTGGTGGAACATCTATTTGAGTATCTCTTCGAGGCAACATATATTTCTGGTACTAGATTCTCCTCCTTATCCTTGGAAAATTCACCAAAGGGTAACATGAAGCTCAAAAGAGAACCTCAAGGAAAGGATTGGTGCTACAGAGCAAACATTATTTGCTCTGAAGAAATACAGTTGTGAATAACTCTGCAGGAACAGTATTTATAAATAATCCTCTACATATCAGCACTCAAGACTTTCTGTAAAGATTATGTCTGACTGAACAGTGTTTTAAGTTCTGGGAAACAACTATTTTCTAGACCACTTACCAGAGTTTAATTTGAAATGATTAACATAATTATTAAAATTATAATTATTAATTATAATAATCATGGAACATTTTTATAGCAGTGGGAATACTTTTAGTTTAATAGCTACTGAAGTAATCTCTCTGTCAGGACAAGAAACCAGCAATAAAGAACACAGCATTTCTTTAAATTGATATTTCATAGTATTATTTCTAATATGTTTGACTCGAGCTCTGTCACTTGGAAGATAAATAAATCTCATGAGTTGGACTATCTGGTGTTTCAGCTTCCAAAATATGTACAGTGTAGTGTTTTAAATTGAAAAATTCGGATAAGTATCTAGCAGGTGTTTGATTCATTGGCAAAGTCATATAATTCCCTTTTTTGGTCACTGCAGAATATTAACATTAGTCTTGGATGACTTGAAGTAGATCCTATTTATTTTAGTTGACTTTTACTAGGATTATAAAAAGGATAGTATTCTGCTACAGAAGAGATTTGCCTACTCTAACAGAGAACAAAGGCATTTCTAGCCACAATGTAACTTAGTATATACCATTTCATCATACATGGTAAACACTTTGTAATGAAAACAGTGAAGCCACTGACACAAAGTAGCTATTGTGTGAGGGCTCCTGAGTCATGCTTATGTCATACTAAATTTAGTTACTAATTTCAATCATAACCATATGGCATTTTAGAAATCCTAGTATCTAACTCCAATATATAGAAACACATACTTGATCATAAATAAAAATTTAAATCCCACGTTAACAGGCCCTGTCAAGTTTACCTTCTGTAATAATTAGATAGCAGACCAGAAATTACATATTTTATGGCCTTCCTTAGTATATTAGGTGACTTCTTAAACAATTGATTATTATAATGGCATATGATGAATAATCATTAATTCGATTAAGAGTAATTTTGATGCAGACTACTTCATACTGAGCTAATTTTTCCTTCCAGGTGGGTTTCAGTATTGATACTATATTCTTAGACCCTTAGAAGTTATAATTAGGGACCTCCCTGGTGGTGCAGTGGTTAAGAAACTGCCTGCCAATGCAGGGGACACGGGTTCGAGCCCTGTTCTGGGAAGATCCCACATGCCACAGAGCAACTAAGCCTGTGCACCACAACTACTGAGCCTGCGCTCTAGAGCTCGCGAGCCACAACTACTGAGCCCACGTGCCACAACTACTGAAGCCCACGTACCTAGAGCCCTTGCTCCGCAACAAGAGAAGCCACCGCAATGAGAAGCCCGCGCACCACAATGAAGAGTAGCCCCCGCTCGCCGCAACTAGAGAAAGCTGGCGTGCAGCAAAAATAAATAAATTAATTAATTTTTTAAAAGTTATAATTAAAGATACAGTCTCTCTAGAAAACAAGTAAGTATCAATGATGTTTTTGAGATAACCATGCTTATTATCCAAGCATACACTAAACCATTGTGTGTATGCAATAAAAATTTAACAGGAATAGAATAGAGTATATTTATTTGAGTATTTAGAAATGTACTCAGGATTCACTTGAATTTTGGAAGACAGAGAAAATGAATATAAGCATAAAATTGATTAAATACATACAGCATGTAATTCGAAGCTCCAGTCCTGTAACTAAATCTAGAAAGACCCCTCCCTCCTACCACCAGGAAAAAAAAAAAAAAGTGCAGAGGGAACAGAGATAATATTAAAACAAGAAATCTCCAACCCTCTTTAAACATTGAATTTCTATTGAGTATAAACTTATATTTCACTTTAAGTGTTGTTTTGCTCGGAATTTTCTAATTTCGGTTGAGATTTTTTTGTCACTTACTGGTTTGGAAATACTTTTGACTTTCATATTCTGAACAGACAATATTTAAGGTGAATGCCTTGAAGGACTATGAGAAAGGTTAAATTTATGGCACTTTCCATCTAAAACAAGACAATTTGGAAATTCAAAGAGAAAGATAATTCTTTAAGCTACTTCTGAGTGGAACGTTCATACTAATTTTATGGGTCTTTATCAAAATACTGCATTTGAACCTAACCAAAATAATAGTGTGTTAAGAGAAAAGTCATTGGTGGTTTAAAACATGCATGGAGACTTTTAGCTTATGTTGATGCTTGCTTATGAAATATCAAAATATTAAATTTTATGGGAGGGAAATTTTTTTTTAAAAGCTACTAGCCTTTGAGCACATATTCATATGGATTTACCAGTATGTTTTATGGAATTTATACATTAATTTCATTATTTATTTCTACACTTATTAAATACTTAATATATGTTAAACCCAGGATATTGAAAGTGAATTTTTGTTCTTTGGCCTAATGGAAATAAGTACAGTGCCTCCTTGTACCTCAGTGCATCATAAAGTTACCAGTAAATGACATTCCTTCCATTTTTACTTTCAGCCTCATCTCTCCTAATGCTCAGAAGTGATTCCAGACTGTGAACAAGGCTAAAAGATACTAGGATGCACTCACAATTGAGATATTGTTATTGGGTCAATTTCTGTGCCTGACACACCCTTCCCTTGGGAGGAAATCCCTTTGGGGCACCTGGATGAAACAATTAAATTGATTCCCAGCAGGCTGTCCTACCAGAGTGCACCACATGTGTAGACAAGCTGAAACTGGGCATAACTTAGGCTCCAGTGGAGATTCCCTTTTAAGGTTAAATGGGGCTCAGGTTGGGAAGTATCTCCTCTTTTAATACAAGGAGTGGCTTGGATTTTCTCTTGTAGGGAATGAGTCCTTGTTTCTTAGAAGGATAGAAGGATAAATAGGCCATGGATGGGTGCTTGGTTCAATGAATCAATAGCCTGAAAATTTTTTATGGGAATGTAGCTTTAACCATCTGCCTCTCAGGGAAATCTAAAGTTGTCTAAGCATTGACTTAGTTCAAAGCTTAGTTCAAAGCTACAATTTACCACTGTTATCAGTCACTCACTTTTTTGTTTTTAATAGCAATGAATATCATTTGGATGTATGACAATGTTTCGTAAGAGTTCCAAAGAAGTCCCATACCACACTGTGACTGATGCATAATGGGGAAAATTTCCCTCTGCATTACCATCCTCAGGAATTTCTTCCAGCTTCATTATGTCACATTAATATGTTATTGTAGTCATTTTGCAACCTCTCTACTTCTGGACAAATAAGATATGCAGCTTTATCTTGGTATGCTGACTTTCTGAGGAAACTTCTTTGGGTGTTCACAAAGTTATTGGAATAAAAATCTGACACCCAAAACACATTTTTTATTTTCATTGAAACAGAATTTTCCACATAAACAAGTCTGATCACATAACACTAAATATTATAGAGCACACATAGAAATTTTAGCCAGCCACAGGATGTAAATGGGACATAGAATTTAGTAATTAGGATTTACCATGGAGCTGGCAACAACTTATTTTTATAAAAACAAAGTCCAAGTGTTACTCATTTCTCTTTCTCAGAATTCACTCACAGGGTTTGCCTAGATCCTATGAGTCATACTGCCATCTTCAGCCCTGGGAAATGGGCCTCCCACGTTTGTCTCTCTTTCTCTTCCCCAAACACAGTGTGGCAAGACAAAGAAGGGCCTCAGTCAAGAAGCTGCAAAATTGCCTTAAAATTATTGCTTTCATACCCACTCTCTTTTCTACAAAGACAGAATGCTTCATGACTTCAAGATAATCATAATTTAACTAGAGATATCAAAGACCGTTTTTCTAACAGGTTCCTGCAGTGGTTTTTCTGTCTCAAAATCCCGTTTCAAGATTGGCTTGAGACCTGGAAGCCGAGATACCAGGACAATCAAATTATCTCATGAAACCAGACTGACTAATTCTGTAACTCGCACTGATCTTGGCTACCAAAGGATCTCAGTAGATGATTAAACTTTATGAAGTGGAAGTAACATTTAACTTGCTCTTGACATGGGATCTTAATTGTATGAATTATGAGTATATTTCTTCTGAAATTTTCACTTGATAATTGGTACCCATTTTTCCCCCATCCGTATTGCCGTAAAACTGAGATGCTTAGTTAAAAGTGTTTTCTTTTTATTTCTTATTTCGTTTTTATCTATGTCTATGCTTCACAGTCAAACTAGGTTTTAGCCAAACAATGATGAGGGAGAGGGAAGGGAATAAATATAGCAAAAGCAAGGGAAAATAATCTGTTTCCTTAGCCGTACTCTGGTAATCCAGCCCACCATCACCTTTTTGTCACCCATCCCCCCTCAACCACTGGCATTTCAGGGACAGCTGTGAAGCATGTAAATTTGATAGGAGGATAGTCCATCCTTTAAGGCAGTTATTCTCAAGGGGGCAGTATTACCCCTAATGGGCTGGGGAGAGCATTGGTTCTTTGGGAAGCAAAATCTTAGATAATAAAATGGCTTGTAGCTCTCCAAACGATTTGCATGCTATATATCTGTACATAGACATGTATACAATGCATTTCTGGTATTAAAATTTCATAGGGGGTTACAATTAGGAAGAAAAAGTCTAAAGACTCCATAGGGCAGACAATAATAATAAAAAGGTTGAGAAACACTGCTATTCTCTTCTAAAATGACTTACTTATGGGACTTCCGTGGCGGTCCAGTGGTTAAGACCCTGCGTTTCCACTGCAGGGGGCACAGTTTTGATGATCCCTGATTGGAGAACTAAGATCCTTCGTGCCGCACAGCGCAGCCAGAAATTTTAAAAAATAAATAAAAAAATTAAACCCTAATAAAATAAAATGACTTATGTAAAAACAGTCCCTTCCCCAGCTCCCGCATGCTCTGGCATTGTTAACTCCAAACCTAAACCAGAAAGAAATATTTTAGCCTTCTCCCAGTTTTCCTAATACTGTGTTTCTGTATCATTTTAATATCAGTTACTGAGATTTGGTGCTTTTTCTGTACCTAAGTGCATACTTTTAGTAGCACTTTGCTCTTTGCTAAGTAATTAGGAAAGAATGTATCTTATGTTTGTTAAACATCCTGTTGACTCAACCAAATTCTTCTTTGTCATTAGGGTTAGGTCGGTCTTTTGTCGTAAAGCTTTTTTCTTTATTTCTGAAACATCTTTGGCTATGAAATCAGGATTGCCTTGAAGAATTAGTTCACAGGTGACAATTTCTTTTTTGTTCAAGTCATAATTTTTTTTCACAGTACCTAGGATATTTTCCAATTATTTTGAGTATGATGTATGAAAATATGTTTCGTTATATATTAATGTGCCTGTGGATCGGCTAAGTTGAATAGCACAGCCTTCCTCAAATATTCAATTTCAAGTGCCTATGGCAAGTAGATTAAATATTTAACACGTTGTATACTAAATATGAATTTAATGATCATTTGCATTCTTAAAGTTTTTCATTCAGATTTTTCTTTTTATTGAACCAAATTGGCATGTTTGTAGTTCCTTGCAGACTCCTTTTTGAAGAAAAAATACATATAGTTTAGAAAGCACAATTACTATTTCCAACAAGGGGAAAACACAAATATCAAATGCAGAAGTAATTCCATCGAAACAGCATAACCTTAGAAATATTTATATGCTGATAACTCCCAACTGTGTTTCTCTAATTCAGACCTCTCTCCCAAACTCTAGACCATGAGTTAGCAAACTATGGCCCTCAGGCCAAATGTAGCTACAGCCTGTTTGTGTAAATTTTTATTGGCACACAGCCACGCCCACTATTTTGCATATTGTCTGTGGCTGCCCAATGGCAGAGTGGTTGTGACATAACATCTGGCCCACAAAGTCTAATAAAATACTTACTCTCTGGTTTGCTGATCCCAGCTCTAGACTTACACACCTAACTCCCTCCTTATATCCTCACTTATGTCCAAAAGACATATCAAACTGAAAATGTTCAAAACCAACTCTCATCTTTCCTCTGAAACCTGCTCCAACCAGGGTCTAACCCATCCCAGTTAATGGCAACTCTATCTTTCCGGTTGTTCAAACTTAAAGTTTTGGAGTCATTTCTTTACTTCCTGGTTTATCTCTCACCCCACTTTGAATCAATCAGATCATCCCACAGGACCTATTTGCAACATGTATTTAGAATTCAGTTTCTTCTCCAGCACCACCCCTGCTAACGCTGTGGCCTGAACCAGCGCCGTGTTTCAACGATGCTACTGCTATTGCTGCCTGGGCTGCCTTCTTTTGACTATGGCCTTTATAATCCCTTTGTCTTTTTTCAGCACACATCTAGAGTAATCTTGATGAAGTAGAAATTACTCTATGGCCCTTCTCTAAACTTTATGGTGGCTCCCAAGTTTCCTTAAAGTAACAGCCATAGTGCTTGTAATGACTCACGAAGCTGTCCGGGATCTGGCTCTCCTCCATTCCCCACTGATCTATCCCCCACCACTGTCCCTGTCATTCACTCTAATCCATCCACCTTTGCCTCCTTGCTGTCTCTCACAAACAGTACTCCTGCTTCAGGCCTTCGCATGAGCTGTGTTTTCTGCCTATAACTTTTATCCCTTCGATATCCACATGCCTCACTCCTTCACCTTTTGAAATATTTTTTAATTTACAGTTATAAATTTCTATCCCTCCACCACCTCTCAAGGGTCCTGATATTCCTTATCTTGCTCTATTTTTCCCATAGCACTTACTACCTTTAATATACAGAATTTAGGTTTTTTTGTCTATTTTCAGCTTCCACTCTTAGAATATAAGCTCTGTAGGGAAGGTTTGCGGAGACATTTCATTTACCTATTTATCCTGAGCACATTAAAAGAGTAAGTGGCCCATAACAGACCCAAGTAAATGTTTGATGAATCGCAAATTATTGAAAATTGATATTTTAAAATATTCAATAAAAAGTACAACAATAACATTTTTTTTTTTTTACCTTTTTTTAAACATCTTTATTGGAGTATAATTGCTTTACAATGGTGCGTTAGTCTCTGCCTTACAACAAAGTGAATCAGCTATACATATACATACATACATACATATACATATGTTACCATATCCCCTCCCTCCCGCATCTCCCCCATCCCACCCTCCCTATCCCACCCCTCTAGGCGGCCACAAAAGATGTGACAGGGTGAGGGAGTGGCATGGACGTGTGTACGCTACCAAGTGTGACATGGATGGCTAGTGGGAGGCAGCCGCATAGCACAGGGAGATCAGCTCGGTGCTTTGTAACAATAACATTTTTATCTGATAACTCTTCTTTAAGACATTTGTATGTGTGAATGTGTATGTATGTATGTTCTTTTGGGTAATTTCCCATGTCGCATAATACTGCAATTCTTGTAAATGTCTTCAAACTGTGATTGCACTTTCTTATATAAGACCACTTCAACTCAGTGTCTCTGAGATCACTGCTTTTTCAGCTTTTCTTCCAAACACTCAATACCATATTCCCATGTCACATCATTTGTTTTGAGAATTGTTGTTGCTCTATGACCATCTCTAAGTCATTTTATTCCCCCAAGTCCATTTCTTCTGCCTTCAGAATTTGATTAATAGAATTTCTATTTGATTAATAGAATCCTCCTACATTTTGATTCTATCCACATTTATGATGATATTTCCCTCATTAAAACTTCATGACTTAACCTAAGTTCTTTAGAAACCAGAGCCTAAGGCAAGGATCATAAATCTTTATTGAGGAAGTACAAGTTTAAGGTCAATGATATGGTAGAAAAATGGTAGTAAAACAAGGAGAAATGTAAAACAATGGAATATAACGGGTTATCTCACTAGCCACCTTTTTCAACCAGCTGTAGAAAAAATAGTGGGGTACTCGGTAGGTGTGTTCTGGCATGCAGGAATTTTTTCAGTGACTGCAAGGGAAAGACCAAAATTGAAAATATTGACCAAAGGGACAAAGAAAGGGAAAAGTATCTGCCTAGCACCTTTTGACTCCCACTTCCCCTTGGTCAGAGTTTCCCCATAGCAAGTTGATTTTCCTCACTCTTATGTTGCTTTGTCTGGCTATGCAGAAAGCAGGCAGTGTGGCATTGTATTGAAACCCAGAAATGACTTGACACAGATGAGCTCAGCATGTGGGAAATGAGACAGTTTAAGCACGACGCTTTAAAATCTGACTCAAGCCTCCTCCGAGAACTAGACAAGGGCACCAGCAACGTCACTGGTGGTCTGCAAGGAGGGTGAATTCTTTAGAATTAGGCCACTGAATCTGAGAAGGGATACAAAACCACCAATTCCAGTTATCATCAGCTTTACTCTCTTCTAGCCATCTTCAGAAAAAACACCCTTTGAATCTTGTTTCATTCCTCTAAATTCTCTAACTATCATTGGTCCAAATATTTGCATTCTCACTTCCAAGCAACATGCTCCTGCCTCTGCCCCTGATCCGTAGCCTTTGGTGCCTCTATGATCTCAGCGTCAGTTCCCCTTTGTTCTTCTTGCTTTATTATCCACAGCCAGTCAACCCAGGGTTGCTTTTTTCTTGGAACTCTAGCCAAGCCCTCAGGAACATCTCCAACACTTCTTCGTCTGTCTCTACTTCTGGGTTGCTATATAATACTGGACAGTGTGACAAAAACATATGAATGAATGTCAAGCAAATTCATATTATTTTAAGCTTAGCCATATCTTCACTGCTGTCCTTGAATCCTTTTATTTATCTCAAATGGACTCTGTAACATTTTCACCACCAACTATTGAAACATTTATGTTTGTTCAACCTCCAAATTCTAGTTTATCATCTCACTTCTTACAGATTATTAAATTTACTGATTTATTAGTTCAAGAGCATTCAAAATGGGCTCATTCCCATTTGAAAATCTTGTTTGAGTTGATGTTGTTACTGATGCCATGATTTTATCCTGGGTTTCCTCCTCTAGAATCTTGCTTCAGTAACGAGGCACTCTTATCTTAACTTTGTCCACTTTTCTTTATCCATCTTCTCAAGCTACTAGCTAATGTCTCCTCTATCCTAAAATTGAAGCACACAAGAGGGAAGTGAAATAAAGCAATTAGTTATTCTTTCATTTTTTTTCAGCTGTAACCTAATACAGATTCAATTACATGGTAAAGGCAGTATTTCCAGTGATATAATCTGCTTTTAGAGATACTTAGACAAGACATAGCTTGGGGGTGAAAAATGAAGAAGTACAAACTTCTGCTCTTACTGTGTGAATTCTTTCACATGGCTAAACCCAAAGTGGCATATTCAGACTTCAGCAGTAAAAGTGATTTGAATAAGCGTCTAGAAGTTGACTAGGAGCCATAGTTCTGGTAAACAAGCTCACACTCCCTTAGACAAAGCTAGGTTAGTCAAGATGCAACCTTAGTAGTATGTAATTGTAGTATTCCTTTCCTTACACTTGATTAATTAGCATTCATCTCGGTAACTAAACCATATTTCCTGGCTTATAATTATTGCTATAAAAATGATGAAGCACTTCAGGAATAGTGGTTTGAGCTCTGTGGTCCCTCTCCCTAGTGAAACAATTATAATTGGTGAAAATCATGAAAAACAACCATTTGAGGTATGTGGAAATTGTTCTAGGACAAACAGGCAGCTAAAGAAGTGCTTAGAGGGAAATTTATCTATAAAAGCCTTTATTTAAAATAAAGAAAGATAGCACAATAACTTTCCACATTAAGAAACTGGAAAAAAAGAGCAAACTATACCCACAGCAAGCAGAAGGAAATTAAAAATAGTAGAGTGGAAATAAATAAAATGGTAAAGAGAAAATCAATAAAACCAAGAGTTGGTTCTTTGAAAAGATAAATACATTGATAAATCATTACTTGGCCTACAGAAAAAGAAAAGAGAAAAATCAAATTACTAAAATCAGGAAGAAAAGAAGGGAGTTCACTACCACCTTACAGAATTTTTTTTTTTAATTATAAAGAATACTATGAACAATTGAACATCAACAAATGAGATAACACAGATGAAATGTACAAATTTCTAGAAAGACAAACTACTGAAACTAAACCAAGAAGTAGAAAATCTGACTATACCTTTAAGTAAAGAGATTGATAATTTAAAAGTTGTACCTAATGAAAAGCCTAGGTCTCTAAATGGCTTCACAGGTGAATTCTACCAAACTTTTAAACAAGTAATACCAATCCCCCACAAACTCTTTCAAAAAGTAGAAGAGGAAGTCATATTTCCTGATTTTGTCTGTGTGGCCAGTGTTAACCTAATACCAAAACCAGACAAGACCTCATGAGAAAAGGAAATAATAGATCAATATTTCCTATAGAGAAGCAAAATCCTCAACGAAGTGTTACCAAACTGAATCCAACAATATGCAAAAAGAACAAGGATTATACAGCCAGGCCAAGTAGAATTTATTCCAGGAATTTAGCACCAAAAATAAATTTTAAAATAGACCTTATTAATAGAATACAGTACAAAAATCACATGATCATCTCAATAGACACAGAAAAAGCATTTGATAAACCAAATACTCTTTCATGATAGAAGCACACAACAAACTAAGAGAAGGGAACTGCCTTAAATTTATAAAAGGTACCTATGAAAAACCCACAGTTAACATCACACTTGATGGTGAAAACCAGAAAGCTGTCCTCTGAAGATCAGGAATAAGACAAGAATGTGCACTCTCTCCACTTCCGTCAAACACTGTACTGGATGTTCTAGCCAACGCACTTAGGCAAGAAAAGTAATAAAAGATACCTAGATAGGAAAAGAAAAAACTCTCTTTATGAACAGATGACATGATCTTATATTTAAACAATTCTAAGGAATTAGAAAAATACTCTAAGAACGAACACAAGTTCAGTAAGGTTACAAGATGCAAGATCAATATACAAAAATTGGTTGTACTTATATGCACACTAACATTAAGAAAATAATTCAATTTACATCAGCATCCAAAAGAATAATATACCTAAGATTTAAATTTAACAAAAGAAATGCAAGTCTTGTAAAGTGAAAACTGCTACAAAACATTGAAAGAAGTTAAAGAAGATAGATAAATAAATGGAAAGACATTCCATATTCATGAATAGGAAGACTTAATACTGTTAAGATTGCAATACTCTCTGGCTTAGTTTCCTATGGCTGACGTTACAAATTACCACAAACATCATGGCTTAAAACTACAGAAATGTGTTCTCTCACAATTTTAGAGGACAGTAATCCAAAATCAAGATGTTGACAGGGCAGCATTCCCTCTAAAGTCTGTAGAGGACAATCCTTCTATGCCTCTTCCAGCTTCTGGTGGCTCCAGGCAACTCTTGGCTTGTGGCTGTGTAACTCTCATGTCTGTCTACATCTTCATATGTCCTTCACTTCTGAATGGCTGTGTCTTCTTTTCTATGTCTTATAAAGAGTGCTTGTAATTGTATTAAGGGTCCACTTGGATAATCCAGGATGATCTTATCTCAAGATCCTTAATTCCATCTGTAAATATCCTTTTTTTCCAAGTAAAATCTCATTCACAGATTCTGGGGCTAGACCACGGACATTCTTTAGTGATCATCATTCACCTGCTACCCTTCCTAAATGAATCAATAGATAGAACATAATCCTTATCCAGCTGGCTTCTTTTCTGGAAAATTGACAAGAAATAAATCCACACATTTGCAGTTAATTTTTTTCAACAAGGGTGCTGCGAGAGTTCAATGCAGAAATTAAAATCTTTCAACAAATGGGTGAGAACAACTGGATATCCACATATAAAGAATGAAGTTAGACCTCTACCTCACAGCATACACAAAAATGACTCATAATGGACTGTGGACCTAAATGTAAGAGCTAAAACTATAAAACTCTTAAAAAACTTCAGAGTAAATTTTCATGATTTAAGATTAGGCAATGGTTTTGTAATTTTGTCAATAAATGTACAAGTAACAAGAAGATAAATTGGACATCATCAAAATTAAAACTTTTGTATCCCAGAGGACACCATTAAGATAACAAGACGACAAGCCACTGAATAAAAGAAAATATTGGTCTATCAAATAGCTAAAAAGGGACTTATATCCAGAATATGTAGAATTCTTAGAACTCAATGTAAAAGACTATCCAATTAAGAATGGACAAAGCATCTGCATAGACATCTCTCTAATGAAAAATATATATATATAGCCAATAAACACATAAGAGATGATCGACATCATTAACCATAGGGCAATGCAAATTAAAACTGCAATGAGATACCACTTCAGCCCACTTCGATTGTTATAATGACAAGAATCAGTTGGAAAGACTGAGAAATTAGACCCTTTATATGTTGCTGTGAAATTGTAAAAATGGTGTAACTGCTTTGGAAAACAATTTTTCTGTTCTGCAAAATGTTAACTACTGTATTTGTATATGACCCAGCAATTATACTTGTAGGCATAAACATAAGAGAAATAGACATGTCCACACAAAAACTTGTACATAAATGTTCCTAGAAGCATTATTCATGATAGTCAAAAAGTGGAAACAATCTAAATGTCCATCAAGTAATGAATGGATATTTTATACCCATATGATGGAATATTATTGGGGCATAAAAAGGAATGAAGTACTGATACAGGCTACAATATGGATGAACTTTTTCATAATGCTGAGTAAAACATTGTGTTAAGTGAAAGAAACCTGTCACAAAAGACCGCATATTGTATATTTCTATTTATTTGAAATTGTCAAGAATAGGCAAATTTTAAAAGACAGAACATAGACTAGTGGTTGACAAGGACTAGGGCCTCTGAAGGATGGGATGTGACTGCTAACAGGGACAGGGTTTCTTATGAGGTGATAGAAATGTGCTAAACTTAGATTGTTGTGATGGTTGCACAACTCTTTGATAGTCATTGAATTATACATCTGAAATGGGTGATTTTTATGGTGTGTGAATTTATCCAATAAACTGTTATTTGTTTTAGTGATTACCCTATTTTTAAAAAAATATGTGTATGCAGCTTCCAAACTAATAGAGGGGACAAAAACCTCAACCAATATAACAGAAATCAATAAGGAATAAAAATAGAGGAAAAGAGGGAAATGAAATTTATGGAATAGGATAGTAGAAATAAATGTAAACATTAATAATTATAGTAGAAGTAAATGGACTAAGCTCATTAATAAGGCAATATTGTTTTAATGAATTTTAAAAAATCTAGCTAACTCATATATACTGGAGATACCTAAAACCTAATGGCTTAGAAAGGTTGAAAGTAAAAGACAGCAAAAGGTATACCAAGTATATATATTAAGCAGAGAAAGGTGATGCTGTTATAATGACATCAGGGAAAAATAGTCTTTAAGAAAACAAGAATTATTAGAGAAAAACTAGATCACTACATAATAATGATAAGCTTATTTTACCCAGAAAATATAACCATTCCAAATTCGTATAAACACAATAACAAAGCCCCCAAATATATAAAGCAAAAGTTGACAGAATTACTAGAACAAATTGACAAATCA
This sequence comes from Eubalaena glacialis, assembly GCF_028564815.1. Taxonomy (NCBI): domain Eukaryota; kingdom Metazoa; phylum Chordata; class Mammalia; order Artiodactyla; family Balaenidae; genus Eubalaena; species Eubalaena glacialis. The sequence goes on along the minus strand of NC_083723.1, from coordinate 57,704,438 downwards.
CCATCATGGTGGAGATTTTAACAAAAATGACTTATAGATCATGCAGACAAAGATATCAGAAAATAATAGGCCATAACGCAAGTCCCAATAGAGTTAAAAGAAACAGCAATGTAAGACTAAATATTTTACTGATTTGTACAGAGTAGGTAATAATCCAAACATAAAGAAGTTATGTTTAAGGTACATTTCTATCTAGTGGAGGATGTTCATTTACCTGTTTTTTATTTTACAGCTTATTTTCATAATTTGTATATTGTGGAAAGGGAGCTAGTGTTTATCAAATGCCAGGTGGATACCAGGTGTTTACTTATAATGCTCACAACAACTTAATAAGAATAACTACTATCTTTAATTGCATATGTGGAAATAGATACTCAGGAAAGCTACGTGATTTTCCTAAGGTCTCGTAAGTGATGGAGATCATGTTTGGATTCAGGTTTGTCTGGTGGAGTCCTGTACTAAGTACATTTTAGAAATGAGAAATTGTTTCTCGACTAGGTGTCTGACTGCTCACTTGAAACTACACAATGAATTTTGAGCATGAGTAAATGTATGTAATCCTACTCTAAGAGCAATTCATATAAACTTCCTTTCTTCCTTCTTCTTTTCTCTTTCTATTTATTTAAACCCCAAATCACTGCCAAAAAAAAAAAAAAAAACAGACTCAACATCACGTGAATCAATATAAATTATTTGCTGCAGTTTTAGTCCAGAAGAAAATATAAAGTTCACCTTACCAATATTATATGAATAAGATGCTAGTGCTTATAATGTGGAGTTGATCTCATTTTTATTAAGGGAGGGTATGTAAAAAGAGTAGAAAATTTGAAAGGCAAAAAGGAGAGAGTTTAGCTTTCTTAGAAAAATAGGTATATCTTGCAGATGAGGTACAATAATCAGCATTTACTTAGCTGGGTAGTGTACTTTAAATATGACTTAATTTATGTATCCCACCAATCCTATGAAAAAGGTACAATTATATTTCACATTTTATAAATGAGATAACTGAGGCTCAGAGAAGTTAAGTAACTTTACCTAGAGTTTCACTTATAGTAATTGGTGAACAAGAGTCCGTATTCATAATCACATACACCATAATGCCTCAAAGGTATGTAAATGTCTTATAATGGAAACATTTCTTCTTCGGTGACAGCAAATTTTCAGTCTATGTTTTCTTCTATTCATTTTTTTTGTCTGTAGGCTAGATACCTACCTTCATTTCACTCAACCAATTTATTGGACAACTTTGAACTTTAGCAGATTTTTTACAGGGCATGACTATGACCAGTTGCATGTAAAAACTGATAATTGTTCTGTTTGCTAGAAAAATTCCAGTTTTCTACTCTTACAGTAAGTGGTCCAGAGATGTAGGAAAAACTTTGTCCAAATGAGGGAATTTGGTATGAGCTAGGAAAGCCAACCCAAAGGCCAAAGTTGAGGGAAACTGATGAATAAAATGACAAAGGCGTACACCCTGAGGTGAAAGGGTAGCATACAGGAAATAGGGGATTTAAAGTTGGGCCAAGAAGTTGAATATTGACTAGCACTGTACTAGAATAAACTGGCTATGTAGAATAAAAAGAAGCATTTTCATCTCATTTGTAGCTGAATATTTCCTGCCCCTATCTCTTCAGATTCCAAGAACTAAAGGGCCAGTACCTTGAGCTAGAGGTGAAGGGTGAGAGGGATTGCAACTACCAGGACATGTATTAGGAATAGGTGCTCTTAAGTCACATCTGTAGGATACAGAGGGTCTCCTATTGGGTGCCTGTAGTCCAGCTTGCTCCTTTCTAGAATCTTTGCCCATGGATTACATCCACTATAGGAATACTAGCTATGAAAAATTCCATGTTTTCCCCTTTTTCCATATTTGAGATAAAATAAGAGAGGTTTTATATACAAGGTAATATGTTTCTCCCATGTCAAATATTTAGACTGAACATCTGACAATGTTTTCTCAAGCAGTTGTAATGTAGTTGCAATGTAGTCTATGGGATTAAAAATCCAAAGGACTCAGACAAATGTTACACAGATGAAAAAGGGTTTCCTTTAATTATTTTATCTTTTTCAGTTAAAAAAAAAAAATGCAAATGAAATTATTAGATTTTCGTTTGGCATTAATTTTTATTTTGGAGATGTAGTCACTGTTTAATGAAGGTTAAAAAGTATAGCACTGGGCTTCCCTGGTGGCGCAGTGGTTGAGAGTCTGCCTGCCAATGCAGGCGACACGGGTTCGAGCCCTGGTCTGGGAAGATCCCACGTGCCGCGGAGCAACTAGGCCCGTGAGCCACAACTACTGAGCCTGCGCGTCTGGAGCCTGTGCTCCGCAACGAGAGAGGCCGCGATAATTGAGAGGCCCGCGCACCGCGATGAAGAGTGGCCCCCGCTTGCCGCAACTAGAGAAAGCCCTTGCACAGAAAGAAAGACCCAACACAGCCATAAATAAATAAATAAATAAATAAATAAATAAACCCAAAAGTTTAAAAAAAAAAAAAAAAGTATAGCACTATGTTAAATGAACAGTGTAATGAATGAGATATCACCTCATACCTGTTGGAATGGCTATTATCAAAAAAGCAAGAAATAACAAGGGTTGGCGAGGATGTGGAGAAAAGGGAACCCTGCTGCACTGTTGGTGGCAGTGTAAGTTCATGTAGCCACTATGGAAAACAGTATGGAGGTTCCTCAAAAAATGAAGAATACAACTACATACAGTCTAACAATTTCACTTCTGGGTATTTATCCTAATAATAGGAAAACACGAATCCAAAAGGACACATTCACCCCCATGTTCATTGCAGCATTATTACAATAGCAAAGGTATGGAAACAACTTAAGTGCCCATCAACGGATAAAAGGGTAAAGAAGATGTGGTATATGTATATATATATACACACACACAACAAAGTACTACTCAGCCACAAAAAGACGAAATCTTGCCATTTGCAACAACATGGATGGACCTTGAGGGCATTATGTTATGTAAAATTAGTCAGATTGAGAAAGATAAATACCGTAAGATTTTATTTCTATATGGAAAAAAGAAAAACTAAATAAATGCACAAACCAAAGAAAAACAAACACATAGGTACAGAAACAGAGTAGTGGTTATCAGAGGAGAAGGGGCATGGGGAGAGTGAAATGGTAAAGGAGATCAACTGTAAGGTGACAGATGGAAACTAAATTTTTGGTGGTGAGCACGCTGTAGGGTGGGCAGAAGTAGAAATATAATGCTGTACACGTGAAACTTATATAATATTATAAACCAGTGTTACCTCAATCAAAAATGAATTTTAAAAGATCAAATGAATAATTTTTAAAAATATCCTGCCAGTGTCAAGTGAAAGGGGTAATAGTAGAAGACTTTGAAGTTTCCAGTGTTGCTTAACGCGTGTTTATGTTTCTCACAATGCCCAGAATAATGTATTTTACGTAGTTTGTGTTCATAAAATATTAGTTGATTTTTCATAGCAGTTTCACTTTAAGTTCTTGCCCAAAATTCAGGGAGCTCAGGATCAACCGGTCTTCGAGAGGTGGAAACCCCACTTGTAACTGAAAAGTTGCTGGTTCTTGGGCGTTGATGCCAATAAAGACCCGCATATCATTGTTAATAATGTGGGTACACCTATTTATAAATGATAGGCATAGAAGAGTCTCAGATATGTTCATTTTTACCAAGTGCGATATGGGGACAGTTTGTTTTATTTAAAAGAGAATACTTTTTTTTCATTTTGTTTCAAAATGACTGCAGACGGTTGAGAGTGAAAGGTGTTTTATTCTTACTGACTCTCAAGTTTGCTGTAAATCACATGGTTTCTTTCTTGGAAACACAGAGAAACTATGAGCTGGAAAGAACCTTAGAAATGAACCTTAGTCCTGTTATTTTACAGACTAAGAAACTGTAACCCAGAAAATTGAAGCAACTTCCTAAGGTAACAGATTTAGTTAGTGGCTGAGCCAGAACTGGAATCTGTGTTTGCCTTATTCCACCTCCAGTGTTATTTTTCTACTATACACAATCCTATTTTGCATATATCATGTCAAAATGACTGGTCAGTTTACAAAAACATGAAGTCCAGTTGGTTATTTGACCTGTTAGCCTGCCGTGTGGGCTGCAGAATTCTCCGTTATGTGTATTACACAGAGGATGCTGTTATTTATTGTAGCACATGGTATCCAGTTCATGAAGACAATAAGGAAAGCATATCTTTCTAGTCTTTGTATCAGAATATGTTGTGTTTTATTCCAAACAACTTGGTTCTATCTTAGGAACACTGTGAATTCCATAACCGATCAGTTTTCCCGTTTCTAACTAGCGGCTGGAAAGCTAAGAGCTAATGTGTGGCCTAATTTTATTAGTGCAGAGAGTGCTGTGTAACAAATTATTCTGTTATCTTTAGTTCTGGCTCTGTTTTACATCCCTACATTTGATTTTTTTTTTTTCCCCCCCTTTGGCTTTTACACCTATTTCTATTTTTTCTTGGAGGACATTTGGTCCTGTCCAAAATGTTATGACATTTGGTCCGTGTCAAAAGGACCTTGATACTTTGTTCTGTCCAAAACCATTTGGCATGGGTCAAATGTGCTCATGGATATTTTTGACAGGCCAAATTTCAAGGATATTTTGATGTGGACCGAATGTCTTACAGCCATTTTAGACAGGACCAAATATCTGCTAACCTTAGTTTGTGTTATATTGGGTGTTTTTTTTGGTTGTTGAAACTTAAATCCTTTTTTTTGTTAAGACATATATAAACAAACATGTAGGGGATTAAATTCGCTATGCAACTATTTTATCATAGATTAAATTTCAGTATTTATTCCGTAGTTTATTTTGAAAATATCTAGAAAGAGTTTTCCAAACTCAATTTGATTAGTTTACTCTCTTCAACCTTGGTCTAGTGTCATTTTGATAAGTTTACATCATGGAGATGACATGAGGAAATTAAATTATTTTATAACTTGTTTACGTAATTTTATTTGCCTGAACTGCATCTGAACCTGAATTTAAACTTGCAGAAGATGAGTAACAGATTTGCTGTAAAAGTATCTCATATAAATGTGAAGAGATGTTAATTATCAGTGCTTAAAAAATTCTTTTAACAAGGTAAATGTTTACTTTATTGGGGGTTTCTTTGGAGTTGAAAAAGCTGTTTGTATAGCAAGTACATTTCTGAGAGAAGATCAATAAGATTGGCCTAAACTTCAAAGGGTGTTCTTTTCCAAATATTTCACATTTATTAGCAGTGAAGAATCACTTAAAGGGATAAAGATACACTGTGGATTACAGAGTAGCTCAGAATTATCTGACAATCCTAGTTGATGTTTGCAATTTGTTCAGGGCCTAATAATCTGGTTTTACTTGAAAGCTGATTTACTTTATAAACGAACGTTTACTGTTTCTGATTATCCTATTCACAAGACTACATGACCTCAAAAGCAAAAGATTTCAGTGGTCCTTCCTGAGCTTCTACTCTCAGCTTTTCTAAGTGTTCAGCTACATGAGCTCTTCCTTGGTCTGTTGTATGTGGTGATGCTATAAATGAAGAATCAGCAAATGTTTTGAGGGAAACAGGGGCACAGGATTTCAGGCTCACTTCTCTGTGGTTCCCTTTGCTCCTTAATCTTGGTTCTTCACATTCTGGCTGCCATAATCATTCTCTGATAACTTCAAAGAACTGGTGTTCTCAGTTCATCCAGTTTAGAGAGTGATTCTCAGCATGAAGATTAATCTGATAACAGCTACATTGCCATAGCATATCATAGCGTTTCTTTGGTAAAACAATACTTGTATATTTTCTATTTCAGGGACAATAAATGTTTCCTCTCCTCCTTCCTGAACTTAGAACTAGCACTAATCCAAATGTAATGGCAAAAGTGGATTTCTCTAAGCTTAGGAAATCGGAGTAATAAAGTTTAAATCGAAGTAGTAAAGTTTGACTTCTTGGCAACCTTTCTCCTATCCAAACTGTCTTGTAGTCAGCTTACTAGTTGCTTCTAGTTTACCATGGCATCGCTCAAGCTTCACCCTTTGCTTAAGATCTGTTTTAAGCTACCTTTTCTCTCTCACTTCAAAACTGAGTAGTCTCTGTCACATATTGTCAACTCTAATTGCTTTAGTCTATCCTCTGACAGCTTAGAGCACCCCTCCTCATTAAAGCAGAGTTAGCTATTAAGTTGCCTCTTATTTCTAAACTCCAGTGTTTTTCTGCTGCTTCATTTGCTATTCTCTGAAGAACTTTCTGAAATTCAGGCCTCAGATGTCACTTCACTGCTTGATACCTCTCAGGCATTCCCCATAGGAAAGTGTCCAGACTCCTTGGACTGGTAAGGGCCTTCGTGTGCTGGTCACATCCTACTTTTTTGCTGCATTTTTAGCCTTACTTCTACATGCATCTGAAGGTCCAATTTCTCGAGATTTTTTTCATGGAATTTTTTTTCCAGAACATGTCATATCTTTCATACTTCTCTACTTTGGTCATATGCTGCTTTCTTCCATACATGGTATTCCTTCTTCCTTTCCCAGAAGAAATTCTACTGACCCTTCAAGGTCCGCTGAAGCATCATCTCTGTTGTGAGACCTTCATTCTCTTCCCTCCCAAGTTTTAGGGCCTCTAGGACACTGTGATGATTCTAATACTGCTCTTTTTACATTTTAAGAATTTAAAACTACTGCTAATTGTTCTGATGTTTTTCTCCTGCTGGTCTGTTAGCTCCTGAGCACAGCACTCAACAAGTAGTAGTTGCTTTACAAGTGTTTGTTTTCCGTAACTGAACTGCAGTGAAGACCGGTGTTTGGCCTGGGCCTCAGCCAATTCTTTCGACAGAGGACCAAGCGTTTCAAGCCCTGCATGGAAGTCCCAAGGGAAGCTCTTTTGGTCAGATGGGTCTTTCAGCACTTGTCAGCTCATAGCATCGAGGTAGCCACCTGCTTTCCCTTACAACTTGTCCAATCCTAGAAATTATTAAAAATATCATCAACTTTTAAGCACAACAAAGTTTTTTGCCTAATCGCTTCAAAGAAACTAAGTTTTTGTACCGTTCCCTGTGGGGAAAAGACTGTATGGAAATACTAATATTTTACCATGTGAGCCATAAGTTGTATCTATACCTCTAAATTTAGTTCTGAATTGTCATTAGGGTATAATACCTAGTAGTTCCATGATTCCTTAGTAAGCTAGCTGACTCTTACCTGGGGGTAAATTTTATGTAGCAATTGAGTTGAGAAGTATTTGGGTTGCTTTGTTAGGTTTAGGTGATTCTCTGGCTTATGCTCCGAAGACCTAAACTGTAATGGAACTTCGAATGCAAAACCGACATCTGCTTGTGCCTGAAGCAGTGCAAAATGAGATCTTAGTGCCCTTGATACAAAGCTTCCCAAATGCATACTGTGTATAAAATTGAAGCAATGCCAAGGAAGGAAAATAAAACAAGTGAAAACACTTTAGGGCGCACCCTAGGATACTTTAATAAGGGTGGAACGGAAAAAACAGAATAAATGCAGTTATACCAGGGAGAATTATAGAAGGAAAATTAAATATTTGACGTCTCTTTGAAGAGCCCAAGGGGTTTATGTTGCTGTTGGCTGTTTAGATGACTGTGCAGCATTTGTACATCATAACACACACGGCGCTGATCAGCAAACGTATATTCCAAGGAGAAGAGGACAGGGTGCAGAGGATCTTAAGTGGGATGGGGACAGCGTGATTGGGAGCCATCAGAATCTCCTACAGAGATTTCTTTGAACAATTAGAAAACTTCCTGTCTCCACACCAAGAAATTATGACGACCCTTCTAGGGAAGTTAGAAGCACCCTTCCTACCTCCCCTTGAGGTTCACTGTTGTTATTTCTAATGATTTCTAAATTCAGTGACTATCTTTATTCAACACCTAGATTACTTTCTCTTGAGGTGTAGCACATAGCAGAGAAATCATATGAACTAACTGCGTGCACAGGATCACGTTATACTATCAGGATGTCTTCACGACAGTGCACAGATCATGTTAAACATACCAATTGGAACTCTGCACTTTGAAATTGGCCCAGCAAGGCCAAGCACTGACTGCTCTCCCTTTAGCCTCTTTGAGCCTCTTTTTTCCCTGAGGTTCATTGACCTTAAATGTTTGGTAAAGTGGCAGCACCACTCCAATTTTAGAAAGAGGACACATTTCAACACTGATGAGCAATGTTTCTTATCTCAGTTGCCAGCCAGTATGTTAAACTTCCATCCATCAATTCTGACTGAGCTAGGACTGTATGATGAATACTTACAGATTTTCTACCCTGCTGGGGACTTGAAGAGCTTTAGTAGGGAGGAAAAAAAAAAAAAAAAAAACTGGCTCCTGGCCTCTGCCTTGAGTTGTAAAAGTATTCCTCTAAATTAACATGTTTCTCTGAATTGTCCCCATATGTTGAGTTTTTAAAAGTGTGCATTAGATGACAAAAACTGTTAGAGTCTAATCTGAGTCGATATTGATAGCCCTTGGATTAGAAACTTTCTCATGGAAAATAGATTTAGTCATTTAACACAAACCATCAGAGAAGAACAATACGAGTCACCGAGCATTAAGTCCCCACCCCTAACAAATGTTATCCCAACAAATAACTTACTCTCCAGAGGATTAACATAACCTAAATTTACTTCATCATTATTTATTATTATATGGAGAAATATATACTAAAAGAGAAAGACCCTCTAAATTTCTCCAAGGCCTTGGAGAGAGCTGATTTTTTGAGATGCTTAATTTAATGCAAACATTCCACACTCACTGATTAAATGAAAAGCAACGTGAAATAACTATCTATAGCGCATTTTTCATTTATTGCGCAGAGCTGGCCTGAGGCTTGTTTTTAAAAGTACCAGATGTTTTTTTTGAGAAATATATTTGTCTTTGTGTGATGACAGATGCTCTTTGAAATGACAAAGTATATAATAGTAGAGTTTGCCATTTGAAATCAGGAAATTCAGTTTTTTTCCCCAAGTCACATCTAAAAGACAAAGCTCACTAAGGTTTTTTTTAACGTGATCACATTATAAGCCTGCCACTTTGAATTTTATTCCCCAGCTAGGAGGACTAATTAATTCTAAAAGGCAAAGGCTTTATTTAAGAACAATTTTCCTGTTTTGATTCAGGTGTTGTGTGGTATTAAAATAAGTTATTAACCTATGCCGTAGTCTCAGGTCTAAGCCACCTTCTTTTTCTATGTTCCTCAAAACTGAGGATCACATGCAGGAGAATGTGACAAATTTTTCACTTTATAAGTGTGAGGAAAAGTGCCATGTAAGTAGTTATTACACTCCTGAGAGGATATCACTGATTATGGTGATAACAAGGGTGAATAAATAGAGCCAATTATAAGATATATTCTATTGGTTGCAAAAGATAGAGAAAAACTGATAGTATGCTGTGTTGATGAGTCTGGAGATTAGCATTCTTATACTTGGTTAGTAGGAATATAAGTGGTGACACACTGTAGGAGGGGGCAATTTCATAATAAAACTAGAAAAATAGTTTTGAGCCTACAATTCTACATCTAGGAATTTATTATGGAAATGTATTTGCAAAGACAAAAGGACACGAATATTCATTACAATAGTGTTGTAATAGAAAAAGCGACCTAGATATCTAACCAATATGGGTAAAATTAATAATGATTTATTCACCTAATAGTAAACTTTTATATGAATACTACGCTACCACTTGGGTAAACATAGGAGTATACACATACCTACCTACAAACATACATACACACGCACATTCGTGTGAAGTCACTTATATCCTTTTCTATGCAATGTATCCATGAACTGTTTCTGAAAGGATGCATGTGAAACTACTAAGCTGTCTCTTCTGAGAAAAGAAACTAAAGACTAGAATGGGAAGATGATGTACTTTTATATTTATTATTTTGTGTTGTCAGAGAGTTTTTGTCCATGAATTGCTTTTTACAGTTAAATAAGTAATTATTTTAAAATATAATTTTTTCAGAAAAGTTTATTTTAGGATAAATCCTATATTCTTTTTGTCTTACATTATATGTTACTAAGGATAAAATCTCCCAATAGGCTAGCTGGAAAAAATTGAGGCTGTGCCCAGCCCTTACTGTCTGAGAGGTGATGGTGTGGAGAATGCTCACAGCACACCTAGGGCTTTCCTTCTGGAGCAGGTAGAATGCTAATGAAAGCAGCGGGGTTTGTCAGAAATGCATTTATCTTGTCGTATATTGTCTGCCTAGCACCTTTCTTTTCTTCTACAAATGTCAACTTCTTTCTTTGGGAATTTCTCTTCCCTCCCTCCAACCACATTTCCACAGAAAAAAAAATTTTTTTTTAACCTGACTATGCCTCCTTTGCCAGGGTTCCCAGAGAGGACACTAGATTTAAGCACAGCCAAACAGGTCCTTCCCTGAGAGCAGGTTAACATGAAGTTCACACAGACACACACACACATGCATACACACACACACACACACACGCACACATTAGCACCCACTTGAACATTTTTCAAATTAGAAAGTGAGAAATTAAGAAAATTTTAAAAATTACTTAAGCATATATGTGCATGTTATACACACCATAAACAGCACTCTGCAAGTGATATTGAATGAGGCAAGATTTGTTATTTTTGATTGAAATTTTGTTTTAATTTTTTGGATTTCTTTGAAAGGAATTTCTCCTTTAAATATTCCAGAGATGCCAAAGTGAACACTATTACTGTAATGTACATTTTGAGTGGTATCAAAATGACAAAACACTAAAAAAGCTATAGGAGTAATTATTACATATTTGTTTTTTCTTTTTATTAAAGATAATATGTTTTATGTTATAACATGACTTATTCCTGGGACAAGCTCTGGGAACTCACAGATCCCTATTTGACAGTTTTTGTTTTCATGTCGCATCTACTCAAAATGTACCATCACAAAATTTGGGGGGTATTTATAAAATATGACAGACCTAAATATTTTTACTGACCAGGACTGCTGACCTTTCTCCCCTTCATAAGAAGTCTTCTTTACAGTCAAAAATTTTTCATTTGTTTCAGTGAAACCCTCTGATGTGTTTCAAATTCACTTGTTGTAATAGCATTAATTAAAATAACAACAAAACATGAAAATAACAGAATATCCAACAGTAGGGGACTGGTTTAAAGGGAATTAGTAAAGGAGAGGGAGTGGCCAAGATGGTGGAGTAGGAAGACCCTCAGCTCACTTCCTGCTATAGGCACACCAAAATTACAACTATTTAAAGAGTGACTATCAGTGAGAATGACCTGAAGACTAGCAGAAAAGATTCTCTACAACTAAAGATATAAAGAAGGAATGACAGAGAGATGAGTAGGAGGGGTGAAGATGCAGTATAGTCAAAATCCACATTCCTGGGTAGGCGACCTACAAATGGGAGGATAATCACAATTGCAGAAGTTCTCCCCAAGGAATTAGGGGTCCAAATATGGAGGTCCTGCACGAGGAAGACAAGCCCCAGAATGTCTGCCTTTGAAGGCCAGCAGGGCTTGCTTATAGGAGAGCCAGAGGGCTGTAAGAAACAGACTCCATGCTTAAAGGATGCATGCAAAATCTCACATGTTTCAGGACCCAGTACAGAAGAAACAATAAGAAAGGAGCGTGGGTCAGACCTACTTGTGACCTTGAAGAAGCCTCTTCCGAAGAGGCAGAAGGCAACTGGAACACCCTTGGGGACACAGACACTGGAAGAAGCCATTTCGAAGACACTGTTCTACCACAAGGACACTTGTGGTGGCAAGCATCATTTTGGAGTCCTCCCTCTAGCCTTTTAATGCTATTGGCTTACCTGACAACCAGCTGGTTGGCACCAGTCCTAGGACTCCCCAGGCCAAGTAGGCAGCCTCATGGGGACCCAGTCCCACCCGCCAGGAGGCCCAGGACCTTGCCCCACCCACTAGAGGGCCAACCCCAGGCCTGGGATCCTCCACACCATAGCCTCACCACCAGAAGGTTGATACCAGCCCCAGGAGCTGCAGCCAGCCACCCTAGGATGTGGTCCTTCTCACCAGTGGCCAGCCTCCATACAAGGCAGGGCCTGGAAGCCAACCAGACCAGGGGACAGCATTGCATACCACTGTACCCACAGTAGGCAGCCTTGCCACAACAGAATGAACCATTCAGTTCATATAGGGGGTACCCTAGATCACAGTTGTGGTGACCAAAGGAGAGTGTGTCACTGAGCCCCATAGAATGTCTCCTACATAAGGCTACTTCTCCCAGACTGGGAAATGTAACTGCTCTACATAATACACACAAATAAACACAGATAATTTGGCAAAATGAGGTGACAACAGAATATGTTCCAAACAAAGGAAGAAAATAAAACTCCAGGAGAAAAACTAAGCAAAGTAGAGCTAAGCAACCAAGCCTACCAGACTGCCTACCAGACTACCCACAGTAATCAGCTTGCCACATCAGAAGAACTTACAGAGCCAACATATAGGACACACTTAGAGCATATAGCTCTGAAGACCAGAGAGGAGAGTGCTCCTGGGACTCATAGGACATCTCCTACAAAAGGCCATTTTTTTCAGGGTGGGGAAATGTAACCAATTCACCAAACAGTTAGAAATTTAAAAGGCAAATTAGGCAAAGTGAGATAATAGAGAAATATGTTCCAAATGAAGGAACAAGGTAAAAACCCTGGAAGAAGAATTGGGTGAAGTGGAGATAAGCAATTTACCTGATAAAGAGTTCAAGGTAATAATCATACACATGCTCAAAGAACTCAGGAGCAAAATGGATGAACACAGTGGGAAGTTAACAAAGAGTTATAAAATGTAAAGAAGAGACATACAGAGCTCAAGAATACAATAACTGTAATAAAAACACACTAGAAGGAATCAACAGTAGATTAGATGATAGAGGAACGGATCAGCTATCTGGAAGACAGAGTAGTGGAAATCACCCAAGATGAGCAGAAAAAAAAATTTTTAAATGAAGACCATATATGCCTCTGGGACAATATCAAACATACAAACATTTGCATTATAGGGGTCCCAGAAGGAGAAGAGAGAGGTAGGGGCAGAAACTTACTCGAAGTGATACTAGCTGAAAACTTTTCTAACCCAGGAAAGGAATAGACGTCCAGGTCCAGGAAGCGTGGAGAGAATTCCAAACAAGATCAACCCAAAGAGGTCTACACCAAGACACATTACAATTAAAATGGCAAAAGTTAATGATAAAGAGAAAAATTTTAAAGCAGCAAAGGAAAGCAACTAGTTTTGTACAGGGGAACCTCCATAAGACTATCAGCTGACTTTTCAGCAGAAACTTTGCAGGTCACAAGTATTAGCATGATACATTTAAAGTGATGAAAGGAAAATCCTACAACCAAGAATACTCTACCTAGCAATCATTCAGATTTGAAGGCAAGAGAAATTATTTTATAGGCAATTAAAACCTAAGAGAGTTCAGCACCACTAAACCAGCTTTACAAGAAGTGTTAAGGGGACTTCTCTAAGTGGAAAAGAAAAGACCACAGCTAGAAATATGAAAATTATGAGAGGAAAAAAATCTCATTGGTAAAGGCAAATATACAGTAAAGGTAGTAGATGAACATTTATAAAGCTAGTAGGAAGGTTAAAAGATAAAAGTAGTAAAATCATCTATATCCACAATAAATAACTAAGGGATCCATAAAACAAAAAGATGTAAAATATGGTGTCAAAAACACTAAATGGGGGTGGAGGACAGTAAAAATGCAAGTTTGTTAGAATGCATTTGAACTTAAGAAATCATTAACTTAAAATAATTTCCTGTGTATATAGGTAGCTATATATAAACCTCATAGTTATCACAAACCAAAAATCTATAATAGACATACACAAAAGAGGAATCCAAACATAACACTAAAGATAGTCATCAAATCACAAGGGAAAAGAACAAAAAAAGAAAAAGGAACAAAAAAGAACTACAAAAACAATCAGTAAAATTACAATAAGTACCTACCTATCAATGATTACAGTAAATGTAAATGGACTAAGTGCTCCAGTCAAAAGACATAGAGTAGCTGAATGTATTAAAAAAGTAAGACCCATCTATATTCTGCCTACAAGAGACTCACTTCAGTTCTAAAGACACACACAGACTGAAAGTGAGGGGATGGAAAAATGTATTCCATGGAAATGGAAATGAAAAGATAGCTGCAATAGCAATACTTATATCAGACAAAATAGACTTTAAAACAAAGATTGTAACAAGTGACACAGAAGAGGATTAGACAACAATAAAGGGTCAATCCAATAAGAAGATGTAGCAATTATAAACATATATGCACCCAACATAGGAGCACTTAAATATATAAAGGAATATTAACAAACATAAAGGGAGAAATTGACAGTGACAATAATACTAGGGGGCTTTAACACCCCACTTGCAACAATGGACAGATCATCCAGACAGGAAATCAATAAGGAAACACTGGCCTTAAGTGACATACTTGACCAGATTGACTTAGATGTGTATAGAATATTCCATACAAAAGCAGCAGAATACACTTTCTTTTCAAGTGTTCATGAAACATTCTCCAGAAGAGATCACATGCAAGGCCACAAAACAGGTCTCAGTAAATTTAAGAAAAGTGAAATCATATCAAGCATCTTTTATGACCACAACAGTGTGAAACTCGGAATCCACTACAAGAAAAAAAAACAAAAAAACTTCAGATGCCACACACATGTGGAGGCTAAACAATATGCTACTAAACAACCAATGGGTCACTGAAGAAATCAAAGAGGAAATCAAAAAATACCTGGAGACAAATGAAAATGGAAACACAACCATCCAAAATCTGTGGGACACAGCAAAAGCAGTCCTAAGAGGAGAGTTTACAGTGATAAAATCCTACCTAAGGAAGCAAGAAAAATCTCAAATAACCTAACTTTACACCTAAAGGAACTAGAAAAAGAAGAACAAACAAAACCCAAGTTAGTAGAAGGAAACAAATCATAAAGATCAAAAGAGAAATAAATTAGAGACTAAAAAAATAGCAAAGACCAATAAAACTAAAAGCAAAGTTTTTGAAAAGATAAACAAAATTGATAAACCTTTAGCCAGACTCATCAAGAAAAAGAGAGGGCCCAAATAAAATCAGAAATGAAAAAAGACAAGTTACAAACAACACTACAGAAATACAAAGGATCATAGCTATTACTCAAGCAATTTCACACCAATAAAATGGATAACTGAGAAGAAATAGATAAATTTCTAGAAAGATAAACTCCCAATACTGAATGAAAAGTACAAAATATGAACAGACCAATTACCAGTAATGAAATTGAATCAGTGATTTTAAAAAAACCTCCAAAGAAACAAAAGTCCAGAATTCACAGGTGAATTCTACCAAACATTTAAAGAAGAATTAACACCTATCCTTCTGAAAGTATTCCAGAAAGTAGAGGGAAGACACATTTTGAATTCATTCTATGAGGCCAGAATCAACCTGATACCAAAATCAGACAAAAATATCACAAAAAAGAAAATTATAGGCTAATATCACTTATGAACATAGATGGGAAAATCCTCAACAAAATATTAGCAAAAAAATTCAACAATATATTAAAGGAATCATACATCATGATTAAGTAGGATTTATTCCAGGAATGCAAGTGTGGTTCAATAGCCACAAAACAACCACCATGATATGCCACACAAACAAATTAAAGAATACAAATATGATCAACTCAATAGATGCAAAAAAAGCTTTTGAAAATTTTGATAGAAACTCAACAAAGTGGGTATAGAGGGAACATACCTCAACATAATAAAGGCCATATATGAAAAACCTACACTCCAATATCATACTCAAGGAGAAAAGTTGATAACATTTCCGCTAAGATCAGGAACAAGACAAGAATGCCCACTCCTGCCAGTTTTATTCAGTATAGTATTGGAAGTCCTAGTCATAGCAATCAGACAAGAAAAAGAAATAAAAGGACTCTAAATTGGAAATGAAGAAGGAAAACTGTCACGATTTGCAGAGGACATGATACTATATATAGAAAATTCTAAAGACACCACCAAAAAACTATTAGAACTAATAAATGAATTCAGTAAAGTTGCAGGATACAAAACTAATATACAGAAATTGATTGTGTTTCTGTACACTAACAGCAAACTATCAGAAAGAGAAATTAAGAAAACAAACCAGTTTACAATCGCATCAAAAAGAATAAAAGGAATGAGTCTAACGAGGTAAAAGACCTGTTCTTAGAAAACTATAAGAGATAAAAGAAATCGAAGATGACACAAGCAAATGGAGAGATATATCATGCTCATGGATTGGAAATATTAATATTGTTAAAATGACCATATTCCCCAAGGCAATCTACAGAGTCAATGCAATCCCCATCAAAGTACCCACAGCATTTTTTACAGAACTAAAACAAACAGTTCTAAAAACTCTATGGAACTACAAAATACCTTGACTAGCCAAAACAATCTTGAGAAAGAAGAACAAAGCTGGAGGTATCACACTCCCTGATTTCAAACTATATTATAAATAAATAACTAAATAAACAAATGTAGCTACATCAAACTAAAAAGCTTTTTCACAGTGAAGGACACTGTCAACAAAATGGAAAGGTCACCTCCCGAATGGGAGAAGGGATTTGCAAAGGATATATCTGGTAAGGGGTTAATATCCTAAATATACAGAGAAATCATACAACTCAATATAAAAGAGAACAATTTGTTTAAAAAATGGGCAGAGGATCTGAACAGACAATTTTCCATAGAAGACATACAGGTGGCGAAAAGGCACATGAGAAGAAGTTCAGTTCATCAGGGAAGTGCAAAATCAAAACTGCAATGAGACATCACCTCACACCTGTCAGAGCGGCTATCATCAAAAAGACAAATAGCAAGTGCTGGAGAGGATGTGGAGAGGAGGGAACCCTCGTGCCCTGTTGGTGGGATTATAAATTGGAGCACACACTGTGGAAAACAGTCTGAAGCTTCCTCAAAATTTAAAAATAGAACTGCCATATGTTTTAGCAATTCCACTTCTGGGTATTTTTCTGAAGAAAACAAAAACTCTAATTTGAAAAGATATAGGCACCATATGTTTATTGCAGCATTATTTACAATAGTCAAGATATGGCAGCAACCTAAGTGTTCACTGATAGATGAATGTATAAGGAAGGTGTGGTATACACACACACACACACACACACACACACACACACAGAGGACTATTACTCAGCCATAAAAAAAGAATGAAATCTTGCTGTTTGCAACAACATGGATGGAACTAGAGGGTATTATGTTAAGCGAAATAAGTCAGAGAAAGACAAGTGTACGATTTCACTTATACGTGGAACCTAAAAAATAAATGAATAAACATAACAAAATAGAAAAATAATCATAGACACAGAGGACAAACAGGTGTTTGCCAGAGGGGTGCTGGGCTGGAGGATGAGTGAAAAACAAGTGAGGGAGATTAAGAGCTACAAACTTCTAGTTACAAAATAAATGAGTCACGGTATAAAACGTAACCATTTCATGATGTTTGCAAGTCAAATCATTATGCTATACACCTTAAACTTATATAGCGCTGTATGTTAATTATAGCTCAATAAAACTGGAAGGGAAAAAAAGGTAAAGGAGAAGATGATTAGTTTCTGGATGGTTCTCTTGAGAAAAGAGCAGACCTAGGAATGTTAGTGGGATCTAAGTAGGTATGGCAAAGGGAAGGTTCAAATGTGTGCTGAGCAAACCTGCGCTCTGAAGACTTGCCCAAACTCAGAGATGTATTACAGGATGAGTGAACAGATGCACCAGCTACAATGGAACAGATGTTCCCAGCTGCTAAGTCACGAGAGATGCTTTTAGAACTGTATGTTTGGACCAAATTATAAAAAGCCACAAATGACATGATGATGATAGCAGCGTTTAAGCAAAAGAGAGCTGATGACTCAGTGGAAAATGAACTGAAGTGGGGGGAAAGCTGTTTTACATAATTCAGTCTGAGGGATGACAGGGGTATCTAAATGGGAACAATGACAGAAATTCATGACCAATCAGTAATTGTGATAGTAACAATGACTAGTATTTATTTATTCAGTATTTACTCTGTGTGGGTGCAATTCTAAGTGTTTTAGAGCAAGATGTATCATTTACTTTTCATAATAATCATAAGGAAGCTCTTATTTTCCCCACTTTATGCAGGTAACGGAACAGAGGTTCAAAAAATTGTAAGCAACTTGTCCAGGATACCCAGATGGTGGTAAACAGTAGCACTGGGATTTCACAGCGGGCTGTCTGGCTCCCCGATGCCATGCTGCTTAATGGGATCTGGTGATCCCCTTGATCCCTTTCTCAGCCCTTCTCTCTGAGCCATGCCTTACCACTTTCCTCCTTGCTAACTCTTCTCAACTAGGCTGGCCCCTTTGCTGTTACGGAACAAGCACTTTCCCAAGTCAGCTTTGCTGCTCTTATTCCTTCTGCCTAAGACGCCCTTGGCTCAGAGAGCCACATGGCTTTTCCTTCATTTTCTTCAGTGAACCATTTATTGACCTTCCTATGCAAAAGAGCTTCCCCACTCTTCTTATACCTTTATCCTGTTTTAGTTTGCACTGTAGAATTGGTCCAACCTGACAAATTATTTATTCGGTTATTTGTTGACTATCTCCCCCAGCCCTAACAGAATATAAGGCCCTTAAGAGTAGCAGACTGCCTGTGTTTCACTCTAGTGCCTAGGTAAGTATCAGGCACAAAGTAGACCTTTAGGAAATATTTGTTGAATAGATGCACAATGGGAACAGAAAAAACTTTCTGTTGGAAATTTGATTGAAGGACATGTCCCAAACCCATCAAATGTATATCCACTAGACAGTCAATTCCATGATGGTATAGATCACATCTCTCCAGCTTTATATCTCCAGTGTCTGACACAGTACCACAATGGAATTACATGTTCTATTAATATAACCAACAAGAAAAGTAATACACGTGCCCCAAGTACGGTAGGTATACCACAGTAGACATGTGGGTGACCTTTGCCTCCACCTACCTCAGATGGCCTCTCCCTCTGGGTTTTCCTTTTCCAGTCTGCTCATACTTTTTACTTTGTGATTCAGCCAGTTATCTCTCTGGGCTCCTGGGTCATTCGTTTATTTCTTGAATCGATTGCCCTCTTCTCTCCCTTGTCAAGGTTTTTCCTGCACCGTTCATTGGCGTTCCTTTGTTATTATTTTGTCTTTATTTTTGTGTGTGCATTCATATATTTTCTGTCTCACTTGATGTTTTCATGATCTATACCACTCTAGTATTTCTTTGTATCATTTACAAGGGTATGTGCATAAATGAAAACATGAATGAATGAATTCAAGGGTGAAAAATTTTTTATGATAGGGAGAATGAAGTCAAAACATTTACGTATCAAGTAGACAGGATGAGCCACCTGAAGATTTAATTAACTGAAATGGGGCTAACTTCATAGACCACTTACTACAAATTCCAAAAGCCCTTTGGACCAGAGGGGAGTTGGAATATGGCATCATCTGATAAGTTTGGTTGTTCCCTATTTGACTAGCTTTCATCAAGGAAAAACAATTAGACAAAATATCGCAAATATAAAATAACACAGAATGCTGTGAACGTTCCTAATTAGTATGTATCCTTCAGATAACAGTCTCTTTCTGTGTCTGTGAAACTATATGTTTGCTTTTCTCTTTCAGGATGCAGAGTACTAAGGAGTAGGAACAATACTTATAATATTGTCTTAAGTAATGCTTTACCATCTCTCACATAAATGTAACTCCCGTATATATTCTATAGGAAGGAGTGACTGTAGACATTGAGAAGCTCAGGAAAGGTGGCTTCATAGAGAAATGAGGTTTCCACTTTAGCTGGAAAGAAAATCGATACAGCCACAATCCAGCTTGGTGATGTGCTGAAAGTACACAGCTGGGGAGCTTGTGCTAGTGCCCATGAAGTATGTCTTCTGAGAGATGACACACTGCCTCTTAAAAGCTATACAGTTCTTATAAAAATGCTCAGTAATTCACAAACGTAATACATGTGGCAAACTAGATGAACACAAGCAGTTCACCAAAGATGAGTGATTTGGCAGGTTAATTTAATTGCTCATTGTCTGACCAGTTGGAATAATATTCTGCCTGGAGACAATGCCAGATACAATCTGAAAGTGACTAGAGCAGGAGTTAAAGTGAACACATATAATGTTAGAACCGAAGTGTACATTGCGCATTCAGGGTTCACTTCTGACTTCTATAAAGTTATTTCAGCATCTCCCGATAGGTGTTGGCCCACCATGGCAAACTCTGGCAATTTGGGGTTATCATCTATTTTATTTGTCTCAAGAGAGAAAAGCTTTCACCCAGACGTAGACATCTGTTTGCCCTTAGCACTCTTGTTTCTTTCTGGCCTTGCAAAGTTTGTCAGTTTAAGTGTGCCTTTTAAGATATTCCTTCAATATGACAACTGAAGTTGGCTGGTGTTAAAATGTGGTACCATAGGCAGAACTGGGCAAAAAACAAGAAAGCAGATCAAAATGGCATGGATATACATGTTATACTCAGAAAGAAATTTGATCTGTGAGTTCTTGCAGTTTTGTTTAATAAATGTCTTTGTGGCAGGATCAATTATAAGTTAATAAAAATGTGTTAAAAAGGAAATCCCTGATACTAAAAAAGAATTCCCTGCTTGTTGATTTAATGTAACTTGTCATTAAAATCATAGTTTCTGATGATAGAATATCAAGCAGACACCAATGAATTTTTTAAAGTGAACTTTGAAGTTAAACAGATTTACACATAAAACATTAAAGTTATTTTGAAAATCTGTACATTCCCACATACAATGTAAAAGTTAACCTGAAGCCAATTTAGACATAAAATTTTGTGTATTTTATAAAAGATCTATTGCTTATCTGACAGTTCATTTGGGAATAAAAATAACAAGGACAATAACAAGGCAAAAAGGGATATCTAAAATTTATTTTTCTAAGTGATAAAGATTTCTCACAATATAATTTGTTTGCATAGACAGAAATAATAAACACCTATACTTGATTGCTGCCTTAAAGATGGCTTGAAACTAAGTTTTATTGTTAAGGCCCTAGAGCTCATAATAGGCATATTGTCCTCAGAGATGTAGACTCAGTGGTTTGGCAAATACTGTTCTGTAGATATGGACTCAAAGTGGGGTGGGATGGCATTTGGAAGTCTCTTGGTGGCAGCTTATTTTTGAGTATTCTGAAGAGTAAAAATAAGGCTACTTTGAAATTACTTTTTAGTTTAAGAACTTCAAAGCCTTGAGCTACCCAATCAGAAGTGCGTGTGTGTGTGTGTGTGTGTGTGTGAATTTAAAGCAACAAATTAAACCTCTTTCCTTTCTTGAGTAATACAGCTATCACACATTGAAAACTTTCTTTGCACCACTGTCAGGCATGCTTTAAAGGGGAAAGACAACTGGTGAGAATTAAACCTGAATTCACAGGGAGAGCATGGGCCTGAGTAAGTGAAAAGGCTTTATTTAGGAAGGAAACAGGGAAAAACCTAAAATGGATTGTTTATATCCATTGTGCTTGGGAAAGAATTAAGATTCGGAATCCAAATACCATCGGAAATGACTGCCTTTAGGGTACCAATACGTAAGGAAAAGGCCTGAATATCTAAAAATTCAGTCCCATTGTCAGATTCATAACAATAGACAATGAGAATGTTAAACATGACTATACTTTTTAAAGAGCTGAATCTCTGCCATGACCAATAAATTAGATTACTCACTTTTAAACTACGATTGTCTAATATTGCAGGAACTGACCATTCACTTTAAAAAAGAATACACCACTTAGAGTAGCAGTGTCCTGCCGACTAGATTATTTGTATGATGTTCATGCTTCTTGAGTATAGATACATGATCATTGGAGTATTACCATATTTTTTGGAGTTGTTTAGTACTTTGATTGAAAAAAAACCAAAAAAACCAAAAAAACCTTTCACCTGTAGGTCATGGCTTTCTCCATGCCTTCAATTTTCAGGAGTATGTATCTAGTTAGTACCTCATGGGGTCTGCCTGGTCTCTTGTGGGCTATCTTTGAGAAGGAATATCTTCTGACCTTCTCTCACACAGCTTCCAAGCTTCCTTAAAAGACAACCACCAGTTCACTTTCAGAATTTTACTGCACCTACTGCAGTAATGTTACTGCTACTGGAATTTTAAAGCACCTATTTAATGCCACGCCCTCCCTACCCCCACCTCAAACCATCTTCACCTACTAACTCATGTGACTCTTCCCACTTTTTCTTTTTTTAAAAGGAATTGTTAAGGCTACATAGTAGTATTTTTTCTACCCTATTGGGCTTCTTTTTTTTTTTTTTAATTTATTTATTATTTATTTATTATTTATTTTTGGCTGTGTTGGGTCTTCGTTTCTGCGCGAGGGCCCTCTCCAGTTGCGGCAAGCGGGGGCCACCCCCCATCGCGATGCACGGGCCTCTCACTATCGCGGCCCGTCCCGCCGCGGAGCACAGGCTCCAGACACACAGGCCCAGTATTTGTGGCTCACGGGCCCAGTTGCTCCGCGGCATGCGGGATCCTCCCAGACCAGGGCTTGAACCCGTGTCCCCCGCATTGGCAGGCAGACTCCCAACCACTGCGCCACCAGGGAAGCCCCCCACTTCTTCTTAAACATCAATTTCATATCTTGGAGCAGCTAGAAACAAATGGCCTATTTAAAATAAAGCTGCTTGTTCGAGGTAACACATTAAGACTAAACGTTAGATTATAATCTGTTATTCAATCAAAAGGCTGAATAGCAGGCTTTTAAATCTCACCCTGTTTGAGGGGAGAATGAAGCAACAAGGACATTTTAAATTACTGTTACAGAAGGGTGAAAGTGCTGCATAAATAGGAAACTAAGAAGCAAACTTTCTGGATTTCACAGCTTTACTCTGAGTTAGCTTTGCTGGCCTTCTCACCAGCAAAAGTTCTACCTGGGTGGAGAAAAATAGAAAAGGTGAACAGTACACTTCTGCCTTGAAGCTGAAAAATCTGACAAGATATATACTTTTTTAAAAAGGTTTTGTACTGTTAAAGAAAGGTAGGATCTGTAAAAAGATTGGTGATGTAAGACGGGGTATTGGAGGCTATCCCACTACACCTGCCAGCCTGTCTTTCTGTCCAAATCTTCTAAACCCAGAAGTCAATCCCTACTAAGCCTCATGGGGCTGCTCAGCTCTGGTGGACGTGCTCGGTCTCAGGTTACTGGGAGCTGGAGGGGATTTGGGGAGTGTATTCAGTAGTTGTCACAGGCAGCCTTACAGTGTGTCAGTTCAGATCAAATCCTCCTGACCCTCAAGTCCCCGGGCCTGGTTGCCAGCTTTTGAGTCCCAGCTTCCGTCACTGTCTGCTTCTTACTGCTGCTCCTGGTCCCTGACTTCCGTAGCTCTGCAGCTCTTCCCTGAACACTGGGGGCTTGTCTCTCTGACACCAGTGCCTGCTCATTTAGACTATGTTTTATCTCATGTTCCAATCATGAATGACTTGATATTCTTTTTTCTTTTTTGAATTATTTATTTATTTATGGCTGTGTTGGGTCTTCGTTTCTGTGCGAGGGCTTTCTCTAGTTGCGGCAAGCGGGGGCCACTCTTCATCGCGGTGCGCGGGCCTCTCACTATCGCGGCCTCTCTTGTTGCGGAGCACAGGCTCCAGACGCGCAGGCTCAGTAGTTGTGGCTCATGGGCCTAGTTGCTCCGCGGCATGTGGGATCTTCCCAGACCAGGGCTCGAACCCGTGTCCCCTGCATTGGCAGGCGGATTCTCAACCACTGCGCCACCAGGGAAGCCCTGAGTTGATATTCTGAGCCCGAAAATCCTCACAAGAATCTCCCTCTCCTGGATCTGCTTTCTGGTCACCTGGCCCCGTGGGTCCCTCTACTTAGCTTCTTCTTTCTTTGTCCATCTTCCAACTTCCATCAGATTCAGGTCCTCCTCTGGCCAGGACCACACTGCCTTCTTTGGGAATTTTTGATACCTTGTTTTGTTCAGGAAAACGATAAGTGAATGGGTTTGTTTATAGTTGCTAGTTGAACCTCTACTATTTTATAGTTTATGTTTAGAGTTTATGTTATAGTTGGCCCTAAATCAGTAAATCATAAGTCTTTAACAAAGATGATAGGAAAGTCAAATCATAATGATATAACAGTATCATTTTACAAAGTTTGGGTCTAACAGGTTCATATATATTTAATATGTTTTCAAGTGAGCTCTAGGTCATTGGCTTCAGCCATGTTTTCTGGTGGGAGAAAAAGAATCATTTATTACACAGAATGCTCACATTGTCACCAAATAAAAGTTGTCTGATTGGCTCTAGGTAAATCATAAGTTCTTATTAGGAGCATCCTGCCTGCAGTGATGTGAGGAGGGAGAGGGGATATGAGCAGGACACTGCACAAGTTGGGAACATTTGTCTCAGTGAAGGTCTAGACACAGAGGAAAAAGGAAGATAAATTATTGTTATAGAGCAAAAATCCACAGGCTGCAAAAAGGCTGGGGTTTTTGTGTGGCGACGGGGAGGGGGGGGAGGGTGGAATTTTTTTTTTAAACAATTATTAGGAAAAGTTAATTTATTGATACTAAAGGAATTTGTCACTGATTATTTGTCAGAAAATAAATTAAGGTCCTAAATGGCTCGTATATTCCTCTAACAAGTGTGGTTGTAGATTGGAGAATCGTCTGAATACGAGAATATTAATTCACCGCAGTAAAAAGCAAAGCTGGGGATTTTCACATCTTCACAACAAACTCCCAAAGTTAAATAAACTCATAGATTCTTGATTACAATAAGTCAAATAATTATTCAAAACTTGGAAGATATTCACATAAATTTCCTCATGTAATTGAATGTCTGATAAACAAAACCCTGAAGTTTTGTGACTTGGACAGCATATGTCTCTGCTTTGAAAAAATTTCAAACATTGAGATCAACAGTTAGGTCCTTCCAGTAAAATAACTTTAGTCATAGAATGTGGAAGTACATTATTTTGGGTTTTCATTTTTATTTAGCTGAGTTACTAGTGATTGGTTATCCAGGAAAACCTACATTTGTTAACCCAGAAAGACTTAGGATACATGTTAAAGAGTCAGGTTAGAAATTTCATTGATTTGTGGTCCTGCTGATTTCTATCTGAAGCAACGTTTCAAAGTTTGATCATTAAAAACTAATTGCCTTCTTAGCACTGGTATTTAACATTTAGCATGAGAAAGAATGGGGAAAATGGAATGGAATACTGAAAATCACTGTATACACATTTCCTATTTCTTTCTAGTTCCAAATCTGTAATAAGTTTCACTAAGCTTTTTCATCAGAAAAATTCTGTCTTTTCTTATGGGAGATTTATTCCTTATAGAGAAAATAAAATCTATTTTAATGAAAGTCTGATCCTTGACAAACTGCTGAATTTCAAATTAATGCCAGGAAACCCTCACAGTGAAAGTAACCAGTACTAAGGCAAACACTACTGGATAAAAGAATTTAACAATTGGTACTCTTCATCTTCACCAGGAGATGAAAAGGGCACACACAGGACAATCAGAACATACATTTTTCTACAATGAATCCATGTCAAATTCAAAATTAGGTCTCTCTTCCTGACTTTAAATCCCTTGCGCACTTAACGAGTATTCCAGCTTCCAGAGTTCTTATTTTTTAATAAAAATCTTTATTAATTATTTGAAATTAGAATGTCAATACATAGTTGAAATTTTCTAATTTCTTAAGAGACTGTACCATTTTAACCAATATATGTGACCGGCATCGTCTTTATTTTAAACCTTTAAAAATTTAACAAATTACTTTTCTAATTAAGTTGACATATTTTTTTTTAATTAATTAATTTATTTATTTATGGCTGTGTTGGGTCTTCATTTCTGTGTGAGGGCTTTCTCTAGTTGCGGCGAGCGGGGGCCACTCTTCATTGCGGTGTGCGGGCCTCTCACTGTCGCGGCCTCTCTTGTTGCGGAGCACAGGCTCCAGACACGCAGGCTCAGTAGTTGTGGCTCACGGGCTTAGTTGCTCCGCGGCATGTGGGATCTTCCCAGACCAGGGCTCGAACCCCTGTCCCCTGCATTGGCAGGCAGATTCTCAACCACTGTGCCAACAGGGAAGCCCAAGTTGACATATTTTAAATAAGGTTATGACTGAATTACTGCTGTTCTCTGGTCAGTAGGGTAATCTGCATGCAAAATTAATCACCCAGTGATAGTCAGCATCTTGTCAACTTATCTGGTTGATCAGGCAATTATCTCCAAGAGTTAGTTTCAACTCAGTCCAATTAGGATTTGATAGACAATGAAAATGATGATAACCCATAACATAGAAGACATTATTATTTTCTAAGTTTTTATTTTTAGAAGACATTATTTTAAATCTTGAATTGCATTTTCACTTTTGGGACTTTAAAAAGGATAAATACATCATATACCATGTTTTCTTTTTGCTTTTTTAGACATATACAACATCAACAGTCTCTAGATATAGATATATGTTTTAAAATGAATTATCCTAAATTGCTGAAATTTAAAGATTTGATTTAAACACCTTTTTTTCCATCAGTGTATTTTTTAAAACTAATGTCTGCAGAAAGCACTGTACCATGTACATTGGATTCAGCAAATACACCATCCATTCCTTGCCCTTGAGTGTTTAACACTAAGGTAGAAAACCCAAACTGGACCTTAAACACATTCTCTGAGATCCATGAGGTAAGAACCGTGTATGTTGTGTAATTTCCACCACTTTTTACAGATCTTTGCATAGAGTAGGTCATTAAATATTTGCTGATCTAATTAATGAATGATAAGGGAGAACTGTATTTATCAGAGGATATTAAATAACAGCATGAGTTTGGATTTGATGTTTTGAGTAATAGGGAGCTATTTTAGCTGGTGAATTTTGATATAAACAAAGCATTTTAAAGAAAATTGCTCACTATTTGAAAGTGGCAGACTTCCCTGGTGGTGCAGTGGTTAAGAATCCACCTGCCAATGCAGGAGACACGGGTTCTAGCCCTGGTCCAGGAAGATCCCACGTGCCACGGAGCAACTAAGCCCGTGCACCACAACTACTGAGCCTGCGCTCTAGAGCCTGCAAACCGCAACTACTGAGCCCGTGTGCCACAACTACTGAGCCCATGTGCCACAACTACTGAAGCCCATGCACCTAGAGCCCGTGCTCTGCCACGAAAGAAGCCACCGCAGTGAGAAGCCCGTGCACTGCAACGAAGAGTAGCCCCTGCTCGCCATAACTAGAGATAGCCCAGGTGCAGCAACAAAAACCCAACACAGCCAAAAATAAATAAATAAGTAAATAAATTTATAAAAAAAAAAAAGAAGAAGAAAGTGGCTTCCTAGGGCAAAAGCCAGAGTATCAATAATTTTCTTCTCTAGTTTTTACTGGCTTATTTAATTTTTATTGATTTCCTTCCAGAATTCCTCTCAATCCTATTCACTCTTCTCAATTCTCATTGCTCTATTGTAATTGATGCCAATGTCACATCTAAGCAGGGTAATAGAAACTGTGTTAAAGCCAGATGGCTTGGCTTTTAATTCTGGTTCAATCACCTACTATTTATATGACCTTGCACGGATCATTGTGCCTCAGTTTTCTCATCTGCGAAAGGGGATTAGTACTTACTTCATAGGGTTGTGAGGATTAAAGTTAATAAGTACATAGCCTCTGTCTGACACAATGCCTGGCTCATAGTAAGCCTATATTAACCATCAGTGAGGATTATTATTACTACTACTATCACCCATCAGCCTTCTAACTAGTCTAGTAAGCCCCTAGCTTTGCTCCCTTCTAATTCATTCTGTATAATGCTACCAGAGTAATCTTTCGAAAATGCCCTGCCTCAAACCTTCCAAAGGCTCCCCGTGGCCCCGCAAATGAAGTGTAAACTCCTAACATGGTTACTAGGCCTTTCACTGCAGGCAGCCCCCAGCCTTACAGCCCCAGTTCCAGTCATACTGAAATTCTTTCTGTTATTCAGCTGTGCCAAGCTCCCTGTTGCCCCCATGCCTTGGGAGAGGCAGTTTCCTCTGACTGCAGTATTCTTTCCCTCCCTGTCTCCTGCAGACTTCACTTGTCTAACCCCTACTCACCCCATCATACTGAACATTAATATGCCAGGCAGCCCACCTTGGCCCTTAGCTTAGGCTGGGGTCCCTGCTCCATTGCGCATTATTGTAACTTCTTGCGTCATTATCTGCCTCCACCGTTAGATCGTATACTATCTGGCTCAGTATTTTCTCTACGGGATCTATCACACAGAGTCTGACACGTGGTAAATGTTTGAGAATGTATTTTTGTATGCATGAATGTATACATGAACAAATGTATGAATAATTAGATGATTTTTCATAGGCATCAAAGTTTGTTCTTCCTCTAAGCTGAGCTCGCTCCATCTTGCTTTATCCCTTGGAAATGGGAAACTCCTTCTGTGTTCCTAAATATGGCACTGTGTTTCATGCCTTCATGAATGTGCTCCTTCTCCCTCCAATGTTCTTCTCCACTTGGCACATGTGGCAAGGTCCTGTGTGTCCACCAGTGAAGAGCTCCAAGGCCATCTCTTTTGTGAAGCCCCCGCTGCAATTCCCCTCCATAGAGTTACCCAGCCATGAGCTATGCTTTGAGTTGATGCGTGCTTCTACGATTTCGCTGTGCTACACACTTTTATGTATACATCCTAACTAGAGTGTATGAATCTCGAAGGAAGGATTCAAACCCTATTTTTGTTTTTCCCAGAGCTTGCGGAATACCTGGCACCCATCAGTATTTCAACGGGTAGAAGTTGAATTGGAAGTTGAATGTCATAGAAGCCAACAGAGGTGAGTTTTAAGAAGGCAATGTTGTTGAGTGTTGCCAGATGTGATGGCATAATCCAGAGACACAAGAATTCATGTGCAGGGTTGTATTACATATATAAAAAAATACTGGTAACCTCAGACGTAGGGGAATTAAGAGATTACATGATAAGCAAGTAGAAAACTTAACATAGTCCTTTCTGTTAAGCACCGAACATCTGCCCCATAGTAAGAATTCCTTTACTATTAGTAACAAGTCTAATATCTGACTATCTAATAACAAGTATATGTTGTCTGAGGATATTTTCTCTCTCCAAGCCCTCACTCTTATTCTAAAACTCCCATTAGCATTGTTGTAAATAATGACAAGTGAGGATGGTGAATCAGACTTTTAACTGACCCTGAACTGATCACCATGAAATTTAATCATTTTCTCAAATACTGTGAATTTGATCCTGTAGCATGGCTATTACAGAAGATAAGTCTTAAAAACCAAACTTGTTGAAAACATTCTGCTTATCTCATGAAAGAATGGCATTAGGCAGACATTTTAAAATGTCAGTTACTATTTGTAATTCAAAAGAATGATCATGAAGTGTAAAGAAAACACAAATGAAATTAAATGTGAACTATTTAACCCCGATTACCGTCCTCTCACATCTAATTCACATGTGTTTGGCAAGTGTGCTGGACTCAAAACCTTGAACCCAAGCACTTTGCAAAATCATATGTATATGGTTTATTAAAAAACAGTTACATAGGTGTTGGACAAGCTCTCAAACTGATTCTGTAAACAGAACAAGTGGAGGAGAAAAATGATAATGTGGTTAAGATCATGGGCTCTGGAGTCAAACTTCTTGAGTTCAAAACTCATTCCACCCCTTCCTCCTACAGAACTTTGGGCAAGTTACTTGATCTGTTTCCTTATCCGCAGAACTAGAAAACATAATGTCACCAAACTCAGAGAATAATTATGAGGTTTAAATAAGACACTGCTTTGAACAGTATCTGACACATTGTGAGGGCTCAATAAATATTTGCTATTATCATTATTATTAGTTCTACATAAAGGAATATCAATAATAATAAAACCAAGTTAGAATTTAGAGCATATTTGTTAAGCTGATGATGAAGATGATTATTATTAAGAACTGTTATATTTATTTTCTACTCTGTGCTTGATGCTGAGTCAGATGCTCTAGCTGAACAATTTCATTTAGCTTCACAATGGTACTGTGTATAAGTATTATTAACCCTGCTTTATAAAAGAGGAGATTAAGACTCACGGACCTGGCAAAATTTGCTCAAGATCACAGGGCTGGTCAGTACAGAGCCAGATTTCAAACCCAGGTGTGTTAGACTCCTAAGCCAGCACCCTACACATGTTCCTATGCTGTAATTCAGAGTCTGACGGAAAGGAAAGTTGAGGAAATGGACCCTTGTCGAGTGCCTGTTCATTGCAGGGTTATATGTTTTCCATTAATCTGTGATGCTTCTCAATTTTTAATCAAGACAATTTCCTAATCTGGGAAAGGATTTAGGAAAAGAGTCTACCATGTAAGGTTTTACTAAAATAGCCCTGGGTTCCCAAAAGGAGCAATTGACCTTTGTGCGAAAGGTGAAATGATGCCGCTAGTTCATTGTTAGGCAACTGTATGAAAGCTGGGGGTCAAGAGCTTTGCACAGCAAACTGCTTCGGGGCCAGAAAACATCTCCCTTTGTTCTATGGGACCATGAATGGTGTACAGTTGGTGAGGGGGAGAGGGAGGCATGTAAACTAGAATAAAGAGAGATCAGGCAATGTCCAGGAGATAAAAAGACAAGATGGGGGCGTCCCTGATGGCTTAGTGGTTGAGAGTCTGCCTGCCAATGCAGGGGACACGGGTTCGAGCCCTGGTCTGGGAAGATCCCACATGCCGCGGAGCAACTAGGCCCGTGAGCCACAACTACTGAGCCTGCGCGTCTGGAGCCTGTGCTCCGCAACAAGAGAGGCCGCGATAGTGAGAGGCCCGCGCACCGTGATGAAGAGTGGCCCCCGCTTGCTGCAACTAGAGAAAGCCCTCGCACAGAAACGAAGACCCAACACAGCCAAAAAAATAATAATAATAAATAAATTAAAAAAAAAAAAACCAACAGGAAGGAGAAAAAATGAGTAAGATCTCAAAAAATAAAAAAAATAAAAAAAAAAAGACAAGATGAAAGAAATTTCTGGATGGCCAGAGGTCAAGGCAGAAACTATTAGGTGCTAATCTACACCTCTAGATTGGTATTATCTTCAAGGAAGCATGGAGCTACGTCCTCAATAGAAGTTCTAAGTTGAACGTACCCTGTTCCTAAAGATAAACTGATATACCAAGCTCCCACCAGAGTTCCTGTACCCTGACTTCCCATTGCTGATACTCCCAGCAGTCTCAGACCTTTTCATGGCTATGCTTCCCATGGCTGTACACTGTTGACTTAGTGTCTCTGATTTTAGAAACCTAATATCTGACCTTCGCCCCTCATTTCCTACCAAAAAAAACCCCTTCGTTCCCACTCTATTCCTCTTCTTTGTTCTGCCAGTAAAATTTGTTTGGACAATTTCCAGTGCTTTGTGTGTTCTCTGTGTTCATGTGTGTTTGTGTTCACTTTGTTTGTTTGTTTGTTTTTTCCACAAGTTGCCACACATTACCTCCCCTGGCGGAGTAGAGAACCTGGAAAGTTGAGAGAAAAGAACTTTAGGTCTTTGGAAAGAGATGGAGGTTGCTCCATGCACCAGATAGGCAAGTGACAGACCAGTCTAAAACAAGTAGGAAAATAATCAGCATTTAAGGTGGAAGAACAGCCATCTAAGAGCTTATTAAATATCCAATCCTGCCCAAAGCACTGTCTATTGATTATCTCCTTTAAACCTTATGTTCTTTGACATTGGTCCTCTTATTTTACCAATTTTATGTATGAAGAAACTGAGGCTTAAGAAGGTAAAGCACTGAGTCAAAGAATCTGCAGTGTTTGATGTTGGGATAGTGGTTACATTTCAGGGTATTGACTGGAGGGAGTGGCACAGGGAGACCCACTGTGGAGCTGGCTGTGTCTTCTTTTTTGATCTGGGTGCTGGTTACATAGGGATGTTCACTCTGTGAAATGTTGTCACTCTTTACATGCCTTGTATATATTACATTTCAATAAATGTTTAATTTTTACAAACTCTAATAATAATTGAAAAAATAACTTGTTCATGGTCTCAGTGGAGGAGCTGAAATAGAATGCAGGTCTTTCTGTCTCCTGAGCCCAAAGATTTTAACAGAACACACTGCCTTCCTTTGATAGTCTCAGGGTATACCAGATAACAAAGAGTATGGGACTGAATCTCCTGAATATGTGGAGTTTTGCTGTCTGAATAACCTCCTTGGGGAAATAGCTTGTCCCCGATAGGGTAGAAGAAATGTTAGGCACACAGTCACTGCAGAGGAGACATTTGTTATGGGTTTGGGGAAAGAGGATGTTGAAACTGGCATGGCCTCTGCAGTGCCGCAGCAGGAACCAAGACTTGGTTTCCAGGGGCCTTAAAGATTGTCGAGGAGTAATGACTTGTCACCCAAAATTAAGTTTAGGTTTTCTTCGATCCTAAATCTGTCCAGTGCACTAAATTGGGCTCCAATTCCATGACCCTGGGCTGGACAGCAGAGTGGAAATGAAGCTAACCTGCAGTTCTGAGTTAAGTCACCCCTCCCCCATGAAAAAGGAAAAAAAAAAAAAAAAAAGGAACCAAGAAACAATATCAAGGACAAAAGTGGAGTAGACAAACCAGATAAGAGAAGCTTCAAACCAAGCGGGACAGTCAGGTAAAAACCAATGGGGTCCAGTAGACCTGAAAGTGCAGAAAGCAGAACAGAATGAAGAGGCTTGGTGTTATATTGGAGGCAGGGTCTAGAGAGATTTCTAAGGCGCTATGATTTCACCCTCCGGTGGGAGCAGACTATGTAGGACACCAGTTGTTTGGGCTGCTCTAAGGCAGCCACTCAAGGCTCCAAGTACTTTCCTCTAGGTATTTAGTAACTCTGTATGTGCTGCTTGTCACAGGGAGAAGGTAGATCATGGAAATTGTCTTCTGTTTCCTAACATTCCTAATAAAATCTTTACAAATTCTTCATGTCCAAGCACGGTGACGTAAAGTACTCTGGTTCCCCCAAAGCCTATTACAAAGTATCTGACACCTGCGCGCAGCTCTGTTTTCCCCTTGGACAAATACAGGAAAATAATGGGCGCTTCACTGGTCCCTTTCCCGTAGGTGTTTTCCAAGTTCCACAGACAAATATCCTCCGTATTTTGTCTGCTGAAATATTTATTTCAGTGTCACTCGGAGTTTGGCAGGTCTTAGCTCAACCAGGTCATTTTTTTCCTTCCCTTTGATGAAAGTTGCATAAACCTTCAGGTCAGAGAAGGCCACTCTACAGAAAAGGAGTCAACAGCACTTCCTTCTACTTTTGTGACCTGAAATACTCCATGGCAGACTGCGCAGACCTTATCTTCTTTCCATTGCTTTAGACACGTAGGAGGTGCTAACATCACTTCAACACTTTGTTTTGTTTTGTTTTTTCTACCTAAAGGGAGAGAGGCCCCATCTCTTAGGAGATGACATATTGAGACTCAGTCTAGGAAGTTAGCATAAACCACACATTAGTAACTGAAACTTTCAAATTCATGCTGATGGGAAAAAAAAGGAAAGCAAAAAGTTAAAATTATTGTTGATTACCAAATGCCATCAGAACAAGGAGGAAGAGAGAGAAATAGCAAAAAGTTTCACTAAACCTAAAAATTGGTGCTGTGAAAGGCATAATAAGAGTTGATGAATATGGCAAGATGGCCATAATCATCTGTCCTTTGAAGTGTTGTCATAAGGATGAGAAGAGTTGTCTGTAAAGCATCCACTGAGTATTAATAGGTGCTAGACGAGGTTCTAAGTATTTTACTTGTGTTATTTACTTCTATTATCTTTTATGCCTCACAACCACTTGTAAGGTAGAGACTCAACCCCATTTTACAGATAAGGAAATTGAGGCAAAGAGAAGCTTAAAGTTTTTGCCCAGAAGGAGACAGCTCCTCATTCTGAGTCAGGATTTGAACCTAGGCATTCTAGCTCTGAAGATCACAGCACTAACCCTTGGCTTTTCAGAACTGACCTCAGTATACAGAGGAGTCTTGAGCAAGGTCTTGGCTGGTGGGATTTGACCAGGTGGGGGCAGCAGGAGATGCTCAATACTTCAGCCAGAGGGATCTTTGCAACATGCAACTCTACTGACTTTATTCTTGTGCTTAAAATGCAGCCAGGGTCGGGCCCAAACTTCTTTGTAAATGTAACAAAGCCCTTCATGATGTGGTGTCTGCTTATCCCTTTAACTCATGCTGTTGTCTGGTTTCTCTTGCTATTGTTTTATTGTGGGTAAAAAAAAAATGTTTCATTTCTTTAGTACATTATATTTGATTTTGCCATACTCTATGTTTTAGTTGCTCATATACAGGTCTGTCTGAGAGGCTAAAATCCTGTGAGGGAGGTTGCATGTTTGTTTTCTCTCTGTTATACTCCCAGCACTAGAGAGCAATGATTAGTTTTATTGAGTTTCTCTCCATTTGATACCTTAAAAATGAAAAAACAAAACAAAATTAAATTAACTAAAAAGCCACCCAGTGCAAATTCTGCATTTTCATTGGATTAAAGAGGGAAAGATTAATCTAAAATTATGTTCTAAATGCTGGGTACCAGACTTAACTGCAGAAAAAGCAGATGGGCATGCATTTTTCACATGGGTTCCCATGCCCAGATATTTAGTTGTTAGTAAGCTCACAAGTGATTCCGATAGGCAGCAGCTAGATTTGGGGACCACTGATGGAGCATAGGCTCATGTGGCAAAGTTACGTCTGGAAAGGGGATCCCTGGGCATCATCTGTGCATTGAATTCCTGGGATGAGAAGGCACATTAAACAAGATGAGGAAGAACATTAAAAGGGCATGGCAGGACACAAACAATAAAAAGTTTCCAGCTTCAGACATAAGGAAATTATTTGTTTAGATATAACATAATCTTCTTTTGATGGCCAGAAAGTACCCTAGCCTCTGGAAGAAAATCTTTTCAGCATGAAGAGTGGAAGCAAAAGGTATTTTTGGTTAAACACTTAGTTAACCAAAACACTCTAATTTCAGAGCATTCCAATTGAGAGTTTGTGTCACAAATAAAATAAATAAGATATTTCAAGCCCGAATAGCCAGTCTCCTTTTATTTATCCTCTCCTTTTCAAGGTACTACAAATAATGACTTTATGTTGATTAGTGCCAAAGTAATACATATTTTCACATTAAAATTTTCTCTTAAACCAAGTCATTGCTCACTCATGCCATGACCTTAAGAGGCTATTTAACTTTTCTAACCTTCACTTTCTTAAGGAAGAGGGAAAAGGAGAGGAAAGGGAATAAATGGTTTCAAATATCCTTCTAACACTAATATTTTAAGATTCTTTGATTCATCAGTTATAGGTACAAGGTCTAGGCAAGCTGAATTTGGGGATATGCTCAAGTGGAAATAATTCTCTACAGAATTACAGACAAACATTCTGTTGACCTTAAGTGAACTTACACCAAGTTGGTAAATTCCATCATAACTCCCATCCTGGACTCACAGCTGCTTGTGTCAATGTTGATTTATAGTTATAAGGTTGGCCTTTGTACAACTATTGTCTGAAACAAGTTTCCCATTTGTGTAACATATGGTTTAGTTGATATTAATCAGCATGACTGAAGGAGTAATTCTTCAATCGGAGTATATGAGCTGAGTATGTGTATGTGTACAGGACAAGGCATACCTACCTTTGTGGAGGTACCCTTAGAATTTCCACTTCATTCTGAGTACCTTTATGGCAGGCCTCTACCTTGTAGTTAGAAGATTTCCAAAGTGCCCTTTCCTAAGAGTGTGAGAGTAGCTATAGGAAATTTTCCTAGTCTTCTAAACTGGCAGGGAGCTCAGTCTTCCAAACTCTGATTCCCATGTGCTCAGTAAATATTCATCAGCCCTTCATAGTGGTGCTTCAACAAATTCTATCATAACTGTTCAATAGCCATTATAATAGAGGTGATTCATTCCATCAGCATATCCAAAAAAATGTTCATTCAGGCTTTTATCCTTTCACCTATTTTCGGTTTACGGCTAAGAAATATCATCCGTATCTGAACTTTCTTAAATGAAATGGTCTTTTTAATAACTGAGTTTTCTGCATATCCAGTGGGTAAGTCTCGAACATTTTATTTTGAGCCTTATTTTTGAAACTAATTTCAGAAATAGTTTTTGTCGACTTCCCTAGTTTAACAGGTGTAATAGAAGGAACAACCCATGATCTATTAGTGTTTGTTGTCAGTAGAATGTTATTGAATCTTTCTTTGATCACTGAGAATTTTTTCTGCGTTTAATCATTCTAAATATCAATCCTAATTTTTCGTGACTATAAAGATAGAAGATATTGGAGAGAGTCCCAAACCACCTCAGCAATAACTCTTGGGACCATTTGTTGGAACATATAATTAGTTGGAACAGCTCCATCTCCAAAATCTTTGACAACAAGAACTGACCATTTGACCAGAGCATCCTTCATTTCCTGCGCTCTCACACAGCTAACTCCCACGAGGCCTCCTCTGTCTGATCACATCTGGATCTCCAGTCCCTCTCCACAATCTCCCCTCCCCTCCCACAAGCCCAAAAACTTCTAAGTGGCTTCACTTCCATCTGCCCTCCGGGGACATTGTTTCAACCAGTCTCTTGAGAATGTCCCAATCCCCTCGGAAGTTCTTGTGTCCTCCATACACGGAATACCCCACCAAGGATCACAGTACGCTTTCTTGTCCTCAGAGCTGCTAAGCATTTCTGGAAACAACTACACCACTAAGAAGTTGGGTGTTCATGAAAGTGGGTGACCCCCGAGCTCAGGTGTTCGGTAATGTCCCTCAGCAATTCAGTTCTTATTTTGCTTGAACATTTCAGTCTCCCGCCCCCTTGCATAGCTCCTTTACACTTTTACTAGTTTTTCACAACTCACTAGTGAGCCATTTTGTGTTCTCTTTCTCACTTTTAGCACATAACCTTCCAAACAATTTTACGGACAAAATAGAGTTTTAGGAATGAATTCTCTCACTTTCTCCCTTTCATACCACACATGTTATCAAATGTGTCTACTGTGGGTCCAGTCTCAGAATATGAAGTGTCCCATCTCATAATCAGAGCTGATTTTTAATTTTTGTTTTGGGTCTAAGATACTTCCATCTTTTCCAAGATCTTGATCCAGCCCTCAAACTCCCTTTTCAAGCTCTTCAGCTGATTGGTTCTCATCACTACGTAGCATGCTTAAGTTTCTCTCATCTTCAAACAAAACCAACAAGCAAAAAACACCACCCCATTTGTTATGAGTGTTCCCTCTATCACCCTATTTTCCTCTTCTCAATCATAACCAAACTTCTAGATAAAAAATTGATATTTTGCTTTTCTACCTCCTAATCCTTTTTCGTTCTGCTTAATTGGCTCCAACCTACATCACATCACTGAGATTGCCCACGGTAAGATGTTCCTATTTGCCAAGACCAAGTGCATTTTTCAATCCATATTCTGCAGTTTTCCTTCACCATTCATTCCTAGTTTTCATTCCATACCTGTCTGGCTGCACCATCTTTAGCCTGCTTCATACTGCCTGTCATTCTTTAGATGACAGAGCTGTTCAAACATTTTGCCTTTGTTCCTCTTTGCTTCTTATTCCCAATTCTTGCTGGCTGTTCTTTGCTCAGTGACAATGAACTCCAATACACTGATGACTTCCAAATTTATACTGCTAGCCCAGACAAGAATTCTGCAACTCATATCCATATGTTCAGCTTCCAGTTTTGCATTTCTAACTGAATATTCCATGAACTTCAGGTATAATAATTAAAAACTAAGCTCACTGTTCATTTCTCTTCCCACTGACCTATGCAAATATAGTCCTCTTCTCTGGTCGCATTCTGGGTTTTAAGCCCCTCATCAGAGCTACCACTAGCTCAAATGGAACATTGTGGGAATTAAAACAGTGTGCCCTTTCTACTTGACTTTTATCTTTCAGAAGAAATGCCTTAATGTGCAGATTTTGTTAAAATTAGATACTTTACCAGCATTTGCCAGAAATTTTTCATAATAAATATACAAATCTATGATGCCTGAGATTTGAATATAGCCCTTTAGGGTCCTGCAGTGCACAAATGCTTCAGCCATAAATGGTGACCTGACCACTCCACCTAATATACTATGGAAGTATTCCTAGATTTAGATGTCTTGCCAATATTACCATCTAAATAAATGTACACTCTACCCTTTCTTCTCTGTAATTAGAACATGAAATTTGAACATTTCAAACCCTTATTCTAGATCAGTTCATCTGCCTCTTAAAAACAGCCTAGCCCCTTCTAATCCACTCTCAACATTGCCTCCAGAGTAATGTTATGTGATACATAAATAGGATCATGACCTTTAACAAATAAATTAATTTTGTATAACATACATTCAAAAAGGTAAACAGATCCAAATGGGCAGCTCATTTTTTACAAAGTGAATACAGGTAACCACCACCCTGGTCAAGAAATAGACCATTACCCATTCCCAAATCAGCCTAGTGCCCCCTCCCAGTCACAACCTCTCTCCAAAAATATCACTAACTAGACTCACAACACCATGAAACTGTTTTTGCCTGGTTTTGAATTTTGTACAAGTGTGATTATTTGGTATGTACTCTTGTATCTTGCATCTTTGTTGCAATGCTTTTTGTAAGTAAGGTTGCCAGATTTAGGGAATAATTTCTGATAAATATTTCTTTACCACAGTCAGCCCACCAAATCCCCGGGTTCCACATCCATGGATTCAATCAACCACGGATTGAAAATATGTTTTTAAAATTCCAGAAAGTTCCAAAAAGCAAAATTTGAATCTTCTGCATGCCAGCAACTATTTACATAGCATTTACATTGTATTAGGTATTATAACTAATCTAGAGATAATTTAAAGTATACGGAAGGGTGTGCGTATGTGTAGGTTGTATGCAAATACCATGCCATTTTAAATAGGGACTTGAGCATCTGTGCATTTTGGTTTGGGGTTGTGGGGCGAAGATCCTGGAACCAATCCCCTGCAGTTACCAAGGGATGACTATATAGGTGTGTCCCATGCAATATTTAACTGGGTGTATTTAATTGATTTTATATTTAACAATATTTATACAGTTAAACAATATTTAACCATATTTTATTTGACAACCCAATTTTTAAGAGTCATCCATATTTTTGCATGTAGCAGTAGGTTACTCCTTTATATTGTTGTCTGATATTCCATTGTGAAATATACACAGCTTACGTTTCTATTGTGCTCTTGATTGACGTTAGTATTGTTGCCAAATTTTAGCTGTTCTGAATAGTGCTCATGAAGACATCCTTGTGCATGTCTTTTGG
The DNA here is from genome assembly GCF_028564815.1 of Eubalaena glacialis. Classification (NCBI taxonomy): domain Eukaryota; kingdom Metazoa; phylum Chordata; class Mammalia; order Artiodactyla; family Balaenidae; genus Eubalaena; species Eubalaena glacialis. The sequence continues at coordinate 57,665,098 of NC_083723.1, read as the reverse complement.
TCACATATGTATACATTTCTATTCAGTATATTTCCAGGTGAATTGCTGGTTCAAAAAGTATGCAAATGTTCAGCTTTAGTAGATACTGGCAAACAAATTTTCGGATGTTTGCACCATTTTATACTCCCACCAATGTTGTTGGAGAGTTCCATTTTCTACCCCTCCTCGCCAATATTTGCTATTGTCTGTCCTTTTGTTACTTTAGATATTCCTTTGTGTGTGTAGCGTAGTGTTATCTCATTGTTTTAATTTGTGTTTCCCTGATGGCAAATTTCCCTGATGGCATCTTTTATACTCCCATTATAAAACTTATCACATCATCTTGTACCAGCTGATTTGCCTCCCACTAAACTACTTCAAAGTAGTTAATTAAAGAATTGGAGACAGAGTGTAGATTCTCATTAAGTATGTGGAAAATAATAATTAATAAATAAACCTATGATAAGCATGACATCCCTGAAAGAGCTAATTTTCTAGTTAGTTGCCGCTTTCTTTTAATCTATGGATACATGAATGAATACCTATTGGGTATCTACATTGTCTAGGAATTATTCTAATTATACTGCATTAGAACTTCAAACTATCGAAGCAAAAGTACATCATAACTATTTGAGGGACTAGATCTCTAAAATCCTATGAAGTAAAGATACTCTACACACACACGTCTACATCAAATGTGTAATGAATTCTGATAGTATATACTTAGGAAACGTAGCACAAGATGCTCTAAGCCAGAAATAATAAATAGTGCACAAAAGTTCTAGACAATATGCTAAGAAAATATTGACAGCTATGCTCAAAGATGTGTTACAGGGAATTTTTTCAGCTTTAAAAATATAAAATAGTTGAAAGAATATAAATGCTCAATAATTCTGAATTGGTAAAATAAATAATGACAAAAACATATGATGAAATACTATGCAACCATTAAAAGAGTGGTTTTGTAGAAGGATACTGAATGCTATGGTATTAAGCATGCTGTATATATATATATATATATATATATATATATATATATATATATATATATATATGTTTTTAAACATCTTTATTGGAGTATAATTGCTTTACAATGGTGTGTTAGCTTCTGCTTTATAACAAAGTGAATCAGCTATACATATACATATATAACCATATCCCCTCCCTCTTGCGTCTCCCTCCCACCTTCTCTATCCCACCCCTCTAGGTGGTCACAAAGCACCGAGCTGATCTCCCTGTGCTATGCGGCTGCTTCCACTAGCTATCTATTTTACATCTGGTAGGGTATATATGTACATGCCACTCTCTCACTTTGTCCCAGCTTACCCTTTCCCATCCCCGTGTCCTCCAGTCCATTCTCTATGTCTGCATCTTTATTCCTGTCCTGCCCCTAGGTTCTTAGAACCATTTTTTTTAAGATTCCATATATATGTGTTAGCACATGGTGTTTGTTTTTCCCTTTCTGAGATACTTCACTCTGTATGACAGACTCTAGATCCATCTACCTCACTACAAATAACTCAATTTTGTTTCTTTTTATGACTGAGTAATATTCCATTGTATATATGTGCCACATCTTCTTTATCCATACATCTGTCAATGGACACTTGGGTTGCTTCCATGTCCTGGCTATTGTAAATACAGCTGCAATGAACATTGTGGTACATGACTCTTTTTGAATTATGGTTTTCGCAGGGTATATGCTCAGTGGGATTGCTGGGTCGTACGGTAGTTCATTTTTAGTTTTTTAAGGAACCTCCATACTGTTCTCCATAGTGGCTGTATCAATTTACATTGCCACCAACAGTGCAAGCAGGTTCCCTTTTCTCCACACCCTCTCCAGCATTTATTGTTTGTAGATTTTTTGATTATGGCCATACTGGTATGAGGTGATACCTCACTGTAGTTTTGACTTGCATTTCTCTAATTATTAGTGATGTTGAGCATCCTTTCATGTGTTTGTTGGCAATCTGTATATCTTCTTTGGAGAAATGTCTATTTAGGACTTCTGCCCATTTTTGGATTGGGTTGTTTGTTTTTTGATATTGAGCTGCATGAGCTGCTTGTAAATTTTGGAGATTAATCCTTTGCCAGTTGCTTCGTTGGCAAATATTTTCTCCCATTCTGAGGGTTGTCTTTTTGTCTTGTTTATGGTTTCCTTTGCTGTGCCAAAGCTTTTAAGTTTCATTAGGTCCTATTTGTTTATTTTTGTTTTTATTTCCATTTCTCTAGGAGGTGGGTCAAAAAGGATCTTGCTGTGATTTATGTCATAGAGTGTTCTACCTATGTTTTCCTCTAAGAGTTTTATACTCTCTGGCCTTACATTTAGGTCTTTAATCCATTGTGAGTTTATTTTTGTGTATGGTGTTAGGGAGTGTTCTAATTTCATTCTTTTACATGTAGCTGTCCAGTTTTCCCAGCACCACTTATTGAAGAGGCTGTCTTTTCTCCATTGTATATTCTTGCCTCCTTTATCAAAAATAAGGTGACCATATGTGTGTGGGTTTATCTCTGGGCCTTCTATCCTGTTCCATTGAGCTATATTTCTTTTTTTGTGCCAGTACCATACTGTCTTGATTACTGTAGCTTTGTAGTATAGTCTGAAGTCAGGGAGCCTGATTCCTCCAGCTCCGTTTTTCTTTCTCAAGATTGCTTTGGCTATTTGGGGTCTTTTGTGTTTCCATACAAATTGTGAAATTTTTGTTCTCGTTCTGTGAAAAATGCCATTGGTAGTTTGATAGGGATTGCATTGAATCTGTAGATTGCTTTGGGTAGTATAGTCATTTTCACAATGTTTATTCTTCCAATCCAAGAATATGATATATCTCTCCATCTGTTTGTATCATTTTTAATTTCTTTCATCAGTGTCTTATAGTTTTCTGTATACAGGTCTTTTGTCTGCTTAGGTGGGTTTATTCCTAGTTATTTTATTCTTTTTGTTGCAGTGGTAAATGGGAGTGTTTCCTTAATTTCTCTTTCAGATTTTTCATCATTAGTGTATAGGAATGCAAGAGATTCTGTGCATTAATTTTGTATCCTACTATTTTACCAAATTCATTGATTAGCTCTAGTAGTTTTCTGGTAGCACCTTTACGATTCTCTATGTATAGTATCATGTCCTCTGCAAACAGTGACAGCTTTACTTCTTCTTTTCCGATTTGGATTCCTTTTACTTCTTTTTCTTCTCTGATTGCTGTGGCTAACACTTCCAAAACTATGTTGAATAATAGTGGTGAGAGTGGACAACCTTGTCTTGTTGCTGATCTTAGAGGAAATGGTTTCAGTGTTTCACCATTGAGAACGATGTTGGCTTTGGGTTTGTCGTATATGGCCTTTATTATGTTGAGGTAAGTTCCCTTTATGCCTACTTTCTGGAGGGTTTTTATCATAAGTGTGTGTTGAACTTTGTCAAAAGCTTTTTTTGCATCTATTGAGATGATCATATGGTTTTTCTCCTCCAACTTCAATGTGTTAATATGGTTTATCACATTGATTGATTTGCGTATATTGAAGAATCCTTTCATTCCTGGGATAAACTGCACTTGATCATGGTGTATTATCCTTTTAATGTGCTGGTGGATTCTGCTGAGGGTTTTGGCATCTATGTTCATCAGTGATATTGGTCTACAGTTTTCTTTCTTTATGACATCTTTGTCTGGTTTTGGTATCAGGGTGATCGTGGCTTCGTAGAAAGAGTTTGGTAGTGTTGCTCCCTCTGCTATATTTTGGAAGAGTTTGAGAAGGATAGGCGTTAGCTCTTCTCTAAATGTTTGATAGAATATGCTTGTGAAGCCATCTCGTCCTGGGCTTTTGTTTGTTGGAAGATTATTAATCACAGTCTCAATTTCAGTGCTTGTGTTTGGTCTATTTATATTTTCTATTTCTTCCTGGTTCAGTCTTGGAAGATTGTGCTTTTCTAAGAATTTGTCCATTTCTTCCAGGTTGTCCATTTTATTGGCATATAGTTGCTTGTAGTAATCTCTCATGACCCTTCGTATTTCTGCAGTGTCAGTTGTTACTTCTCCTTTTTCAATTCTAATTCTATTGATTTGAGTCTTCTCCCTTTTTTTCTTGGTGAGTCTGCTAATGGTTAATCAATTTTGTTTATCTTCTCAGAGAACCAGCTTTTTTAGTTTTATTGATCTTTGCTATTGTTTCCTTCATTTCTTTTTCATTTATTTCTGATCTGCTCTTTATGATTTCTTTCCTTCTGCTAACTTTGGGGGTTTTTTTGTTCTTCTTTCTCTAATTGCTTTAGGTGTAAGATTAGGTTGTTTATTTGGGATGTTTCTTGTTTCTTGAGGTAGAATTGTATTGCTATAAACTTCCCTCTTAGAACTGCTTTTGCTACATCCCATGGGTTTTGAGTCGTCGTGTTTTCATTGCCATTTGTCTCTAGGTATTTTTTGATTTCCTCTTTGATTTCTTCAGTGACCTCTTGGTTATTTAGTAGTGTATTGTTTAGCATCCATGTGTTTGTATTTTTTACAGATTTTTTCCTGTAAGTGATATCTAGTCTCATAGTGTTGTGGTCGGAAAAGATACTTGATATGATTTCAGTTTTCTTAAATTTACCAAGGCTTGGTTTGTGACCCAAGATATGATCTATCCTGGAGAATGTTCCGTGAGCACTTGAGAAGAAAGTGTATCCTGTTGTTTTTGGATGGAATGTCCTATAAATATCAATGAAGTCCATCTTGTTTAATGTATCATTTAAGCTTGTGTTTCCTTATTTATTTTCATTTTGGATGATCTGTCCGTTGGTGAAAGTGGGGTGTTAAAGTCCCCTACTATGATGGTGTTACTGTCGATTTCCCCTTTTATGGCTGTTAGCTTTTGCCTTAGGTATTGAGGTGCCCCTATGTTGGGTGCATAAATATTTACAATTGTTATGTCTTCTTCTTGGATTGATCCCTTGATCATTATGTAGTGTCCTTCTTTGTCTCTTGTAATAGTCTTTAAAGTCTATTTTGTCTGATATGAGAATTGCTGCTCCAGCTTTCTTTTGATTTCCATTTGTATGGAATATCTTTTTCCATCCCCTCACTTTCAGTCTGTATGTGTCCCTAAGTCTGAAGTGGGTCTCTTGTAGATAGAATATATACAGGTCTTGTTTTTGTATCAATTCATCCACTGTATGTCTTTTGGTTGGAGCATTTAATCCATTTACATTTAAGGTAGTTATCGATATGTATGTTCCTATTATCATTTTCTTAGTTGTTTTGGGTTTGTTATTGTAGATCTTTTCTTTCTCTTGTGTTTCCTTCCTAGAGAAGTTCCTTTAGCATTTGTTGTAAGGCTGGCTTGTTGGTGCTGAATTCTCTTAGCTCTTGCTTGTCTGAAAAGTTTTAATTTCTCCATCTAAGCTGAATGAGATCCTCGCTGGGTAGAGTAATCTTGGTTGTAGGATTTTCCCTTTCATCACTTTAAATATGTCCTCCTCTCTCTTCTGGCTTGCAGAGTTTCTGCTGAAAGATCAGCTGTTAACCTTATGGGGATTCCCTTGTATGTTATTTGTTGTTTTTCCCTTGCTGCTTTTAATATTTTTTCCTTCTATTTAATTTTTGTCAATTTGATTACTATGCGTCTTGGTGTGTTTCTCCTTGGATTTATCCTGTATGGGACTCTCTGTGCTTCCTGGACTTGACTGACTATTTCCTTTCCCATATTAGGGAATATTCAACTATAATCTCTTCAAATATTTTCTCAGTCCCTTTCTTTTTCTCTTCTTCTTCTGGGACCCCTATCATTCGAATGTTGGTGTGTTTAATGTTGTCCCAGAGATCTGTGAGACTGTCCTCAATTCTTTTCATTCTTTTTTGTTTATTCTGCTCTGTGGGAGTTATTTCCACTATTTTATCTTCCAGGTCACTTATCAGTTCTTCTGCCTCAGTTATTCTGCTATTGATCCCTTCTAGAGAATTTTTAATTTCATTTATTGTGTTGTTCATCATTGTTTATTTGCTCTTTAGTTCTTCTAGGTCCTTGTTAAACGTTTGTTGTATTTTCTCCATTCTATTTCCAAGATTTTTGATCATCTTTACTCTTATTACTCTGAATTCTTTTTCAGGTAGACTGCCTATTTCCTCTTCATTTGTTTGGTCTGGTGGGTTTTTATCTTGCTCCTTCATCTGCTGCATATTTCTCTGTGTTCTCATTTTGCTTAACTTATTGTGTTTGGGGTCTCCTTTTCTCAGGCTGCAGGTTCGTAGTTCCCATTGTTTTTGGTGTCTGCCCCCAGTGGCTAAGGTTGGTTCAGTGAGTTGTGTAGGCTTCCTGGTGGAGGGGACTGGTGCCTGTGTTCTGGTGGATGAGGCTGGATCTTGTCTTTCTGGTCAGCAGGACCACGTCTGGTGGTGTGTTTTGGGGTCTCTGTGACCTTATTATGATTTTAGGCAGCCTCTCTGCCATGGGTGGGGTGGTGTTGCTGTCTTGCTAGTTGTTTGGCATAGGGTGTCCACCACTGGAGGTTGCTGGTCGTTGAGTGGAGCTGGGTCTTAGCGTAGAGATGGAGATTTCTGGGAGAGCTTTTGCCATTTGACATTACATGGAGCCAGGAGGTCTCTGGTGGACTAATGTCCTAAATGCAGCTCTCCCACCTAAGAGGCACAGGCCTGGCACCCGGCCAGAGCACCAAGACCCTGTCAGCCACACGGCTCAGAAGAAAAGGGAGAAAAAAAGAAAGAAAGAGAAAAAATAAAATTAAGTTATTAAAATAAAAAATAAGAACAATTATTTAAAATTAAAAAATTAAAAAGTAATAAAGAAAGAAATATAGAAGAGAGCAACTAAACCAAAAAACAAATCTACCAATGATAACAAGCACTATAAACTATACTAAAAAAAAAAAAATACAAAAATGGAGAGACAGAAGAATCCTAGGACAAATGGTAAAAGCAAAGCTATACAGACAAAAATCACACAAAGAAGCATATACATACACACTCACAAAAAGAGAGAAAGGAAAAAAATATATATATCTATATAAAAAAAAAAGGAAGAGAGCAACCAAATCAATAAACAAATCTACCAATGATAATAAGCTCTAAATACTAAACTAAGATAAACATAAAACTAGAAATAAATTAGATGCAGAAAGGAAACCCCAGGTCTAGAGTTGCTCCCAAAGTGCACTGCCTCAATTTTGGGATGATTCATTGTCTATTCAGGTATTCCAGAGACGCAGGGTACATCAAGTTGATGGTGGAGATTTAATCTGCTCCTCCTGAGGCTGCTGGGAGAAATTTTCCTTCTCTTCTTTGTTTGCACAGCTCCTGGTGTTCAGCTTTAGATATGGCCCCACCTCTGCATGTAGGTCACCTGAGGGCATCTGTTCTTTGCTCAGACAGGACGGGGTTAAAGGAGCGGCTGATTAGGGGGCTCTGGCTCACTCAGGCTGGGGGGAGGGAGGGGTACAGGATGCGGGGCAAGCCTGTGGCGGCAGAGGCCGGCGTGACGTTGCAACAGCCTGAGACGTGCCGTGTGTTCTCCCGGGGAAGTTGTCCCTGGATCACGGGACCGTGGCAGTGGTGGGCTGCACAGGCTCCCGGGAGGGGCGGTGTGGATAGTGACCTGTGCTTGCACACAGGCTTCTTAGTGGCTGCAGAAGCACACTTAGCGTTTCATGCCTGTCTCTGGTGTCCGTGCTGATAGCCGCGGCTCGCACCCATCTTTGGAGCTCGTTTAGGTGGTGCTCTGAATCCCCTCTCCTCGCGCACCCCAAAACAATGGTTTCTTGACTCTTAGGCAGTTCCATACTTTTTCCCGGACTCCCTCCTGGCTAGCTGTGGCGCACTAGCCCCCTTCAGGCCGTGTTCACACAGCCAACCCCAGTCCTCTCCCTGGGATCTGACCTCCGAAGCCCGAGCCTCAGCTTCCAGCCCCCACCCACCCCTGCAGGGGAGCAGACAAGTCTCTCGGGCTGGTGAGTGCTGGTCGGCACCGATCCTCTGTGCAGGTATCTCTCTGCTTTGCCCTCTGAACCCCTGTTGCTGTGCTCTCCTCCATGGCTCCAAAGCTTCTCTCCTGCCACCCTCGTGTCCGCCAGTGAAGGGGCTTCCTAGTGTGTGGAAACTGTTCCTCCTTCACAACTCCCTCCCAGAGGTGCAGGTCCTGTCCCTATTCTTTTGTCTCTGTTTTTTCTTTTTTCTTTTGCCCTACCCAGGTACGTGGGGAGTTTCTTGCCTTTGGGGAAGTCTGAGGTCTTCTGCCAGCGTTTGGTAGGTGTTCTGTAGGAGTTGTTCCACATGTAGATGTATTTCTGATGTATTTGTGGGGAGGAAGGTGATCTCCACGTCTTACTCCTCTGCCATATTGAAGGTCTCCAAGCGTGGTATATTGCCAAATGAAAATTAACTGACCTAGAAAGGGCATTAAGACATTTTTAGTAAAGACATACTTTGGAAGAATACATGGAAAGAATAACCTGGAAGTTTTTCTCTAGTGTTTACTGTAAGTGGTGTGATTACATGGTTCTGATTCTGATTCTCTTATTTGTGTTTTTCTGTTTTCCATCCTTTGTGAATAACACAGACAATTGAATAATGTATGTTATCTTTCAAAGGATTTGGGTAATTTACTAATGGCAAGAGCCTGCAAGAAATATAGGTAATCATTAAGATGTTTTTCAGGGCAAGCATCAATGACCCTCGCTCAGTCTGCCAAGGCCCACTGAGTGGGATTTCTCTTTGTATCAGAACTCCAGTCTGAATCAATCACTGGTCTAATAAAATAGTAAAATATTCTGTTCTTTTTATCTACTTACTAGAATATAAATATGTAATAATAACAGGTAAGATGAAAGTTCCCTGCTTTATTCAACTTCATTCATGTTCTTAAGGACTTATCCAAATATAGAGCTTCCTTTGAAGTGGAGTGAGTTCTTGCATCAGTGCTACACAATAAGTAACAAAGGAAAAACTGACCATTGGTGAAAAATGCAGATTACCTTCATGTCTAACAAACTAGGAAAAGTAATCTGTAAACTATCTCTTACCTGTTAACTACGCAAAATAAGTCACTTTATAAAACAGCCTTTCAAAGGCACTTACTGGCTTGATCTAATCTAATCCCGTCTACAAATGTCCACTGGATTACATCATTTCCCATGCTTCTCTGATTATCTCATGGCAACCATCATTCAAAGTATCAAGAAAAGAAACTTTATTACACATTACTTAGGGAGAAAATACTGTTTCAAATGAGTTTCAGCCTTAATTGCAAAACATGTTTTCTGCCCATTGATGGTAAAAATTGTCAAGGCAGCATAAGTAGTGGAAAGGATGTGGGCTTTTGAGGCATATAAATCAGAATTTGAGTCCCAGCTCTGCGACCTTGGGCAGGTAACTTAATGCCTCTGAACTTGAGTTTCTTCTTCCTGTACTTCAGAATCATAATAGTTACCTCACAGGATATTGTGAGTACTAGAGAAAATATGCCAACAGTCCCTGTGAGTGCACACCACACAGTGGGGTCCCCCTCTTTGTCCCCAGTTCTCCTCCTGCCCCTTCTCGTCTCCATAGAGCTTAGGAGCCAGAAGTAGTGACCAACAGCTGGAGTAATAAATTTGTGCCTTTATTCAGCACACATGTGTTGGACTTTTTCTATATCCCAGGTATTGCGTTAGATGTTGGGTATACAATATAGTGAACAAGACGCAGTCAAGACTTGTAGGTTCTTTCCTCTAGAAGTCTGCACAGATAAGAAAATAAGCAATAATAGAGCAGTAAGCAATACGGAAGACAAGATAAAGGAACGCCTAACTCAGGGACAGGCGTCACAGAGGAGGTGATGCCTGAGCTGAGCCTCAGGAGAGTGGACGTGTGAAGACAGGACATGATGAGAGTGGAATTTAAGGACATTCCAGTTCTCATCATGACAAGGAGAGAATACGCATGCTAGGGAAACTATAAACATCACATTCAGAGCTTGGATTTTTTATGGCTGTTTGAGGTGATAACACTTTTACGGGGGTTACTAGATTTATTCCTATGGAATTCGAAAGCTAAGGAGAGTTATTAAAAAGACATGATAAAATATATACTTTTGAAAAGTTCACCTTGGTAAGGAAGTAGAGAATACACGAGAAAGTGAAAAGGCTCAAGGTTGGGAAAGAGTTAGGAGGGTTTTCAAATAGTTCAGGCAAAAAATGATAAGGCTTAGGAACAGGGAGTGATAGTCATGGGATGAAGATGAAAGTGCTGATAGAGAAATAGTTAGGAATCATCCATATACAGGACCCAATGATTGACTGGTGCGTGGTAGGTAAAATTTCTGCTCCATCAGTTACTGGGTACCTAACCTAGTACCTACCTGGCAATTCATTTCACTTTGTTAAGTCCCACTTTTCTCTTTTATAAATAGTGGATAATTCAGTGCCTACTTCTCGTGTTACTGGGGATATTGAATGAAATGGAGTACACTGAGTGTTTAGAACAGTGTCTCATATATGGTAATTAATCATTACGGGTATAGTAACACTATCATTATAAGTACTGTTACCATATATAACTACATCATCATTGTTGTTGTTGTAACTATTGTTACTACTATTTGTCCACCTTGGAAAAAAATAAGAAACAAAGTCTACCCTACTTATCATGAGCATTTCCCCTGCTGAAAAACTCAGAAGAATTCATCACGATGAGGCTAGGTCCGGGCAAGAGGCCAGTGAGGGTGCCTGAACTTCGTATTCTCTGAGTGCCTTTGAGTTCCCTTGAGCAGGCTGCACACAGCACACTTCTACCAAGCAACTCTGTTAAACTGCAAATTTGAGACCAAAAAAAAAAAAAGCTTCACATTGTTGGTATAGGCAAACATTTAAATGCTGCCTCATCAAAATGTTGCCACTATTGTCACCCGTAGTTTGAAAAGCAGTGCTTTTAAGTTTTTAGAGAGAAAATATGAGAATTCAGCTAGATTCAGCACCATTCAGCACCATTTTTAGTTTTAGTGCCCAGAGGAGCCCTGAGACTATTTCCATCAACAGATGAGGTGCCCCTTCTAACATAGGGATGTCAGAGGCAGTAGAAGAATGGGAATTACTAAAAATTTAAAGAAGGAGCAGTGTCAATGAAAGTTATGTAAATTGAATAAAATTACCATGACAGTAATGATTAATGTTTAGATGGACTGTTTCTGCCCAACTTAGGTCTTCCTTCCTCCCCTACCTATCATGCCCCAATCCTAGTACCTGTTTGCTCCTGGCTTTAGTACTGTTGCAGTAACTGGAGCAGCCCAACCCCAGCCCTTATCTGCAGGAAGGAAACTGGGGGTAGTAATAGCTGAGCAAGAAACAAGTCGAACAGAGCTATAGCCAGCTCCACAGATAAGCCCAGGGCCAAGCCACATAGGCAGGACCAGCTGCATAACATGTAGGGCCCAGTGCAAAATGAAAACATGGGGCCCCTTGTTCAAAAATAGTTAAGAATTTCAAGGCAGTGACAACCAAGCATTAAACCAAGCACTAGGTGCTTTTGCATATGGAACCCTGTGCCACTGCTCAGGTGGCATGCCCATGGGGCCAGCCCCACGAGTGTCTTTCCTTCTCCCCTTAACACTAGTCCTATCCCTACAGGAACCACCTCTGGCGGTCCAGCCTTTAGCATGTCCATGGCAGTTTACTTTAATCCAAAACCAAGTAAATATTCAGGCTTTATTGGCAGATACATGATTCAGTTAATCGTTTAGGATTAAATGATCCTTCTTCGCTAAAGCCTCCAAAGATAAGACCCTTTAATCAACTGTCATCCCCTCATTGTCTGAAAATGAGACATAGTTTATAACATACGTGAATGTATATGAAAGAATAACCCTTAGGAGCTACTTAATCCTCAGCATGCAATGGAAAAATGGAAATGGAAATATCGTCTGTAAAGAGGCCAGAAGTTCAGCAAGGAATGCATGAGCTTCACATATAATATTATAATTTGATCCAATTATTTTATAGACCCTTCAAGTAGTTAACCATTGTTCTTTTAAAGCCCATAGTGCAGTGAGTTATACAAGTAACACTGGCAAACCATTCCATTAGGAATGTCAGATGCCTCTCTGACAATCTGGTGAAAGATGTAAAACTCATCCAAGATAAATGCATATTTCCATAAACACACACACACACACACACACACACATGCTTCTCAAGCATTCTGATGTCCATTCAAGAATTTCAGGTTAAAAAAATTCTTGCTCTGAAGCAAGACTTTTGTCATATGTTAAAATAAATTTACTTTTCCTGAAAGATTCAAAGGGAGCTATTTTTAACATAGTAAAGATATAGGTGATATTTATTATTTCACCATATGGCTAGATGAAATTAGAGAAGTAAGCTGAAGTCAGGTAATGAAGGATCATGCTAAATGTCTCTGTAAGAAAAATTTTATGCATAAGTAGTTGAAAGGAATATAGACATCACAATATACCCCTAATTACTTCAGTATTCAGCTCTTAAAAGTAAACATATTTTCCTACATAGTGAATATAGCCATTTTTACACCTAGAAAATGAATAATAATTTTTAATTTCGCTTTATGTCCAGCCATAATCAGATATCTTCAATTTGTCTCTGCTTTGTCCAAAACCAGGACCCAATCTGGGACAGTGCATTGCATCTGGCTGTTATGCCCCTTAAGCCTCATTTAGCCTAGAATAATCTCGATAGTTTCATGTCACTCATGGAAGAAAGCAGATCTCTGGATTTATCTCATGGCTTCTTCTCAGCATGTTTTAAATCTAACCCTGAAATTTCTTATGAATGGGAAGTTCAATCCAAAGTTTGAAGAGATTCAAATTATCTACTTGAGGCTAGAATGCATTGTTCCTGGTGTTGTGTGGAATTATATTACAGGAGACAGAGTATACCTCTTAAGATTTGGTTTAATACCTAATTCAAATGATAACAAATGCATTTTTCTGGACTTTCCCTTTTTTAGTTTAATTGTGCATTAAAGGATTTTTATGAAGTTAATTTTAAACCAACTATAAAATTATTCTTTTTGAAGTTCAGTATGTCAAATATTGCTGCTAATTGGAGCCCTTTCAAGCTACTGTCTGCTTTTAAGATAACTCCATTAAATTTTGAAAGCTATCTTTCTTTTTAAACATTTAACTTTATTTTTTTCTAATTTTATTGAGATACAATTGACAAATAACATTGTGTAAGTTTAAGGTATACAACATAATGATTTGATATACATATATATTTTGAAATAATTACAACAGTAAGGTTAGTTAACACAAGCAGCACCTTACATAGTACTGTGTGTGTCTGTGTGTCTGTGTGCTGAGAACACTAAAGATGTACTCTCTCAGCAAATTTCAAGTATACAATAAAGTATTGTTAACTATAGTCACCATGCTGTACATTACATCTCAAGAACTTATTCATCTTATAACTGAAAGTGTGAAACCTTTCACCAACATCTCCCCATTTCCCCTACCCCCCAGCCCCTGGTAACCACCAATCTAGTCTTCATTTCTGTGAGTTCAACTTTTTTAGATTACCCATATAAATGAGATCATACAGTATTTGTCTTTCTCTTTCTGTCTTACTTCACTTAGCACGATGGCCTCAAGGTCCATCCATGTTATTGCAAATGGCAGGATTTCCTTGCATTTTTATGGCTGAATAATATTCCATTGTATATATACAACCACATATTTTTTATCCATTCATTTGTCTATGGACATTTAGGTTGTTTCCATGTCCTGGCTGTTATGAAAAATGCTGCAATAAACATGTTGGTGCAGATATCTCTTTGAGTTACTGATTTCATTTGCTTCAGATATATGTACCCAGTAGTGTGATTGCTGGATCATACGGTAGTTACATTTTTAATTTGTTGAGGAACCTCCATACCGTTTTCCAGAGTGAGCTATACCAGTTTACATTCCCACCAACAGTACACGAGCGTTCCCTTTTCTCCATATCTTGAGCTCAAAATGTCCCAGGCTCAGTCTGTACCTTTTGTGTCCCAGGTCAAGAATCAGCCTTTTCTCCCAGGAGCTCTGATTCCTTTTACTGGGGAATGATATTAGAAACCAAAATATCAGTCTAAGTGTGTTTTTTTGATATTGGAAGGAAATTATATCTAGGCCATTTCAATAAACAAAGCAAGAAAACAAATGTATTTTTAAATCATGAGTTTATATTTAGAGTTTGAATTCCATATTAACAATACAGCAGTTTTACATAACTTTTTTGATTTTATAATGTTCTTTTTTTCCTAACACTGAAAATCTTGATTTCTGATAAGGTTAATAACATTTATGTGCTTCTGTGCTGGTCCTGAGCCTGTTTATCCTCAGATTGGCTCCATATTCTTCCCTTACTCCACCACCCTTGCGGCTTCCATAACAGCCAATAGTAGTCACTTGTGGGAGATTGGTGTGGGGCGGGGGCCAAAGTATTTCTACGCTTTTCTCCCTATCTTGGAGGATGACTCTGAATGTAGCTGTTTCCACTCTGTAGCTCCAGGTCCCCAGGACAGGCTCACATTAGTTCCAGCTGCCAACAGGTGATGTGGTCCTCTGGACTCGAGAGCATCATCTTTTCTTTTTTTTGTCCCTCTAGCCTCAAGTTAGAGTGGCTTCCTCCTGTCTCTGAACTCTAGGTTGCCTTATCACCTCCTCTTGGCTTCTCAGTTCTTCCGTTACCTATGTAGTTTATTCCCTAATTTATATCCCCTGAAAACAATGATTTTTGTTGCCTTGGTTGGACCATGATGGTAAAACTTTATAATACTGCATAAATACACTAGTTACCAAAAAACTACTGATGATAAAACTACTAACAGAAGTTTAAAATGTCTTTGTGATTCTTTTGTTTTCCTTGTAGAATGCGTCCCTAAAGATGCACAAAGATCTACGTCCTAAAGCTACTTTAAAAATTTTTTATTTGCAATTATATTATCAGTTTAAATAGAGTTATATATATTTGCTTAAGTTTGTTTCCAGTTGTAAGGATTCCTTTTTCTTTTTTATCTTCCTTTTTTAAAAAAGTGAGGGTGAGACACTGAACCAAGATGGCAGAGTAGAAGGACGTGCTCTCGCTCCCTCTTGCGAGAGCACCGGAATCACAGCTAGCTGCTGGACAGTCATTGACGGGAGGACACTGGGGCTCACCAAGAAGGGTGCCCCACATCCAAAGATGGAGGAGGGGCCTCAGTGAGACGATGGGAGGGGCGAAATCGCAGTAGAATCGAATCCCATGACTGCTGGGTGGGTGGCTCACAGACTGGAGAACACTTATACCACAGAGGTCCACCCACTGGAGTGAGGGTTCTGGGCCCCACGTCGGGCTCCCCAACATGAGGGTCTGGCAGCGGGAGGAGGAATTCCTAGAGAATCGGACTTTGAAGGCCAGTGGGATTTGATTGCAGGACTTCTACTGGACTGGGGGGGAGCAGAGACTGCATTCTTGGAGGGCACACACAAAGTAGTGTGCACATCAGGATGCAGGGGAAGGAGCAGTGACCCCAGGGGAGACTGAACCAGACCTACCTGCTAGTGTTGGAGGGTCTCCTGCAGAGGCAGGGGGTGGCTGCATCTCACCATGAGGACAAGGACACTGGCAGCAGAAGTTCTGGGAAGTACTCCTTGGCGTGAGCCCTCCCAGAGCCCACCATTGGCCCCACCAAAGAGCCCAGGTAGGCTCCAGTGTTGGGTTGCCTCAGGCCAAACAACCAACAGGGAGGGAACCCAGCCCCACTCATCAGCAGTGAAGCGGATTAAAGTTTTACTGAGCTCTGCCCACCACAGCAACGGTCAGCTCTACCCACCACCAGTCTCTCCCAGCAGGAAACTTGCACAAGCCTCTTAGATAGCCTCATCCACCAGAGGGCAGACAGCAGAAGCAAGAAGAACTACAATTCTGCAGCCTGAGGAAGGAAAACCACATTCACAGAAAGATAGACAAAATGAAAAGGCAGAGGACTTTGTACCAGATGAAGAAACAAGATAAAACCCCAGAAAAACAAATAAATGAAGTGGAGATAGGCAACCTTCTAGAAAAAGAAGTCAGAATAATCATAGTGAAGATGATCCAGGACCTCGGAAAAAGAATGGAGGCAAAGATTGAGAAGATGCAAGAAATGTTTAACAAAGACCTAGAAGAATTAAAGAACGAACAAACAGAGATGAACAATACAATAACTGAAAAGAAAACTACATTAGAAAGAATCAATAGCAGAATAACTGAGGCAGAAGAACGGATAAGTGACCTGGAAGACAGAACGGTGGAATTCACTGCTGCGGAACAGAATAAAGAAAAAAGAATGAAAAGAAATGAAGACAGCTTAAGGGACCTCTGGGACAACATTAAACGCAACAACATTCGCATTATAGGGGTCCCAGAAGGAGAAGAGAGAGAGAAAGGACCCAAGAAAATATTTGAAGAGATTATAGTCAAAAACTTCCCTAACATGGGAAAGGAAATAGCCAACAAGTCCAGGAAGCACAGAGAGTCCCATACAGGATAAAATCAAGGAGAAACACACCGAGACACATAGTAATCAAATTGGCAAAAATTAAAGACAAAGAAAAATTATTGAAAGCAGCAAGGGAAGAATGACAAATAACATACAAGTGAACCCCCATAAGGTTAACAGATGATTTCTCAACAGAAGCTCTGCAAGCCAGAAGGGAGTGGCATGATATACTTAAAGTGATTAAAGGGAAGAACCTACAACCAAGATTATTCTACCCAGCAAGGATCTCATTCAGATTCGATGGAGAAATCAAAAGCTTTACAGACAAGCAAAAGCTAAGAGAATTCAGCACCACCAAACCAGCTCTACAACAAATGCTAAAGGAACTTCTCTCAGTGGGAAACACAGGAGAAGAAAAGGACCAGATAGATTTAATTGATACTTATAGGACATTCCATCCCAAAACAGCAGGTTACACTTTCTTCTCAAGTGCGCATGGAAAATTCTCCAGGATAGATGACATCTTGGGTCACAAATCAAGCCTCAGTAAATTTAAGAAAATTGAAATCATATCAAGAATCTTTTCTGACCACAACGCTATGAGATTAGAAATGATTTACAGGGAAAAAACGTAAAAAACACAAACACATGGAGGCTAAACAATACGTTACTAAATAACCAGGAGAGCACTGAAGAAATCAAAGAGGAAATTAAAAAATACCTAGAGACAAATGACAATGAAAACACGACGATCCAAAAAACTATGGGATGCAGCAAAAACAGTTCTAAGAGGGAAGTTTGTAGCTATACAACCCTACATCAAGAAACAAGAAAAATCTCAAATAAACAATCTAACCTTACACCTAAAGGAACTAGAGGAAGAATAACAAACAAAACCCAAAGTTAGCAGAAGAAAAGAAATCATAAAGATCAGAGCAGAAATAAATGAAATAGAAAGAAAGAAAACAATAGGAAGATCAATAAAACTAAAATCTGGTTCTTTGAGAAGATAAACAAAACTGATAAACCATTAGCCAGACTCATCAAGAAAAAGAGGGAGAGGACTCAAATCAATAAAATCAGAAATGAAAAAGGAGAAGTCACAACAGACACTGCAGAAATACAAGGCATCCTAAGAGACTACTACAAGCAACTCTACACCAATAAAATGGACAACCTGGAAGAAATGGACAAATTCTTAGAAAGGTATAAACTTCCAAGACAGAACCAGGAAGAAATAGAAAAAATGAACAGACCAATCACAAGTAATGAAATTGAAACTGCGATTAAAAATCTTCCGACAAACAAAAACCCAGGACCAGATGACTTCACAGGTGAAGTCTATCAAACATTTAGAGAAGAGCTAACACCCATCCTTCTCAAACTCCTCCAAAAAATTGCAGAGGAAGGAACACTCCCAAACTCATTCTATGAGGCCACCATCACCCTGATACCAAAACCAGACAAAGATAGTACAAAAAAAGAAAATTACAGACCAATATCACTCATGAATATAGATGCAAAAATCCTCAACAAACTACTAGCAAACAGAATCCAACAACACATTAAAAGGATCATACACCATGATCAAGTGGGATTTATCCAAGGGTTGCAAGGATTCTTCAATATACGCAAATCAATCAATGTGATACACCATATTAACAAATTGAAGAATAAAAACCATATGATCATCTCAATAGATGCAGAAGAAGCTTTTGACAAAATTCAACACCCATTTATGATAAAAACTCTCCAGAAAGTGGGCATAGAGAGAACCTACCTCAACATAATAAAAGCCATATATGACAAACCCACAGCAAACATCATTCTCAATGGTGAAAAACTGAAAGCATTTCCTCTAAGATCAGGAACAAGACAAGGATGTCCACTCTCGCCACTATTATTCAACATAGTTTTGGAAGTCCTAGCCACTGCAATCAAAGAAGAAAAAGAAATAAAAGGAATACAAATTGGAAAAAAAGAAGTAAAACTGTCACTGTTTGCAGATGACACGATACTATACATAGAGAATCCTAAAGATGCCGCCAGAAAACTACTAGAGCTAATCAATGAATCTGGTAAAGTTGCAGGATACAAAATTAATGCACAGAAATCTCTTGCATTCCTATACACTAATGATGAAAAATCTGAAAGAGAAATTAAGGAAACACTCCCATTTACCATTGCAACAAAAAGAATAAAATACCTAGGAATAAACCTACCTAGGGAGACAAAAGACCTGTATGGAGAAAACTATAAGACACTGATGAAAGAAATTAAAGATGATACCAACAGATGGAGAGATATACCATGTTCTTGGATTGGAAGAATCAATATTGTGAAAATGAATCTACTACCCAAAGCAATCTACAGATTCAAGGCAATCCCTATCAAATTACCAGTGGCATTTTTTACAGAACTAGAACAAAAAATCTTAAAATTTGTATGGGGACACAAAAGACCCCGAATAGCCAAAACAGTCTTGAGGGGAAAAAACCAAGCTGGAGGAATCAGGCTCCTGGACTTCAGACTATACTACAAAGGTACAGTAATCAAGACAATATGGTACTGGCACAAAAACAGAAACATAGATCAATGGAACAAGATAGAAAGCCCAAAGATAAACCCACGCACCTATGGTCAACTAATCTATGACAAAGGAGGCAAGGATGTACAATGGAGAAAAGACAGCCTCTTCAATAAGTGTTGCTGGGAAAACTGGACAGCTACGTGTAAAACAGTGAAATTAGAACACTCCCTAACAGCATACACAAAAATAAATTCAAAATGGATTAGAGACTTAAATGTAAGACAGGACACTATAAAACTCTTAGAGAAAAACATAGGAAGATCACTCTTTGACATAAATCACAGCAAGATCTTTTTGGATCCACCTCCTAGAGTAATGGAAATAAAAACAAAAATAAACAAATGGGACCTAATGAAACTTAAAAGCTTTTGCACAGCAAAGGAAACCATGAGCAAGATGAAAAGACTACCTTCAGAATGGGAGAAAATATTTGCAAACGAATCAACAGACAAAGGATTAATCTCCAAAATATATAAACAGCTCATGCAGCTCAACATTAAAAAAACAAACAACCCAATCCAAAAATGGGCAGAAGACCTAAATAGACATTTCTCCAAAGAAGACACACAGATGGCCAAGAAGCACATGAAAAGCTGCTCAACATCACTAATTATTAGAGAAATGCAAATCAAAACTACAATGAGGTACCACCTCACACCAGTTAGTATGGGCATCATCAGAAAATCTACAAACAACAAATGCTGGAGAGGGTGTGGAGAAGAGGGAACCCTCTTGCACTGTTTGTGGGAATGTAAATTGATACAGACACTATGGAGAACAGTATGGAGGTTCCTTAAAGAACTAAAAATAGAGCTATACCATATGATCCAGCAATTCCCACTACTAGGCATATACCCAGAGAAAACCATAATTCTAAAAGACACATGCACCCCAATGTTCATTGTAGCACTGTTTACAATAGCTAGGTCATGGAAGCAACCTAAATGCCCATCGACAGACGAATGAATAAAGAAGATATGGTACATATATACCATGGAATATTACTCAGCCATAAAAAGGAACGAAATTGGGTCATTTGTTGAGACGTGGATGGATCTAGAGACTGTCATACAGAGTGAAGTAAGTCAGAAAGAGAAAAGCAAATATCGTATATTAACGCATATATGTGGAACCTAGAAAAATGGTACAGATGAACCGGTTTGCAGGGCAGAATTTGAGACACAGATGCAGAGAAGAAACATATGGACACCAAGGGGGGAAAGCGGCAGGGCGTGGGGCTGGTGGTGTGATGAATTGGGAGATTGGGATTGACATGTATACACTGATGTGTATAAAATTGATGACTAATAAGAACCTGCTGTGTAAAAAAAAATAAAATTCAAAAAAAAGAAAAATAGAAAAGTGAGGAATGCAATTGAAAATAATGCCTTCAGAAGTTTTAAAATTTTTAGTGGTTTTAATCATTATGTTAACAGAGATCTGTAACATATTTATTAATATAAAAGAAAAATCCCGTCCTATAACATCATTATCTTATTATTAATAGACTTTTGTTTGTTGGAAAAGAAATAAAATAAATAAAAAAATAAGGGCAATGCATTTAAATGGTATGATAGTCAAAACTATATTTAAAAATGTACACGTAGATGCCTCTCCTGACCTTTCTCCCTCACTTCCCCCTCCCTGGTCTCTATAATTAACCATTTTTGTTAGCTTTTTGTTCATCCTTCCTATGTTGTTCTTTTTGCAATCTCTGTATTTCTCCATTTCTTATACAAAAGTATGTATATACTCTTCTGTACCTTGCTTTTTTCATTGAAGAATGTATCCCCCAATTCTCTCCATAACAGTACATAAAGATAGTTCTCTTCCTCTTTTATTACTGCATATTAGTCTATTGTATGGATGTACCATATTTAATTCAGGCAACTCCATGGTGTTAATACTTGAGTTATTTCTAATTTTTGCTATGCAAATAATACCAAAACGAAAACCTTTCTTCATCTGTCATTTTGGACTTGTGTGGGTGGGGATTGCTGGTCCAAAGTATAAATGCATCTCTACTTTGGTTAGATTTGCCAAATTCTCCTCCATGGAGTTTGTACCATATTCTAATCCTGCCAACAATGTATGAGAGTACCTATTTCCCTAGTCTCACCAACAGAATTTGTTGTTGTAGTTTGGGTTTTGCCAGTCTGATAGTTGAGAAAGAATATCTCATTGCATTTCTTTTGTTATATTTGAAATTGAACATCTTTTCCTGTGCATAAGGACCATTTGTATAATTTTCTATGATCTATCTTGGAAACATTAGAGAAAAAAAAAGTGGCCTAGAAGTTGGGCACGTAGACACTATCATGACTTTCAGTTAACTTGTCTTGGTTCTCAAGCAAAGCATAAAACTGCTGAGCCTCAGTTTCTGTCTTCTACCCAAAGAATTTCTGAGGATGAAGTAAATATAGTATATGAACATCATTCTGGGGTCTGTAGCACATTGTGTATTCTTCCTCATCATTCAGTAATCTATATCTCACATTAGATTCAATATTCTTTTCTCTCTTCTCTCATCATTTGGAGTCTATGTCTTACAGGTTATAGTCATCATAAAATCTGGAATGAAAACTTTCATTGATTTTTACATGTCCACCTTCTCAGACAACTAGTTTCTATTCATGATCACTTAAGTTGGAAGAGAGTCTTCTGCTTCAAAATAAAAAAACATCAACCAGATGTTCCTTTTCCTTTATAATATGATGCCCTTTTAGTTATTTAGAGAAAAACTGAAGTTTGCCTTTCAAAGATTGGAGCATATTTACTAGTTTTCTAAAATCCGGATATTAGTATAAAAATGCTAGAGGAAGATGATAAAGGAGAACCCTAATCTTGATTAGATGCTTAAATACACAAAGATCAGATAAAAGTATTGAACTGGCTCTTCCCGAAGTTTTCATGGGTTTGGGCAGTGGTTAGAGTACATTGCAATTGCCGGACACTTCCTCCGAGTGCAAGTTCCTTTTGATTGTTCTTTTAGGAGTCCTTCCTGGAAAAAAATAAGAGAAATGGTAAAAACTCAGTTCTCTCTTAGAGGATTAACCTTTTTGATACTGGTAAATGGCAAAATTTCTTGTTGAAGAAGAAATGACAGCTGTGTATATAAGCATATTCCTGCCTTGGGCAGGGTACAAAGAGTTTAATCTTTCCTAAACCCCACTGTAATGTCTGCTGTTTAAAACCTTCAGTTACCCTGGACAAGATCTTCATCTGCAACTTGCCATGCGCTCATGGCAATATTACTTGATACAGTTAAGCTAGTTGAAAGTACAATTCAATTAATAGCCAAAGAAATATGAGATACTTGGAAATCCAAGTCTTTTTTTTTAATTGAAGTATAGTTGATTTACAATGTTGTGTCAATCCCTGCTGTACAGCAAAGTGACTCAGTTATACACATATGTACATTCTTTTTATAATATTCTTTTCCACTGCAGTTTGTCCCAGGAGATTGGATATAGTTCCCTGTGCTATACAATAGGACCTTGTTGTTTATCCATTCTAAATGTAATAGTTTGCATTTACCAACCCCAAATTCCCAGTCCATTCCTCTCCCTCTCCCTCCCCCTTGGCAACCACAAGTCTGATCTCCATGCCTGTGAGTCTGTTTTGTTTTGTAGATGGGTTCATTTGTGCCATATTTTAGATTCCATATATAAGTGATATCATATGGTATTTGTCTTTCTCTTTCTGACTCACTTCACTTAGGATGATCATCTCTAGCTGCATCCATGTTGCTGCAAATGGCATTATTTTGTTCTTTTTTATGGCTGAGTAATATTACATTGTATATATGTACCACATCTTCTTTATCCATTCATCTGTCAATGGACATTTAGGTTGTTTCCATGTCTTGGCTATTGTGAATAGTGCTGCTATGAACATAGTGAATATAGAGGTTCATGTATCTTTTTTAATTATAGTTTTGTCCAGGTATATGCCCAGGAGTGGGATTGCTGGATCACGTGGTAATTCTATTTTTAGTTTTCTGAGGAACCTCCTTACTGTTTTCCATAATGGCTGCACCAACTTACATTCCCACCAACAGTGTAGGAGGGTTCCCTGTCCTCCACACCCTCTCCAGAATTTATTGTTTATAGACTTTTTAATGATGGCCATTCTGACTGGCCTGAGGTGGTACCTCATTGTAGTTTTGATTTGCATTTTTCTAATAATTAGTGATGTTGTGCATCTTTTCATGTGCCTACTGGCCATCTGTATGTCTTCTTTGGAGAAATGTCTATTAAGGTCTTCTGTCCATTTTTTGATTGGGTTGTTTGTTTTTTGTTGTTGAGTTGTATATATATATACAACTAAGCTGTTTGTATATATATGAAATGTATATATATTTGTATATATATACAACTGTATATATATAATTGTACATATATATAGCTGTTTGTATATATATATATACAAGTGAGCTGTTTGTATATCTTGGAGATTAAGCCCTTGATGTTTATATCATTTGCAAATATTTTTTCTCATTCCATAGGCTGTCTTTTCTCCAAGTCTTAAACAGAGTTTGCTAGCAAATATTTAAATCATTGACCTTATTTTTATTTGTATTTCGTGATGTAGGTCACATGTTTCATCATAAGTTTCTCATTTGACCTCTGCAGATCTAGATTTTTTTAAAGCAAAATATAACTAACAAAAAAGAATTGACTAAATAAGTAGACTGATTGGGAATTTGGGTATTCATTCTATACACGTGTGTTATTTTCCTGAACTATTTTTTTTTCACATACAGAATTTTACAGAACTGTCCTTTTGTATACTTTCAGATTTTAAGAAATACTACAAAAAAAATGAAAGCCAGTGTTTCAAATTTGAGGTCATCTGGTTCAAGCAACAACAGAGAAGGCTTAATGTCTCAAACCTCTTTCCAAATTTTTTCATAATAATTTTGTTAAACATTTATACAGAACTTTGTTTTCTTTATTCAGGAACATCTCCAGTAAAATTCAATGTTCTGAAAGACGCATATGATGTTTCTTGCAAGATTAATGAGATGAAGAAAAAGGACAGGAAAAAATCCAAGTATCTATTATATAATTTGCATTTTTAGAGACTTGCTTGCAAACCTTAACTAAAAAGATGAGTCTTAGATTAGATTAACTTATTATTCATTTAATGGAGGAAAACCAGAACTTTTTTTTTTTGAAGGTTTCATGTTTATAGGTCAGGAGGAAGCCTGCTTTCTCTTTTCTACTTCTCAAATTCTCTGAATCTGGCAACATAAATACAGTATCTAGAAGAGATATGTTTTGGCAATGAACAAAGAGACACAGTGTTTTACAATTAGCTCCTTTTAATTTGGACTGTTGTCTGTAGATGGTTGTTTGTCTTAATATATTGAATAATTAGTAAAAGCATCCCATTGGCTATGTAATTAGTGGGCACACAAGAAAGGATAGAATAGGAAAAATGTAATAAATTGTGTACACTCTCTAAAACAAGAATGTATATGAAAGAAGTTAACTCCATATCTTGAAAAGACCTTGGAGATTAAATTTTTTATAAAGGAATTCCCCACAACAACAAATGTTACCAACATAGTAATATATGTGAATATAATGGTTTAGAAATGACTCAATAGAATATTAATTTAAGTTGTTTTCCAAATATTAGTTAATTGTTTTGCCATTTTCAAAACTATTAGTTGAGATAGATCAATGTGAGATGAAATTTATAACTTGTTTCTCTCTAATAACTCCTGGCTTATTTCCTTTACCCTTTTTTTTTTTTTTTTCCTTTACCCTTTTGATACCTTTAATTCTATTGATCAACCAAACAATCAAAGATTTATTAAGTACCTACTACAGACTCAGTACTTTGCCAGATATTGAGGGTGAGGCATATATATATATAACATATGGTCCCTAAACTCAAGGAATTTACAATTAGTTTATAAGTGTTAAAGGAAACAAAGTGAAAAAAATGAACTTGAAAAATTAGAGATGAAAAACAAGGTAGATAACAAGGATGCCAAGATAATTCAATGAGGAAAGAATAGTCTTTTCAAGAAATAGTGTTAGCACAGTTATGCACATGCAGAAGAATGTAGTTGGACCTCTACCTAACGCCCTATGCAAAAATTAATTCAAAATGGACCAAAGACCGAAATGTAAGATCTAAAACTTTAAAACTCTTAAAAGAAGGTAAAGGGGGAAAACTTTATGACCTTGGGTTAGGTAGTGATTACTATGATATGACAACAAAAGCATGCAAAATAAAAGAAAAATAGGTAAATTGGACGTTATAAAGATTAAAAGATTTTGTCTTTCAAAGAACACTACCAAGTAAGTTAAAAGATAACCCACAGAATGGAGAAAATTTTTTGCAAATCATATCTGAGACCTGTCTCTGCGATACATAAAAGTGCTTGCAGTTCAATAATAAAAAGACAACTCAAAAAAATAGTCCAAGTATTTGAATAGACATTTCTCCAAAGAAGATATACAAATGGTAAATAAGCACGTGAAAAGATGCTCAACATTAACTATCAGGGAAATGTAAACCAAAACTGCAATGAGATGCCATTTTATACCGACTAAGATAGTTATAATCCAAAAGACATAATAACATGTGTTGGTGAGGATGTGGAAAAACTGGAACTCTCATGAACTGTTGGTGAGAATGTAAAATGGTGAAGCTGCTTTAGAAAACAGTCGATCGGTTCCTCAAAATGTTAAACACATAGTCAGCATATGACCCAGCATTTCTCCTAGATATATACCCAAGGGAAATGAAAGGATATTTTCACATAAAAATAAACACGAATGCTCTTAGCAGCAGTACTTATAAAAGACAAAAAGTGTAAACAACCCAAATATCCATCAACTAATTAATGGATAAACAAAATGTGGTGTATCCATACAATGAAATACTATTCAGCCATAAAAAGAAAAGAGTGTTATTGTAGGCTACGACGTGGATGAACCTTGAAAATATTATGAACTTGAAAATATATATATAGTCAAAGAAGGCAGTCACAAAAGGCCATATATCATATGATTCCATTTATATGAAATTTCCAAAATAGGTGAATCCTTAGAGACAGTTAATAGATAGTAGTTGCCTAGGGCTGGGTTTCAAATAGGGGCTTGAAGGGAAATGGGGAATTACTGCTAATGGGTTTCTTGAAGTGATAAATATGTTCTAAATTGATTGTGGTGATGGTTGCACAGCTCTGTGAATATACTAAAAGCCAGTGAATTGAATACTTTGTATGAATTTGATCTCAATAATGCCATTAATCTTTAAAAGTGGTATGCCTATAACTGGGAGGTTTAGATGACACCCTCAGCCCTTATGGATTCTGTGGTCATAGGAATAATGCCTCTTTATTAAAAAGAAAAAGATAGGAATTACAGAGAATTTTAGACTTAAAGAGGAATTTGGAAAACATCTAGTCTAATTCTCTAAATATTCCCATTTTCCAGATAAGCAATTTAAACAATAGAGTAGCAGTTAAGCCCATGGATTCTGGAGGGAAACAGTGGGTCTCTATCACTCAAGGGTTAAGTCATGCTAGGCAAGGCCTGTGGACTCTCAGCCTCAGTGTTACAACTACAAAAAGAGGGAGATACAGAATATGATCCACAGTGGAGTTACTATAGGATTACACACACACACAGGAGCACTCTTTATATTTCAGCATAAGGCCTGAAATATACATAGTGCTCCATGAAAGTTAGCTCTCGTTTAAAAGTGTCCCCACTCTCCCAAGTCATATTGTATGTATAGTGGAGCTGGGGTATAAAAAATCAGGTTTTCTGCCTTCTCTTCCTGTGCTTTTTCCATGATATCAAAGATTGAAAAATACTGTATTATTCTACCAGGAAAAATCTGAGTATCTCTGAAACCACACTGCTGGAGAACAGTTGATTTCCTATGATTTTGAAAGTCTCTAGCCAGAATGAACCTGTGCTTAAGGTTTTAAAAAGGTCTTGTAATACATCCTTCACTTGTAGACATATAGTTTTGCAAGACAGTACTTATATCTTGGCCCTGGGGATCATTTTTCTTTCCTCTGAATTCTCACTCTTGTTTGACTTTCAATCTATTGCATATGTTAATCTGATATGATGACTCATTACATCTGCATTTCTTACATAATCAAATCTGAAAACAACTTTACAGAACAGTTAGCTTTCAATCTTTACCCAGAGTTTATCCTCAAAGAGAAATAGAGAATAATGGCTGCAGACCTTTCTTTGAGTTTTGGTAGCATTCTGCAAGGTTAATATGAATTGGCTCCTCGTGTACTTGAGGTTACATGCTGAATTTGATTATTGACTTCGGCAGATGTTATCAGAGTAGCATTTTGATCAGCAGCCAAAGACGTTCTTTCTACAAAGGTACTATAGGAAATTATCTAGATAATAATACAAAGCATAGGGCTTCCCTGGTGGCGCAGTGGTTAAGAATCTGCCTGCCAGTGCAGGGGACGTGGGTTCGATCCCTGGCCCGGGAAGATCCCACATGCCGCGGAGCAACTAAGCCCGTGCACCACAACTACAGAGCCTGTGCTCTAGAGCTCATGAGCCACAATTACTGAAGCCCACGTGCCTAGAGCCCGTCCTCCGCAACAAGCGAAGCCACCGCAATGAGACGCCCGCGCACCAATGAAGAGTAGCCCCCCCTCGCTGCAACTAGAGAAAGCCCGTGCACAGCAACGAAGACCCAACACAGCCAAAAATGAATAAACTAATAAATTTAAAAAAAAGAGAAAATAATCAAAATAAAATAAAATAAAAATAAAAAATAATACAAAGCATAGGTATTTATAAGGAACATTTTATAAGGGCACACTTATGCACTGCTGATGAGAGTATTTGTTGATATAACCATTCTGGAGAATATTTTAGCAAAATATTTCAAAAGCCTTCAACCTTTGAGTGAACATTTCCACTGCCAGGAATTTGACCAATAGGAATCATGAGACATATGCCCAAATGTTTGTTTATTATAAATTGACCAAAAAAGTGTATGTAACCATAAACTTTTTTTTAATATTGTAATCCTATGATCAAAGTTCATAATAATGCAATTGACAAGGAAATTTAGTTATTTCTGAGATACACATTTTAAAGTAATAACTAGAATTATGATTTATAACATTATACCAGAACATATAAGTTTTTTAGAAATTTCATCTAATGTCTGAAACATTTATATTAACATATTTCCATACAAATAACCCAAAGAAAGTTTAGTATTAGTTATTTTGTTTGCTTGTTTTATACTGCAGGTTCTTATTAGTCATCAGTTTTATACACATCAGTGTATACATGTCAATCCCAATAACCATAAACTTTTAAAAACAACTTAAATGTCCAAAGATGATGGCTTGGATAAATAAAACTAAGCACATCCATGGTTTGTATTTTTTTAATTCATGATTTTAAAAATGACTATTCATAATATCTTATGTGAAAGTAATGAGTTTCAAAATAGTATGCATGATAGGATTACAATATTATTAAAATGATTCTTTATCTATGTATGTGTATGCATTAAGCCTTATCATTTTGACTTGATTTGCAAAGCATCATTTGTATATAATTAACCCCAGTAATTCCTTCAGACTCACGAGCTTTGCAAATCTGTGGACGTCTCAGCTAAATGTCTTTTTTCGAAAACCCCTGTTCTCAGAATATAGACTGTGAAGGCAAATAAATGGGAATACTTTAGTGCAGTTATTTTATGGTCTATTAGCATTACTACTGAATTGTATTAAAATCCCCCTCAGTCTTTGGACTCTGAAAATGTAGGTCCCATGACAGTGTTAATGTAAAAGTCTTTATGAGTATTTTCAATGTGACCTATTATTATGTTCATTATTTTTCATTATATTTATTTTAATCCTTGTAAAATATAATGACTTTAAAACAAAGTAGACGAAGTGGAAAGCTGTGTCTGCCTGATGTGCTCCCAATGTGCTGTAGTGTATTTGAAAGAGATCGAGATATCATCAAGGCTGTTTTCCTAGTAGCTCTGCTTTCCTTTGCTGCTACTCTAGGCTTTGCGGTTGTGTGGCTTTGCCTTCTTTTTATGTCATATAGAATTATAGGACATGTATCTGACAAAATATCTCCTGGACATGACAGAAAAATGGTCGTATTCTAACTCTTGTATCTCTTTGGTGTTTCCATTTCGGGTAAAGTCTTTTAAGCTACTGGGAATGCCTATTTCATACCAGTAAAGATCAGCAGAACATTTCCTTCTTTAGCTCTAACCATTTTAGACTGCTCTGTTCTTTCTCAAAGAGAATGTCTGAACTCATGTGTGAACATGTAATGCAGGAAATGTGGAAAGTGATTATATGGAGAAAAAGAGAAGATGAAATGACTAAAACACAGTCAGTGTTTTTTTTTTATCCTACTGGTGGGTCCCTTTAGTATGAGGGTGAGGTACTTTATGTTACCATGTTCTTGTACCATCCAAACAGTGGGTGTGAACAGAGATGCATATCCACTGAGTTGAAGGCAAGCTTCCACCATCAAGTAGCTATTCCTCTGAGTATTACTCTAACCCTGCCTGCTGCTTTTGCCACCTTGTTTGTTCACAGAAAGTGTTTCCACATGTGCTTAAAAAAGATAACGAGATTATACAGATTATACACATATATGGCACAGACACTGTGCCAGCAAATTATCAAAATGAATGTTTCTTAATTTTTTTAAATCTTTCCCCTCTCCAGGAAGAGAGTTGTATCCAGCAATAGAATGCATATTTTCTTTTCCAAGAATTTTGAGTGATTATTGGAAATATCTTTAAAATTCACATTGAATGTCCTGAGAGTCAATAGGTATTTTATTTTAATAGAAAGATAAATGATCCTCCTGATGTCAGACATGAGGTATAATTCAAAACATTTCACAGCAATTTTCACATAGAACTCTTTCATGGATTAGCACAGGCCCCTGGGATAAAATTACCCCAACGTGGATTTTGAGACTTCCCATTCCTGACAAGACAGCTAAACTACAGAGAATGTTGGCTTCCTCCCCAAACTCGATGCTGCCTGAGAGAAGAGGAGGAGTGGGTCTTATGAACTAACATGGAAACTATGAGAAACTCTGGATGGATAAAGGGCAGAAGTGGTGTTGTGTGAAGGTGACAGGCAGCCTGGAGTACAAAGGGGTCAGGTACTACTGTGGGAAATAGGCTGGCAGAGGAGTTTTGAATTTTCTGTGACAAAAAAATAGCAGCATCCTCCAAAGCTACTTAATATCTAAGGGATAACTTCTGTAGAGTGTCCAGAGAGAGTACAGAGCTGATGGAAACAAGAAAGGCAGACAAAGGAACCCTAAACTAGCCCCACTTCTCCTCCTTTCCTCCCAGAGATTTCTCCAGAAACTAGTAAGTTATAATCAAAAGAGGCTACCACCTCCCAATATTATTTTTTAACTTTCAAAGAATTTAATGCCAATTCCTGAGGGAATACATTTTCCTTAGAGCACGAAGTAGCATGAATGAGACATTAATAAAAATAAGCTCCAAAGAAAGCTTTAATATGTTCCAGAAGTTGCAATATTACATTATCTATATTTTCTGACTATAGTGCAGTAAAATTAGAAATGAATATCAAAAAGTAGAAAGAGAAAAAACTTTGGTTTTAAAACTAATAATCTCTCCTCTGTCTGACATATTTATTTTAATTCAGTATGAGTTATTCACATCTATCCACACATTTTCATGTCTCTGTGGTATCTGG
This sequence comes from Eubalaena glacialis, assembly GCF_028564815.1. Classification (NCBI taxonomy): domain Eukaryota; kingdom Metazoa; phylum Chordata; class Mammalia; order Artiodactyla; family Balaenidae; genus Eubalaena; species Eubalaena glacialis. The sequence goes on along the minus strand of NC_083723.1, from coordinate 57,634,365 downwards.
ATAATATTGTAAGAGAACGTAAAAATGTCCATGAAAATAGTGGTTCAAGAAACCTTCTTTCAAATAGCTTTCCACAAGTGGCTTTAACAATTTGGTAACAATAATGGCTACCATTTATTAAACAGTTATGATGTTCAGTGTGTTCTTTATGTATTTTGTGTCAAATTCCTTAGGGAAAAAAAAAACTAACACCCAGATTCAGAGAGGCTAAGTAACTTGCTCAATGTAGAACAGCCAGTAGAGGCAGAACCAGGGTCTAAACAGAGTTCTGCAAGATCACAAGGCTCACTCTGTTTCCACTAAAGATAGTACTGATCACCCAAGAGGAAGATAATGTTGTCTTGAATCGGATTTGTAAAGAATTATGCAAGTATGATTAAAAATAATTTTAAGAACTTTAGTATTCTTGCATATTTAGGACTACACAATTTATTCATTTATTACTAAACCATTTTTAATTGAATGTTTACCATTTGTAAGACATTTACCGAGGGAATATTTACTGATCAAAATTGAAATTTGTAATATTTGAGATTTCAAATTTCATAAACAGCTGACTTCCAATATCAGAAATGAACCTCCTCACAAGTCATTTTGAAATTATGCTAAAATGTCAGTTTCCTTTGAAACTGGAAAATCCACTAAATAAAATAACATTTGGTTATTGGTATTATTCAGCTACCAGTAGGCTGCATACTGGGGTAATGAAGATAGTAAAAACATGAAAGAATAAAGGAGGGAAAAGGCTTATAAACAAAACCATGAAAGTAAATGGCTCTTCTACCTTTTACTGATGCCACGTGATGTACTAGGTAGAGTACAATTTGCACTCTTTCAAAGTCATCTCCAGATGAAAACCTCAAAGACTTTATCTTTCCCAGTAAACACTTACGATCATAGACCAGGATGAGACAAAATTGTTTATCGAAGTCTCGCCCTTTTACGGAGAAAGAACAAATAGGAGGTTTCCTCACGTTGAACTTAAACAAAGTAGCTTAAATGTAAGGAGTTCCAAATGAAATAAAAGCTTAAAGATCTTGATTAGGATCAAGAATTCAAATACAGTCTCTGGACATTTTAAGCATATACTGTTTCATAGAAAAATAAGTGTCTTACTCAAAAATATTATGTGGAAAATAAAGCAAGTATTTTCTTATTCATTTCAAATATTAAGTCTTTGGGCTAAATAATATCGTGAAACTGTACATTAACTCATCTAACTATTGTAGACATTAAATATTTTTAAACTAGTTGCTCTTGGAATAATGCAAAGCAATGTTTATAGCTGGAAATTTTATTTTCCTCATAATATGTGGAAAAAGAATTATTTTTATAGCTATATGCCATATTATCTTTACTAATTTGTAGATTTATTCATTTATCTTTAGATTTATGTTGCCATTTCAAAATTGTTATAGCATAATCTAGTTTATCCTTGATTATATGGTCAATCATATTTCTCCCTGATTAAGGATTACTTATCTTTGGTCATATATCAAAATATTTCTGATAAGCGATGGAAAATGGAAATATAAGATTGTAATGAAGGGACATTTTATGACTGGACATAAAAATCCATGAACCAAAAAGTCATTCACATGAGAACTACTGTGATCTTTGAGAATTGTGCATCCCTTTTAATTCAAAGTTAAAACTTATACCAATAAAATAGTCTGATGGAAAATAGAAATTTAGAGCACTTCGCACTGAACTTTGTGCAAAGAATTTACTCAAAAACATTGAACAACTGACTGAGATATAATTACATTTGACGTATTAACCTCTCTAGGAATTTTCAATATGATCTTTCCTTTGGAAAAATTGGACCAGTCTGACCTTTGGCACATTCGAGTTTGAATCTTATGTCATAACATATTATTTCAGAACAAACTGAAAATACAATAGAAACATCTCTTCCAGTGCCATGAAATGGCATACAATAGTTTTTCACAGATAAGCAGTTCAGCTTTCCACCACCAAAGCTATGATTCAAAAATCTTGTTTTGCGGGGCTTCCCTGGTGGCTCAGTGGTTAAGAATCCGCCTGTCAGTGCAGGGCACAAGGGTTCGAGCCCTGGTCGGGGAAGATCCCGCATGCCGCGGAGCAACTGGGCCCGCGAGCCGTAACTACTGAGCCTGCGCTCTAGAGCCCACGAGCCACAACTGCTGAAGCCAGCTCGCCTGGAGCCCGTGCTCCGCAGCAAGGGGGGCCGCCACGGTGAGAGGCCCCGCGCACCGTGGCCGGGGGTGGCCCCCCACTCACTGCAGCTGGATAGGGCCTGCGCGCAGCTGCGAAGACCCAACGCAGCCAAAAATAAAGAAATAAATCTTTTTTAAAAATCTTGTTTTGCATCATTTGTTGTGTCACCCTTTCGCTTGCCTTGCTGCTTTGACCCTTTAAGCCAGACCATAAATCAGGTTCAGGTAGCAGCCACGTTTAAGGCCATTGTTTGGGACCCTCACCCACCACTCCACTGGATCTCAAGCTGACTTAGCCCGCCCCCTAGTTGAGCTTTCTTGCCTTGACATTCCAACATGCAGGTAGTAGTATTTCCCTATTTTGCCTTGGGCGGTCACAACTACGTCTGGCTGAAAATTTTTTATCCCAATGATCTTTCTGGGCAAGATGCCTTTGCCAGTGCTTAGAGATCTTGCTAACATTCTTGAGTGTCTGCCTGTCACTTTTGACTGTTGGCTATGTAACAGATGTGAATTTTAAATGTTGTAAGAATAAAATTCACTTCACCTAATGCCAGCTGAATTAGGGGCTTAAGGCAGTGGTTCTGAACCAGATAGGCAATTTTGATCATCAGCAGTGACTTCAGTTTCCATTCAGTGTAGGTAACCTCAGTAAGACCATCTATCTAGAAACTAGATGTAGGCTTTAAAGATAGTCAAAGCAGGACATTTTTACAAAAGGGTGGCCTGTTCCCTAGTATGGAACTAGGGAATTTTGACAATTTCAAATCAGATTAGCTTGGGTAACCCCAGAACAGGGCATGAATAAATGTTATTTTTATTTCTTAGACTACTATAATCTGATCTTTCCTGAAGACTTTAACTTACTCAGGCAAATTGGGAAAATAGAGAGGGGTGAAATACTGATCATAGCTAAGGAAACGTAAGAAACACTACATATCCTTGTTTGTCCCAGGGGCTATTCCAATCCACAACTCTTAACACCATGTGTGATAATTATGATGGGTTGAAACACAACCAGAGTCATGGAAGTTAGCCTGGAAATGGTGCTATGCAAGCTTGCTCAGGTCTTTTCCATGACTTCTTTTTTATGTTTTTTGACGTTTATATCTTTTGACCACCTTCATCCAATTTCCCCTCCCACCCCTAACTGGTAACCACAAATCTGGTCTCTTTTTCTATGAGTTTGTTTCTTTTTTTTCCTATTTTTTAAAATTCCACATATAAGTGAGATCGTATGGTATTTGTCTTTCTCTGCCTGACTTATTTCACTTAGCATAATGCTCTTAAAGTCCATCCATGTTGTTGCAGATGGTAGGATTTCTTTCTTTTTATGGCTGAATAATATTTCATTATATATACACACCACATCTTGTTTATCCATTCATCTGCCCCTAGACACTTAGATTATTTCCATGTCTTAGCTATTGTAAATGATGCTGCTATGAACATGGGAGTGCAGATATCTCTTCCACATGTTGTTTTCCTTTCCTTGGGATATATTTCCAGAAGTGGGATTGCTGGAACATACAGTAGTTCTGTTTTAATTTTTTGAAGAATCTCCATACTGTTTTCTACAGTGCCTATACCCACTTACAGTTCCACCAGCAGTGCACAAGGATTCCCTTTTCTCTACATCCTCACCAGCATTTGTTATCTTTTATCTTTTTGATAATAACCATTCTAACAGTTGTGAGGTGCTATCTGGTAGATTTGCATTCCCTTATGATTACTGATGTTGAGCACCTTTTCATGTACATGTTGACCATTCATATATCTTCTTTGGAAAAATGTCTATTCAGGTCCTTTGCTCATTTTTTACTTGGATTATTTGAGTTTTTTTGCTATTGAGTTTAGGAGTTATTTATATATTTTGGATATTAACACTTTATTGGATATATTTTTTGCAAACATTTCTCCCATTCCACAGGTTGTCATAACTTCTATTTCTTTGCTAAAATTTTCTAGTTTTTGATTTCTTTCATGAGGATTTGTAATTGATTTTTAAAGCACTTTATAACGGCTGCTTTAAAATCTTTGTCAGACATTCCAGCATCAAATATATCTTGTTATTGGCATCAGCTGGTTCCTTTCTCATTCAGATTAGGGTTTTCCTGGTTCTTGGTATGATAAGTGATTTTCTACTGTATCCAGACATTTTGGTTATTATGTTAGGAGACCATTGATCCTATTCATATTTTCTGTGCTGGCAGGCCATTGCCCTGTGTAGGTTGAGCTTATAGGTAACTTTTGTTCATTCTGTTCCAATGACAATTTGGGTTTCTGAGCCCTTGCAATGTTATTCTGGTCGGCTTCATTCTTCTGATGCTTTTAGGGTTCTTGCTTAGGCCCTTCTGGTGTCATCTGTCAGGGTAGAAGGCACTTCCTTGGGCTACCTACAATTTCTGGGTGATCTTCTGGGGGAAGACGCCAGTGAGGAGCAGGGAAAAGTGAGTGTATACAATCTTGTTCCAGAATTGGAAGCCAGCCCAAGTCCTTAACCATCCTCCTAAGAGTTCTTGAGAGTCTTGACTACAGATGCACAAAGATGTTGTCCAGAAAATATCCAGGTAGAGGAATATCTAGATGACAACATCCAATTGAGAAATGTACCCTGGTGGAAGACAAAAGTCCATTTATCAATGTTTGGAAGATGAGAAGCACTGCACAGGTCATTGGACATTTTCATGTACTGAAATTGCCTGATGCATTGCTTGAAATTTACCTTCCTTTTTCTCACACTCACCTTGGGCTCTCTGTGAGACTCCAGCTTTGTGAAAACCCAGGCTCCATGGAGTTGGTCCAGGAGTCCTGCTACTAGGGAAGTGGGCAGTAATTTCTAATAGTAACTCCACTGAGGGTATAGAAACCCTGGCACAGATAAGTTCTCTGCTCTTTCTTCTTTGTGAAGAACATTTTGACCCCTGTAGGGGAAGTGGAAAGTATTTTCCCATTATTTACAAAGCACTTTACACCAAGATTAACTGTCTACACACCAGTAAAAGGCGATTGATGTTCCAGGTGCTTGCTCAAAGAGCCCTCTACTCCTCAGTTATATCTCAGCCTGGTTTCTCTTCATTTCCTAACCCTACTCTAGCATTTGGCTCAGTTACGCTGTTTCTCTCGTAGCTTTCTCAGCATGTCAGGGCATCTCTCATTTTAGTGGATGTGATTCCTGCTTTAGCTCCAGTAACCTCGACATGGTGCTATAACAGCTTTTGCCAGGCAAGGTCCAAGTTGCTGGTGAGAAGTCCCAGTAGCCAGCATAGTTCTAGTTTCCATCACAACAAGCCATGCGGTACTGATACATAAGATCTTACAGAAGAAGGACAGCATGTTGAGTCAGGTTTCAAAATGAGACGCCTCTCCTACATCTACCCCTGTCAACTCAGCTTCTTTCCTCATTCCTAGAGAAGGGGGCTTCTGCAATACTTGATATCATGGCCTGTGAGTACGCTGACCAAAAAATACTGTGGATTTGATGGAATGAGCTATTCTCACACTTCTTGGTTGACAGGCCTGTTGCAAATCTTCCGTAGCTTTGATTCAGTTACTAAAGCAGATGTTGATGTTGGTCTCATTGAGAGTTCTTGGCACAATCAGAAAAATCACACTTTGATTTTTCTACCAGCTAGTCCCAACGTCAGAGATCAGGAAGACCTCGTTGTTGTTCTTCTTCTTTGTTGAATAAATTCCCCTTTCATTTATATCCATCTGATTTATGATATATTGACCCTTCCCTTGTTTATCCAACAAGAAATTTTGGACACAGGACTCTTCTATTAGGCATTCTAAGGCACAGATTTGCAAAGTTTATTTAATGTATCACTAACATATCTAGTGGTGCATTTCTTTTAAACAAATTTTCCTCTAATGATAATCATAAGGTTTGCAAAATGGAAAAGATTTCAACAAAAAGTTACAAACAACTGAATGTATACCGGGCACTGTGCAAAGTGCTCAAAATACAGTGATAAAAAACAATAATACGGACTTAATTGATATTTATAGGACATTCCACCCAAAAACAACAGAATACACATTTTTCTCAAGTGCTCATGGAACATTCTCCAGGATAGATCATATCTTGGGCCACAAATCAACCCTTGGTAAATTTAAGAAAATTGAAATCGTATCAAGTATCTTTTCCGACCACAACGCTATGAGACTAGATATCAATTACAGGAAAAGATCTGTAAAAAATACAAACACATGGAGGCTACACAATACACTACTTAATAACGAAGTGATCACTGAAGAAATGAAAGGGGAAATCAAAAAATACCTAGAAACAAATGACAATGGAGACACGACGACCCAAAACCTATGGGACGCAGCAAAAGCAGTGCTAAGAGGGAAGTTTATAGCAACACAAGCCTACCTCAAGAAACAGGAAACATCTCGAATAAACAACCTAACCTTGCACCTGAAGCAATTAGAGAAAGAAGAACAAAAAAACCCCAAAGCTAGCAGAAGGAAAGAAATCATAAAGATCAGATCAGAAATAAATGAAAAAGAAATGAAGGAAACAATAGCAAAAGTCAATGAAACTAAAAGCTGGTTCTTTGAGAAGATAAACAAAATTGATAAACCATTAGCCAGACTCATCAAGAGAAAAAGGGAGAAGACTCAAATCAATAGAATTAGAAATGAAAAAGGAGAAGTAACCACTGACACTGCAGAAATAAAAAGGATCATGAGAGATTACTACAAGCAACTCTATGCCAATAAAATGGATAACCTGGAAGAAATGGACAGATTCTTAGAAATGCACAACCTGCCGAGACTGAACCAGGAAGAAATAGAAAATATGAACAGACCAATCACAAGCACTGAAATTGAAACTGTGATTAAAAATCTTCCGACAAACAAAAACCCAGGACCAGATGGCTTCACAGGCGAATTCTATCAAACATTTAGAGAAGAGCTAACACCTATCCTTCTCAAACTCTTCCAAAATATTGCAGAGGGAGGAACACTCCCAAACTCATTTTACGAGGCCACCATCACCCTGATACCAAAACCAGACAAAGATGTCACAAAGAAAGAAAACTACAGGCCAATATCACTGATGAACATAGATGCAAAAATCCTCAACAAAATACTAGCAAACAGAATCCAACAGCACATTAAAAGGATCATACACCATGATCAAGTGGGGTTTATCCCAGGAATGCAAGGATTCTTCAATATACGCAAATCAATCAACATGATACACCATATTAACAAATTGAAGGAGAAAAACCATATGATCATCTCAATAGATGCAGAGAAAGCTTTTGACAAAATTCAACACCCATTTATGATAAAAGCCCTGCAGAAAGTAGGCATAGAGGGAACTTTCCTCAACATAATAAAGGCCATATATGACAAACCCACAGCCAACATTGTCCTCAATGGTGAAAAACTGAAACCATTTCCACTAAGATCAGGAACAAGACAAGGTTGCCCACTCTCACCACTATTACTCAACATAGTTTTGGAAGTGTTAGCCACAGCAATCAGAGAAGAAAAAGAAATAAAAGGAATCCAAATCGGAAAAGAAGAAGTAAAGCTGTCACTGTTTGCAGATGACATGATACTATACATAGAGAATCCTAAAGATGCTACCAGAAAACTACTAGAGCTAATCAATGAATTTGGTAAAGTAGCAGGATACAAAATTAATGCACAGAAATCTCTTGCATTCCTGTATACTAATGATGAAAAATCTGAAAGTGAAATTAAGAAAACACTCCCGTTTACCATTGCAACAAAAAGAATAAAATATCTAGGAATAAACCTACCTAAGGAGAAAAAAGACCTGTATGCAGAAAATTATAAGACACTGATGAAAGAAATTAAAGATGATACAAATAGATGGAGAGATATACCATGTTCTTGGATTGGAAGAATCAACATTGTGAAAATGACTCTACTACCCAAAGCAATGTACAGATTCAGTGCAATTCCTATCAAACTACCACTGGCATTTTTCACAGAAGTAGAACAAAAAATTTCACAATTTGTATGGAAACACAAAAGACCCCGAATAGACAAAGCAATCTTGAGAACGAAAAATGGAGCTGGAGGAATCAGGCTCCCTGACTTCAGACTTTATTACAAAGCTACAGTAATCAAGACAGTTTGGTACTGGCACAAAAACAGAAATATAGATCAATGGAACAGGATAGAAAGCCCAGAGATAAACCCACGCACATATGGTCACCTGATCTTTGATAAAGGAGGCAAGCATATACAGTGGAGAAAAGACAGCCTCTTCAATAAGTGGTGCTGGGAAAATTGGACAGCTACATGTAAAAGTATGAAATTAGAACACTCCCTGACACCATACACAAAAATAAACTCAAAATAGATTAAAGACCTAAGTGTAAGGCCAGACACTATCAAACTCTTAGAGGAAAACATAGGCAGAACACTCTATGACATAAATCACAGCAAGATTCTTTTTGACCCAGCTCCTAGAGAAATGGAAATAAAAACACAAATAAACAAATGGGACCTAATGAAACTTAAAAGCTTTTGCACAGCAAAGGAAACCATAAACAAGACCAAAAGACAACCCTCAGAATGGGAGAAAATATTTGCAAATGAAGGATTAATCTCCAAGATTTACAAGCAGCTCATGCAGCTCAATAACAAAAAAACGAACAACCGAGTCCAAAAATGGGCAGAAGACCTAAATAGACATTTCTCCAAAGAAGATATACAGATTGCCAACAGACACATGAAAGATTGCTCAACATCATTAATCATTAGAGAAATGCAAATCAAAACTACAATGAGATATCATCTCACACCGGTCAGAATGGCCATCATCAAAAAATCTAGAAACAATAAATGCTGGAGAGGGTGTGGAGGAAAGGGAACCCTCTTGCACTGTTGGTGGGAATGTAAATTGATACAGCCACTATGGAGAACAGTATGGAGGTTCCTTAAAAAACTACAAATAGAACTACCATATGACCCAGCAATCCCACTACTGGGCATATACCCTGAGAAAACCATAGTTCAAAAAGAGTCATGTACCAAAATGTTCATTGCAGCACTATTTACAATAGCCAGGACATGGAAGCAACCTAAGTGTCCATCAACAGATGAATGGATAAAGAAGATGTGGCACATATATACAATGGAATATTACTCAGCCATAAAAAGAAATGAAATGGAGGTATTTGTAATGAGGTGGATGGAGTTAGAGTCTGTCATACAGAGTGAAGTAAGTCAGAAAGAGAAAGCAAATACAGTATGCTAACACATATATATGGAATCTAAGGGAAAAAAAAAAAAAGGCCATGAAGAACCTAGTGGCAAGATGGGAATAAAGACACAGACCTACTAGAGAATGGACTTGAGGATATGGGGAGGGGGAGGGGTGAGATGTGACAGGGTGAGAGAGTGTCGTGGACATATATACACTACCAAATGTAAAATAGATAGCTAGTGGGAAGCAGCCGCATAGCACAGGGAGATCAGCTCGGTGCTTTGTGACCACCTAGAGGGGTGGGATGGGGAGGGTGGGAGGGAGGGAGATGCAAGAGGGAAGAGATATGGGAACATATGTATATGTATAACTGATTCACTTTGTTATAAAGCAGAAACTAACACACCATTGTAAAGCAATTATACTTCAATAAAGATGTTTAAAAAAAAATAAAAAAAAATAATAATAATATGGATCTGGCTCCAAAGAGTTATGCAATGTAACAGAAGAAAAATTACACGCACACATGAGCAATAGTTAACATATAGTAAAAGTGCAATATTATAAACACTGACAAAGCCAGAAGTCCTATATCAGAATTGCTTTAGACCGGCAGTTGAGTCAGGAAAGACTCAGCAGAGCAGGTAATAGTTTTGAATTAAGTGTATAGAATAAATAGGAACCAATCACGTGGGAAGAGAGCGAAGACATTCCAGGCTTAGCGAGGCCCACGTGCCAAGTCACAGAGGCTTGAAGCAATAATAGACGTTGGGAGCTATAAGCAGCTCTGCGTTGCTCAAGTGCAAAGGGATGTGAGATGAGGCCGTAAGGGGTTTTGCAGTCCATGAAAAGGAGCTGGGATTTTGTTCTTTAAGAAATAGGAGACTTAAGATAGATTTTAAAGTGGGAAGCTTTGCATTTCGGAAAAAATCACTGTTGATTACAAGTAATACTAACATCCGTTTTAAAAATTTAAATTTATAACCTCATGTTCGATCATGTTGCCCCTTCAAAGATCTGAAGGACTCTTACATAAACGTAAGCATAAAGACATCTTAGGTATTGCATACCTCTTAGGTAGGACTCATGTAAGAATAGCTGGTAGCTTCTTTCTGGCCTTATGGAACCATAAAGAGAAAATGTGCCATCTTTAAAGAGACTTCCTTTCTTTACGAATTTTCTAGTAAGCATCAAAGCCAAATGGAAAAAAAAAATTATTCCCATAATGCTCTCAATAGTCTTGTCCTCCCAGGCCTTCCTAGTGGATGGGAGATCCTGCCCTTTGTACGCATAGAGTGTGCTTGTCTGTGCTGTTGACTTCTGCCCTATATCTGTCTTCCAGACACCTATCCATAGAGGCAGCCTTCATTCCCTATTTCCAGATGAGAATTTAAGTCTAGGAACATACCAAGGAAAAAAATTTAGGTTATATATGCAATGGAAATTATCCATCCATGACTGGTTTTCTCTTACGAATATTTGACTGTACTGATACTCTCACATTGCTTAAGAAAGGTGATTGTCAGAGAAAGATCAACAGATCACACCTTCAACAGGTGCACGCAGATCCTGTGCACCTTCACTCAGGCAGTAAAAGTGAAGGTGCCCAGGACCATTTGTGATCATCAACCTGCTTCCTCTCTCTGTCTCATGTCCTTCTCTTGCCGTGAAGACGCAGACAAGCAGGCAGGGCAGCAGCATGACTCTGGGTTCGAACCCTGGCTGACATTGACACAGATTTCACAAGCTGTGGCTATTAATGCAAAAGCACATCGGTCTGGATCTTATGGAAAAAAGGATGATTTCTGCTGGCATCTTAGGTTCTATACAGGAAATGCCCTGCATGAGGAAAGCCACGGAATGAAAGCAATTGATAGGTAAATAGAGTAACAACGTGGCATCTCAGTGTCTCGTGGATATCACTTTCACAGATAAGACTTAAGTCTCTCTGTGTAACTGACAGGTAGGCCATTAGCCATTTTTAATAAAATAGTAGAGAAGTTTCTCTTCTGTGGCTTTTGCTGGTACTTTTTATAGCTGAAGTGTGGTAGGAAGTAGGCCCCAAGTTCCCTTGGCAACAAGTAGAGTAGAAGCGATACACAGAAATCTGAATCATCGGTGAATCATCTGAGGATTTCTGTTTCCATTCCTTGGAAATAATTTACTGATTTTTTTTTTTTTTAATCTGTGTGATGTTTGCTGACTCCCAGGGAAGAGCACAGAGAGCGTAAGAGTTTACTCTGGTCAGTCATTTAAGAATCATTCTGAATGCTCCAAGTGGACTTTAATATTGATATCCCAAAACCCACTGTTCTTTATTAAGACAACACTCACTGTTTAAAGGGAACAGATCTGCACATCAAGGCATCAGCAATGGGGAAGTTCCCCTTCACCAAATAAACCTGATGTCCCCAGGAAGATGTTTCAGGACATTGCTGCATTTAAACTAAATTTTTCTTAGGGTCAAGGAAAGGTGATGTCTATACAGCTCATTGTTAATCACAGAGAACACTTTCAGACACCGAAAAAGAGAACTGATATGGTTGCACCTGAAACATGTGTGCGCTCCTGAAACGTGTGTGCGCTCCTGAAACGTGTGTGCGCTCCTGAAATGTGTGTGTGCACGTGCGTGCGTGCACACACACACACACACACCCCATCTGAAACTTCTGGACATCAGTTACTCAGTTTTTCCCATTTTTTTTTCCACGAATACATGTCTTGTATAATCCCTTTACCTCCATTCTTGTTGCTTCTCCCTTATTTCAAGGTCACTTTGTCCTCTTGACTCAGTGTCCTTACTCTATTCTTTGTACATAGAGAAAAAGAACTTCCCCTAAAAATGCTTTTTCTCGTGTCAGCATCCCAATAAAAACTCATGAATTGTTCAATGACTTCTTGTGGACCATGACTTAATTATCATTGTATTCACAGCATGCATCATGGTGTGACCCACAGAATATGTTCAATAGACATTTATTGAATGACGTATTATAACTGTGGAATTTTTGATTATACACTTCCCATAATAGATCTAAATCTATTTGTGAGCATAAATCTAATCTCATAAGTCTTTGCATCCCTAGCTGCTAACATGGTCTCTGGTATATTATCATGCTCAACCAATGGTTATTGAAACAGTGAATGAAATTCAAATTCTGGACTCTTATATGCATATTGTAATCGCCCCTATCTAGGTGGCCTCATTTCCTACCAATCCCCTCCTTCCTGTGAAGTGAGCCTTTGTAGCAGTCAAGCTCCGCGTAATCACTCATACCATTTTCCTCAGATGAATTATCACCACCATTCCCACCACCTACTTAAGTTCTATCCGTCGAGGCCCAGCCTAAGTTTCATTCTAGTCACAAATGGAGAGATTTCTTGATTCCTCCAGTCCTCACAGATCTTCATGTTCTTCTAACTCCTCGTGTCTATGGCTTTTATTCAAATTTTGTCCCTAATGCAATCTTCCATTATTTGCTTCCTTTTTGACTCCTGGGTGATGTCACTTATTTCCTAATCCTCGGCATCTCCCACATATTGATGACACTAAGCTCCCTCATCTCTAGCCCTGATGTCTCCTCAGATCATCAAAACTCAATGTTTTATAAGTTCTTCAGGCTCAAAAATGTTCAGAAGTTAGTCCATATTGTTAAATTTTGTAGGTGTGTTAATTGTAGTATTTTTGTTATGAGTCCTTTTGTTCTTAGGAATACGTATTAAAATATTTATGGATGAAATGATATGTTGTCTCAAATTTATTTCAAAATAATATGGGAGAGGATCAAAGGAAGAGTTATGCTATTCTATGCACTACATGTTTGGAATTTTTCATAATACAAACTGCTTAGAATTTTTATTCATCATTTTTCTCTATTAGTGCCTTCAATCACTTCAGACCTGCTCCTCCTTTGCTTAAATGCATTTTTCCCCCCAACCCCTGTCCCAACCGCTGGGACATTCTCAAGCGGGGAGCAGAGATTGACATGTGAAACTGACCTAGTTAGCTGCTCATGAGATCAGTGCCCAAGTAGAATATCCTGGTGTCAAGTCAAGTAATTAGAAACAATTTTTGAAAGTGAAAGGAGAGATCAACTCTATTCTGAAAGAAAAATAAGATAATTGAGAGTTACCCCTCCACCCCCCATACCCCCAATTTTGTGATTCTCTACACATACGACAAGAGAAACAACCAAAATCCATGGTCATGTTGTGTCCTTTGCTTGAACTATCTTTCCCTTCCCCTCTTACCTACTTAGAAACTATCTGCTTAAGCTTCATTTAAGACTCTGGTCAACCATCCCTTTCTCTTTGTAGCACTCCCTGGACTCTCTCTGTCTCCCATAGGCAGAATTAAATGGTTCCTCATCAATATTCATATAGGACATTATACCTACTTTCTTTTTTTTTTTTTTTACTACATCTCTAAGGAGTATAGTGATTAGTTTATCTGTGTTCTTCTGGCATTGTGCTACTGTGGCGAGAACTAACTTAGACAATTTCCCCCACGCTGTAAGCTCTGAGTTCAGGGGCTGTCTTCCTCTCTTTGATTCCCCAGATAGCACAGTGCCTTGAAAAATGTAGATGTTCAATGAAAGTCTGAAACTGAATCAGATAGAATCTAATTTCTTTGTATATGTTGCTCCCTTTTTCTGCTAATATCCATATATTGAAAGTCTTCTTTCCTGATCTCCCCCACTCCAAAACGTTCCATCTTCCTCTGAATTCACAGCACATATTATGATCTGCTTTGGTTTTGGTGTCCTATTTCATTTGCTGTTTAAGAGTGGTGAGAACAGTGACCATACCTTTTCATCCTCCTGTTTTCTATGGAGCCTGCTCAGGGTTTGATTCCCGAGCACAACTGAAAAATTTTTGAATTGAATGTTTGAGTGTAAAAGACCCAGGAAGGACCTGTTTCCTACTTGAGATCAGCAGTACCGAATATTTGATGTCCACTATTTGCTTAAATAATTTCATGAGCTCCATTATTTATAGAAGGAATAAAGAGGTCTGTAAATAGGCAGCCACAATTCAGAGAGTGAGTACTCACCAAGTTCCTTAAGGTTTCAAGAATTATGCAGCATATGTCACCCATTTAATCGGTTACTGCTCACAAAAACACAACGGTAGAGGATTTGTATCTCCACCTTAGAGTTATGGAAACTGTGGCTACATTGGTAGCAGGTTCAGGAACAGAGCTCAGAATTTTATCCCAAGACTTCTGAATCCAACTCCAATGTCCTGCCCACCCACACCACAGGTGCCTGTGTGTAAATGATACCAGGCTTAGCTCATTTAATACAGTCAGGGACTTGATCATCTGCAGATTTGGTATCCACAGGGAGTCCTGGAACTAATCCCCCATGGATACCAAGGGATGACTGTGCTTCTCATCTGTTACAGGTCTTTTAGAGAAGCGTTATAGCATAGGGAGTTAGGAGAAAACCTCTGATGCCAGACTGTGTTCAAATTCTGGCTTTGTCTAGCCATGTGACCCTGGGCCAGCCAACAATCACGCTGGAGAGGGAAAAAAAATTGCTTTATAAATTGAAGCAGTGCACTTCATGAAGAAAACTCAGGTGGCTGCTGTGGAGGCTTCTTGCTATCAAATGTGCTCACTCTGTGCCTCAGTTTCCACATCAGTAAATTAAAGATGATAAGACTCCCTATCTCCTAGGGTTGGGCACAGGATTAGATAAGTAAATATACATAAAGCATTTAAAACAGTGCCTGGCACATATATATAATGGTTTGCGTCTGTCACTCTATTAATCATTTATTTTAAAATAGAGCATATGCAATACGTTTTGTATAGTAAGAAAGGCAGAAATAGTCACTGATTTTTGGGGTCAATATTTGAGCCTCGTTCTAAGGTATTTATGGCATTAGCATCTAAAATTTCTTTCATGTTCTCCACAACGTTTCTAAACATACTTAGTTTACTAAATCAGATTGGACATTGTACAGGAATAGCTTTTCTCATAATATGTTAGTACTTTCAGTTACATTCCAGCTGGAGTCTGAAATGTTTTTGCATGCAGAAACTTAAAAGTATGTGAAAACAACATGATTCAAACTTTTTATTCATTTTCATTAATTGTGTTGTTCGTTCACATATGGAAGAAAAACAAAGTTGATAGTTTTTTGCTATCACTGGATAGGAATTAATCACCCCCAAAACAGGGCAACATATTGGGAACTATTCTGATGTCTAGTTGTGAAAGAGAAACTAACAAAATGGTACATCATTTATTTAATAATGTAGTCTATACATATCCATCGAGTATTCTCGTATTCCAGGAATTATTCTAGAAAAAGGACACCCACATGGAATTAATCTGCAGGTGTAAGGAGACATAAAATAAAGTAAACAAATAAAATAATTAAAAATTTTATGGTGGGAGTTATGGAAGAAATGTACAGGGTGATATGACCCACTAAATAAGTGGAAAGGTAGAGGGATGAATTTAGATAAGGTAATTTGGGAAGTTTGAGCAGAAACTTAAAAGACCAGAAGAAGACACAGAATTTGGTGACATAGTCTGAAAAACCGAGTAAAAAAAAAATCAACCATAGAGACTGGTAAATACCAACAGCATTTTGTTTTTGTTTTGTTTTCTGTGCTCATTTTACTTATATTTTTCGTCCCTATCAGTAAATTTGCTTTGGTTCAAATGCAGTTAAAATAGCTTGGATGAAGATCAAACATTATCCGAGGTTCATGTTTCTTTCTCTGTTTCCTTTTAGTATAAATGTAATATTCATTATAAACAATTTTGGAAATTAAAATTTTTAAATAAAATTTACCCACAATCCAAAAACGTAAATGCAAACGTTACTAACATGTTGGTCTGTTCCTAAGGCAGATTTTTTTCAAGTTCAGTTTGTGGTTATCTAACCTTTGTGAAATGAGGTTAAATGAAGTAGGTGGCCAACTCGGCTTAGAAAAAAGAGAGGCAAAGCAAAGGTCATGCCGATATTGAGTTTACACGGTAATAAGCATGTTTGGGTTTAAAAAGTTACAATTGACCAGAAAAACGTGTAGTGGTCAGAACAATATGGCCAGAGAAATGTTTTGATATCAAATGTTGCCAAATCTTATCTCCCTAACAGTTGCCCCACTTTGGAAGTAATAGCCTTAAGGGAGAGGGACCGTAGAGAAATCAGCCTTGTTCTGATGGAAAGAAGCCGGGATGGGTGATGCTTCTGGCCCTTACATGGTCCCAGCTGAACCCCGGTTGATGACAAGACCACAGCTGCAATTATCTTGCTTATTCACATCATTTGAGATCTAATTTTTTCATAACTGTCAACATTATATTTTCCTTCTCTTCCTGATCCTTCTCGGTCTCCAGTTCTCATGCTGAAGAGCCTTTAGGTTCCAACTTGCTTTTTGAGGCAATGCTGAACTCACAGATCTCAGTACCACCTTCTTTTGGATAGTGGTAGAGGCTCATGCTTTAAGGGGTTCAGAGTACACACACCTTCTTTGCTTCAACCCTAAGAATAAGCAAAGTAATGGAAAATAAAGGCCCAGCAGCAGCCAAGTCTGAACAAGAGGAGCCCATCCATAAACACTGAAAGAATAATATGCTGATTTAAAGAATCTTCCACTGGGAACCAGGGATGGGAAATTAGAGGGAGAGATGATTGGGATATTGCTAAATGCTCTATTATTTTTCACTTTACATAACAAAGAGACTTGTCTTTTGCAGTGCCGATGTCAAAGAACCAAATTAGGTTGAAGCATTGATGTAAGCTAGGGAAAAGTAAAATATGTTATTGTGTCTCAGGAGTCATTTGGCAATTATTTTTTCCCTTTCAAGTACAGGTAGGTAGGTAGGTAAAGAGATACAGATATTTATACATATGTGTGTATGTGTGTGCATTCATTATTATAAATACAATTCTGTCCCTTGTCTTTCTCACTAAACATCTTCCCATGTCATAAATTCATCTTCAAAAACACCTTATTAAATGAATAATCTATTATCATACAGCTGTATCATAGTTTATTTAACCAAAAGTACCCTATTGCTGGACTTTTAGTTTGCCACAAATGTTATAGATGATGCTATAATGAACATCATAGGATATTAATCTTTTTCCAGTTGCTATTTTTTTAAGGATAAATCCCTAGACATAGATCTACTATAATCAATCATTTGAGCGTTTGTCAAGTCGTAGACCTGTATTGTTAAGTTGCTCTCCCAATAGCAATGTTTAAAGAAGACCTTCTCACTAAACCCAGCAGTATTAACTGTCTTTCACAAAAATCTTTACTGGCATGAATTCTAATAAAGATTAAGGTCTGACTCAGAGTCACTTGTTATTTTCCTTTCTATTTTTTCTTACTTCTATCTTTTTGGAGGGTGGGGATATCAAAATAGGATTCGTGGTAGAGCTAAAACATGCACAAAATAATAAGCCACAGTTTAAAAAAAAGAGCATGTAGTTTTAAAAATGTGCACAAGATTTGTCAATGAGTTTATTTTCAGAAAGATTATTTTCTTAGGGCCATTTCAGTGGCCTTGGGTTAATACTGCTTTTGAATTCTGTACGGTCAACATTGGCTATTTTTGAGCACAGAAATTTCTAGAACTTATTTAGACACTAATATACTTAACTGCTCGATTATGTGGGATTTCAGCTGAATTGGTAAAACAAATTCATTCTTC
This sequence comes from Eubalaena glacialis, assembly GCF_028564815.1. Classification (NCBI taxonomy): domain Eukaryota; kingdom Metazoa; phylum Chordata; class Mammalia; order Artiodactyla; family Balaenidae; genus Eubalaena; species Eubalaena glacialis. The sequence goes on along the minus strand of NC_083723.1, from coordinate 57,616,282 downwards.
TCATAGTTGTCAAATCCGACAGCTGTTTTCTTTCTAGTAACATTTTATCCTTTTCATATTTGTCATTTCCTTTGTGGTCAACTTTTCCCCATAATGCTAATTTACTTCACTATCTACTTATAATTTTACCTATTTTTATATATTATTCTTTTTTTAAAATTAAGTATAATTGATTTATAATATTATGTTAGTTTCAGATGTACAGCAAAGTGATTCAGTTACACACATTTTTTTTCTGATTCTTTTCCATTATACGTTCTCACTAGAAATTGAATATAGTTCCCTGTGCTATACAGTAAATTTTTGTTGTTTATCTATTTTATGTATAGTGGTGTGTATCTGTTAATCCCATACTCCTAATTTATCCCTCCCCCCAACCCTTTTTCCCCTTTGGTAACCATAAGTTTGTTTTCTATGTGAGTCTGTTTTTGTTCTGTAAATAAGTTCATTTGTGTTATTTTTTAGATTCCACATTTAAGTGATATCATATTTGTCCTTCTCTGACTTACTTCACTCAGTGATAATCTCTAGGTCCATCCATGTTACTACAAATGGCAATATTTCATTCTTTTTCATGGCTGAGTAATATTCCATTGTGTGTGCGTGTGTGTGTGTGTGTGTGTGTGTGTAACATCTTCTTTATCCATTTATGTATAGATGGACACTTAAATGCGTTCTTCTTATATACAAGGCCAATGTACCTTTGACTAGAATAATACTAAATTCTAGTCCCCCTCTACACAAACAACCATTGCCATCAGGTTAATGTGGATACTTTTTAGACTGTATTCTATGCATGTGTAAACATCAATAATCACAGAGAAAATGTATAGTGTTGTTTTGGTATTTCTCTTTTATAGAAGCTGTGTCATAATATACCTACTATACCAAAAACCTGATCTTTTTCAGTGCCTCTTTCCTGTAAACTCTGGCCTTATATTCTCTACCACAGATTATGAGTCCCTCTGTATACAGATATTGAATTCACTTCAAGTTTCTTGTTGTAGAAATTTTTTATATAAGAACACCTTCTTGATCCCAATATCAAAGAGAAATTATACTACAATTTAGTGTAAGACTTTTATAGTACTATATTTAATACATTTATAGTATTATATTTATGCTTAGATGATAACAATCTAAAATTTGTCTTTATGAATATGAGATAGGAACTAACTATATCTTTCTAAATAAGTAAATTATTCTCCCAGAGCATTTATTTTAAAATCTACCCTTTATCCATTTATTTAAAATGCCATTCTTATTGTATCTTAAATAAGCATATATGCTTGCATTTATTTTTAGACTCTTATTCCATGCATCTAGTTAATTTCTGTCCCACTACTATACTATTTTTATTACTATAATCCTATAATATGTTTGATATATAGTAGGCAAGGCCATTCCATCTTGGTTTTCTTTTATAGATTTATCTTGGTTATTTTTACATATTCACTCTTCTTTATGGGTTTTAGAACAGGTTTCACATTTCCACAAAACATTGTTTTATATGTTTATTTTTAAATTATTTTTTTCTTCCAGTTTTATTGAGATATAATTGATATACAGCACTGTGTAAATTTATGGTGTATAGCATAATGATTTGACTTAAATACATTGTGAAATGTTTACCGCAGTAAGTTTAGTGACCATCCATCACCTCATACAGATACAAAATAAAAGAAAAAGAAAAAAAATATTTTTCCTTGTGATGAGAACTCTTAGAATTTCCTCCTTAACAACTTCTATAATAACATACGGCAATTGTATTTCCCATATTGTACATGCATCCCTAGTACTTATTTATCTTATAACTGGAAATTTGTACCTTTTGGTCACCTTTGCCCAATTACCCCTCCCAACCCTTTTATTTTTTTTTTAGTGTTATTCTAAATTCATAGATTATTTTAGAGAGAATAGACATCTTTAAAATACTGAACCTTCTCATTCATGAACAAAGAATTTTTCCCCATTTATTTAGGTTTTCTTTTATGCCCTCCAGTGAAGTCTTGTTAGGATTATTCCTAAATATTTGATGTGATTGTTTCTATTATAAATAGACCTCTTGTTCTATTTTATTTTCTAACGGGTTTACTGTTGTGAATAAAAGCTACAGGTTTTTATATGCTGAGTTTGTATTTGGCCATCCTGATGAAATTTACTTACTGGTTTTAAAATTTGTCCCATTGGTGTCCCCAGGACCTAACTATCTGCAAATTGTGACAGTTTTGTAACTTCCTTTCCATACTTGAGTGGTTTTCCTTATTTTATTACATTGTCTGGGACCTTGAGTTGAAGATTGATCAGTTGCCTAATTCTTGTCAATATGGGTCTGCTTCCAATGTCTCATGATTATGGGGAGGGCTTGATGCAAGACTTCAGTAGATCCTTTTATAAAGTCAGGGAAATTATGTATTTTTTTATTTTACAGAAAGCTTTTTAAAAATTGTCATAAAGATGTTGAATTCCTTTAGGGTTCTTTTTCAAAATCAAGTGAGATAATCAAATAGTTTTTATGCTTTCACATATTAATATAGTGCATTCCACTGAAAGATTTCTAATGTTGAGCCACTTTTGCTTTCCCAAGATAAATCCCTATTTGGTCATTCTATATTATTTTTTACATCAAATTGCTGGATTCGATTTGTTACTATTTTATTATTTTGTATCCATAGTCAGCCAGTCAGAAATGTCTTGTTTCAAGAAGATTTGTTAGTGCTTGCTCATAAAATAATCTGGGCCTTTGATGAGGGCTGGTAGGGGCAAGATATTATTCCATTACCATTTCAGTGTTCATCACTGTTTTTTGTCATTTTAAATTTTCCAGGTCTTCTTTTGTCAATTTTAGTAATTTTTTAATCTTCTGTAGATATAGTCTTACATAATCTTACTTTTTAAGCTGTGCTTTATTTTTTCATAATCATAACTTTTAAAAAGTTGACCTTTCATATAACTTTTCAATGAATTAGTTTTTGTTTTTGAATCATGTCAATTATTTATATTTGTTTTATTCATTAATTTTTATATTTATCTTAATTCCTTTCTTAAATTTATTTTTGTAATTGTTTTAGATTGTTGGATTGATTGCTTACTTCTTTTATCTTAAATCTTTCTAATTTTCTAATAAATACATTTAAAATGACAAATTTTTCTCTGAGTACAGCTTTGGCCACAAATCACAGGTTTAGTATGTAATACTCTTATTTTGAATCAGTTCTAGACATACTTTCTTCTGTCTTTGCTAATATTATAAATTCCATTTTCTTCAGTTATTTTAGTGTCCTATAGATTAGCTACCTTTTTCATTCCTTGGATACTCAGGAGAGATACAATATTTATTCCTTGAAAATAAAAAGCCTTGCATACTAGAGCACACAACATGAATAGAGATTGAATAGTGCATAATATTTCATTCCTATGAACATGGATCCTTAACATGTTACCTAGAGCAAATGTTATACATTTTAATAAACTCTATTGTTTCAAAAAGATTTAACACTCTTTGGGAAAAAGAAGAACAAGAGTCACTTGAGACTGGAATTAAGTTCAAAGGGGTGACACTAAGCAGGATCACACTATTTATTTTATTTCTAGGCTTAAGAAAAAGGCTGTTTCTAATTATGCTCAAAATCCAGTACCCAGGATCATATGGTAGTTCTCAGGTTTTTTTGTTTCTTTGTTTGTTTTTTTACTGAGAGAACATTAAAATTAGTGAAATATGTCAGGCAGAGAAAGATAAATACTGTATAATATCAGTTATATGTAGCATCAAAAAAAAAAACAATACAAATGAACATATATGCAAAACAGAAACAGACTCACAGATATAAAAGACAAACTTGTGGTTATGAAGCGGGAGAGGGGCAAATTAGGGGTATGGTATTAACAGATACAAATTACTATGTATAAAATAGATAAGCAACAAGGGTATACTGTGCAGCATAGGGAACTATACCCACTATGCAGCTCAATATCAAAAAAACAAACAACCCAATCCAAAAATGGGCAGAAGGCCTAAATAGACATTTCTCCAAAGAAGACACACAGATGGCCAAGAAGCACATGAAAAGCTGCTCAACATCACTAATCATTAGAGAAATGCAAGTCAAAACTACAGTGAGGTATCACCTCACACCAGTATGGCCATAATCAAAAAATCTACAAACAGTAAATGCTGGAGAGGGTGTGGAGAAAAGGGAACCCACTTGCACTGTTGGTGGCAATGTAACTTGATACAGCCACTATGGAGAACAGTATGGAGGTTTCTTAAAAAACTAAAAATAGAATTACCATATGACCCAGCAATCCCACTACTGGGCATATACCCTGAGAAAACCGTAATTCAAAAAGAGACATGTACCACAATGTTCATTGCAGCTCTATTTACAATAGCCAGGACATGGAAGCAACTTAAGTGTCCATCGACAGGTGAATGGATAAAGAAGATGTGACACATATATACAATGGAATATTACTCAGCCATAAAAAGAAACGAAATTGAGTTATTTGTAGTGAGGTGGATGGAGTTAGAGTCTGTCATACAGAGTGAAGTAAGTCAGAAAGAGAAAAACAAATACCGTATGCTAACACATATATATGGAGCGTAAAACAAACAAACAAAAAAGGTTCTGAAGAACCTAGGGGCAGGACAGGAATAAAGATGAAGGCATAGACAATGGACTTGAGGACACGGGAAGGGGAAAGGGTAAGCTGGGACAAAGTGAAAGAGTAGCATTAACATATATACACTACCAAATGTAAAATAGATAGCTAGTGGGAAGCAGCCGCATAGCACAGGGAGACCAGCTCTGTGCTTTGTGACCACCTAGAGGGGTGGGATAGGGAGGGTGGGAGGGAGACGCAAGAGGGAGGGGATATGGGGATATATGTATACGTATAGCTGATTCACTTTGTCATACAGCAGAAACTAACACAGCAATATAAAGCAATTATACGCCAATAAAGATGTTATAAGTAAATAAATAAATAAAAGGAGAAATAAAAATTCAAAAAAAAAAAAGAAATACAAAAAAAAAACTAGAAGAAAAAATCCAGTACCATTCACTTCATTAATTTTGGGTTTTTTTGTTTTTTAGGATTCATGGTTTTCTCCCAATTGCCCTGGTCGGATACGAAGCCCTACATTGGTAAAGAAGTCTATTGGACTGACAGGAAATATTTCTCAGTGCCTGGAAAGGAAGAATCGGTTGGACAGTATGAAATGCAATCATGGGATTCCCGTCTCTGGCGGGTTATGCTGTTTCTAACAAAAACATTTGTGCACACTCATATCCTCTCTTCCACTACCTGAATGCAAAATTCTGCTAATGGAACTGACTAAGGTAAGTGTTTCACACAAAACCCAATTTTGCAGACATTTTATTTTTTGATGTTTTATTTTCACCTTTCAGCTCACAGGGTTTTAGAGAGCCGGAAACTTCATTTTCGCAGTGCACAGACTTTCTGTTTCCCCTACTTTTCATACACATTTTTGAAGATGATTGGCTATGAATCTAATCTCGTTAGCACCATGACCTTTTACCACCAAGTTTTAAGAACTACCTGTTAGACCACTGCCTAATAAGCATTAGGAAGTAAAATGCATGGGATATGTGAAGTTATCAGGCAGAACGTTATTTATTCCCTATTGATACATAACTAACAAAACGTTACGTAAAATACTTTCTGCCTACTTTAAAAGATTTGGATTAATTCTCCTTTTCATTCTAAGATAAATAATATTTACACTACAATTAAACTTTAACTAAATTTGGCAAGCTGCACAGAGTTCAAAAGTTTCTGAAAGTCCGGAAACCTTCATATTTTATTTGAACTGGACACTCATTTTTACCTTGGCTATTATGTGGGTCTGGTTATTTCCAGACTTAGAACTCACTAACCCTTGTACATTTTAAAAGAATTGGTAAAGTAAATGTGACACAGAAGTTGTTCATGTGACATTGTCCCTAAATGAAGAAAGAGAATAGTTTGCAAATAATTCACCATGCCTATAAAGAATTTTTTGGATCCCAAGTGGTATAGCTAGATTGTGACTATATTTACTGCTTTTAACTAGACAATTGCTCAACTATCTACTTAACCTTTAACTATTCGGTTATGTACTAACTTACAAGAATTAAGCACAAGTATCAGGCTTAATTGGTAACCTTTAATGGCTGTTAAAAACAAAACAAAAAACTTTCATTCTAAGAATAATTTCTAGATGAGAAGTAATAGCCATTAGCTGGCAAGTAATAAAGCCTGACAATGAAATACTAAGAATTCTCAGGAATGCAGTCTATATGAGTTTTTATTAAAAATTGTATACTTATATCTACTTTTACTTTTTAATGAGAAAAACAGAAACCCTGTCTTTGATTCTTAATTAGTAAATATTATGGAATTTTACTGTTAAAAGGGTTTTTTATTTCCACTGATATAAAATATTTTGCTCATTTAAATTATAGTCAGGACAATGACTGAGGGTCAAAATCCAAATACAGTTTCTGCCATCACTTGGTCCAAGTCAGAGAATATAATCTTTATCTTCAGGTGGATGTTCAGTGTGAAAGCAGATTACCTTAGCCACAATCACATCCCCTTGGCATGCTTAAATTAACCTTGTTTTGAGGAGAAAGGTTCCTGTGGTATCTCAGGAAACTTCTAAGTGTGGATTAAAAAGTCATAACTTCCTTTATTTAAACACTTCCTCATATTTTTCTTTTGTCAACTTACTAATAGAAGTAGTCTTTTTCAAAAAAGAAACATAATTAAAATGAAATTTCAGCCCATTTTCCCCATTTGATAGCTTTATAGTATGTCAAAAGACCCCACCGTAGAAAAGAATATGTGAAAAAGCTTATATTGGTTTCCCTGGAGAAATGAAATTGGGTTTACAGAGTGCGAACAGTTCAATTATTTTGGTTCAAAAAAAGTTAGCTCTCTCCATGAGGGTAGTGCTGTGTTGGTTGAGAAGGTGGTAACGTGGTTATTGATGGATATCATTTATACATGCAGGTGTCACAGGAAAACCTAATGTGGTCTTAATAGTCCTTTTCGTGTTCTTTATGCCGGTAGATTGTTCTTGATTGTTGTGGTTGTTACTCAGAGCCTGTAGCTACGGGTAATCCAGTTCTGTAAATGCTCAGTGGTCCCAGCCTCTGCTCTTTTCCTATGGCTGCCTGTCAGCTGGTACGTAGGCTTCAGTGGTTTCTCAGATCTCTACATTTCTCTTACAAGCTCACCCTTGAGCATCAAAAAAGTGTATTTTTTTTTTCCTACCTCCATACTTAAGGCTATTCCTCTTCAGCTCACTGAACAACCATCTGGATATCCGTTGACATGCATTTATTGCATATAGACACTCCATCAAAAGTGGTGAAGTATTTAGTGTCCTCTCAGAGATAAATTGTCATATTCACAGCAAATAAATCAAGATATAGACCATCAGTTAATGACAAGCCATTCACTTACTCTGGTAGCCTTAAAGTCATTCAGTTAACATTTATGTTCTGTGTTCTTATTGGATTTAAGGTACTACTATCTGTGGGAAATTCTCTGAGTTACCACACTCACTCAGAATGACTAGAACCCAGGCAAATATATGTTTTATTTTTCCCCTACTTTTGTTTCTTTTTTTCTTATTTTAGTTTTTGAGTATATCATAAATAATTCGATTGTGTTTCATTTACATGGTTTCATCTATATTTTTGGAAACACATCACCACCAGTCGTAAAAGAAGAGCTAATACTAATTGCATGTGCTAATTGTTTTACATGAACGATTTCATGGCAACTCTATGAAGAATGAGTATTACTATTATGAGTCCTGCTTTGTAAGTAGGCATGGAGGGGTTAATTGAACAGCAAGGTTAATTGAACTACCCAAGGTCATATAGGTAGTAAATAGTGTAAACAGGCTTTGAACCCAAATTGTCTCACTTCAGAGCCTAGGTACTTGCTTTTTCTCCCCCCACCCCCCTTTCTGTATATAATGAGCTTACTATGTTCCAGCAACTCTTCTAATGCTCTGTATGTATTAACTCATTTGATCTGCATAATAACTGTTAAAGTAGGCACAATATTATGTGTTCTGTGTAGATAAGAAAACTGAGGCATAGAGAGGTTAACATGCTCATATTAACACAATTGGTAGGTATATGAACTGAGAGCCCAAGCATTTTAATTTCAGAATCTGTGCTCTTAACCGCTATGTTATATTCTCTTTGATTTTTGAAAAGTACTCACAACAAAAACATGTGGTTTCTAGTAATGAAAATCTATCTAATGAAGATACTTCCAGAAATAGAATTTTTTTCAAAAATATATTTTCCACCTCTATTGCCAATACGTTTTTAATTGGCAATTTCCCAGAGGTGGCAAAAGCTATGAACATTTGTGTATTATACAAATTCCACATATGTTTCAGATTCATTCCAGTTATTCGTGATTAATGTTTTTCTAGTCCTCACATTTACATCTGGCTTTACTCTAAACAGGAATCAAATAAAAAGAGGTGAGATATCTGGGGACTGATAATGGAATTAAGGTGTATGGCAACTTCAATTTGGGGAAGGATAAAGAAATCTCACTTAGAAACATAAAGATGAGTTTAAACACCCTGGGTTATTCACACCAAAAGTCACATTCACAGTATTTGAAAACTGATGTAAACATGCCATCAATGGCAACAGAGTAATTCCAAACAATGCTCATAATACTATGATTAATAGTACTTCAAAATGCTAAGATCAATAATGAAGTTATCATTCTAATGCAGTGGAGAGAAACATCATAGTTTTAACCAGTGTGACTATTTGATTAATGCTTATTATCTCTTCCATTCTCTAAGTTCCATATTATCAGGTACTGGGTCTGTTTTAAATCACTAGAGTATACCCAGTGTCACTATGTGCTCAATGTTGAGTACAGGAAATGAGCTCGATAAACATTGAAGGAGTGAATGAATAAACGCAGACATAATAGTGACTGAGTTTCAGCATACATCAACCTAAATTCAATCATTTTGTTCCAGATACAAAGCCTATGGCACCAAGTTTAAGTCCGGCTCACTAGATAATGGGCAAAGGCCATCGCTATAACCCCTACCTTGGTGGTATGGTTGAATCATGATTAGGAAGACAACAGTGGCCAGAGGTGGTAGAGTCCAGGGACATTTGTCTCTGTTTACTCCCTGATTCAAAATAAAATAATCATTCCCCATCAGCAGATTTGACCCTAGTGGATCACTCCTTCCTTCTTGACACAGTTTCTTCACTTGGCTTCCAGGACCCCATACTTTCCTGGGTTTTTCCGTAGCCTCCTTTAGCTGATTCCTCCTCTTCTTCCCAACTTCTTGAATTTTCATTTTTTTAAAATAGTCTGTCCTTAGAAGAGCAGACTTTTAAAATTTTAATAAAGTCCAGTTTAGCAATTTTTTTTTCTTTTTGAAGTATGCTTTTGATGTCTCATCTAAGAAATCTTCACCTAATGCAAGAACACACATTTTCTTCAAAGTTGTCTTCAAGACATTTTATACTTTCAATTTTGCTTTTAGGTCTCTGATATATTTTGAGTTAACATTCTCGTATGGTGGGGGGAGATATGAATCAAAGTTCATTTTTTGGATATGGGTGTCCATTTATTCCAGGATTATTTGTGGAAAAGATTATCCCTTCTTCACTACATTGCCTTTGAATCTTTGTCAAAAATCAGTTTTCTAAGAGAATGAAAAGACAGACTAGCAACTCGGAGAAGTCATTTGGAAGTTACATATTTGACAAGGAACTTGCACCAAAATAAAAAAGGAACTCACAAAATACTACAGTAAGAAAACAACCCAATTAAAGCATGTGAAAAAACTACTAGACACCATCAAAGGGGATATTCAGAAGGCAGAGGAACAGAGGAAAAGATATTCAACATCATTAGCCATTCAAGAAATGCAAATTAAAACCATCATGAGTTACCACTACACACATGTTAAAATGGCTAAAGTAAAAATTACAATATTAAATGCTGGTGAGCATGTGGAATAGCCCATAAATTGCTGGTGGGAATGCACTAAAGATAAGAATGTTGAGACCGTGACAAAATTGTCCTGCCTTGATTTCTTTTTTTTTTAATATATCTATTTATTTATTTATTTATTTATTTATTGGCTGCACTGGGTCTTCGTTGCTGCACGCGGGCTTTCTCTAGTTGAGGCGAGTGGGGGCTACTCTTGGTTGCGGTGCGTAGGCTTCTCATTGTGATGGCTTCTCTTGTTGTGGAGCACGGGCTCGAGGCACGTGGGCTTCAGCAGTTGTGACACGCGGGCTCAGTAGTTGTGGCACACAGTCTTAGTTGCTCCTCAGCATGTGGGATCTTCCCAGACCAGGGCTTGAACCCGTGCCCCCTGCATTGGCAGGCGGATTCTTAACCACTGCGCCACCAGGGAAGCCCTGCCTTGATTTCTTATGACAACAAATATATATCATTTTTCAAAACAACTTTAACTTTATATTATGTATCTGTCTTTCTTGCGGTATTAGTTTAAAGAGATCATCTGTTTTAAATAGAAAGATATAGCATATATCAAGATCTATATAAAACACAAAGGCCATATTTTGTATGTGATGTAAAATATAATAATAATATGAGAGATATTTAGAAAAAATGAGATTGATGATTTTTTCCTTGGCCTTACTTACTGGAATTATTTGAGGATAAATAGTTCTTTAGAACTAGCAGGACAAACAAGATGCTCCTCACTGCCAAGTCAGTGAACTTCTCAAGTTCAAAAGCAGTCTTCAGCTATTGCCTAGAGCCATTTCCTCATTTTTGATGACAGCAAATGAGTGGTTCATTTTCTCTTTTACAGTGTTATGCCCTTTAGCTAATTCTGAATAAAACTGCTGCGCTTGTTTGGTGAGAATGTTTTCAACATTCCTCTCTGAACATACCCACTGTTCATAACTAGACCACATAAGTTCAGAGCCTAAAGACAGCTTTCAAAACACAAACACAAAATAAAATGAAAGTATAATGATGTGGGATCTCCATACTAATTTGCCAGTGATCTGTCTTGAGTTGTTTACACATCTGACCTTACCTTTCCAGTGCCAGCTCAGGCTGTGTAATGAGACACTTAAGACTAAGATTCTGAACAATTCATTCATACTTCATAGGCCAAAGGTTAACTCAAGGTTTAAAACTTTTACTTGAGACCTTACAGAATCACATCATGCTTTCCACAGGTCAAGACACCTGCTGGTGTGCTGTTTACCTCCTGGTAAACACTGCCTAATGTATGGCTAAAAAGGCATATAGAACATAAAATAGTCATAACAAATGTTCAACACTGTTAACATAAATAGCCAACAATCACCCTTTTTCCTGACTATGTGTGTTTGCGCGATTCTTGTTAAACAAAATATTTTTCAAACCTAAAGCTTTGCTACTTAAAATTCAGGCATAAAAATCTTTTCCTAGGACTGATTTATGTCTAATATTTCTACCAATGTCTGTGTGTCAGCACCCAACCATGACTTCAGTTTATTGTCAACACACGGATAGACAAAGCTCGTGCATAGACCGTATTTATTGAATTATTCCTATCCTAGTCTCATTGTAATGCAAAATGCCTAGTGCTTAGAAAAACATACGAATCAATTATCCTAATCTGGAGCTTGCAGGAAGAATGTCAAATGAAATTTTAAGGTTTTATGTTATCTGAATATGAAATTGATAGCTGAGAAATAGGAGTTTATCAAGGGCATTCTTGGTTTGTTAATTATACAAACAGTGGGTACTCCAACATTTGTGGGATGGATAGAAGAGAAGTCCATGAACAGAACAGAAAAGAAAGAAATGCCATAAATGCAAGGCAGAAGCCTACTTTGGAAAGGCAAAAATGAGGTAAGAGACAGCTTGTAGGTATTCACTGGAGACCTCTTTGCCAGTGTAGAACAGCACCCAGATGTGGTGGCCTTGGGAAGTCCAAGCATAAGCAGAAATTCCATAATGTAAAATTTATGGACTATAAGCAGAGCTGCTCTTTTTTATTTTAAGTTTAACAAATTGCCTTTTAATTATCTTTTTCAATTTTTATTTTATACTGGAGCATAGTTGATTACCAATGTTTTGTTAGTTCCAGGTGTACAGCAAAGTGATTCAGTTATACATAAACATGTATCTGTTCTTTTTCAAATTCTTTCCCATTTAGGTTATTACCGAATATTGAGCAAAATTCCACGTGCTATCCAGTAGGTCCTTGTTGGTTATCTATTTTAAATATAGCAGTGTGTACATGTCAGTCCCAAACTCCCAATGTATCCCTCCCCCCCTCACACTTCCCCCCTGTTCTCTCTAGTGGCTGCACCAATTTACATTCCCACCAACAGTGCAAGAGGGTTCCCTTTTCTCCACACCCTCTCCAGCATTTATTTGTAGATTTTTTGATGATCACCAGTCTGACCGGTGTGAGGTGATATCTCATTGTAGTTTTGATTTGTGATTCTCTAATAATCAGCGATGTTGAGCATCTTTTCATGTGCCTCTTGGCCATCTGTATGTCTTCTTTGGAGAAATGTCTATTTAGGTCTTCTGCCCATATTTTGATTGGGTTGGGCAAGAATATACAATGGAGAAAAGACAGCCTCTTCAATAAGTGGTGCTGGGAAAACTGGACAGCTACATGTAAAAGAATGAAATTAGAACACTCCCTAACACCATACACAAAAATAAACTCAAAATGGATTAAAGACCTAAATATAACGCCAGATACTACAAAAACTCTTAGAGGAAAACATAGGCAGAACATTCTTTGACATAAATTGCAGCAGTATCTTTTTCTAGCCATTTCCTAGAGTAATGGAAATAAAAACAAAAATAAACAAATGGGACCTAATTAACTCAAAAGCTTTTGCACAGCAAAGGAAACCATAAACAAAACGAAAAGACAACCCACAGAATGAGAGAAAGTATTTGCAAACGATGCAACCGACAAGGGATTAGTCGCCAAAATTTACAAACAGCTCATGCGGCTCCAAATAAAAAAAGAGCTGCTCTAGATATAAGGAATTCTTTATTCCCCAATTTTCACCACCAACAACAACCAAAAAATACTTTTATCTATTCTTATATTTCTTTTTATTTTGAAGTAGTTTTCAATGAACTTATGCTCAAGATATCATCTTTCCCGAAAGTTCTAAAAAGGCATTTAAAATTAACTTTAAAGTAGACACCCATTAAAAAATATTCTTAATCATTCATGACTCAGATAATTTGTGTACTTGTAATATGCCATACTAAATGATAATATTTGTTATAAACAAAAGTCACTAAAAAATAATTTTTCCTTTGAACAGTTTTAATGTAAACATAATGCTTAAAAGACTATAATTTTATAGCATTTTATCTTAGTCCTCAGTTTCTTGAATTACTAATAGATGTCTTCTAAATCAGTTATTTCTACAGATGCCCAACTATGTTTTTAAATGCCCGAATCTGTAGTATGGCTACCTAGGGTAACTGTAGTCCAATAAGTATAATCCAACAGAAATATAAAGTCAACAAGATAATATATGTAATGTGTCTGCCACATAAATATTTGTTTTGGCTTCTGTTTTTAAAAGCAGAAAGAGTTTTGTTTCTTTCCCCAGGAGTAGTACACATTTGGAATAATTTTCTATAGTTAGAAGGCTTTGCAAGAAATGGGTTTTTTTGTTTTCTTAAAAGACAATCATTCAGGTGTTTTCACACTGTCAAAGATACAGTGAGTTAGGATGTGCTGATCTCTTTGCTCACGAGGGCAGTTTTAGAACAGGAGGCTCCAATAAATGGAAGGCTTAGCCCTCTTAACAGAAGCTGGCTTTCCTCATGTGAGCTGCCCCCCATCACAAAGATACCGTGTTCCTACTGGATAGATCAATTTCATGGATTTTTCTGCCCTTGGAATGACCCATAGCTGTACATATAACCATGAAGATGATATGTCTTCATGGTATGACATGATAGCACAATAAAGACATTTACTCCATTGTTTTCTCATAGCAATGGGAATGTTTTTTCGATGTATCTTAGTGGGACAACTTATCTCTGACTATCCAGATAAGATTTTTTGAATTTCTTAATTGTGGGAAATATACATAACATAAAATTTGCCATTTTGACCATTCTTAAGTGTGCAGTTCAGTGGCATTAAATATATTCATATTATTGTACAACCATCACCATCATGCATCTCCAGAAATTTTCCACCTTCCCAAACTGAAACTCTGTACCCATTAATCAATAACTTCCTTTTCCCCTTCCTCCCAGTCTCTGGAAACCACCACTCAACTTTCTGTCTCTGTAATTTGACTACTCTACTTACCTCATGTAAGTGAAATAACACGGTATTTGTCCTTTTGTGACTGACTTTTTAAATTTATTATAACATCCTCCAGGTTCATCCATCTTAGGGTCATATGTCAAAATTTCCTTCTTTTTAAGGCTGAATAATAGTCCATTATATGTATATGCCCCAGATAAGAACTTCTAATGTGCATATTATAACACAAGCTGTGTGGACATATTATCTAAAAACATTGAAAACTGAAAGTTGAATTGTTGAATTGCATGAAACAATTTGAAGGTGTCAGATCCTAAAAATATAGACTAAATTAAGTAGTTTCTAACAGATAAGTACTTTCTCTGGCTCTATCATAGACCAGTTAGTGTTGGGAGAGACAGGATGATAATGAGTTTAAATTGTATAAATATATGATCATTCAGATAATTTCAGTCATTCTTTTAAAATGCTATAATAGTTTTGAAACGAGAAAGAGAGCAGATGTTTGCACAACATTGTGAAGGCACTAAGTACCACTAAATGGTACACTTTAAAATGGTTAATTATATACGAATTTTACTTCAATGAAGAAAAATGCTATAATGATAGAAATTTTCTTTAACTTTGTACTGGAAATTGTATTTTTACTACAAATATCACATGCGTTGGTAAACAATTTTGAAACATTTGTATTGCAGTTTAAAGGATTAATTTAATACTACAGTTAATTATTATTCATAAATGCAATGGAGCAGGAAATAAGCTTTGTGCAAATGCCATTGCACATATGGTTCTCTCTGCTCAGGATATTTCCCAAGGTCTGCCCATCCTCACAGCCCAACTCATTGACCATTTTCTTATAGGAGCTATTCCCATTACCTAATAATAAAAGTTTCCCTTTTTTGCACCTGTCAGAGCACTGAGGTTCTGCCTAGTAGTAATTGTCTGTTCCCCCTGCTAAACGGAAAGTTCCTTGAGGACAAGGTCGTGCTTTCTTCCTCTTTATATTTATCAGTCATATAGTACATGCTCTGTCAGTCCTGGTTATGTTGCAATTTACTGATTTGAGTTCGTTAAAATTGATTTTTCTTGCTCACTGGACTTTGCAAACCATTGTTTCATTGTAATTTTTCCTCAAATGCTCCATCCATTTGGAATTAAGAAAGGACACAGAAAGTTAAAATTGAACCTGGCTACTACGTGAGGTCATATAAAAATGGAGTGGCTGGACAAATATTTCTTTATTTGTCCATTATCTTTCTTTAAGAAGCATGCATTTCTTATTGCTCTACTTTGAAATTTGTCACTGGCCATTTGTTTCTTATTTTAAAGCAAAAATATTTTCTTAACTTCTGTTGTATGTATCTTTAGTCTACTCATCATAACCAAAGCAGCTGAATTTTCTAGCAAATATCTATGGTATATACAGCATTGAGCAATCTCCTGTTGATGAGAGTCACTGTTCTTGAGTTATGGTCAATATATGCTTAATATAGCTCAACTGTACACACGTGAACTCATTTAAGGAAAGTGACAAAACAAGTATCCAAGGCACAATGATAGACAATAGAATAAATTGGTCATAACAAAATTATTTATAAAATAGTTTCTCCCATGTAGTATATAAAATTATTTCCTGTGGAACAAAACATCAAACAGAATGAATCAGTATGTGATGCCAAAAACTGAGCCTTGAGAAGTGGCTAAGTTTAAAGATCTGCAGATCCTGCACAGACAGGGAAAGAAAGAGGAGGCCAGTGCCATGAGAGCCAAGGAAAGAGATTCTTATTTGGAAAACGGGCAAAGGTAATCTGGGTCTCCAGGAAAAGATTATAAAGCTCTGAAGAAGTAAATAATGACAAAGTGCATGTAATGGAGTTGCAAATTTACTCACATCCTCATTCAAATTTGAAAAGAAAATAGAGCCTCTTCCTATCTCTGCAACAATCAGATCTTCCTTGTGATATGCATCCACAAGGTAAGAAGAAAAATCTAAAGTTTGGTCCATCCAAAACCTAAATCCACTATAATATTAACCTCTGGTAAATGAGCAGTATCTTAGAGGCTGTCTTCTTTGCCCTTGTCCAAAATGGTTTTTACAGTTTGGAGTGTGCGGTTTATTTGACGTTGTAGATGCAATGGAAGGAGTACCCTCTGTAATCTCTTTGGCCTCTGTTGTGAAGCGGCTGACTGGTCTGCTGGCTGAGCCAAGTGGCAGTGGAAGGGCTCCTTGAGCATCTGATCCGTGTCTAGGCATCTGCTGGGGAACTTATGGCCTGGACACCCTGGACTTGGTCAAGGCACAGACATCTTCCTGCTGACTCAGTCCCACCATAAGCTTCACAGGTACTTGACTACACAGGTGCTGAGCCTTGACTTCTGAGCTCCCTGGAAGAGCCCCCCAGCCTCTCAGCTTCCACCTGTCCCCCTCAGGGCACACAGGACCTTGTGGGTCTGATCTGGGACACACAGGAAGCAGACGTAGAAGGAAACCAAACTTGGGTCTTCTCTCTGCCTAATCACTCTCCACCACCAAGTTTATCTGTTGTTTGGGGGTCCAGATTGATACGGAGCCTTTGAGGGCATCTTGTCCCATGTCACACACCTTCTCCCTTTAGAACTTCAGCCTGGAAAGGGGAGATCTAGCTGTAAATATCTCTCTGGCTTCTACCTGCCCCTCCCTTTCTCTTCCTATCAACCCCTTGGGACCAAAAGTGTAAGATTTTCCCTCTTCCTCTTTCTTTTTGACTAGAAACTTTTTTTTTTTTTTTAGTGATCAGTCTTGCTAGGCCAGCTTCTAGACTTTTTAAAAGGAGAAATAAAAGAATTTAGAACAGTTTCGCAAAGTCTGGCTTTCAAGACTCTTGTCTGTCTGCATATTGCCTTTGGGCAATTTCTTTTTGTCTTTTTTTTTTTTTTTTTTCTTCCTTTCTGCTGCAGCTCTCCTAATCTCCCTTAAATTCCCAAGACTGTCTAAGGAAACAGCTATCCACAAGGAAGTGCAAAAACATAAGCACATTATATCTCTCAAAATATTATATCCATTATGTCTCATCTCATATAATGCTATTCTTTGTCTAATAAGAAAATATCTAGATTATATTTCCATGCTCTATGAAATTCTTTTAAAGAATGCTAAATTTTGTTTGACTTCTAAAATTTTAATGCCTTTTTTTTTTTTAAGACAATTTTTAGAGCAATTTTAGGTTTACAAAAAATTGAGAGGGAGGTACAGAGATTGCCCATGTCTCCGGCCCCTACACATGCACAGTCTCCCCCATTATCAGTATCACTTACCAGAGTGGTATATTTTTTTTTTTTTACCAAGGATGAACCTACGTTGACACATCATAATCACCCAGAGTTCATAGTCTACACTAGGATTCACTCTTGGTGTCATACATTCTATGGATTTGAACAAATGTGTAATGACATATGTCATCATTATAATATCACAGAGTATTTTCACTGCTCTAGAATGCCCTTTTGCTTATTTTTTCCATATTTGTATTTTTTTCTTTCTAGGTAACTAATGTTACATTGTCTAGTCTTCTAATATTCTAAAAACACAGTGTTTACTTATTCAGTTGTTCATATTAATTTCCGCGTCTTACAGGTAAAATCTAATTGCGCTTGTAAAAGTTTTGAACCAAATGTATTAGCATTTAAACGCCCCATTTGAGTTCCATTATGTTTGTTTATTTTCTTCATGGCACTTCAGTTCACAGTGGTGATTTTAATCCAAAATATTTGCCTTTCAAGATGCAAGTTCTACCATTTACAATCCATACTGTACCTCTTCATAGAACACTGTTTGATGTTACCTACAAACTCAAGATGGCTTTTATTTTCCTTGGTGTTTGATTACATTTACCTATTGAGTTTTTGGGTGTGAGACAACATCCCTGAATGTTTATAGTGGTTCATTTTTTCTGAACTCTTTTTGGTAGAGTTGGTGGTTCTACTCTTGTTGTTTTTAAACTCTTGAATTAAATTATATATATTTTTTTGGCAAAGGAAAAAATTTAAATTTGAGGTTATCCACTGCAAGCTTCAGAGTAAGTGAACCAAAAATTTAACTGTTTGATTTAATCATTTTAAAAGTGGTAGACGCTGTTTTGACTATAAGTACAGTCATATCAGTGGGAAAGGATGTTTGAACTAGGAGGTATAGACAAAAACTCATTTTAATTTCTGGGCATCTTCCTTAACTGTTTTATCAGATTACCATGTATAGCAACTTGCCATTCTGTGGTTACTCACTTCTAAGATTGTAAATGTCGAGAAATGCCAGACTATCACCTTGGACTCCAAAGTGAGATTGTTTTGTGTATATGTGGTTTCATACCCAAGTGAGTCATTCTGCCAAGAACCTTGAGAATATGTCTCGTCTAGACATTTCAATCTTAATGACTGATACACCAGCCCTGGCATAAGATTAGGTATCATTAGAAAGAGGATGTAGGTGTAAAATGGTTCTGTGCAAATACAAATATTATATTCTTAAACCCACAAAATCTTGACTAGTCATTTCCTCTGCTAAACCTTTCCATTCCCACCATTTTTATTATCATTTTTGTCAACAACTGCTCCTCAGTAAACCTCATATCTTTAAAATCTCTGCCTGTCCTATTTATATTTCTAGCATGTACTGTGATGCTTGCCTTAGTAGCTTCAGTAAAAATCTGTTGAATAAATACTGACCTCAAGGGATTTACAGGAAAGCCATAGTATTTGCATCTCTGATATTTTTATCTAACTCTTCTTTTCTGCAGTCTTTTCCCTAAGTATTTCTGATAGCTTCAAGGAATTTGTCACTGGTTTTCACAATGTTATCCTATTTTATCAAGCAGCAGATATTAGGAGAGCTATGAATAATCATATAAATGTTACTTTTATCAGATTTTTTTGTTTTATAAGAAAATCAGTATATGTTAATGTAAGATATTCCTTAACTCTGAGGGAGTAGTTTGGGGAATATCAGTCAATTTAGCATGAATAAACCTGTTAGTGATGGTCGTAGCGATTAAAATGGAAGTTTGGAAAATTGAATGTTAATTTTACCCAGTGCTACTCCTGTGGGCCCCCATCTTTAGAAAGTTTTAAGTTTGGAATCAAGTGGTAAAATACATTATGAATCCAAAACACTTTTCATGAAATATTTTGATGAGCATGATATAGAAGGATGTATATGAAAGGCATAGCCTGCGTATTTTTTCTCTTTAGTGAGAAAAGGGCTAATTCTTCATAGGTTGAGAAGACAAAATTCTTTTAGAATCACCAAGGGTAACGTCCTTTAGAAGGGTAGATCCGATAGGAAGCTGCTATTTGCCTGGAGGAGGAGTATGAGAGGACCTTTTGGGTTTTGAGAATTGAAAAGAAAAATTGCCTAGTGCTTTGGCTGGACCAAAGTTAGGGCTGCTCTTCAGCTGATATGCCCATATCAGTTGTTAACGTATAAATATTTCAATACAGTTGGTACACTGCTGCCTCCCTGCTTTATTTTCCCTGTTCCTTTTCCTGGAGACAGTAGACCTCCTTGCAATCAAGCCACTAACTGGCACGTGCCCAGGGATCTTCTCGATCCTTCTCCAGTGCTAGGGCTTCTTTCAGTTCTGATTTATCTGGGCCCATATAGCGTCCCCTGCTGGAAAGGTTTCATTTAGGCCTGCCAAGCATGATGTAGAATCCCCTTTTTGGCAAACCTGAATGAGTGTTCAGGCCAGCACCCAAGATAACAGGCAGAGCAGAGGACCCAGCCCCGGCCACGAGGCCAAGGTCCACACTGGAGGTACAGCTTCACTCTTCATAACTCTAGTGCTCCACTAGAGGGATGCCACCACTCCCCAGTTACTCAGACATCACTCCATCATGTTTTGGAGCTACCTGCCCCTAGAAAGCAGCACCTTGTGTCCATGGCAGCGGACCACCACATGCAAATCCCCACCGCTTAAGCTCTACACTTTACACCCACGAATAGCAGGGGGTAGAAAGATCTTCAACCTAAATGGTTGAGGTAACTTTGGGAAACATTTCACCATGGGTAATGCTGGGGAGGGATCTGCCCCACCCAAGAGGAAGTAGTACCCATAACTTGGCCCACTATGTGCTAAGACCTATGTTTATTCTCCCACCAGAGCATCTCTTTAGCAGACAGGATATAGAGCCAGAAACAAGCTAGTCTGGACTACCCCACGAAACAGACAAAAGCACCAGAAACTGGGGACAATTAAGGCACATTATTTCTTCCTGAACTATACATAAATAAAATACTGAAAATTAAATAAATATTCACTCACTTGGGAAAAACTTTTTTTCTCCTCTTTTCTTTAACATTTTATCAACTTCACAATGGTCTCAAGAACCTTAGCTCTCCTTGTCTTTAACCAACCATAGCAGGCAGAACGATGGCCTCCCAAAGATGCCCATGTCCTAATTACTGGAGTCTGTGAGTACATTATTATGTTACAGGGCAGAAGGGAGTTAAGGTTGCAGATGGAATTAAGGCTTCCTGTCAGCTGAGTTTAACATAGGAAGATTATTTTGGATTATTTGAGCGGGCCTATCTAATCATAGTCTTTAGCAGACAACCTTTCCTGCCTGTGGTCAGAAAGAGAGATATGATGATAGAAGAAAGGCCAGAAAGATGCTACTTAAAAAAGGATTTGCCCCGCCGTTGCTGGCTTTAATGATGGAGGAAGGTGGGTGCGAGGCGTGAGCCAAAGAATGTGAGCACCTCTAGAAGTTGGAAAAGGCAAGGAAATAGATCCTTGCCTAGAGCCTCCGGAAAGGAATGCAGCCCTGCTGACACCTTGACTTTCAGCCCAGTGAAAAACCCGTGCTGGACTTATACCCTATAGCAGGGGTCCCCAAGCCCCGGGCCCTGGACCGTCCAATCCAATAGGAACTGGGCCGCACAGCAGGAGGTGAGCGGTGGGCGGGCGAGCGAGCGAAGCTTCATGTGCCGCTCCCCATCACCCTCATTACTGTCTGAACCATCACCCCCATCGGTCGCATGACCCCCTGAACCATTGGCCCCCACCTTCCCCCGTCCATGGAAAAATTGTCTTCCATGAAGCCGGTCACTGGTGCCAAAAAGTTTGGGGACCACTGCCCTATAGAATTATAAGATAATAAATTTGCATCGTATAAGCCATTAAGGTTGTGGTAATTTGATACAACAGCAATAGAAAACTAGTACTCCAACCCTTCCTCTCCCCCAAAAGAAAACTCAATTAAAGAAGTTTATGATAATGACACAATTCTGAAGTCACATTCTCTGGAGCCAAGAAAGCAGAAAACTCCCCCTCAATTCCCTTTCAGTTTGACAGACTTTTGCTTAGTTATTTGTCTCAGTCTGGGCTTTCTGACAACATTTTTGAAGTTACTGAGAAAACTGTCAGGGTGAGGCATGCCTTGACACACCACAGAAACATATTAGGCCCTTTGATGCTCTACAAGTCATACGTACGTTGACAGCCGAACATCTTGAAAGAGAAATTCACATCCAGTTCCGAGTCTCAACATCTATCAGTTTGGACTTGCTTCATCACTAGTGAAGCTCATCTGAGGCCTTCCTAGAAGCCAAGGGGAGCTGTATCTGTGGGAGAGTCTGGACTTGATGGATATCTGAGTGTGGCTATGGGTAGAAGAAACAATTGTAAATTACATATTTTTCTCTCCCATCATCTCTGATTCTTCTTGTTCAATATTATAGCCTAGTCTCAGGTGTAGAGAATCAGAAAAGGGCCTGGTCTAGCCACATTGGCAGAAAGCCAAAATATCATCCAAGACCACAGATGGTAGCTGTGATGGTCACTGGCTGAGAGCAGACACTGTGGGAGAAGGCAGGATGGGAGAAGGTGAAGGATCTGTTGATTAGTGCATATAAATGCATCCTTAGGCATCAGAGGGATACTTGGGAGTGGAGTATCAGGGTTGGGAGGCTAAATTCCTACATTCAACCAATGGAGGTTTAAGCAATTCTAATTCAAGTTCTTAAGGGAAATCAAAATATATTTTGCGGTCCACAATCTAGTAAGGTGTAAATATTGGTTACAGTGTGGGATTATGTCTAGTGCAACATACATCCTTATTACAAACCCTAGAATGGGACTGAATTATATTTGGGATGTTATACTGGCATGGATAGAGGACATCATATGGGTGTGATATCACCGAAATAGGATTTCTGCTTTGAAGGAACCAGCAAACTGTGATGAGACTGAAATTCAAGAAATTAAACCAACAAGCTGATTTCATATCCTGACCCGGTATAGAGAGAGATTAGGAAGAATGTCAGGGAAAAAAAAAAAAAAAAAAAAAAGAAATGCAGTCTTACTAAAGCTTGCTGAACAAGTTAATTACTTGAAATCATCAGATAGATTCTAGTAACAGGAAGTGATCTTTAAGTCCCCTACCTTGTACAGTACATGTTTTGAAAGAGTAAATACTTTTTTTCAGAGAAGGGTACTATGACATATGCCCTGAATCTAGGCCTGGTAACATTCCTATAAATCCAAAGCTGGATTAATAGGAACCTCCTGTTAGAGAAACGACATCCATTTGCTTCCTTTCCAATCCCACTCCCTCTGTGCTGGCGATGGCTCTCCTTGTCCCCTTCTTGGATCAAGTAGCAAGAGCTATACCCTGGCTTCCACTGTTCTGCTCATCTCACCAGCCTATGGCCATCAGGCTCTTTTCCTAAAAGTCAGATCTGACCTTGTCTTTCCCCTGTTCAAAATCCTTCAATTAGCTCCTAATCCGTAAATACTATCACCTAACCTCTTATATTTGAGATTTAAACTCCCTTAATAAATAGTTCTTGCCTTGCTTTCTAGCATTATCTCCTGCAATAATACCCCTCTCCCCATTTCACCCCCAATCTGTCTATTCTAACTGCAAGTGTCCAAACATTTCTTGCATCCTGCTGCTTCCATATGGAGGAGAAAGAACTTGATGTTTTCAATGGGAAGATTCAGGTTTCAGTCCAACATTTACTAACTTTGACTTGGAGCAAGTCGCTTTCCCTCTCTTTTTCTTGATTTCATCATCTGAAAAGTAGGAAACTAAGATGCACGCTTACCCTACAGGGCAGCTGTCAGGGTCAAATGAGAATGATGGTGAAAGAACATTTTACACTGTAAATTAGCATCTGGATGAAAGCTATTATAAATGTGGTCATTCTCCTCACCTATTAGATACCTAACTCCTGTAGGTAACTACCCTGACTTGATTTTGCTGTCTCCAAAATCTCACATAACAGGCTTCCAACAAATGTGTGACAAATTGAATTGAAACATTCCATATTGTATGAAGCATTCCAATATTTACAGTATGCGTCATTAAAAGTTTGTACAACATGGGGTTACGGAGGACAGTAGAATTGTCACACTCTTCCAAGTAAATCTGAAAGTTGGAAGCCTACAAATGAGAAATCTATTTCAATACTGTACATTCTGTTTTCAAAACTTAATTAGGGCAAAGAAATTAACATTGTGATGGTAAGTTTTATTATTACTGCTTTTCTGATACTACAACTGATAATACTATTTATAAGAATCCTAGAAGCTACATAATAGGTAAAATATGTAAAAAGTCAATGCATTTTTTTTAAACCAAAGAGGGCAAAATGAAGAAAATGGAGAGAAGGAGAAAGAGAAAAAGAAGATAGATAGAAGCTTCCTCTGTTCATTCTTTGCATTTTGAGTTATGGAGACCCTTCCTTTCCTTACAGGTGATGTCTGAGAAAATCAAGGGTCAGAGAACATAGATTTTGAAAGTTAAAAGTTTTCTTACAGTTCATCAACTCCAAACTTCTTACTTTACAGAAAGAAATTGAGATGTAAAGATGATACAGGAAAGACGTAAATATGATTTTAAACCAGTGATTTAAAATCTGATAATGACAGATGAACTTTTTGCTAGAGGATATGACAGTTATCTTCAAGTATATCTTCCTTCTAGAAAAGCAGACACTGCTGCTTCTGTTTCTTATAATGGTATCTTTATTTCCTAGGGAGTCTCTCCAATGTGACAGGAAGTGGTTTTCCTAAAGCCATGAATAATAGCCTCTATCCTTTGTCAGGCGCTGCAACTAGAATGCATGGAACAATACCCTTGTGCCCTCGCAGAGTTAATGAGTCTCCCAGGGCTACTAATTTACCAGGAGGGAGTAGCTTAGAATTCGGGGAGATTCTTCTTTATTTTATCAGTGCCCTTTTATTTTGTTAACCTAATGCCCCTAACATTTCCCTCCATTATACTTCTTTCCTTCCTTTTATACCAAAGTCCTTACATGAAAAGTGTATGCTTACCACCTCCCTTTACTTTACCACTCACCCCTTAATTTGCTTTTTGGCTGCTTTCCATAAACCAGTATTCTCTGTATCAGGGACTTCTCGACAAATTCAGATGTCTCTTCTTAATCTTCTCCTTCTTGAATTCTTTGTCATATTAAACAAGTTTGACTACTGCCCTTCCTGAAACTCTTTCATCACTTGAATTCTAGAATCCTAAACAAGAAACTTCCTGACCGCCCCTGACCACCCCTCCAATTACACTTCATCCTCCTGTCTGTTTTCTGTGGATATTGCTAAGGCTCACAGGTTTTCTTACTCTTATCTCTCAACAGATTTACCTATGTTGATGGCCTCAGTGATCACATCCATGTTGATGATCCCCAAATCTTGGTCTCTAGTCCGGATCTCAAATGAGCTTTCTCATCTTGTAATCCCAGCTGCTCTTCTTTAGATCTCTTACCATATCCCAATTTAACATCTCTTAAAACTAAACTCGTCATCCCACTGACTAAATTGTGCCCTTTTGCAAAACACCTTTAAAATTATTAAAAAATACAAATTTCTAATTTTTTACATTTCAAACATGTATTTTTGCTCCTACTTTAAAAACATACTTGAAGAATGACTTTTTTTGGGATTATTTATTCTGTGTTTTCATAGTGAATGCCTTCATTTCTATGCCTGCTGTCATCACCTGAATCCATCCATCTCTTCACCTACCATCATCCCCCATTTAATCTTCTTCCAGACAAATTTACTTATAAATGGTCTGTACAAGAAACTTCCATGCCAGTTTTCACTGGATTAAGTTGATTAAGTAGTCCTGAGTACATTGAGCAGTTCCACTCGGTAGAACTTCTACTCCTCACCTGCCTTTAACCTGGCTTCTCTAAATCAATCACCATGTGCCCGCCTGTCTTCTCTGTTACAAAAGGGTAGGATCAGTCCAACAGAAACCAATCTATCTTTTGTTTGTTCTTATTGGGGTTGGGAGTAACTCCATGAGGAATTAAGAAGGTGGAGAAAAATATCCTCCCACAATGACAGTTTATCTAATAATGTCCTACGCCAAGGTCATCCTTACTCCTAAGAGCTATTAATTCATGAGCTCTAGTTGTCATTTCTAGATTTTGCCAAAAACTTACTGCCCTTCACGCAGCTCAGCTTCCAACAACATAGCACTTGGCTGCTTTACTTAGAAAGGCTATCTTCTGTGCCAAACATATGTGTCACTCTGTGGTCTTTATAGCTGCAATCTGTTTTAAAAGTCAAGTATGGGTAAGCATGTCAGGGAATAGGCATCTATATTGTAACCCTTGAAGAACGTGAGTAATCAATTATTTTTCTCTATAATTTTTAAGTCATGTTGTTTCATGGGTTTATTCATTCTTCAACTTGTAGATTCATTCATTTGACAAATACTGTTGAGCTACTAATACTGGAGAGCAAGTACTTTGGTTCTGAGAATAAAATGTTAAATATGATAGACACAGACTCTGCCTTCATAGAGTGGAGAAAACAAATACTAAACAAGCTATTACAAGGAAGCATGAGGAGTATCATGATAAGGGAAGTACCGAGTTCTGTGGAAGCATATGGTATTAATATTACCATCTCAGCTCCACTACCTGTTGGCAGTGATGTCTCAGTTAAGTTGCTTAACCTCTTGAAGGCTCATTTCCTCATATGTAAAATTGTGGCCAATAATAATACCTGCTTTGTAGATTAGTTATGAGGTTAAATTTTTAAAAAAACACTTACTACAGTGTTTGGCATATAGTAAGCACCCAATAAATGTTAACTGCAATAATAAAATAACATTAATTTTATGTTATAACACCATTTTACTGTGTTCATTTATATTCTTAAATTTAAAAATTTTTTTAAGTCTTTTTTTCTTAATTCTCAGCATTCAAGTTTTTAATAAATTAACACATCAGCATATTCCTCAACATGCCTACTTTTCTTCCCCGGCAAAACCATGTATGCCGTGGATTGTACTGTTAGACTGAAACAGAATAGTGCATTTCTAATGCTAACATGAGGAACAATGCTAAAATAAATGCCTAACTTCTGGCATTCTTGCTTTTTTTTTCTGACTTTTCCCATGAAAGGTCTACATATTGTCTAAATGTCCTGCTCATCTTGTAAACCTTGAACCTCTTAATATGGTGTCTGGCAAATGTTAGGTTCTCAACAAAAAAAATTGTTGAACATTTGTTAAGGCTGAAGAGATTTATTTTTTAAGTTCTTTTTTTTCCGTCCTTCAAATAAGTACCTATTGCAAATTTACAGATCTATTTAAAGAGAATTGGAAGGTTCCAGAGTTAGTTGTCACATAGATGAATTTTCAGGTTGGCATTTATCTGATCTAACATTGAGTAAGCGCCCTTTACAAACCTAGCTTTGGGACATGACATTGCCAGTTTCCCGAGCTCATGCTTCGTAGACACAGTTACTGCCAATTGTTGTAATGTTGATATGAAAAAGGCAGCTACTGGATTTAGCAACTGTTCCAGTAAATCATTCTACAGCTGGCTGAGAGTCACAACCCATAGTCTTAAATAGATATATCTGTCATTAGTTTTATTAGCTTCAGTTTTATATGTGTCATCTGTTGGTTTGGGGTATAGAAACTGGTGTGGGCAAATGTTTTTCTCAAAATTCATTTTTTCAAAAATGCACCAATTCATTTTTGTTCCACAAACTCAGAATTCACAAGCAATTTTGTATTTTTACCTATATAATCTTTCACATTACTGAATGTTCATTTTAGATCCCAGAGTCCAGCTGAGGCTATCTGAGATGGATAGAGGTCTGTTTGTCCTGTGTCATTTCCTAGTTGCCTCTAACAACTAGGGAAAGCCTCTAACTGTTGGAGAAACTGTAACTGAGAGTCTATTTTCATCAAATTGAGAGGACAAATGATTGACTGACTAATGTATATGCAATCAACTTAATGAATTTGAGGTAGTTTCCACCCTAAGCCCAGATATGCTAACTTGAAATAATTACAGAAAACAAAGAGGAAGAGGAGAAATGCTACATTAAGAAATCCTGGAGAGGAAAATGTATAAGACAAGACACAAACCTTAGTTCTGAGCTTCCTGCTTCACAAGGGAAAAAGAGAAACATGATGATTACTTCATTCTCATTGTTTGGAACAATGACCCTCAAATTGGTCCTCCCTAAGGAAGGTTAAAGACCAGCAGCCAGGACCAGGACCTCTTACCCCTGAGCCAGCAAGAACAGCTCCAGTCACCTGCTCTCCATTTTGGGATAAGGCACAGGCTTTAGATAGACCACAGTCTATATGACTTTGTTTTCTTTTTTAACTTGATAAATGACTCATCTAATTTGAGGAATCATATAGTTCAAGAGAAGAATTTTTTTTCCCTGGTTCAGAGTTCTAGGAGTAATTTTCCAGCTATGGAATATTAAAAAATCTATACCAGTTTTTCATAAAAACACAGAGGCATATACAGTAACTTATGTTTATTTCTAAAAGTGTTTCTCAGTAAAAAATCCATGGCATAACATTGAAGTGTGGTCCTGTAAAATAATTCCAAATTGCCTTTATTTTTGTATTATAATAACCTCCTAACTGGTCTTGTCTTTTCCTATTAATTTCCAAAATGCTACCAGTTATTTTTCCAAATATAATTTGTACAATATCATGGAATTCATTAATAACTACTTAGTGAAAATCTATGGACCTGTGAACCTAAAACTGCTTGAAAAAAATAGTCTTATTTTAAAAAATGAAACCCATGGACCTCATAGACACACAAAAAAGCTTTGCCACAGTTTGTAAGTCACTTTATGCTCTGCTCCCAGACTATTTTTCCAGTTTCATTTGACAGTGATTTCCCCAGGATAAGTAAAGTTTTTTTTTTTTGAAGCCAGGCTGCCCCTTCTAGACCACGAGCTCCAAACAAACATCACAAATTAATCACAGCAGACTTTCACATGACCAAGGATATAGCTTCAGATTTTTCATTAATCAACTATTGCTTCCAAGTACTTACCTACAAACTCATGGGAATTTGTTCGTAAGATGCAGAATATCTGGCAGCCCATTTATGCTCTCTCCCACTTTTTATACCACAACATTGAACCGCTTGTAATTTGAGGAACACACCGTGCTTATTTATGCCACCCTGACTTTGAACATGCTGTTCCCCTTACCTGGAATTCTCTTCCCCTTTCATGTCTTTCATGTAAATTCATATTTCATCTTTCAGATGTTTTCTCAGGTGTCACTTTTTCTTTGTGATTTCCATGATACCACTCCATCCCCATAACCCTAAGGAAGCTAAACTTGTTCTCCTCTGTGAATTATAATTATCTGTATGTTGACTCCTCAACTAGGTTGAGTGAGCTTTTGAAAACAGGAGATGTGCCATATTCATCTTTGTCTTCTTAACACAACATATTTCCTAGGACACAGGAGGTTCTTAATAAAGACTGGACAATTATTGAAATACACAAGAAAACACATATCTGTCTCTAGTGTATCCCTTCACCCTCACCACAGCTTCCTTGACTAATTCATTTTAGTTGTGTATAAAGGGCAGAACAAAAGTCAGGTCCAGGCTTAGTCTTTACTACCAGTTAAAATAAGATTTAAAATGTCCACAATGGATTAAACTGGTTAATTACTAAAGCATTCTGGCCTAAAGAAATGAGCAGAATCCAATTCATCTATAAGAATATCCTCACTTCATCAATAGGAACTAGTTAGAAATACAACTTTAAGGACCTTCTAACCTTTCTTTCCATTTCTTTTAAAAAGAGATGAGGAGATTAGGCTGTAAAACATGGAAAACAGATTTAAATTAGGCAGAAAGAAAGAAACATGCCTTTAAAAAAGACTTTTCTATCACTAAGTGTACATAAACCACTAGGTCTAAATAGGATTTTCTCATAAACTTGAGAAGTAGAAAACATTCTCTGCACATGCTATGGGCTTGCCATTCTAATGATGATGAGAAACATGCATTTGAAAAACAATATAGATACAATATACTTTGCCTGATGTCTCCTCTATGTATTTGACTAGTGGTGTAGTCGGAGGAGATCCATGAAATGTTGACCATGAAGTTGTCAACACTGCAAGAGTCTTTCCCTTGCCCAATTTAAGGTTGCCAGGTATTTGATTTGAACTTGGTTATATCGATAAATAAGGATCTCCATCCAAATGCTGAACAATTGTTCTGATTTCCTATTCCACATCACCAGCAAAGATTCTGGGTTCTTAAATAGTCACCACAGGTACAATCTAAATTAATATATACCCCAGTATAGACTTTTTTCTTTACCTACTCTTTCCAAGTCTCATATTTTTATTCTTCATTATTTCCTTACTTCTTAAACCAGGGGTCCTTGGGACGAGTTTATGGTGTCCCTAAATCCCTAAAACTGCATACAAAACATTCTACAAATGTTCATATTCTCCTTGGAAAAGGGTGCAGAGTTTTCACAAATTTTTCAAAGGTTGTGTGCTCCTAAACCATGAAAAACTTCTCCATGGAAAGTTGCTTTCCTCTCAGTATTCCCTCCTGAGCAATCTTCACTTTTTATTTTCTGCTCTCTCTGTTGAAGCTTTACAACTGTCAGAGCTTCATTTCATATTTCTATTTGGATGACATCCTGATTCATAGCCATTAGCTACCAGGCCCTAACTCACTCTTAAGCTTTAGATCTGTATTTCCAAATGCTACTGGAATGACCCCTTAAACTCATTATGTCATTCTAAAATATTGATTGAAGTCCCACTCACTGCATTTGGCACTGGAAAGACAGGACAGTCTTGAAAGACATTTTTATCTATATTTTCATAACTGTCATTTCCTGAGCATGTAATATGTTCCAGGTTTCACCTGTATTATTTTATTTAATTCTCCTCACAAATCTGTGAGGTTTACAGATGAGGAGACATAGTCTCAGAGAGATTATATGACCTACTGAAAATTACCTATCTGTGTAGTTGGAAAAACTCACTTTGAACTGGCATATGTGTCTCTAGGATCCAAGTTTCGGACTACTTTGTTACACAGTCTCTCTTATAGTATAATAACAGTTTAGCATTGGAAGCAAATCACTGCAATGACATATAAAATATGATAAGCACAGGGTCATTTACTACTTAAAAACACTCTGATTTCCAGAGGCCAGAGGATTAAGTCCATACTCTAGCCCAGTTTACTCTGCCTCTCGGTCCTCGGTTGTCACCACATTCCCAACACATTCTGGCATCTAGTCACACCAAACTACTGATCGTTTTCTCAATACATCATGCTTTCCTCTTGTACTTCTCTGCCTTGTATGCCATTCAGTTGGCTGGAAAAATCATTTGCCCGTCCCTCTTGTCTTCTTAGAAGAGTTTTGTTATATTTCCAAGATCTATTCATTGAGTGCCACCTTCTAAGTAACTCCCCAAGACAAAACAAATTTCCTGTTCTCCTCCAACACTTGTGCCCCTACCACAGGGCTAGAATGTAATCTTATGTTTACTGATCTTTCTCCATTCCTAGCTAAGTCCCTTGAGGAGAGAAGCTGTGTTAGTCTTCCCAGCATCAGTGATGCTAGTGCCATGCTAGCTATTCAACAAATGCTTGTGTACTGAATGGTATTCAATCTTTATCTGCCTTTGAGGTTAAGCATCTTTATGTACAGAAGAGACCACAACAGAACATATATTTGATAAGGCCATTTTCCCTCTACACATATATAATTTAAATAATATCATGTAAATGCTCCACAAAATATAGTTATTTTAAAACTTTAAAATTTACACTTATTACATTATTTTCTTGAAGTTTGCCTTTAACTCTTTGACAAGCTGGCACAAATCTGAAGGGAAAATGGATTGTTATAAGGGGATATGAGTAAGATGATATTTCTTAACTTGTTTACTTGGTGTGATAATTGTTTTGTGCAAGAGATAAGATTTCAGAAATGTCTAAATAAAAAGTAAGCGAAGTCTTGGAAGTGATATGAGAAAGCCCACGTAAGTCTGTTTAAAAAGAAGACAATGACTTACACTGGAGGGAGGATGCCAGCACAATTCGATGGGGGAAAGAATCGTCTTTTCAACAAAAGTGCTAGGACTCCTGGGTATCCAGATGCAAAAGAATGAGGTTGGACCCTTACCTCACATTATGTACAAAAGTTAATTCAAAGTGGATCAAATAAATACCAAAGTGTAATAACTAAAACTATGAAACTCTTAGAAAAAAATACAGAGGCAAATCTTTATGACCTTGAATTTGGCAATGGTTTCTTAGATGTGACACCAAAAGCATAAGCAGCAAAAGAAAAAATAGACTAATTGCACTTCATCCAAATTTAAAAATTTTGTGCATGAAAGGACACTATTAATTAAGATAGTGAAAAGGCAACCCACAGACTGGAAGAGAATATTCTCAAGTCTTATCTGATAAGAGTGTAGTAGTCAGAATATATGAAATGCTCCCATAACACAACAACGAAGTAACCTAATTAAAATGGGCAAAGGTTTTGAATTGACATTTCTGCATAGAAGATATACAAATGGCCAATAAGCACATAAAAAGATGCCTCACGACATTAGTCGTTGTGAAATTAAAATCAAAACTACAGTGAAACACCACTGCATATTTTCTAAGATGGCTACAGTAAAAAAGAGCAGTAATAACAAGTTTTGGCAAGGATGTGGAGAAACTGGAACCTTCCTATATTGCTGGTGGGGATGCAAAATGGTGCAGCCACTTGGAAAACAGTTCCTCAGAAAGTTAAACATAGAGTTACTCTATGACCCAGCATTTTTACTTCTAGATATATACCCAAGAGAATGAAAACGTATGTCCACACAAAAATTGTATGTGAATGTTCATAGTAGCATTATACAAAATAGCCAAAAAATGGAAACAACCCAATTGTCCATCAACTGATGAATGGATAGTCAAAATGTGATATACCAACACAATATGTTATTCAGCCATAAAAAGGAATGAAATATTGATACACGTAGGGCATGGATGAACCTTGAAGATATTATGCCAAATGAAAGAAGTTAATCCAAAAGGCCATTTATTGTATGATTCCATTCATATGAAATGTCCAAAATAGACAAATCCCTAGAGACAGAAAGTGGATTAGTGGTTTTCTAAAAGCTGGTAGGAGGGGGAAAGGTGTGCGACTGCTAATGAGTCCACGGTTTCTTTTTGGGGTGATGAAAATGTTCTGGAATTAGATAGAATTCATGGTTTCATAACCTTGTGAATGCACCAAAAAGCACTCAATTGTACACTTTAAAGTGGTGAATTTTATGGTATGTAAATTTTATTTCAATTTTTTTTTAAAAAACACCTGTTTCATAGGGTTGTCGTAAGACTAAATGGAAGGAAGTATGTAAAATGCTGAGGGCCTATATCCAATAAACACTAATTTTCATCTTTTAAAAACCGATTAAATGGAAAAGATAGATTTTATTCATTGTTGAGAATTGAAAACAATTATGGTTTACAAAAGCTATAGAGAAAGTGAATGCTATATAGAAAGTACTAAAACTTTTTTATCAAAATACTCCTTACAGAGCTAATAAATCCAAAGGAAGACAGTGGGCCATTTAATCAGCCTTTTTCTGACTAGTACAGTTTGTACTAATATGAACGCATCAAGCTATTCATGCTCCTTGTAAGTTTCATCACAATAACAAAGCCAGGTCGTTGGCTTAGGGATGGACACACAACACCCCATCCAACAGTTGGGTAAACCAATTACTGAATTCCCATTAGGACTAATATTTTGGTTGCTATACATCACGCAACAGATATTTAAAAGTAGAATGTAATCACAATAATCATGTCAGAGTTTTATATCATCATCAATGGAGCCACTACCTGTAGCAAAAAAAAAAAAAAAAAAAAAAAGTTCAAAATTATTAGAGCTAAATTAGGCCAGCCTGTAATGTCTTCACGGGTGAAATACCTCGTGGTGACCACTTAAACAGTAGCACAGCACATTGTAATAGTCACCTTATGTCATAAGAAGTGTATATAACTAATTGTTTATGATTCTGCATTCCTGAAAGATGTGTGTGCTGCAGTAAATGTTTTATGTGTTCTTGACCAAAGGAGGATGCGATATTAATTTTGTTTTGATGACAAGTTGACTCCATACAGAGATAGGTAAGCAATTTAGCTAAGTACAAAAGTTTTAGGAAATACTGTTCCCTAGGTCATGGGATATCTAAGGAACTTACCTTTCTCAAGAACATCGTTTCAAAAAACATTCTATAAATTCATCAAAGTGGAATGATGATGAAACACAATAAATTTTATGCAATTTATTGGGGAGGTACTTTGGAAGTATATCAGAGATTAAAATTCAGAGAAGACCACAATCATGAAATGGTTCACAAAGTTTTAGGTGAATGCAAAGTGAAAAAAAATAAAAACATACTTAATTTCCTAAAACAATGTGTTTCTTCTGATTCCAGGTTTAGCTTTGCTCATACACTGGGAAAAGAAAGAAAGAAAAAAAAAAAAAAGGAAGAAAGGAAAGAGGGAAGGGAGAGAGGAAAAGGAGAGAGAAAATTTTGTAAAGGGAAAAATAGAATAAATTAACAAAGACAAAAGAAAAATCATAGGAAGAAAAACTAAAGAAAATAAACTAAGGCTTTGTCTAAAAAAACAACTATAAAACAGTTCATGACAGTGTGACTCTTCTTTTCCAACGTAATGGCTAATGTCTGTTTTGGCAGGTTTCTAGTATATAATAAAACGGAGAAGAAATGACTCTGACCTCACCAAGACTGAGATCATACTGTCATATAGCTATGTCTTAGGCTACATATATAGCACATAATTCTTTATTCCCCTAACTTTTCTAAAAATCAACAAAACCAATTAAGTTTTATGATACATGAACGTATACTAGACATTTGAACAAGTCTTTTTTGTTGCTGTTGGAACTTAGAATTCCTGAAATGTAAGAAATAACGTTTAGAAGGTCCTATTGGTTCCTCACCCAGATCCCCTTTACCAGGTGCTGCGGGCAGCTGCACCCATCCCCCAGATGCTCTGAGTGTTGGCTGACCAGGCTCACTGCTTTCCCTTCTCCTTAACATTTCCCTCTGCTTTATGGAAGCCTCTATGTCCTGCATCCAGGAGGTTATCCATCCTTCCTTCCTTCCTCCCTGACACGAGCCAGGCTTCTTGCCTCTAGGTGGGACCGACTCTGTGATACAGTTCACGTTCCAGGCTGCCTCCAGGTGCGACAACTCTCCTGCCTAGGTCCTCCCCCTCTCTATCCTACTTCTCACATCCTCTTCTCCTGAGAGCACTCCCTCTGTAAAAGCTCTTAGGAATGTGCCCTAAAACAGAAGGAAAAAGGAATTTTTCCCTTGAGAACATTTTAGAAATAATAGTTGTTAATGAAATATTATTTTAAAATATATTATTCTCAGTATGTTCTTTTGGTTTGAGGTAATTTTGTTAGATTTTAAGATACGAGCTAGAATCAAATGAAATCTGAATCAGAACTGAATATAACAGCAGAAAAATGTAAGTAATTAAATAATTTTCCCTCTGTCTTTAAACCTTTCATGAGCCTAGCAAGACTTTCCTTTCACTGCCTTCAGACCTTGCCTCAGGTTTTTTCCTGACTTCCTCAAACCCTGTTTGCTGGGTAATGCCTGGTCTTCAGCAGTTAGCTTATCACTTCAGAACCCCTGAGGTTAGACTGGGCATCCTTTCTACATGCTTTCAGGGTACCTTGTGTTTACCATAATCCTCAAACTCATCACACTGCACTGTGATTTCCTGTTCACTCCCCTCACCCCAATACTCAGTATATTTTCTGAAAGCGAGGCAAGGACCATGTCTTATTCTTGATGCTATCCCCATTACTCAGTGCACTCAGGTACTTAAATATTTGTTGCATGAATGCATCCTTTATGCCTATCAAATAAATATTATACTGTACAATTAATGAAATGATCTGGCTTCAGCATATAAACCAAATTACCTAGATTATCTCGAATTACAAGCAATATATCAAACTTGTTATTGACATCTGAAAAAAAGAAACATTGTAGCTGAGAAAACTTGACAGTTACCAAACCAATAATTAAACACAGCATGAATGCAATGTTTAGGTTGTTTACGTTCAACAATCAAATGTTCAGGCAATGTTGTGTTAAGTATATAAATTCAACTCAAACACATATTGATTAAGCACTTAACATTTCACCAACATGGTTTTCAACTGCATGAGAATTATGGCTTATTAATGAAAAAAATTATAAATAATATGATAAAATTAAAAAGTTAAGGAACAAACACATGGCACAAGCAAGTACTTTAGGAGATTGATAGAATATTCTTCAAATCAGTTACGTATTTCCTGACTTTGCTACATCACTCTGGTTTCAGCCTGGCTCCTGACTCATCTCCATTTCTATGTGTGTCTTCTTCTGTGCCCTTGAGACAGACAGATAGACAGACAGACACACACACACACACCCCCCTATACATCTATATATATATATAGATGAAACTAGGAATGGTTTTGATCCTTTATGACTTAAATTCATTCACTTGGACCTCAATTATGATAAACACTCTCCAGTTCTCCCCTAAATGTCCATCGACAGATGAATAGATAAAGAAGATGTGGCACATGTATACAATGGAATATTACTCAGCCATAAAAAGAAATGACATTGAGTTATTTGTAGTAAGGTGGATGGACCTAGAGTCTGTCATACAGAGTGAAGTAAGTCAGAAAGAGAAAAACAAATACCATATGCTAATGCATATGTATGGAATCTAAAGAAAAAAAAATGGTACTGATGAACCTAGTGGCAAGGCAGGAATAAAGACGTAGACATGAGAATGGACTTCAGGACACGGGGCGGGGCGGGGGGAGAGGAGTAAGCTGGGATGAAGTGAGAGTAGCATCGACATATATACACTACCAAATACAAAATAGATAGCTAGTGGGAAGCAGCTGCATAGCACAGGGAGATCAGCTCGGTGCTTTGTGACCACCTAGAGGGGTGGGATAGGGAGGGTGGGAGGGAGATTCCAGAGGGAGGGGATATGGGGATATATGTATGCATATGGCTGATTCAATTTGTTGTACAACAGAAACTAACACAGTATTGTGAAGCAATTATACTCCAATAAAGATGTATTAAAAAAAAAAAAAGAATACTCGCGCCTTAATGGTGGTTTGGCATGTGGGCTGGTTTAAAGATAAAAGGTCTCTTGGCTCCACAGATGCAACAAAAACTGTTTCTGGGGGGAAAAAGATGATAAAAAAGATTATTTTATTACTTTAGAAAGTATGAGGTCAGAGAGCACAGAGCAAAATTTTTCCAAATCTGCTCAAAATCTTGACAGACATAGAGTTATGTCTGTCAGTCTGTTTCCACTTACAAAATCATCATAGTGCTTCTAATTATTATGATAAAAATGTAACAATAATGGGAAAATATAAAATTGAAGTGAAGATTTTTCATTTCACTTATAAGAAAGGTATCATTCAAACTCGTGGGCATTCTTAAGATTAGAGACTTAGAATGTCTAGATATCTATAGAATGTGCAATTGCTGCTCCTGTGTTATTCGCCCAACAGAACCAATATTTCACAAAATTTGTTTAGACCAATATTATCTGAGTAAAATTAATTACACGAAAATACCATAAGACATTTTTAACAGCCGCTTGTCATGTCATGAATACCCATTATTTTTTAAAAAAAGGAAACAATATTAAATACACTTAGATAGTACAGTTTGGTTTTCTCAATGACCCTATGAGGTTCGAATGAA
The DNA here is from genome assembly GCF_028564815.1 of Eubalaena glacialis. Taxonomy (NCBI): domain Eukaryota; kingdom Metazoa; phylum Chordata; class Mammalia; order Artiodactyla; family Balaenidae; genus Eubalaena; species Eubalaena glacialis. The sequence goes on along the minus strand of NC_083723.1, from coordinate 57,578,844 downwards.
ATTTGCATACGTGTGTATCAGGACAGGAAACAGAATAAACTCCAGGTTCTTTAAGTAGATGGAAACTAAATACAGGGTGTTAAAAGCTTACAAAATAATTGGAAAGGCTAGAGATCGAGGCTCTAGGCTGGGCATCCAGAAATGTTTCCAGAACATGGCAGAACTGACCTATTAGGGGAACCACTACTTCTGCTTCAGTCAGAAAGGTGAGGAATCCAGAAGTCACTACAGAATTTGAGTTCAAACGCGCACCGCTGTAGCTACAAGTAAGGAATCAGGAAACCACCACGGCTGCCACTGCAACAACCTCTCAAAACCCATGAAACGCAGAACTTGGATGCTGGAACCTATCACACAAAAATCACGTCTTCACAATCTTTATTAGCAGAAAACAGTGCAAGCAGCAGGAAGATGACCTCCACTTGACTTCTGCCTTCTAAATCTCAACAAGGGCATCTAATTGGCTGAACCTAATTTGCATCTGCAACTTTAATTGTGCAGGAATCTGGGAAGTGCAGTTTTTAGCCTTCAAGCTTCTGCAGTACAGAGATGCACACTGCAAAGCGGACAATGGTTTCAACCGGCCACATCCACCTTAGGCGATTCTAAGATTTTAGAAATTTCTTATCCAAGATCGCAGAACTAGCAAGTGCTAGGGCAACAAACTTGAATTCAAAGATTTTTGGCCACTTGCCCAGTGCTCTTTCCACTACATCAGTCTACAGCACTCATTACTCTCTGAAGACATTTGCCAAAGGAGACATATTTTCAAATCTTGTGCTAATGATATTTTCAATGAAGCATTAATTCGGGCATCTGTGAATATTGTTACCTTTTAGTCTTATGTCAAATCTAGTTCTTCTTCCAAACTAAGACTTAATCTTATTTTACAGTACTTACAGTTAAACCAACACTGCAAGGGTTTAATACCTTTGAGTATTTTTCTCAGCAGGCTTGCTGCTTAATCCATTTAATGTCAGAACAACACAAACCTTCTTATTAAAATGGGGGAAAGGACAACGTTAGAATACATTAGTGGCTCTCTTTCTGCTGGGTAAGACAGCCAGTATGGCAATATTTGTACCTCATCTTTATTTTAATTTGCATTTTCTGCTAACGGTGCAAGGAAAACATTTAAAAAGAAAAGATATGGGGTGCTAAATCCTCTTGAATTTTAATCGCGCATAAAAGAAAAATAGAAGACTGAAACTCCTCTTTGAGAAATCTTCCTAAGTGTATATACTTCAATATTGAAATTAAAAATATGGAATATGCAAATAAAATACTTGGACAAATGGAAAATTTTTAATGTATCTGTAATATCTCATTAATATAAATTAAATCACAACTTTCATTCCAAATGCTTTTTAAAGCAACTTTGGGAACATATTTTTATATGCACGTTTAATGATATAAGTACAGAAATTTCTTATCTACACATTAAAAGAAAAATATAAATTACTAGATAACATGTATATTTAGACTTGATAATACTATGTGAAAATTCAAAGAAGGGGTTAAATTCATGTTACTACATAAAAAATCATTCAGTTCTTGCTCAAGTTAGCATTTAACTCTGAACAGTTCAAGAATAAAAAGAGTTAAAGTTTGCATTTTTTATCTTTCATATGCTTTTCATCTACTGTCAAAACACTCTAGCAGGATTTAGATTGGTATTTTGATTAACACAGGTGTATGTTTTGGTGCTGGTGGTAGCGATGCTTTGCTTCAAAGAATCATGCAAAAAGTTGACATAAATCTTAGATCACAAAATCTTAGTTTAAATAAGTAAATATGGAAAAATATAATGTTTAATAAATTAAATAATTGAAAATCCTATTTCCTGAAGAGTTTAGATAAGGATTGTTTACATTATAAGATAATCCAGTTGGTATTCCATCAAATACCAATGTACTCCAAAACAATTATTGATTTCCATGATTTTTTTCAGAAACACATTTGCTTTATGTGATTCTTTATTTATAGACCCAGATAACCAGAATGGATTCAACCTGAAGCAGGGACGAAAAGAATGTGCAAGGTTTATCCAAAAGCTGGGAATAAATTGAATCCTTCTAAGCCATTCCCATCAGGACTCCTTGCCACTCTAAAGGCAGATGGGAAGTCGATCGATGTTCAGGCAGGAAAGCAACTCAACTGAAGTTTACAGTTTTACAAGGGAAATTCTTTCACCCTGCCTTAGAAGGGAAGGGTGGAGAACCCACTGTTACACAGGACACTCCACCCTCAGCTACATCCCCTTGATTAATTATGTAATCAGATCTCCTTTATCATTATCTACTTACCAATCAGGTAATGGCAGATTTTTCTGACGCTTGCTATAGAGTTTGCTTTAGGAGGGTCCTGAGAGCCTTACTTATTATACTTGTTTGGCATAGCATTAATGTGAAAAGATTTAACTTGGGGTGCAAGTTAACATTTTTCCCAAAAGATTTTTAAAAAGCTATTAATTTAGCATATAAGCCTTACAGACGTAAATCCTGTTTACTGATGCACTGTAAAGTCTTACCCAAGTCAGGGAGTATAAGCAAAAAAGTGGATAACGAAGACATTTCAAATTTATAGTACAAGAACAAGTAAAAAATATTTGTAAGGTAATGGAAACTATTAGCGTTTTAGTATATGTAAGTAACTGGTGGATACAGCAAAATGAATAATTTGTTGTTAAACCAGCTAAGTTCTTGAAATGCACAACTAACTACTGTACACATACATCCTTCAGTCCACAGATGGTGCAAAATGGGAATCTCGGCTTCTAAGTTTGTTCTCAAACCAGAGAAGTGCAGAAATTTCATTTGTGTCTTCTTTCGCTTATCTTCCATCTGTTTCCTGGAATATAAAGGGCTAGAGAAAGTTCCAAAGCTTTATCTCATGTAAGAGCTGGGTGGGTAATATATCAGTCCTGGTCTCACTGAAACAGTTATCAGGTCTCAAAGAATTATTTTGTCTGGGAATTCTAAACTTGAGGGTAAATGGCTATTTGTTTTGCTCTTATTTTTTTCTCTTTTTATTGTGAACACTTTTAACATATGGAAAAATTGAAAGACTAACACTAACACTAAACAAATACCTATATTCCCTTCACAATTGTGTATACATATAAATATACATATATATGTGCATATATATTTTTTTCTTAAATAAGTTGCAGACATCAGGATATTCCATACTTAAATGTAGCAGCATGCATTTCCTGAGATCTCATTCACAACCACAACATAATTATCACCCCCAAAAGTCCTGATGTCCAGGCCACAACCTAAATCAACTAAATCAAAATTTCTTGAAGGGGCCCTAGGCATCAATATTTTTTAAAGCTCCCTGGAGATCACAATGTACAATAAAAGTTGAAGGTCATTGTCTACAGAATGATTAAATTCAAGTTAAATATTTTCAACAAAGGATACATCGTTTTTGTTTTTTAATATGCATAAGAATGTGCTAGTCTTTTAAAGTTTAGCAGATCTAAGTTATAGATTTTAGGACAGAGTGTCATAATAATTTATATTTCCTTAAGTTTTTCTTATCATGTTAATAAAATTTTCTTTTAAAATATTTATCTAATATAAATATATTTGAACTTCATTTCAGTATCTTCTATATCATGATTTTAAATGCATGAAATATGTATTATTATGTAAATCTTAAATATATTTATATCAAAAGCTAAATACCTTTAAGCAAAAGATATTTATACATATACATTATTTAATAAACTGTCAGATATGAATCTTAGCATGTAAAATATAAAGCTTCTTAATAACTTTTTCATAATCAAATTTCATATTAAAAGAATAAACGGTCCAGCAAGCAAAAGTCAAAATCTAAACCTAATACATGTTAATATTTTAACAGGTAACATTTTTTCATTTGTTAAAAATCTTGACGTTTTTTACGACAAAGCATTGTTCCTAAGTAAATAGAAGTAATTTTGACCAACAAAAATTATTCCTACATTTTATTGTAGTTTCCCTATCAGTGTTAAGATTAATATTAGCTTAAAAGGTATTAACTGACACTGCAGAAATACAAAGGATCATGAGAGATTACTACAAGCAACTCTATACCAATAAAATGGACAACCTGGAAGAAATGGACAAATTCTTAGAAAAGCACAACCTTCCGAGACTGAACCAGGAAGAAATAGAAAATATAAACAGACCAATCACAAGCAATTGTGAAATTGAGACTGCAATTAAAAGTCTTCCAACAAACAAAAGCCCAGGACCACATGGCTTCACAGGCAAATTCCATCAAACATTTAGAGAACAGCTAACACCTATCTTTCTCAAATTCTTCCAAAATATAGCAGAGGTAGGAACACTCCCAAACTCATTCTACAAGACCACCATCACCCTGATACCAAAACCAGACAAAGATGTCACAAAGAAAGAAACCTACAGGCCAATATCACTGATGAACATCAATGCAGAAATCCTGAACAAAATATTAGCAAACAGAATCCAACAGCACATTAAATGGATCATACACCATGATCAAGTGCGGTTTATCCCAGGAATGCAAAGATTCTTCAATATATGCAAATCAATCAACGTGATACACCATATTAACAAACTGAAGGATAAAAACCATGTGGTAATCTCAATAGATGCAGAAAAGCTTTCGACAAAATTCAACACCCATTTATGATAAAAACCCTCCAGAAAGTAGGCACAGAGGGAACTTACCTCAACATAATAAAGGCCATATATGACAAACCCACAGCCAACATCATTCTCAATGGTGAAACACTGAAACCATTTCCACTAAGATCAGGAACAAGACAAAGTTGCCCACTATCACCACTATTATTCAACATAGTTTTGGAAGTGTTAGCCACAGCAATCAGAGAAGAAAAAGAAATAAAAGGAATCCAAATCGGAAAAGAAGAAGTAAAGCTGTCACTGGTTGCAGATGACATGATGCTATACATAGAGAATCCTAATGATGCTACCAGAAAACTACTAGAGCTAATCAATGAATTTGGTAAAGTAGCAGGATACAAAATTAATGCACAGAAATCTCTTGCATTCCTATACACTAATACTGAAAAATCTGAAAGAGAAATTAAGGAAACACTTCCATTTACCACTGCAACAAAAAGAATAAAATACCTAGGAATAAACCTACCTAAGGAGACAAAAGACCTGTATGCAGAAAACTATAAGACACTGATGAAAGAAATTAAAGATGATATAAACAGATGGAGAGATATACCATGTTTTTGGATTGGAAGAATAAACATTGTGAAAATGACTATACTACCCAAAGCAATCTACAGATTCAGTGCAATCCCTATCAAACTACCAATGGCATTTTTCACAGAACGAGAACAAAAAATTTCACAATTTGTATGGAAACACAAAAGACCCCAAATAGCCAAAGCAATCTTGAGAAAGAAAAACGGAGCTGGAGGAATCAGGCTCCGTGACTGCAGACTATACTACAAAGCTACAGTAATCAAGACAGTATGGTACTGGCACAGAAACAGAAATACAGATCAATGGAACAGGATAGAAAGCCCAGAGATAAACCCACGCACATATGGTCACCTTTTTTTGATAAAGGAGGCAAGAATATAACATGGGGAAAAGGCAGTCTCTTCCATAAGTGGTGCTGTGAAAACTGGACAGCTACACGTAAAAGAATGAAATCAGAACACTCCTTAACACCATACACAAAAATAAACTCAAAATGGATTAAAGACCTAAATGTAAGGCCAGACAGTATAAAACTCTTAGAGGAAAACATAGGCAGAACACTCTATGACATAAATCACAGCAAGATCCTTTTTGACCCACCTCCTAGAGAAATGGAAATAAAAACAAAAATAAACAAATGGGACCTAATGAAACTTAAAAGCTTTTGCACAGCAAAGGAAACCATAAACAAGATGAAAACACAGCCCTCAGAATGGGAGAAAATATTTGCAAATGAAGCAACTGACAAAGGATTCATCTCCAAAATTGACAAGCAGCTCATGCAGCTCAATATCAAACAAACAAACAACCCAATCCAAAAATGGGCAGAAGGCCTAAACAGACATTTCTCCAAAGAAGATATACAGATTGCCAACAAACACATGAAAGAATGCTCAACATCACTAATCATTAGAGAAATGCAAATCAAAACTACAATGAGGTATCACCTCACACCATCATCAAAAAATCTATAAACAATAAATTCTGGAGAGGGTGTGGAGAAAAGGGAACCTTCTTGCACTGTTGGTGGGAATGTAAATTGATACAGCCACTATGGAGAACAGTATGGAGGTTCCTTAAAAAACTACAAATAGAACTACCATATGACCCAGCAATCCCACTACTGGGCATATACCCTGAGAAAACCATAATTCAAAAAGAGTCATGTACCACAATGTCCATTGCAGCTCTATTTACAATAGCCAGGACATGGAAGCAACCTAAGTGTCCATCAACAGATGAATGGATAAAGAAGATGTGGCACATATATAGGATGGAATATTACTCAGCCATAGAAAGAAACAAAATTGAGTTATTTGTAGTGAGGTGGATGGACCTAGAGTCTGTCATACAGAGTGAAGTAAGTCAGAAAGAGAAAAACAAATACCGTATGCTAACACATATATATGGAATCTAAAAAAAAAAAAAAAAAAAAAAAAAAAGTGGTTCTGAAGAACCTAGGGGCAGGACAGGAATAAAGATGAAGACAGAGAGAATGGACTTGAGGACACGGGGAGGGGGAAGGGTAAGCTAGGACAAAGTGAGAGAGTGGCATGGACTTATATACACTACCAAATGTAAAATTGATAGCTAGTGGGAAGCAGCCTCATAGCACAGGGAGACCAGCTTGGTGCTTTGTGACCACCTAGAGGCGTGGGATAGGGAGGGTGGGAGGGAGATGCAAGAGGGAGGCGATATGGGGATATATGTATATGTATAGCTGATTCACTTTGTTATAAAGCAAAAACTAACACACCATTGTAAAGCAATTATACTCCAATAAAGATGTTAAAAAAAAAAAAAAGGTATTACTTTTTTTTGGCTTCTGACTATGACATTGTGTAGCATATCCAAGCAAGGAAAGAGGGCGTTATGCATTTAGAAATAGTTCTTAGATACTTATGTCTGTTATTTTGTGTTAGAGGAAGCAACTCGTAAACTGATTATTTTTCAAGAAATGAATCAAACCAGTTCACAGTGAGATAAATTATATATTTTTGACTGGAATAGAAGTCACAAGACCTGAATTCTAGGCTCTGATTAGCAGGGTACTTTATCTCAGGTTTCTCATCTGTTAATGAAGGGTTTAGCTATGCCAAAGATTCCCAGACTTTCCCAGTTCATGGCTCTCTTATTGTCTCAGAAATGTTTTCATGGTGTGGAGGCTAAAAGAAATACCTAACAATTCCATTTATTAAGTAGCTAGGTCCAAACTTATTATGTATGTCTGTCCTAACAACTTTGTTGCTATTTAAAAAAAAAAATACACATACATTTTTAAAACTTTTTGTTCTTAATGGCATGTGCATGTTTATTGGGTACTTTACAAATTCTGAAACCTTGGAATTGGGCGGGAAACCAGTGTCCTCATTTCCTGTTCCACAGGCATTTTCCCATGGTTCTTGTGTTTTATAACAGCAACTTACAAAACCCTGCCTCAAAAGATGTCATCAAAAGGACTGAGTACAATTTCATGTTGAAGGTCTAATCTAATTGGAGGTGGTGTTTTGCATGGTGTCCAACTGATGTCACTGTGTTGGCCTTGAAAATTTTAAATATCCCGTGAATGTAAGCTCTAAGAGGTGCCCCTTTGAGTTTGTTGTGGTGCCCTTGGGGTGCCCCAGTACACAGTTTGTGAAGGATGAGCTATGCTCTCTAAAATATTTAATGTAAATGTAATATGTGATGTAAAATGTAGAAGCAGAGGATAAGTGAAATAGATCATTCTGAAGGCCTGGGGTAAGAAGCTGCAGGATTGAAAAGAAGGTAAAAATTGTAATAAATGTCTGTCTGCTTGGGGTGCACTTTCCCTCCCCATGTCACCTGCAAAATGCCTACCTGTGTCTCACAATTCGCCTCAGGGCAGCCTCCCTTAACCAAGGCAAATTCACCTATTACACATTCTCAGAGCACTCATCTCATTAGCACTTATCATAGTGGCAATTATATATTTATTTGTATAACTACTTGTATAAAACTTCTCTCTCTCATTAGATTGTAAGCTCTAAGAGGCTAGGAATATGTCTGGTACCAGTACCACATCCCAGGGTCTGGTATATTATAGAAGCTAAAACCTTGCTGGATGAAATGAATAAATGCACATACTCTGACAGTTAGCATTCATTTCAGTTAGCATTTCAGTTTGCAAATGAAATAACTGACAAGGAATTGCCAAAATATACAAACAGCTCGATATCAAAAAACAAACAAACAAAAAAACAAAAAAACCCAAAACAAAGAACCCAATTAGCATTTATTTCAGTTCTTTTTTATTGTAAAACAGCTGCTATTTATAGTACCATTCCTAAAACTTACTTCTTTTTCTCGTAACATTTAGCAGGAAAAAAGAACCCATAGATATAAAGCTGCATCGTAAACCTCAGAAAGTAATCTCACCTAAACTAAATAAAAGGATAATGTTGCTTTGGAAAAGGCAGTCAAATATTCATAAACTCTTAGAGGCAAATTAATTTTATAAGAAAAAGTCATTTTTTGGAAGGTGTGATTTTATTTTTGTCTTATTTTTAAATTAATTTTTATTGGAGTATATTTGATTTACAATGTTGTGTTAGTTTCTGCTGTACAGCAAAGTGAATCAGTTATACATATATCCACTCTTTTTTAGATTCTATTCCCATATAGGTCATTACAGAGTACTGAGTAGAGTTCCCTGTGCTATACAGTAGGTTCTTATTAGTTGTAGTGTGTATATGTCAATCCCAATCTCCCAATTTGTCCCTCCCCCCCCCATGGTAACCATAAGTTTGTTTCCTACATCTGTGACTCTATTTCTGTTTTGTAAATAAGTTCATTTGTACGATTTTTTTTAGATTCCACATATAAGCGATATCACATGATATTTGTCTTTCTCTGACTTACTTCACTCAGTATGACCATCTCTATGTCCATCCATGTTGCTGCAAATGGCATTATTTCACTTTTTTTTATGGCTAAGTAATATTCCATTGTATATATGTACCACATCTTCTTTATCCATTCCTATGTCAGTGGACATTTAGGTTGCTTCCATGCCCTGGCTATTGTAAATAGTGCTGCAATGAATATTGGGGTACATGTATCTGTTCGAATTATGGTTTTCTCCAAATATATGCCCAGGAGTGGGAATGCTGGATCATATGGTAGCTTTATTTTCAGTCTTTTAAGGAACCTCCATACTGTTCTCCATAGAGGCTCTACCAAGTTACATTCCCACCAAGAGTGCAGGAGGGTTCCCTTTTCTCCACACCCTCTCCAGAATTTATTGTTCATAGATTTTTTGATGAAGGCCATTCTGACCGGTGTGACTTAGTATCTCACTGTAGTTTTGATTTGCATTTCTCTAATAATTAGGGATGCTGAGCATATTTTCATGGGCCTTTTGGTCATCTGTATGTCGTCTTTGGAGAAATGTCTATTTAGATCTTCTGCCCATTTTATGATTGGGTTGTTTGTTTTGGGTTTTTTTGTTGTTTGTTTGTTTTTTGATATTGAGCTGCGTGAGCTGTTTGTATATTTTGGCAATTCCTTGTCAGTCATTTCATTTGCAAATATTTCTCCCATTCTGTGGGTTGTCTTTTCATTTTTTTTTAAACATTCCTTTTCATGATTTTTAAAAACTTTTACTTATTTATTTATTTAATTTATTTACTTTTGGCTGCATTGGGTCTTTGTTGCTGCACGCAGGCTTTCTCTAGTTGCAGGGAGCAGGGGCTACTCTTCATTGAGGTGTGCAGGCTTCTCGACGCAGTGGTTTCTCTTGTTGTGGAGCACAGGCTCTAGGTGCGTGGGCTTCAGTAGTTGAGGCTCATGGGCTCTAGAGCACAGGTTCAGTAGTTGTGGCACACAGCCTTAGTTGCTCTGCAGCATGTGGGATCTTCCTGGACCAGGGATCAAACCCGCGTCCCCTGCATTGGCAGGCAGATTCTTAACCACTGCGCCACCAGGGAAGTCCTGTCTTTTCATTTTGCTTATGGTTTCCTTTGCTGTGCAAAAGCTTTTACATTTAATTAGGTCCCATTTATTTATTTTCGTTTATTTTTATTTTTTTTTCACACACACACACACTGTGTTTTATTTTTACAAGAGATAAACTGACACCAAGCACTGTAAATGGATGACCACAACAAAAGCAACAATGATTGCAATTACCAAACATGAAACACACTCATACTATGTCATAATATTGACATTCAGTCCAGTAATCCTCCACTGTAATGTAACAGCTCCTTTACTTTGCAGTGAAAATTGATTTGTATATTTTTTGCCTCTGAGTCCTTGTGGGATTTTTTTTTTTTATTCAAACAGAAAGTCACAAAAATTATAATCATCCTCATCAGTTCACTCAGTCCCATGTAATTAATTTTTTTCATCTTGATCTTTTGTTAGCACTTTTAGGAATTCATCAGTTTTCCGTTAGAGTTCTGAAAATGCTTATTCATTCAGTTCAGCAGTATAGTCAGTTACCAGAAACCTGTACTTGTCAGAGTCTTTTCCATGAATTCCTTGAAGATGAAACCCTTTTATAGGAACATATTTGCAAAAGCATCAGAGTACACCCAGAACTGTCTGTAAATGACAGAAGACTTAAAAAGGACCACGGTTAAAGATTTGATGAAAGTTCATAATAATGCAATTGACAAGGAAATTTAGTTATTTCTAAGATATACATTTTAAAGTAATGACTAGAATTATTACTTATAACATTATACCAGAACATATAAGATTTTTAGAAATTTCATATAATGTCTGAAACATTTATATAACATATTTCCACACAAATAACCCAAAGAAAGTTTAGTATTAGTTGTTTTGTTTGTTTGTTTGTTTGTTTTTTTATACTGCAGGTTCTTATTAGTCATCAATTTTATACACATCAGTGTACACATGTCAAACCCAATCGCCCAATTCAGCACACCACCATCCCCACCCCACTGTGGTTTTCCCTCCTTGGTGTCCATACGTTTGTTCTCTACATCTGTGTCTCAACTTCTGCCCTGCAAACTGGTTCATCTGTACCATTTTTCTAGGTTCCACATACATGCGTTAATATATGATATTTGTTTTTCTCTTTCTGACTTACTTCACTCTGTATGACAGTCTCTAGATCCATCCACGTCTCAACAAATGACTCAATTTCGTTCCTTTTTATAGCTGAGTAATATTCCATTGTGTATATATCACAACTTCTTTATCCATTCGTCTGTTGATGGGCATTTAGGTTGCTTCCATGACCTGACTATTGTAAATAGTGCTGCAATGAACACTGAGGTGCATGTGTCTTTTTGATTCTTTTTTTTTTATAAATTTATTTATTTGTTTTTATTTCTGGCTGTGTTGGGTCTTTGTTACTACGTGCAGGCTTTCTCTAGTTGCGGCGAGTGGGGGCTACTCTGTTGCAGTGCACAGGCTTCTCATTGTCGTGGCTTCTCGTTTCAGAGCACGGGCTCTAGGTGCGTGGGCTTCAGTAGTTGTGGCACGTGGGCTTAGTTGCTCCGTGGCGTGTGGGATCTTCCTGGGCCAGGGCTAGAACCCATGTCCCCTGCGTTGGCAGGTGGATTCTTAACCACTGCGCCACCAGGGAAGACCTCATTTATATTTTCATTACTCTAGCAGGTGGATCAGAAAAGATCTTGCTGTGCTTTATGTCAGAGAGTGCTCTGCCTATGTTTTCCTCTAAGAGTTTTATAGTATCGGATCTTGCATTTAGGTCTTTAATCCATTTTGAGTTTATTTTTGTATATGGTGTTAGAGAACGTTCTAATTTCATTCCTTTACATGTAGCTGTCCAGTTTTCTCAGCACCACTTATTGAAGAGACTGTCTTTTCTCCATTGTATATCCTTGCCTCCTTTGTAATAGATTAGGTGCCCATAGGTGCGTGGGTTTGTCTCTGGACTTTCTATCCTGTTCCATTGATCTATATTTCTGTTTTTGTGCCAGTACCATACTGTTTTGATTACTGTAGTTTGTAGCAGAAAAAGCCATGTTATTACACAAAAATTGCTCATAGAAAATTTTAAAATCTTAGCAAAGGCCACAAACCACACTTTGAGAACCATGTTCTACAGTGGTGATAATAGAAGTAGAAGGTGATAGTTTCTAGAAAGTGGCAACTCATTCTTTTTTTTTTTAATGGCATTCTACTACAAAGGCAGATTTTATTGACACAGTAAGCACAAATTTTAAGGGAAGTGCATGATGTCACTATTAAAATGAAATGAATTCTGAAAATCTTATTGATATTCTATTTTAATCCTGGTATAAAGATCAATTAGTAAAATAAAGTCAAACAGAATCCTAAAGTCAAACAGGAAATAGGGATATGGAAGTAGGACAGAATAAGATAGCAAAGGATTGTACTAAATAACTAACAACCTTAAAAAGGGTGGACTTTTTTTAAAACAGTAGATTAAGATTGATTTATGGGATTTTGTACAGTTAGTATATCCCTTTTCTGAAAAAGCACTTTAAGGTACAGAATCGATAACTTATGTTTTGTTATGCATTTTTCACCCTTAAAGTTCCTATGCAAGGAGGAAATTATTTGTTTACACTTTATACATTTTAGACAGAATGGCTATGGATAAAAATACAGAGATGGGGAAATAAAAGAGAAGGTAAGATAAAGATGGTTGATTCTGTGTCCCTGGAATTGCTAATCCATAAACAGCAAACTGCCCTGCATGCACTGTTTTCTTTGTGAACTCATTCCACCTTTTGCCTTAAACTAAAAGCTAGCTCTCCCCAAGGCTATCAACTCCCAAATGGTGCCTAATTATTTTCTTTCATCACATATACAGGATATAGTGTTGATGTCCACCTAGTTCCCTATTGCCACGTCCTGGATCACTTTTACCTTACAGTCTTGTAAAATTAAAATAAAACAAAAACCACCACCCACAAAACACACCTGTCCCTTTGTAGGTCATGCTACCTCCTCATCACACCTTCTTCATCTTTCTGATCCAAAATTACCAGCCTACTCTATCTCACCCACCACTCTTCTGTCCCCCAGCTTCCGTAGAGTAATGTTCCTCAAACTTTATGTACCTTTGAATCACCTGGGCGATCTTATTAAATTCAGATTCTGAGTCAGTAAGGACACCCAGAGATTCTGCATTTCTCATAATTCTCATGAGAAGCTGTGGACCACTTCGAAGAGTAAAGCACTAAAGGAGCTGTTTCTGTTATTATCTAAACTACAGTTATCCTAACTCCCCCTTTCTGCTTTGGCACTCTTTCCCTCCTGCCTTTACTATTTTTAGTATCAGTTCTTCTTCTTAATGTTCTTTGTCTTTTTTACACAGTCCATTTCAATCTCTCTCTCACCTCTCTCTCATTTGCTTAAGTACCACCCACTTAAAAAAAAAAAAAATATATATATATATAGATCCCAATTTAACCCTTTACTCCCTCTAGCTGCCATCCTAGGTCTCTCACTTTCACAAACTTTTTTAAAAAAGACAATTGTCTGTGTTTGCCGATGTCACCTCCTCATCTCCAATTCAATTCTGTTCCCACTTCCATGTGATTTGTGGGTCCATTAGCCCACCAACGGTGTTCACTAAAGTTACAAATTACCCCATTTTGAGAAGCCAAAAAGGATATTTCCAGTTCTCATCTTATTTGAACCTCTCAACAGCATTCAATACTGTGAACCACTCTGACATTTTTCCACTTTGTCCTCCGTGACAAAAGTCTCCTTATTTTCCTGTTAGCATTCTAGCAACTCTTTTTCAGTTTTACAGCACCATAATCTTCTATCCAGCAATTAGATATTACATACTGAAGTTTTTTGGTGTCCAGTCCTCCTTTTCTAGCATATATTTGCACCCCACAACCTTCATAATCTCGTCTTTGTCACTTAAATGCAAATGATTTCTGAGATGATATTCTCCAGCTCACACATCTTTGAGTTACAAACCTATATATCCTACGGCCTACTTGACACCTTTGATGTCTCAGAGGTACCTCAAACATAAGAGATCCAAGCTAAATTAATAATTTCCCACCAGCACATGCCATTATTACATAGCCTGATACATAGTCCAAAAAGCTATTATTGTGTTTTTGACACATCCTCTTCCGTCACTTTCCATCTTTCAAGACCTCCTCAAATTCTATGGAACCTATTCACTTTTTTTCCATCTACACTATCACCTCCACCCTTGTATCGGTAATTGTCATCCCTTGGCTGGGCTACTGCTAATGGTTTCTTAAGGAGTATCATTTCCATTCCTTTCTGCTCCTCCCTCTTTTATCTGTTCTACACCCTGCAGATATGGTGATATTTTGAAACACAGATTTGATCATTTGTGCCCTTCTCCCCTGCTCATCCTGAACTTGTTTTCGTCCATCATACTACTTACCAGGCTCCTTCCCACTAAGCGATGTTGCTTGTACTATTTCATTGGCTTGGAATGCCCTTCCCCTCTTTTCTCCTAAGACTTTATCCTTCAGACTGCAACTCAACCGTCACGATTTTGGGAAAGCCTATCTTTGTCTCAATGACTGGGTCAAATTTCTCTACTAGGAGACCATACTGAATCGTGTACTTCTCCATTACAGTATTTCCTGAGAGTATGGTACTTTTCTGTTTTTGTTCACCATTGTCTTCTCAGTACTAGAACAATCTTGGCACACAGGCCTTACCCTCAAAATATCTCTTAATTGAATTAATGTGTGGAGGGGATAATTATCCACAATATTTGGGTAGGAATCGCAAATGATATGGCATTTGAGTTGGGCACTCGGTGTTATCATTGAAGAATAAGGTGGAGGAAGATGAATTAGGGATGTTGCTAAGCACAAAATTTAATAGTATTTGCTGGAATATTTAGATGTAAGTGGTAGGGGAGTTGAAGATGTTTCATAGGTTCATTGGAGAATGGTTGAGCCAATGACAAAGCAAGGTTTCAGCTAAAGAAAATGATGTTCAATTTATCAATGTTCTGAATTTGAGGTAACAGACTCACCAGGTGGAAATGGTTTGATGACATTTTGAAATGTAGGAATGGATATGGTGTGAGATTTCATCTAGACATCTTAGTCTGGTTGCCCTTCTGCTCCTGACAAGCAAAACATACTCCACTCGTCATCTATTTCCTTATTAGCTATTCTTTCTTTTTTTTCTCTATCCCACTGTCACTTCCCTGGACTTTTACCTGGACTACTTCAACAACTCCCTAACTACTCTCCCTGCATCCAGTCTTGCTCTCCTGTAATCCAGTTTGCACTTTCATTCCAGAGTGACTTTTCCAAGACATCAGAATGTCATTTTCCTGCTGTGGATCCTTAAAATGTTTCCATTGACTGCAGAATAAAATCTGGACTCTTGATCAAGGCTTTATGATTTGATCCTAGAATTCCTGAATTTCACTTCCAGCTCCTCTCTCCCACCATACCAGACTACTTATCCTCAAATGCCTCCTGCTGCCTTTCTTCCTTCCTTTCTACCTTACTGAAATCTGACTATAGATGAACAAAGTTATTCTGGCTGGGGAAAAAATACTATACTGTCCAGTATGGAGACAAAAACCAAATCCAAACAAAAAGACAAGTAAACGCATAGCCTTCAAGTTCAACTCAGATGTGGCCTCCTGAAGATTTCTTCTCTAGGAAAATTTATAGTTCCACTGGTTATCTGCCAGCTCACTGTAATTCTTAGCCCAAAGTTAGCTGCGTCACTGTCTCTTACATAGGTGAATTTAAGCTCACTATTTGGCATTTCTATCCTTGAGACTGTCTAATTACAAAGCGTTTGGCTACACATAATTTGTTGTCACACGTCTTTCTGGGCTGGAGACGTGTCCACAGATTCCTTCCCTTGACCTCAAGAACATGGATACCGGGGGTGGGGGAGGGGGTCATTACGCCTTGCGTCATCACGTGCTGGGAGGGTGGGGCCCTCAAGGGAACTGTAAGGAAGGGCGGAGTCAAGTAGAATGGGGCGGGGCTACGAGGGGCGGGGCTGCGAGGGCGGGGCCACGAGGGCGGGGCGGGGCCAGAGAAGAGTCGGGGGCGCTTCTGCCATTCAGCCGGTGCAAGCGGCGGTGGGAGGCAGTGCGTGGCGAGTCCCCTCGACGCTAGGTTCCGAGAGCGTCCCTGGGACCACCGGCTCAGACCAGAGGCAGACGCGTACTCGAGCGGAAGCTGGTGGCACCGAAAGCGGCGGCCGGAGTCCGAGCTCCAAAGGCGGGAAGTAGCCGGGATCGGGGAAGCCCCGAGAGCAGCGCGGCGGCGCCTCCCTTACCCAAGGGGCCGCGGCGACGGTCACGGGGCGCGGCGCCAGAGCGCGCGACCCAGGCTGGGATTCCAGACAGGCGGCCGAGGCTCCTCCTCCATTCGGGCCGCCTCACCTGCGGGCAGCGCGGCGCCGCCTCCGCTGGTATAGACGGCACCTGCGTCGCCCGGCTCACCGGTCTCCGCCCCTCGACCGCCGGCGCCAGGCCCGGGCGGCGCACCTGGACTCGGGGCTGCGGGAGCCGAGGCTCTTGGGGTGCGGCGTCTTCGCCACCGCCCGGGGAGGGTGCAGGTGGAGTGGGCGCGGCTGCGTGGAACCCGGCGCCGGCTGCCGCCGCCGCCGCCGCCGCCGCCGTCCCGGTCGCCGCCGGGTCCCGGGGACCGGGCTGTCCGCGCCCGCGCCAGGAGCCGCCGCCAGCCGGGCACCATGAACAGCAGCGGCGCCAACATCACCTACGCCAGTCGCAAGCGGCGGAAGCCGGTGCAGAAAACGTGAGTGTCTGGTGCGCGTCCTCGGCGCGGGGGTGGGCGCGCAGGTGCGGGAGGCCGCCCCACTCGCGCCCACATCCCCGCGGCCTGGGGATTAGGTCCCTTCCCCACGCCGTCCGTGGAATCGCGATTTGGAGGCCGGTCGAGAAACCTAGGCCTTGGGTTTTTCCGTGTTTAAAGATTGCATTTAAAAAATTGTGCCCCCCGTTCCCCAGTCTCCAGAGCACGCGCACCCTCGCACCCCCCCCCCCACCCATTTGTAGCACTGTTCACTGTGCTGTGGTCCTAATTTGTTGACAGCTCTGGTCTGCCCTGTGGGGCTGGTGGATTAGTTAACCTAAGCCCGTCTTGAAATCCCCTTTCACATTTAATAGCCTCCTCGGTTAGGTTAGAGGACGGTCACCATTCTCACTCCTGGTTGGGGGAGATGCTTTTAAGAGCTAAACACGTGCTGTCTGCAAGAAAGGGACTGAGTGCTTCTGAAGGTATTTTTTAGTCCGGTGCAGCTGGCTTTCTGTTGCCCTCTTATTTACTTATTTGGCAGTAATTTTGTAGCGCTCAGCGTGAACGCATCGGTAAAATGTATAGAGATGGTAGCAGTTTTGAGTGAGTGTAGTAGCCAGAATACAGTAGCGGATTTGTATTTTCAGTCACCTTTTGGGGGAGCTTTCTTATCACTTTGGAGGTGGTTTTAGGGTCTGTAAATGATTTGGAGCTGGAATTATTGAAACAGACGTTTTCATTCTTAGCATCTTTCTCTAATTCCCTTTTTCCTCTACTTCCAAGTTTAGTCAGTTCTGATAGATTACAAACTTAGATTTTTTGTTTGTTTGTTTTGGTGGGATATTTGTGTGAGATGGCAAATACTTTTTTTTTTTTTCAGAAAAAAGAAAAATCCGTGCTTGAGACAGATTTACTTTTGTGAATTGGCAGTATTCATGTGTTTATTCCTAATTATTATCCCTGAGTTATTTTACTTCACATTTTTCAAACTTGCATAAACAATTTTCAGAACACATTAAACAGTTACCCAGAACAAATCAGAAGTGTGTATTTGGCTTAAAACTTAATTTAGGTCACTAATCCAAACCAGAAAAATAACAGTTTAAGATTAATATTTAAGACCAGTTTAAAAGTTTCATTATTCTGGAGTTTTAATTTCCTTTTAGAATTTCAGTGATTATAGGTCTTCAGATCTAGACTTGGCATTAACAGAGGATATTCATCTATAAATAGACTGATTAAAATTTGGAAGACTTATCCTGCAGTGTGGCCGACATTAGGAATACTGCCGAGTCAGCAGTTTTTGTCTTGGCAGTTCTGTTGACATTGGTTTACAATACTTGCGTTTTATAGAGTGGGTTCTTATATAAAAATGTATTTGTCTAATTTGACTTTGTCCTTAGTGGTTATTTAAAATTGAGAGACGTCACAAACACTTCTATGTATTTATTAATACAATAGTATACGTGGCACTATATATAATAGAGATATCATAGGTTTTATGTATATGGTCAGATAACCTGAAGACGTCCCTGATGGATTTTTAAGTTACTGCATTTCAGTCAGTGTGTTACAGAAAGACCTAGATGACTTTAATAGAATGTTTTAATTTTTATTCATCATAAAGTTTAACATTTTTGGCTTCTCGTTAATGTTTTATTAAAGATTTTTCCTTTAAACATAGTACTGTACATTTTCTTTTATTTATGTAAGATGTACCTTTTATTATTTTAGCATTTTAATATACTTTCTAAGATGTTAGTATATTTGTATTTAATAATCTTCTCTAATACAATACAACTAAAGCGTTTCCACATTCACCCTTATTTTATTTAGTTAGTATAAATGTTTATCAGATCTTTATTGAGCATCATGCGTTGCTTTTAATCATATAAGTGCCTTAAAATGTCACTGCTCCATAAGAAAAGCCTAGTGCTGGCATTTACAGAATCACATGAAATTGTTTATAAATTGTTTTTACCAGAATGAAAAAATGGTTAACTTAAAATGCAGTTAATCAAAGTCCATTTTAAGAATGGGGCCATAAACCCAATATTAAGTTTAATGTGTTTTTTTAGTTAAATTACTAGTTTGTGGCTAATAGGCTCTATAATATGTTGGCACATTGTCAGAAAAATTCATCTTGTTTGAGCTGAAAATGTTATTGAGATCTATTTCACTTTGACCCCCGAAGTCAACCATTGTATCTTACTTAAAGAGAAATATGTTGTAGCATAATTATAGGACTGTTAATAAGATGGCCATTTAAATATACAATTCCATAAAATTTTGGAATCAAGTGGGTGACATAATTTTAACCTGAAGCTCTTCCAGTCAGTCTTCAATGGAATTTATTAAACGGGATAAACGCCCCCTAGTGGCAAAGTCCAACGTTGAAAATTATCTTAGTACGAAATATATTTTAAACGTGTTAAATTTCGTCCCACTAAAGTATCTTGTACATAGTAGACACTCAGTAAATGTTTCTTTTCTTTTCGGAGTAATGAAAGCTAGAAGATTAAAGGATATGAAGCAACCTTGCATCTGATCCATGTTCCTAAAGAAATTTTCAAAGATACCCTTAGGAATAGGTTCTACTGTTTCCTTACATGTTCCTTAAAATAACCCTGCTCAAAAAAAAAAAGAAAGAGAGAAAGAAAAAACAATTTGTTTTTACTTAAAGCCTTTTCTTGTTTTATTTTCTTTGGAGATGAAAGCCTTTTTGTACATTTCTTTAATTACTTTGCTGCATGAAGATAGGTGAAAAGCACACTATTGAATTAAATAGAGTCTGGGTTTTTTTTCCCCTAATGATAATAACTTTGGATGTATTTTTGTAGTTTTTAAGTTCTATTAATACATAAAAAGTTTTAGTGGTACTTCAATTTACCATATTTTTAGAAAATTAGTGCTGAATATTGGCAAATAATAGGTGTTGAGTAAATGAAATCTACACTTAAAAATGATATCAGCAGTGGTGGTGATCAAGCCAGCCATCATGAAGTGTCAGAGTTAGAAATAACTTCTCAGCCTTAGTTGACCCTTTTTACTTTGTTAACACACTAATAACATTAGTATAAAAGCAGTGTCTTCCTTGCTATGTTTGCTAAATTGCTATTCATTCTATTTAAACCTAATGAGCCTCACTTATACAATACCTACTTAGTTGAATAAAATTATGTTTTACTGAAAACGTTTGATATAAACGTACTATGATAAAATTTCCTAAATAGCTTCTAAAATAAAAATATAGGTATTTTTAGTTACATAATTGTTTCTCCACTGTTGTTTTTCTTTCAAATAAGCTTTGTTCAGATAGTTTATACATAGTGACTATAAAGGCTGTCACATATTGGACCTATGAAATAAGTAAGTGAAAGTGATTAGTTATTGGTAACATTTATAAAAATAAATGGTGTAAAGAGGAAACAGTGAACACTAGTTGAAAAAGCGCTAGTTCTAAACTAAAATTGAAAAAGCACTAGTTCTAAACTAAAAGATGAGGTCTAGTTTTCTCACTTGTGTAGGTCTGGGCAAGTGATTGACCAATAAGGCAGGCAGTCAACACCTACATTGCCACTCTCACAACTAAAATTAGCAGAAGAAGAGTATTTTATAAGCTGTAAAGACTTCTAACAGAAATATAGATTCTATTCTTAAATAATTTCAGCTTACATTATCACAGAGCAATCAATTCTCCTGTGAAACAATAAGAGGCAGTATATGATTGCATTCTCAATTGTGGGTAATGAAATGTGCTACTCCACTGGTGAGAAAACTTACACAGTACATGCTTATTGGTGCATATAATTTAGACACTTACTTAGAAATTAGTACCATGCAAATCTTTAACAACAGTACCTTTCTACTTCCACTCTTCTTTTAAAATTGATATTTTTGCATACTGGTTTTATATAACAAAAAACTACTGTTTGTTAGTACTTATTGTGACATAAGCATGCACAGTGCTTTACAGACATCATTTTATTTCATTTTTATAATAGTAGTATGAAAAGGTATTATTATTTCAGTTTTCCAGATAGGGACCTGAGGTTCAGATTCAAAATTGTTAGGTAGTAAATGAAAGGATGAGTTTCAATATCAGATTCCAGGTCTTTTGGCTCCAAAGCTTACGTTCAGTCCAACTTTGCAATGCTGTTCAGGTGAGTAAGTTCAGTGATGCGTATGGTACACCCATATACTAGGGATTTCCTTAACGCTCACTGTTTCTTCTCAGATAGTGTTCTGAAATAAATTATTTACCTTTGCCCATACATGATTTGTACTTGCTTGACTCCACACTTGCATTCATGCCCTTTCTTCTTAGAGTCTTTTCCTCCTATTTTCATTGATGTGGTAGCTACCTCCCCTCCTTTAAAACATTGTTTTCAGTGGCTGCATGGTACTCCCTTCTGTTAAAGTTCTGTAATTTATTTTGAGGCGGAAATTCTGTTATTTCCAATCTTTAAATATTTCAACTAGTACTTCAGAGAATACCCTTGAGATATGTGAATTTCTATGCAAATTTTTAGTTCATTCCTTAGGAAAAATTCCTGTAAGTGGAAATTTGGGTACAAATATATGATATACTTTTACGGTTGAGCCAAATATTATGCTCTGAAACATGCTGTCAAATTACTCTGCCAAAAATTTCCAATCCTATTGGTAGTCTGTAGGAGTGCCTATATCCTTGCATTTTTGCTTTAAAAATATTAATTGTCAACTTCATAAGCAAAAGAAAAAATGGGGTAGATAATTGAACTTCTATGTTGGGATTGTATGTGTGGAATAATAGTGAGTACGTTTGCAGATTTTTCTACTTGAGATGTCCTTTACATACTGATTTTCTTTGTCTTATGTTTTTTAGTTGTTTTTCAGTTTGCTCTTTTACCTTATTTTTAACGAAATAGTATTTTGAAAAGTATTCGTTTTAAATAACACATGCACATGAAAAAGTCAATAATGTGTATAATGTTATCTTAAGTTTAGCATACTAGGCATTATCTGTTGATGTTTCATTGTGATAGTTATGGTTATTAGTGCTATTTAATCTCTCCTCATCCTCCCAGTATAATTTTATCACAATTCTGGATTCAATTCACATGCAGTGTTTCCTTAACTGTAAGTATTGTTTATTGCTGAGTTAAGTAATATACTATGATTACGTTTTCCTTTCTGTTCTCCATTGTCATTGATTTCACTTTTTACCTAATTTTCATCTTCATATTATTTATATCTGGGTTTAGCTGTGTCTTAGGTTTATCCAAGACAGATTTTGTGTTTCTATCTCTGATTTCCTTGTTTGGCATGATCTTCCAGAGAGAAGGGTAGTTGCAGAAAGCCATGTACTCTGCCATCATGAAACTGGAAGCAATTTACCTATCTTTAAGACCTAATGTAGAAGCCACATTTCCATGAAACCTTCCCCCATTACTCTACCTGTACGTGAGCTCTTACCTTCCTGAACTCTCCAGCATCACTTTTATGGCATCTACATTATTGAGCAATACATTATGTTTGATTTTTGCCTTGTTATAGAATGTATCTCCTCCTAGTAAGAAAGACAAGCTCTGTAAAGATAGGTCTACCTTTTATTTGTCTTTATAGCAACCAGAGCTTCCTAGTACCATACACATAGTAGGTATTAGAGAATATTTACTAATTTAACAACTGGGCACCAGTTAAAATTTTTCATGTTTTAGTGATGTATTCTATGTGGGTTCCAAGGGAAATACAAAGAAAAAAGGTGTATATTTAAAAAAGAAGAGGAAAAAGGGAACATTCTTAATGATTTTTTTCCAGGATTTTGGAAGTAACAGTGATTTCTAGGGCATATTTCATGTTCCAGTTTTCATTGTTAAAGTCTTGTGCTCAAGATTATATGCTGTTTGTACCTCATCACCACTCCTTAAGCATAGCAAAAGAGGGAAAGGGAAGAACCCATCACAATTGTAGAGTGGCTGCAGGAGAGTGACTGAAGAATCCAGACTCCTTACAAGTAACTGCCAGCCAGAATTCTCAGAAGTTTTTGTAGACATTTTTTCCCTCACATAGGGAAGTAAAATATCCAGCTGTATTCAGAGTAACAGTGAAATTTGACTTAATTTGTGTCACAGATCCCCTCTCCAATATCACATTAAGTATATAATTTATGATGATAAACATTTAACATTTATATTCAGAGATAAATAAGTATGCACTGAAGCCATGGGGAGGAAATGAAGAATGAATGGGTTTAAGAGTTGGGCTTAATGGGGTGTACGTGGTATGGTAGAGAGATTTATCGAGAAATACTTCAATTTCCTAGCTGTTGGAATGAGAGTCATACCATAGTAGATGCAGAGAAGCCGGGCCCAACTTCTGAAAAATATGAATGTGAGGACATTCAGGTACAGGGGCTGGAAATAAACAAGTTATTGGTAAGTAGACTGAAGCAGTGAGAGTAGATTAAATCACCCACAGGAAAAAGCCGATAGAGCAAAAAACTCAGTACTGTGATAGGTAATCTTCGTTAGAAAATGCCACCTTAATCTCAGGATTACTGAAACTTTGTCTTTGCCTGTCATTTTGAGGTTTTATGGTAAATGTCATAAAAATATAAACATTTACAATTACAGTAATTTATGATTAAACTGGGTTGTTATGTTTTTCAACTTTGTTTCAAACCCTGAGCACAAGTGATGAGCCTACGAGACATTTTAGCCTGGGATATTAAAAAGGCATTAAAGAGAGCATGCAAGCTGGCACTGGACATGCTATTGGGCTTGTTACCGCCAGTACTTATGGCATGCAGGGCTTCTAAAACAGACGCATGGCATGCAGTCAGCTAAAGTCTTGCTTTCACAACAATTTTGATTTACAGGTTGGGACAAGATTTTTGAGGTTAAGGTTTAAAAAAATAATAAATTGCTCCTTTACCTGATCGACATCTACAGTCTATTTCAGGAGATGTCTGAATTCCAGATATCCCAAATCCAATCTTGCGGGGACACTTATTTACATTTCAGATGTAGCCTTTTATTTAAATAGATGGTTGGCAGTATGTCTTGGCATAGGTTTAAAAACAATACAAAAGTAAAAGTACCAGCATAACTCAAGTGTAATTGATGTAGAATTACTCTCTATTTTTAATTACTTGGTGCACTTTAATAGGTGTGGATAAGTATGAAGTATTCTCACAAAATCTGAATATTTCTCATAAAATCGGTGAAAAGGTGTCTCAAATCTATTACTTCAGCTTTAACAACAGTGGATTCGAAATGCCAAGTCCAGTGGGTACTTCTCAGCCCTGACTTTCCTTAATAACTTGGTGCATTTGACTTTGTTCTGTGACCTCCAAAATACTCTGCCCGGGTTCTTTTCCTATCTGCCTTATCATTCCTCCTCCATCCTCTTCGCCCGCGGCCCTTTCCTCAACATTATACCTAAATGTTGGCATCACTGAGGTCTGTCCTCAAGTCTCTTCTCTCTTCGTTTGGCATACCTTCCATTAGGAAATATAGTTGTGATCCTAAGCTACGAATCCCAGTCATTTGCAACCTTTCCTCACTCACCGTTTTTCTCTCCCTTACTTCCCATACCTAGGAAGTCAGCACGTCAGTTTAGTTGAGTGAACACTTGAGTCTGGCTATGTACCGAGCTTTGTGGTAGGTACAAAGTGCTGTGTTTAAAAATCTCAAGGCAGGGCTTACTTGTTATCATCCCACTATCACTCCCTGTGGTCAGGCTCCAATCATTTCCTTTCTGGACTCTTCTGATCAGCAGCCATTAATTGAGAGTCCACTCTGTGTCAAGTACTCTGCTGAGCACTGGAGATACAAAATGATTAAGTTGATATTGTAATAAGAGAACAAACAAGTATATGCAATATAGGTTGCATAACACTTAGGAAATTCAATCTCAAGCTAAATATTCCGTAATGTGCATAATAATACATTAGAGCTGTGGACAGTTTTGCACTGTGTATAGACATAGTCTCATCTAGTGCAGGGTTGACTACTGCAAAAAGCCAGCACAAGATAGGCAGCAATATCACATGGAGAAACACCTCTAAACCTCTTTATCCTACTGTTATTGTTATTTCTTTCTGTGTCCTAGCAGCGTGTCTTGCTTCAATGTTTGTGTTACTGTCTTCTCCCCAGTGTTCTATAATCGTTACTGGAAAGCTACCAAGAGTGCACGACTAGATTTTATTTTCAATTACGGGAAATGCTATCTGCACAGAATATTCCTTAATGGAATGGTGCTTGAGGCATTTACGTAAGATGCATAAAGTACAGTAGTCACCTGGGAGGAATCCAGTGGGAGTAGGTCAGGGAAGACTCTACAGTAAAGTGATCTAATTGAGCAGCGCTTTGAAGCTGGTTCACTCCTCAGTGTTCTGTGCTTGGCACGTGGTGGGTGGTCACTACTTACTGAAGGAAGGTGGCTCTAACTAGCTTCCCCTTCTCTCTCTTTACCCTGTGCTTCACAGATAGGCCCTCTCACGGTTCACCTTTCCTCAGTTACGCCGCCTCCTGAAATCCTGTTCACCTTTCAAGATGTAGCTCAGATACCACCTTTTCTATAAAAATCTTTTTTCAAGCAGTTGCTCACTGTACTCAGCTCGCGTCACACTTTTTGAGTATATAGGAGAAGAATGTTTTCCTGGACCACCCGGGACCACATAGGTGCAAATAAATATTTGTTTTAACAGGCGATTAGTCAGTAGACAATCATTCAGTGAGGTAGACATGCATTATAGGTAAAAGTTGAGATTCAGTTGATTAATTGGAGAGATGCAGTAATTAGGTGTGACTTGAATTTGATTATACACGTGACTAGGGAAAATAGAGAAATAGTCACCAATTTCTGTTAAGTATGTAGTTACACACATAGTCTAGAGAAAGTATCTACTGACTTATTTTGTATATATGCCACTTTACCAGTTTCTTACTCTTATTTATTGTAGAAATAACATGAACTGTAATAGAAAAAAATAGAAATAGACAAGTTCTGAAGAAATTACTGGGTAGGGACATTGAAAAAAGCCCGTTAAGTTTTCATATTACTTTCTATTATCTTTTTGCATAAACTATTACTTCTTCATGTTCATATAACACTGAAAACATGTTATCTAGAAATGTTTTGATTGAATCAAATTAACAGCATTATACTCAAGCCAATTTCCGCTTTTTCAGATGTAATTAATTTGGATTATCAAAAATGTCTTTGTCTTCTCAGTAAAACTGGAGGAAAAAAGTCTTTGTCGTAAGAATGCTCCGGCTAATTCTTTATTTTTCTGGCAAATGGAGGGGTACAGAGACATGATCTAAAAATTACTTTGTTTGGTTTTTTAATATCTTCTCTTTTCATATTTCAACATTAGGTGTCTGATGATCTGTAAATCCACTTTAATGAATTTCTGTTATGAAATCCTGGCTAAGGCTTTTGTGTGAAGTTCAGTTTCTCATTTCTGAACTCAAGTTATACTCCTAATCATATGTATCTTTTCTCTCAGATGAAAATCATGCTAAATGTTGGGATTTCATTGGATTTTCTAACTGAGACACAAACTATGATGGCTAATAATTAAGAAGGATTACTGACCAGTCATAAAAGCAAAATTTGCTGGCAATTGCTGGTAAACAGTTAACCTCTAATATTTGTCACAATCAACAAATATCAATAACTAAAGTCAAATTTTTTCTTGCCTTAATATTGGAGGACCCCATTAGATGGCTGGAGGACCCTGTGGAGATGCCACAATGGCTTTGAGAAGTTGTCACTGACAGGAAAGTGTTAAATATAGGAAGCTGAGGATGATGAAGAACAGCTTTTTATTTAGGGTCGCTCCTATTTATTTGCAACATAAATGATGCCAAGATGATTTTTGTGGAAGATAGCAAAGGAGGCATAATTTTCACATAACTTACTGCAGATTTCTTTCTTCTCCCTAACAATAGATGTGTCTGAAGGGGAAAAACTCCTAATAGAATTGTTAATTGGGAATCATGCACCACAAATGTATGAGGTATATAAGAGGTACTCAGCATTTTCCTGTGATGGGTTCATAAGTTTTTAATAAAACATTATGAAGGAGTTTACCCATTCCCTTGTTTTTCTTAATTAAGATATGAAGGGAGCATTTTGAAAGGATTTATGTAAACTTGGAAGTAGATTTTAGATGTTTGTTTTGTTAGAAAAATAGTTGAGGAGATGTTATAATGCGATCGAAATTTTTGCTTTATAGATTTTAATGCATTTTATGGAATTTTGTTTGTTTTTTAGTGTCAAGCCAGTCCCAGCTGAAGGAATCAAGTCGAATCCTTCAAAGCGGCATAGAGACCGACTTAATACGGAATTGGACCGTTTGGCCAGCCTGCTGCCTTTTCCACAAGATGTTATTAATAAGCTGGACAAACTTTCAGTTCTTAGGCTCAGTGTCAGTTATCTAAGAGCCAAGAGCTTCTTTGATGGTAAGACAGAAGGGTTTAATTTTTCTACAGTCGCTCACAAAATACTTACGTTGAATATGGCTGTTTCTGCTTCTGTGTTGAAAACTGCAAAAATTAGCCTTACGTGAAAAAGTTCTGTTTATTGCTGGATAGTAAAACTTAGGTAGCAAAGCCAAATTTTTAATATTTCTAAAATCAGTTTTCCAGATTGATTCATCAAACATATGCTGCCACTTAAATGATATGTGGTGTCGTTCTTTGAAAATCGTAACACTCATATTAAGGACACTTTCTGGTTCTTCTCCTTTCTACTCAATTTTTTAAGGTCTTTTTTTTAATGGAAAGAATAAAACACATATTAACTACTATGATATATTTTTGCTGGATTTCCTTCAATATGTTTCACAGATACATCATTTTATTTATCCTTTCAAAGTTATGTATACTTCTACTGCTTTATATTAACTATATGTTTGCTCCAGGAAAATGTAATTAAAAAATTGTTTTCCATTGGAAAGAGCATTTTGTCACTGGAGTCAGTAGAGTTGGATTTCAGTCTCCATTGTGCCACTGACACCTATTTGACTTTAACATGTTAGCATCAGTT
This sequence comes from Eubalaena glacialis, assembly GCF_028564815.1. Classification (NCBI taxonomy): domain Eukaryota; kingdom Metazoa; phylum Chordata; class Mammalia; order Artiodactyla; family Balaenidae; genus Eubalaena; species Eubalaena glacialis. The sequence goes on along the minus strand of NC_083723.1, from coordinate 57,550,847 downwards.
TACTCTGCTTTAAGCTAGGGATTTGAACTAGGTGATGTTTGTTACACCTTAATTGCACAGTATATCATAGTCATAAATTATTTTAAATGGAAGTTTTTGTTTGAAAATAATGCTTCAGTGTGTCTTCTCATGTAAAATAATTCCTCGATTTCTCTTTTGGTCTGTTTATATGTCAGAAATAGATTTTTTAGGAACTGTTCCGTCTTTTAAATATACCATGTCATTTTACCCATAGTAGTGAAGAATTAATGATAAAATCTCAGTGACATGTCAGTGCTCTTAAACTTTAACGTGCTCATAAATCACATAGGGACCCTGATAAGATGAACATTCTTATTCAGTAGGTTTTGGTGTAGCCAGAGATTTTGCTTTTCTTACAAACTCTCAGATGCTGCTGATACTGCTGCCTTTGACATATTTACAGATACTTGAATTTGCGATTTGTGTGTAGAATATTGCAGAACAGTTACTTCCCTTTAGGTTTATGTTTAGATGGTTTGCTGTGTTTAGTCTGAGCATCTTTTTTATTTATTGGTTTATTTGCATGCTGTATGTTCTTCATTTTGGATTAAAAATTATATAGTTTTTTGTTTTAGGTGAGAAATTCTTTTATCATATTTAGAATTAAAATATTTGCATTATACAGTAAAAAGGATAGCAAAACACAAGATCATGTACGAGCTTAAGTATTCAAGTTTTTGAAGAGCGAAAAAGGAAAAGGAGAATAATGGACTACCACAAAGCTGTAGTACAGTAATAAACGCCTTCAGTGAGTGCAGACTAAAGCGATAAATGTACTCCTTGGGTTTCTGATTCTTGGTCAAAAACTGCTCGACTAAATGATTAATATAATCCAATTACGAAGTTGCTTGGCTTTTTGTTGCTCCTACCCTGAGAAAACCATAATTCAAAAAGAGTCATGTACCACAATGTTCATTGCAGCTCTATTTACAATAGCCGGGACGTGGAAGCAACCTAAGTGTCCATCGACAGATGAATGGATAAAGAAGATGTGGCACATATATACAATGGAATACTACTCAGCCATAAAAGAAACAAAATTGAGTTATTTGTAGTGGGGTGGATGGACCTAGAGTCTGTCATACAGAGTGGAGTAAGTCAGAAAGAGAACAACAAATACCGTATGCTAACACATATATATGGAATCTAAAAAAAAAAAAAAAAAGTTCTGAAGAACCTAGGGGCAGGACAGGAATAAAGACGCAGACGTAGAGAACGGACTTGACACAGGGAGGGGAAGGGTAAGCTGGGACGAAGTGAGAGAGTGGCATGGACGTATATACACTACCAAATGTAAAATAGATAGCTAGTGGGAAGCAGCCGCATAGCACAGGGAGATCAGCTCGGTGCTTTGTGACCACCTAGAGGGGTGGGATAGGGAAGGTGGGAGGGAGACACAAGAGGGAGGGGATATGGGGATATATGTATATGTATAGCTGATTCACTTTGTTATAAAGCAGAAACTAACACACCATTGTAAAGCAATTATACTCCAATAAAGATGTTAAAAAAGTATAGTTTAACCATTGTGATCTGGGCAGTATACACTGATTTGAGGATAATAATTTCAGGGAAGATTATATATTTAAGTGTTCATAGTAGACACTTATGTTTTCCCTGATCTATGTGAAAAGCCTTTGAATTTTCAGTCTTCATGTATACCAGACCCTTCATCTTCTAGGTGAGTCACGTGATGTTCAGTGGTGTGTGTGTGTGTGTGTGTGTGTGTGTGTGTGTGTGTGTGTGTGTGTGTGTGTGTATATGTATCAGCTGTATATTTATTTTGTGATCGAGCTAGAACTAGGTTTCCACATTCCCTCTGTTGTTTTTGCTGACCATATCTCAGTTACTTCTCTTTTCTGGGAACCATATATATAGCAAAATCCTGAGAACTTTTCCCTAGATCTGTGATTCTCAAAGTATAGACCCTAGAAGTCAGCATTAGTGTCACCTGGGCATTTGTTAGAAATACCAGATCTTGGGCCCTACCCTAGACCAATGGAATCATAAACTCTGGTGGTGTGGCAAGTTTGGGAGCCCCCGTTGTAGATTGTAACCCCGAGGTCAATCCCAGCTTCTTGGGATGCAGTCCTGATCTTCAGCACTTATTCACATGCTGTGCTGACTGTTTGACCTTATGATGGAGGGTTCCATGACACGTAAGATGTGGTCTCTGTCCTTAGAAGGTTTATAGTCGAGAAGCCAGGGAGGCACTATTCCTTGACTCTGGTCAAGATGTATTGACATGATCATTTTGCCTTTTTGTTTCCTGCTCCTCTATAATGAGAAATCAAATTATATGTTAAAAAGAGAAAAAAAATGTATGGGTTGTTCCCTGTTTAGAAGCAGTGGAGCAGAATTGAAGCTGCTTGGAGAATAGCCAGTGTGCCATTTCAGTATTAACATACTTACTGCTTTCTAGGCTGTCTCTATGTGTGTGAGTATGTGTATATGCTTACACACATGCATACACATACATATACATTATTATATGTATATTTAACGTAAAAAGCGGTCTCTCTCTCTCTCTCTCTCTCTATATATATATATATATATATATATAATTCATGATTAGATGTGTATCCTGTTCAATACCTTAAGTAAAAGCGATTCCCAAATCTACCTTATAAAGAATGTCATAGTGTAGCGGGGCTCATTGTGGAACTCTGACTTGTTAAAAAGTATTTTCTTGGCTTTTCATTAATAAGTTCATTTTTTATTCTGGCTCTGTATTCGACAGTAAGATCTTATTACCCTATTTGTGTCATTCCTTCATCAGTTATCTTTTTTTTTTTAAACATCTTTATTGGAGTATAATTGCTTTACAATGTTGTGTTAGTTACTGCTGTATAACAAAGTGAATCAGCTATATGTATACATATATCCCCATATCCCCTCCCTCTTGCGTCTCCCTCCCACCCTCCCTATCCCACCCCTCTAGGGGGACACAAAGCACTGAGCTGATCTCCCTGTGCTATGCAGCTGCTTCCCACTAGCTATCTGTTTTACATTTGGTAGTGTATATATGTCAGTGCTACTCTCTCACTTCGTCCCAGCTTACCCTTCCCCCTCCCCATGTCCTCAAGTCCATTCTCTACGTCTGCGTCCGTATTCCTGTCCTGCCCCTAGGTTCTTCAGAACCATTTTTTTTCTTTTTAGATTCCATATATATGTGTTAGCATATTGTATTTGTTTTTCTCTTTCTGACTTACTTCACTCTGTATGACAGACTCTAGGTCCACCTACCTCACTACAAATAACTCAGTTTCATTTCTTTTTATGGCTGAGTAATATTCCATTGTATATATGTGCCACATCTTCTTTATCCATTCATCTGTCGATGGACACTTAGGTTGCTTCCATGTCCCGGCTATTGTAAATAGGGCTGCAATGAACATTGTGGTACATGACTCTTTTTGAATTACGGTTTTCTCAGGGTATATGCCTAGTCGTGGGATTGCTGGGTCGTATCATCTCCAATTTTAGGTCCTTTGAATTACTGGTTTTTATACTTTCGTTTGCATCAGCATAACCTCGAAAGCCTGTTAAAATGCACATTCTAAGACATGCTCTTTTTATGCTGATTCTTTGTAGGTTTATGTAGAACCCAGGAATCTGTATTTTTTAAGCATTCTAGATAAGTCTGAGGCAGTGATTTAACCTGGTTTTGATTATATCCTGAATTATTAAAAAAATTTTTTTCTTTGCCTTTAGAAAGACAAATCCAAATGTACAAAGTTTTAGAAAGACTCTAAGTGTGATTACAGGGTAGTGTGTATATCTAAGCAGTTTTGTAGGGTTGTTCAGTACAGGAACAGAGTTTGATGGAAGGTGAGGGAAATAATGTGTGAAAAATCTCAAAGTCTTCCCCAGACCACCAGTTATCTAGGAAGACAATGCAATATTTTGAAAAAACACAGAGAATAAAATTTGCAAGTAATTCTTATGACCTGAACAAGTACTAAATGCAAACGAGGAGACTTGGAGCAGGCAGACAGTGATGAGGACTTATGTGTGCGGTTGAAACCACTCTCCCACTATTAGGGAAAGAGTAGAGCGAAGTGAAGGGAAGCTCTAAGTGAATAACAGGATGCAAACAGGGGGTGTGTGAATTCCTGCGGAAAGAACAATATAAACGAGTAATCATACAATCTTGTTAGAAAGGAAACTCAAGTTTTACTGTAACAATAGATATTTTTCCAAGAAAATACATCTATTTATTGTGAGTTTAAATAATCCAGCTTGGATGGGATCTTCTTAAACTTTGGAGCCATGACTATACTTCTAAGACTGTCCGAAAAGCAGCACTTAAGTTTCAAGTGCAACATTAATCTTTATCCATTTCTAATTAATCAAAACATTCTAAAATACAACTTTGAAGTACTTGAACAAGACGCAGTCATCATGGTAAAGTTAGAAGGTGTTTCTTTGACATAATTAAACTGAAATTATTTTTTAATACATTTTGTAATTCAAGATTGTGCTGTATTCTAAATAGTGTGCACTGTGCTGAATTCATGAAGAAGAGAAAGAGGGGAAAAAAGGCTTCTGCCCTCTAATAACTCAAGGTCGAGTATCTCAGAAACTGTGACAAATACTGTATGTGAAATCCTTTAAAAATGTGCACATTAAATATTTATAATGCAACATTTAGGGAGCATTTTCAAGGGAGGGAAAGGGATTAGAAGTTTCATTAGTTGTTAGTTTTGGTTTCAACTGAGGAACAGTGGGAACCTTTGAACGTTTAATCCTTGAAAATTCTTGAACTATATGTATCCTAGACAGTAAAGCTCAGAGAATTGTTTTTCAGTTTGTACACTCTTTATTTTACAGATGATGAAGCAATCATTATAAAATTTTCATTTTCATCATATGCTTTTTTTTTGGTGCACTTAAATATGCCATTTATTGCCTATTTTTCTCACTAGAATGGAGGGTCCTTGAGAATATTATCAATATGTTTACTGTTACACCTTAAACACTTAGGACAATGCCTGCCCCAGAGTGAGCACTCAATAATTATTTATTAACTTAATTGTATTAACATATCTGAAAAACAATGTGGAAATTCTAAATTATATATTTAGAAATATGGCTCTAGGGCTTAGTTTTTGGCATTAATATTTTGCTATTTCCAAATAAGCTTTCTGTTAAAAGCCAATTATAATTATTGGTTCTATCAGTTATATTCTTCTCTATTTCTAAATGTACAAATGCAAGGAATGTTTGTTTTAAGGAATCAGAGCAGTAAGAAACTTTGTACATGGTTTTTAATTAATTGATTGGCTGGATCATACAGTGAAACGTGTAGAAGTATTTAAGGATTCAGTCTTCTTTGAACTAACTGTATCACTGTGCCCTTTCTTGGTGCTTTCAGTACTGCCCCTTACGTTCTTGTGCCATCCTCTTTGCTCCTTTGCCTTCGCTTTGCGTTTATTATCTTGTTCCTGGGCCTATGGTCGTTTTCTTCTTTGCTGCATGTTCCTGTTGTATTAATACTTCCCAGTCGTCTGGCAATCTTGGTGTGTTTTTCAGTTTTGTCAGTGTAGATGGGATGGACAAATAGGTCTCTGGATTTAAAGGAAAAAAAATCACTCCCTTTGTAAATTTGATAGATTAAAAATTCCAGAATAAGGTGATACTTTATTTTTAATTTCTGCACAATGGACACATTTAAACATGTTTAAGGATTAATAACAATGATATATTAATAATAGATTAATTGAAATTGTAGAAGGTGTTTAAGTTCTATTCAGTTTCCTCAGTAACACTGTTCTTCTGTGTTACCTTCTATTCTTCCCTGCTTATGAAGTACTTCTGTAGTGTGTTTTGTATTTTAAGAAACAAATTTTAAAAATCCAAAATTGCTATTTTCTCATGTTGGTAATTAAACATAGTAAAGTGCAAATTTTGCATCTTGATAGATTAAATCAAAGTTGAGGGGAGCCTGAAGACAGAAAATTACCAAGTGGAGCTATGACCTGGCAAGTCAGTGTGGTCTTAGGTACTGGAAATACAGACTGAAAGCCTAAAATCTTTAACATCACGTTCACACTTTTTCATCGAATTTCAAATTGTTAAAATTAAACTATCCCCTTCTAATTTAAAAAGAAAAGTGGAGAATAAAAAGAAGACCCCAGTCATAAAATGAGTTTTAGACTCACATATCATGTTACCTTTGAGATGGAAAATATTTAATAAGTTTAAATTACTTAATGACTATGATCAATCATAGTTTATTAAGAGAGACTTGGATTTGGGTGGTTATACATAACCCAGTCTTTGAAATTGGTTGATGTGAAAGGAAAGGGTTGTTTCCTCCTATATTGTGTCTCTTAATGCCAGGATCAAACAGTAGACATTGTGCTTGTTAACCAGTCTGAATCAGTATGGTAATGTTTTATTCTTGGCAAGAGTAATTTCAACATGTAAAAATTTTGAATTAGATTTCATTATCAGTTTTAAAAATATTCATCATCATGTAAGGATTGTTTAAATTATTCTACTTTTCGACAGCAATCCCCAAAATTGATGAGAATGACTAATCCACGTTCTTTGTTGAGACACAAATACCTAATGAGGTAAAAAAGGCAGAAAAGTTTTCTTTCTTTGAGACAATAGTAAATGTCAAGGGCATGTAGTATTTGTTAATTCTGTAAAATATTCATGGTAGTTATTATACCATTAAAATATAGTCATTAACTGTGAAATCTTTTACATCCTTTATTAATCTCAGTCATGAGTTACTCTTTATGACATCTCTATAATTGAGATGTACAAATTTAATATGTGGGAAGGAAAACTTATAAACAAAAAGTGATTTTTGTGTAGGCTGCATTAAGCCTGACAGAGGTGAGCTTGAGGATCTGAGTTTCTAATTCCAAAGTTCTGCGTTTGAAACTGTCATAGGGAATAGTTTTCTGGTTATTTTTAAAACTAGGCAGTGTAGGGGCAATGAGTCATGAATCATTATAAAATGGTGATTATTTTAAGCATGTATTAAGTGTAAATATTTTACATATTGGAGTATTTTAAATTCACCAAGTCTAAAAATGCTGTGAGAAGAGAGGATGGTGAGAGTTAACTTACATTATGTGTTGATCTAAAATTTATTCAACCTCATTGTTACCATGGATCTTTTTTGACTTTATTTTACATTAAAAATTATATGTGCTGTTTTCTTGGTCTTCCTTTTGTAGATACTTTAACAGTTCATTTCCAGTTCATTAGGTTTTCAAAAAGAGCTATTGTGTTTATTCATCTTCAGCTTGTGTGTTTCTCTGGATTTCAGAACATTATCTTGAAAAACAAATATATATGCATGTATATATATGAAGAATGAGCTTGAAAGAGCAGTAAAAATGAATTAAATAAAAAGCCTTTTTAAGGGTTGATGTTTTAAAAAGTTTAAGGCGTTTGTATGTGCGCTTTTTTTTACATTCACAGGGTTTGGGTACTAACTTTATCTGTTTTTTTTTTTTTTTTTTTTTTTTAAATTACTGTGTGTCCAGTAATTTACAAAACTTTCAGTATCGCAGCAATTGTGATTTCTGAATTCTAGAAATGTCCAAAGTAGGTTTGTTTGCCTAAAAGATCAGCACATTTGAAATCATCAAATAGTGTTGAGTTTCATTAACCCATGGTGTTATCCATTTTAGATGGTAATTTAGCTATGTGTTTTTTTCCAGAATTTACATTCGAAAACATGAAACTCTAACATTCATGATACCTTCCGTAACTAAAACTGTAAGATTTAGAGACTCTTTTAAATTTTAATTTATGGACTTAATATAATCAAATCCATGCAAATTGAAACATGGATGGATGAAAAGAATGGTAGGACATTCTTATTGAGTCAGGGTATCGTGGTATTCAAATCCTGGCTCTTATAGTTAATAATATGGCCTCTTTGGATCAGGAATTTAATGTCTCTTTTCCTCAGATATCCTAACTTACAGCAGAAGAGTCAAATTCTATGAATAAGTAAAATGAAAAAATAATTTTATGATATTTTACATAGGATACTTTTATCTCTGAGTGTTTTCCTTTGCTTTGACAAGTATTTTTTTAAAAACAGTGACAAATATATAACAGAGTTTCAAACTGAACCTACACCCATTATATCCTTTATTATATGTTTTGCTTCTTTCTTGTCTCTCTTAAATTTACTGCTTTAGTAGGTTTTCTCTTTGATCATTTCCTAGTGTTATATGACTCTAGGATCCTTGATCCTTAATTGCTTGGCCATGAACAGTTCCAGTTGGTCATAAATTTATGGGCTTAGCTTTCTTTTTTAAACAGAGATTACCATTGCGGGAATATTAAAGCCAGCCAACTTTCAGCAATTTTCTCTTTTTTTTTTTCCCAGTACAGATTTTAAATGTCTGTAGTTAAATTGTTTGACTTTTTGTGAGTCTTTGCTGATCTGGCTAATGGAAATATACATCTGCCATGTTATAGTGTTTTAGAAACTATTTTCACATGTAATGTAAAATTAATCACTTGAGGGTCTGTAATAAAACACATTTATATTACCACTAATCATTTTTATTTAGTAATTATATTTATGTGTTATTTTTTAATCCCGCTCTTACGGCTTTTTGACTTTTTGATCAGTCATTTTTAATCAGTAGATCAAATTCATTTATTTGTTTGTAGCTGGAGATTTAGATTTTGGAGTCATCATAATGTCATTGGAATAGTATTTTAAACTATGAAAGTGAATAAAATATTCCTGGGGAAAGCATATAGAATAAGAGGGAAAATACCAAAGATGAAATGTTTTAAGGATGGGCAGAGATAGAGGAAAGCACATCTCTGTGTGTGGAATATGAAACTGTGCTATGGTGATAATGAGTTTGCTCAAAGATGACTTCATCTGGTGTTTCAAGTTCTTAAAGGGGCAAAGAGAAAGTTGCACGTGAAAGTGTAAACTAAAGTGAAATTAAAGTCTACAGAAAAATAATAATACTAGAGGAGGTAATTTCTGATTCTTGGTTGTCCATAGAAGACATAAAGCCATTCAGGTGTCAGCAGTGGGAGGTTGAGAGAAGAGACAGTCAAATTGGATCAACTTAATGAACCTAGAATTGTCTGTATTGAATTCTTCTAGCCTTAAATTTGCCCACATGATGTGGGAGTGCCTTTATGGTCAGTTTTACAGAATATTCTGTTGCCTCCTGCATTTTTGATAGTGTCTAGGTTCAAGTGTCTAGTCTCTGTGTTACAGAGGCAGCTTCCCTCTCTTTGTCCTGGCCCAGTAGATGGAGACTGTGTCATGTAAGGGGAGCACCAGCAGGCAGGGGACATGGGGGTAGTTCGGTTACTAACCTTGTGGCTTTAGATTAGACCTTTGTCATCACTGGTCCACAGAGTCTTCATCTTCTCAACATGGACAGTAAGAATGCTTGCCTGCCTGATGTTTTAAGTGTGTAGTGGGTTTATCCTAAAAAGTAAGATCTTTGTGAACCACAGTTATAAAATTAAAATTGTGTACAGTTGACCCTTGAACAACACGAGGGTTAGTCGAAAATTGGCATATAACTTTACAGTCGGCTTTCCATATCCATGGTTCCTCCATCTCCAAAATTCTGCATCTGTGGATTCAACCAATCACGATCGTGTAGTGCTATATTATTTACTGGAAAAAACCCACATGTAAGTGGACCTGCCCAGTTCAAACCCCATGTTTTTCACAGGTCAAGTGTACATACAGAATTTTTTGTTATTGCCCTGTGTTGCAGTAGTAAATTATGTGGTTCTACTTTCATCTTTATAAAATTGGGATTAGAACTACCTCCTGAAGACATATTAATAATGAACTCTTTAAGCAGAGGAAAGGTAATTTTAGAAAGTACGAAGGAATGAGATCCAGAACATTTGTGAGTTATTTCCTAAATCCTGATTTTCTAAGTCACTAGTTCTCAAAATGTGATACCTGCTCCTCAGCATCACTTGGGAACTTGTTAGTAATGCAGACTGTGGGGCCCCATCCTAGACCTCCTGAATCAGAAATTCTAGAGGGTGGAGTCCAGCAATGTGTTTCAATAGCCTTCCAGATGATTCTAATGTCTATGAAAGTTTGAGAATCACTGCTCTGGCTGATTAAATTTTCCTACTTAGAATGCAGTTTTAATTCCACTCTTGTTTATGTGGAAAGCTAAATGCAACTCATTCCCTACTGGAAAGGTAAATTAATTGCTCTAGTTGGTTTCATTAATTCAGAGACCTAACATATCGTTACAGTAGGATTGTATGTAACTAAATGTAAAACTGGAAAAATGTTGAGTAACATCTTTGGAAGTTAGTTTCCACTTAATCGAGAGTGAGAATAGATCTAACTTTTAAGGATTTTTGCAGCTTTAGAATGATGTGTTTTTTTAGATTTGCTAAAAAGACAGTAACCGCCAGTTATGCAACCTACATTCATTCATAAAGATATAAACTAACATGTGCATTTTTAAAAACTGAATTTACTTTTATTCTGCCTTGGTGAGTAGAAACTTCTAGGCAGAAAAAAATCTGTGAATATCATCAGAAAGCACTGAACTGTGTACACCTAATCTTTGTCTCCTGAAAACTTAGAATATAACATAGTTTTTTAAAAAAATTTTCAGTTTCTTCCTTCTTTCCCTCAAAAGGACAATGCTTCATTTACCAAACAAACAAACAAACAAACTTGATGTTACTGAAGTGAAATATCTATCTATTACCTCAAAGGAGCTAGAAGGAACTCTTTTTAGGTACACTTATATATGATTGGAAATTATTTGTAAATACTCATCCATACTAGGGATGTTTTCCTTATATTCAAGAAATACTACATTACTTAACCCTTTCTAATTTATAGATGTAGTTGGTTGAATTTCATAATAGGTGATAGCTTTGCTCTCTTTTATGCTTATATGAATGTGGGAATGGAATTTAACTTTTCCTACCAGAAGTAATAAAGGGGGATGATAAACATTATTGTAAAATAAATTGAATTTATATCAACAATTAGAGATTAAAAAGGCTTATGCTTTTTCCTGGCAAGACATTTACCATGTCATCTTTCTGTTTAAATGCCAACTACAGTAACAAAATACAAAGTATAGTTTACCACATGCCAATATTTGTTCCCCATGAATTTCTCTCTTGAAAAATTCAGAACATGTTTTTTGAAGAGGAAATAGTTGGCTTGTAGGGAGAAATGGAAATCTGAGCTTAGATGTATAAGGAAGGAAAGTGCCATATTAGGAAACATGGATATGATTAAATGCATGTGGGAATAAGACTTGAATATGGGAAAAAGACTTGAATCAGTTGGTAATAATTATATGGATAATATTACAATCTGATAATGCTGTGATATATTTACTCTAAATTCCATTATCAATTAAATTCTTGTTTAATTGCATCATTGATCTCTCAAAAGAGCAAACAGTTGAAATATTTTGATGGTTTATTATCTTAATATTCTGCTGAATGCTGAAAGTCAGAGCCTTACACTTTGGAAGGTGTGCCGTTCCTGCACATGTGGGGAGGATTTTAACAAATGTCTCTTCAGTACGGCCAGCGTTTCCCAAGTAGCAGAATTGGCTCATGACTTATTTTCAGATATTATATTTTGTTTCTATGAACTGCCATGTATTTAATTCCAGGGGTGTAATGATTAAAGTGTCTTCTGCATCTGATGATGCATATAATTTTTATAACAATTTACAAGTTTGAAGTACCTTCAAATTTATGTTGCATAGTCATCATAGCAGTCCTGTTAGACACTCATTAATGCTCCCTGTTTAGAGAGGAGAAAACAATTATCCCTAGTTTGCAACTTTTAGTGTCAGCTTCCATAATGGTTTGAGGGTGTGTAAACTCAGCATATAGCCCATTTTCTCCATCCTTGACTGTCAGTTATAGATTCAGGCATTACCCAGGTACTCTACATGTTATTTTAGCTCTCACAAGAATTTGTCTCCAGAGGTATCACTGTCCTAATTTAAAGATGAGGAAACTAAAGGTCAAAGGTGGTTAGCATGGGAGAGGAGTCTGGTAGGTGGTTAATAATAGCTCACGCACTTAGGATTAGGCTACCTGGGTTCTCATCTAGGCTCTACCACTTAAAGCTAGAACCTTGGGAAAGTTTCCTAACCTCCTTAACTCTCAGTTTCCTAATCTACTGAAAGGACAGTAAGGCCAGTCCCATAAAACTCTTGTGAAGATTAAATAAATAAGACATAATACATGGAGACTGCCTGGCATACAGTGTGGGCTCTAAGTATCACATATTATTATGAAGGAAATTATTTAAGGCCACTCAGATGGTAGGAAGTCATATCCCCACATCATCTTCTTACTCTTCTATTGCTTTCTGATCAAGGCAAGAAATGTATATGTGAAAGTGAGTAGTATTAATTAATACATCTTCCAGTAACTTTAAGAAGGGAGAGGTGGTAGGTATGAGATCAAGAAATAGAGGACAAACTTCATGGAAAGGCAAAAATTACATAGTTTGGGTCAGGTGGCTAGGACATAAAATAAGTTTTCTAAAAAGTCATATTAGTATTTTTTAGATGAGAATGGGAAGGGAGTACACCCTTCCTGGACTCATCTTTGCACAATATTTACTTAAATTCTTAACTGATTAATTATTAGCCTTAAACAAGAGAGCAACAGAAATACTTGTTTGCTTGTTTTTGGAAGAACCCTCCAGTGATCCTTCCCCCAAATGCACTTACCACTTTTCCTACTTAAGCAGTAGTTATACATACGTATTAAATATTGTCCCTCTAACATTTAGAGTTGTAAGCATTGTTGTTTAGAAAGAATTGATTCTTTTTCAAGTTCCTCTAATACTTTAATTAAATTCCATCCTGGTACTTAATATTTTTGACATTCTTTTCTGGTTCTTCATTTCCATAGCTTATATGCCCTACTTAAAGGCAGAGTCTGTCTAATGTCTAATTACATTGGCTAATATCCCCAATACAAGACCAGAAACAAATTGTAAGTTACTGAGATGAATGGCCTCTTTCATTTCTTATTCAGCTTCTCAGTGGTCCAATAACTCTAGTGGGAACTGACATCATTCCACTGATTAAAAGTTAACTTTAAAAGATTCCTAATAAGAAAATTTAGACATTGTAAATTTGACATAATTAATATCTATCCATTTTTAGGATGACTTTGCTTCTTTCATAATGTCAGGGTTTGGGTTTTGTTGTTTTCTTTCTAATAGCAAATCTTATTGATATTTGGTATAACTCTTAAATTGTGCCTCGTACTGGAGCTTTTGGAAAAGTAGGAGAGTGTAGTTAACCCTTACATTGTGAGGTTTTAATGCGTTCAAGCACATGTGAAAAGCACTGGAAAGCAAGGAACAACAAAGCTTACAGGACAGAAAGGGAGGAAAGGCCTCTCTGTCCTTTACCTTTCAACGAGAAAAGATTAAGCCTTTCCTTTGGTCTTGGTTAACGGTTACATCAGTTAATTTACCTCAAACTATATTTTGGCCTAAGGAAATCTGTTCTGTGGCCTTTTAGAGTTGTTATATTCAGAGGCCAGGTTTTTGGCTTCTTCTTTCAAAGAGATATGCTTCAAGTTCTGCAAAGGCAAGGACTTGGCATAAGAGTCCAGTGTGACACATGCACTGATGGTTTACCAGAAAATATGCTTCACACATGAAAATGTTTTATATGTGATGCTTTGCTCAAACTGAGAGAAAAATCTGGTTATTAATATATCTCCAGCTTATCACTGAGCCAGATTATCCTTAGCACATAAAAATCTAATGAAATAAGAAATCTTAAAAGGAACGTCACAGTTGGTTTGGCTTAATGGTTTCTCTTATTTTAAATATCACAGGTTTAAAAAAGATCACAAAAATAGAAAGGTGGTGTAATAGTGTCTAAAAGTATAAACTTTATAACAGGGCAATCTATAAGCTTTGGGAAATACTGCTAATAATTAAAGCTACCAACTAATATTGAGCTGCTCTATGCCAGGAACTTCACATATATTCTAATTATTCTTCACAACGGCCCTGCAGGGTGTTTTGTTGTTGTTGTTTGCTTTTTCAATTACCACTTTACATATTAGGAGACAGGCTCAGAAAGCTCGCACATTTAGGAAATCGCAGAGCTGAGATTTGAACTCAGTTCTGTCAGATACCAATGTCCCTCCACATGTTTTAACTGAGAAAACATTTGAGAGTGCTTGGAAAAATGCTAAATAAGTAAATGGTAGCAATTATTATTTCTATTCAGCTGTGCTGCCTCCCAGACTATAAATGCGTGCACACACACACGATGCGGAGAGAGATGGGAAGGTGGGGAGATGCAGCGTTACAGCATGCTACCCTCTATAGTAAGCATCCCACCATCCCGTCAGACTCCCATTCACATATGCAATCCATAAGCAACTAGAAGATGATAATGAAAGAGAAGCCACATTACAAGGTGTAATACCTAGGAATAGACATAAAAATACTTTTTTGTGGAGAACTTCAAAACATTCTAGTGGGACAAAAAATACAGACTTGAACAAATGGGAAAACAAACATGTACTCAGATTGATTCAACATCATAAAGACATTAATTCTCCATGAACTGATCTATAAATTTAATATGAACTTAATACTACTAACAGTTTTTTTACCTTAAAACTAGACAAGAGGATCCTAACCTCAGTGGACATATATTTCTTAATAAGGCATTTGGTTGATTCTTCTTCTCACCACCCAGTAGTTCACAGATGTTAAGATAAATATGTAGAGACATATTAAAAATATTTTTATAGGTTAGGTTGTGAGGAACCTTATTCTTCTAAATAGATAAGAACCGGAGGAGTGTTTATAGTAATGTCATGGCAATTCTTTGAAACTCCTTAAGTAATATGCCAAAAAGCATATAGTGAACTCATCAAAAATTATCTTTAAGAATCTGTCAGGGACTTCCCTGGTGGCGCAGTGGTTAAGAATCTGCCTGCCAACGCAGGGGACACGGGTTCCATCTCTGGTCCGGGAAGATCCCACATGCCGCAGAGCAGCTAAGCCTGTGCGCCACAACTACTGAGCCTGCGCCATAGAGCCCGCGAGCCACAACTGCTGAAGCCCGCGCTTAGATCCCGTGCTCAGCAACAAGAGAAGCCGCCACGATGAGAAGCCCGCACACCAACGAAGAGTAGCCCCCGCTCGCCGCAACTAGAGAAAGCCAGCGCAGCAATGAAGACCCAGTGCAGCCAAAAAAAAATACCAGCATCTGTCAGCTGACTGGAAACCACCCATTGGCAAAGGATTGTTCACTTAGTTACTGTAGTACCAGTAGATACCAATTTTTCAAATTCTCTCTGTGTTTGGTGTACAGAGGTTTTTTATTATAGCTCTTTGAAACTGCTTATTTTAAAAACCACCTACACTATATCATTGTTTTTCCCCTTTTTTTCATAGTTGCATTACAGTCTACTCCAGCTGACCGAAATGGAGTCCAGGACAACTGTAGAACAAAATTCAGAGAAGGCCTGAACTTGCAGGAAGGAGAATTCTTACTGCAGGTAAATGGTAGTAAATATAGTTCGTTTTCATTAGGACAATTATAAATGGAAAATTAATTACCAGCCTTTTAATTATCC
This sequence comes from Eubalaena glacialis, assembly GCF_028564815.1. NCBI lineage: Eukaryota > Metazoa > Chordata > Mammalia > Artiodactyla > Balaenidae > Eubalaena > Eubalaena glacialis. Next base: position 57,535,217 of record NC_083723.1, on the reverse strand, counting down.
CCAGTTTATTTAGGACTCACCCAGCGTTTCATACCACTTTCATCTGAACTGCAATAGTGGTATAATGTTAGTATTGTACATGAAAAAATGGAATTTTATGAAGCATATGTATTAGAAGTCTAGTTACCACTTTCTGTGTTGCATTTCTTTAAATAGCAAGAACTCCTAGATTATTTTAAAGGTTCTCATTTAAGACATTGGATTTACGTATATGTTTTGAGGACTATAGCTCCATTAAAATAATTTTATTTGTTAAATAGTTTGAAATTGTTCTTAACCTGAACTTTATTTTTTTCAATGTGTTCATATAACTGTATTTTCTTTTAGCAGCTGTGTGTGACTTATCAACTTGCTACAGATTTTTTTCAACAGCCGGCAGCCCTATTGTCATGCGCTAGAACTTGGAGAGTTTCTAGTAGATTTGTCTATAAAAGTATTTTAAATCTTTTCCATTTTTCTTCCTTTTGGATCTGATACGATGCTCGATTCTCAGTTAAAATTCTCAGGTATTTATCTTGCTAAAGAAAGATAGAATGAAGATGTGTGCTATAAAGTATATATATGTATGTATAACTGCATCACTTTGCTGTACACCTGAAACTAACTCAACACTGTAAATTAACTATACTTCAATTAAAAAAATGGTAAAAAAAAAAAAGAAGAAACTAGTTAAATAAAATAAAACAAAACAGAAAAGATGTGTGCTATAATCTGCGTTATTACTATTACATAATTTTCAATTCTACCCAGTGAACTGAGTGGAGAACTTAATTTGCCTTTGTGACAAAAAGTAGCCGTAAGTTTCAGTAACTCCATTTACTCACTAAACGCTTAAGTGTAACCTAACAATTTATAAGATTTTATTATAATTTTGTAATTGTGTTCAAATCCCTGATAGCGGAAATTAACTTTTGCTTCCATTATGTTAGAAAAAATTAAATATATTCAACCGTGAGTCGTCCTCCTCCTGCCTTTAGCTGAGGATTTTTATGTATATTAGCTGAAACGTAAAGACCCCTTATTCAGGTCACGGGAAGCATTCTAATAATTGCTGCTTAATGTGATTAAACACGCATCTTAGTTTATGTAGTAAAGTAATGAGGAAGTTCTTTATCTCAAGTGAAAATAGACAAATGTGGCATGCTTAACACTTGTTGAACTGCTTTAAATTATGGGCCAGTGATTATTTTTTTAACATCTTTATTGGAGTATAATTGCTTTACAATGGTGTGTTAGTTTCCACTGTATAACAAAGTGAATCAGCCATATGTATACATATATCCCCATATCCCCTCCCCCTTGCGTCTCCCTCCCACCCTCCCTATTCCACCCCTCTAGATGGACACAAAGCACCGAGCTGATCTCCCTGTGCTACGCAGCTGCTTCCCACTAGCTATCTATTTGACATTTGGTAGTGTATATATGTCCATGCCACTCTCTCACTTCATCCCAGCTTACCCTTCCCCCTTCCTGTGTCCTCAAGTCCATTCTCTACGTCTCCGTCTTTATTCCTGTCCTGCCCCTGCATTCTTCAGAACCATTTTTTTTTCTTTTTAGATTCCATATATGTGTTGGCATACGATACTTGTTTTTCTCTTTCTGACTTACTTCATTCTGTATGACAGTCTCCAGGTCCATCCACCTCACTGCAAATAACTCAATTTCATTTCTTTTTATGGCTGAGTAATATTCCATGGTACATATATGCCACATGTTCTTTATCCATTCATCTGTTGATGGACACTTCGGTTGCTTCCATGTCCTGGCTATTGAAAGTAGTGCTGCAGTGAACATTGTAGTACATGACTCTTTTTGAATTATGGTTTTCTCAGGGTATATGCCCAGTAGTGGGATGGCTGGGTCGTATGATAGTTCTATTTTTAGTTTTCTAAGGAACCTCCATAGTGTTCTCCATAGTGGCTGTGTCCATTTACATTCCCACCAACAGTGCAAGAGGGTTCCCTTTTCTCCACACCCTCTCCAGCATTTATTATTTGTAGGTTTTTTGATGATGGCCATTCTGACTGGTGTGAGGTGATACCTCATTGTAGTTTTGATTTGCATTTCTCTAATGATTAGTGATGTTGAGCATCCTTTCATGTGTTTGTTGGCAATCTGTATATATTCTTTGGACAAATGTCTATTTAGGTCTTCTGCCCATTTTTGGATTGGGTTGTTTGTTTTTTTTGATATTGAGCTGCATGAGCTGCTTGTAAATTTTGGTGATTAATCCTTTGTCAGTTGCTTTGTTTGCAAGTATTTTCTCCCATTCTGAGGGGTGTCTTTTCGTCTTGTTTATGGTTTCCTTTGCTGTGCAAAAGCTTTAAGTTTCATTAGGTCCCATTTGTTTATTTGTGTTTTTATTTCCATTTCTCTAGCAGGTGGGTCAAAAAGGATCTTGCTGTGATTTATGTCATAGAGTGTTCTGCCTATGTTTTCCTCTAAGAGTTTTATAGTGTCTGGCCTTACACTTAGGCCTTTAATCCATTTTGAGTTTATTTTTGTGTGTGGTGTTAGGGAGTGTTCTAATTTCATTCTTTTACATGTAGCTGTCCAGTTTTCCCAGCACCACTTATTGAAGAGGGTGTCTTTTCTCTATTGTATATTCTTGCCTCCTTTATCAAAAATAAGGTGACCATATGTGCGTGGGTTTATCTCTGGGCTTTCTATCCTGTTCCATTGATCTATATTTCTGTTTTTGTGCCAGTACCATACTGTCTTGATGACTGTAGCTTTGTAGTATAGTCTGAAGTCCGGGAGCCTAATTCCTCCAGCTCCATTTTTCTTTCTCAAGATTGCTTTGGCTATTTGGGGTCTTTTGTGTTTCCATACAAATTGTGAAATTTTTTGTTCTAGTTCTGTGAAAAATGCCAGTGGTAGTTTGATAGGGATTGCATTGAATCTGTAGATTGCTTTGGGTAGTATAGTCATTTTCACAATGTTGATTCTTCCAATCCAAGAACATGGTATATCTCTCCATCTGTTTGTATCATTTTCAATTTCTTTCATCAGTATCTTATAGTTTTCTGCATACAGGTCTTTTGTCTCCTTAGGTAGGTTCATTCCTAGGTATTCTTTTTGTTGCAGTGGTAAATAGGAGTGTTTCCTTAATTTCTCTTTCAGATTTTTCATCATTAGTGTATAGGAATGCAAGAGATTTCTGTGCATTAATTTTGTATCCTGCAACTTTACCAAATTCATTGATTAGCTCTAGTAGTTTTTTGGTAGCATCTTTAGGATTCTCTATGTATAGTATCATGTCATCTGCAAACAGTGACAGTTTTACTTTTTCTTTTCCGATTGGAATTCCTTTTATTTCTTTTTCTTCTCTGATTGCTGTGGCTAAAACTTCCAAAACTATGTTGAATAATATTGGTGAGAGTGGGCAACCTTGTCTTGTTCCTGATCTTAGTGGAAATGGTTTCAGCTTTTCTGCATTGAGAACGATGTTGGCTGTGGGTTTGTCATATATGGCCTTTAGTATGTTGAGGTAAGTTCCTTCTATGCCTACTTTCTGGAGGGTTTTTATCGTAAATGGGTGTTGAATTTTGTCGAAAGCTTTTTTCTGCATCTATTGAGATGATCATATGGTTTTTCTTCTTCAGTTTGTTAATATGGTTTATCACATTGATTGATTTGCATATACTGAAGAATCCTTGCATTCCTGGGATAAATCCCACTTGATCATAGTGTATGACCCTTTTAATGTGCTGTTGGATTCTGTTTGCTAGTATTTTGTTGAGGATTTTCACATCTATGTTCATCAGTGATATCTGGGCCTGTGATTTTTATTTTTCCCCTAGAATGTTTAGACAAATTGTAAACATATCCTATGTCAAGGACCCAGAATAAAAATATACTGTTGCAAAACTAGTGTTAACTTTTTAATTTTCTGAAAATTGGAAACATTTAGGTATTAAAAATAAATGGTCTTGTCATTAATTCTGTTGGATGCCATTTGTATAGTATGTGATGCTTCCTCTCTAGTAGGAAGCATCACACACTATACAATTTGCTTAGGGCCATACCTCTTATCTCTTATGAAGCAGATGAGCACATTGTAGACATGTGAAAATGGCATATTTCATTATACACAGTTGCCATAATGGCATGTTACTTTATATTTCCAACGTGCGGTTATCACCTAGTTACCACTTAGATGCAGAGGATGTTTCCAGAGGTACAGTATATCATTTGGCTTGAAACTTTTGAAACGAAATCTTTTCCTTTGGTTTTAACAAAGGAGGCACATGAAGAAAATGTTACAAGATGTTTAATGAAAGTTTAAAATATTTATTTTCTTGATTAGCTTAAATTTGTTACTGTTTTATGAGGAATAAAAATAAAACAATAAAATAACTTTTTGTATCTTTTCATTATCTGTTATTTGCTTTAGTTGTTTATTTTCATATATTTAAATATGTTCTATCCATTGCTACTTAATACTGTGCTTATTAAAATCTGTAGCTTCATTTTTGAGATAACAGCAGTCGAAATTATAAATAACAGTATTAATTGCAGTTTATTTCTCTTATCAAATAGTAAGTGAAGCTCAACATGATTTTCAGATAGAGAGATAGTTGTGACTTAGACCAAAGAATAATAATCTCTTTTATTAATATATAATTACCAAATTAATTCCTTCTTTTAATTTACTAAGATAATAATTCAGTTCAAGTAATAACCTTGCTCCACATGGTATTTAAGATCATTTAATATCCATATAATTGGTATGTATATATTCTTTTAAGAGGCTTTTTGTTTTATTTCTGACAATTAACATGTGTCTAAAAGTGTTTATCTGTCATACCCTAAATTATCTTTGTGTCACCTGGCATGCACTAATGAGCTTATTGTACAGTACTAAATTCATTCCACTGTTCGAAAAACATGATATTCTACAAATTAATATGCATATGATCAATGGATACTATTTTCTAGAAGGAAGACATTTGCAAGACAAAAAAATGCGGTAATGGATATATACTATTACTGCCAGCTAAAACTTAAGAATACTCAATTTTGGGGGTGTTGATCATTAAACATTTAAGTTCTTGGTGTGTGCCATCGCCATTTTTCATCCTGGGGAAATTGCCAGGTTTTATAAGGCATAATATCTAAAGTCAAGGATCTTAGATCCCAGTTGTGATTACATGAGTTATAGGCATGCAACAGTTGGTGATCAGTAACACATAAAAGCAGTAGATCATGATATAACGTTAAGTGTGCAGGCTTTAGAGTTAGACAAAGTTTACCTTCTAGCTCAGCTTTTTCCTAGCTGTGTGGCCGTGGGCAAGTTACTGTGCAGCTCTTTACCTCAGTTTCCTCGATTTAAAAACTGGAATATGACACCTACTTCAGTGGATTGCTGAGGGAATTAAAGTACTTGAATACATTAAAAAAAGCATTTAGAAAAGTGGCTGTTAAATAGTAGGTGCTGTTTGTTGTCTGCATAATCAAGTTCTCAGAAGTGTAATATAGACCAGGGATCTTGAAGGTGAAAGGACTTTGAGGGAAAAGGAAGACAGTCACCATATTTCTTTTACCTCATCTAACAGTGAGGGTATCTACAAGACTGTGTGAGCATCATAAGCACAGGCGCAGTAGCTTCTTCAGTTTTGAATCTCAGTACTTAGCACGCATCCTCTTTGGCATGCAGTATTTCATTAAGTGTTGAATGAACTACTTGCTCTCGTTTATATATCTCTCTATAGTTCACAAAGCCTGATCATGTAAATCTTTATCTGCTCATTTCCACAACCTCATGTTATAGTAATGGTGCCTCACATGAATTGAGTGCCAGCTCTGTACCAGGCACTGTACAGTGCCTGTTTTTCAAACAATGACACTAAAGCTTGAAGGGGTAAATAACTTAATAAAACCACACAGTTAGTAAGAAACAGAAGAATCCAGTCCAAATTCTGACTCCAAACTATGTGGTTCTTAAACTAAACCATTCCACCTCTCATTTTACATGAAGAAGAGTGTCTCAGGAGGGTTTAACAATGATCACATAGCATAGAGTAAAACAAGTACTGAATTAAACTCAAGCAGGAAATAATGAGGGCTTTAGAATTAAAATATGTGATCACAATTAATGTTTAAGTTGATCTAAATACTTTTATTACCTTAGAGTATAGAGATATTAACATTGGACTTGAACCACCACTGAAAGAATAGGAAAAGAGAGGATAACTTCTAAACTAAAAGAAAGAAGAAGGAGTAATAAAAAATAATTGGCCCAAAGCAGGCAAAATAGAAAGAAAAAGCAGCATAGTATAAGTGGAACAGATAAAAATAACACCTATAAAATGATAGCTTTGAACCTAAATATATTAGTAATTATATTAAATTTAAATGGACTATATTTGCTGTGTACTTATCTTACATGTATTTGTTCTACATGTGTATTTTATGTAGAGTCCATTTGTGTATTCCTTTTCTAATAAAAAGTTTTTATAAGTTTTATAATACTTTGAGAGCATCCACATTTCAAACTGTCTCAGTGCTTAAACTATCTTTGCACAGAGCTTTTCTTCTATCAAATTTTTTTACGGTCCTAATAAACATCTTTACACATTATCTTCCTTTAAAAGCAATGTGACAGATTACAGTAAATGATGTGTATACAGTTACATTTAAAAAACATGTACAGTATATTTAAAACAAAATCTAAAGCATGAGGAAGAAGAAGAAATAAATATTAAAGTTATTGTGATTGAGTATTAAATTAGCTCTAAGCTTTTCTTTGGCAGAATCAAAAGGTGTGAATAGATTCTTCTCACTACTGGGGTGTGTGGTGTTTCTGCATTTGTGGAGTGTAATAATATTAACCATTTTAAAGATTTGTTCATCAATAAAAGTAACAGCCTTAATTGAAGTCAATATTTATGGATGATAATATTTTTATTTAGTCACATTACTAATTTTGTAACTTTTTTCCTTGTAGGCACTGAATGGCTTTGTATTGGTTGTCACTACAGATGCTTTGGTCTTTTATGCTTCTTCTACTATACAAGATTACCTGGGGTTTCAGCAGGTAAATATATTTTTCTTAGGTCATTAAAAAAAATTTTTTGGAAAATTAATTTTCTACTTTTAATTTATCTTATACTTAGGGACACAAGTGATAGTTTGTATATATAAAATGTAATTAAAATACATATGCTATAGAATAAAAAAGTATATGTTTGCAGCTAGTATATTTTTATACTTTTAAAAATCTACTGCATTATAATTTCGTTAAGGGTATATGTGATTCATGGATTTTGTGTTTCTTCTTTCACTTATAAAGAACTCTTACGTATACGAAACTTTAGGGTAAGGGGCAGATAGGGTTTGGACAGGGGCAGACAAGAGAATATTTACCATCAAATTAGTTATGGATACTGGAAGGTATATGACAACTATGAAATGAATGAGGTGATATGTAAAGGTATGAGCAAAATACTATGTCTTCTCCCTTTAATTCCGACTTGTATGGATTATGGAAGCTTTCCTGAAGGAAATGGTATTTAAGCTAACCTAAAGAAAGTGTAGGATCCGGATGGGTGGACAATTGTGGAGGGAACACAGAGAAGAAAAGCTAGACGTACTGTAGACAGTAGGTTGGAAGGCCTTGAAGGAGGCAAGCGTGTTTGGTTTAATGTTACTGAGTGTATAGTGAATAAATGGAGTAATAAGGTGTTCGGCATATTTGAGAGGCAGGAACATCCAATATGATTTGAGAAGTTTGTAAGTACACTTGAATGCTAACTACTCTTATATATCAGTAGTTCTTAAATTCTAATGTGCATAAGAATCACCTGAAGAACTTCATAAGATGTCATAAAATTGATGGGCCTCATTCCCATATAATCTGATTCAGTACGTCAGAGTGGGGCCCATGTATTTTATTTCTAACAAGCTGGCAGGTGATGCCAAGACTGATGGTTGAACGGCACCGTCTGCACCGTTATATAGACTGAAGTTTAAATTATGTCATACACACTATAGAAGCCACTAAATGTTTTTGTTAAAGGGAACGTGTATGCTCCAATCTATATTTCAGAAGATAACTCTGGCATTGTGTAATGGATAGCATAGAGATGACTTCATGCTAGAAGATAAAGTTCGTAGGAAGATTTAAGTCCAGATAGCTAAAGTGGTGGAATCTGGCTACTGACACAAAGCCTAACTTAAGTATTTTTGAATTTTAAAGAAAATGTACTAATGTCCATGGAAAAGCCTGTTTGCAACTTAATTACATAACTAGTTTAATTATTATTTGATGTGATTCATAACAGTTAAGAAATCAGAAAGATTAGCTGTTTCCCAATCTGTTTTTTCCTTCATATATACATATAACCTGGATATTCTTTAAGAAAACATTCATATCTGACATTGGTGGTGGTTTATGGCACCATTTTTAAAACTGCATCTTGTGACTCATTAGTGGGTTATGAAATTGATGTAGTGGATCACCATCAATCATTCCTTTTAGTTGCTTAAAATGAAATAAAATAGAAAACACAATATTGCCACACATATGTGGAATCTAGAAAAATGGTAGAGATGACCTTATTTGCCAAGCAGAAATAGAGACACAGACGTAGAGAACAAATGTATGGACACCAAGGGGGAAAGGGGTCGGGCGGGAGGAATTGGGAGATTGCGATTGACACATATACACTATTGATACTATGTATAAAATAGACAACTGATGGGAACATACTGTATAGCACAGAGAACTCTACTTAATGCACTGTGGTGTCCTAAATGGGAGGGAAATACAAAAGAGAGGGTATACATACATATATATATAGATAGATAGATAGATAGATAGATAGATAGATAGATAGATAGATGGCTGATTCATTTTGCTGTACAGTAGAAGCTAACAGGACATTGTAAAGCAACTATACACCAGTAAAAATTAATTTAAAAAATATTGTCACACATAAAAGAAGTGTTCTGTGAAACTTTTTTCCACGTGTGTATACACACACACACACACACACGATGGATAGGAAATGTATTTCTTGCCATGAGTTGCAATAAAAAAAGTTAGAGCAATTCTGGTGGTGGAAGGGCTAAGGGCTCAGCACTGTAGTAAATGCTGAGAAGCAAGAGGTGAAGGAGGGATTCTGACCTGGTAATGGCATAATCCCTTACTCTTATGGAATCTACTAGAAGTAAAAATTTCGTATAAGGAAAATGATTAGAGAGCAGTGAAGGAAATACGTAATACTATGAAGCTTAGAGAAGTCAAATGCAGCTGGATGTTCAGACAAGGTTTTGTGGAAGAAGGAGGATTTTTAAAGATCAGTAAATAGATGAAAATCAGCAGAACTTAATGTGCTGCAATTAAGGAGTGGGAAGGTGACTTATTTGACTGAAAAGCATTCACACAGGGAAGTGATGGCAAATAACTTTTGACTTGTCAATTACAGTGCTAGTCTCTTTCTAGCTTTTCCTATATTGGATTCCTGGAGAGCTTTGCAATCATTTCATTTGCGTTCATCACCACTAACAAGCACCCACTAATCTAGCAAGGTTTTGAAATTAGTAAGCCACATTTTGAAAAAATCAGTACTTCTTGTTAATTTCCTTGTGCTTTTTTTCTTTAGTCTGATGTCATCCATCAGAGTGTGTATGAACTGATCCATACTGAAGACCGAGCTGAATTTCAGCGCCAGCTACACTGGGCATTAAACCCTTCACAGTGTCCAGACTCTGGACAAAAAATTAATGGTAAGAATGTTTACCAAAAGATAGTGTTGGGGATTTTTTGATATAATTCTGTGAAAGAAGGCAGAGAACCTTTAGGGGCATAGAACTCCATGGTGAAGGTTGGGAAGAAGGGGAAGGACATGAATCTCTGGCTGTGGGCCAGAGCCAGGTCACAGGGAGCCTGGTGACCTAAGGAGGATTTTGACAGATGACAGCCATTGATGAATTTCACGTGACAAAGTATAGCCATATACTCACTAATATATTGTATAAAAAGAACTCTTACACTATTGTGAAAAGGGAGAAGGAATGTACAAACAAGGTTGATTCTGGAGTGTGTATAAATTGTTCTGTGTTTAACATGCACCAAATATAAAAGCAGACTAGTATATGCAAGGATAAAAAACCTTGTTTCAATGCAAACAGTGTTTTCACACATCTGTGAAAATGTTAAAAAGAAAAAAAGGCTTAGAAAATACAGAAATTGTTGACAGGATAGCCCAATAGAAATAAAAACAGCCGAATAGGTAAAGTTCTGTGTAGTGAAAATGTTATTCAATAAGTTTTAATTTCTTTTCACTAGCTCCCCTTCTGAAAGCGATTTTTTTTTGTAATCCAAATACAGACTTTGGTTTAGAAATTAACAAAAATTTCAGCTATTCAAACACTTAATTTTACAGCAAAATGGAAAGTAACTTTGTGTTGCTATTATTTCTACAGAAGCTAATGGCCTCTCACAGCCAGCAGTCTATTATAACCCAGACCAGCTTCCTCCAGAGAACTCCTCGTCTATGGAAAGGTGCTTCGTTTGCCGACTAAGGTGTTTGCTGGATAATTCATCTGGTTTTCTGGTAAGGTGCAAAATCTTTTACTGACATTTACTATTAAGTTTTAGAAAATTAAAAAGAAAAGTGAAACCAATTTAATTTGAATGTATTTGAGTTTGGGTTATAAAAATCTACTTTATTAAATAATTTTATAAAGGACAGTAACTTTTTAAAATCTTTTTAAAGTTTTAAAAATATCTTCCATAACTCAAAATCTCTGTCCTTTAGGATGCAGTAACAAAGACAGTGGAATAACGGGGAACTCTATATTTTTCCCCTTTTTTTGGACTTTTTAGGTATAAGATAGAGAATTATATAGCACTTCTTTGGCAGCAGACTGCTTACCCTCCTTGGATTTAATGCCTGCCAAATGGAAAAATGATCACGGCCTTTTCCGCATGGCTGGAATAACTGCCGTGTAAAAAAGTGGCTGTGTCTTCATGATTGCAGGATCCTCCTCTAGTATGAGATGCTCTTGAGCAGTGTGAACTCCTGAGTAGGATGGCCAGGGAGCAGCGTAGGCAGGATGCTAGGAGTAGAGACGGCCCGGCCTCTCAGGTGCCTGTGTCCTGAAGACGGTGCACTCCACCAGGTACAGAAGAAGAGACAAAGCATGTTGCGTATTACTTTTGTGACTTCTCAGGAATTGGAAACAGATAATCAAATCTATTAGCAAACGATGATTCTTGTTGGTGTGTTTATTCCTGAAGATAGTTTTGCTGACCCAGAATTAGAACTGTGCTTTGAGCTAGTTTCCTAGTACTGATGATCAGTTAGTATGTATGTCTAGGTGGAATTTCTCTGTGTAATTGGGCCTTTTCTCCCTTGTGCTGCTCTCATATTGATGTCAGAATCATCCTTTGGCCTGGTACTGTTTTAAGCAACCAGATTGATCATGGTCATGATTAAATTGTCTCTGTTTCCTCTGTCTTCTAAAATTATTCTCTAATAGAGTTCTGTGTTCTTTGTATGGTTTTATGATTCATTTCAGTGTTTTTAAACAGTTGTGTTTTATCTCTCTATAAAAGATTCCCATGAATTTTGAAATATACTCTGAGCTGTGGACTAATCCACAGACTATATCTGAAAATTAATATGTACTTGATGACTGTATCACTATTCATTCGTTCAGGAAATAGAGTTTGAGTGTGCGGTGTGCATGGACCCGTGCTAGGCGTGGATGGTAGGGCAGCCGCAAGGTCAGAAAACCATTAGGTCTTCCTTTTGTGACCTATTAAAGCACCGAGTGGTTCACTTACCAATCCCTTGAGGATTGTCCTCATACTACCTTTTAGGATATTTTTAATGGGCTTCCTGGGGAGAAAGGAATTAAAGTCACATTTGATAGCCTCATGAACTTTTATGGAATTATCAAGAACTCTGGAAATGGCCTTGATGGAGCCTTTTAAAAAGGAACCATTTTAAAGTGTTAATCTTAATGAACTGTTTTTTGGTTTTTTAAGGCAATGAATTTCCAAGGGAGGTTGAAGTATCTTCATGGACAGAACAAGAAAGGGAAAGATGGATCAATACTTCCACCTCAGTTGGCTTTGTTTGCAATAGCTACTCCACTGCAGCCACCATCCATACTTGAAATCCGAACCAAAAATTTCATCTTTAGAACCAAACACAAGCTAGACTTTACACCTACTGGTTGTGATGCCAAGTAAGTGAAACCTTTTCAGGTTTATTTTACTAAATGTATATTTTGTTGCAGTAAGTGTGTCTTAGCATGTATATATTTTCCATATGGTGTTGATTATAGTATTATTATTATAGTAGCTATTATTATTTCATACTTTACAGCATAGCCTTTTAAAATAAAATTTCATCACGTTCACAAATCATTTTATTATTTTACAATATTTGACATAATTTCTATATTGTACAGATGATGTGTTTATATAAGATTCAGTATCCTGCTGACATTTATTGTTGGCTTGTTTTACATTTTTAAATTATACAAACTTTGACTTTTAGCCCTAGAAGTTTAGTAACCAAAACATGTTGCTACTTTTCTCCTTCCTAATACGGGAATGCAGACAGGTTGGAGAAACCCTGCCCCTCAAAATGTAGTATAAGTATTCTAGAATTTAATTAGAGATTTTGTGTTTCACCTATATAATCTACTCTGTTAGACTCATCTTTAGCAATAATTTTCATGGTCTTTCTTCAGGAGAAGAAAGTAGTCTAAAAGTGAAATTTGCAACCATAAGCAAAAGAGAGCAGTTACAGAATTGTGTGTGTTGCTGCCTGCTAGTGTGAAATTCTGAATGTCAACATAGTACAGAAACTAGCATATAACTAATGAATTTATGTTGGCTACTTCATTTATGTTAAATTTTAATTTCATTCTTATTTTGCCTTTTTTTTAAACAGAGGAAGAATTGTTTTAGGCTATACTGAAGCAGAGCTATGCATGAGAGGATCAGGATATCAATTTATTCATGCTGCTGATATGCTTTATTGTGCTGAGTACCATATCCGGAGTAAGTTGTAGTTTCTTCTGAGCTTGGCTGTGAAAGCAGCTTATGCTCTAGTACGTGTTTCAAATTATTACTAATGTAATGTGTTTAAGGAAACTATTTGGATAAACTTCTCCTTAGTATCACACAATTATGATTAAGCCTGAGTTACACTCTCTATTCATTAGCTGCCACACAGGAATTAAGTAGTTTAATTACTCTGAAAATGACCATTTGGCCCATGTTTTTGCTCAGGAGTTGTTTTAATAGCATCATTTTTAATTCTAAAATTTATGTTAATACAGATTATGCTTTAAAATTGTATAGTAAAATATTAGGCTGTAGGAAATATTCCCTTTTTTTTTGCAACAAAAACAATTTTCCCTCCAAACTCTATACTCTTTTCACATGTTACGAGAATTGTCTGACTTAATCTTTCCTTGAACCACTTAAATAATAAATTTAGTATGAAATAGGAAAAAACAGCAATGCTGAAGAAGTATTTTGATACATTTTAATATACTGTGCTTAAAAGTCGTCAATATATTTATCATCTTTGGTGATATGTGAATTACATCTAGAAATATTACAGAGATTATTGTGTTGATTTTGGATTTGATAATTTAATTCTTTTTTGTTTTAGTGATTAAGACTGGAGAGAGTGGCATGATAGTGTTCAGGCTTCTTACGAAAGACAATCGATGGACTTGGGTGCAGTCAAATGCACGCTTAGTTTATAAGAATGGAAGACCAGATTATATCATTGCAACTCAGAGACCTCTAACGTAAGCACAAAGACCTAGAACATTTCATGTTTTGGTTTTTTATTTTAATAACACTTTGGTTTATAAATTCTCCTACATGAAAACCTAAAAATAAATTTTAAGAGAATTTACACTGGAAATAAAAATTGAAAGGTAATATGTATAGAAAGAAGAAGGCATAGGGTAAGGACATTGAGAAAACAGAGTTAACAAACTTTCTTGAAAAACTGTGTATGTAGAGCTACAGAAAGAGAATAATCAAAGAAAACTCCAAGGGTTTATCCTGGGTATATGAAGGAAAGATGAAAAGCCAGTGCCATCTGTCAAATAAAATAAAAACGTAACAGTGCTTTGTTTAGCATGTTTGCTAATAAGCAGGCAGTGATTTTTAAGCTTCTCATATATTCTCGAAGTGAGTAGTTTGTCAAATATTTGTATTGCAAATATTTTCTTCAGTCTGGAGAATTGATTTTTGTATGTGGTTTTGAGGGCAAGGATCAAGATTATTCTTTTCCCTTATATGGATATCTAGCTGACTAGTAACATTTATTAAAGATGGTTTTTTGAAAAGACCATCTTTTCCTCACTGCACTGCATTTCAATCAGGGGATTGTATCTGGGGTTCTGTTTCTGGGTTCCATTGGTCTGGTTGTCTATTTTTAGACCAAAGCACATTGTCTTAACTATTCTGTACCTTAATATGCCTTGATATCTTGATGTATGCCCACCATCTCGTTTGTTCAGAATTTTTGTTCTCCTTCAAGAGAATCTTGTCTCTTTACATTTCTATATAAGTAGTTTAGGAATCAGTTGTCAATTCCCATGGGAAAATTTGTTGAGATTTTGAATGGGACTGCATTGAAATTACAGTTTCTTTTGTGAGAATTAACATCTTCTATAATATTGAATCTTCCAACCCATGAACATGGTGAATGTATATATGTGCATATGGGTACATGTGTACACATGTACCCATGTCTTTATCTCAATAATGGTTGTATTTTTCTTAGTTTTACACATCTTTTAATTTTATTCCAAAATATTTTATGTTCTGTGATGTTGTTTTAAATGGTATATATATATTATATATAATTTTTAATATATAGAAATAGTTGATTTTTTAATATCGGTTTATTATATCCAGTGACCTTAGTAAAAATTCACTTGTTAATTCTAATAAGGTGTCTGTAGATGTTTTTAAGGTTTTCTACTATATATACCATGTTGTTTGTTTGCAAATAATTTTTTTCCTTTCATCCTTTAGACTTAGTTTTGTTATTGTTAATTCTCTTATTGCACTGGCTAAGCCCTCAGTAAAATGTAATGGAAATAATGATTCATTTTTGTCTTATTCCCAGCCTTAAGGGTGAAAGCCTTTAGTATTTTACCATACCATTATGAATCATTGTTGAATTTTACCGAATACTTCCTCTGCATTCATTGACATCGTGATTTTTCTCCTTTATGCTCTTCTTTTCTTTTTACTGTAGAAAGTCTGTAGGGGTATAATTTTAAGAAGCATTTCCTGGTATTGGGAATTTGTGCCCTCTTTTAATCACTATTACTAGGACGTTAATTTTATTCTTCTTCTCAAGGAGCCAGCTTTTGGTTTGTTGATTTTTCCTGTTGTACATTTGTTAATCCATTTCATTTATGTCTGCTCATTATTATTTCCTTCCTTCTACTCTTTTGGGTATAATTTGAATTTCTTCCCAACTTTTTTAATATACATGGTTAAGCTAAGCTATCATCACTTTTCCTTTAAGTATGAGTATCTACAACCCTTATGTTTTGGTATGTCTTATTTTTATCATTCAATTGAAAATATTTGTTAGTATTTATTTTGACTTTTTTAATTCATGATTTAGAAATAATATAGTGTTGTTATTATATCCTTTGTGCTATTTGTTAGGAGATTTTCTAGTTGTCTTTTTGTTACTTTAAGCTTAATTCCGCTGAAGTTAAGAGAATAGTCTCTATATATATGATTTCAGTCCTTTGAAATTTGTGGTGGCTTACTTTATGATCTAGTATATGGTCAATGTTAAAATATCCCATGTGCTCTTATCAATACATGTTCTGTTGTATGTATAGTGTTCTTTATATATCAGTGGTCTGGTTTGTGGTGTTCATTTAATATTTTTGTTTGCTTGTTCTATTAGTTATTAAGAGGTTATGAGCTCCATTGGAGCGCTTTACCTAATATGGATATTAAATTTTACATATATACACTCTGTGTAGTACATATGAACCTATAACTGTGCCATTTTCTCCGTGCCTTGATTTATGAATTCCTTTCCCATGCAAAAATTTTTAATTTTCATGTGTCAATCTTCCTTTAGAGCTTCTGGGTTTTGTATTTCAACAAGCCTCATTTTTATATTGGGATCTTTATTCCATTTGTAATCCATTTTTTCAGGTAGGGATGGAACCTGAGTGTGAAATTAATGACTGTATTAAGTTTTTTGACAAATTCTAAATGATTTAAATTTGTCTGAAAAACAATTTTAAGTACTTACCATCAGAAAGATTTCTCTCAAAGTTCATGTTCCCTGCTATGGAACTCAACTCCAGTGTATTTTGCTTGCTATTATTTTTTCTTTTCTAAAATTTCTTATTTTGAAATGTTGTTTATGATGTGACTCTTCTTAACATATGCCAACTTTCTTGTGCACAATTTTAGAGATGAAGAAGGAACAGAGCATCTACGAAAACGAAATATGAAGTTGCCTTTTATGTTTACCACTGGCGAAGCTGTTTTATATGAGGTAACCAACCCTTTTCCTCCCATAATGGATCCCTTACCAATAAGGACTAAAACTGGTGCTGGTGGAAAAGGTTCTGCTACCAAATCAACTCTAAATAAGGATTCCCTCAATCCCAGTTCCCTCCTGAATGCCATGATGCAACAAGATGAATCTATTTATCTCTATCCTGCTTCAAGTAGTACACCTTTTGAAAGAAACTTTTTCACTGACTCTCAGAATGAGTGCAGTAGTTGGCAAAGCAATGTTGCACCAATGGGAAGTGACAATATCCTGAAACATGAGCAGATTGGCCAGTCTCAGGAAATGAACCCCACAGTCTCCGGAGATCACGCGGGGCTCTTTCCAGATAATAGAAATAGTGACTTGTACAGCATTATGAAACACCTAGGCATTGATTTTGAAGATATCAAACACATGCAACAGAATGAGGAATTTTTCAGAACTGACTTTTCTGGTGAAGATGACTTCAGAGATATTGACTTAACAGACGAAATTCTGACCTATGTCGAAGACTCTTTAAATAAGTCTGCCTTTGGCTGTTCAGGTTGCCATCAGCAACAGTCCATGGCTCTGAACCCCAGCTGCATGGTACAGGAGCACCTCCGGTTAGAACAGCAAGAGCAGCTACAGCACCATCAGCAGCACACAGCAGCAGAGCAGCAACAGCTGTGTCAGAAAATGAAGCACATGCAAGTTAACGGCATGTTTGCAAACTGGAACTCCGACCAATCCGTGCCTTTTAACTGTCCTCAGCAAGACTTACAGCAGTACAGCGTCTTTTCAGACTTACCTGGGACCAGTCAAGAGTTTCCCTACAAAGCCGAGTTTGATCCTATGCCTTACGCACAGAACTTTATCCCCTGTAGTCAGTCTGTGTTGCCGCCACATTCTAAGGGTACACAGTTAGACTTTCCCATTGGGGATTTCGAACCAGCCCCATACCCTACAACTTCTTCTCATTTAGAAGATTTTGTCACATGTTTACAAGTTCCTCAAAACCAAAAGCACGGACTCAATCCACAGTCAGCCCTACTAACTCCTCAGACATGTTATGCGGGGGCTGTGTCAATGTACCAGTGCCAGCCGGAAGCTCAGCACAGCCATGTGGCTCAGATGCAGTACAACCCGACGATGCCAGGCCCGACGATGCCAGGCCCGCAGGCATTTTTAAACAAGGTAAGGGTTTTATCAAACGGAATAAGCCCTTTAGATGATTCTTCGTACATTATAAATCGAACCAAGTTATAAATTTTCTCTGTCAGTGACTGATTGTAATCTATTATCTGTAGCATTCATGTGAGAGAGCATTTTTAATTTTATCTGTGACTACTATTTTTTTTTTATAAGCCAGTACTTTTTTAATATGTTAGTAATACAAGTATATCATAGTTACCTGAAAGGAGAAAGAAATCAAGGAAAAAAGCAACGTGTCCTTAAGTGACGACCAGGTGAAATTAGTTAAAAGTATATTATTTAGAATAATCTTGATTTTTAAAAATACAGCCTTTTAAAAATTCGGACTTCAAAAAGATTTAAATTTTTAAAAATGTTTTCTTCAAAGCTCAGTTTTTTTGCTGACATATAATTTATTTACAATTACTTTCAGGTGTACAACATAGTGATTTAATATTTTTATAGATTATTGGCTCTATTTCTGTTGAAATTGGATTAAAATCAATATAGTTGTGCTTCCTTCAAATGCTTTTGTCCTAGATGATCTCTGGAATTCAGTGCTCGGTTCCTTGGTGTTCTCTGGCAGTCCCTCCATGTGACCTGCCAGATGCTCATGTTTTCCTTTAAGATAGAATAGTTTTTTTTCCTGGCATTCTTTCTTTAAAAAAAAAAAAAAAAAAAAAAATGGGTAACTCAGCTGGCTTTCTATCAGGGGACTCAAACTGGATGTTTTATCTTTGTTTAAATGTGTCATTCGAGCCCTTCTAGCATCACGGTAACTTTAAAAAAAAAAGTGCTTGCTGATGAGTGCTGCTCTCTGTGGCCACCCAGGAATATATCATGTTTGCATTTATGCTTTTCCATTAGAAAATATTTAGTTCATTTTATAGTATATTTAAGTTTAGTTTTGAAGCAAATCCTGGTTATAAGAGTACGTATTATAATAGTGTATAAATGTTACTTGAATCTTTTTCACCAATTGTTTTTGCTGGCCGTTTTTATACACGTGGTTTTTGTCTGATTATATATGAGGTTTGTCTGATTATATGAGCTTATTAATAGAAAATGGCTGTGAAAGTTTTTCTTATCCTCATTCCTGACTTCCTTCAGTTATTTAACAGTTGGTTACAGTCTATCTCACAACATTGCTGTGAAGTAAGCCTGGGTAGGTAACTTCGGTCCATTTACTGTACAAGTTAATTACGTAAAATTACATTTTGAACAGGGCCTGCATTAGCATGAGTTCCTTACAGTATTTTCTTCCCCCACTGTTTTGTATTACTTCTTTATGAATGATAAGAATTCTAGACCTATATATTCCCCCTAGGAGTTACTAAAACTAATTAAAATTCCATCTGTGGCTCACATTATATTCTGGTGGACAGCACTGCTGTAGACAATATATTTAAAGAGGACTGCTGATGTGCATTGTATTATGACTGATGAGAGTAATTTATTCAAAACCTACCATTCTCTGGGCAATTACTATATTCCCTTTGAAAGCTCCACGAAGTTTAGAAGCAGTCTGTTTTGATTGCTGAAACCTAATGTTACATAGGCTTTAGAAAGGTAGCTTTCATTCGAAGCAATTAAGGGTATGATTATAATGTTACTTTCACTAACTATATTCTAAAATACAAAAGGCTCTCTAATCTATAAAAATCCTACAGAACTAGGTATCTCTGTCCTCCCTCCTCCTCTTTTTCAGTAGCAGTTATGGAAATCAGCCTAATTTCATTGTTACACAGCAAGAGCAAGTATTCTACTTTGGTAACTTATTTCCATAATTAGGACAGTCATTTTAGTAGTAAAGCATGTTATGAATTAAAAAACTTGCTTCTAGCAATCATGTACCCATGGTGTAATATGTTAGGAATGTTAAGAAACCTCTTGCAAATCAAAACTTACCTCCTTTGAGAAGGTTCTAGGTTCTCTGTAGTCCAGTGTAGTGATCTTCAATGTAATTAATTCATTGGTACCTAGAACTTAGATAAAATCTGGTCAAAACAAACTTACTTACGACAGAGAGTACAGTAACTGTGATGCACGATTGGTACTCTCTGATCCATCAGTTCCTTTCCAAACCAAAGGCAGTTCGCTGATCAAGTACTCTCTCAGTGTATGGAATGCCAAATCTGAAGTGAGACAATGCTATTATTCATCCGTACCATGTAACAGAGAAACCAAAAGGCTGTAAACGCAACTAATACAGAATATATGTTCAGTATGTCTTCACTGAATGATTTAAAATTTAACAGCACGAGAGGAATTTGAAGTTTAACAACGTGCAGGACAAAGATTTTAAAAATACATTTTCCTACATCTAATGGCTTAAGATATACGAAGGATCTGTTCTAATAAGTTGCATTGCAATTTTTGTTTTCAGTTTCAGAACGGAGGAGTCTTAAATGAAACCTATCCAGCTGAATTAAATAGCATAAATAACACTCAGCCTACCGCCCATCTTCACCCGTCAGAAGCCAGACCTTTCCCTGACTTGACATCCAGTGGATTCCTGTAATTCCAAGCCCACTTTTCATCTTGGTTTTTTGATTAAATTCGTTTGTGAAACATCATGACGGAGTAATAAAACTGTCGTTGTTGGATGTTAGCAAGTTCACGTGGAGGCATTGATGTATGTAGTTCTGTTATTCCAAACCAAATTTTGTTTTTCTAAGAGGAGTTAGTTAATTACATATATTACCATCATTAAAATAGAAAAAGTATGCTGCCACAGAGGAGTGAAATAATCTACACTTTATAGTATTCTGAGATACCACAGAATATACAAAACTTATTCAGGGGGACATCATGACACTTTTAAATACGAAAATTTTCTCTGTTGGAATTATTTCTGTCAGAATAAAATGAAATACTTTGAGTTTTGAACTTCAACATTCTTATTAGTGTACCAAATATGAACTCTTTCCTTTTATTTGTAGCTTCTGCTTTTATCTCAGATGTTAAAACGAGTGGTTTGGTGCTTTTATAAAAAGATAATCTCAGTGCTCTCCTCCTTCCTTGGTAATGTAAGTAAGTAAGTGCCTCACTATTTTTTCTACCTATAACACTGTAGGAGTATGTTTTATATAAAATATACTTTCTCTTTTTAAAATTAATAACATTCTGCACACAAATATTATCGGTGTTTTCTTAAATTCAGTCATTTTTATTAATCCAGGCATGTTTTAACTGCACTACTCACCCACTTTCTTCAGGTAAAGGGCAAAAAATGGTTGAAAAGATAATTAATTATTTAATCTAGTTGTTTCTAGACTTTAATGTTGCCGTGTGCCTTATGTTGAAAAATTTTGAAAGTGAAGATGTCTTTCCAAATTATTTTTTAATTATCATATAAATAAGACAGCAGCACTAAAATTTCAACAGTTTTCAGAAGTAAGAGATATACCACCATTTAGCTTTACTAAAATCGCCACCTTAATAGTTGAATGTTGCAGTGTAAAGAATCTGCTGTTAAATGCAACAGCATTTAACTTAAAATGTATATTAACTTAAAATGAAGAGAAGCAGCTTTATTTTTAGCTCTTTAATAAGTAAAGCACCCATTTCAATATGTATAAATTCTTTAAAAACTGTTTTAGATCTATGATCCTTTAAGATGTTGGAATATGTTGACTTTATAAATTTCACTTCTTAGTACAGTGGAAACTGTTTTTCTCATATTTGAGGAGTGTTAAGATTGAATATAGCAATGTTTGGTGCAAAGTATTGGTATGAGTGAAAAGAATGGTGCGTTGTGTAGTTTATAATGAACAAAATTATTTGTAAAATATTTTCAGTCTTTCATTTAAAGATAGTGCACACCTTATATATGCACGTAAATAATTTGTTTTGGTCTTCACATATTTTATCAGTGTGTCTTTTTAAGATAGCAAATAATGAATCCAACTTCTTTCAAAATTTGGTATTAAGAAAAAGACAATCATGCAGTTCTCTTAACTTCAAATATTAGGTTGTTTCTATGATATAATGACCTCTATTATCAATAAGGCAAATTAATCAGGCTACTAATTTAACCATCCTCAGGTGACTTAAAAGTGCCACCATCTGCCTTTCTTTTATTTAACTATGACATCTGAAAGGCATAGACACATTTTGCATGTATTATGTAAAAACATGATGGAATCCCACACTGAAATGTAGTATTAAAGTACATTTTTTATTTGTATTTTTTTAGTAAATTAATGTATATAAAAGTGACTTCAGACAAAATATCTACATCAGTTTTATGCATTTTCAGACAAAAGTTTGAACCTGTAGAATCAATTTAAGTGTTGAAAATAATAAATTTGTCTAAAACATTTCATAATTTGTTTCTGGCATGAGGTATCACTAAAGGTTTAGACCAGTGATCCAGATTAATTTTCCATTTTCACATTTAAACCTTTCATTAAAAGTCTTCATATAAACCATTGTTGTTAGTCTCTTCCACATGTTACTGAATGGTTTAGTGTAGTGGGGGAAAAAAGTAGACTTTTTAAATTGTGAATATGATGACAATCAAGTATACACTTATAAAATTTAAGAAACTTAAAGCAATATTGTATATTTTTAAAGTAACTAAAATTTATCTAAGAATAATAAAATCACATTAAACCAAATACACCTTTGTCTGTACTGCTAAGTGCCAAACAAACAAAGGAAGAATGGTTTGTGTACTGCTGTATTGAGGGATTTATTTTTAGATGATGTGCACTTCTGAGGATGTGGATATGCCTCATTTGATCTTTTTCCTATGCCAGGTTGTTCTTACTGTACCTGAAGATTTACCAGTGTTCCATTGTATTATATAGCTTTCAATCATTGCTATGCACAAACTAGTGTTTTTCAGTATTACTAAATTTGAGGTAAATGTTTTCACGGGTATTCTCTCCTTCAAGATGTTAATGCTTACATATGCCGTGAATACATTTTTGTTTAAAATATGATTTATAATAAATATCCTTCCTTATTATCAAAAAATTGTATACAATAATATATATGGTAATAAAGTAATCACCAAGTATGAATAATATGTTTTAATGCAGATTCTTCTTTCTGGTCCATATAAAGGAAGTGAGTATTTATAGTACAGTGTTTTATACTAGATGAAAGCAGTCTTCAATATTTAAGGATAGGTTAAGTCAATAATTCATAAACTTCTTATAAAGTTCTGCCCCTGGATATTTTGGCCTTGACAGGAATATAAAAAAAACACACTTCAAGTAACTTCATAGGTTAAAATGCTTCTGAAATGGATGTTCTTTTAAACCTTGTCTTATCAGTGTTATAGTCTAATGGTGTTTTTTAGTATCTCAGATTAAAATCCAACATTCCATTTTAATAGACGATATTTTAAGAATATTTATGACAAAAATGTAAACAACCCATGTTCTATTTTATGCTTAGATTAGAAAAGTTATTGCCCAAACTTACACCTCTAACAAATATAAATGGCATGTTAAGCCTTTGGTGTTAAATTCATAACTATTAAACACTCACCAAGAATTCTGCAGTTAGAATTGAAGAAAAATTCCTGGGAAAAAGTTTTCATTCTAGTAACAATTTTTTACATTAATTTTACATTTATTCTTAATCATTAGGTATTTTTCTCAACAAGTCGATAAAAACATAGCAAATTAGCATCATACTTAATTCTGAATATTTGCGAAAGACTAACACTGTCTTTCTTTTGCCTACGTGCATAATATATTCAGTTTTAACTGTTGGATCTGAAAGAATCAAGAAAAATCCAGATAATATTTCTGATCCCTACTTTCAGTCAAATGACTTCATCAGCATGAATGACTTCAACTTGCCCCCTTGTCACCAAGCCTGTCAGACACTGACCAGGGATGTTAGCTACTCACAAGACTAGGGAATGTCTCTCTTAAGTTCCTTCCCAGTGTCCGCAGAGGACCATGCTTCCAGTTCCACTAATACGACTGAAACCATCAAAACCCCACAGCACATCCTAAGTGTGTCTGTACTTTTACCTCAGCAATACCACTGTCCTCTGCTCTTAGGCCAACCTCCAACATGGGAGGAGGAGAAGCTCCCCGGCCTCCAAGATGGACACTCTCCCTAACCA
Organism: Eubalaena glacialis; assembly: GCF_028564815.1. NCBI lineage: Eukaryota > Metazoa > Chordata > Mammalia > Artiodactyla > Balaenidae > Eubalaena > Eubalaena glacialis. The sequence continues at coordinate 57,511,418 of NC_083723.1, read as the reverse complement.
CAACCTGCCCCTCCATACCTCCCCCAGCCCCTCCCCCTGGGCAACCACAAGTCTGTTCTCTACATCCAGAGGTTGGGGGTAGCAGATGTAAGCTAATGTATTTGGAATGGATAAACAACAAGGCCCTACTATACAGCACAGAGAACTGTATTCAGTACCCTATGATAAAGCATAATGAATAAGAATGTAAAAAAGAACGTGTGTATATATGTTTAACTGAATGACTTTGCTGTACAGCAGAAATTAACACAACACTGTAAATCAACTCTACTTCAATAAAAAAAAACAAACACCCTTCCTTTCCATTTTTCATACACTCAGCTACTCCATCTCCCTCTTCCAGAGTCTTTTCTCTCTCCTATGGGCACCCCTGTGTACAGGTTATCCTTTATCCCAGGAAAAAGAAAAATTACTTGATTCTGCATCCCTTTTCTTATTAAATTACTTCTTTGCCTCCTTTCTCTAAAATAATGTGGGTCTCCTGAAATCTTGTTTTCTTCCCATTACGCTGCTTTGTTGATGTTCACTTAACTTCCTTCTTACCATAGGCTGATTCTCTATGGCCCTGCATCCTCAATGAACTTTCTTCCTCCCTTAGGTTCTGTGACATGAGTTGTCCTGCATCCTGTTTATTCCCTCATTTGCCTTTGTTAGCTACTCTCCTCTCCTCCCACCTGGCAACAGGCTTAGTTCTGACAGCCATGTGTGGTTCTTTTTCTACATACTGACCCTTTGGAAGCTCATCCATTCTGCAGCTACTACCTTTATGATGAATCCCCTGTGATCTCACCTCTGAAAAAGGGTGAAATAAAAAGACACCTTATCTCTGATTGACTTTCGTTGAGCATCCTTTCCCTCTAAGAGCAGCATAGCAAAGGTAAGCACACAGACTTTGAAGACTCCTGGACTCAACACACACATGACGTGAATCATTGGGAAGGTTTCTTACTCTCTCTGAGCCCGAGTTTCCGTTTCTACAAAATAAGGATAACAGTAATAGGCGCCTCACAGGATTGTTGGAGAATTCGATAAATAATTTATGTAAAAACAGTTCCCAATTGCCAGAACTGGAACAATTTGAGCAAAAAAATAACAGCATTGGATTATAACCCAAAGAATAAAATATCCATGAGTCCATCCTGATACAAATAAATGATTGAAGAAATAAATAAATGGGGAAGAAGGGGCAAATCTTCCTTACAGGAAAATCACAAATATAGATAACTATGCCTTCCAATAGATGGAGTTTAATACCCCTCCCCTTGAGTGTGGGCTAAACTTAGCCTCTTGCTTCTAAAGAATACAGTACAGAAAGGGGAAAAAAATGTTTATATTGTAGAAATCTGGCAAGCACCACTTTAACCAAGAGATCGAGTTTGACATCAATTATGTCGTGGTGTTCTCACAGATATGATGCTATATGATCAGCACACTTCTGCCCTGTGGTATTTTCTCAAACACACATAGCCCTAGTCTAATCATCAGAAAATGTCAGAGAAACCAAACTGAGAGACATTCCACAAGATTCCTGGGAGTATTCTTTAAAGTGTTAAGGTCAAGAAAAACACGTTGAGACGTCACAGGTCGGAGGAGACTAAGGAGGCATGACAACGAAATACAAAGTACAGTAGGGTATCTTGGATTGCATTCTGCAATAAAAAAGAGGCATTAGTGGAACAACTGCAGAAAGCCAAATAACGTTGAGTTAATAGTATTGTACCCCTGTCATTTCCTAGCTTTACCAATGTACCACGGTTATGTAAGAGTTTAAGTTCAGAGGAAAACGGATGAAGGGAAGAAAGAAAGTCTGTATCTTCACAACTTTTATGTAAATCGAAAATTATTCCTAAGTAGTTAATTTAAAAATCATTTTTATATTAAAAACACAGTTTCTTGTTTGTCACATAGCAAGTACTCAATAAATGTCTGCCATTACTAATATTTCCCTGCGATTTCCAGTCAGCCTCTCCTCAGTTGTAGGTGAATCTCTACATTGACCCTACTCCTCCTCATTCTGTTTACTTCGGATCTCATGAATATTTAGGTTTTTAGTCTCTAGTTCAGTGTTGCTTTCTACTTTAAAGTCCTGATATCATCCTTATCAATGATCCTTCTAGCCTTGTTTCCATAACTACTACACATCAATATAATAACCTATTTTTCCATTCCAGCCAAGAATAATCACATCTCATACTTGGAGCATTTGTAACTGCCTTATTTTTGCCAACTTGAAATTTCCTCTTCTCAGCACACCATCTTTCTTCCACTTTCCCATTCCTTTCTTCTTTATTCAACTAGCTCTCTGCGCTCCTTGTGATCTCTAGCCCCGTGAGTACCCATTGTTCTTTTTCAGTCCATCCGCCTGGACCTCAGTATCAGGGTTTCAGCAGTATGTTTGCTTGTACCCTAGAATTGCTCACTTCCTTATTGGAAACTGCCACTCCAATCCATAGCCCTGGCCAAAACATTTCTTTTCCTGATAACCAGTTTTGCTAGAAAAAGTGACAAAACTGGAATAATGGCCTCATCACAAATGTTTCACCATGTCTATGGCAGAAACTGACAATTACCGAACACCACCATCATCTTCCCTTCCTTCTTTGTAAGAGAACCCTGACATTTCTCTGGTCACAATGAGAGAACAGAACTATATTTTCCAGCCTCCTTTGCGAATAGGTGTAGCTGATAAAAGTTCTGGCCAAATATATGAAAGCAAAACTTTTGTGATACTTCCAAAAAGGCTGCTGAAAGAGACCTAATGCAGCTGCAAGGAGCCGTTTTTGCTTTTCTGCTTTTCCTTTCTAGCCAGCACACGTGGGTGTGATCAATGGAGATCCAGCACCTCTCTTGAACCATGAAGACAGAAGCTATAAACTAGGATGGTGAATTGAAAACAGCATGAGCCAGGGTCCCTCATGACTTGGAGCCACATGTTTGGAACCACCAAATAAACCCTGTCTGTGTACCTTGTGACTTCTTTTACATGAGATAAAGAGAATTCTGCCTTGGTTAACCCATCATTCTATTATCTATCCCACCCTCACTGCCAGCCACCCACGGTATCTTCATCTTCTCAGTCTCTCCAGTGATGTTATCTCCAACTTGACTCAAAAAAGTCTGATATAATTTTCAGTTTCCTCCTTTTTTACTTTTATGTTGCTATCTATCAATTATCCTCTCAGATTTTCCTTAACTCCTTTTTCTTGCATTTTCAGTCATTGAATGTGTTGGTTTCTCCAGCAAGCATCATCCATTTTCTTCTAAGGACAATAAATCAAACTGCTACTTCATTCTTTTTTCTTTTTCCAGGCATCCATTCACTCATTCATTTTTATTGTTTTACGTCTGAATAGAGCAGCTTGCTACGATTTGCTTTCTTCATTACTGACTTCTTATTTCTTAAATCTTCAGTGTGAACTTACTACCAATTTGTATGTACAAATGTTCTATTAAGTCAAGAAATCTTCTTTCCTTGATACTTTCTTACCTTGGCTTCTGTAACATTGTACTCTAATTAGTTTCCTGATTTGATTACTCGTGGTCCCTCTCTCTCCTTCTATATTGCTACAGATAGGCTTTTTTTTTTTTTTTTTTTTTTTTTTACAGTTCGATCTGTGTCCTTTTTCCTACCCTCCCTATACCTCTCTCTCTTTATAATCTCACCTACTCAAATCACTGTGTATAACTCAATATGTAACCTAGACCTCTTTTCTGAGTTCCTGGCCCAGATTTCCAATGGTGTATTTTGTACAATATGTAATATAGTATAGTTTTCTTTTAAATATCCTGCCAGCACCTTAAATTGTCTTTGAACAAAACTGAATGACTCATTTTCCCTCCCGAGTCTAGGGATTCTCCTACCATTTTTGTTAACACCGCCATTTCCATCTTCTAGGAGCTCAAACCCAGTCCTCGCATCTGGCCCTCTCTATTACCACAGTAGTCAGTCCCACTGGACAACGGAATTCGTTGCTTCTGTGCTTATAATCTGAGACACTTTAGAATGAAACTATAGTTAGGAACTCAGCAAGAGTGATCTGCCGACATGCAGTAAGAAAAGACAGAATGGGAAGAAAAAAAACTTCTACCGAAGATCTGACAGGAACGTGTAGGGAGAGACTGGTTGTAGGGATTGAGAGAAGTTTCAAAATTAAAAACAAACATGGTTTCAACAAACAAGGATTTGGGAGTGGTTAGAGAGGAGGAGCAGGGAGTCATTCATTCATTCAACAAACATTTAGCCATCCAGGCCTACAGGGAGCCATTCTAGGTTGACCGTAAAACATCCAGCTGAATAGTTCTCTATTTTACTCCATCACGGTGGGACCTATGGTGGGGTCCTCAGGATTTGGTGTCTCTGATGTCAAAAGAACCAGAAACAGTGTATTTTACTGAGTGTCCATGGGCCATCTGCATATCTATGGAGAGAGCTATTGAAAATTAGATTTGTGGACACCCCATGCTCACTGAATCCAATTTGTAGGCCTGAGAATCTTATTTTTAACAAGTTACTCTGATGATATGATATGAAAACCACCAGGATAGTCTTACAATTTAAGTATTAGACTAAGGAGGCCTGCCCAGGCTACACTGTTCCTTGCGTGATCCCAGTTGATCCTCTGGCTCCCAACTGAGGAGTAAAATCACGTTTATTACGTGAACTGCCCTTCTCTCGTGGTATGTGATCTTTAGGATATCACCATGTGCTTGGATAGAATTTAAGCCTGCCCCATCAGCTTTCCTGTGCTGATGAGCTTAGACTTTTAAAACTCCAGGAGGCAGAACCAGCCCTGGCTTCCTTTCCCCATCTCCAACCCCACTGCCACCATCTTGGACAGGATCCACAGCCCCTGGAGATCAGTTTCTGATACTAGTTCTTCCACCTCTAGCAAAATTTTTCAGGAAGAGCAATGGACAGAACTCTATTTGTGCTGTCTAAAGTACACAGGCCTGCATGAAACAGCTTACAATTTAAGACGAACCAGAATTAGGAAGGAACACAAACTCATATACAGAAGAATTTATAGGAATCAGGGATTAATAGATTAGAAAAGAGTGATCTCTGATGTGATTACCTACTTCAAATAACTAATATGCTGGCAAGGGTGAGGGAGAAGAGATTATTCTTGTCATTTATGGTCCAGAAGTTAATCCAGGATCAATGATAAAAGTTACAAAAGTTAACACATTTTACCTCAATATAAAGAAGACTCTATTATTGAAAGATGTCTGGAGATGAAATAGGCTGATTTGAAATGTAATGATCTTCCTCTCTCTAGAAACGCCACTTAGAATTTATGCTGAGAAAATAATTCACTACTGTTTCCTTCTATTTCAGAGAGTCTATGATTCCATTAACTTCCATGTTAGATGTGAGCTTTGAGATGTATTTCATACCCCCTGTTTTATGCTTGAAGAAAAAACAAGGCCCAGATACTATCCTGTGCAAGTCTCACAATTAGTTGATAAAATGATCTCACCTATCTTGAGTTCTGGTGCAGTATTCTTTCCCCAACACAAGAAGTTGGCTTTATTCCCCACTTAGGGAAATCAAAATATTCAAGTAACTTTATTTTTTAATCTTTATGTATGAAATTTTTGTTTTCCTTCTATTCAGAATTATAGTTTCACCCTCCTTTCCAACAGAGCTGGATATCCTAATGCTTGTGGAAAGTCTGAAAATTTATCTCAACTCCATTTCCCCATCAGGTTGTATCTTCAAAAAATTTTAAACTACATATTTGTTGACATTTTAGGGTACTGAAATCTAATTTGGGGACTTTGCCATAAACATTTAGAACTGAGACTGAACTCTGTGTTTCAGAATTAGGTTGACATGAATTCTGACTAAATGAATATCTATTTCAAGGATGTTAATTTCCATTGTCTGGGAAGACACTTCCCTTCCTCCTTATTCAATCAACTGACATGTAGAAAATCCAGACCAGCTGCCTTTGAATATTGAGTGTTTCATAGCACTCAAAAGGGGATAGAAAAATTTACCTTATTGTCAAGGTAAACTGTGAATGGTCTGAGATTCTACCCTACATTCAAGCCAACAGGTTAACCAGCTGCAGAAAGACATGTGATTCCTGGGTCAGAGTCAAAGGGCACTTGATAACTTAACAACAGTAGCAGCAACCAGTGACAGCATTTGTGTTGGTTCCCCACAAGGCAAGACAAACATCCCCACATGCAGTTACAGGAAAGGAACCCTGACCTTAGGGAACCCAAATCTTTCATGACAGCAGTACACATGCCTGACCCTTTACTCTGAAGGGAGACACTGTCACTATCTTCTAAGGCTGCTCACTATACAAACATCCTTGGAAAGATGGTTCATAACAAAAGCAGTCAGTGCCTCTGCTTGCAACACATGCAGAAACACAAGAGACCCTCGGAGAATGGTCTCCAGCACTTACCCTGATGGGTTCTGCTTGCCCTTTCAAGTAAAATGTTCATCCTTCCTCTGTTGACTGCCTCCTGTTTTGACTACAGAGACGATTGTTATTTGAGAGGGGGAGCATGGCAAACCTGAAGCATTTTCTATCCTCAAGTTACATTATTCTGACTTTCCATGGAAATAGCTCTGAAACCCTGCCTTTAAGTCTCTGTTCCAAGTCCTTGTAAAGGGCAAAGACACCATGATGTTTAAGATTCAGGGCAGGGGGCACTGGGTTTGAACTCTGACTCTCTCCCTTGCTAGATGTGTAGTATAAATTGCTCATTTAACCTTCTTTGCCTTCATTCCTTCCTTTGTAAAAAGAAGATGTAATGACTTTACCTTAAAGGATCTTCATGAGACCCAAATGACATAATACATGCAAAGTGCTCAGCACAGACACTGGCACATGACAATAAGTGTTAAAGAGGACCAATCACAAGTACGGAAATTGAAACTGTGATTTTAAAACTCCCAACAAACAAAATTCCAGGACCAGATAGCTTCACAGGCGAATTCTATCAAACATTTAGAGAAGAGTTAACACCTATCCTTCTGAAACTCTTCCAAAAATTGCAGAGGAAGGAATTCTCCCAAACTCATTCTATGAGGCCACCATTACCCTGATACCAAAACCAGACAACGATACCACAAAAAAGAAAATTAGTGACCAATATCACTGATGAATATAGATGCAAAAATCCTCAATAAAATACTAGTAATCCAAATCCAACAATACATTAAAAGGATCATACACCATGATCAAGTGGGATTTATCCCAGGGATGCAAGGATTTTCCAATATCCACAAATCAATCAATGTGATACACCACAGCAACAGATTGAAGAATAAAAACTGTATGATCATCTCAATAGATGCAGAAAAAGCTTTTGACTTTGGCAAAATTTGACACCCATTTATGATAAAAACTCTCCAGAAAGTGGGCACAGAGGGAACATACCTCAACATAATAAAGGCCATATATGACAAACATCATACTCAATGGTGAAAAGCTGGAAGCATTTCCTTTAAGATCAGGAACAAGACAAGGATGTCCACTCTTGCCACTTTTATTCATCATAGTTTTGGAAGTCCTAGCCATGTCAATCAGAGAAGAAAAAGAAATAAAAGGAATCCAAATTGGAAAAGAAGAAGTAAAACTATCACTGTTTGCAGATGACATGATACTATACATAGAAAATCCTAAAGATGCTACCAGAAAACTACTAGAGCTCATCAATGAATTCAGTAAAGTTGCAGGACACAAAATTAACACACAGAAATCCATTGCACTTCTATACACTAACAATGAAAGATCAGAAAGAGAAATTAAAGAAACAATCCCATTTACCATAGCAGCAAAAAGAATAAAATATCTAGGAATAAACCTACCTAAGGAGACAAAAGACCTGTACTCCAAAAACTATAAGATGCTGATGAAAGAAATTGAAGATGACACAAACAGTTGGAAAAATATACCATATTCTTGGATAGGAAGAATCAAATTGTCAAAATGACTATACTACCCAAGGCAATCTACAGATTCAGTGCAATCCCTATCAAATTACCAATGACATTTTTCTCAGAACTAGAACAAAAACTCTTAAAATGTGTATGGGAACACAAAAGTCCCCGAATAGCCAAAGCAAACTTGAGAAAGAAAATCAGAGCCAGGAATCAGACTCCCTGACTTCAGACTATACTATACTTCAGACTATACTAAAGTCACCAAAACAGTATGGTACTGGCACAAAAACAGAAATATAGATCAATGGACCAGGATAGAAAGCCCAGAAATAAACCCATGCACCTACTGTCAATTAATGTATAACAAAGGAGGCAAGACTATTCAATGGAGGAAAGACAGTCTCTTCAATATTTGGTGCTGGAAAAAGTGGTTAGCTACATGTAAAAAATGAAATGAGAACATTTTTTAACATCATACACAAAAACAAACTCAAAATGGATTAAAGGCCTAAATGTATGACTGAATAATATAAAACTCTTAGAGGAAAACATAGGCAGAGCACTCTTGGACGTGAGTCGCAGCAGTATCTTTTTTGAGCCATCTCCTAAAGTAAAGGAAATAAAAACAAAATAAACAAATGGGACCTAATTAAACTCAAAATCTTTTGGACAGCAAAGGAAACCATAGACAAAACAAAAAGACAACCCACAGAATGGGAGAAAATAATTGCAAACGATGCGACCAACAAGGGATTAGTCTACAAAATTTACAAACAGCTCATGCAGCTCAATATCAAAACACAAACAACCCAATCAAAAAATGGGCAGAAGACCTAAAAAGACATTTCTCCAAAGAAGACATACAGATGGCCAAGAGGCACATGAAAAGATGCTCAACATCACTAATTATTAGAGAAATGCAAATCAAAACTAAAATGAGATATCACCTCACACCAGTCAGAATGGCCATCATCAAAAAGTCTACAGACAACAAATGCTGGAGAGGGTGTGGAGAAATGGGAATCCTCCTACACTGTATGTGGGAATGTAAATTGGTACAGCCACTATGGAAAACAGTGTGGAGGTTCCTTAAAGAACTAAAAATAGAGCTATACCATATGATCCAGCAATTCCCACACCTGGGCTTATATCCCTAGAAAAACATAGGTCAAAAGGATATATGCACCCCAATGTTCATTGCAGCGCTGTTTACAATAGCCAAGACATGGATGCAACCTAAATGTTCATTGACAAATGAATGGATAAAGAAGATGTGGTACATATATACAGTGGAATACTACTCAGCCATTAAAAAGAATGAAATAATGCCATTTGCAGCAACATGGATGGACCTGGAGATGATCATACTAAGTGAAGTAAGTCAGGCAGAGAAAGATGAATATATGATATCGCTTATATGTGGAATCTAAAAAAAATGATACAAATGAACTTATTTACAAAACAGAAACAGACTCACAGACTTGGAGAACAAACTTATGGTTACCAGGGGAGGGACAGATTGGGAGTTTGAGATTGACATGTACACACCGCTATATTTAAAATAGATAACCAACAAGGACCTACTGTATAGCACAGGGAACTCTGCTCAATATTCTGTAATAACCTAAATGGGAAAAGAATATGAAAAAGAATAGGTACATGTATATGTATAACTGAATCACTGTGCTGTACACCTGAAACTAACACAACATTGTTAATCAACTATGCGCCAATATAAAATAAAAAATTTTTTTAGAAAACTCAAAAAAAGTGTTAAAGAATTGTTAGCTCTTATTGTTTTGGGAGTCTGTATTAGCTAAAGACCAACTTGCTATAATGAAGAGATCAAAGAATGAGTTGTTTCAAAAATAGACTTTTGTCTCATGTGAGTGGGCTCTGCTCCAGAATGCCACCCAGGCTGGTGGGGCAACTCTTCTATCCTCAATATCCTCCAGCCACTGCTTCTTCCTATCAGGAGAAAGGAAAGGAAGGAACTTGTCCGGGCCAAGGATCTTTGAGAGCTTAAGTCAGAAGGTGCATACATTCCTTCTACCCACATTCGGTACCCATGAACTTAGTCCTATGGTCACACCTGGCTGCCACCATCTGCCCAGCAACAATTCTATTTCTTTGGAAAAAGAAGAAACAGATTTTGGTGGGCAACTGAAAGGACCAAGAAAAAAAATAAATATCACTTCTCTATTCCACTTGAATTTTGAAGCTATTGAGAAATAAGAAAAAAGTGTAAACAGGGAAAATGTCATCATTATTAGAAACTATAACTTGGAAGAGTCACATGGGGATTGACCACTCCATTCCCCAGTCTTTAATCTAGACCTTAGAGTAAACTATTCTGGGATATTTTCAGTGAGTAGAGCCAGCCTACTTTTCCATGTCACTGCCTCTTGCCATTCCAGAGAGAGAAAAAGGGAAAAAGAGACCCAATTCCTCATGCCCGGGCCACTGATAGGTGTTCTTCACATATGTGAGGAGAGTGGAGAGTGGCTGTCACCCACCCAGGCTTTCTACCATGGGGAGAATTAAGGAATAAGGCAAGAGGCTAGGAGTGCTCATCCTTCCTCGTGGAAACTCGAGCAACAGGAAAAAGATTTTCCTGGCCAGACATGACCACCATCACCACCATCATTATTATTATAAGGCAAACTAATTTGGTAAAAACTTCTCTTACGGGCCCTGTCCACTGTCTATTATTTTGTTCAATGACACCAATGAGATGCAGAACTAAGTCAGAGTTTAGACTGAGAAAAAAGGTTTGTCTCTTCTGTCAAAGCGCTGCATAACGTCTTTCATTTACCTGTTTGCTCTGCCAGGAAGCACAGAATTCAGTTTTGTACTTAGTGCAACAGTTTCCCTCTGCCTTTATTTCTGGCACATTTATTTGTGCTTCTGCCTGACTACTCTTCCTGCTTCATCTGTTACTTCCCTCTAGACGTCACCACTTTTAAGTTTTCATGTCAGCTGCCACAAATTCTTTTTAGGTAGGATATAAATTATCCTCATAAAGATGCAATCAGTAAATGCAGTGATGTAGGAAAAAATGTTGAAGAGAAACATGGTATCCATGAGTGCTTTTGGAGAAAGTGTTGGCCAATTAAACTTGGGAGCATTTACAGGAGACAGATTGGCTCAGAACAGAAGTAGCCTTAAGATGAAGCGATGATGACTATGAATCATGGTTTCAATCTTGTCTGCCTTTCTGGAGCTGTGACATTTTTTCATGATCCTTCTCTCTGACACTGCTAACTTGAAATTATCTGCACTGTCCATGAAATTCTTTACTTTTTGACCCCTCTAATATTCCCCATTGTGGTTGTCATGTCTTCGACTATTTCCTATCCTACAGATTATCTGCTTTCTTTTATGGACCTGAGTAAAAAGGGCCCAGAGTGGGAACACTTGGGAGAACTGATGTGTGGATACATGCAAAACACCGCCTTAACACTCCTACAAATAAGTAGGTGACACTGTAAGAAGGTTGTTAGTGCTTTCTTTTATAGGTGGAGTCATATTGCAATTTGGGTCATTATTCACAGGCTGATGAGAAAACTCAGGTGACGCACTTAAAGATGCAAAAACTGAGGCCAAAGAGGCAAAGTGGCCTGTTCAGGTAACATAGTCGGTAGTGGGTACAGAATCTAGACTTTGCACCTCTGAATTGAGAGCACTTACAAAAAGTAAATCTTCTAATGGCCACCATGCAAGCACTTTGCTGTGATGCTGAAGCCAACCTATCTCATGAACTCTGTATCTCCAGGAGGTGAATATAATTGTGCCAACTTTACACATGATGAAACTATTTTAAAAAGCAATCAAAACAACCAACATGGTGGCAGTAGATAAAATAATGCCCCACCCCCCCACCAAAGATGTGCATATTCTAATCCCCAGATTGGATGGCAAGAGGTTCTTCACAGATGTTACTAAGGGAAGAAGCTTGAGATGGAATGGTTATCCTCTATTTCCTTGGTGGACCCATGTAATCACAAGAGGCCTTATAAGAAGAAGACAGGAGGGTCAGAGTCAAAGGAGGAGATGTGATGAGAGAAGGAGAGATGAGAGAGAGAAAGAAAGAGAAAAAGAGAGAGAGAGAAGATTTGAACATACTCTGCTGCTGGGCCTTGAAGATGGAGGGCCACAGGCCAAGGAATGCAGGCAGCCTCTAAAAGCTGGAAAAGGCAAGGAAACCAATTCTCCCCTAGTGCCTTCAGAAGGAAGGCAGCCCTGCCAACACCTTGATTTTAGGGTTTCTGACTTCCAGTACTGTAAGATAATTAATTTGTATTGTTTTAAGCCACTAAGTTTGTGGTAATTTAGGAATTACCACCAATAGGAAACTAATCCGTTGGTTATCGATTTTAAGAAGGCAAGGGAGGCATTTGGGGAAAAAAACACTCCTCTGTTATAATCATGTCTAGAGAAGAATAGAAGAGCCGCTCTCTGTACCTCTCCCTGACCATTCTGCAGGAGAGGACCAGGAAGGTCTGGCAGTACTCCCCATCCCTGCACTCCACCCTTAGATACATCTGGGCCTGAAAAAGAATCTCCACTTTATAGATGATAGCGGTGCCTTACGGGCGCCAGCCTTGCCTTGCCTTTGCAAAGAAATGTGGAAGAACACAGCCAATGCACAGTTTCATTACAGCTTTGCCTTTTCCAGATGTTTAGCTCATGTCAGAAGCCAGGAAATACATTGCTTACAGCCCACATGTGTTTCTGAAGAAGGGTCCTGATAAATGTGTCTGGTCTTTGCAAATATCCCAAAAAACTGGCCTGATTCCTAGGAGAAGAATGGTTTTACTACAGTAAGTTAGACATTACACAAGCAGTGTCAGTTATACAGCTTTAAGTGTTTGTTCTTATTTTAAAATTAATAAAGCCTTTTTGAGGATGCTATTTGCAACTATGCATCTAAGGTTCTTGTATATGGGGAAAAACACATTTTTACCTAGACCTTGACAGTCTCACACAGGTGGATCTAAGAAAAGACCATTAAAAGAGAATAAGTGACCCAGAAGTGTCAGAAAGCTTTTCTTTTCTGAACACAGGGCAGCATATATCTGGTCAGTGCTTTATTTACCCAGAAATTCCACAACCATTATCAGAATTGATTCCAATGACTATGCTACAATAAGGTGAATTTTTATGGAAAAGGAAGACTCCAAGAAGATTATGCAACACCGTACAGCCAGTAACTGGTAGCATCAAAAACTGTGCTCAAATCATCTGACCTCCAAGTTCAAAAAATTTTTTAAGGATATTTCAGGTTGGTCTTCAATAGGATACAACAGGAATTGAATCACTGGTTTAACTACACGCATCAAACAGTTAAAATTTCCCTTGAAGTTGAGATGCTACACTGTGGGTTAATCTTCAGATGGCAGGGCAGGAATATGTGTGTGCAATCTGTTGAGGAAAGACTACTGAGGAATTCCTACAGTGGAGGAAATTGAAGCTAGAATATGAGATAATCAATGCTTGTTCTACCTAAAATGCCCCCTATTGGTCTAGTAAATTAATATAACCAGATTTAAGAATCATCTGGTCATTTGACTAACCAATCTTTTAGGAGGTTTCTCTGCTTGATTCAAGTGAGATATGAAACTGTTTCCCACTGAACATTCATATCAACTAGGATATTCAAGATGGTTCTTTGCTCTTGACAGAACTTCGCTGTTCCCAGAAAATTAACATGTGCCTCTACACAAAGGCCATTGACAAAGTACAGTCTTACATTTGTGTACGTATCAAAGAAAAGTCCTAAGCTGCAAATTGGACTTTTAAAAATTTATGAGAATACCTCACTTAAAAAACAAAGAAAACAGACTCCCATATTTTCCCTGAATTCACAACCTACGGCATTTGAAAATTCATTTAAAAATCAAGTTACCCAACAGATTTTATAGTATAGAAAAGAATTTTGACTTCTGATTACCTTCCATGTTATAAACATCCAATATATAAATTTTCATTAGCCTTTTGAGGTTCTAAGGAAGCCATATGTCCATTTAATACTTGTTTAAAGTAGATATACCAGAATCCTATTCTGGCTGTGGGTGTGCAAGAGCTTTGAGTTAATGTCTACTGTTTTGTTTCCTAGAACATTCTTCACAATGATGTTTTTTAAAGTGATTTTAATCTTAATAACATTGAGTCAATGTCATCAGAAACTATGAGATATTTTTCAGTGTCTGTTTTATAGACTATTAGTCACACCAAATGTTAACGTGGATTTGATGATCAAATAAGTTTGGGAAACACTAGGCAAAGAAAAGTTAATCAGATTCCTTTATTACAGATCTCTAATGTATTACTGTGCTGTGTAGTATTGTGTAGTACTACCATGTAATACTACTACTAATTTTCCAAGAGATGGAACTGGTATGCAATATTTTCCAAACTTATTTGACACTGGACTCATTTTCAGACCTTATCACATGATGTTAGTATGCCAAGGAAAATACTTTGAGAAAATTTGATCTATGGTAAAAGATCCCAGGTTCTTCTCTTGGATTGTTCCTATGGCTCAGAGTCCTTATTTTACAGATATGGTTTGGAATACCTATGACGTACCCATCCACATTGAAATCATCTGCCATTTCTCTGCCTAAGCACACAGATTCCTCCAATCCAGCTTTTCACTATGTGGAGGAGTTTAATGTTATTTTTATACCTCAAGTACTCACTGCAGGGGCTCTTCTCTATATCACCCATAAAAATATTGTAAGCTTTTCTTCTGATCAAGCTTGACCATCAAAAAACTCTGTAGCTTAGCCACATTATTTTGACTATATGCAGAAAGAGTTTCACCGAGTTTATCTTGGAAGGTTTTGATCTTAGTTTTTGTTGAGGGGTAGTAGGAAAAGCAGTCTTATGAGATATATTATGGCAATTACTGTAGAGATTGTATTTAAGTCCCTTTGCAAAGATCCATATGCGTTTTTTAGTATTAGAACTAGGAAAACAGCATGTTTTCTCCTCATCAAACTATAATTGAGTCTCTTTTTATTCTGAACACCAGGAAGCTTAAAGCCAAGTCAGGGCACAACTAGATCAAGGATTTATGCTCTTACAGACTGCACATTTGTGTTATATTTTCACCTCTCTCTAACTTGTGTTAACCTCTCCCTCTAATTTATATTTTCTCTGCTGTTATCTTGCTTTTTTTTTTTTCTGTTCCTGCTATACTATTTTATGTGTTCTCATTTTAATCAGATTTATTTTTTCTTTTTGGAATGATTTGATAAAAGAAGAAAACAAAGAATGTAAAAAAAGAAAGAAAAATAACTCTGGTTCTAGTAATTCTTGATGACTAGAAGCAGTGATACCAGATATAACTGATACTGGGTGAGTACTTAACATTCATAGTTCAATTTGGAATACATGTCAACAAAGTTCATGGTAGCTAATTTTTTTCTGGTTTTATAATAGTGCTAGCATACACATTATAGGAACCAAACTCTTCAATCCTCCTTAATTGCTTCAGTTAAAAATCCATGAGTATCTAAAGGGGTGACCAAGATAGTTATGGACAGGGAGGTCAACCAAGATGGCAATATAGGAGGCTCCTGAATTCCCCTCCTATGTACACACTGAATCTATGGCTACACAAAGAGCAATTACCTCCGAAAGAAATCTGAAACTAGGGAACAATGCCTACACATCAAGCAAATTAGAAAATTACCCACATCAAAATGGGTAGAAAAGGCTGAGATATACACATGCCATAAACTCCACCCCTGCACAGCACCATACAATTGGAAGGGAACTCCTAATTTCCAGATTCTCCATGAGGAGCAAAGAGTTTGCTCCAACATTTAATACCCAAACTTTTAAAACTCTCAGTTGAGGTACAGGCCCCTAAAACATCTATTTCTTAAAGCCAATGAGGCTTGTATCTGTAAGACTATAGCAAACAAAGGAATAGTTGTTATTCTATATGCAAGTGCTTGCAATAGAGCTATTCTCCCAGGGTTCAGTACAGAGGGAGCAGGCAAAATTGCCCAACTCCTAGTCTTTCCCCCAAAAGGAGTCCATCTGCATACTTTGAAAGCTGCTGCCTCAGATTCAGGCCTTTTGATTTAGCACACATACAGGGGCTAGCTGGAAATTCCTGGAAACCAGGGAAACTAACAAACACCTTTCTCATTAACTCCTGGTACCCTGCTCCAAGTCACCAGTATCTTCCTGGAAGAAGCTTGTACATACGTCTGCATCCCAGCTTTTGCAGCTGCTGCACAAGGGGCAAGTCCCTGGTATGTCTGGCACTAATAGCCAGTGGGGCTTCCCTTCACAGGTCCAACAGGGCTATGGCAATTACAGGTAACCCCCGCAGCTATACACCTGGATCCAGTACAGAGGAAGCAGGAAGAAAAATACCCATCTCCGGTTTCTCTGTGAAACGGACTTACGTACATACATTCCCTTCCACCTAAGGGGGTCCACATTCTAGACAATGAATGCGATCCTCCCTCTAGGGACACTGACAGGTCTTGGCACACCCTCAAGTACTGTAAGTCACTAAGAACAAAGAGGGCAGCTTGGTCAATTACAAAGTCTTGAGAGAAAACCAGGATCCTAGGCTGGACTGATTGATGAGGTTCATCTCCTATATGAGAGCACTCTGTCAGGACTGGGAAATGTGGCTGCTCTATTTCATGCATAGAAAACAACACAGACGGTCAAGGAAAATGAATAAAAAGGAATGTGTTTCAAATAAAAGAACAAGATAATTCTCCAGAAACAGATCTTAATGACACAAACTTTAGGAATTAACCTGATAGAGAGTTCAAAATAATGCTGGTAAAGATGCTCATCAAGGTCAGGAGAGCAATGCATGAACAAAGGAAGAATTTCAACAAAGAGAAAGAAAATATTAAAAAATACCAAAGAGAAATCACAGAGCAGAAGAATATAATAACTGAACTGAAAAATTCAATAGAGGGGTTTAACAGCAGACTAGATCAACCAAAAGAGAAGATCAGCAAACTGAAAGACAAGGCAGTGGAATTCATCCAATCGAGAGTGAAAGGAAAAATGAATGAAAAAAATGAAGATAGCTTAAGGGACTTATGGGACACCATCAGGCAGCCAATATTCAAACTATAAGGGATCCCAGAAGTAGAGAGAAAGGAGCAGAAAGCTTATTCAAAGAAATAATGACTGAAAATTTCCCTAACCTAGATAAATAAACAGACTTTCAGATGCAGGAAACCAATAGAATTCCAAATAAGAGGAATCCAAAGAGAGCCACACCGAGATACGCCATAATTAAGTTGTTGAAAGTTAAAAACAAGAAAAAAACCCTTAAAAGCAGCAAGAGAAAAGCAACTTTTTACATACAAGGGAACCCTATCATCAGAATTTTTAGCAGAAACTTTGCAAACCAGAAGGGAGGGGCATGATTTAGTCAAAATGCTGAAAGAAAAAAACTGCCAACTAGAATACTCCACTGCAAAATTATCTTGCAGAATTGAAGGAAAAATAGTTTTCCAAGCAAACACAAGCTAAAGGAGTTAATCACCATGAGACCAGCCTTACAAGAAAAGTTAAAGGGGATTCTTCAGCTGAAACAAAAAAAAACTAATGTTAATTAGTAACATGAAAAAAGATGATAGTATAAAACTCACTGGTAAAAGTAAATATATAATTAAATTCAGAATACTTTAATGTGGTAAAGGAGGTGAGTAAATCACTTATAAGACTAGTACAAAGAGCAAAAGACAAACGTATTAAAATAACTTAATTACAATAATTTGTTAATGGACACACAAAGTAAAAATACGCAAGTTTTGACACCAAAACACAAAATGCAAGGAGGGAGAGTTAAAATTTAGAGCTTTTGTGTGCGTTTGAAGTTGTTATCAGCTAAAATAGACTGTTACAAATATAACATGTTTTATGTAAGCTTCATGATAACCACAAAGCAAAAACTTATAGTAGATACACAGATGATAAAGAAAAAGGATTCTAAACATATCACTACAGAAAATCATCAAATCACAAAGGAAGAGAACAAAAGAGGAAGAAAGGAAGAGAGGATGTATAGAACAACCAGAAAACAATTGACAAAATGGCAATAGTAAGTCCATACCTGTCAATAATTAGTTTAAATAGAAATGAACTAAATTCTCCAATCAAGAGACATAGAGTGACAGAATGGTTACAAAAACAAGACCCAACTACATACTGTCTACAGGTGACTCACTTTAGCTTTAAGGGCACACATAGGCTGAAACTGAAGGGATGGAAAAATATATTCCATGCAGATGGAAGCAGAAAGAAACAGGGGTAGCTATACTTATATCAGACAAAACAGACTTTTAACCAAAAAAACTGTAACAAGAGACAAAGAAGGTTATTATATAATGATAAAGGGGTCCATTCATCTGGAGGATATTACGTTAATAAATATTCATGCACCCAACAGAGGAACACCTAAATATTTAAGGCAAATATTAACTTATCTGAAGAGAGAAATAAATTTCAGTACAGTAATATTAGGGGACTTCAATATCCCACTTTCAACAGTGAATGGATCAAATAGACTGAAAATCAATAAGAAAATGAACCCAAGCTATGTTAGAGCAGATGGACCTAACAGACATTTATAGTACATTCCATTCAAAAGCCACAGAACACATTCTTCTCAGTCTTAATAAATTTAAGGAGATTGAAATCATATCAAGCATCTTTTCTAACCACAATGGTAAGAAACTAGAAGTCACAAGAAGAAAACTGGAAAATTCACAAATATGTGGACATTAAACAATACATTTCTGAACAATCAATGGGTTAAAGATGAAACCAAAGTGCAATAAAAATATCTTGAAATAACTGAAAATGAAAGCACAATACACCAAACTCATGCTATGCAGCAAAAGTAGTTCTAAGAGAAAATTCATAGCGATAAATGCCTAGATTAAGAAACAAGAAAGATCTCAAATAAACAACCTAAGTTTACGACATAAGGAACTAGAAAAAAGAAGAACTAAGCCCAAAGTCAAAATAAGGAAGGAAATACAAAGATGAGAGTGTAAATAAATGAAATAGAGACTAAAAAGACAATAGGAAGGATCAATGAAACTAAGAGTTGGTTCTTTGAAAGGATAAACAAAATTTCCAAGCCTTTAGCCAGACTAACCAAGACAAAAAAGAGAGAGGACTCAAATAAACAAAATTAGAAATGAAAGAGGGGACATTATAACTGATACCACAGAAATACAAAGAATCATAAGAGACTACTATGAACAATTATATGCCAACAAATTGGACAACCTATAAGAAATGGATATATTCTTAGAAACATACAAATTACCAAGACTGATTCATGAAGATATTGAAAATCTGAACAGACTAATTGCTATAAGGAGGTTAAATCTGTAATTAAAAACCTTCCAACAAATAACCATCCAACAGATAGCTTCACTGGTCAATCTTACCAAACATTTAAAAAAGAATTAATAGCTATCCTTCTCAAACCATTCCAAAAAAATAGGAGAGGAGAGAAGACTTCCAAACTCATTTTACGAGGGTAGCATTAACCTCATACCAAAACCAGACACTTCAAGAAAATAAAATTACAGGCCAATGTCTTCAATAAACAGAGATGCAAAAATCATAATCAGAATGTTAGCAAACTGAATTCGACAATACATTAAAAGGATCACATGCCATAATCAAGTGGAATTTACTCCAGAAATGCAAGGATGGTTCAACATGCACAAATCAATTATTGTGATATACCACATTAACAAAATGGAGAATAAAAATCATATAATCATCTCAATCAACACAGAAAAAGCATTTCACAAAATTCAAAATCTTTTCACGATGAAATATCTCAAGAATCTTGCTAGAGAGGGGATGTACCTCAACATAATAAAGACCATATATGACAAGCCCACAGCTAATATTATACTCAATGGTTAAAAGCTGAAACTTTTCCTCTAAGATCTGGAACAAGACAAGGATGCTCACTCTTGTTACTTCTATTCAACAACATAGTACTGCAAGTCCTAGCCAGAGCAATAAGGCAAAAAAAAAAAAAAAAAAAAAAAGCCATCCAAATCAGAAAGGATAAAATAAAATTTTCTGTATTTACAGATGATGTGATATTACATAAAGAAAATTCAAAAGACTCCACCAAATAATGGTTAGAACTAATAAATGAATTCAGTGAAGTTGCAGGATACAAACTCAATATATAAAAACCAGTTGTGTTTCTGCATACTAACAATGAATTATCAGAAAGAGAATTTAAGAAAACAGTCCCATTTATAGTAGCATCACAAAAAAAAAAAGAAATACACTACCTAGGAATAAATTTAACCAAGGTGGTTAAAGATCTATACACTGGAAACTGTAAGATATTGATGAAAAAAATTGACAAAGACACAAATAGAAAGATATTCTGTGCTCACGGATTGGAAGAATATTGTTAAAAAGTCCATACTACCCAAAGCAATCTCCAGATTCAATGCAATATCTGTCAACATTCAAATGGCATTTTTCACAGAAATAGAAAAAAACAACCCTCAAATACGTATGGAACCACAAAAGACCCCAGATAGCCAAAGCAATCCTGGGAACGAAATACAAAGCTGGAGGCATCACACTCCCTGATTTCAAACTATATTATAAAGCTATTGTAACTAAAACAGTATGGTATTGGTATAAAACCAGCCATATAGATGAATGGAACAGGATAGACAGCCCAGAAATAAACCCTTGCATATATGGTCAACTAATATTTTACAAGGGATCCAAAACACTCAATGGGGAAAGGATAGTCTCTTCAATAAATGGTGCTGGGAAAACTGGACAACCACATGCAAAAGAATGAAACTGGACCCCTATCCTACACCATACACAAAAATCAACTCAAAATGGATTAACGACTTGAAATTAAGATCTGAAACCTTTAAAATCCTAAAAGAAAACATAAGTGGTAAGCCCCTTGACTTTGGCCTTGGCAATGATTTTTGGGTTTGATACCAAAAGCAAAGGCAACAAAAGTAAAAATCAACAAGTGGGACTGCAGCAAACCAAAAAGCTTCTGCTCAGCAAAGGAAACAATCAACAAAATGAAAAGGCAAACCCCATATCCAGTAAAAGGTTAATATCCGAACTATACAAGGAACACATACAACCCAGTAGTGAAAAAAACAAATTACTCGATTAAAAAATGGAGAAACAACCTGAATAGATGTTTTTTCCAAAGACATACAAATGACCAACATGCACATGAAAAGATGCTCAACATCACTAATCATCAGGGAGATGCAAGTCAAAACCACAATGAGATATCATTGCACACCTTTTAGGATAGTTATTATCAAAAAGAGATATAAAATTCTGGCAAGGATGTGGAGAAAAGGGAATCCTTTATACTGTTATTGGCAATGTAAACTGGTACAGCCATTATGGAAAATAATATAAACTGCATGACAGCACTTACATGTTGAAGAAAAAGAGAAAGAGAGAGAGAAAGAGAGAGAGAAAGAAAGAGATAGAAAGAAAGAAAGAAAGAAAAAGAGAGAGAGAAAGAAAAAGAGAGAGAGAAAGAGAAAGAGAGAGAGAAGGAGAGAAAGAAAGAGAGAGAGAGAGGGAGAGGGAGGGAGGGAGGGAGGAAGGAAGGGAGGAAGAAGAGAGTAGAAAAGAGGTTGCCAATGGATGAGGTATGGGGGAAATAAGGAGGGGTTGGTTAAAGGGTACAAAATTTCAACTATAAGAAAATAAGGTCTAAGGATCTAATGTATAACATGATGGCTATTGTTGATAATTCTGCATGGTGTAATCGCTATTTGCTAAGAGAGTAGAACTCAAATGGTCTCACTACAAAAAAGGGAGGGGGGTAAATAGGGCTATGTTAATTAATTTGGGAGGAATCTTTCCTCTCTCTCTCTCTCTCTCTCTCTCTCTATATATATATATATATATATATATATATATATATCTCAAATGCTAATGTTGTACACTATAAATATCTTAAAATTTTATTTGTAAATTATACCTCAAAAAAGCTGTGACAAAAAGATAGGTGTGAATGGTAGAAGCTAACCTTTTGAGGCAGGCATAGAGTCTCCCCAGCAGCTTTAAAACAATGCCCTTTTTATCTTGATGCGGAGCAGGGTTTCTCACTTATGGTACTATTGACATTTGGGGACAATTCTTCCTTGCGGGAAGGGCTGGCCTGTGTGTTGCACGATGCTTAGCAGTATTCCTGGCCTCTACCCACTAGATGATAGCAACAGTCCCACTTCCAGGTGTGAAAACCAAAAATGTCTCCAGATATTGCCAAATGCCTCTAGGGATTGGGAGGTGGGGAGGGAGGGGAACACCCTTGTTTCAAAACCACTAATAGAAGAAGGAGGATTTCCAAAAGGACACAGTTTTATGTGTTGGAGACGGTCCAGGAAATGAAATTAAATGGTGGTTTCTGAGAGGTCCTACCTAACTCATGTCTTTCTCTTTTCCAACAGCCCCCTTGAAATTAGTGAATAGCTGTTTGCTCTGTGGAGCCTAGCTGTAACAGATCATCTAGCAGAGAGGGTCAAGCAGAAGGGAGCCAATTATTCACACAGAGACCAAGAAGGGAGGCCTTTGAGACAATAAATTATGCACAATGAGTAAGGGTTGATAGGATGTTCATTACAAAACAGTGGTGGGCTTGGTAATATTATATAATCAAAAATTGTTCATCTTTATTATTTGTTTCAGGTTATAGATGTAAAAAGCCAAATATTAACTATGTTTGCAAAAGTAGCTACTGCATAATATTTAGAGTAAAGGAATGCATAAGACAGAAAGTGAAAGTTTCATCTCTCCAAACCATTCTCCAGAGGTTGTCATTTTTAATGGCCTGCTGCACGGATATATATACTTTCATACTCTATATGCAGTCGTTTCAGTGTTTCGTGTGTGTGCATGGGTGTATGAAGCTTTTTCACGTACTACATTTTCTACTGAATGATTGTATATAAAACTCAATTTTGGGCTTCCCTGGTGGCACAGTGGTTGAGAATCTGCCTGCCAATGCAGGGGACACGGGTTCGAGCCCTGGTCTGGGAAGATCCCACATGCCGCGGAGCAACTAGGCCCGTGAGCCACAACTACTGAGCCTGCACATCTGGAGCCTGTGCTCCGCAACAAGAGAGGCCGCGATAGTGAGAGGCCCGCGCATCGCGATGAAGAGTGGCCCCCACTTGCCGCAACTAGAGAAAGCCCTCGCACAGAAACGAAGACCCAACACAGCCAAAAATAAATAATAAATAAATAATAAATTAATTAAAAAAAAAAAACAAACTCAATTTTTCCTCACTAGGAATTTGGGTAGTGATTTACTATATGCATATGCCACGAATTATTCAATCTCTCCCCTATTAATGGAAATTTAGGTTGTTTACAATTTTTTGTAACTATTTTACAAAGAAGAAATAATCATCTTTCTGTGTACATCTTCATACACTTTTGGAGATATTTCTGTTTGATAAATTCTTAGCACAGTGAAGTATATGTACATTTAAAATATTGAACGATAACAGCCAAATTGCCCTCTGAAAAGATTGTAGCAATGTAAATCCTGCTACAGTGTTTAAAAATGCACCAAGTATGAATAATCATTTTATAATTTTTACCATTATGATAGAAGGCAGACCGGGATGTGTCAAGGAATGAAAGAAAGATACATTTTTTCCTTCTTGAGGCATGGAAGAGCTGGTCTTTTCTAAGGTCTGACCTCCTTCTCATGGGACAGTGGAAGTGGACTAACTCCATCTGTGGAGACCCCCCTGGCCTGGGCAGGAAGCTGCACGTAGATGGGCTGCAAGGCCAGGCAGACGGTGTGTGAGCAGACAGGAGGACCCCTGCTAGGTCTGCAGTAGCCACAGTTCAGATGCCACCCCAGGCCTCCCACCTCATCACCTGCCAAGGCACCAGCCCTGTGAATTCTTAAACAACCCTGCGAGAGGACATTGATACTGAATGTTTTGCTCATCCGATGGTTGGCAGCTGGGCCCAGTTCTAATTTAATTTGGGAAATGAAGAAACGTGACATTATTTTCAACTCTCTATTGTAGAGCAGTTTACGCTGGCTACCTAGACAATAATAAACTATTATATTTTTTCTATGTTCTGGTTTATAGTAAAAATAAATCTCACTTTTCCACTTAA
Organism: Eubalaena glacialis; assembly: GCF_028564815.1. Lineage (NCBI taxonomy): Eukaryota > Metazoa > Chordata > Mammalia > Artiodactyla > Balaenidae > Eubalaena > Eubalaena glacialis. The sequence goes on along the minus strand of NC_083723.1, from coordinate 57,487,318 downwards.
TTATTCCATCGTTTCCAGAGGAAAAAGAACTTCAAGGGTCCCTCCTGTGCTTCAGAAGTATGGTGGTGTCTGTGACTGGGCTGGCGTTTGTGATCTTGTGGTCTCTTGAATTGTGCAAAACAAAAAAGCCAAAGTACCGTCTCCCCAAATCACACTCCAGAGGTAGCTCTTGAAAGAAGCTGAATTGCAGACACTTTTCATCTTTGTGAGTTGTGCTGAAAGATCTTCCTACACCCAGGCTTTCTGTTTTCAAGTGGTGCAGACTGCAAGAAGGGAGCTGGGTGACCTCTGCTTTGGGATTTAAGTGGGGTGATTAGGAGCAGGTAGACATTGCACAGGGGCCCACGTGGCACACCCAGGTAGAGCCTGCTTGTACACACAAGGCTGGTGCTTGGTGATGGTTCATTTACACAGGATGCTCATTTAACCAGGGAGGCAAGGAATGCTCCTGCAAAGAGAAGATCCAAGTGCCAGTCAAGAGGCAGCCCCTGACTTCAGTAGGTTCAGTTTCCAAGTGGGAGGTGGAATATTTTGCATAAAAATTCAGTGACTATTAATTGACAAGGGTCTATGCATATGTGCATCTATGGTATGTACTGGCCAGAGACCTTCTTTTTCTTAAGTTTACATTCACCAGGATAACTCAGGCAGTTATAAATGATGTTTACACTGGAGAAAAAATTCTATTTCTGACAATGTTAGAAGTGGAAAAGAACTTAGAGATCCTCTCATCGTCACTCCCTCTTTTCAAAAATGAGAGTACTGAAGCCCCAAAGGTGAACCAATTTGCCCAATACAACAGAACTAGTCGTAAACAAATGCCCATATACTTTGAAAAGAGTAAAATGCATTTTATTCACAGGCTCAAAAATTAGGGCTTGATTACCATAGAATGAAGATCATCTAGCAGCGCTTCTTGATCTTGAACATGCACAGCCATCTATCCCCCACCCCACTCCTGTCTCGTTACAATGCAGATTCAGATTCAGTAGGTCAAGTCTGGGCCTGAGATTCTGCACTGCTAACAAGCTCCCAGGTGGCGCCCACGTTGCTGGCCTCTACTTTTGAATATCAAGTGTTTATAGGCAACGCCCTGGCCTTGTGTGGATGGACCTCAGCCTCCAGCAGAAAGGTATGCAAGACTTCCCACTGAGAATTAATTCTTTCCTGGTAAGGTAAGGAGTTCTCATCAGAAAATTATTTTGCTGTGCCTAAGGCGAACAGAATTTCTTGTGAGTGCTCCTTTCAGAAAAAAAAGTAAAACTAAGAGGATGGATGAATTTACACGTCTCCTATTTGTGTAAGTACACAAATTGCATTTCTTAGTGTCCTTAGCACAGGAGGCTCATAATTCAGAAAGTGCACGCCTGTGTCTCCCACTCACTCGAAGCATGCTTTGCTTCCTCTTAAGTAATAATCAACATTGCAAAATTGCAACTAGGCAACTAGCAAAATGTTCCCAGGAAATACAACTGCTGGCTTTCGCTCATAACAAGTTCCCTTCCCTAACCCACTCTGTTCTTTCCTGCGGACTCTCATTCACGGGTTTCTCAACTTCAGCACTAATTCCATTTGGGGACTGGCCATCCTTAGTTATGGGGAGCTGTCCCGTGCATTGTAGGGTGTTTAGCAGCATCTCCGGGCTGTGGTCATGTCTTAGTTTAGGCTGCTATAACAGAATACCCTAGAAGGGGTGGCTGAAACACGGTGCACTTATTTCTCATAGTTCTGGGGGGTTGGAAGACCACAACCAGGGTGCCAGCATGATTGAGTTCTTGGTAAAGGCCTTCTTCCTGCTTTAGAGAGAGGCATCTTCTCAGATCCTCACTTGGTGAAAGCAGATCAAGAGCTAGCTCTCTTCCTCTTTTTATAAGGACAGTAATTTCATCATAGGGGTTCATGACCTATTTACCTCCCAAAGGCCCCATCTCCAAATACCATCACATTAGGTATGTGAATGAATAAGGTATGTGAACATATGAATTTGGGGGGGGGGCACTAACAGTCCATTACAACCCACTAGATGCCAGTAGCACCACACCACCAGTTGTGACAACCAGAAATGTCTCCAGAAATTGCCAAATGTTCCGTAGGAGGCAAGATCACCCCCAGCTGGGAACCACTGCTTTAAAAAGTAATAGTACTATGTTGGAAAAGACAACTAGCTTAAAACACAAAATTATACAATTTTAGATCTGAAAGGAATCTTAGAGCTCTTCCTGCATCTTGGGGTCACACACTGAACTTAAGTCAGAAGGACGGTTATTACTATCGGACATGTTTCTTTCTGTTCAAACAGTGAAGTCAAGGTATTATCAATATTGCATTTTTCAATGGTACAAACTTCAATTAAGCAAAATCTCAGATTCCAGGTCAAGATGGAGTCTTTGCTGATGTGGTAGGGAGTGGGGAGGAGTCAATACTTTTCTCCATTGTCATCAGTACATGCTTAGAAAAGGTGAGACCAGAGCTGTATGGAGACGGCAACATGTCCCCAGATCAGGGACTATCCAGCTGGGGTGCGAAATGTCTTCAGTCTTCTCTAAGGTGCAAATGTACAAACATTACTTCAAGAAAAAATTCCTCACCCTCTGCACACAGCTTCTTAGCCCTCTAGTTAGCTAGCTAAATTCTGGAGCAGCTTGTGTTTATACTCAGCCACAGTAGGTCAGCTTACAACATGCACCACAGGATTTTGAGAGAGGTTTTCTCGCTGCAGTATTAGTGACAAATGTTTTACTAATTCTCTATTGACAAAAGAGAGAGCAAGAGAGAGAGAGAGCAGTTAATCAGACATTTGCCTTTTGGCAAATGCTGAACAACAATGGTCAACTAGAAGAACCACTTGTTATTAGATTTGTTAGCTCACTGTTGAGAGATCTCTGAAGTAAAACACATATGTTAAGTATTTAAAAACTCATTTCATGTTCATGGCTTCTCTAACATTATGAAAACGTGATGGCCTAGAAGTGTGTCAGTGTCAACACAAGTTATTTATGGTAGATAATGTTAATAGCTTAAGGCCCTGGCACAGGGCCAGATTAAAGGGGCCCTCTTTCCCCGCTCCTCTACTGGAAAGAAAAAGGAAAAGCTGGTCTCTCTCTCAGCTCTAAGCTGGGGATGACATCCATCGCCTTCCAATAAACAGTCTGCTGCCCTGTAGCTTTCACACCATCTCTGTTGGCACTCAACTAATATTACTTATACACCTACCATGTGCCAGATGCTAATCCAGGCACCTCCACAAAATTTATCTTAATTTTTACCACTCAATATATTTGGGCACTATTGGGGAACATAAGGAAAGCATTAAGGCTAATAAAGTCAAACCTGTTTTAGAGTTCTCTGTGCTCAAAAAAAATTACTTTCATTTTTAAAAAATTTCTAATTTTATCTTTATTTATCACTTCCTTCCTTGCTTGATGCCTTTATGCAGTAGATGTGCTCCCAAAATTGGGAAGCAAATTGCAATTTTCTAAGTTGACTCACTTTTGAAAAGTTTTAGTATGGCTCAATATTTAAGGCTGATGAAATAAATCTGCCTTTGATTAAACAAGACATCCTTTGGGAAAATGACGAGCCACCCTTTATCTGATTTTTATTTTATTTTTTTTGAATCACAATAACTAGTTTTATTTATTTACTTATTCATTCATTCATTCTTCATATTAAATATTTTTCCCTTCCAGTTATGCTGAGATATAACTGACATACAGCACTGTATAAGTTTAAGGTGTACAGTAGAATGATCTGACTTACATACAACATGAAAGGATTACCACAATAAGTTTAGTGAATACCCATCGTCTTATACAGATACAAAAGTAAAGAAAAAATATTTTTTCTTGTGATGAGGACTCTTAGGATTTACTCTCTTAACAATTTCCACATATAACATACAGTAGTGTTCATTGTATTAATCATGTTTATATATAACATCCCTAGTATTTTTCTTTTTTTTCTGATTTTTAATTCTGAACTTTTAAAAGTTTTCTCAAAGATGGACATATATAATATTTTCTCAAGTCATCAATGAAATCTAAGCCAACAACAGATTATGTTTTTACAGTGATGAAGTAGATGGTGTAGGAATCAAATATTAACACCAATATTCAGACCAATCTAATGGAAGGTACAGCTGTCTCTCCTGAATGTTTTTTTTAGTTTCCTATTGCTGCTATAACAAATTGCCATAAACTTAATGGCTTAAAACACCACAAATTTATTATCTTATCGTTCTAGAGGTCACAGATCTAAAAATCAGTCTCACTGGGCTAAAGCCAAGGTGTTGACAGGGCTGGTTGCTTCCGGAACAGGAGAAGAAACGATTTTCTTGCCTTTGTCAATTTCTAGTGGCTACCTGCATTCTTTGGTTCATGATTTCTTCACATCACTCCAACCTCTTGCTTCTGTTTACTACTACTCATCTGATCTCCTGCCTGCCTCTTATAAGGCCTCTCATGATTACATTGGGCCCACTCCGATAATCCAGGCTAATTTTCCTGTCCCAAGATCCTTAATTTAATCACATCTACAAAGTCTCTTATCATGTAAAGTAACATATTCACAGGTTCTGGGGATTAGGATTTGGGCATTTGGGGGGCTATTATTCATTTCATCACAATGCTGAAACAAACTTCAAACTAAACTTAGTTAAGAATTGGTAGGCATCCAACTAATTACCTAAACCAGTTTAAGTAAATAAGAAATAGGTCTGGAAAAAATTCACTGAGTGATTAATTTTAATCCAATGTACATCTGGGACTTTTCAGTGTTGTATTAAACCCAGGAGTGAGGCTTCCTGAGAAGATTATTGAGACGCCCTGTAATTGTGACTTGTCCCATGGAAATGAAATGAAAACTAAAAAATGATCCAAAAAACCCAGAACTTGGCTCCATTTATCAAAGACATTGCTAAGTAACAATACCATACAACCTTGGCTTTGAGTTATTTTCTAGATAGATTGATTAGTTTGATTTGAACCATTCTTTTTACCCAGACCCCATTCATAACCAATGCTATACATTTATGAAAAAAAGGGTTTGGAATTAGAGTATAGTGCAGATATCTTTTCACTAAGTACTCTGCTCTGATTACCTGAGTGAGCTGCTTAGACATTTTGCTTGCTAACAAAGTGTACTTTAAAGAATTCAGTTCTATTATCTTCCAATAGATGTAAAAAATCATAAACTGTGGGACATCAGCTGTACTGGTTCAACAAATATTTAAATACTTCCTATTAAGGTAGGCATTATGTAATTTGAGGGAGACATAAAGATGGATTTTATTCTTGAGTCTAAAAGCACCTGTGGGGTGTTGGTCTCCTCCTCTGGTCTCTGAGCAGGTTTGTGTCTGCTTCAGTCAATAGAGTTCAGCAGAAGTGATACAGAGTGACTGTGCACAGCTGGAAAGGTCACTGAATATCAGGTAGAACTTTTGCTCTCAGAGCCCTGAGCTGCCACATAAGGCAAAGCTGCAAAGGTGTGAGGAAGCCCAGGCCACATGGAGAGCCCACGTGTAAGGTACCAGTGACAGACCCAGCTGCAGCTAGCCTTCACGTCATTCCAGCCCAGGCCCCAGAGACCTGAGGGAAGAAGCCTCCAGATGATTTCTGCCCACTGCCATTCAAGTCACCTGCAGCTGTTGGAGCCCACACCATGGAGCCATCCCTGCCCAGATCCCTGACCCATCGAATCTGAGGGGGTCATGAGAGGGTGGTGTTTTATGCCACTAAATTTTTTTTTGAATTTTATTTATTTTTTATATAGCAGGTTCTTATTAGTTATCTGTTTTATACATATTAGTGTATACATGTCAATCCCAATCTCCCAATTCATCACACCACCACCACTTTCCCCCCCTTGGTGTCCATACATTTGTTTCTCTACATCTGTGTGTCTATTTCTGCCCTGCAAACCGGTTCATCTGTACCATTTTTCTAGGTTCCACATATATGCATTAATATACGATATTTGTTTTTCTCTTTCTGACTTACTTCACTCTGTATGACAGTCTCTAGAGCCATCCACCTCTCTGCAAATGACCCAATTTCGTTTCTTTTTATGGCTGAGTAATATTCCATTGTATATATGTGTCACATCTTCTTTATCCATTCATCTGTCGATGGGCATTTAGGTTGCTTCCATGACCTGGCTTATTGTAAATAGAGCTGCAATGGACACTGTGGTACATGACTCTTTCTGAATTATGGTTTTCTCAGGGTATATGCCCAGTGGGATTGCTGGGTCGTATGGTAGTTCTATTTTTAGTTTTTTAAGGAACCTCCATGCTGTTCTCCATAGTGGCTGTACCAATTTACATTCCCACCAACAGTGCAAGAGGGTTCCCTTTCCTCCACACCCTATCTAGCATTTGTTTGTAGATTTTCTGATGATGCCCATTCTGACTGGTGTGAGATGATACCTCATTGTGGTTTTGATTTGCATTTCTCTAATAATTAGTGATGTTGAGAAGCTTTTCATGAGCTATGCCACTAAGTTTTGAGGTGGTTTGTTACACAGCAATAAATAACCAGAGAAGTCTTCAAAGTTGACTAAACATTAATGTAATGGGATGGGAAATGAGACTTTTGTGTTAACCTAGAATTGTGACTAAAGCCATAAAGCTGGAAAAGTGAGGTGTTATAAGTATATCAGTTATAATGAGAGCTGCCCAAAATAGGCGCAGACTAAGAAGCAGCAGAATAGGCCGTCTACAATCACCCCGATCCCCGGCGTATTTAAGGACAGGATGGAGAAGTGATGGATCCTTCGTGATTTGTAACTAGCAGCTTTCCCCTCCCTTCCTAAGGTCATGCCCGATGAATCCAAGGCAGGTAAAAGGTGGTTCTAAGAAAATTATTCCTAGATATCAGCAAAGCTCACCAAAGAGGAGACTGAAATAACTTCAGTTGTCTTAGCCCAATCATCTGTGCTTAGAGTGGGAAGGAGATGGAAGGAGGAGGGGGAGAAGGATTACGTCATGTCCGGAGGTGACAGTAACCCCAGAAGATGAGGATCAGGACACTTATTTTGCAAAGCATCATTTCTCACTAAGAATAAGGAAATGCTTGCCCCTCCTCCACAGGTACTCAACATAGGGTGATTTTGAAAAATACTAGGGGCTTCCCTGGTGGCGCAGTGGTTGAGAATCTGCCTGCCAATGCAGGGGACACGGGTTCGAGCCCTGGTCTGGGAAGATCCCACGTGCCGCGGAGCAACTGGGCCCGTGAGCCACAACTACTGAGCCTGCGCGTCTGGAGCCTGTGCTCCGCAACAAGAGAGGCCGCGATAGTGAGAGGCCCGCGCACCGCGATGAAGAGTAGCCCCCGCTCGCCGCAACTAGAGAAAGCCGTCGCACAGAAACGAAGACCCAACACAGCCAAAAATAAATATAAATAAATAAATAAATTTGAAAAAAAAAAATACTAATGCCAAGTCCCAACGCCAGACTGACTGAATCAGAATCTCTGGGGCAAGGGGTGGGGGTGAAGCCCCAAAGTATTTTTTAAAACTGCCTAGGTGATTCTAATGTGCCAGCAGCTTTGATTATAAATACAAGCAAAAGTAGCTCAAGGAAGCTGTCCAAGGACTAGGTTCAGTGGAATGGACTAAAAATACTTGAGAAGGTAAATGTCAGCATTATGATGGGCAGGGTTATGGCATCCTGGGGCTTGGTCTTCTGCTTGCTAGCCCTCTAACCCTGGCCTCTGGGCCTCAGATTCCTGTCTTTAAAATGGCACTATGATGCCACCTACCCTCTGTGATTGCAGTGACGAATAATGAGATAATCCATACAAGCCATGAACTGTTTCTGGTAATGTTTAAAGACTCAGAAATGAACTGGTATTCATATAGGGTTATCTTGGACGTTTACACTGAAATACTGCCATGTAATAAGGTCCTCTTGGGTTTTTCAAGCACTTTGTAAACGTATTTCATTTCAGGTATATTTTAGTATCCAAACAACCATGCCAGATTGACCTGCTATTTATCAGATTTTTCTCAATATCAGGAAAAGCTGTGCTTCCCCTAAGCAACTAGTCTGTTTTCATTTTTCTTTTATTTTAATTTGGATGCTGTGAATCTTGTGGTCAATCTCTCTCTTTGCTTTGGCTATTAGAAAACTAATGTGACCCAAATCTCAAGAACTAAATAAAACTGGCTTTATTATTTTCTCTCCCTTTTTTCCGTTTCCTCCTTAAAAATCTCAGCTTTTGCTTTATACTTTTATATAATATTTATGTACATTTTACATACATAAATTTTATATAATTTTATAAGAATGTCTGTGTTTTTGTAAGGTGATTCAAGTACTTTGTGGAATGGTACCAGCGTAAGTTAATTACATTAGAAGCACTTTTCTATGATGAGATCCAGGCTAATAGGTAATTGATTAGTTGAAAAATGCAATTAAATGCAGGGTTTTATGAAAACATGATGTATACACACCTTAAAATTTTTATTTTAACTAAAAACATAAAAATTGTGCATCTTTTAATTGATCTTTTGACATAGAGCCAAGCCCTTGTCTTTAGAAAAAGATCTACTGATGGAGCTTGTCACTATCATTCTTATATCTATATCTGTACTAGCCCCATTTTTTAAAAATGGAATGAGAACTCAGAGACACTTGTAAAGAAAGCAGAGTGCAGAATCTCTCTAGAATCTTAACATTTTCTTCCCTGATCTCTAACAACTTTCCTGCCCACACTTAATTCAAAAGCATTTTTTAATGACTCCCTTTCTCAAAAACATCTTAAAACTTTTAACTGAATTTTTACAGGCACAGCAAAATTCTTCCTTGTTACACTAACTTCACTTGTAATATTTGTAAATTATAGGTTTGAGACAAATTAAAATGAATTTCAGTCAAGGCACAAACTCAACTGCTTGGAAACAAAAGTGCATGAAACCTATTAATTGTGAATGGTCTGTGCTCTAGAGCTTTGGTTTGTGTGTTTCAGACAGAGTGAAGAGCTCTGTGTAAATTGTTGACTTAGAAAAATAGCTAAATGAATAGGCCCATATAAAATACACAGCTAAACTTAGCAATGAGAACATTCAGAGGTACAAATATACACGTGTGGAGGAACACGAGTGGATTATCATGGGTTACTGTGTAGATGTCCGTGTGTGTGGATGTGCATATGTTTTCCCAATGAAGATTATTTTCCTCCCACCCCTCTTATGGCACTGCTCTTCCAAGGACCTGGGAATACCTTTCATTTGGTTGTCATTTCCAGAATTGATGCATCTTTAGTTTTTATATTGGTGGTGCAAAGGGTGTTTCCTTAACTGCTATTTGCTGTTCTCTAATATTTGTGGGAATATTTGATATTTTTCCCAAAGTAAAAAAATAATAATAATAATAACGGGGTTATACGTAGCAGAGCATATTCTACCTCTTCATGGCTCTCTTTTTAAATTTCTTGATCTTGTGCCTCAAACTATAAAATAAATAATTGTCCACTTGGGGGATTAACGTCACAAAACAGTGGGTCTCCTTAAACTGGAAGGTAGGTTTAATATTGAGCAATGAAAACTGCTAAATATTAGGGAAAGAGTTAAATTTCTACCCCTTCTGCAGCCAAGTATTACGTGCAGCAACATGTCATCTGAGACTTTCTATGACTCTCATAGAAAGGGAAATTTCACGGGAGGGTGGGAGGATGATCTTGGTGATAAGTGTGAAGTTTTCTGAGGTGCACTCACAATCAAAATCGTACTCAAAATGACAAGCATTTAAGGCAAAAGATTTTTATCTAATGGCTGTTAAATCACAGTTACATCTGCAGTAATGCATAATGTTATAGGTTTATTTAAAATATCATGGAATTTGGACCAAGAATATGCACCTATACGACCTTGAAGTGCATGTTAAAATTGTCAAGCTTAAAAAGGTAATTTAAAAGAAAGTTAGCCAAATTTATCAAATAATGAAGTACTCTTACCTTCTCTCTACCAAACATTAAGGCGTGTATACTTTTAGATATCTACATGCATCCACCACTGCTTATTTTAATGATTAACATGACAAACTGAAAAGGACATTTACAGAAATATAATTTATTTAGCTATATCAACTTGAATCACAAAGTTCAGTTGAATGAGCACCCATCTCTCGGCTCTAACAATGTGGTCAGTAGATTACTAGACAGTTCTGAGAATTCCTGGGCAGCATGTCTAACAGACTGTGTTTTACTATTTTTAATCACACAGCTCTTAGGATTTATCCTAAAACCTCTAACCCAAGATTTACCCCAAAGTACTTTCTTCCAGTGCAGTTTTCAGTATGGGTGGTATATTTCCATTAATAATGTCTTTCTATGAATTATAAATTACCATATATATCCCCAAATATTTTAAACATGGGGAAAAGTGTGAAGTGTTTAGGTAAATTACATGCAAAATAGTCAAGCATCTTTATTTTTCTTCCCCAAAGACCAAAGAATTAATATGAATATGTTAACTGGCTAATGTTAAGTATTCATATTAAAGAAAAATTGATCATTAGTCACAGAAGGAATGTTAGCCAGATGAAAAATTTACATTATTTGGATCAGAGTCTAATGAATCAGTCATGGACTGACGTGTTACAGTGACCTGCTCTTAGAATTGTAAAGCATGAAAACACCTAAGAGCTTTAGTCTCTAAGCATTGTTCTTGCCTCCCAGGAAATGCACTGAAGGATCCAACAGAGCACAGGGAGTTAATATCAGAACTTAGATTTAAATGTACTGTTTATGTGAATAGAGGACAAGCTACACTTTACTAATATTTGGTCCACTGTCTGACACCAATGCCTGGATTCTTAGTGCATTTCTGCAATTACAAGTCATGGACTACACGTGACTGTCCTGAGGGCTTTCCACAAGCCAGTAGCATCCTTAGTCCTTCACAGCCTTTTAGAATTTAGAGACATAACTGCAGTTTACCCATGAAAACTTTTTGTTACAATATTTTTCTAGGTGTCGGAAAAAGTTATCTTGACTTTACTATTAGACTTTATTGCTTTTGTTATAATTTTAAAGATTTTATCGACATTCTCCCTTAGTTCCTTAATAAATCTCAAGATGACCAAATAAGATAGTTCAAAAAAAGGAGTCTATAGTTTCTCATCTGCTATCAAAATGTTCTAAGTATCTTTACAACTTACAGTTTAAAATGGTGTATTTGAGCTTTATTAACTATTTAAATAAATGTTGTATCTTGTTTGAGTTTGAGGTTCTCTGTTTTTTAAAATATTCTTAAAAGTTCTCATCACAAGAAAAAAATTGTAACTAGGTATGATAATGGATATGAGCTAGACTTATTGTGGTGATCATTTCACAATATATACACATATCGAATCATTATGTTGTATAACTGAAACAATCATGTTTGTGTCAATTATATCTCAATTAAAAAAAAAAAGAAAAAAGGTATCATCGTACCTCTTCCAAGGCCTAAAAAACTTTGCAATGGGCAAACCACCTCATTATATTTAAATTCTTTAAAGGAAAATCTAATTTGGCATGTGCGTTTAAATACTCCATTTTTAAGACAAACATGAAAAGAAGACATAAATATGTAACTGTTGCAACAGTATATAAATAGTCTACAATTTCAGGATGCCCTGGAGGTGGCTCTTCCTTTAATGAAATTTAGAGAATGAGCTGCTCCTGGACATATTCTGTGTATTTATTTATGTGTTTAAAAGAATGCTGTCTATACCTTTCATTACTATCAAAAGACTCATCATAAATGCTGTGAGTCTTTCGATTGCGGGTACAATTGTCCAGAGCTCCTTGGTTGAGTAAAGTCACAGAGGGGTTTTAGTTGGCAAAAAAAAAAAAGTTAAAAAGGCTCACAGGATTGTTCATTTTAATAGCTGCACACAATAAGCACCAATTTATTGGTGCTGGTCACATTCAGGACAGAATCTGCAATAACGGACTCATATTTGACATTTAATTTATTTATTCTATTTACTACTTCATCTGGTTTACATTTTCCAATTATTTTGATTAATTCTAACGAGTTTTTTGGGGTAAATAATATTGGTTTTCGAAACTTGACTTTTTCCCAGCAACCTTTGTAAAAATATATCCAAATCAGCAATTTGTTTAATGATTCTATGATATCCATGAAATTTCCATTATTTGAAAAATGCCGTATTTTTATCATGCCTCTGAAGGGCCAATCTTTTTCATTTATAAATGTAATAACTACAATAACCCTTTTTAGCACCTCAAAATAATACCAAATGTTCTGTCTCTTCCATTATTCAAGATATTAATCTGATACATTTTTATTTGATTTCCATGTAATCCAAGCAAACACTATTCTTTATTGTCTGTCCTACCAAGACTTGGTCAGGTCCTGTGGTCTACAGAAAGCAGGCAGCTCTGTCTGCTTTATAAACTGGTTTAAACCATAGCCTCATTTCTTCAGAGAAATTAAAAAACATTTTAACAATAGATGCATCTGAAAGAAAACTGAGAAGACTGAAAAGTTTAATATAAATATTCTTACAAACCTTCAATTTTAATTAAAGTTTCTACCAAGTGAGCCCCTTATGACTCTAAGTCTAACCTGCTTTTCATTAAAAGGTAAAGTCTGATAGAACTTCAGAGATCAAATAAATCCTAAAAATCCCTTAGGCAGAGCCAAACTAAAGCAAAATTTTACACAAAGTGTTTTTCCCCTGGACTTCCTCCAAAACATCCATCCTTCCCTTCTTCTGTATCCCCAAACGTGTACTTACTCCAAATCCCACACATAACTTAATTTCAATTTTGTGGTACAACCGCTTATAAAAATTTAGCCCAGTAGAGGTCAAAGCCTTCTCCTTTTGCCAAAGAACGTTTGCATTATTAACATTACTTTATTTGCAAAGGAGTTGTTCCCTTCTCCATAGATCTTCTGCATCTTTAGTGAATTAACCAGCTGTGTGGTTCTATCACATTTCTCTCTGCTGCCACAGCAAACAACCAGTGTTTAGAGATTAAGTCAAGCTGATTTAAATAAAAAGAAATTCAGAATCGCTATACAGCGTGATTGCAAATGTGCATTTTCCTTTGGATTATTTATTAACCTCTTATCAGAAAATGGACCAAAGGCCAAAGTGCTTATTTCACTAGGAAGAAATGTGATGATTCAGTGAGTTGCTCCCTACTGAATCAATAGAAAGCAGATGTCTTATTTTTCTTCCCTGGCAATCGGTACTATATAAGTCCTCTACAGAAGATGATGTTTAGCATGTTTGCATCTAAATGTGGATTTGTGTTACTGGCAGTCACATGTGAAAGATTGCTGCCCCACTCCTATTTGATTTTAACACTAGGTAAGTGAGTTGCATTTTGTTTATCATAACACTGAGCCAAAATAAATTTGCCCCAATCTATGCACGGCCATCATGTTAAGTCCAGACCTAGTTTCTTCAACAAATGTGCAACTCTACACTACCCTTAGGCTTCCATAGACTATCTTAACTAGGTTAAATGAATTACTTCCCAATCAAAGAAAACAGCAAGATAATAATGACCTGTAAAATAGGCCGTTTCAGTCATACAGTTGGCAAAACATGCCCTACTTATTTTCTAGAGTAAGACCTTATCTTTGTTACTGTAGGTAATCATTTTGGGAAACTGCCACCTAAAGCATGTAGATGAAAGTGGTATTTTATTATTAGATTACCTTTCATTTTTTCTTATTAAAAATCCATGTTGATTACAGAAATATTAGACTATTACAGGTAAGCAAATACAATAAAGTAAAAATTAATCTGTAATCTCACCAGTAGGAAATAACCATTATTAGTTAGCATTCTGATACACATATTTATAGACCTTATAAGCTCGTTCCTGTCCAAAGGCCTTTCCACTGCTGTTTCTTCTGCTTAAAATGTTCTTCCCCAGATCTACGTGTGCCTGCCTCATTCAGGTTTCAATTCAAATGTCACCTCTGTAGAGAGGCCTTCCCTGACAGGTCTGGACAAAGCAGCCCCTCCCCAGCCTCCCTGTCACTCTTTATCACATCACCCTAATTTTATTTTCTTTATAGTCCATAGCGGTACCTGAAATTCATTTGTTTGTGGTCGTAGTATGTCTCTCGACATTTTTATATCAGCTGAGCCTACAACCAATGTCAAGCACATTTTTGTTTTTCAGGAAGTATTTGTAGGTCTGTTAATGGGAACTGACCATACCACGAACATTTTTCCATGTCAGAAAATATTTTCCCAGAACATCATGCGGTGGCTATATCCAGTGGCTCTGTGTATATAGGTGTGTATGGGTGTGTCATAAATTATTTTTATCAATCATTCTAAAATTTCATAATTTCAAATGTAGGACATTTTGGTCGTTTCCAATTTTTCACTATGTTAATCATGCAGTGATAAGCATCTTTTTTTCTTGTTGTTTTTATGTGTTTTGTTGTTCTTGTTGTTGTTGTTTCAATAGAATTTTATTTACAAAAACAGATGGTAGGCCAGATTTGGCCCATGGGCCATGGTTTTCCAAATAGCAGTTGTTTTTGTTTTTAAACAACTTTACTGAGACATAATTCACTTACCTATCTATGTCTAGTCTCTCAATGAAACATACAATTCCTCCATTTCAAGCGTACAATTCAGTGTTTTTCGTATTACGTTATTAAATTTTTTTGCCATTTTTTCTCCCAGTTTTGTTGCGATATAATTGACATACGGCGCTGTATAAGTTTAAGGTGTACAACACAATCATGTGACTTACATACATCCTGAAATGATTAACACAGTAGGTTTAATGAACATCCATCAACTCACATGGACACAAAATAAAAGAAAAAATATTTTCTCCCTGTGATGAGAACTCTTAGGGTTTACTCTCCTAACTTTCATATATAACGTACAGCAGTGCTAAGTATATTTATCATGTCGTACATTACAGCCCTAGTACTTCTTTACTCTTGTAACTGCAAGTTTGTACCTTCTGACCACTTTTATTCAATTCCCTCTCCCCTCCCCCTCCACCTCTGGTAACCACATATCTGATATCTTTTTCTACGAGTTTGTTTTTAAAGTATGATTGACCTCCAACACTATGCTAGTTCCTGGTGTTCAACATAGTGATTTGATATTCTACACGTTACAAAAATGATCACCACAACAAGCATCTTGATAGCTACATCTGCGTGCACATCCAGAATTATTTCCTTAGGAAAAATTCCTAGAAGTAAGACGGCTGTATTAAAGGATATGCTCTTTTAAAGCCTCTGGCAACATGTATTCAATTATGCTGCCGAATATGGAACAAATCAACACCCTCACTAGTGATGTAGGAAAGTGCTCATTTATTACACCCTTGCCAATCTCTGAGTTCTGTCATTTAAAACTCCTTGCCAGTGCTATTTTTAATGTGAAACTGTGTTGAAATTACAAATATTTCATGCGCATGCTTGTGTCAAGGATACAAGGAAAAATGATCAGCCATAAGTCTCAGTGTGACTTCTCAGGGCATTTATCATGACATGACTTTAATTGAGTATCCTCCCACTATCAACTAGACCTTTTCTCGGTTTTATACATCTTTTTTTATTAGTTGCAAAACTGAAGCTGAATTTAACTGTCTCCAAATGGGCTGCTTTAAACTGTAAATATTATCCAATGCATTTAAATCCAGTAATATTCTAAATATAGATCTCATCTTCATTTACATCTAAAAATCATACAAGGAGAAATAATCCTGGACTAGAAACCAATTTGGTTTGGCTACGGTATTTGGAAACGATGGCTAAATATCTAAAACTCTTCATAAGAACTGCAGAAACATTAATGACATCTGAAAATTACATGGATTTCATGAGAAAATTAAGTCTATTTCTTGACAGACCTGAGCAGAAATGGAATGGGATCCATAAAGTTAGCTCTTCTTGTATATCCAGAGTCCTGCTCAGAAATTTATTGACAGGGGCAAAGAAATAAGCACTGCAAAAAATGAGCTGAACACTGACTGTGTGTAAATGATTGTCCACGGAAGCCACTAAGAAGCATCGCAAATGACCCTGAACCCAAATATACTTTTAACTCCTAAAAATGAATACCAGGCCATAAACATAGGCTCATGGTAAGAATATTGAGGGATCTCAAGGCAGTACACAACAGACTAAATGTATGTGTCTTAGGAGAGAACAAGCACAGAGTCACAGAGGGCTGCCCTGGAACTAAAAACTGAGCTGAGTGTGGAAATAAGTCAGCATTGCAGTCAAAAAGATAAGCAGGATGACAGAAGTGTTTCTTGACCAAAGTTGGAAATGTGGGGAGGAGTATTTGTTCAGGAGATGGACGGTAGGCCGGAAAGTGTGGGTAAACACAGAGAGGGGTGGGGAAGCCGCGTGCAAGCAGACCCCAGAGGACCTTAGCTACTAATGTAAGCAAGCTCACTAAGAATTTGTTCATTGTGAAGAATCAAAGGGCTGCGGCAATGTTGTTTGTTTTATGGTTTAATATTTTTAGGTAGAAGATAATATTTCAGTGAGAGTTAAACCTCATCTATAGCCTTCTCTAAATAGATGGCGGATAATAAAAACCTGAATATACCCAATTGCTTTCAGAAGATTTTTAAGACCTTCCACTACGGATTCCAAACAGCTTTTTCAATTTTTGTCCAAGTATTGTATGTTCCAACCAGCCCAAGTGACTTGTCGGCAACTGTTCCTTTTACATTCTTGCCTTTGTCCTCATTGTTGTCACCGTTTGGAAAGTGTAGATCTTCCCATGTACTTAAATCTAATTCAGTCAGGCCTTAGCCAAATGCTACTTCTCTGTGAAGCATCTCATCTGTCCTCTGCTGAATCAATCCCCTACTTTCTCTGTGCTAGTAATTAATACATTCTGCCCTAAATGATAGCTCTTCCTGTTCTTAACTTTAGTCCTCTGTTGAATTCTTAACTTCATGAGGATAGATATCATGCCCTTCGTTATTAAATTACATCAAATGCTTCAATAATTTCCCCTCTTTTAAACTAAGACCATCATTGTCTGTTATGAGCTTATGACACTTGCCCAAGGACACATGGCTACTAAGTGGGGATGTGAAAAATGTCAGGCTTCAGAGAACATTGCTTTCTAAAAGAATCAAGCATCCTTTTTAAATAGAAGCAAAGTGTTCCATCATGTTGATGTGCCATAATTTACTTAACCGTTTTCTTGATATTGACATTTAAGTTGCTTTTATTTTTGTCATGTAAAACGACACTGTAACTATCATTTTGGTGCCCAAGACTTTTTTTTAAGATAAAGTAACAACCCAAGTGAACTACTGGATCAAAAGATGTGATTATTTGAAGACTTATAATGCATATTACTAAATTGTTTACCAAAAAAGTTTTTTAAATTATGGTTCCTGGATACAGTCACTAAAGAGTACTCTAGTGAGCACGTATCACTAACACTGAGGTTTTTTTAGAACTTTAATTGGTTAATTTCATGAACCTATCTTTATATATATTTATGTCCCTTCCATTGCTAGTAGAGATAAATACTTTTATGCAAATTGCCTTTTTATATATTCTGTTGTGAAGTCCATTCCAGTTCTTTGACCATTAATTTATTAGACATCTTACTATTTCTCTTATCAGCTTGAATAAACAGTTCTCTAAAAGAAGTAACATAATATTCCCACTGGAATTACTTAGCCAAACTGTTAAACATAGATATAATCTATCTATTTCAGTTATTTCCAGAAATATAAAAGTTTAAGATTTTTATCTTTTGCTTTTTTAATTGTGATTTCTTCTACCCTTTTAAAATCTAGGAAGCCCTTGCTTCTTCAGAGACTTATGAAATATTCACGTCTATTTTCTTTCACTTTAAAAAAGTAGATATAATAGGTTTTTTAATAATTCTTATTGAACCTCTAATCAATTTATTGATTTGGCAGCATGGTTGAGAAAATGATCAAAATGTAAGAAAAACATATTTCTTTTCTCTAAATATTTAAGCACTTAATACCAAGAGCTCTGTCTTTACCACATATGTGCACTGTGGAGGGCTCAATAGAGAGTCTTACAAAATCCAGGTACAACAAAAAAAAGCTTATTACAATTGGCCTGGGACTTAAATTTTATGCCATTGGGGGTGATTTGAAGAAACTAAAGTCATCAAGCCAAGAGTTGGTGCTGGTGCAGTGTCTTAGTGAATGTCACAGGTTTTTGCCAAGAAGAAATGGAATAAAATCTGTATTTTATACAAATATCATATATACCTAAGAAACTTTTGATCACGATTTTAAGCCCTTAAGTATTTCTACCAGGTCTTCTCCAAATATTCTACCTAAATTTTTTTACTGTAAAAAGTCATGCAAGGCAAAGTATTTTGCCAACAATGGTTTAATAATTCTGGGTACACAAAGGACAAACCTCACTACTCATCAAAAAACAAAAACAAAACAGAACAAAAATCCCAAAATATTTTAAGTCTGAGGTTGAAATGATAAATTCCTAAGAATGTAGGAGAGAACAGATTTATTATAACTCTAATCAGGATTTTAAATTAGATATCCAGACAGATCTGATTAGCTTTAATAATGAAGAAAAATGGTGTAAATAATTATGGAAATACTTCCACAGAAAACACATTCCCAAATGCATACCTATGACACCTACACCAATACATAAAGACTATGCACTTAGAAGTACAACAGATAAAAGATCAATTCAGGTGTGAAATTTGCTGAATGACTGCCAATCTAAAGTCTTGGTCAAAGAAAGTTCTCGATGGCAGAACAATTACCACCGTTAATTACTAGGCAGAGCTTTTCATAGATACAAAAAAGCATTCTCATAGCACATGTGACAGAACATGTTTCATCCTTTCCATGTGCCCTTACCCCTCTTATCTGTAATCAGAGATTGGTTTCTAAGTAAATTTGTGATTTTAAATGACACAAATTCTTTCTCCATCTTGTTTCCTCTGAAGTCTTGCTCTGACTTCGGAGCTGAATGAGTACTAGAAGCCTTCTAAGCCTTCTGAGCAGCATACTCAGGCCTATTGTTTCCTCCTCCACCACTACACGAAGAAAAACACATTTGTATTGGTATTAATGTATCCTGAAATGATACCATGATCTTTCTGAATACTGAGCCATCTTCTGAAGCGTCAATTCAACCCTAGATTTCTCTATTCATGTTTTATCCAAAATACGTTTTCTTTTGAAGGTCTCATGATTTTCCAATTAACGTGTGCTTTTGTTTACTACGTTATCTGCCTCTATAAAGCAGAATACACATTCTGTGGGAGCAAGGTCTCTGTCTAATCTACAGATAAGCATTGTATTTCCAATGCTTGGCATCAAATATTTACTTCACGAGTGAAGACAACACGCCTTTATTCCGATGATGTAGCATTTTCAGAGCATTACGTGTGGATTGCCTTATTCCCATTACCCATTCTTCTCAATCATTATCTGAATTCTGCACTTGAGAGCACTGAACACAATGCTTCTTTCCTAACTCCCAGCCCCTCCTCACTCTAGACAAGCAAGTATCAAAGCACGGTCCAGGGACCCCTGGCGGGGTTTTGAGATCCTTTCAAGGGGTTCGTGCTGTCAAAACTATTTTCATAATAATGCCAAGATGCTATATGCCATTTTCACTCGTTTTCACTCAAGCACACACTGGAGTTTTGCAGAGGCTACATGACACGTGATGATGTCGTCGCTCTGACGTCTAATGTGACATGTGCTTGTGTACTCTTTTGTTTTAAAAGTTTGTTTTAATATGTTAAATATCGGTAACTGTGACTCACATAAACACAGGTCTTTGAGGTCCTCTCCGAACCTCACGTATGATGATTATACATGGTTTTTAGGCAACATGATTTCAATGTTCCAAAAAGTAACTCACAAGTGGACCTTTAGATAAACCATTCATAAACACTGGATCTCCTGTTTATGTATGGAATAGGTTGTCAAATTAGACCTTCCCTGTGATCAAATTTCAGCAGAGGCCCCTAAAACCAGTTAAGTTCCAAGCAGCCCAAGATCCTAAATGGAGGTGCAAGACCACCTATGCAGCACATGCTACATTGTTCAACTGATCACCCACATCCAGCTTATAAAGAACAAATCCTTGCATCAAGAAGAAGGTAGTAATAGCTTTGTAGTAAATGTGTTATGTATTTCTCCCATGCGGGAGGGGAAATGGAGTCTTCCCATTTGTCTCAAATCCATGAAGGGAGCTTTCAAAGAACCACTTGAAGAACTTGTCATATTTCCCTTGGAGTGTGGGGCTAGGGAACAGTCTAAAACTAATCCAGAGCAATACACTGGCAGCATTCTGAGAAGGCAAAGGGAATAAATAAAGGGCTCCCCTTTGACCCACGGTATATAAAGGAGGCACGTTTTCCATGGGCTAGGAGGGGAGCTGATGGCAAGCTCTCTTGAAAAGGAAGAGGGCTTCTGGCTGTGAGTACAACAAACATCCATTACTGAAACTGAGCAGGCTTCAGGTAAAGGCAGTGGAAGGTCTGGGAGGTGATGGAGGCACAGGGTCCAAGGAACTCTCGAAAGTCACCCACAAGTGAGTCAGCTTTTGTCATCTACCACAACTGAAGGGTACCAGTGCCCTATTAACTGTACCAATCCAGAAAGACTTCCCTTCACCTCCCTCTTCTCTCTGCCTTTCTTTGACCACCAGAAAATGCAGCTAGAAAGTAAGGGAGGAGCTGTTTCAAGGGAGAAAAGCAGCCAACTATTCCCTATTCCCCACTGCAAGATTCCCAGTCCAGGGCTTCCCTGGTGGCGCAGTGGTTGAGAATCTGACTGCCAATGCAGGGGGACACGGGTTCGAGCCCTGGTCTGGGAAGATCCCACATGCCGCGGAGCAACTAGGCCCGTGAGCCACAACTACTGAGCCTGCACATCTGGAGCCTGTGCTTCGCAACAAGAGAGGCCACGACAGTGAGAGGCCCGCGCACCGCGATGAAGAGTGGCCCCCACTTGCCACAACTAGAGAAAGCCCTCGCACAGAAACGAAGACCCAACACAGCCAAAAATAAATAAATAAATAAATAATTATTAAAAAAAAAAAAAAAAGATTCCCAGTCCATGGAAATTTGGATGAAGCTGGTCAAAAAGTACAGATTTCTTGTTAGAAGATAAATCAGTATTGGGGATATACAATATGATGACTATAGCTAACACTGCTGTATGATCTATTTGAAAGTTTCTAAGAGAGTAGATCCTCAAAGTTTTCAAAAGTTGTTTGTTTGTTTGTTTTTAGTGTCTGTATGAGATGACGGATGTTAAATAAACTTATTGTGGTCATCATTTTGCAATATATGTACGTCAAGTCATTATGCTGTACACCTTACATTTATACAGTGTTGTATGTCAATTTTATCTCAGTAAAACTGAAAGGAAAAACATGTTTTTTTCCTGGAGAAAACAGCCAGGCTCAGATGGCTTCACTGGTGAATTCTACCAAACACTTAAGGAAGAAGTAAACTCTTCCAGAGAATAGAAGAGAATGCATTCCTCCTCAGTCATTTTATGACTCAATCATTTTATGAGGCCAGCATATACTTTATACCAAAACCAGGCAAGGACATCATTAGAATAGATAACTTCAAACAACATTCAGAACATGTCCACTGTAATTGCTAAAGTGGAAAATTCTCATACACTGCTGCTAAGAGTGCGAAATGGTAAAGCCACTTTGGAAAATATTTTGGCAGTTTCTTATATAAATTAAGAACATACTTATTATATGACCTAGCAATTCCACTTCTAGGTATTAAACCAAGAGAACTGAAAACATTTCTACGTAAAGACCTGTATGTGAATGTTCATAACAGCTTTGTTTCATGACAGTCAAAAACTGGAAACAATTCAAATATTCATCAACCTTAAATGGATAACTAGTTGAGGTACCTCATACAATGGCATACTACGCAGCAACGAAAAGAATGTACTGATACGTGCAACAACTTGGATGAATATCCAAAGCATTATGCTAGAGGGAAAAACCCAACCCCAAAATACATACTCCATGATTTCATTTATATGACATTCTAGAAAAGGCAAAACTATAGGGACAGAAATCAGATCAATGGCTAAGACTGGGAGAGGGAAGAGACTGCAAAGGACTGAGAGAAAGCTTTTTGTTAGCGTGGAAATGTTCTATAATCTTGATCACAGTGTTGTTACAAGACAGTATAAATTTGTTAAAACTCATTAACCGAACACTGAAACACAGTGAAATTTGTGGTATCTATATTATACCTCGATAACCATGAAATGAAACCCTGAATGAAAATAGATAAGTATATATTTTTTTAAAAAGATTTCCAGCCCAATAAAGAACAGCCGTTGTAAATTCGATGACAGCTTTGGGTTTTGAAATTACACTGGACAAGGCGTTTCAATAATTGGAAAAAGAGACTACTTATTTATTACCTGGGTAAGTTACCAGATCTATACAAGATTCCATCCAGGAATGGAAGGGTGAAGTCTATGGAGCAAATTCAAAGGGACAGAAGTAAAAAAGGAAAAAAGAAAAAAAAGCATCTTCCTAGAGAACATATGAAAGGCATGTTGGTCGTATGTTCAAGCAGAAATGCTGGAGACATGCTAACTCTTGCTATATTTACCACAGCTTTCTCATCCTAGCTTTCAATATGACCCCAACCTCTCTTTCCAGCACTGCCTCTCTTGAAACGCTTACTTACATCTTTTTGTCAGCTCTGCTACCCCATCCCCAACCTACCCCATTCTTCTGCATACCTGTATATGCACTATTTCCTTTTTCTGGAATGTTCTTGCTCTTATTGCTGCCATTTGAAATCCTTTGTGACTTTCAAGGTTAACTTCAAAATATCTTTCGTAAAGCTCGTAAAGAAGAAACAGCTGGGATGCCAAGTCCTAAAATCCTTTATGAGCTGCCAGTGGCCTATGACAACACCTCTGCTTATTTCTAAGGGTTATTTTCATGGGATTTACTCCAAAAAAGTGATAGGTTCCCGATTGCCAACTAAGGATTAGTAACAAATCTTCAGCTCTCTCCTGCTCTAGCACACAGAGCTGGGTCGTTTGGAATTCACCCACTGTCCTTATCCCTTTATAACAATGCCAAGGGTAAGAGGTGCCTCCTTTTCCAAGAAGCCCTATAATGGATGCTGCTTCAGAACCCTGGACACTCCCATAAAGACCACATCAGCCATATCAGAATTCATGGAAGAAAGCACCACAAAGAGGAAATTTAAACTCTTTCATCCTCCCATGAAATGAATGAATGCTCCAGTCATTATTGTAATATCTTAAATAAGCATATTTGAGGATTTCCTTTTCTTCGTCCTATACTCGTTCTCATATTATTTTTCTGTCTTTGGAGAAAGGGATCTTATTTATTGATTCATGTTCTGGTGTTGGTTGTGAGAATGGGAATAGTCAGCTCTTCCCTAGAGATTAGAGAGTGACACCAGCAAAGCCTTTTCCTCACCCACTACCTGAAACATAGAACTATTTTACCTCTCTTATAAACCTACATTATTCTGCCTATAGAACTGTTATGGCTATATGCCTACATGGGAGACCATAAAACATAAGTTCTACAAAGGCAGGGTCTGTCTTTTCTTACTAATATTTGTATCCTATATAGATACTAGCACATAGGAGGTATTCACTAAATATTTGATGTTAAATTAAAATATTGCTATATGGCAACCCCTCTTAAATATAAGATAAACTACGACTTTCTTGAACTATATTCAAAAGGTTCATTTATTGATGTTCCAGGGACCCTTCTCTATAAAATAATCTCTCTTTAAGACTCTCTTAATATATGGAAACTAAAAAGGTTACAGTGGGATTCAACGTAGTAAGTTGCTTACCACCTCATTATATATAATACTGGGAAAGTCTGTTATCCATTGTGAAAGTTCTTATGAAAGTGCATGGGCCAATTTCATTCTACAACTCTTTTGCCAAGTTCAAAACCACAATATCTTAGCAGCTTTTATTTTTCTTCCAAACACCATAAGTTATTACACTATATGATGCATTGCATACTTGCCAAAGCACTTCAGCCAGATTTTTTTGTTACATAAGCACGAAAGCATCCAATACTAATAAACTCCTATTTTTCTTTCCACTTTTTTTTTTTTTTTAATAAATTCAAAGAACTAAAGCATGTTTCTATGCCCTTGGGTTAAAAAAAGCAGCAATCACTGACATTTGAAAAGTATTGTGCCAAAAGCCAAAATTGTGAGAATGTTTCTCAGCTGACAAACTTCTTCCTAATTGACCTGGAATTATACAAGTTTTGTAATAATTTTTCTTGGTAATACATATAAAATGTATTGCTTATGGATCCAACACAGTGACTACTGGTTTGTCTTTTGTTTGTTTGTTTGTTTTTCAAAATACAGTGTGTCGGAGTTAGTAACTTGGTTTTTGTTTTACTGCCCAGCTACAAGATTAATCCTCTGTGTGTGAATTTTAAAAACTGAAATGCATAACATACACATATTTGAACAATAATTTGGGAATTTTACTTGACCGTCTAAAGAAAGATGATGATAGTTTTCTCTCACCAAATGTAGCTTGACAAGCAGTGGTCCAAAGCTTGCCTAAAGATTCTGCATAAGTTTCTCTAAGGTTTGTACACTGTCAATTTATCTATACATTTTTAGAAGAAAATGTTTCTCTTTCTTAATACTTGCGCCATGAGTCTGAAAAGTAGGCTTACCACAAGACAATAAGCAAGTACTGTTGAACTAGTAATGGCAGGAAAGTCAGCAAGAGTAGCAGTTCTCTACGGAGGAACAGCTAGAAGATGGTGTTAAGGAAAGAGAAGCCATTCAGAGGATGGATCTAAGGTGCATCAAGAGTTATTTTTCATTTTCCAAAAGCTCAATCAAAGATGTTTGTACGGTAAGGAGAAATTTATTTCTATTTGTGAATCAATATGGCAGCTGAAATATGTAAAGTGATCCAATTCACATTTTTCAATGAAACGATGGAAACATTCTCTAAGATTCTTCAGAGCTGTATTAACAGACAGATGTTCTTTCCTGTGCTTTAGTAAGTAGCTGCCATCAACAATGTGACCATTTTGAAATATGACAGTTGGAGTGACTACTTTGCAGAATGTCTAAAGCTAAAGGCAGGGTCAATACGGCACCGTAATAACTAGTGAAAAATGAAGAATTTGGCCAACTTGCTCCTTGGTCTATACAAACAAACCATCAGGTGGGCTGGTTTTGTTTTCTACTTGCCCATTACCAGAATAAGTTGGGGAGTCAATATGGATGATACAATCAAAGTTCAAAGTAGTCATTGCAGTACAATAAAATCTGAGTTTTGAGGTCTGGGCTGACCCTGTCCACCATATCTCAGATAATCACAATGAGACTGACCAAAATTTCGGGTTGGAATCCTTCCAGAAAAAGTTACATTGCTAGTAACAACATAATCTCCTTAGTTAACCGGTTGTTTTTCTGTCTTATAGGTCCACCAACAGTTATGTTAGGCGTCTTGTATTGCCTCACTTCACTGTAAAGTTCACTAAACTTCACAGTTTCTTGTGAGATAACTGGAGACAGTATGAGGTGAAAATGGAGGGGTGTTAGAAGCCAGAAACAATTTTTATTTGAAAGGAAGTTGATTAATTAAATAATTGCCTGTGCCTATACACACATGTATCAACGTGCTAGGTTCTGAATATACATGGAAAATAAAGGAGATATCGTTCCTGCCTTCTTTTAACTGATATTCTAGCAGAAGAGACCGACTTTAACAAGTACAGGCAAAAATGAGAAGAGAATATCATGAGAGAACAGTAGGGAGAGACTTCAAATTGGATGGTCACGGATGACTTCTCCGAGAAAGTAACCAGGAAAAATGAGGAGGAGCCAGCCATAAAAAGAGAACATTTCAGGCTGACGAAAGGCTCAGAGGTGAAAACAAGCTTGGCCTGTGGGAGAAACAGCAAGGAGACCTCAGTGGTGGGAGATCACAAGCAAAGGGCTGGATAGAACAGTAAGAGCTGAAGAGGTTAACAGCCAAATCACGCCAGACCTTGATGGCCAGAGAGAAGACTTTGTCTATTATCCAAGTAAAACTGGAAGCCAAGGAGAGCATGGGATCGACAAGATACAATTTATATTTTTTAAGAAATTACTCTGGCTGTTGAGTGGTATGTAGTGAAGGCAGGGAGACAGAGTCAAAGCTGGAAGATGTGTGTGTGTATGTGTGTACGTATGTGTATACGTGCATTTGTGTATGTGTGCATGTATACATGGATGTGACCTATATCTTCTGCAGCCAGGGCATTAAAACACTTTTGTGTTTGAACATTTAAAAATGGCAAATAATCATGTCAAAAAGTACTTAGAAGAGAGGAAAGCCAGGCAAAAGAATTTTAGGGCTTAGTTTCCAGAAAGTTCTCCTTTTTCAAAAAAACCTATAATTTTCTCATAACCAGGGTAGGCTGACTTTAATGCATTATTTGTATTTATGTGTCATATACTCATATATCCAATTCAAGGTACTGAGGCAGGAGATAGATGGGCCCCGGGCTGAACAGCTTCTCCCCTGTGGACAGAAACTCCATAAAAACAGGATGATGGAGGAGGCTGGGCCCTGCCCAGATAAAAGACCACATATTTCTCATTTTCAAAGTCAAGGAGACCTCCCTGACTACACATGCACAGAAAGGCTCCCTGGAGGTCAAAAGAGAGGAGGCGCCACCCCATAGTAAGTGATGTCAACTACCCATAGGCCTCTTCACTGGAATCCATCTTGTCTAAGAGATGCACAGGCACACAGGGGAGGACCCTGAGATATACCAAGTAGGGACCCAGAACCCAGCAAAGCAAGATGATTAGTCAAAGGAAACCCAGAATAAATGCCCTATAAAAGTGATTCAAACTGCCACGAGGGCATGACTCTCTCTCTCTGAGCCCGCCCATGCGTCTATCCACACGTACTGTACTCTTTTTCCTCCTAATAAACACTTTACTTGCTTCACTACTCTCCGTCTCTATGTGGAAATTCATTTCTACACAGCTGACAGGCCAGCTTGTTCACTGGCCACTGGTCCTGGTGGTCTGGTAGCTAGGATTCAACGCTCTCACTGCCGCTGCCGGACCTCAATCTCTGGTCGGGTCGAAACCCTGCTTCAAGCCGCTGTAGGCCGAGGTCACCCGAGATCAGTACAATTATTCATTTCCTCTCAGTGTGCTTTCCATAAAGAAACACACACTGCATGCAGGTGAATATATTTCTTGGGGCAGCCATACGCCTTTCTTGCCTTTCTAAGGCTAATCAGGTTGCATTACTATTTCTTCTCATTACATGTTGTCGGATAACCCATGTGAATAACATGTGTGGTAATATTTTTTGAGAGGCAATTGTTCAAAGTACAGTTTTCATTCGTGTTGTGGTGTCCATTGAGGGACCTTCCAGAACTCCACATTCTTAGACTCCTAGAAGTTTGCAGTTTAGAAGTCATCAATAGTATTGTTTAAACTTTAGGTTGTTAAGAAGAATAGTGACTGAAACAAAGTTTTATGATATGTATAAGTGTTTGTGTATGTGTACATGTGTATGCGTGTGATATACATCTCATTGTGGAGACTTCGAGTAGAAGCTGGAAGGTGTGTGTGTGTGCATGAATGGAAAGATAGACAGTCACTGAAATGTCAAGACCTAAAGAAAAGAAATGCCCTTTTTCTTTTACATATTCATTCATTTTCTTAGCCACCTGGAGGAACATGATATTGTTTTCAAAGTCCACCTGCTGATCTACAAAAGCCAAGTTTTGAAACTGTGGAATGAGAAGCTAGAAATAGAACTCTCTGTGTCTTTTTGGTCCGTTTCATTGTATCTTGAGGGTAACTTATGTCACATTTCATGACATGTGATGTTCAAAGATGATGAATGACAGGGAGTCTATTCTGGTGTCAGATCCTGTTTTGGTCATCTCCAGGATCTCTTAGATTTGGGAAAAGAAGGAAGTAAGTGAATCTCGCAGCATAAAATCTTCCCATTTAATTAGAAGGGTGCACAGAATAGCCTTAAGGAAAAGGAAACGTTTTCCAACTTGAAATCCCTCTCTGGACACATCTCTTTAGGAGGAAGCTCTAGTGACATGATCCAAGTATCATTTTCCCTGCAAAGGACAGCAATATAGTTTTCCCAGTGGAAAACTAGTCCAGTCAATTCAAAGACAGGACTTTAAGATATATTACCCATGACTGTGCTTTTAAAAGTCTAAGTATGTGCTTTTAAACTCTAAATACAAAATTGTGTCGATGGTTCCATTTTCAGATTAATATAAATCAAGCAGGTGCTTTGAGGCAGAGCTTAAATAAATAAATAAATTTATTTGGGGGAAAAAAAAATCTGAGGCTTAGAGGTCAGGCAGCTTCCATTCAAATCCTGGCTTAGCCACTTATTTGCTGTATGACTGGGCAAGTCGTTAAATCTCTCTGCCTCAGTATCTTCAACCTTTAAATAAGGATAAAAATAGCACCGACCTCCTAGAGTTCATAGAGGTAATCAAACTATCTCATGCATAGCACTTAACACAACTCCTAATTCATTATATTCACCCGATAATAGTAAATATTAGTATAACAAGAACTAACGTAACAAATTATTATGATCAAAGAATTAAATTATTTAACTCTGTACTGTCAGGGCCTAAAGTGTTGATGTGACTTCCAAGTATGTTAGGTTATTCTTAAGGAGAATGTAATCCCTGCTGTAATGGGGCAGATGCAAATTATGTGAACAGCTAGAACTTTTTGCTTCTTCCCTGTAGCCCATCTCAGTATCCCACAGCAAACCAAGGGGCACCTACAAACCGCAGCTGAAAAGCAGTTTAATTGTCTATGGAAGCATCTTGAAAAAAGTGTCCAAGGGACATTTGATCATGATGCAGAGAATTATTTTTTTTTTAATTCTCTTTTCCCATCACTCCTATAGTTGTCTCACCAGAAAGACAGCTGCCTTCCCATTCCTCAGTTTGACCCAAACTCTTTCTTAATCCAGACCAAGATGTCTCCTATCTTCTCTCTCTGCACCGAGGCAGCTATTCTAACTCTTCTGGTTTTCTATTTAGTAACCATCTGTCCTTTCCAGTCCAAATCAGATCACACTGTAATGAACTATTTTGAATTCCTATCCTCCCTCCCTCTCTCTCTCTCACCTATTACTCAACATCTACCCCCCAAAATTTAAGACACATAGAAATAAGACCCAGTAACCTGGATACCAAACTCAACCTCCATCTCAGCAGAAAGAGTAAACCGTGAGACTATGATGATCATACTTGTTTTCTAAAGCTATTTTCTACTACTATTTTCTCCTTGGCTCATTTTCTCCTAAGGCAGACCTTAAAATATTAAAAAAATATAAAAGAAATGTTATCATATTGTTACTGTGCTCTCACATGGAATTCAAATAAAGCAACATGGAAAGGTCACTAAATTCTTCCGATCTTCAAAAAAGGGAAATGATAAGCAGTCCTGAAGAGCTCACCCAGCTTCCTTTCCAAAGGGCTCTGCTAACACGGTTGCCTACACCCTTCCCGTTGCCCCAGGTGCTTAAGCTGAAAATATTTAAACACTTGGCAATCCTGAAGACACTCTCTGAGGTGCCTATAAAAAGACTGGTCGTGGCTTCTGCCAATACAGCAGCAGGCACTTCAATTTTATTTTATCTTGAGAGGAAGTTCATCGAGTTGCCGGCCTCGCCCACAACACCTCAACTTCTCTTTTTTTATATGTGTAAATTTTTTTTTCTACTTCTGTCTTTCAGGAATAGGTTTTTAGTGGTCCAGGCATTTCCCACGATTTTACCTGAATGTGGGCAACCTCAGCAGCAGAGGAGCGCAGAAATATCCTCCACCTATTTTTCTCAGAAGATGTGAGAACCGTTGACTGGAGTTAGGAGGGGGAAGTGGTTGGCGTATCCAGCTGCGAAAGGAGCAGTGGAAAGTTCTTTATTGATTTAAAAATAATAACAGCTCATATTTATCTTGTGACCATGGCAACGTAAGGAATGAAGTCTCTCTGCTTTCCTTTACCTCAAGCAGGAAGTGAGAGAGATGTTGGGCTCTGGGAAGCCAATGGTTTGGGGTTATTTTTCTTCCTGCCTATTGTCTACATTACTTAGAGATTTAATACTGGCTTCTGTCTTTATCATTGAATCTTTTTCTTCAAATTAAGCAATTCTAGTGAGATGATTTCTTTTATACATACATCGATGTTTTATTAAAATGAAGCTTTTAGCAGTATCAGTCATGAGGAGCTTAGCTGTAAACCCAGAGGTGATAGTAAATCCTCAAGGTTAAGGGGAACTTAGAAACTGCAAAAACAAGTTTAACTTCTTTACTCAGAGGTGAAGAATGGTACATCTCTCGCATCAGAAACTACTGAAGTTGAGGGCAAAATTACAAGTAACAATTAAGCAGGATGGGTTATTCCTTGGCCATATTTAGGCTTTCTTTAATTTTATGGAGCAATTTGAAAGGAGTGAACTAGTAAGAGATTTTATTAAGTGTTGGTGTGATGAGAATTGACAGCTGACAAGTAGGGAGAGAGTTCAAGTTCAGTGATGCTGAATTTTAGGTGCCTCTAAATGAGATAACCAGGAAGAATTTGAAATTGTACCTTAAACTCAGATGGCTATCGGAGCTAATAGCACACGTGTGGGAGTCATGAAAGTAAATCTGGTGCCCAGAACTGCACATAAGGAGCTCAGGTGGAGCGAGAAGAGATGATGACTGAGAGCACACACACTGCGGGAAGAGTACTATTTAGAGGACAGAGTGAATGAGGAGCCGGGGAAGGAGCCTGCAACTCCAGAGCTGGAACAGAAGGGGAAACTGGCTCTGTGTGCTTCTGGTCCAGAGCACAGGCTTTACCTGTTTTTTTTTGCCAACTGCTAAAGCAGTAAGTCCAGATCTTACCATCTATCTGATGTTCAGTGACATTCCCTGAGTTTGAAAAAAAGTAACATTCCCAATTAAATATCACTTGATTAACATAATTTATAGATTTTTATTTAAAAGGACATTTTACTACAAAACATGGAGAGGTACGTATCATAGGGGTGTTCAGAGTGGCACCAGGTGATCCTCTTTACTAGCCATTGCTAAAGAGTCACTAATGATCCTGCCTCCTGACTCAGGGACACAGCTGAAAAATCAGACCTCAACCTGATGTTCTGGTGGTGAAGTGACCTATGACTCTGGAACTTCCACCCCAATCATTCCAACAGGAGCTTTACTGAAGTTGACTTTTACCACTTCTACAGAATTGGAAGGTTGCCGTTAAAACCAGCACCTAGCCATTTATTCGCTGGTAATTCAAAGCAAATCAATCAACTGCATAGCAGGATGCAATAAAATCAGGAAGTGATAGGATTTTAAGTAACAAGCAACTTCTAAGATGGGCTGGTGCATTTTTGGAATAGATGAATAACAGAGCAGCCTTCAGAGACAAGCAGTTCTTGCAATAAGAAATAGAAGTATTGGGATGCATGGCCAATAGCCCATTGAACACACATAGGGTTAGGAAAATGTCCTTGGTTTGGTAATATTTCTTATAGACCTTATTAGGATAATAGACAGTGTGAAAATACCATCCTAGGAGTTGGCAGTGGCAAATTCCAAATTAGCATGTGTCAGTGTGCATGCCTATGTAATATGAGGGAGGCATCAGATAATATATGGAAGAAGAGTAATTCATGGAGAAAGTGAACAATAGTTTCAGAGGCTGCAAAGTGAGAAAAGATCTGATGAGCATTCACTTTATTTAGGAATTATGATGTCACTGGTGACCTGAGCAAGGATAGATTCTATAAAGTGCTAAGGGCAAACCTTGGTTACAGGAAGGTGAAGAGTAGACAGAAACTTCCTTTTCCAACAATACTGGCAGAGTAAATATCCTGAAAATGATCCTGCTGCTTATCCTAGCTCCTAATTTTGTATCCTAGTAGATAGAAAATTAAAAACATATTTTAACGCATGACTGAGTTGGAAAGAGTAAGAGAAACTACCAGAATCATCAGACGCCAAAAGTTCTGGGGAGAATCAACTCAAAGAGTTATTAGCACCGAAATCATCTATTAATTCCAGAAACCTAGAGCTTTGGTTTTGACCTTGACAAACTCAGGTCTGCATTGTCAGGAGAGCTGGAATTCAGTTCTGGGACCTGTAAAGAATTGCATCTTCAGTGAAAGTGTGAATTAGAAAAAATTTCAAAATAAATAAAATATGCCTTGGATGAAGAAACAAACAAAATATCCCCTGGGAGTTCATAAGCCCAAGCTAGTCCTCATACAGGCTAGGGTCTCACATCTCACTGCCTGCATTGTCTGAAAAAGACTCAAGCAACCCCAGTCTTAAAGCTTCCCTAAGTGCCTGTCAAAAGCAAATGATAGCTTTCTCTAGATGAATCAACCATCAAATCAAGCCTCAAAGAATTTCCACATGTAAAGTCCTCATGTCACCTGAGAATTTAAGTACAAAATAAACAAGGAAACAAGGAGTAGGAGTAAACATCAGCAGAAACAGTAAACACAAAATCAAACTCAAGAAAGAGTTCTGATGTTGCAACTGTCACATTCACAATATGAGATTAGTGTGTAATCATTTAAAGCAAAACAAAAAAATCAAATGTATGAATAAGGAAGAAGTGACTATAAACATAAGCAGTTGGAATAAAAAAATCAAAAATAAGTTGGACATACAGAAATAAAAATTGGGAATAAAAACAATAGGTGTCTACTTAGTCTATTAGACATGACTGAAGAAAGAATGACTAAACTAGAAATATAGACATAAAGCAATTAGCCCCAAGAGAGCACAGAGAGACATAGATGGAATATAAAATCAATTGAGAGACATAAAGGATACAGTGATAGATGTAACACAAGTCAAATGAGAATTCCAGAAAGAAATAGCAGAAAAATAGGAGAGACATTATTTTGGAAGGCAAAATCTCAGGGAAATCTCAGAATTCCAGACGATTTGAATCCTCAGATTCAGGAAGCAAAACAATCCCAATCTTAACCAAGCTGTAGAACACAAATGCCAAAGAACTTTTAAAAACCCAGAGAGAAAAACATGATATCCAAACAAAAAATTAGAATGATAACTGAATTCTAAATGACAACAATGGAAGCACAAAAACTGTGAGATAATATCAAAATTATGAAAAAATTATTCATAGCTACAGACTTAGAAGTGTTGTATGGTAGTATAATGAAACTTTGAGATACAACTAAATCAAATTTCCTACAAGCAGCTCCTCCCTACAGAAACTTCTAAAATATATACTTCAAGAAAAAGGAAAATGATTTCAGAAAAACTACCAAGTTCAAGAAGAAAAGGTAAGCAAATGAAGTGGTAAATATAAGTCAATCTAAACA
The DNA here is from genome assembly GCF_028564815.1 of Eubalaena glacialis. Classification (NCBI taxonomy): domain Eukaryota; kingdom Metazoa; phylum Chordata; class Mammalia; order Artiodactyla; family Balaenidae; genus Eubalaena; species Eubalaena glacialis. The sequence goes on along the minus strand of NC_083723.1, from coordinate 57,453,911 downwards.
AATATTAACTCTATAAAACAATAACAATGAAGTCTAATTTGAGAATGTATTAGTTTTCTGTTGCTGTGTAATGACATACCACAAATTTAGTAGCTTAGAACAACACATATGTGTTGGTCCCTAAGTTTCCAAGGATCATGAGTTGGGACCCAGATTAATGGGTCCTCTGATATGGGTATCACAGGTCTGCAATCAAGGCAGATATCAAGCTGTGATCTCATTTGGAGGGGCCACTGAGGAACAATTTACTTTCAAGCTCATTCACATTTTTAGCAGAGTAATTTCCCTGAGGCTCTATTATTGAGGGTCTAGACCTTTAACTGGCTGCCAGCTAGGGGCCACCCTTAGTTCCTAGAGGCCATCCCATTCCATACACCCCCTCACAATAGGGCAGCTAATTTCTTCAACCCAGTAAGGAGAATCTCTCCCCAGTCCGTTTAACATAACACAATAACTGAAATGACATCCCCATCACCTTTGCTATATAATGTAATCTTATCACAGGAGTGACATCCCATTATTTTTACAATATTCTATCAGTTAGAAGCAAGGCATAAGTTCTGCCAACACTCAAAGGGAGAGAATTATGCAAAGGCATGACTCATCGGGGGTCACCTTAGGGTGTGTACTGCACAAAGAAGTTGGGACAAAAAAACAAGATAAAGCTAAAACAGTAAGTCAGAAAGAGCATGATTAGAGTTAAAGCATGCTAAAGTCCTTGTATAAAGTTCAAAAAGATACAGATTAATTTTAAACTGTATTAAGCATGAATACAAAGAACAAAATAAGATGGTAGAAATTAACCAAAATATACCAGGAATCTAAAATATAAGCACACAAACATCTTTTTAAATGAAATGGTGAACAAAATTTAATGTGACTATACAAATGTCAGATAAAATAGTCCTTAAGGTATAAAGCAGTATTTCAGTTAGAGGGTCACACTACCTAATGATAAAAATATCCCATGCACCAAATTTCATAATTCAAAATGTATATAGTAAAAATTAGCAGAAGAGAGTCACAGATCATAGCTGGCGATTTTGAGACATATTGCTTGACAATGGATAGATCAAATTGACTCCCCCCCTAAAAAAAAAAAAATCAGTAGGATACCAAAGACTTTGAGAATACAAATAACATGCTTGAACTAATTGCATTATGTAAAGTATGAAACAATTAGAGGCAACACGTAATTTTCAAGCACTCTTGATGCGTATTGCCTATATAAATATACAGAAACCATGTAATAAACTATAAAACTAGTTTTAACAAATATGAAATATTTGATACGATATGGGTCACATTCTCTAGCCACAATAAAATTAAGTTTGAAGATCATGAAATGACTCATGTTTAGAAATTTGAAAATACTTATAAATAACAAAGCAATCAAAATGGATATTAGAAAATTTTAGAACAATTATGAAAAATTATATCACATAGCATACAGATAAAATAGTTCACAGAGAAAAATGTATAGTCTTATGTACTATGTTAAGAAGGCTGATAATTAATAAATTAAGCACCTAATTAAATTTAGAAAAACAGTGACAAAATAAACCCAAAAATTAGAAGAAAATTAACAAAGGTAATAAAAATTAATAAAGTAGAAAATAATTAAGAGAATCAACAAAAACAAGTCTGTTTTTTAAAAACAAAATCCAGATGTCTCTGATAAAATTGATCAAGAAAAAAGAGGAAAGATACAAACAATATTAGCAAAGTTAAAGGAAACATAGCTACAGAAGAAACAGAGCAGAATGTTATAGACGACTTCAGATTATGACAACTTTGATGAAATGGGTGCATTTCTAGAAAATTATTTCTCAAAAGAATTGATTTATGAAAGAACTAGAAAACCTGTGTGATCCTATAACCATTGAAGAAATTAAACTCTCATCTTCTCACCAGAAAAACTCAAGTCCACAGTTTGACAACAAATTCCACTAGATATTTAAGGAGCAAACAATTCCAACATCACATAAATTCTTCCAGAAAGCAAAAAACAACGACACACTCTTCCTTGACTTGTCTTATAAGGTCATTATTATAATCTTGATTCCAAAAGCCAATAATGAAAGTTTCAAAGGAAAAATTATAGGTCTCAATTATGAACACAAATGCAAAAGTCCTATATAGAATATTAGCAAACTAAATCCAGCAATATATTAAAAACACACACACAGAGACACACACACACATTACTAAGTTGGCTTTATCCAAGAAATAAAAAGCTAGATAACATTTTAAAAACTATTAATATAAATTAACAGAAAAATGCTAAAAACCCATAAAATCATTTCATTTTTTTACAGATAAAAGAGACACAACATTCATTCATATTAGAAACTCTTAGCAAACTAGGAATTGAAGGAAACTTTCCTAATTGGCAAAAGAGTATAATAATTTCACAGGAAACATCATAGTCATTGGTAAATGGTAAAATCATTCTCTTTAAAGAGAGAAACAAAGAAAGATACCTACTATTACCACACACATTAACATTGAACTGAGGATCCCAGAAAGCACAAGAAAATAAGATAATGAAAAATATGTAAGGATAGAAAAAGTACAGAAGAAATCTCATTTACTGAAGACAGTCAAACCCAAAAGAAAGCTACAAAGTATTCAAATAAAAGAGCTTAGTTCGGTGACCACATAAGATCAATACACAAAAGTTAAAAACAAAATATAAATTATAAAAATTATAAAAACATATATAATTAGGAATCAATTTAACAAAAGATGACCAATCCTTTCATGGAGAAATTTATACTTTTTAAAATGCATTTTAGAAAACCTAAATTGAGAGATATAAATAACAAGATTAATATTTTAAATATATCAGTTTTTCCTAAATTGATATACAGAGTCAATGAAATTTCTTCCAAAATCTAAACTGAATATCCCTTGAAATTTAAAAGACTGATTTGAAGATTTAAGGAGAAGGGTTAGAGTCAAGAAGAAAAAAATGAAGTATAGATACTAGCTGTCACAGGTGTGTTAGCTTCTTTGGTCCAGAAATAGACAAATAAACCAGTGGAAGTGAAGAAAGAGGCCTGAATTAGACCAAAGCTTTTAAGGAAACTTGATAGATTCAGCACAGACATGTATGAGGACAAGACGAACTATTCAATAGATGGTGCTCTGGAAATCGGTATCTGTATTTTTAAAAACTGAAAATGGATTCCTACTTCACATCTTACACAAAAATCAGTTCTAAATGGATTTAAAGATAAAGCATAAAAGTCAAAACTTTAACAATTTTACATAGCAAGATAGGAAACTATCTTTATGGTTGTTGAGGAGGAAAAAGGAATTCTTTAACAACAACAACTAAAGAAAATAATTGGTGAATTTGACTACATTAACACTGAGAACATTACGACGTTCACCAAAAGACACCACAAAAATCAAGGAGGAAAAATATGCCACCACTGGAAAGATATATTTGCAATCAGTATCACTGGGAAACAATTAGTAACCAGAACTCGTAGACAAGTCTTACCCAACAAATTTTAAACAGAAAAAAAGGGCGTAAGTATAAAGCAAAGAGAAAACACAAGTGGCCAATAAAAATATGAAAAGATAACCTCATTACTAATTAGGAAAATGAAAATTAAAGACATAATAAAAGCTGGTTTTGCATACAAGGAGCTTGGAAGACATCACTCCATCCTAACAACAAGTAAGGCTGAACATGACTGAAAAATTAGCAATTCTTGGGTCCGTAAAAGAGAGGAGGACAGAGGGGAAACCGCTGCCCCCAAGACTGGAGAGAGAGAGTAGGGAAAAACGCCTGTTGTCACTTACCCGAGCAGAGACTCACTAGCAGAATCACCCGTGGGAACCAGTGCCAGGGTAGGAAGGCCTGAGCCATAATTGTGGAACTGATGAGGGCTCAGTGTGCACAACTCTCAGAGTTAAAAAATCCCTGGGAGCCCAGTCATAAAGTGGCCCCACCATATTGTGAGACTCACGTCCATGAGCTCAACCAGACTCCACAGTAAATAGGGGAGAAAAATCCCGACGTGCTTCTGGCAGGGGGAGGAAAACCACTTTAAAATAAACCAGAGCACCTTTGTGCTTCTTAACAAGGCCTGACCTCAGGGGAAACTAATTAACCAGAGCCTAACCTGCTGGGGTATAATCAGGACCTAACTGACCTGGGGGGAGGGGAAATCTCAACTGCAGTCAGCTGTACCTTCCACGAGGGAGTAGCAAAATATCAACTCCAGCCTTCTCTAGTCATCCTGTCCCACTTAAAGGGGTAGAAAAAACCAGAAACACTAGTGAAGTTCACAGTCCAGAGATATAGGCTCCTGAAAAGACTGAGACCTAATTACTCAACAATAAGAAAGCAAACAACCACTTAAAATGGGCCAAAGACCTTAACAAACTCTTCACCAAAGAAGGTATACAGATGGAAAATAAGCATATGAGAAGATGCTCCACATTATTTGCCATCAGGGAAATGCAAATTAAAACAACAAGATACCTCTGCACACCTATTAGACTGGCCAAAATCTGGAACACTGACAACACCAAATGCCGGCAAGGATATGGAACAACAGAAACTCTCATTCATTGCCGGTGGGAACGCAAAACAGCACAGCCACTTTGGAAGACAGTTTGCTTGTTTCTTACAAAACTAAACATACTCCTACGATACGATGCAGGAATCTCACTCCTTGGTCTTTACCCAAAGGTGTCAAATCCTTATCTCCACACCAAAATCTGCATGCACATGCTTATAGCAGCTTTATTCATAATTACCAAAACTTGGGAGCAACCAAGATGTCCTTCAGTAGGTGAATGGATGAACCGTGGTACATCCAGACAACGGAATATTATTCAGTGCTACCAAGAAATGAGCTATCAAGCTATGGAAAAAAAATGCAGGAAATTTAAATTAATAATTTAATTAATTTATTAATTAAAGTTAATATTACTAGCCGAAAGAGGCCAATCTGAAAAGGCTACATATTGTATGATTCCAAACATATAATATTCTGGAAGAGGCAAAACTATGGAGACAGTAAAAAGATAGGTGATTGCCAGGTGTTGGGAGTGGGGAGGATTGAACAGACAGAGCACATCAGAGTTTCAGGGCACTGTAATGAAACCATAATGATGGATACCTGTCATTATACATTTATCCAAACCCACAGAGTGAACCGTAACGTAAACTACAGGCTTTCTGTGGTTATGATGTGTCCGTGTAGATCCATCAGTTGCGGCACATGCACCACTCTGGTGTGAAGCGTTGATGATGGACGGGGGAGGCTATGCATGTGTGTGGGCAGGGAGTACATGGGAAACCTCTGTACCTTCCCCTCGATTTTGCTTGAACCTGAAACTTCTCTTAAAAAAGCGGTCTTAATACAAAAAAAAGTTCAAGACATAGTGAAGTGTAATTTTACATATCTCAGACTTGCAAATTTTTTCCTCTTATGCTATGTGTTGTTGAGAATATGAACCAGTGAGGACGTTTAAACATTAATGGTGGTGACGCCGACCGAAACAATAATTTTGAAAAACCATTTGACATTACGAAGTAAATACGGAGATGTTTATTCTGTTGGAACAATGAATTCCACTTCTACCTTGACCTCGAGAAATTCTCACACATGGCATAAGAAGACATGTACAGGAATGTTTGCAGCAGAGTTGTTTGTATAGGTTAAACCATACTAAATCCTGATAATCACATATTTTTAATCTACAAAAGCTGCAGTTTCATGCGGCTCAAGGTAATAACAGCAACAACTGAAAACAATTTCCATTCATAGTAAATTCTCATGATGTAATGTATTACTAACCACAGTCACCTGGTTTATCAATATAACTATAAATTGAACAGAGCTAATATGGAGCAAAAACAGCAAAGAAAATAAAATACAGAAGAATACCAACAATATGATAAAATTTACATAAAACCAAGACAGGTAAGACCATACCATGTATTGTTTAGGTAGGTATAAATGAAGAAACAAATGAAAAATAAGCAAAAATTCATGACTGCCTTTATAGGGGAGGGGCATGGATTGGAAAGGAAAACACAAACTAATTTTAAAGGCACTGGTAATATTATATTTCCTAAGCTGACCTGTGGAGACATTTAAATTATTATATCTTATATATGCACATTATTTTATACATATGGAATATTTTATAATAAATGATTGATAAAGCATGGGTGGAAGGTGAGGACACGGAGGCTGAGCGTGTATGTTCCTTTTCTGGGCGGGGGGACACTTAGGTGTGAAAGGAAGAGAAAGGAGAAAAGTAGCTGGAGTAGGAAACAGAATCAGAAAAGGGTCTTGTTTTTTTTCTTAGAGAAACTTGAATGTTAATGTGCTGAAAAGGAAAGGCTGACTACAGAAGAGAGAAGGCAATTGATGAATCAGGTGACTGAGGCTACAGGTGGAAATGGGAACCACGTGAAGGTGGAAAGAATAGCTTTCATCAGAGGTGGGTGTCTCTCTTCCCACTAAAACTGAAGGGACAGTTTATGATACATACAGATCTTGACCGAAAGGAAGGTCAAAAAGTCAAAGAGGTTTGATGGTCACTGTTTTCTCGTGAATTCGGATTTCAGTCATCTGTTGAAACTAATAGGTAAAACAGCAAGTCAGGGCATTAAGGAGACTGGCAGAAGTTTAAAGTGATTTCTGTGAGTCTGGGAAAGAGAACAAGGGTCTGCATCAAGTTGGAGACCATGAATATATCATCACATCCGTTTGTTCCTTCTCTCCAGTTGTGTCAAGATTCTCAGGTGTAAGAGTAGAGGAAAGGTCTGGAATGAGCTAAGCTTTGTGTTTTCCTCGGAAGGTGCCGCAACAGGCACACCTGAGCTCAAGTGATACATTAATGAGCCTCTGGGGTTTAGGCAGATGCAAGTCAGAAACAGAAGAGAGGGTGGAAGGATTGAGAGAAAAGGAGAGTAGAAGTGTTGGTGTTCTTGATGTGGCCAAATAAGGGGAGTGCTGAAAATAAGGGGTTGAGAGAAATGTGAGGAAAAGGAAGGAACTGCCAAGAATTTAAGAATCCAGAACAGGAAAATGGAAGGATGCTGATGAAGTCCAGGTGGGGTCTGTTGTATGTGGTGGTGGTCCCTGGCAATGAAGAGATCAGGGAACTGTGAAGAAAGTTGGTTGGATGGGGTCATCTGCCCTGACATTGAAATTGGCCACGAAAAGTGGCAAGAAAAAAAAAAAGTGATCAGAGTCTAAGGCCCTTGATGAAAGTGGAGGAGTGACAAGGGTGTTGGTGAACAAGAGCCAGATGGAAGGTAGGAGAGGTAACCAGATGGCAAGAGCCCCAAAGTAAGAGAGGTTTTCATCTGAGGAATGAGAATGAATGGTTTGAATCTGAGGAATGAGAATGGATGAGTCGTGTTGGGAAGCTAGGAGGCTTTGATAATCACCTTTTGTATGGGGTGCACACAGTGTGGGAGAATAACCAGGCTTCCCTTGAGGATCAGGAGAATGCCAGGTCCCAGCTCTACAATGTTTTCAAATGCAGTAGCGCCAGGCTCCTGCCTTCACTCTTATTTTCGATTTTTAAATTTTTTTCCAACTCAGATTTATCTTTGCGCTTACTTCACTTCATAGCACCTGATCACTATGCATTGTAATACTTAGTTACATGCCTGTGTTAGTCACTGGACTGCACTCTGCTTAAGGGCAGAAAAACACGTAATATTTACCTTTAGGTCCACAGCACTTAGCATAGTGCCCAGTATATAAAAGGTGCTCAATAAATGTTTACTGAATACATGAATGGAAGGAGTAGAGTAATATTTATAAGTGGAAAGGACTGTGAAAGCCATGGAATGACAGGTGTGTGTTCATGTTTGTGAATGAGTTTGCGTGTGTGGGTTTCCTGCATGAGCTGTTAGAGATGAAATAAAGATGCCCCAGAGGGCAGTTACAACAGTTTAATTACCTGAGAGGGTTTTGGATGAGAAATACCATGTTAGTCTAAAACTCAGGAAAAAAGTCAGTAGAAGAACAATAAACCATCGTGGACATGATAAAACCATCACAATCGCTTTGTGAACAACAATGAAGGGAAAATGCTAATATAGTCCTCACTGGTATATTCTGAAATTAATAATGATCTAAATACCTCCTATGAAGTTTTTCATTAAAAACACTTCCGTAATCTAAGTACTGTAGACGATGGATTCAACAAAGAAAGCTTTGCTTTATAATGTTGGAAATTAGAGTCCTATGAAATCAAGTTTATCTTTAGAAGTAGGTTTAAGAAAACTGAAAGGATTGATAATAGTAAAGTAAATATGGAACAGATGTTGCCTGAAGCAGGGTCCTGGATAAAATTTTATTTCGATATGAAGTTAATGAAAAAGGGTGGGGTCACTGGTATGATTTTTGCAAAATGTATACATTTGCTTTCCAACCTGTAGTGTGTAACTTCCTTTTAGTTTCATAAATAGCTGAACATTTTTACTGAGTATTAAGTATGCTTTGAACTTAGATGTGATAGGTTATATATTTTACAAAAATACTAGATGAGATTTTGGAAGTGCAAATCTTGCTTTTTATTCAATGGAAGGATTTCCCATTAAACAATTTGTTCTAGTCATTACAATTAAGTCTGCCTAGAAGATATGCCTAAAGAGATAATAAATAATAATCTAATAGTGTATATGATATATATGTTTGTAAACTGTAAGGTACTCCATGATGTTGTAACATTGGGGTGCTAGTATCCTGGAAAGATTTAAAGATACATAAATAGTAAACAGAATATACTGTTCCCTAATACTTAGGAGATTTGTGGAATTTGAAAAATACACGAAAACTTATATTTTGTCTCAATATGGAAAAATAAAGGGAGTTTAAGGAAGATTAACAATTGATTGATGGCAGAACTGGGACAAAGGTCAGATCTGCACTCTGTATTTTCCCCCCTTCTCTTTTTCCTTATATTCAAAAACTGTATTCATTATACTAATGCTTGATATATATACTAAAATTACCTTGGCTTTTACACGCAAGCAAAATGATTTTTAAAAATTAAACTTTAAATTTTATTATAGAGGTATGAACTTTTAATAGAACTAACAAGAATAAAGAAAATAAAGTTTCAGGTGTAGAAGTAATTGTTTCATTAGAGTAATAGATCCAGAACCAGAAATCATATTAGCTTAGACTTAAAACTAAGCAGAGAATTGAGATTCATAATGGTTCCCCAATATAATACTTAATTGATCTTCCCGCCTCCCAAAAACAAGCACAAATTTTTCATAATAAAGAGGTTCATATGTACAATGATATTCCAATATTATAACTTGTATAAAGGACTGAATGCTAAAATGTTGTGTCCAAAGTTATACAGAAGCAGAATTGACTTACTAGAGGGCCTCTTTGGGTTGAAAAGGGTTGGAGATTTAAATAGAGGCATAGCTAAAGTGGATCTATCCTTCTGACTTCCCCTAACAGCCACATAAACTTGGAAATTTCTTTATCTCCTTTCTCCCCAAATAAAACATTTCAAAGTAGTGTTGAAAGCAGAATTTAGAATTTCAAACCCACAAAAATGTTATGGTTTGGCGTATTTAATCTTGGTAAAGTGTTAAAAATATCTAAGTAGGTATTTGGTTTTATTTGGGACTAACAGCAGACTTCAAACCAGAAAAACTCATCAAGAAGTTTAACAGCTGCTTCAAATAAATTTTGGCTTAAAAAAATTTAAAAACAATATTTAAAAAAACAGCATATGATAAAACATTATATATATGTATACATATATATATAATTATTTTCTACCACTGAAATTTTGGAAGGCTTAAGAAATTATCCAACTTTGATCTTCAAATATTAAGTATTTTTTATCTATGTATTCCTATCTTCCTCCAAAAGAGAAGATAAAATTTAGTCAGTTCTTTCAGCTGAAAGAAACTTCCAGCCTAATCTTTGCTCCTCAAATCCCCACTCTTGGTGCAGGAACAATTAATAACCTGTTCTGAGCAAAGCTATATGGCTCTATTCTCTCCTTCTGACTTTAAAATAATTCCTAAGAATTTGGCTTCAAGAAAATTAATCTCCAGGCTCTTATTCAATGAGTCACTAAGTCATTTATTATGTACTTGGTGCCCTAATTGCAGAGCAAAGTGTATTTTATAGCATAAAGTACATAAAATAAAGGCCAAGTTCTTGATGTCAGAACAAGACATTTTTTATACAGTTTTATATCAGTTGGCTCATCAAACCACCTGTAAATAAAATAATGGGCAAAAATTCAGAGCAAACTTCTCCGGGATGTTGAGTTCCCTGAGATGAAAACCCATACCTTACTCATTGCTTCGTGCCAGCTACAGAGAGCCAGACACATAGCTGTGTTTGATAAACAGTGAATGTGGAAGGAATGAAGCCTTCCTTACTGATTCTGGATCTGTGGTGTCATCTTCAGATAATTGTTTCTAGTAAGGACTGGCTCACAGACATCATTTGGTGTTTCCTTCTTTTAGCTTCCTTGCATGCTGTGGGCCACATAAATGAAGAAGTTTTGCACCTGCTAAATTTTCTATTCTGTAATTAGGTTATTTATCCTAAAATGATTTTTTTTTTTCCTACAAGGAAAATTAAAGGCTGACTCTTTTTCTCCTTCTTTTTAAGAATGTAGGTTTTGCATTTACTCTTTGCTTCTCAACAGAGTATGTTTGTATAGTTAACAGCACATTGGCCACCCTGTCAATCCTATTGTTCTTCACTTCACCCAGGAGGAAGTATATGCCTACTTCAATTTTTCCTGGCGCTCGTCAGTGTCTATTCTTTTTCTTTCCATTACTTCTATTCTTACTAGATACCACAGACACTTGCCTGATCCAACCTGCGTTTCAAACCCATCTCTCCCCTGTCCACAACTGCCACAGGACAGTAAAAGTTAAAACTCAGTTTCTCAGCATTTCTTTCAACTGTGAGTAGTCACATGACACCGTTCAGGCCAATGAAGTGAAAAGCTAATTAACAGCTCTGATGCTCTCTGTTCCCTTGCCTCCTTCTCCCTGCCTGGAGCATGCGTAGTAGAGTGGCCCTCTTGCAAACATGAAGATTAAAATCATACGCTAAGGAAGGCAAGGCAGAAAGATGCCACAAGCCTAGGGCATCGAGCACATTGTGGAACCACCGCACCAGCTTTAGAGGATCTATCATAACTTCTCTTTATGTAAGAAAAAATAAATCTCTTTCGCTGTAATTTTGGTTTTATTTTACATGTTGCTAAACACCATCCTAACTGACACACCGGAATAATGTATATTTGGTATTGGGGTCAGTTACATTAGGATAGTTTCCAAAAAAAATAAACAGTTACAATTGTTTCTTTCCAATATGTAAGGCAATAGAGGAAATGTCTCATTAAGATAATTTTGTACAAAAAGGCCGTTTCCTTTGTTTTGTTGAATATAGGTACCAGAAAATTGATAGTAATCCTAATGTATCTGAAACAGTGAGTGTGGGGCTTCGAAACTCAGGGCTTCATAAACCCAACTCAGGAATTTACTGAGAATAACTTCAGTGGATTATCATATCGGCTTCTGCATTCAATCTGTTGTAATATGTTATTTTGGTTGAAGTATATAAAGAAAACCCCACCTCATATTCAAGGTTGGAAAAGGGAAGGATATTTTAATAATAGCTTCTTAAAAGTTGCAGTATGGAATCTGAAACTTTCTCAGTGAACTCTTCCTACTCTGTTACTTTAAAGGCCATTGGTCTCTCTTGCACTCTGAATGGATCTTTTACCCAAGCGTAACTTTGTATCATCATGCTCTGGTTATTTAGAAAGTATTGCTTCAATGAGTTATATAGCTCTTCCAAATGTCAACCCATTCATCATGTAACATTAAAAAAAATCACATTCTGTAATACTAAATTAATTTTATCAGAAAGTCTTTAAGTATTGGGAAGCTGTTAAGCTCATATGGTGGATAGCAGTTTTCCAAAATTCTAATTTTCACCCGAAAGCTCAGATTTTTATCCCTGACAACAAATACTGCTTATTGTTTTCCTTGAAGTAACAGGCTCACTATGATCATTTTCAAGAAAATGTTGAAAATCCAGATCAGGATAACCATAGCCTTCTGTCAGTCATTCTTTCAAGTAAAAATGAAAAAACTAATAGTTCAGCTCAGAATTTCAATCAATAATAGCCCAAGTTCTTTCCCTTAAAACAATCATCATACTCAGTGTACTTTAGGTTTATTTCCTATTGTGTCATAGAGAATACTATAAAAACTCAAGGACTAAGATTTAATAAAGTAATTTTTGTTGCTTCCTCATGGACACTCTGAACTAAATATTTTTCTCCTGTTTCTTTTTTTTGCAGTGAGTATGTGGTAGCAAAAAATGCAGTAAAAACTGGTACAGTTTTGTGCCATTACCTTGATTCACGTTAAGGCACCAGAAGTTTTTATCCGCTATTCCTTTTGTACTATCAGTGCAAATGTCACACTATGAAAAAGGCAAATAATGTCTTAGTATTATTATGAAAATAGTTTTTGAATCCAGAGGCTGCCAGGGATACACACCACATTTTGAGGACTACTCCCAAATAGAATACAAATTGACCAGTAATTAAATCAAAAATATACAATATATCAAGAAAAGCTACTGCTCTTTTTGAATTATGGTTTTCTCAGGGTATATGCCCAGTAGTGGGATTGCTGGGTCATATGATAGTTCTATTTTTAATTTTTTAAGGAACCTCCATACTGTCTCCATGGTGGCTGTATCAATTTATATTCCCACCAACAGTGCAAGAGGGCACCCATTTCTCCACACCCTATCCAGCATTTATTGTTTGTAGATTTTTTGATGATGGCCATTCTGACTGGTGTGAGGTGATGCCTCATTGTAGTTTTGATTTGCATTTCTCTAATGATTAATGATGTTGAGCATTCTTTCATGTGTTTGTTGGCAATCTGTATATCTTCTTTGGTCTATTTACAATAGCCAGGACATGGAAGCAACCTAAGTGTCCATCAACAGATGAATGGATAAAGAAGATGTGGCACATATATACAATGGAATATTACTCAGCCATAAAAAGAAATGAAATTGAGTTATTTGTAGTGAGGTGGATGGACCTAGAGTCTGTCATACAGAGTGAAGTAAGTCAGAAAGAGAAAAACAAATACAGTATGCTAACACATATATATGGAATCTAAAAAAAAAAACAAAAACAAAAACGGTCATGAAGAACCTAGGGGCAGGACGGGAACAAAGATGCAGACCTACTAGAGAATGGACTTGAGGACACAGGGAGGGGGAAGGGAAAGCTGGGACAAAGTGAGAGAGTGGCATGGACATATATACACTACTAAATGTAAAATAGATAGCTAGTGGGAAGCAGCCGCATAGCACAGGGAGATCAGCTGGGTACTTTGTGACCACCTAGAGGGGTGGGGTAGGGAGGGTGGGAGGGAGGGAGACGCAAGAGGGAAGGGATATGGGGATATATGTATATGTATAGCTGATTCACTTTGTTATAAAGCAGAAACTAGCACACCATTGTAAAGCAATTATACTCCAATAAATATGTTAAAAAAAAAAAAAAAAAGAAAAGCTATTGTCCTAGAAACCCAAGTCATTCACAAATCAGCAGCAAGGGTCACTGAATTCCCCCGCTGAAGTGATTCTATTTGTATTCCAGAAACAAGTAATTACATTAAAATGTTTGCTTTTTCTTCTAATGGACATAATATACGCTAACATTTGGAAAAGCATGAAGAAAAAAATTAGCTGTCTTCTACCACCACCAAAGATTAACTATTGTTGATGTCTCACATATTTTCTCAATATTATATTATAAGCTTTTAACTTATTTAAAATTCTCTTGAAACATAACTTCTGTTGGCTGTAAATTATTCTGTTTTGAAGTGGTACAATAAATTTCTGAGAATTTCTATAGGGTTAGATAATTTAGTTCCAGTTTTTTTCTATTATAGGTATTGCTGCCAACATTGAATATAGATGTACAATTCTGGCTATTATTAGGTGTTGTCAGACATTTTAATTTAGTCATGTTCTGATACATGCAATGATATTTCCTTGTGACTTTAATTTGCATTTTCTTGACAAATAGTGACATTCAGCAAGTTTTTCGTGTACCTATTTGCCATCCATATATCTTTTTTGGTGTATGCTATTAACATTTTTGTACACTATTCTCAAACTTTTATAATACATGTTTTCTGAAAAGTTTGATTCTGTTAATATGCCATTTTGTATCACAGTTCCTTTTCTTTATAAAACATATTTTGACTTACTATAGAATTAATAAATACAGCTCATGGGAAATAAAGAAAAGTATGAAGGAAACATATAAAATTTCCTCATAATCTGACCACTAAGAGATACCCACTGCCAACCTCTTATTTTTCCAGTCTTGGCTTTATGCAATTTTCCATAATTGAGTCAATATTGTATATTCAATTTAGTGTCCAACTTTTTTTTTGCTTCAATACCATATCATGAGCATTTTGTATGTTATTAAGTGTTCTTTCCACATCACTCTGTCTTCTTCCTACACCCCTCACAGGAAATTAAAGTTTACTTAGGGCAAATACACGCAAAATTATAATTAATAGACTACTAAATTTTATAAGGTAGGTGTTGGAAAAAATGACTAAGTTTATATGGGTGTTACGGAAGGTCCCTGAGAGCTGGGGTCATCAGGAAAGAGCAGTGGAGGTGAAAGATGAGTTGGGCCTTGAGGAGGTGGCAGGCGTGGGAACTAGTGAGCAGGGAGCGAATGATTCAGGATAGGAGTGAGCAGGGCGGGATCAGGGCCATCTAGCGCTGGGCAAGGATTCAGCGAGGAGAGCCGAGTGATTGGTTTGCACTGAAATAAATGAGAGGGACCAAATTTCAGAGGTCCTTTCAAGGCTGGCAAATGAGCTGCTGCTCTCTGTAGAACTGAAATGTGTTTGAAATTACATAAAATTTAGTGGTTTGTGGGAGAAAGGCTGACTAAACTACAAAACCCTTCTTTATGATAACACACACAAAAGAAACAGCACATGCACACTGCCATTCCCAGAAAAGACAGAAAATATTGTGTTGTGGCTAGAAACTGTATAAGCCCGCTTTGGCGAATGGCACATATATTTTCCAATTTTATGTTAATGACCAATATATGGGACAGGTATTATTGTTATTACCACATTATTATCAAAGCTTTTTAAAAAAATTAATAAACTAAGTCTAGATAGATTGAGCCATTTGCTTATAGTCACCACCTGCTCCACAAGTCACAGGCAAGGAGTTTAAACCCAGACCTTCCAATCTCATGCTTGTTCTCTATCTAAATGATGGGTCTCAACCCTGGCTACATATTAAACTCAAATGTGAAGCTTTTAAAGCATTAAACACCCACTTTCACACCTCCTGCTCTGAATTTCTGATTTAATTAATCTGAAGTGGGACTTAATTGCTTGTGGTTTTAAATGTTCCCCTGGTAATTCCCATGCATTTCCACATTTGCGAACCGCTGCTGTAAACCACACTGCTTCACCAGCATGAACACTGCTGTTCCTCAGATGATTACGGAAAGCATCAAGGCACTTTCTCCAAGACTTACCTAGTTTTGAATTCTTACTTTAATTTCTTGAACACATGTTGAACTTCTCAATGAAATTTACTTTCAAGAAACATGCATATGTGATATGTTTTCCAAATCTTTCACATATGAGAATGTCTTATTTCTTTACACAAGAAGAGTAACTTAGGTAAATGTGGACACTGGGGGACCAATTTTTACTCAAATTTTATAGCTATTTCTCTACACTCTCTCCTGGCATTTATATTTGCAGAAGACAAGTCTGATGCAGACTTTTCTTTTTCCTTTTTAATTTGGATTGTTTGTTTATTCTTGAAACTTGCAGGGTTCTCCATCCTTTCTAGCTACCATCTCTTCATGTTTTTCGCCTTTGACTTTTCTTATAAGTTCTGAAAGCATCTCCTATCGAAACTCTGAATCAATGTTACACATTAACTCCTTCATGACTCCAATAACAGTTCTAATACTCCTACTATACTTAATTCTGAACTCCTAAAATCTCTTTATCTCACATACCTTGCTTCTCAATTCATCTTTATGACTTCTGCCTCTTGTCTCACGGAGTGCAAATGGACTATGTCAAGCAGTATAAAAATACTTATGGGCTTCCCTGGTGGCGCAGTGGTTGAGAATCTGCCTGCCAATGCAGGGGACACAGGTTCAAGCCCTGGTCTGGGAAGATCCCACATGCCGCGCAGCAACTAGGCCCATAATTACTGAGCCTGCGCGTCTGGAGCCTGTGCGCCGCAACAGGAGAGGCCGCGATAGTGAGAGGCCCGCGCACCGCGATGAAGAGTGGCCCCCACTTGCCGCAACTAGAGAAAGCCCTCATACAGAAACGAAGACCCAACACAGCCATAAATAAATAAATAAATAAATTAATTAATTAATTAAAAAAAAAGAATTGGAACACAAAAATATTAAAAAGCTACTTTATAAAAAAAATACTTATGTTCTTCGGCTAGTAGTTACTTTCTCTGATATGTTTTTCCTTGTTTTGTTTTGCCTTTTCTTCTTTATTTATTCTTAATGAAACAAGCTCTGTCTAGAGCTTGTCTAAACACTTGCCACTCTGCCAATGTTTGCTAGTTGATGGGAATGTGGATTTCCTTTCATGACATTCAGCGTCTGTTGGAATCTAGCTATAGACCAACTAGAAGGCAGGTCAGTGAATATACATTTAGCCCAATTCTTGGTTTCTAAGAGGCAGTCTTCATTGTAGTAGTTCTAATCTGTGCTGGGCTGATTTGGGGTATTATCCTTCCCAGGCTATGCTGTTCTGAACAGATTAAATAAATGTAAATTTCTAACATCCAGCTAGCATGCTTATAAGGGCTTCTTGTGGCTTTGCCTCACCTTCCACACCTTTATTTGTAGGATCTATATCTCCGTGATTAAGCACAGGATGCCCAGTTAAGTTTGAATTTCAGATAGAACTACAAATAATTTTTTAGTGTAAGTATCTCCCACAAGTATTGGGGACATACTTACACTAAAAAATTATGTTGTTGTTTCCGTTTACTATTTGGGACATAGTTATATTAAAACATTATTTGTAGTTTACATGAAATTCAAATTTAACTGGGCATCCTGTATTTGTATCTGCTAAATCTGGCAACCCTTCCTCCACACTCCTCTCAAGTTGTTCTCTAGAAGCATCAGTCTCTAATTTGCATAGGAACAGCTGTATTAGCTGTAGTGTACTTCGTAAGGCTGGACACCTGTGCAGGAGAGCGAGACAGCTGCTCAATTTTCTTGCTGGTATAGTTCTGAGATTTTGGAGCCAAAAGACAAATGGTTTGGGGATTTCTCTACTTTTCTTCCAGCTGGGCAGCTTGCTCTGTTGCAAAGATCTGGCATTGGTGGGTCTCAATTGCATTTTTCAATCCGATTCTGCCCATCTTGCGGTTGGATGTTAAGAGCTCCCAGATTCTGAAAATTCAAATTTTTGGTGGCTTTTCTCAGTGTTCATATTTTTGTGTGAGAAATTAGGAAAGGCTCTTAGCCAGAAACTATTGGAAATCAGACTCCTGGCACTCTTCAGTGTGTGTGTTTGCATGCTTGGATTACAACTTCTGAAGCATTCTCAGAGGCCCAAAATGAAGGAGGCAGTTATGTTTGGCCTAATGAACGCTGCCAAAATGGAATCAAGTGTGATATCTAAATCTACCTCCACAACGGCAAGGAGGCCTTCTCTGGAAAAGGAAATAGTGTTGCTGGGTAAGAGATTATGTTGCCTAAGGTATGTATTCCAGGTCGTGCCGTGGTTTAGTATTTACGCTTTCGTCCCTGTTGAATGCCCACAGATGTGTGTTGAAGTCATTCAGCACTGCTGGGCCCAGTGCGGTCTTGTCAAAGGTCTGCTCACCCCCTGCATGTTTTACAGCCGCCCCGCATAGCAGAGGCATTTTTTTACAAGAATTTTTTCTTCCTGCTAGTCTGGGGAAATGGTCCATCACACAATCCCTCACATCACTTAAAACACACTTAGCGGAAGGGCCATCTGCCACTGGCTGTTTGGCAATCCTCGGAGCACAGCAAAACAGGCTAAGTATGAGAAAACGTCTTCAGAATTGGTCTTGACACTCTTAGTTCAACTAGTTCCCAGCTACCAGCTCTTCTAAGTCATGCATTTAGCTCAGTTCAAAGCCTGACAGAGGTTACAGATCTTGCTTTTTGTGTAAATGTGCGATGCCTCGTGCTGTGTTTTATCTTCCCATACACAAGCCAATGCACCTGCTTTGCTTGTTTGATTTCTTCCAGCTGGTTTCCCCTTTGTCTTCATTTACTCTCAAGGTTTTTGCCTTATTGATTTATCAAGGAGGCCTCGTCATTTATTTCATGAAGATTATCTTTTTACGACTGTGCTGTTTGGTCAGCAGAACAAATTTGGTGTTAATTATATTTATTTGGGCTTTGTAGAACAAGATGATAGCTTTTTTTTTTTTTTTTTGGTAAGGAATAATATCCTCCCTAAGAGATGGGGACAGATGAGGAACTCACGTGGAAAGAGTCCTTTCTTCTGCTGCCGTTTTTCAGAGGTGTTGAGATCAACTGAGGTGATGTCACATGACCTACAACCCTGAAAGCTCTTTTTTGAACTTGCAGTGAGGACGGGCAGTTCCAAGAAAGCAAACCTCTGGAGGAGAACCACTGAATGAAAGGGTGCTCATTTGAGATCCAGAAATAGAATAAAGAGTTCTGACTTAGATCTTTATTTATTTATTTATTTATTTATTTATTTTGGCTGTGTTGGGTCTTCGTTTCTGTGCGAGGGCCTTCTCTAGTTGCGGCAAGCGGGGGCCACTCTTCATCGCGGTGCGTGGGCCTCTCACTATCGCGGCCTCTCTTGTTGCGGAGCACAGGCTCCAGACGCGCAGGCTCAGTAGTTGTGGCTCACGGGCCCAGTTGCTCCGCGGCATGTGGGATCTTCCCAGACCAGGGCTCGAACCCGTGTCCCCTGCATCGGCAGGCAGATTCTCAACCACTGCGCCACCAGGGAAGCCCTGACTTAGATCTTATAGGGGCTGAGTGTTCTCTGGTCCATGGGCCCACATGGTTTTGGGTTTTGTTCTGTTCCTATTCCAATGGGGCTCAGTAGAAATATGCTCTACTGAGCAAGAGGGGAAGCTGGACAAATCCTAATATGTAAGTGACTTACCCCTGTGAGCCTCTCTTTTCTTGATCTGTAAAATGAAATCAAGAAATCTTTCTTAGTTGAGGTAAGGACTAAGCTGCTGAAAGAAAGAGACCTCAAAATACAATGCTTAAAAAAAAAAAAAAAAAGGCAATGACTTTAATTAGAGGTTTGTGTCTCTCCTTCTTGTGGAACCATTTTAAGGTGGGCATTCTAAGCTGGGTGGGCGGTTCTACTCCTCTGAGCCATTTAGGAGCACGGATTCCTTCCATCTTCTAGCCCCTCTTCCACCTTTACAAGGGCACAGCTGGGTCTCAGCAAATCCAGCCAGCCTGCAGGAAGGGGGAAAAGAGGAAGTCCAGGACGAGCTATTTTCTATAAATAAGTCACATACGCAAAGGTTTTGCTCTTCACCTCACCTCCCATTGATCATGTGACTCATTCTCACCAATAAGATGTAAGGGGAAGAGCATGAGAAACTGACAAATGTGATCAGGAACAGAGAGGCCATGTGCCCAGGAAAAAGGGGAGAATGGGATTTTGAGGGTGAATAGGTATTAGATAGATATCAGTAATACCAATATCAAAGCAAGGGGTAAAGATTAGATAATATTTTTAACGTGCTAAGCACATGCTAATATAGAGTATGACTAAGGGCTTAATACCCAACAAAGACTCTCTCTTGCCCTCATTTATGTTCTTCTTAAGGGATTGGTAATTATTAAAAAAACAGAAGGGAAATGAGAAACATGATGCACAGCTCTAAATTAAGACATGAGGGGAGTAGGGGAAAATGAGCCAGGTCTGGGGATACCTGAAATTTAAATAACTCTCATTCCTGAATGGTTTAACTAACACTAAGTGTCACAGTGGAGGTTGAATATGGAATAATTCTCCTAAGATACCTCTCTAAAAACATGACAGGGATGAGGAGTTATTCCTTTTTGGTTATATGAACCATGACTTCTACTTTTTGTTTCTAACACAGTTCTTTGGAAATTATAGGTGGTAGATATTTGCTAGTTTATTATTTGCTGTTCAACCATATTCAGCACTGAAAGTCCTAAGGTAATAAGCTTAAGAGCAGATTAGACTCTGATTGGGACTTTGTCAGTTGAACAGTTCAAGGATAAATTTCTGAGTAAGGTGTTGTCCAGATTACCATGATTTCTCTTTCTGTAACTCTGGAGCAATCTAAGGGTTTGGATGATATGCACTGGATAAAACGTGAAATGTCTGAGTCGTACACAATCCATTAAAAAATTTGTAAAGTATTATTGTGACTTAAGGTCAGAAAAAATAAAAATTAGGGTAGTTGCTTGGCAGAAACAAAGTTTTGTAGGAAATAAAATCCACAAATGACTTCTATTTGAATAACTATGCTTAAAATTTTTAAAATCAATCCCATTTGTTATAACTTACATAATTCTTACCTTAAGAGCAAAACAATACATACCTATTTATATGACTAGGAGGATACATGTTGAAAGTCACAGAGAAGTTAATGTATAAATATAGAGGGTTATTATTTTCTTCTTTACGTTTTTCTAGTATTCTCTATTCTTAAGAAGGAGAAAATTAACATGAGGAACTGAGGGGTGGAAAGAGTAAGATTTGACACAATCATGCCTTTTAATAAATCTTCAAACTGCAAATGTTCCAAAAGGCTTTTCATATTGCCTGTAATTAAAATAACCCAGTATCCCCAATAGGTGACTTGGGGAAGGAGGTACAATGTTGATTGTTTTTTCAAGTATAAATCTGAAGTATTATGTGTGGTCCCCAAGACAGTGCTGGAAACAGGATTGGAACCTGTAACACGTCCATTCAAGGACCCAAAACTCATGAAATTCATTGTTCACAGGAACATAATGAGTGCAGAAGGCTGACATTTCCTTTGCCATTGTTTCTTTCTTTAATGCTCCCTAGTGCCCCGTACGCTACCAGGAAACAGCTCCCCGCTCCTTCCTCTTCATGAACATCAAAAGGCTTAGAAGCCATTTGTAGATCCACCATGTGTACATTGTGGAGACTGAAATCAAATCTCGTTTCAAGTTCTCAAGGAGGAATTCCGGTGGACATGGCAGGGCTACTCCAGGATATGAAGGGAAAGGCCATGGTATTCATTTTCCATAGCCAGCAAATTCTAATGTCACCAAACTCCAATAAGAGATTTTTCTTTTAAATGTGACTCTATATTTCCAGAGCTCGTCTATATGGTTTCTTTAAACACCTTCACACTACAGGTTGGGATCCCTAGCAATGAATTTTGAGTACAGATAACTAGGGCAGGGTGGAGGGACAGGGAGAGTGGAAATTTCCAGTCATAAATGAAAAGCACTTACTTTAGGAAGTCTTATTTCAAAATAGTGTTGCTATTCACTCCTTACTTTAGCATTTGTTCTTACCCAAACCTCATTTTCTCATTTTCCATACACTGTTAGCAAAGGTAATTTTGGCCATACAAAGCTCAGTAGTGATATTGGTTCACAAGCATAGGATGTGCTATCTTCTTATCTTATATACATATTGATAACTATGATTTAATTTACCTATGATGGGGGTAAGGGCAATGGAGTAGAAGGGATAAACGTACAGCTTCCCATATCCTGCCTTTTTTGAGAAGCTTTTACTTTTAAGACTTTAGGTGAACCATGTTTAATTTCCTATTTCTCTTTGTCTGTAACTCAGCAGTATAATAGAACAGAGGGAGAAAGTATAACTGATATGCCATCTATTAAAATAAGGTAAATGTATATTCCTGGTAATTATTTGTGTGAAGCCCATTTGAATGAATGGGGGTTCTTTGATCACAAGAATGTTTCATCTTAATAATGAAATAAAGTCTGGCTTCAAAAATCTCAATGCTTCCAGTCAACATAAGCTTAGTAAACTTATAACATTGTTTTCCAAAGTTTTCTTTGGAAAGTACATGAAACACCTGTTCTGAGGCATCGTTAATAGGTACTACACAGAAACTAGCCAATTTAAACTTTTCAGATGTGCAAAGAGCCACTGTAAACGTAGTCTAGCAAATGAAACATGAATCCAAGAAAGACAGATATGGAAACAAGCAATAACATGGAGCAAGGAACCAGTAAAACTAATACCTGTCTAAAGAATTCTTGAAAATGAGGCTGTGCAACTTAATGCCTGAGTTAAAAGATTCTTTGAGAAGAAAGGGTAGACAGGAACTTATTTTAGAACAGGGTGTAATTAACAGACTATGTCTAGAAAAGGAAATGCACACCTGAAATCCCTGAGTATCCTTAGACTGAAGTATGAAAATAGTCTCGTGCTGCATCTTCCCTTAAAGAAAAATGAGGCTAAGGAGTCTGGGAACCAGGGCCACATTAGGAGGGGAGAGGTTGCCGTTCGGTCACCAAGGAGTCATCTACAAACAATGAACATGCAAAATCATGCAGATTGAGTTTGGAAAATCTGAAGTCATTTTGTACATTACCTATAATGTGAAGAGTTAGTTGTTCATCTTTTTTTTCTGTGAAAACTGCTCTTAAAAAATAAAGTTTATTAATAAAAACAAAATCCCAGAAAAAAAACATGCTGAAATTTCACATTGGATAATACGGTATGTAACTTTAAAAAGGCACATATTTTTTTTTAACATCTTTATTGGAGTATAATTGCTTTACAATGTTGTGTTAGTTTCTGCTGTATAACAAAGTGAATCAGCTGTACTTACATATATCCCCATATCTCCTCCCTCTTGCGTCTCCCTCCCACCCTCCCTATTCCACCCCTCTAGATGGTCACAAAGCACTGAGCTGATCTCCCTGTGCTACGCGGCTGCTTCCCACTAGCTATCTATCTTACATTCGGTAGTGTATATATGTCAATACCGCTCTCTCACTTCGTCCCAGCTTACCCTTCCCCCTCCCCATGTCCTCAAGTCTATTCTCTATGTCTGCATCTCTATTCCTGTCCTGCCCCTAGGTTCTTCAGAACCATTTTTTTTTAGATTCCATATATATGTGTTAGCATACAGTATTTGTTTTTCTCTTTCTGACCTACTTCACTCTGTATGACAGACCCTAGGTCCATCCACCTCACTACAAATAGTTCAATTTCGTTTCTTTTTATGGCTGAGAAATATTCCATTGTATATATGTGCCAATCTTCTTTATCCATTTGTCTGTCGATGGACACTTAGGTTGCTTTCATATCCTGGCCATTGTAAATAGTGCTGCAATGAACATTGTGGTGCATGACTCTTTTTGAATTATGGTTTTCTCAGGGTATATGCCCAGTAGTGGGATTGCTAGGCCATATGGTAGTTCTATTTTTAGATTTTTAAGGAACCTCCATACTGTTCTCCATAGTGGCTGTATGAATTCACATTACCACTAACACTGCAAGAAGGTTCCCTTTTCTCCACACCCTCTCCAGCATTTATTGTTTGTAGACGTTTTGATGATGGCCATTCTCACCAGTGTGAGGTGATACCTCATTGTAGTTTTGATGTGCATTTCTCTAATGATTAGTGATGTTGAGCATCCGTTCATATGTTTGTTGGCAATCTGTATATCTTCTTTGGAGAAATGTCTATTTAGGTCTTCTGCACATTTTTGGATTGGGTTGTTTTTTTGATATTGAGCTGCATGAACTGCTTGTATATTTTGGAGATTAATCCTTTGTCAGTTGCTTCGTTTGCAAATATTTTCTCCCATTCTGAGGGGTGTCTTTTCGTCTTCTTTATGGTTTCCTTTGCTGTGTAAAAGTTTTTAAGCTTCAAAAGGTCCCATTTGTTTGTTATTGTTTTTATTTCCAGTTCTCTAGGAGGTAGGTCAAAAAGGATCTTGCTGTGATTTGTCATAGAGTGTTCTGCCTAAGTTTTCCTCTAAGAGTTTTATAGTGTCTGGTCTTACATTTAGGTCTTTAATCCATTTTGAGTTTACTTTTGTGTATGGTGTTAGGGAGTGTTCTAGTTTCATTCTTTTACATGTAGTTGTCCAGTTTTCCCAGCACCACTTATTGAAGAGGCTGTCTTTTCTCCATTGTATATTCTTGCCTACTTTATCAAAGGTAAGGTGACCATATGTGCGTGGGTTTATCTCTGGGCTTTCTATCCTGTTCCATTGATCTATATTTCTGTTTTTGTGCCAGTACCATACTGCCTTGATTACTGTAGCTTTGTAGTATAGTCTGAAGTCCGGGAGCCTGATTCCTCCAACTCCATTTTTCTTTCTCAAGATTGTTTTGGCTATTTGGGGTCTTTTGTGTTTCCATACAAATTGTGAAATTTTTTGTTCTAGTTCTGTGACAAATACCATTGGTAGTTTGATAGGGATTGCATTGAATCTGTAGATTGCTTTGGGTAGTATAGTCATTTTCACAGCATTGATTCTTCCAATCTAAGAACATGGTATATCTCTCCATCTGTTGGTATCATCTTTAATTTCTTTCATCAGTGTCTTATAGTTTTCTGCATATGGGTATTTTGTCTCCTTAGGTAGGTTCATTCCTAGGTATTTTATTCTTTTTCTTGCAGTGGTAAATGGGAGTGTTTCCTTAATTTCTCTTTCAGATATTTCATCATTAGTGTATAGGAATGCAAGAGATTTCTGTGCATTAATTTTGTATCCTGCTACTTCACCAAATTCATTGATTAGTTCTAGTAGTTTTCTGGTAGCATCTTTAGGATTCTCTATGTATAGAATCATGTCATCTGCAAGCAGTGACAGTTTTACTTCTTTCCTATTTGGATTCCTTTTATTTCTGTTTCTTCTCTGATTGCTGTGGCTAAAACTTCCAAAACTATGTTGAATAATAGTGGTGAGAGTGGGCAACCTTGTCTTGTTCCTGATCTTAGTGGAAATGGTTTCAGTTTTTCACCATTGAGGACGATGTTGGCTGTGCGTTTGTCATATATGGCCTTTATTATGTTGAGGTAAGTTCTCTCTGTGTCTACTTTCTGGAGAGTTTTTTATCATATATGGTGTTGAATTTTGTCAAAAGCTTTTTCTGCATCTATTGAGATTATCATATGGTTTTTATCCTTCAATTTATTAATATGGTGTATCACATTGATTGATTTGCATATATTGAAGATTCCTTGCATTCCTGGGATAAACCCCACTTGATTATGGTGTATGATCCTTTTAATGTGCTGTTGGATTCTGTTTGCTAGTATTTTGTTGAGGATTTTTGCATCTATGTTCATCAGTGATATTGGCCTGTAGTTTTCATTTTTTGTGACATCTTTGTCTGGTTTTGGTATCAGGGTGATGGTGGCCTTGTAGAATGAGTTTGGGAGTGTTCCTCCCTCTGCTATATTTTGGAAGAGTCTGAGAGGGGTAGGTATTAGCTCTTCTCTAAACATTTGATAGAATTTCCCTGTGAAGCCATCTGGTCCTGGGCTTTTGTTTGTTGGAAGATTTTTAATCACAGTTTCAATTTCAGTGCTTGTGATTGGTCTGTTTACATTTTCTATTTATTCCTGGTTCAGTCTCAGAAGGTTGTGCTTTTCTAAGAATTTGCCCATTTCTTCCAGGTTGTCCATTTTATTGGCATATAGTTGCTTGTAGTAATCTCTCATGATCCTTTGTATTTCTGCAGTGTCAGTTGCTACTTCTCCTTTTTCATTTCTAATTCTGTTGATTTGAGTCTTCTCCCTTTTTTTCTTGATGAGTCTGGTTAATGGTTTATCAATCTTGTTTATCTTCTCAAAGAACCAGCTTTTAGTTTTATTGATCTTTGCTATCATTTCCTTCATTTCTTTTTCATTTATTTCTGATCTGATCTTT
The DNA here is from genome assembly GCF_028564815.1 of Eubalaena glacialis. NCBI lineage: Eukaryota > Metazoa > Chordata > Mammalia > Artiodactyla > Balaenidae > Eubalaena > Eubalaena glacialis. The sequence goes on along the minus strand of NC_083723.1, from coordinate 57,427,916 downwards.
ATGATTTCTTTCCTTCTGCTAAGTTTGGGTTTTTTTAATTCTTCTTTCTCTAATTGCTTTAGGTGTAAGGTTAGGTTGTTTATTTGAGATGTTTCTTGTTTCTTGAGGTAGGATTGTATTGCTATAAACTTCCCTCTTAGAACTGCTTTTGCTGCATCCCATAGGTTTTGGGTCATCGTGTTTTCATTGTCATTTGTTTCTAGGTATTTTTTGATTTCCTCTTTGACTTCTTCCATGACCTCTTGGTTATTTAGTAGTGTATTGTTTAGCCTCCATGTGTATTTTCTACCGTTTTTTTCCTGTATGATATCTAGTCTCATAGCACTGTGGTCAGAAAAGATACTTGATATGACTTCAATTTTCTTACATTTACCAAGGCTTGATTTGTGACCCAAGATATGATCTATCTTGGAGAATGCTCCATGAGCACTTGAGAAGAAAGTGTATTCTGTTGTTTTGGGCCGGAATATCCTGTAAATATCAATTAAGTCCATCTTGTTTAATGTATCATTTAAAGCTTGCGTTTCCTTATTTATTTTCATTTCAGATGATCTGTCCATTGGTGAAAGTGGGGTGTTAAAGTCCCTTACTATTAATGTGTTACTGTCGATTTCCCATTTTATGGCTGTTAGCAGTTGCCTTATGTATTGAGGTGCTCCTCTGTTGGGTGCATAAGTATTTACAATTGTTATATCTTCCTCTTGGATTGATCCCTTGATTATCATGTAGTGTCCTTCTTTGTCTCTTGTAAAAGTCTTTATATTAAAGCCTATTTTGTCTGATATGAGAATTGCTACTCCAGCTTTCTTTTGATTTCCATTTGCATGGAATATCTGTTTCCATCCTCTCACTTTCAGTCTGTATGTGTCCCTAGGTCTGAAGTGGATCTCTTGTAGGCAGCATATATATGGGTCTTGTTTTTGTATCTATTCAGTCAGTCTATGTCTTTTGGTTGGAGCATTTAAAACATTTACATTTAAGTTAATTATCAATATCTATGTTCCTATTGCCATTTTCTTAACTGTTTTGGTTTGTTATTGTAGGTCTTTTCCTTCTCTTGTGTTTCCTGCCCAGAGAAGTTCCTGTAGCATTTGTTGTAAAGCTGTTTGGTCGTGCTGAATTCTCTTAACTTTTGCTTGTCTGTAAAGGTTGTAATTTCTCCATTGAATCTGAATGAGATCCTCGCTGGGTAGATTAATCCTGGTTGTAGGTTTTCCCTTTCATCACTTTAAAGATGTCCTCCCACTCCCTTCTGGCTTGCAGAGTTTCTGCTGAAAGATCAACTGTTAACCTTATGGGGATTCCCTTGTATGTTATTTGTTGCTTTTCCCTTGCTTCTTTTAAAATTTTTTTTTGTATTTAATTTTTGATAGTTTGATTAATACGTGTCTTGGCGTGTTTCTCCTTGGATTTATCCTGTATGGGACGCTCTGCGCTTCCTGGACTTGATTGACTATTTCCTTTTCCATATTAGGGAAGTTTTCAACTATAATCTCTTCAAATATTTTCTCAGTCCCTTTCTTTTTCTCTTCTTTTTCTGGGACCCCTATAATTCGAATGTTGATGCATTTAATGTTGTCCCAGAAGTCTCTGAGACTGTCCTCAATTCTTTTCATTCTTTTTACTTTATTCTGCTCTGTGGTAGTTATTTCCACTATTTTATCTTCCAGGTCACTTATCCGTTCTTCTGCCTCAGTTATTCTGCTACTGATTCCTTCTAAAGAATTTTTAATTTCATTTTTTGTGGTGTTCATCATTGTTTGTTTGCCCTTTAGTTCTTCTAGATCCTTGTTAAACGTTTCTTGTATTTTCTCCATTCTATTTCCAAGATTTTGGATCATCTTTACTATCATTCCTCTGAACTTTTTTTCAGATAGATTGCCTATTTCCTCTTCATTTGTTTGGTCTGGTGGGTTTTTACCTTGCTCCTTCATCTGCTGCATATTTCTCTGTTTTCTCATTTTGCTTAACTTACTGGTTTGGGGTCTCCTTTTCGCAGGCTGCAGGTTCATAGTCCCCGTTGTTTTTGGTGTCTGCCCCCTGTGGGTAAGGTTGGTTGAGTGGGTTGTGTAGGCTTCCTGCTGGAGGGGATTGGTGCCTGTGTTCTGGTGGATGAGGCTGGATCTTGTCTTTCTGGTGGGCAGGATCGCATCTGGTGGTGTGTTTTGGGGTGTCTGTTAGCTTATTATGATTTTAGGCAGCCTCTCTGCTAATGGTAGGATTGTGTTCCTGTCTTGCTAGTTGTTTGGCATGGGGTGTCCAGCACTGGAGCTTGCTGGTCGTTGAGTGGAGCTGGGCCTTAGCGTTGTGATGGAGATCTCTGGGAGAGCTCTTGCTGATTGATATTACAGGTGGCCGGGAGGTCTCTAGTGGTCCAATGTCCTGAACTCAGCTCTCCCACCTCAGAGGCTCAGGCCTGACACCCAGCCTGAGCAGCAAGACCCTGTCAGCCACACGGCCGAGGAGGATACCCTCCCTCCCTCCCTCCCATCCTCCCTCCCTTCCTTCCTTCATTCCTTCCTTCCTTCCCAAGGCACACATTTTTCAGCAATCGTTCACAAACATCTTTTGAGCAGTTCATTTTCTAGACACAGGGTTATTACTTTATAAGTGTGGAGAGAATCATTTTTTTCCTTTGCTTGGGAAGTACAGGCTTAGACTGTAGATCCATTGCTATGGATTTTCTAACAATCCTTCTCTTAAAGGCAATAGTCCTGATCTTGGCAGCCTGAACAAAAGTCCTATCAAAACATATCATTCTTCTCCAGTTCCAAAGACAGCCCTGTAGGAAATATACAAAATTGCTGTCTTTGGATGGTGATTATGTTTCTTTTTTATACTGTTGTGTAGTTTGCAAATGGAGTTCGATGATTATTTATATTTTTCTTTTGGAAAGGTGACAATAATGCCTTACTTTTTACAATCAGAAACCATGAAATACTTACAGGTATATTTTGAAATAAAATTTTTCTACCAGTAATTTTCTACCAAGATATAAAGGAAAGGGACCAAAATTTTACCCTAGAAATGTTCAAAATGTAGAGTGATGAAATTTAGCTAAATTTTTAGTCACAACTTTGGTAAGACGGACTTAGGTATGGATCATACATATTAAGATACCTTAAGAAATGTGATATTTTGGGAAAAAAAACAACTTTTATTTGGTCTTCTAGTCAATGTTACCTAGGGTTTCACGCTTGACTGCCTCTCTCTACAGCTATGCTATTTAGTAGAAATTCTCCAGGCAACAATCTGATCAAAATCAGCTACCTCTAAATACTTAAGGTTTTCCTTAATTTCAAATGTCTATTTTTTTCTTTCAAAAAATGTTCAAGGTCATGATGTGTGCCCCAAAATCCTTTCAGTATGTCGTGAGAAAAAAGTGAAACTTTTTACAAAATGATGTGAAAACTCAGATTGTAATGTTGATGAATAGCCCCTTGTGATCTGCAGTGCCTGAAAAAAGATGAGGAACCACTTCCTCATCACTTTCTCCCTGGCAAGCACTTAACACAGAGCCAGCTTTACAAGTTTAACAGAAATAAATGACAAAACAAGCAGTTGTAAAGAAAATATATATCCTAAACCTTTGAAGCCCCAACTTTTTGAAATGTTTTGCCTTTCATGCGTGATGACTGATGGAATAAGAATGCACTCTATTGGGGGGGGGGTTGGAGACCATGCCTCCAACCCTCAGATCTTGAAGGGGTATTTCTTTTCTGTTCTTCCAGAAACCCTATCTCTGGCATGACCTCAGTTGTGTATGATTCCCTCCATTTCTTTGAAATGATGACACATACAGAACCCTATAAACTTCATTCAAAAGAAAAGAAAAATCTTTCTACTTGGCTAACTGTTTAACCACCCAGGCTAAGCCTGCCTCTTGGTTCCTCCTTGTCCTCCATCAATATTACCATACATTGAGCCCCGATGCTACACCAAGCACTCTGCTAGGTGCCCACATCATGCACCCTCTCAGGTGTCCATGTTGATATCTAAAATTCTTTTATTTAGCCCTCCTCTCTTGGGAGTAGTGACTTTGGTTTCTATGTTCTCAGAAGACTTTCTCTTCCTCGTCAAACTAAACATGCCTTATAGGATAAGATAGAGGGGACAGAGAGCAGGGCATACTATAAAGAACTGGGAGATTGGGATTGACATATATACACTACTAGGTATAAAACAGATAACTAATGAGAACCTACCGTATAGCACAGGGAACTCAACTCAGTGCTCTCTGGTGACCTAAATGGGAAGGAAATACATAAAAGAGGGGATATATGTATATGTATAGCTGATTCACTTCGCTGTACAGCAGAAACTAACACAACATTGTAAAGCAAGTATGCTCCAATAAAAATTAAAAATTTTAAAATAAAATAATTTTTTTAAAAAAGAGCTTATAAGCTTCATTGAAGAAAGCCCTTTTCCCCTCCTCTTGTGGTGTATAAATTAATTGCAGTTTTATCTCAGCCCCATCCTTTTGTTTCCCCTCTGCCTTTTCTTAAATGGAGAAATACCAATAAATTCAGTTTAGCCATAACTGAATCACGGTTTTCCTTCCTCTCATTCTTCTTATAATTTAAACTCCACATCTGAGAGTGAGAAATGTGAGTTCCCCATTTTTCCACAGCTTCAATAACCAGGCTGGAAAATGTTTCAATGGACCACTCGAATCAGTGAATTTTAATGGCTTCCCACATCCCTCCAGAAGATTTTCACATTTAGCTCTTCCCTTTCTCTTGTGTCTTCAGCAACTCTGTCCCAACCCGAGTGGTAATGAATTAAGCCTGTGGTGGCAATACTGAAACTGCTGTTTCTTAGTTTAAATGACAGCAATGACACTGTGCTGCTAAAATTAATTTTATATTATCATTTTCACACAGTTCTCTCTCATTTACCTTTGTTTTAAAATAAAAGCTCCTAAAATATTTCTCTCTGTACTCCTAAAGATGTGACAAGGGATCTAGAGTTAACCCTTATCTTGCCTGGAAATGCTTTCTATCCCAATAGGTACCCCATTTTAAACATGTTTTTGTTTTTTCATATTTAAATCTTAATCAAAGACTTTTCTAGAAAAGTCATACTCTGGGCATGTTATGTTTTTGCCAAAGTGTCCAGGCTTTGTTTTCGTCATGTCAGGGATATGACTGTGAGTTTTCCTTTATCTGTGAGAGAAAGTTGACCTTTTGTGCTCGTTCTACTTCCTGGTGAGTCAGCCCTCTCTCTCTCAGGCTTGTCTCCTCACTCAGGGCCAACAACTTCTCACATTCCACTGATTCAGCACCTGCCTCTCCGTATCCAGGCTCTTCTTCAAACCCATTATACCAGCCCCAACTTTGAACCAGTGACTTCTTTGTGTGGCCAGTTACTTAACTTTTCAAAGCATCTGTTATCACATATGAAAAAATGAAAATGAAAATAAAAATAGCATATCATTTATCATCCTACTAGAGCATATTAAATGAAAAAAAAACCCATAAATGAGGGTTACTAGCCATGATAATTTTCTCCAGGAAGGAGGTAATGGTGAAATAATGAGAATTTATTTGATCACAAAAATTCATAGGTAGTAATTTCTCTTTTATTTTTTTCCTCCAGGAATTAGGCTTGAAATTATCCATGATCCATTTTCCTTTATGTCTTTCCAGTTCAGAATAGTAGAATGGAAAGAAGTAGAAATAAATTTTCTCCAGACTTTTCAAAGCTTACTTATGGGTTTGGAGTGGAGAGGGAAAAGCAGTAACAAGTATTGATTCATTTATTCACCAAACACTGAGTGCCATCTTGGTGCTAAGTCTTTGCTTCTATAGGGAAAGGAAATATCCCTCTGGGACATTCCCTCACTTTGTAGATGTCAGCAGTCCAAGGAGCAGCGCACATAGCTTTCCACAAGCTACAGAAAAAGGATACACAAGGATCCTACATCTCTGTTCACCGATTCCAAGAGCTGAGCTAAGGCTTTTATTTTATTTTATTTTATTTTATTTTAAAAGATCTTTATTAGAGTATAATTGCTTCACAATACTGTGTTAGTTTCTGTTGTACACTGAAGTGAATCAGCCATATGCATACATATGTCCCCATATACACTCCCTCTTGAGCCTCCCTTGCATCCTCCCTATCCCACCCCTCTAGGTCATCGCACAGCACCGAGCTGATCTCCCTGTGCTATGCTGCTTCTTCCCACTAGCTAACTATTTTACATTCGGTAGTGTATATATGTCGATGCTACTTCGCCCCAGGTTCCCCCTCCCACCCTGTGTCCTCAAGTCCATTCTCTATGTCTGCATCTTTACTCCTGCCCTGCAACTAGGTTCATCAGGACTTTTTTTTTTTTTTTTGGTTCCATATATATGTATTAGCATACGGTATTTATATTTCTCTTTCTGACTTCACTCTGTATGACAGACTGTAGGTCCATCCACCTCACTACAAATAGTTCAATTTCGTTTCTTCTTATGGCTGAGTAATATTCCATTGTATATATGTGCCACATTTTCTTTACCTATTCATCTGTCGATGGACATTTAGGTTGGTTCCATGTCCTGGCTATTGTAAACAGTGCTGCAATGAAAATTGGGGTGCATGTATCTTTTTGAATTATGGTTTTCTCAAGGTATGTGCCTAGTAGTGGGATTGCTGGGTCATATGGTAATTCTATTTTTAGTTTTGTAAGGAACCTCCATACTGTTTTCCATAGTGGTTGTATCAATTCACATTCCCACCAACAGTGCAGGAGGGTTCCCTTTTCACCACACCCTTTCCAGCATTTATCGCTTCTAGACTTTTTAATAATGGCCATTCTGACTGGCGTGAGGTGATACCTCACTGTAGTTCTGATTTGAATTTCTCTAATAATTAGTGATGCTGAGCATATTTTCATGTGCCTCTTGACCATCTGTATGTCTTCCTTGGCGAAATGTCTATTTAGGTCTTCTGCCCATTCCATAATTGGATTGTTTGTTTTTTTGATATTGAGCTCCATGAGCTGTTTGTATATTTTGGAGATTAACCCTTTGTCTGTTGTTTCATTTGCAAATAATTTCTCCCATTTTGGGGGTTGTCTTTTTGTCTTGTTTATGGTTTCCTTTGCTGTGCAAAAGCTTTTAAGTTTAATTAAGTCCCATTTTTTAGTTTTGTTTTTATTTCCTTTACCCTTAGGAGGTGGGTCAAAAAAGATCTTGCTGTGGTTTATGTCAAAGAATGTTTTTCCTATGTTTTCTTCTAAGAGTTTTATAGTGTCTGGTCTTACATTTAGGTCTTTAATCCATTTTTAGTTTATTTTTGTGTATGGTGTTAGGGAGTGTTCTAATTTCATTCTTTTACATGTAGCTGTCCAGTTTTCCCAGCACCACTTATTGAAGAGAGTGTCTTTTCTCCATTGTATATCCTTACCTCCTTTGTCATAGATTAGTTGACCATAATTGCGTGGGTTTATCTCTGGGCTTTCTATGTGTTCCATTGATCTATATTTCTGTTTTTGTGCCAGTACCATACTCTTTTGATTACTGTAGCTTTGTAGTATAGTCTGAAGTCAGGGAGCCTGATTCCTCCAGCTCTGTTTTTCTTTCTCAAGATTGCTTTGGCCTTTCAGGGTCTTTTGTGTTTCCATATGAATTGTAAAATTTTTTGTTCTAATTCTGTGGAGAATGCCATTGGTAGTTTGATAGGGACTGTACTGAATCTGTAGATTGCTTTGGGTAGTATAGTCATTTTCACAATACTGATTCTTCCAATCCAAGAACATGGCATATTTCTCCATCTGTTTATGTCATCTTTGATTTCTTTCATCAGTGTTTTATTGTTTTCTGAGTACAAATCTTTTACCTCCTTAGGCAGGCTTATTCCTAGGTATTTTATTATTTTTGTTGCGATGGTAAATGGGATTGTTCCTTATTTTCCCTTTCTGATTTTTCATTGTTGGTGTACAGGAATGCCAAAGATTTCTGTGCATTAATTTTGTATCCTGCAACCTTACCAAATTCATTGACTAGTTCTAGTAGTTTTCTGGTGGCATCTTTAGGACTTTCTATGTATAGTATCATGTCATTGGCAAACAGTGACAGTTTTACTTCTTCTTTCCCAATTTGTATTCCTTTTATTTTGTTTTCTTCTCTGATTGCCATGGCTAGGACTTCCAAAACTATGTTGAATAAGAGTGGCGAGAGTGGACATCCTTGTCTTGTTCCTGATCTTAGTGGAAATGCTTTCAGTTTTTCACCATTGAATATAATGCTTGCTGTGGGTTTTTAATATATAGCCTTTATTATGTTGAGGCAGGTTCCCTCTATGCCCATTTTCTGGGGAGTTTTTTTATCATAAATGGGTGTTCAATTTTGTCAAAAGCTTTTTCTGCATCTACTGAGATGATCATATAGTTTTTATTCCTTAATTTGTTAATGTGGTGTATCACACTGATTGATTTGCGTATATTGAAGAATCCTTTCATCCCTGGGATAAATCCCACCTGATCACGATGTATCATCCTTTTAATGTGCTGTTGGATTCTGTTTGCTAGATTTTGTTCAGGATTTTTGCATCTATGTTCATCAGTGATATTGGTCTATAATTTTCTTCTTTTGTCATATCTTTTTCTGGTTTTGGTATCAGGGTGATAGTGGCTTCGTAGAACGAATTTGGAAGTGTTCCTCCTTCTGCAATTTTATGGGAGATTTTGAGAAGGACTGGTGTTAGTTCTTCTCTAAATGTTTGATAGAATTTGCCTGTGACACCATCGTCCTGGACTTTTGTTTGCTGGAAGATTTTTAATCACAGTTTCAATTTCATTACTTGTGATAGGTCTGTTTATATTTTCTAATTCTTCTTGGTTCAGTCTTGGAAAATTTTACCTTTCCAAGAATTTGTCCATTTCTTCCAGGTTGTCCATTTTATTGGCATATAGTTGTTTGTAGTAGTCTCTTATAATCCTTTGTATTTCTGTGGTGTCAGTTGTGATTTCTCCTTTTTCATTTCTAATTTTATTGATTTGCGTCCTCTCCCTTTTTTTCTTGATGAGTCTGGCTAGTGGTTTATCAATCTTGTTTATCTTCTCAAAGAACCAGCTTTTAGTTTTATTGATCTTTGCTATTGTTTTCTTCATTTCTCTTTCATTTATTTCTGCTCTGATCTTTATGATTTCTTTCCTTCTACTGACTTTGGGTTTTCTTTTTCTTCTTTCTCTAGTTGTTTTAAGTGTTGGGTTAGATTGTTTATTTGAGATTTTTCTTGTTTCTTGGGGTGAGATTGAATTGCTATAAACTTCCCTCTTAGAACTGCTTTTGCTGCATCCCTTAGGTTTTGGGTCATCGTGTTTTCATTGTCATTTGTTTCTATGTATTTTTTCATTTCTTCTTTGATTTTTCAGTGGTCTCTTGGTTGTTTAGTAGCGCACTGTTTAGCCTCCATGTATTTGTGTTTCTTACAGCTTGTTTCCTGTAATTGATTTCCAATCTCATAGCATTGTGGTCAGAAAAGATGCTTGATGCAATTTCAATTTTCTTAAATTTTCTGAGGTTTGATTTGTGACCCAAGATGTGATTTATCCTGGAGAATGTTCCATGTGCACTTGAGAAGAAAGTGTATTCTACAACTTTTGGGTAGAATGTTCTATATATATATCAATTAAATGTCTGGTCTATTGTGTCATTTACAGCTTGTGTTTCCTTAGTTATTTTCTGTTTGGATGATCTGTCCATTGGTGTAAGTGGGGTGTTAAAGTCCCCTACTATTATTGTGTTACTGTCTATTTCTCTTTTCATGGTTGTTAGCTTTTGCCTTATGTATTGAGGTGCTCCTATGTTGGGTGCATAAAGGTTTATAATTGTTATAGTTTCTTCTTGGATTGATCCTCTGATCATTATGTAATGTCCCTCCTTATCTCTTGTAACAGTCTTTATTTTAAAGTCTACTTTATCTGACATGAGTATTGCTACTCCAGCTTTCTTTTGATTTCCATTTGCGTGGGATATCTTTTTCCATCCCTTTACTTTCAGTGTGCATGTGTCCCTAGGTCTGAAGTGGGTCTCTTGTAGATAGCGTATATATGGGTCTTGCTTTTGTATCCATTCAGCCAGCCTGTGTCTTTTGGTTGGAGCATTTAATCCATTTACATTCAAGGTAATTATCGATATGTATGTTCCTATTACCATTTTCTTAATTCTTTTGGGTTTGTTTTTGTGGGTCTTTTTCTTCTCTTGTGTTTCCCACCTAGAGAAGTTTCTTTAGCATTTGTTGTAAAGTTGGTTTGGTGGTGCTGAATTCTCTTAGCTTTTGCTTGTCTGTAAAGGTTTTAATTTCTCCATCAAATCTGAATGAGATCCTTGCTGGGCAGAGTAATCTTGGTTGTAGGTTTTTCTCTTTCATCACTTTAAGTATATCCTGCCGCTCCCTTCTGGCCTGCAGAGTTTCTACTGAAAAATCATCTGATGACCTTATGGGGATTCCTTTGTATGTTATTTTTTGTTTTTCCCTTGCTGCTTTTTTTTTTTTTTTTTAATAAACTTATTTATTCATTTATTTATTTTTGGCTGTGTTGTGTCTTCGTTTCTGTGTGAGGGCTTTCTCTAGTTGCGGCGAGCGGGGGCCACTCTTCATCGCGGTGCGCGGGCCTCTCACTATCGCAGCCTCTCGTTGCAGAGCACAGGCTCCAGACGCGCAGGCTCAGTAGTTGTGGCTCATGGGCCCAGTTGCTCCATGGCATGTGGGATCTTCCCAGACCAGGGCTCGAACCCGTGTCCCCTGAATTGGCAGGCGGGTTCTCAACCACTGCAACACCAGGGAAGCCCCCCTTGCTGCTTTTAATACTCTTTCTTTGAATTTAATTTTTGTTAGTTTGATTAATATGTGTCTTGGTGTGTTTTTCCTAGGGTTTATCCTGTATGGGACTCTCTGTGCTTCCTGGACTTGGGTGACTATTTCCTTTCCCATGTTAGGGAAATTTTCTACTATAATCTCTTCAAATATTTTCTCAGACCCTTTCTTTTTCTCTTCTTCTCCTGGGACCCCTATAATTTGAATGTTGGTTCATTTAGTGTTGTCCCAGAGGTCTCTGAGATTATCTTCAATTATTTTCGTTCTTTTTTCTTTATTGTGCTCCTCTGCAGTTATTTCCACCATTCTGTCTTCCAGCTCACATATTCGTTCTTCTGCCTCAGTTATTCTGTTATTGATTCCTTCTAGTGTATTTTTTATTTCAGTTATTGTGCTGTTCATCTCTGTTTGTTAGTTTTTCAGTTCTTCTAGACCCTTGTAACATTTCTGGTATTTTCTCAATCTGTGCCTCCATTCTATTTCTAAGATTCTGGATCATCTTTACTATCATTACTGTGAATTCTTTTTCAGGTAGATTGCCTATTTCCTCTTCATTTATTTGGTCTTGTAAGTTTTTACCTTGCTCCTTCATCTATGACATATTTTTTTTGCCGTCTCCTTTTTTTTGTTTTGTTTTTTATGAGTGGGGATAGTGTTCCTCTTTTACTGGTTGTTTGGCCTGAGGCTTCCAACACTGGATTTTGTAGGCTGTTGGGTAGAGCTGGGTCTTGGTACTGAGATGAGGACCTCCGTGAGACCTCACTCCAATGAACATTCGCTGGGGTCTGAGGTTCTCTGTTAGTCCAGTGGTGTGGACTTGGAGGTCCCACTGCAGGAGCTTCGGCCCAACCCCCGGCTCATGAACCAAGATCCCACAAGCCATGTGGGGTGGCAAAAAAAAACAAAATAAAAGAGAACAATAACAAAGTAAAAAGAAAAAAAATTAGACTAGGAAACTGACAGATATGTTAGAAAGAATATAAAAATAAAAATATAGATGAATCAACAACCGGAAGTTACAACCATACCACAATAGTAAAGTAGAGGAGGAGGGAAAAGAAAAAAAAAGTTGGTGGGGGGGGGGTGGGGAAGGCCTTGGCTGTGGAGAGCAGGACCTAAGCAAGGGCAAGGTTTGGGTGGTGGGTGGGGCCAATGCTTAGGACCCCCAGGGCTAGAAAAGGCCCTGAGGGCTGTGGGGGTGGGGTTTAGGCTCAAGGAACAGAAAGGGCCCAGGCGTGCCCCCCACCCCTCATCTCAGAGGGCAGGGGACCTCCCCTGGGAGCCCAGCAAGCTTCCTGGGCTCAAGTGGGTGGGGCAAACGCCCTCTGCTCCTCTCCTGCTGCCCCCCACAGGGCCCCTCCCACCTCCTCTCCCCTCGGCCTCCTTCCTAAGCCCCCAGGACCAATGTGGCCGGGGGAAGGGGAGAGCCTTGGAGGGCAGGGGACTGGCCTGGGAGCTCAGAAGGCTCCCCGGGCCCGAGTGGGTGGGGCAAACGCCCTACACTCCTCTCCCACTCCTCCTGGAGGGCCCCTGCCACCTTCCTCTCCTGATCTCCTGGGCCTCAGGGGTACTGATCCTGTCTGGCCTCAACTTCTCCTCCCTCTTCAGTCCCCCCATGTCCTACCAGTTCACTTGGGGGCTCCTCCCTTCTCCTTGGGCGTCAGGGTCCCCCACCAGCGGGCAGGCATTCTAGTTGTTGGGAGACACTAACTCGGAGTCTTCCCACACCACCATCTTGACTCCACCCCTAAGCCTTTTTATAAACAGTGGTAGGAAATAATAAGACTATGACTCCAATAGGAGAAAGCAGTGCTTTCAGTTTCTCTTCTCTTCAGGCGTATTTTTAATAAAATCTGCCTCCAAATTAGGTTTCAGCATCAATGCTGATAATTTTTCATGCTTCTTACTTCCCTCTAGTCTAGAATTACCTCGTTTGTTTTTTTTTTCCTTTTCTTTTCATGGCTGCAAAATCCTTGAATGAAACATGCTATATATCATGCTTTTATAGGAACACATGTGTCTCTACTCTACCAACCTTTTTCTTTTTAAAAGAAAGATTTTTTAGAATTAAAGTTTTCATATGTCCGAATTAGAAGGTCTCATGACAATCCCAACAGAAGAACGGCAGCATACAAATCATTAGATGAGATCATTATTTTCACCTGGAATCCTCCATCCCTCAGAAATGACTTTGTCCCCTAGTGAGCACCATTTCGTTTTTAAACTGAGTGTATTTTCCAGCATTTAACACTGTATGTAACATGACTACAAGTCATTTAACCTACGAATCACGATATTTATTCCTTACCTGTATTTATATCTCTTCTAAAGCTTGGCTTCATTATACAATGAAATTAATGGAGTATACTTGCAAATTTTTACAGTTGCAAAATACAATACTATTTCGAAAATATAAATAATGAACTCTTAGGAAGGTGGGATGGTTTCATAGGAGAAGTACTGGCTAGAGTTAGGAGACCTGGATTCTAGTCCTAGCTTTGCCACTCACCAGCTGTGTGAACTCGGACAAACCATTTAATTTCACTTAAATTCAGTTCTTTATTATAAAGACATAAGGCTGGATCCTTTCAGTGCTAAAATTCTAAAATGATAGAGATAGGCACCTATCCCTTTTCAAGTCAAAGTGACCAACTATCTAAATACATTAACCGATTAAACTTTTATGAGAGAGTTAAAGAAACACTTTGCATTTTAAATAATATTTCTGTTAAAGTTGGAAAAATGTGTGAAAACAAAGTGGCTCATAATCTCACTGCTTAGCTAACTACTTGTAAAGAAATACATGTGCAGAGGATAAAAAGAAATCCAGACATTGGAAGAATGAATAAAATGAAAAATGGAAAATATTCACCTCCATCCCTAACAGTCACCAATTCCACTTCCTGAGTGAGAAACATTGTTAACATTTGGCCGTTACTCCTTTGAAAATCATGGCACACTAGGAAATAGATGTGCTGCTTAAGTATTTCCTAATATGGGCAGATCCCACCATGAAACTGCATGCATATCATATTTTTAAAGGGGAAATCATCATTTTAGAGAACATTTTGAAACATTAGAGACTGGTTAAAGAGCATTTGCTAAAATGTTTTCAAATGCCTATGTATGACTGCAAATATTTTTTCCTGTCCTATATATAGACAGTAAGGACAAAGGTCCGTTTTGAAACAGGTCAGTTAGTCCAAATGAAATAAGATATGATTCTGTTTTCTTCAGTAAGGTAATTATTTTCCCCAAAGTTTAAATGAAACATATAAAGAGCAACCCAAAGAGCCAAAGCCATAACAAGTTTACTGGGGTTTCAACACCCCACCACTAATAGTACAGACAGTTTTCTGGCAAAGGTCTCAAGTGTTCTCTGAAAAGACAGTAAGGTTTCTGAAAGCCCCACAGGAAGACCTGCATGGTAACAACAGAACCATCTGTTCTGGAAAACTGACTCCGAAATGAATTATACTCAAGGCGAGATGATCAAGCACTCTCTATATTTATGGGGAGCCCAACACGTATGTCACAGCTGTTTGGGGCAAGTTTATAGGGCTCCTGGAGGTTACATTTGCAATTCATGGTGGCAAGATGAGCTCAATTTTTGACTTAAAGGAAATTAGATTCATCAATATTTAGCAACTGCAGGATTCACATTCTCAAAGCAAAAAGTAAGTGAAATCTCCCTTCACGTAAGGGAGCAATGAGAGTGTATCAGCAAAGACACTACCATGAGTCATTTCTTCAGTCAAACCAACGTCAGTACTCAAGTATAATAATTGTATTAGAAAAATCATCTTCATATACAAAGAAAAATTCTGCTTGTATGTATTAAAGACCACTAATAAAAAGAAACCTTTTCCAAGAATCAGTTCACCACTATATTCATAAACATATGGCAGTAAATCGTCGTAAGATCGTAAACTCTAAGGCTAGGTATCCAGGGTTTAAATCCCAGTTCTGAACCTCATTTGCTGTGCTAGGCTGGGCAAGTCCTTAGCCTCTCTGTCCCTTAATCTCTTCATCTGAAAAATGGGGATGACAAGAGTAGCTGGCTCACTGGGTTGTTGTTTAGATTAAATATGTTAATACATCTAAAACACATGCCTGGCACAGAGTAAGTGCTATATAATACCAGCTATTATTTTTATTCTTATACAATGGGTCTATATCAAGAGCATGGAAAAGGTTCAAATAAAAATAACAAAAATATTTTTAAGCTGAAGAACAATTTATTCAAAAACAATATCACTGTTGAGTATTAACACACACACACACACACAAAATTTAAGAGTTAAAAAGATCTGTATTCTGCAACTAGATCCTAAAAGAATGTGCAAGATATTTTAAAACATTGTGTAAAGGCTTATATTTGTGAGCTTAAAAATCCTCCATTTATGAATCCATTTTTGCATAGAAATCGTATGCATGCAAATAGGAAGACTTAACACTAGAAAGGAAATTGTTGAATTAATTTTAAAAAATAAAATTTACAGCTTTTCCTGGGAATTCCTTAATGAAAAGGCACAAGAAGATAATGAGAAAGGACCAAACAGATGTTGGTTTTCCCTGAAATTTGCCAAACTTTTATAACATCATTATGATATATTTCCATTTGGGTCCCCATAGTTTAAAAGTAAGTGGGACATTTGGATCCAGAAGAGAGCAGAGATGATTAAAGGGTTGGAAAGCCAGGCTTACAAGGAAGGGATCATGGAAATGATGTTGGTTGGCCAGAAGGAGGAGAAGGCTGCGGGTGACTTAACTGCAGTTTTGGTGTGTATAATACGCCTTATGAAGAGGCTAGGGAACAGATGTTGTTCCCCAATGAAAATGGAACAAGATGGAATGGGAGCACTTGGGCTGTGACTCGAGATAAATCTTTTTAAAGAGTTAAATTTTTTTTGGAAAAGAGCTATTGAGCAGCTAAACCTTTGTTCACCCCACCAATATTTATTCAATTCACCCTGTGTCTTAGATACTGTATTAAGTGCTAGGGATTCACTGATAGATAATAATTCACATGTAGATATAGAAATAGATAGACTGAGTGGGATCTTCTCTTTGTTCCATAATTGTCCTTGCAGTAGAGTTGACCTATGCCCACTAGAGTGTAAAAATAGAAAGACAGCTGAGTGGGGAAGGTAGCAGTGGTGTGTTCTGTGTTCCCTCTCACATTGTACAGAAATGCATGAGTTTTCTGAGAACACCATAGAAGGCACCTAGGTGGGCTTCTTGGGTTGATACCCTATCCAAGAGGACTGCCCTGAGGGTGAGGGGAACCAGCAACATATCCTGTGGGCTGTACCACAGGAGCTGGGAGAGCACTGGGCTGCAAAGGAAAGCAGAGTGGATCTTTCAGTTCAGGGAATTACTCAGTGGGCAGGCTCCCCTTGTAGGCCCACCTACCCTACCCAAGAACTGATCTAGGAGCCACCCCTAAATGCCTGCCTCCCAAAGGCACCAACACTAGTCTTGGATTAGCCAGAGAAGCAACAGGAACCAAGAGACAATAAGGGACACAGAGGTCAGTGAAGTGATATCATGAATAAAATGTTTAAGTAATACTGTCATATGAAGCAGTTATCTATCAGTCAGGAAGCTATTAATGTATATACCCCTAAGCTTCTCCTTGCTAATAAATGTTGTTCTTAAAGCTCTATAAGATTTGGATTATTTTTTCCTCCATCTGTGTCAGCTAGAAAAATTAAATTGTAATTCATATAGCTTTGGTGTTAAGCGTATTTGTTGTATTCTAATGCTTTGAAACTTGAAAATCAAACTACTTGATTTACTCAGAATATCTGAGTAAACAAAGTAGTGTATTTTCTTTCACAGCAGTTCTCACACTCTGACCAATATGCACTTTTTCTAGTGGTTATAGTGGAGGCTGTGTTGTGTTATCCAGTCCCCCTACTAAGCGCAAAGGTTTGTATTTCCCCAGCTACTTGCACTTTGGCTCAAAGCTCAGTCCTCTCTGGGAATTTCCCTGTGTTGGAGGGAGCCACTAAAGCCACGCCCCCTCACAGGGTGCACCAGCATCCAGCAGCTGATTGATACAGTGGGGTGGGTGGTGGAAGACTTGGCCCCTTCGGCCTCAATTCAAGATCTCTCTGAAGGGCCATCAGCTCCACAGCTCCCTATGAGATTGGCTCAGGCCTTCACTAAAGCTGAATCTCACCTCAGCTCTCTGGCTCCCTGTACTCGCTGGCACTCTGATTCCCAGAGCACATTCCAATAAACACCTTTCATGCAAATCTCTGTCTCAGAGTCTGTGTTCTGGGGAATCTGACCTAAGACAAATGAATATATGTAGGAAGTAAGCAACAAATTAATGATCCGTGAAAGAATAATAATTTTGGTTGTTAAAAATTAATATTATAAAATTTCTAAAATGCAACCTCATCTCCATCTTTGCCTCAATTCCATTAATGTTAGAATTAATTATTTGATCTAAATTAGGAGGGTAGCAGAGAAATCAATTTACTTACCAACAAAAAAATCTTCTGCTGCCCTCTACCACTAGCTCCCAACTAGGGGAAAATGCAGTCCAGTTACCACTAGACTGAATAGTATCACAAACTAACAAATACATGAGCTGTCCCACCATCATCTCCTCCTTCTCTCGCAATATTTCCCCAGCTGTCTCTATAAAGCAAGTGATGATTCATCAGACCAGAAGTGGAAAGGCCTTGCCCACTAACTTATGAAAGATACCTGAAAAAAGTTATTCCTTTTCTTATGCAACAAGATGTAGAAATTCTTGTAATAAGCATATTTTATTTAATTTGAAAAAAACTTTCTTGAAACTATTTCATCTGTTTTATTACACAGCCAATTGATATTACTGAAAAAACGTGATTCTGGTATACCGTTTTGGCTTGGATAACTAAAAAAGTTTTCTGAAATGGCATCCAGGCACATTTTTCCCTTGTAAATATCACTGGTGAGGGAACATTCTAAAGTATAATTTGGAGCTGGCTGGATATATTTTTAGAAAACTTAATTAAGGGGGGGTTTAGGTTGGAGTCCCCCCAAAAGCAGACAATGATTTGGGTCCACAGAGTTTATTTGGGTAGTGATCTTAGGAAGTCCTGGTAGGAGAGCGGGAAAGGAAGGAAGCCAGTAGAGGATATATTAATGAACAGGTTACTACTCTAGGTAACAGAGCTCAATACCCCTGCGTAGAACACACCTAGAGTTGTACCATCTAAGACATGAGGAAGCTGGAGTATTTAGCTACCAGCTCATGTCATTGGTTGATTAAGGACTGCTTCCAGGGGTGTTCACTACGGAGATCTTCCAGCCTTCCCCATGCATGTATGGACCAAGTTTGCTCCTTCAGCCAGAGAAAGCTCTCAGGCAGAAAGTTGCAAGGGTTTGCATTAAGAAGCTGTCTAACTAGATGGGCATTGAGGGAATAAGAGTGGGATATCCACAGCATCTGCTAAAGGTGTTATGCAATACGTTGCCTGAAAGCCTTTGAAAATAAATAGGCCACTGACAAGACTATTTAAAGTCCATTCCTTTTGGGAAATGGCAGGCATGACTGTCAGATTAATTGTAACTCTAAGATTCCAGGCTTCTAGAAATACTTAAATGCCACTGATAAGTAAAAGCAAGCTATTATTTGGTCACAAAGAGAGAATTTTATCAAAAAATACATTCAGCATTGAATATTTATAAAAGGTGTATTGTGAAGAATTCATGTTGTTAAAATGTCTATACAATCCAAAACCATCTATAGATTCAATCCAATCCCTATCAAAATTCCAATGACCTTTTTTACAGAAATTTTAAAAAACCCTAAAATTCATTTGGAACCACAAAAGACCTTGAATAGCCAAAGCAATCTTGAGAAAGAAGAACAAAGAAGGTATCATACTTCCTGATTTCAAACTATACTTCAAAGCTACAGTAATCAAGATAGTATAGTACTGGCATAAACGCACACACACAGACTGGTGGAACAAGAATAGAGAGCCCAGAGATAAATCTATGCATATACGGTCAACTAATATTTGACAAGAGGGCCAAGAGTATTCACTGGAGAAAAGATAGTCTTGTCAATAAATGGTGCTGGGAAAATTGGATATTCACATACAAAATAATGAAATTAGACCTCTATCTTATACCACTTACAAAAATTAACTAGAAATGGATTAAAGACTTAAATGTAAGATGTGAAACCATAAAACTCCTGGAAGAAAACAGAAAAGGCTTCTTAACATTGATCTTGGTAATGAGCTTTTAAGTAAGACATCTAAAGTACAAGCAGCAAAAGCAAAAATAATGTGGAATTACATCAAACGAATAATCTGCACAGAAAAATAAATTATCAGAAAAATTAAGACACAACCCATGGAATGGGAGAAAATATTTGCAAACCACATATCTGATAAGGGGTTAACATCTAAATTATATAAAGAACTCACACAACTCAATAGCAAAAAACAAATAATCTAATTTAAAACTGGGCAAAGGAGCTGAATAGCTTTTTCTTCCAAAGAAAATATTCAAATGGATAACAGTACATGAAAATGTGCTCAGCATCACTAATCATCAAGGAGATGCAAATCAAAATCATAATAAGATCTTACCTCCTATGTGCTAAAATGGCTACTATCAAAAAGACAAGAGATAACAAATGCCAGTGAGGATGTGGGAAAAGGGGAACCCTGTACGCTATTGGTGGGAATGTAAATTGGGGCAGCCACTGTGGAAAACAGTAAGAAGGTTCCTCAAGAAATTAAAAATAGAACTGCCATATGATCCATAAATTTGGGGTATATATCTGAAGGAAATGAAATCACTGTCTCAAGTACTGCCATGTTCATTGCAGCAGTATTTACAATAGCCAAGACATGGAAACAACCTAAGTGTCCATCGACAGATGAATGGGTAAGGAAAAGGTGATACACACACACACATATACACACAACTGGAATGTTTTTCAGCCATTAAAAAGAAACAAATCCTGCCATTTGTGATAACATGGATGAAACTTGAGGACATTATGCTAAGTGTAATAAGTTAGACATAGAAACACAAATACTGTATGATCCCTCTAAAAAACAACAAACTCAGAGAAACAGAGAACAGCTTGGTGATTGTCAGAGGCAGGGCATGGGGAGTGGGGGAGATGGATAAGAGTGGTCAAAAGGCACAAACTTCCAGTTATAAGATAAGTTGTGGGGATGTAATGAATGACATGGTGACTATAGTTAACAATACTGTACTGTATATTCAAAAGTTGCTAAGAGAGTAGATCTTATATAGAATGGATAACAAGGTCCTACTGTATAGTACAGAGAACTATATTCAGTATCCTATGACAAGCCATAATGGAAAAGAATATTATAAAAGAATGTATATATATGTATAACTGAATCGCTTTGTTGTACAACAGTAACACAACATTGTAAATCAACTATACTTCAATTAAAAACAAGAGAGTAGATCTTAAAAGTTCTCATCACAAGAAAAAAGTTCTAACTATGTGAGGTGATAGATGTTAACTAACCTTATTGAGTAATCGTTTTCGAAATCTATACATATATCAAAACATGTTATATGCCTTAAACTTATATAATGTTATAGGTCAGTTATATGTCAATAAAGCTGGAAAAAAGTATATTGTAAATTATGAATATTCACCAAAAATGTGTACTCAAAATTTAAGATAGGAAATGCTTATTTCTAACATGCTATGATAAAACAAGCTGGGGGGCTAGTCCATGGATGATCTAATGTATTTATTTAGAAGCTTAATATAAATGTGAATTTACTTTTCCATTGTTTTTATAATTCAGTCTTAGATATCAGTCTCAGTAATGCAGCTAGGATTCTCTTCGTGATATGGATACATTGTTCTTTTCTTGTCTCAAGTGTAAAGGTGCAAATTTACCTAACTTTGTAATTGACAGTGTCAGGTTGACCACAAGGAGGGCCATATGCTGTTCTTAACTCTCTGTGGCCCCATCCTCTCAAAATCAAATTTGATACAGAAGGCCAGAGACTGAGAAGCCTGGAATAAGCCAGGGTAAAGCAGGAAGTCTATGACTGGCACACACTTGCCCAGCACCCGAGTCACCAGCAGGCCAAATGCCGCCTCAGGAGAGGATCTCTGTGCTGTCAGATGGCCACCCTCCAGTTAACTCAGGAAACGGGTCTGTTGAGCCAATAATACGTCAGCATCACTGTTTGTAACGCACTTCTATTTAGATGGTGTCTAGCAGTTTACAAAGTCCTTTTACACACACTGACTCATTTCATCCTTTAGATATGCAGAGTGTGAATGACTATATCCCTTTTACTGGAGTGGAAACCATGACTTAAAAGAGATTAAATAATTTCCTCCTTGGGAACCAAATAGTAAGTGACAGAGCTAGAGCACAAACTTTATTTCAAAGAATAAAGATCAGGGCAAAGGGAAATAACAGAGAGGAGATAATAGGAGACATAAAGGAGGGCAAGCATGTAACCTACTAGAATCTTACAGCGCATCTCTGAATCAGAAATTTGGATAATCATATCTTCATGACTATAGAAGTGCAGCAGGAAAAACAAGCTGCATGAAATTTGAGGTGGCAAGGGTGTGATATAAAAACAGATATCTGTGAAGTCCCTCATTGGAAGGGCTGAAAGGAAGGAAAAAATGTCAAGACAAGGAAAAAATGTCAAGACAGACTCCACTTCCTGCTTGAATTTCTTCAGTGGCATCATACTGCTTACATTAGGTTGAAGCAAACCACTCAGCATGGTTCTCAAGACCTCTTAGACTGGCCTGCTCCTCGGGAGCCATATCAAACCACCACACTGCCTCAGTGCTCCTTTTCCCAGCCCTCCAGCAGTGCTCCAGTTGTGCTATCTATTTATCATCCCAGACACATATTTTCACTCACTCTATTTCTTCTGCATGGAATATCCTTCATGTCTTTTCTCCACACCACCACCACCTACTCACCTTTACAAATTCAATGCAAAAGTACTTTGCTTGATGAGGTACCTCCTCACACTGGTCAGAATGGCCATCATTAAAGAGCCTACAAATAACAAATGCTGGAGACGGTGTGGAGAAAAGGGAAACCTCCTACACTGTTGGTAGAAATGTAAGTTGGTGCAGCCACTGTGGAAAACAGTATGGAGTTTCCTTAGAAAACTAAAAATAGAATTACCACATGACCTAGCAATCCCACTCTTGGGCGTATATCCAGACAAAACTATAATTCAGAAAGATACACGCACCCTCTATGTGCATAGCAGGACTATTCACAATAGCCAAGACATGGAAACAACCTAAATGTCCATTGACAGATGAATGGATATAGAAGATGTGGTACATATATACAATGGAATACTACTCAGCCATAAAAAAGAATGAAATAGTGCCATTTGCAGCAACATGGATACAACTAGAGATTATCATATTAGGTGAAGTAAGTCAGAAAGAGAAAGACAAATACCATATGATATCACTTATATGTGGAATCTAAAATATGACACAAATGAACCTATCTATGAAACAGAAACAGACTCACAGACATAGAGAGTAGACTTGTGGTTGCCAAGGGGGAGGGGAGGTAGGGGAGAGATGGACTGGGAGTTTGGGGTTAGTAGATGCAAACTATTACATGTAGAATTGATAAACAACAAGGTCCTACTGTATAGCAAAGAGAACTGTATTCAATATCCTGAGATAAACTACAATGGAAAAGAATATTAAAAAGTATGCTAACACATATATATGGAATCTAAAAAAAAAAAAAAAACGGTCATGAAGAACCTAGGGGCAGGACAGGAATAAAGATGCAGACGCAGATGTAGAGAATGGATTTGAGGACACGGGGAGGGGGAAGGGTAAGCTGGGACGAAGTGAGAGAGTGGCATGGACATATATACACTACCAAATGTAAAATAGATAGCTAGTGGGAAGCAGCCGCATAGCACAAGGAGATCAACTCAGTGCTTTGTGACCACCTAGAGGGGTGGGATAGGGAGGATGGGAGGGAGATGCAAGAGGGAGGAGATATGGGGATATATGTATATGTATAGCTGATTCACTTTGTTATAAAGCAGAAACTAACACACCATTGTAAAGCAATTATACTCCAAAAAAGATTTTAAAAAAGAATGTACATATATGTATAACTGAGTCACTTTGCTCTACAGTAGGCATTAACACAACATTGTAAATCAAATATACTTCAATTAAAAAAAAATTTTTTTTTAAAGTCACTTTGCTTGGAAAGGTTTTTCTGACTCTCCTCTTTCCCCATACTCATCCCAGCCCTAATACCATCACTGCAAGTGCATGTACATGTAGCAGGGCACTCATTCTATTTAATTGATTCTAATAACTATATTCAGATTTTACAATTGAGGGTATGTCAGAGTTAATTTGACATCTTTTTCCTTGGTGGTAGGCAAAATAGTGCATCTTAAAATCGATGGTTTCTTAAGTTTGATAAAATTTATTTGCATCATTACTTCTTGCCTGAGACTAAAAAGACCCTGAGGTCCAAGATCATTTCTTATTTATTTTATATCCCCATTGCCTGTCACATTGCCCTGTATATCATAGGCTCTTTATAACTGTTTATTAAATAAATAAATGAAAAACACTGATCTTTAAATAGGTAAGTTAAATAGGTGTCACTGTTCTGTACCAGGGTCTAAGAAAGATGACCCTGATAAGCCCCCTCATCTCATTTAAAAGGGTCAGCTTAGATAAGTGAGTGAATATTCCATGATCTGTTGACCCTGTTACATCCTTTGACCTGAAAATTACAATTCCCTTCCTTTTATATCATATCTCCCTGAGTCTTCCTGGAATTTGTGTTAAAATCCCCAAATCTCCTGGCAGGACACCATGGTTTTCGATAATGGACTTAGAGCTGTAAATGTAAACAGCTGGTGAAATGCCTGATCAATGAAGTCAGGCAGGCCTGAACTGAAGTCCAGGTTTTAATATTTATTAGCATGTGACCTTGTTATTTAACCACCCTGAACCTCAGTTTTATCTTTGTAAAATGGGGGTAATACAACTCATCTCTCAGGATAGTTGTCAGGATTAATTACATTATCAAAGATAGAACAACTGGTATGGAGCCTGGTACAGGGACATATTCAATTAGTTTTAGAACCATCCTTATCCCCCCACCACCTGGCACATAACAGAATGAACAACAAAAATAATGAATGAGAATAATCCACATGGTCAGGTGAGCAACATGGACCTAGAAATCCTTGCAAAATCAAATTAATGAGGTACTGAGGTAATTGTCCACATTAGTGATATTAAAATGCCATGGACATCAATTCCTATAGAGGATTTATTCTGCTTGGCCTTCCATCCATTTATCTTCAGGTATGAGTGAGTCATTTTAAATTTGGATCTGGTTTTACCTTGTCTTCCTATTCACCAGAACATTTTTATCATAATGACATAGAATTTATGACAATTAGACCATGTATTTTCCCACATAGCATTATTTTAGGAACTAGTCTATAGTTATTGCTTCCAGGCACTCTAACTCACTGTACGACAGTCTTTAGCTCCCATTAGCTGTATCTCAATAAGCCTATCTTATTTCCTCTAAACCTTTCCCATAGGCTTTGCAACTTTCTTTTGAACTTTTTCCAAAAGCTCAAAAATTCCTAAAAGTTACTTGATTATATTTCCCTTTCTCTTCTATCAAATACTCCTCTACATTGAGTCTTTGGGAAGCAGGGAGTCACTCTACCAACTGATGAAGACTAGGCTAGGCATGGAGTGTGAGGAAGCCCTTCTAAAGGGCGTTTAGGACTGTGGGAGCAGAGCAGGTAGACCGGAGAGATGAGGAAGGAGGGAGAAAGGGAAAGGAAGAAAGGCACTGGGGATTGGTTAAGGGAAGCTGGAGAACATTAAAAAAAAAAAAAGCATGGAAGGAGCAATAAGTGTGATGATTTGTTGCCACGCAAAGACAGAGATGTAGAGCAGGAGAGGGGAGTTTTGGCTGTTTTCCATTTCAAGAAGATAAAATGGGAGGATAGAGAGTCAGTTTACACAAAGGAGTTTAACTAAAAGCCAGATGTAAAATGCTGAGTCTTCATCAGGTAAGTCCGGCCACAGTAGCTGGGAAATTCTAGATATCAGTACAAGAAGAGGGGAAAACCCCTTTGACTCTTCAATAATCTAGGAATAGAATCCCAGAACAATGAAACAGACACCTAATACTATTTTCTGATCTTTTGGCTCTTTTTGCTCATTTTTGTAAACTCCACTGCTCTGTGGAGGCCTAACACTAGTCCCCCAAATCTATGTGGATTGATGACTACCTGGTCCTAATGCTCTGATCAAGACATAGACTTTTCTACCCTTCTTATAGACACAACTTTCAAATATACTTTCTCCAAAACCCTGTGCTTTGATTAACAGGTTTAAGTGCTATAATCACCAGGCATTAGAATGCAGATTAACTCATAGACCCAGATAATGAATCTTCTTCTGTTATGTTGTTTTTAGGCAAAAGTTGAAAGAGAAAGCTTTGAAGAATGTGGAGAAACACAACTATGAAATTTTGATAGTCTTGGGGCAGAGAGACTTAACACAAAGAAATAATCGTCATTCATTCAAAGAGTATCATGGCCTTGGTGGAAAGATAAATGCCAAAATTCTGTGATTAATTACAGCTGTTGAAGAAGCTAGAAAAAAAGGCATCAAGAGTTCTTGGTCTAATCAAAGACAGAAAGTTCAAATAGCTGTCCTAGAGTCAACAGTGAGTTTCTGGAAAATTCTCATGAGCCTCATTGCTATTTTGAATTATAAGACTTCACCTTCATTCTGAAAAAGATTTCATCTTCATCCTGAAAAAAAAATTGCCTGACTGAACATTATTGATTTGATAGAGAAGGTATCAATTATTTTGCTATATGAAAGTGACTAATGAGATCTGAGAGTTGTGGTATTTAGGCTTTCTTGCCTGAGAGATGTCACTTCACAGTAACCTCCTGAAATGGTAAGGACCACTACATATGTGACTGATAACTTTTCCAGAGGTAAAAGGATAAAATAACAAGAACAGGGATAAAATAATTGATATGAAGGACCACCTAACTAATTATACGGATAGGGCATCTCTGCTTCTGTAATCCAGACAAAGTCAATCTACAATGGATCTGTCTGCCAGAGACCTACTCGCAGAGCTGGCAGAGGGAAGGGGTAGCCGGATGGTATTTTAATCACAGACAAGGCTGATGACTAGGTTCAGAAAGAACCATAACTTCTCTTCCTTACATTTCCAAGGAGCCTTTTGGAGGAGACAGGATTAATATACCATAAATAGAAAAATTAATTCTTCATTATAAGGCTTCAACAGGTAACTTGCTTTAAATAGTGATTGTGGCCCTGGCTTCCTCTGTTGGGCATGGGAAAAGGATGTACATTATGTCAGAGATTCCTTAAAGTTTTGATTAAATTGAAAGTCAACTCTACAGAACGTGACTACCGAGCTTGAACTTGCCACCATTCTTGAAATCATCTCTTTCTAACATCTACCTATAATATGTAAAGGAATTTAAACAGTGTACTTTGTACACTTGAAACCAATAGTTTCCAGACTTCCTACTACTTAAAGGATGGAAATACCTCTGCTATAGTTCAATTACTTTTCTAGCAACACAGTTAAATATGATTTGAATATGATTCCAATTCTGCTCACTTTTCTGAATAACCACAACAAATGAAGTATATGTACGTACAAAGACAGAACTTGTGAAGTCTGAAAAGCCAGACACACTGGGAGAGACATGCAGTTTCAATTCCAGTAAAACAACCATATGACTAATTAAATATAGATGTTTTCTATTGATCTCTCCACTAATTGCTGAAAATTTCTACATGTTTTTGGCTAATCAGCAATTAGTTGAGGTCACTCTCATACGACATTCTACACACTACACATCTTTCTTACCTGTTGCTGAGATGAATCCTTAAGCTCTTATATATGGACTTAAGGTTCATGCCCTTTTATAGACTTATAAGTCCATCAAACAAACAAAAAATGTACCTCCATGAGAACATTGCATGTTGTAAAAGTGGTCCTATCAGTACCCTATTCTTTTTCTTTTCCATGCCAGAACAAGATAAAAAACAAATCCAAGGAATCTTTTCCTGGAAGAACTGTATATGAAATTAAGAGGGACCCTCTTTTTCACCATCGACTGAGTCACCACACTGCCAAGCCAAGTCCTACTCTCCCATCCAGTCACTTCATTCCTTCCTCTTTCATAAAGTTCTCCCCAAAAAAAGTCAAGATGAAATGTAGATATCCAGATTTGCTCACCATTTCAGAAACTATCACTCTCCTCCTAAGAGAAGGAAGGAAACATGAAAATGAAAAGAATGGTCTAGATCTGTTTAACCTAGCACTCTTAGAATGGGAACCCCTGAAAAAAGCAGACAATTATTTCTACATTTTCTATAGTTATAAGTTCTATGTGGTATAGAATGAACATTCTATAAATAAATCAGCAAGTTGAATTTGAACCTTGATGTACTGATTTAGGACAAATACAGAAATGAAAGAAGGCTATTTAGGCCAAATTCCATCCAACTCTGTTTTTATAGTACAGCAATACTATGATTTGATGAAACAAAGAAAGAAAGAAAAAACTGCTTTCAGAAATAGATGGAAGTTTTACATGAAGACTTAGCATGAGCTTAAGGTATACATAAATATAAACCCTAGGTTTATTACTGGTAAGGTTATAAAGGCTCAATAATATGTGTTTTCTGTTTCTCCCCCTCTTTAAGGTAATAATGATTTTATTATAAGGCCTGGTTTGGCTGTGGGCAAAAAGCTGAAGACTTGGATCATAGAAAAGTGGTGTGCTGGCTTTCATCACTTTCCCATAAATCATGAATATTAACTTTTTCCAAAAGATTACTGCCCTTGGGATTTTGAGTTATTCTTTTCCAAATCTATTATTTTGCATGTATTGTTTTTCCTCTCATTAAAAGAAGGCAACTGAGGCTATTCAAATAAACTCAGATTTAAAAAAAAGAAGGTAAGAAAAAAAAACGTTTGTACGTTTTTTTCAACCCCACTGCACATATGCAAGCTGAAGCTAAAATAAACAAAACTCTTAAATCCAGTATTAATGACAGGACACTACTTTGACAGATTCCATTAATTGCTTCTATTCTGTCTTTAATTCCCCTCCTAAATGATCTTCTCATTTAAGCAGTTTATGTTTGTCCTCATTATCTTCACAGCTTGCACACACTGAAAACCAGTTTCTCTGCCTCTCATGCAAAGAATGATGGTTTGTCCACAACTGAAGTTGGCCATTATCTGAAACAGGTCATTGACAAAGAGGACTTGAAGGCCCCTTTGTTACTTCTGCATTAGTGTTGCTCTCCTGGCAAGCAGACAACTTCATCAGAGAAGTCAGCCAAGGAGAGTCTATAAATGGAAGTTGTGCATACGAGGAGCAAATGCATTTTTAAAAAAGTTGCTGACGGGCATGAAATGCTTTGATCTGAAGATGGAAAACTCCAAAGCAGGAAGGATTTGGGCCATTCTGAGTCTGATTGACTCTGTGGTTTCTCTGAGCAGTAATTCCACGGGCGAAAATAAATGCAGAAATGGTATTTTGAGACCACAGCTGTGGAGGGGAGCATGGTGAATTTCAATGAAAATCCAGTTGAATTGTGAAGTTCAGATCTTACAAAAGCAAGGGACATGAGAGAAGTAATATTGTTTCCTGAAATTTCACTGTTTTTATTTAAGAGGTTGAAAAAAGAGAAAATCCCATTTATTTATTTTTATTCTTAGGAAAAATGTTAAATCCCTATTGCCTAGAACCATGTGGCAGATGCTCTGAAAAAAGGGATGATCTTATTCCTTTTAAAATTTAAATGTTGGAAAGAGGCAATTTAATAAATAATGACAAAGGTAAAGTTTGGAGATTGGCAAGCACAGCCATGAGTAATGATTTCTTACCTTACTGTCTTCACAAACAGGTTTATTACACTGGTCAGTCAATGACAAACAAACTTCATAGAAAGCTTGTTTCAATGAGCAATATGAACATGCCAACATGGTATCAACTTTTACCACCACAAAAAAGAATAAAAATTAAGAATACTCAAGCGATACTGAATCACTTTGCTGTACACCTGAAACTAACACAACACTGTAAATCAAATATACTCCAATATAAAATAAAAATTTTAAGAATACTTTAAAAAAGAACACTCAAGCAGAACTTTAAACATAAATAGTATTTTCTACAGAAAGTAATGATGGGATGCACTGGGGTTAAATGGAATTAGATATGTTAGAAGACCACAGAAATTTTAACAGTAAAGTATGCAGATATTCATTTTAAATAGAGTCTTAAGGATTGGAATTATATGGAATAAAAAATATAATAGCATAATTGTTAAGAATGTGGCCTCCTGAATCTGGTACCTGGGTTTCGAATTCTGGCTCTGTAGAACTTATTAGATGTAAGACTTTGGCCAAGATACTTCAATATTCTGTGCCTTAGTTTTCTCAGCTGTAAAATGATATTCTAATAAAACTTTCTTCAAAGGTTAATTATGAGTATTAAATTAGTGAATATGTGTAAAGTATAATAGTAAAAAGAACAGAAAACTCTAAGTTAGGCATCTGGCTCTGGTTCTTCTACTAGTTAAATTCCCCAGACTTCACCTCAGCCAGCTGTAAAATGGAAGAGTTGGGCTAGATCATCTCTAAAGTTCCTTTTGACTTTAAAAAATATTGTTTTATTGTATGGAAACGCAAAAGACCCCGAATAGCCAAAGCGATCGTAAGAAAGAAAAACAGCTGGAGAAATCAGTCTCCCTGACTTCAAACTATACTACAAAGCTACAGTAATCAAAACAGTAAGGCACTGGCACAAAAACAGAAACATGGATCAATGAAACAGGACACAAAGTCCAGATACAAACCCACACACCTGTGGGCACCTAATCTATAACAAAGCAGGCAAGAATATAAAATGGAGAAAAGACAGTCTCTTCCATAACTGGCGCTGTGAAAACTGGACAGCTACATGTAGAAGAATGAAATTAGAACACTCCGTAACACCGTACACAAAAATAAACTAAAAATGGATTAAAGACCTAAATGTAAGACCGGATACTATAAAACTCTTAGACGAAAATATAGTCAGAACACTGTCTAACATAAATCACAGCAAGACCTTCTTTGATCCACCTCCTAGACTAATGGAAATAAAACCAAAAATAAACAAATGTGACATGATTAAACTTAAAAGGTTTTGCACAGCAAGGGAAAACATAAACAAAACAAAAAGACAACCCTCAGAATGGGAGAAAATATTTGCTAATGAAGCAACCAACAAGGGATTAATCTCCAAAATATACAAACAGCTCATGCAGCTCAATATCAAAACAAACAAACAACCCCATCAAAAAATGGGTGGAAGACCTAAATAGACATTTCTCCAAAGAAGACATACAGATGGCCAAAAAGCACATGAAAAGATGCTCAACATCACTAATTATTAGAGAAATGCAAATCAAAACTACAATGAGGTATCACCTCACACAGGTCAGAATGGCCATCATTAAAAAGTCTCAAATAACAAATGCTGGAGAGGGTATGGAGAAAAGGGAACCCTCTTACACTGTTGGTGGGAATGTAAACTGGTACAGCCACTATGGAGACAAGTATGGAGGTTCCTTAAAAAACTAAAAATAGAGCAACCATATAATCCAGCAATCCCACTCCTGGGCATATATCTGGAGAAAACCATAGTTCAAAAAGATATATGTACCCCAACGTTCATTGCAGCACTATTTACAATAGCCAGGACATTGACCAACCTAAATGTCCATTGACAGAGGAATGGACAAAGAAGATGTGGTACATATATACAATGGAATATTACTCAGCCATAAAAAAGAACAAAATAATGCCATTTGCAGCAACATGGATGGACCTAGATATTGTCATACTGAGTCAAGTAAGTCAGACAGAAAGACAAATATCATATGATTTTGCTTATATGTGGAATCTAAAAAAAATGGTATAAATGAACTTATTTACAAAACAGAAATAGAGACACAGATGTATAAAACAAATTATGGGTACAAGGGGGGGAGGGGGGAGGGATAAATTGGAAGACTGGGATTGACATATACACACTACTACTATATATAAAATAGATAATTAATAAGGACCTACTGTATAGCACAGGGAACTCTACTCAGTACTCTGTAATGATGTATATGGGAAAAGAACCTAAAAAAGAGTGGATATATGTATATGTATAACTGATTCACTTTGCTGTACACCTGAAACTAACATAACATTGTAAAGCAACTATACTCCAATAAAATTTTTTTTAAAAGTTTATATAACCAAGTATTTCTGCAGCAAATGTGCTACTATGATGTCAAAGTTAATTAGATATGATCATTTCCCCCAAACACACACACCCTCACAGTGTTGTTGAAATGACTGAGACAATAATAATGCAAAGCACTTTAGCCCAACAACAACAACAAAAACATTGTTTTAAAATACTTTTTTGGGGTGTGTGTGCTACATTGTGTAAAGTTTTTAAGCAGAAGGTGATACTATTTTAGCAGAATATTTTTAAGGCATTTAATCACTTTCACAAAGATGTGTTTCATGGATTCTACTTTCTCTTCTTGTATTTTCTCCTCAACCAACTGCTGTTGGGAGTTCACTTGCCACTGCTCCACTCAAGTGACTCTTGTCAAGGTCACGATGATTTCCATATTGCCAAGAGCAATGGTCACTTCTTTGACCTCCCTGTATTCTCATTAGCACTTGATCCAGCTGATTTCCCTTCCTTTCTCTGCTCAGCAGCCAAATTATCTTTTTAATAAACACATTATTTCACTACCCTACATTAAACCCTGAAATGGCTTTCCATGTCATATATAACAAATACAAACCTTTACCCCTTGACTTCCATTGCCCTTCCTGATCTAGACACATTTCACTTTATTTTCTACCTTTCTCTCCTTGCCCAGTGCAATCCCTCCAGCCACCCTGACCTTCTTTCTGAACTTTGAACACTCTAAATGTATTCCTGTCTCAGACTGGCTGGTTCCTCTACTTGGAATTCTCTCTCCATAGATCACTGCTGGCTCCTTCTGCCATCCAGTCTCAACTTAAATGTCTCCTCCTCAGAGAAGTAACTCTGATTAGATAGTACCCAGATTCCTCAGTTAGTCTGCCTCCCATTTCATATTCTTAATGAAATCTGTTATTATCTCAAGTTATCTTAAATATTTATTTTTACCATGTCTATCTCCCTCAAAGAAAGCAAGCTCCACGAAAACAGGGACACTGTATAGCTGAATGCCAAGATTAGAAAATGTTCTCCATAAATATTTATTGCACGAAAGATAAGGAACCCAGTTTCTCTTGCATCGTGTTCAAAGTGTCACTTCCTTCCCTAAACTTTAATCACTCTTAATATCAGTTCCACTTACCTGATATCTGTCATGTATTATCCTGTATTATCATGGATTTTTTCTGCATGTATGTCTCCTTTCTCCAATTACTCTAAGTTAAGAGATTCGTGGGATGAGACCATGTCAGACATTACTGTGTCTCCCAGAAACTCAGGGGGCCTTGTTCGCAATATCTCACTAAATATCTGATGACATATTTATTTTAAAGGAAGACAAATTGACTCAATTTATAAAAATCTAAATTATCCATTACTGAATAGCCCAAGGGAGAAAAAAAAAATTGTTCAAGTGTTTTAATAAAAACATGTCCGCCCAAGGGTTTACTGTCTAAAACTGATACATTTGCCTAGGCAGTAGGAAAAGGAGTGAGAGGTGAATTTCAGTTTTTTTAAATGCGCAACCTAAATTATTTCAGTTCTTTAGAAAATTAGTTGTTACTCATGTTAAGAACAAGTGGTCTATAGTCTAAATGTTAAAATAATGTAATCTATGGAAAATCCCAACTTGGTTGAATACATTTTACTTTACATTTTGCATATCTTGTGATAGCTAGTACACACTCATGGGCAAAATGCCCATTGTCTACATTGAAAATGAGTCCTATTTCTAAATAACAAGTATAATTTTGTCTCTTCCGGGCTTGACACTCTGCAGTGACTCCCCACCACCGTACTCAGCGGTTCAAATTCTTTAGCATGCCTTCGTAAGACTTTTCAGGATTAACCCTCTATTCACAACTTAGTCTCACCTCTTAATCTTTTCGCTCCCCTCTTCTGGACCCTCTTTTGTCCAGCCCCCAACAAACACACACTCAGTTCTAGACACAATAAAAAACACAGATCTCCCAATGAACTCTACCGCCTTCCCCTCTACCTTGTTTTCTCTGAAACACACTGACTTCTTACCCACCCCTTCAGTTAGCCTGATTGACTCCCACTCATCATGAGCTGGAGATCAAATTCTCCAACTTCCCTACCCCTGTGTACCCTCCTGCCCAGATGGGGTTAGGCCCCTTCTATGGAATCTCACAGTGCTCGTGCTAGCCCACATGGAGCACGTATCACACTACTGAGTGTCCTTTTTACCAGGCTGTCTCCTTGCAGTCACGGACAACTTCTCCTTCACCATTATAGCCCCAGTGCCTTACCCGTAGTAGGGGCTTAACAAGTAGTTTTGAAGAAATGAATAAATGGATGGATGAGATTTTGTTATCAATGAATGTGGCTTATTAAAATGAGGATTAAAATAATTGATTACTTTCAAATATAATTTACTTGTATGGGAAAAAGAGTCATGGTAATAGTGGCCTATGGACTGGAAATTTTACATTCAATATCAGCAATTTGCTATGTTTGGAATAGAAATACATAGTCACAGTTCTTTGCTCAAAGCTACCTTCTTAGAAATAATTAAAATAAATAATTCTAAAACTATCTTTTAACAAATGCCTTTGCAAACACATCCCAAACATGCCCACAATTACCAAATGAACATTGAGATTTTCTCTTTTAGCCAGATTACCTCTATTGACCTATAATACGCAGTAAGAGAAAAATTATGGTAAGGTGAAATAGAGTCAAAAGTCTCTCTTGAGGGCATGACTATTTGGATAAATATGACTTAAGAACAGCTTAAAAATAATTACTACTGTTTTTTCTTAAACATAAAACACACGTTGTGTTTTTCTCCAAGAGCAAAATACTTGAGAGTGGTCCATAGAAACTGTATCTAATGTGTTCACTTTACTGTCAATTGTATTTTGAACGTTTTCAAGAATAAATGCCTTTATAGGTAGAAATAATTGCCTTATTTTTTCAAGTTTTATTGAGATATGATTGACATATAACACTGTATTAGAGGGTACAATATAATGATTTGATATATGTATAGATCATAAAATGATTATCACAGTAAGTTAACATCCATCACTAAACCATTTTTAGTTAATAAATCAATACTTAATAATAAATAATTTTATTATTAAATAATAAATAAATCAATACTTGATTAATAATCTATTAATAATTCAATCAGTTGCTTAAGTAACTGCTTTGTTTTAAATGCAATTAGTTTAGGGGCGATTATACACATGCTGTAATTCTTAATTCTTAATTGTAACAATTAAGCTCTCTTTGTGGTTTTGATGATTATTATTAACGAGTGTGCTATCTTTGGGCGTGTCTGGCTGACGGGGTACAGCAGAAGAAAGAGACAACAAGGATTAAATTAAAATCAAAATGAAACAAAAACCACCTGACCATACAGATGGAAAGATGAGGTCTTTCAGAGTAGAGTCATAAATCAGAGAAAGCAATAGTCCAGGCACAATGGAAGCCATTTACCACCTGCACCCCCCATAATAATCCTTCCTCTCTTCCTTGCCAGGAGTTCTTGTTCACCCTGGCTAGGAGTGGACTGTGTAGCTGAGGATCCCCAGTCCTACTGTGGGATTCCCTCTTAGAGAACGCTGCTCATGAGAAGGGAATAGAGCTTCTCTCCATTCTCCACAGAGGGAGAGGAGCCCTGGGGGTCGGTGGGTTTGAGGGGTCAGCAGCAGCAGACTGGGCAGGGTGTAGAGGAAGGTGAGGCTGACTCGGACAGAGGAGGCCAGCTCCTGCGCTGAGAACAGTGGGGACCACAGGTAGAGGGATGATGTTCATCTAATACAGTGTAAATAACATGTGGGCAATGATAAATAGTGCAGAAATATATTAATCACCCTGAAATAATTATTAACCTAATTCCTTTGTTAATAGGCACTAAACAACCTAAAAACAAGACATGAGTCCCCCCAAAAGAAGTCACTTATGCTAAGCCCTAGGTCACAAAACTGAGACTTAATTACAGTTTTGATTCTCCCAGACATGGAATCTTAAACCAATCAGGACTCTACTGATTACCATCAGTTAGCTAATCGGCCTGACAGACCCCCACCATCTCCTATAAGGAAAGAAACCCTGCAATAATCAATCTGCTTCTTCCTGCCTAATACAACTTCCTTCTTCCTGCTCCCTCTGCCTATAAAATCTCTTGCCTTGTATAGCTCTTTGGAGTTCCTTTGTACCTGCTAGATTGGATGCTGCCTGATTCATGAATCCCTGAATAAAGCTAGTATGATCTTTAAAATGTACTCAGATGAATTTTGTTTTTTAATGCAACCATTAACACTGTCTTTTAAAAAGTTACAAAACTATTTCACCAATGTCTTTACTTGATTCTTACAACAGTATCATGAAGCAAATAATTTTACTTTTATCCACATTTTCTACATCAGGAAACTGTGTTCTATGAAAATCAGGATTTTGGAAAGTTTTTGCAAGGCTAGACTGGGTTCCTAGGCTTAGATCATTCACTAGGTAGCAAGTCGAATCAGTACTTAAACTTAACGACTTGAAAACTTATTATTACTCAGTTTCAAGATCAGAGTATTTATCAATTACAAATACATGAAGAGTGGTCAGTAAGAAATTTGACAAGTTAATAAATGTCATTAGCCTTGGTATTTCAGCTTCCACTTTTATTCTTATTAGCTGAATAAAATATTTTCTCTCGAATTCTTTAAGGAAAAAGCTAACATGTTTCTATGTTAGTCATAAAAATAACACCTGAGATTCTGCAGAGTAAGTAAGACTTGGAATGGCATTTTGTCAGAAATTAAATTAAGCCAATTATTGTGGGAGGACACTTATTCTTTGTATTTTTCTTTATGTAGGAAGGAATTTAAATAATTTAAATTCTTATTTCAGAAGAAAGAAGTAGAAAAACATTGCCTGTAGGTTCTGACCAGAGTTTATTTCTCATGGTAATATGTACACAATTAACCGTTGAACAACTCAGGCATTAGGGACACCGACCCTGCATGGAGTCGAAAATCTAAACATAACTTATAGTTGTCCCTCTGTATCCCTAGTTCCTTGTATCTCCAGTTCTGCATCTGTTTATTCAACCAACTGGGCTCTTATAGTACGGTGGTATTTGCTGCTGAAAAAAACCTGCATATATGTGGACCCATACAGTTCAAACCTGTGTTGTTCAAGGGGCAACGATATATAAGAATTTGGATGTGTG
Source organism: Eubalaena glacialis (assembly GCF_028564815.1). Taxonomy (NCBI): domain Eukaryota; kingdom Metazoa; phylum Chordata; class Mammalia; order Artiodactyla; family Balaenidae; genus Eubalaena; species Eubalaena glacialis. The sequence continues at coordinate 57,391,543 of NC_083723.1, read as the reverse complement.
ATTAGTGATTCCTAATGCCTTTGCAGACCTCTCTATGACTTGAACATAGGAATACATTTGCCTCCCCGTAGGACATAATATTTACATCAAATAAATATTTACATCGTTTGTCTGTTTTTCCTGTTTGGTTTTGAGTTTGTGGGTTTTAGAAAGACAATGTGCCCAACTATTGCACACTGACCTAGGATGGCTATGCCAGAAATTTCTGTGTAGCCTGTGACCTTAATAACAATATGTGTATGATTCAACTCCCTTAACCACTTTCCAAAAAGGACTTTCTGTTCCTTCATAACCAAGCTTTCAAAAGATGATGATATGGCACTATTCTCACACTTAGATTCCAGATCTATATCTCTAATATGGCTTGGGCACAATGCTGCTCTCAACCCAAACCTGTCATCGTCAGGGGCTAGGAGTTCATTCAGATGATGCTTGAAAAACTAGAAAGGTGTTACTACTTCAGAGATTGATTAACAGCTCCCAAGACTATGGATGAAGAGTTTTGAATCAAGGAAATGAACCAGGAGTCTCCTTATGGCAAATCCAACTCTTGCATAGTTGAATGATTTTTGATTCTGCCCATAAAAATGTCAGCTCTTGGGCTTCCCTGGTGGCGCAGTGGTTGAGAATCTGCCTGCTAATGCAGGGGACACGGGTTCAAGCCCTGGTCTGGGAAGATCCCACATGCCGCGGAGCAACTAAGCCCGTGCGCCACAACTACTGAGCCTGCACGTCTGGAGCCTGTGCCCTGCAACGGGAGGGGCCGCGATAGTGAGAGGCCCGCGCACCGCGATGAAGAGTGGCCCCCGCTTGCCGCAACTAGAGAAAGCCCTCGCACGAAACGAAGACCCAACACAGCTAAAAATAAATAAATAAATAAATAAAGTAGCTATTAATAAAAAAAAAAAAGCAGAAAGCCTTGAGACTGTATCTCAAAGCACAGGCCTCAGAGTCCCTAATCCCAGGTAAAAATAACACTCAATTCAAGCTCTGATGTCAAGAATCACATTTAAAAAAAAAAAAAAAAAAAGTCAGCTCTTTTCCAAATAGCTTTAAAATGCTTTATTGGAGGAAGTAATGTTTTAGGACATGTTTGAGTACTAGAATACAGAATGCTTTTCAAACTGGAAGACCAAAAAAGACATGAAGAAAAAAAAAGTTTCCAAGCACAGATATAACATGAGAAAAGCATTTGAAGCTGGAGTGGAATTATCAGACAAGGACCATAAATACATCTACCTAAGACGAGTGGAGTTTGAAGAAGATGAAAAAATGTAGACTTATTAACAGGAATAAGGTATCGATTAAAACACTCCAAAACCCCTGATATTTGGAATAGGCTATTTCCATTCCTTTTAGTTTTAGCATAGCACTGAAAAAATGGAATGCAAGAAGACATTTGAGTTTATTTAAATATCATAAAATGGTGTTTGTACTGCTTCTAAAATTAAGACAATTTTTATAATACATAAAGGACAGGAAACAAACTCTACAAATAGAATGAAATCCATGTGGAATGGCTAAGTCATCCAGAATGTGTGTGTGTGAGTGTGTGTGTGTATGTGTATGTGTGTGTCTGTAACTTGAAATGCTCTCAATCATTTTGTCAAGCACATTTTCTCCTTTTGTTTTTTACTTGGATATTTGAAGGAAGATGTAATTCATATGTTTTTCATTCATTTACACTTGAGGTATTAAAATGCGGCCTGAATTATGTATTCGTGCACCATGAGCCAGTTATTTCTGTTGAAAATGTCTCTTTTCTTGATTAAAAAAAATTTACACTAAATTAGAATCCAAAGCTGTTAATTCACAGCATCAACTCCTAGTCTAGAATATTCATATTCTCTTGATATATGAGAAGATGTTCTAAGTTTTACAAACAACCTTCTGGCACAATTAAAATCAAGGTCTTGCCTTTTCTGTCACTATTAATGACCACTGTATGCCACGACAAAATAATCATATCATAACGATCATTTCTACTTAGCTCCCTATTTCAAGGTTCAGTACATTTCATTATATCTATCTTACGAGACTCCAGATTTAGGAGTTCTTCCTTTATGCCTCTAATTCAGGTTTATAAAATAATTTTTATTTTCACCAAATACAGGGGATACTATCATATGCCCTAATAAAATCAAACAAAATACAAAACAGAACATAAAACAAAAACACAGTTTTATTTTTCATAAATGTATGAATTTTATTTTACACACAATATTATCTCTTGGTTTCCAGATCAGCTTCTCTTGCCTGTTAACTGATTTATCTCCATTTGCAATGATTTATGTCATTTCCCCCCTCAAAAAGGTCTTCATTGTCAATTTTTGCAGAGAAAAAAGCAAAAAGAGGAGAAGAAAGATCACATTGCAGCACTGGAAGCCAGATGTCACGGCCTTTGCTCTCAGCTGTCACCAGGCAGAGCTCCCAGAGTCACACTGGCTCATTATCTGAGATGAGAGATGATCTGTGCGGGTCCTGTAACCCAACAGGGGGAGCTTCTGCTGTGGCTGGTTCTGTGGTAGCTTTTAATTCATCCTCCATGATACCAAATGCCACTTTCGGTGGTAGCCTACTGGTGTTGACGCTTGTTTCTGTATGCCATAGTTTAAAGAACCACACTATGAAATAGCTCCGGAATGTGCCTTGTAACATTTAGTCACAATAAGGGCATTTACCTACCTCCCAATTTTTTGTTGTTGTTGTTCAACTCCTTTAGCAAATTTCAGTTATATGATACAGTGTTATCAACTATAATCACCATGTTATACATTAGATACTCAGACCTTATTCATCTTATAACTGAAAGTTTATACCTTTTAATGAATCTCTTCCTATCTCCCCCCCCCCACCCTCCGGCAAACACTTTTCTACTCTCTGTTTCTATGAATTTGACTATTTTTGCTTTTAGAATTCTACATATAAGTGCTATCATGTAGTATTTGTCATTGTCTGGTTTATTTCACTTAGCATAATGCCCTCCAGGTTCATCCATTGTTGTTGCAAATGATAGGATTTCTTGCGCTTTCAAGGCTAATATTCCATTGTGTATATATACCCCATTTTCTTGATCCATTCATTCATCAACAGATACTTAGGTTGTTTCCATACCTGGGCTATTGTGAATAATGCTATGAACATGGGAGTACAGATATAGCTTCAAGAGATAATTTCATTTTGGGGGGATATATACCCAGAAGTGGAATTGCTGGATCAGATGGTGGTTCTATTTTTAATTTCTTTAGAAACTTCCATATTGTTCTTCATAGAGGCTGCAACAATTTACGTTCCCACCAACAGTGTATAAGGGTTCCCTTTTTTCCACATCCTCGCCAGCATTTGTTATCTCTTGTCTTTGTGATAATAGCCACCCTTACACGTGTGAGGTGACATCTCATTGCATTTCTGATTTGCATTTCCCGATGATTAGTGATGTTCGGCACCTTGGGCAACTGGATACATGCTTTGGAAAAAATGTTTATTTAGGTCCTTTGCCCAGTTTTTAATTGTTTTTTTCTTTGCTAATGAGTTGTATGTGTTTCTGGTATGTTTGGGATATTAACCCCATATCAGATATGTGGTTTGCAAGTATTTTCTCCCATTTCCTAGGTTTCCTTTTCATTGTGCTAATGGTTTCCTTTGCTGTGAAGATGCTTTTTAATTTAACATAGTTCCATCTGCTTATTTTTGTTTCTGTTGCCCCCAAATATTCGTAAGAAATCACTGGATTAATACTCTCGAAGATATGCAATATTGCAGAAAGCTCAAGATATGTTCTTGGTCCTTAGAACACAGAAAACATATTCTGCTTACATTCTACAGCTTAGTGAGTTTAATTAAGGTTATTACTTTCTGAGCTGTTTTATAAGCCAGGAGTAAGTCCACTGCCTTCTCTCTTGGCTATTTATTCAATAAGAAGATTATGGTTACATAAAACTGAATTTTCCTGAACCATGTGTCAGTGTTTATTAAAGTGCCATTGTAATGTCTTATTAATAAGAATAATGTAAATATTCAGAATGTTATGAATTGAATTGTGCCCCCAAAGACACATTCAAGTCCTGACCCTTGGTACCTATGAATGTGATCTTATTTAGAAAGTTTTTGTAAATGTAATCAAGTTAAAATGAGAGCAAGCTGAATTTGGGTGCGGCCTAATCCAATATGACTGGTGTCTTTATAAGAGGAGGAAAATTTGGACGTGAACACAAAAAAGAGACTACCACGTGAAGACAGAGAAAGAAATCGAACGCCTGGGGCTACCAGAAGCTGGAAGAGTCAAGGAAGGATTTTCCTGTAGAGGCTCTGGAGAGACCGTGGCCCTCCCAACACCTTGATTTTGAGCTTCTAGCCTCTAGAACTATGAGAGAACACATTTCTGTTGTTTTAAGCCACCCAGTTTGTAGCACTTTGAGATACTCCAAGCAGCTAGACGTAGAAGTCTTTCAATCCTGTAGGAGAGCTCTGGTGGTGTATTACAGTGTAGCAGTGCCCACTTCAATGCACTGTATTTGTAGTCATAAAAATAATAAATCTGTATTTTAAAAAGAAATGAACTTGTTTTCTGAGGAGCTAAATTCCAAGTGTATTAGACAGAAGACATACAGTCAGAAGTGAAGATACTGCTACCCAAACTCAATGTTGCAAAGAACCCTTCTCCATAAATACCCTTCCAGAAAAGGCTGTCCTCCAAGCTGGCTATTGCTATACACTTTACCATAAGGACTGCATATCCTATAGACCACTGAATATGAAAATCATGTGCAAACATCTCACGTTTCTAGATTTTTGGCTAGTGCTTTTTAGGCATGGCTTTATAATATGAAAAAACTGGTGATAGCTACTCAAATTAAATAACAAATAGCTTTGAGTTTAGCTACTTGAGGGCAGGGATCATTTTAGATGGGCCATGGTATCCCATTCGCCCCACACAGTATGTGCCAGATTGTTGGTGCCAAAAAGGAGTTATGAAGTAATATGTAGACATTAGATATGTGTAAATGGTTGGTTATACATGAAAAAGATAACCTGTAACTAAAAACTGAGTAAAAGTATTATTTACTGAGTACAAGGATACATTATTTAACTTAATTTTCAAAACACTTCTGTCAAATAGATATTATTCTCCCTGTTTTATGGACAGGAAACTAAGGCCCAGAAAGTTTTAAATAATGTTGCCAAGATCACATAGTTTGTCAATGGTGTAAAAACAGTAAGTAGGAATGACTCACAGTCCGAATCTCTGTGCCACATTCTACACTGTGTCCTATACCATAATCAGCTTCTGGGGAAATGCCTACTCAAGACCTAGACTCCAGACTTCACTGTAAATTGTTATTTGCCTGGAAACTATTCACCTCAACTGTTTTTATCATAATTTGTCCACTTGAAGTGGGGAAGTGGGGTTAAAAATATTTGAAACCCCCTTTCTGATTTGAACAATATGAGTGTACATGTGTTAATGCTTAAATCACACCAGAAACTATCAAAAAGAATGGTCTCTGTTTTAAATCCAAGAAATTAGTTTTATAATTATATAACTAAAATTCTAACCAGATGGAGTCCCAAATGAATTATGTTAACTAACTCTCCTCTTTCTCTCTCATTGTGATTATAGAAATTTTATGTTAAGTTTATCTATGCTATATATACTATTCTGGACATTCTTAACTACAATACCAACTACCTTGATTAAGTATTTTTTAAAGCCATGATTTATCATCATTTGATATATAAAGCACACTGTACTAGACTAGGTGTTTTAACTGCCCAGAATCTCTCTGCATGAAGGAACAGCTCTGCCAGCACATCATTCAAAATTATTGCCATGGAGCCAGCATTGGAGCAATGCAATTGTGTCTTCTGAAACCAAGCTTGGTGGATCCCAGTCCTGTCCCAGGTATCTGGAATTTGGAACTGAGAGTCAGGAAAACTGTGGCGGTCATTAAAACTGTATCACATGACTTCAATGTTCTAAGGAAGTCCAGAATTCCCAACGACCAAGGTCCCTAAAAGCTAGCCTGATGTGAAGTCGGTTGCAAGGGCTTCTGAAAGACCAGCCAGAAGTAAACCAACCGAAAACTAATTGTGGTAATTAAGCCTGACCATAACAGAATATAACCACCTTCTTGCAAATGAAATAAAACCATTTAGACATCTTATAATCATGCCCATCCTCCACCACATAAACCATGCTATAGAAGACAAAAAATAACATCACACTTAACACTACTGAACTGTACAATTAAAAATGGTTAAGATGGTCAATTTCATGCTTTTTTTTTTACCACCCCCCCAAAAAAAACTCACAGAGAAATTAACTTGTTAGTTAAGAATATAGTGTTTATCCAGTTGAGGTTCTCTATTTAGCGACTGATGAGAACTTGGTTAAATTTATTGGTCATGACAAAGAGATGAGACACTTAATGTGGCCCTGAATAATAATAAAATTTAGTCTTGAAGAAATTGATAGACATTAGTAGTGGTGTACTGATAAATGTTTAACAACCATCTCTCAAACAACAAAACAGTGCTGATTTGTAAAATTAGTCAGTTTTCATGGTGTAAATATTACCACCATGCTTATTTTAAGCCACCAATGTCACATCAGTAAACACAGAATTGGGAACAGATGGATGGGCAAAATCAGCTCTCTTAAGTGGAATCCAGCACCCCATGGTGGGGACAAGGCAGAACAGAACCACCCCAAATGTCTGCTGTGTCTTCATTTTATTTGTGTCAAGTTCAAAATGTATTGATGTAGGAAAAGAAAAAGGGAACTAATATTTATGAAGTGGCTACTGTGTGCCAGACCCATTTTAAATTATCTCATTATAAAAAGCTATGAGGGAGATCAGCCAAGATGGCAGAGTTGAAAGACCCTGAACTCACCTCCTCTCACAAGTACACCAAAATCACAACTATTTTCAGAACAACCATCAGTGAAAAATATCAGAACCTACCAGAAAAGATCTTCTACAACTAAAGACATAAAGAAGGAACTACAACGAGATGGGAAGGAGAGGCAGACTCATGATACAGTCAATCCCATACTCCCGGTGGGCGACCCACAAACTGGAGAATAATTATATTGCAGAGATTCTCCCACAGGAGTGAGAGTTCTGAGCCCCATGTCTGGCTCCCTAGCCCAGGATTCCTGCACTAGGAAGATGAGCCCCCAGAATATTTAGCTTTGAAGGCAAGCAGGGCTTAATATGGGGAGTCCCACAGGACTGGGAGAAACAGAGATTTCACTCTTAAAGGACACACACAAAATCTCACCCACCCCAGGATGCAGGGCAAAAGCAGAAATTTGGTAAGATCCTGAACCAGACCTACTTGCTGGTCGGAGAGTCTCCTGGAGAGGTGGGGGGGGGGCAGCTGTGGCTCACCCTGGGGACATACACACAGATGACACCCATTCTTGGGAGCTCCTTCTACCACGTGGATGCTGGTGCTGGCAGGCACCATGGTGGAATCCTCCCTCTAGCTCATTAGCACCAAGACCTGGCCCCACCCAACAGCCTGTGGGCACTAGTGCTGGGACACCTCAGGCCAAGCAACTAACTGGATAGGGACACAGCCCCACTCAGCTTAAAGAACTCCTGAACTTGTAGCTGCCTCTGGATATGGCCTTGCTCACTAGATGGCCCAGGACCCAGTTCCACCCACCAATGGGCAGGCACCAGCCCCAGAACCCCTGGGCCCTGGCCCTGCCCTTAGGAAGCCTGCTTTAGCCTCTGGGGCAACCTCACCTACCACAGAGCAGATACCAGACACAAGAAAACCATAATCCTGCAGCCTGCCCACAGCAGGCCAGACCCTGCCCTGGAGCCAGCTGGGCCCTGGCCCTGCCCGCTAGCAGGCCAACACAAGCTTCGGGACACCCAGGACCCCATACCCAACTGTGTCAGGAATCAACCCCCCCAACAGCTATCTGACACCAGCTCTGAGACCCCTGGGCCCTGCAAACAGACTCCAAGACCTGGCTATGCCTGCCAGTAGACTGGCACTAACCCGAGGACATGGCTTCATGTACCAGTGGGTGGGCAATATCCCAAGAGTATTCTAGACCCTGACTCCATTCACCAGTGAGCCAGCACTAGCCCCAGGGCCCCCTGGGACTCTGTGGTCAGCTGCCTCATGACCCAGCCCCCGCCACCCCAACCAGCAGCCAGCAGCCTCTGCACAAGGTAGGACCTGGCAACCAATCAGATTGGGGGCCACACAAGCCTACCAGACTGCCCTCAGTGTCAGCCTGCCACAACAGAAGGACCCAAGCAGCCCTCATAGGGGGAACCCCTAGAGCATATAGCTTGGGTGATAAGAGGGGAATACACTGCTGGGATGCATAGGACTTCTCCTACAGGAGGCCATTTCTCCAAGGTCCAGAAATATAACTAACCTACCAGATACATAAAAATACAAACAGCAACTTAAGTAAAATGAGGTGACAGAGGAACATGTTGCAGAGGAAGAAACAAGATAAAACCCCAGAAGAAGAACTAAGTGAAGTGGAGATAGGCAATCTACCCAAGAAGGAGTTTAGGGTAGTGATCGTAAAGATGATCAAAGAACTCAGGAGAAGAATGGATGTGCAGAGCAAGAAGTCAGAAGTTTTTAACGTGGAGTTAGAAAATATAAAGAATAAACAGCGATGAGGAATACAAAAACTGAAATGAAAAATACACTTGGAGGAATAAATAGTAGACTAAATGATACAGAAGAACAGATCAGTGAGGTGGAAGACAGAGTAGTGGAAATCACTGCTGCTGAACAGAAAAAAGAAAGAAGAATGAAAAGAAATGAGGACAGTTTAAAAGACCTCTGGGAAACAGCAAGCACACTAATATTTGCATTACAGAGGTCCCAAAAGGAGAAGAGAGAGAAAAGGGAAAAGAGAACACATTTGAAGACATAATAGCTGAAAACTTCCCTAACCTGAGAAAGGAAACTGTCACCCAAGTCTAGGAAACGCAGAGAGTTCCATACAGGATGAACCCAAAGAGGTACACACCAAGACACACTGTAGTTAAAAATGACAAAAATTAAAGATAAAGAGAGAATATTAAAAGCAGCAAGGGAAAAGTAACAAATAACATACAAGTGAACTCCCTTAAGTCTATCAGCTGATTTTTCAGCAGAAACTCTGCAGGCCAGAGGGAGTGGCATGATACATTTAAAGTGATGAAAGGGAAAAACCTACAACCAAGAATAATCTACCCAGCAAGGCTCTCGTACAGACTGGATAGAGAAATGAAAAGTTGTACAGACAAGCAAAAGCTAAAAGAATTCAGCACCACCAAACCAGCTTTACAAGAAATGTTAAAGAAACTTCTCTAAGTGAAAAAGAAAAGGCCACAACTAGACACATGAACATTCCAGCATGAAAAAACTCATCCAGAAAAGCAAACATACAGTAAAGGTAGGAAATCATTCACACACCCAGTAGGAAGGTTAAAAAAACAAAAGTAGTAAAATCATCTATATCCACAATAAGCTGTTAGGGGATACACAAAACAATTAGATATAAAATATGATATCAAAAAATTGTGTGGGGAGGAGAGTACAAGTGGAAGGTTGCTAAAATGCATCTGAAAGTAAGAGATCAGCAACTTAAAACAATTATATATATATAGCTGTATAAAAACCTCACAGCAATCACCAACCAAAAATCTATAATAGATACATACACAAAAAAGAAAGAGAAATCAAAACATAAAACTAAAGAGTCATCAAACCACAAGAGAAGATAACAAAAGAAGGAACAAAAAATACCTATGAAACAACCCCAAAACAAATAACAAAATGGCAGACATATCAATAATTACCATAAATGTAAATAGACTAAATGCTCCAATCAAAAGACACAGAGTGGCTGAATGGATACAAAAACAAGACCCATATATATGCTGCCTACAAGAGATTCACTTCAGATCTAAAGACACATACAGACTGAAAGTGAGGGGATAGAAAAAGGTTTTCCATGCAAATGGAAATCAAAAGAAAGTCAGGGTAGCAATACTTATATCAGACCTTAAAGTAAAGACTGTTACAAGAGACACAGGAGGACATTATATAATGATCAAGGGATCAATCTAAGAAGAAGATATAACAATTGTAAATACATATGCACCCAACATATTAGCACCTAAATATATAAAGCAAATATTAATGGACATAAAGGGAGAAATCAACAGTTACACAATAATAGTAATGGACTTTAACATCCCACTTACATCGACATACAGATCATGCACACAGATAATCAATAGGGAAGCATTGGCCCCTAATGACACATTAGACCAGATGTACTTAATATATATAGAAAATTCCATCCCAAAGCAGCAGAATACATATTCTTTTCAAATGTACATGGAATATTCTCCAATATAGATCACATGCTAGGCCACAAAACAAGCCTTGGAAAATTTAAGAAAATTGAAATCATATCAAGCATCTTTTCTGAACAGAACCCTATGAGATTAGAAGTCAACTACGAGAAAAAAACTGCAAAAAATACAAACACATGGAGGCTAAACAATATGCCACTAAAGAACGAATGGATCACTGAAGAAATCAAAGAGGAAATGAAAAAATACCTAGAGAAAAATAAAAACAAAAACATGACAATCCAAAACCTATGGGACACAGCAAAAGCAGTTCTAAGAGGGAAGTTTGTAGAAATACAAGCTTACCTTGGGAAACAAGAAATATCTCAAATAAGCAACCTAACCATACACCTGAAAGATCTAGAGAAAGAAGAAAAAACAAAACCCAAAGTTAGCAGAAGGAAAGAAATTATAAAGATCAGAGCAGAAATAAATGAAATACAGAGAAAAAAATCAATGAAACTAAAAACTTGTTCTTTGAAAAGATAAACACAATTGATAACCTTTAATCAGACTCATCAAGGAAAAAAAAGGGAGAGGACCCAAATCAATAAAATTGGAAATGAAAAAGGAGAAGTTCCAACTGACACCGCAGAAATATAAAAGGTCATAAGAAACTACTACAAACAACTATATGCCAATAAAATGGACAACCTAGAAGAAATGGATAAATTCTTAGAAATGTACAATCTCCCAAGACTGCACTGGGAAAAAATAGAAAATAGGAACAGACCGATTACCAGTAATGAAACTGAATCACTAATTTAAAAACTCCCAACAAACCAAAGTCTAGGACAAGATGGCTTCATAGGTGAATTATACCAAACATTTAGAGAAGAGTTAACACCTAGCCTTCTCAAACTATTCCAAAAAACCGCAGAGCAAGGAACATTTCTGAACTCATTCTATGAGGTGAGCATTACCCTGACACCAAAACCAGACAAAGGTATCACAAAAAAGAGAATGACAAGCCAATATTACTGATGAACATAGATGCAAAAATCCTCAGCAAAATATTAGCAAACTGAACCAACAATACATTAAAAGGATTATATGCCATAATCAAGTGGGATTTATCCCAGGGAGGCAAGGATTTTTTATTATCCACAAATCAATCGATATGATACACCACATTGACAAACTGAAGAATAAAAACCATGTGATCATCTCAACAGATGCATAAAGAGCTTTTGATAAAATTCAACATCCATTTGTGATAAAAAAAAAAACTCTCCTGAAATTAAATTTCTGGATGGATTTTTTTTTTCTCATTAAAAAATCCTTTTAGGGGGCTTCCCTGGTGGTGCAGTGGTTGAGAATCTGCCTGCCAATGCAGGGGATACGGGTTCCAGCCCTGGTCTGGGAAGATCCCACATGCCGCGGAGCAACTAGGCCCGTGAGCCACAACTACTGAGCCTGCGCGTCTGGAGCTTGTGCTCCGCAACAAGAGAGGCTGTGACAGTGAGAGGCCCGCGCACCACGATGAAGAGTGGCCCCCGCTCGCCACAACTAGAGAAAGCCCTCGCACAGAAACGAAGACCCAACACAGCCAAAAATAAAAATAAATAAATAATTAAATTAAAAAAAAAAAATACAGGAAGAAATCAAGGGTCCCAGAAATGGCAAATATGTGGGTAAATGTAAAGAACTGTATAAAAAAAAAAAAAAAAAAAACTTTTAAATTCTCCCAGGTGAAAGATTACAGATAATGAAAAGTCATTATCTTTATCATCATCAAGCTGTTGTTTTCTGAATGCTTATCTAAATTGAAGGCTATAGCAGCTTACAAGTGCTTACCTTTGGAGCACAGGTGACAAAGGGGTAAACTGGAAGTTTCTGCTGGTAGCCTAGTGTGAAGTTGTGATCTGTATCCTGTCAACTCTTCCTCTCTCACAGAGACTGATGTTGATATTTACAGAAGATTACTGGTCCCTGAAAGAAAGACAGTAAAAACTATGCCAGTTATGTTTCAAAAGTATCAGTGGAACACGAGAGCTTCAAATTTCTATCTGCATGCCAATTTTAATGTATTCAAAAGTTCTTTTAGAAAAGTATATCTTCATCATTCAAATAATTACCCAAGTTAGAGTACTAAAATCATAGAAATCTGGAATGGAGAATGCTAAAAGAACTCTTGGGATATACTCCTTTTACAGATGAAGAAAGAATAATCACACCACTTTTCTTTAAAAAGAGAAGGCAGTTATTGGCTCCTAGAGAAGCAGCTCCCATCTCATCACACTGCTGTGTGGCGCTGCAATTCAGAATATTTATATTTTACAGAATTCTCGCTATAATGTCTAATTCCAGAAACAGCAGCTCTCCTTAATGGTATCATCTCTATTTTACAAATTTTCAGTACATTCAGATATTTATATCATTAAGAATCAATGTAGAGAAAAGGGAACCCTCCTACACTGTTGGTGGGAATGTAAGTTGGTGCAGCCACAACAGAAAACAATATGGAGGTTCCTCAGAAAACTAAAAATAGAACTACCATATGATCCAGCAATCCCACTCCTGGGAATACACCCAGACAAAACTATGATTCAAAAAGATACATGCACCCCTATGTTCATAGTAGCACTATTCACAATAGCCAAAACATGAAACAACCTAAAGGTCCATCAAAAGATGAATGGATAAAGAAGATGTGGTACATGTATACAAGGGAATATTACTGGGCCATAAAAAAGAAAAAAATATGCCATTTGCAGCAACATGGATGTGACTAGAAATTATCCTACTAAGTAAGTCAGAAAGAAAAGACAAATACCGTATGATATCACTTATATGTGAAATCTAAAATATGGCACAAATGAACCTCTAAAAGAGACACAGACTCATAGACATAGAGAACAGACTTGTGTTTGCCAAGGGGTAGGGGGAAGGGAGAGGAATGGACTGGGAGTTTGGGGTTGGTAGAGGCAAACTATTACATTTAGAATTGAAAAACAAGGTCCTAATGTATGGCACAGGTAACTATATTCAATATCCTGTGATAACCATAATGGAAAAGAATATAAAAAAGAATGCATATATGTGTATAACTGAGTCACTTTGCTGTACAGCAAAGATTGACACAACATTGTATATCAACTATACTTCAATTTAAAAAATTCATCTAAAAAGAAAGAAAGAATCAATGCCTGGACTAGACTAAATTATCAGGGGTAATTCAGATCTTTCCATTCCTTATCTCCCATCATTGGTGAAACTTAAAACTTTTATGTGGAATCTAGAGTTCACAGTTTCAACTATCTGTTTGATTTCATATTACTGATAGGTATGAATTATATAAAATATACAATACCCCAAACAGTTGTTTTTGCACTGGTTCTACCTTTAACAGGAATGTAATTGGCAATAAAGTATAATGAAGTCAACAATGACACATGCTGGTATAAGGAAAAGGAAAACCTTCAGATTCCAACCACAGTGTCCCCAGGAAAGCTGGTACTAGTAATAGCTAAAGTTAACATACTGTATTACATGCCTTAAATGAATCATAATCTAATTATCATAACTTCAAAGCAGGAGCTACGATTAATCCCATTTCTCACTTGAGGAAACTGGGGCAGGGAGAAGTTGAGTCACTTGTCTAAGGCTACTACTCATTATGAAGGCCGGACATTGAACTCAGGTAACCATCTTTAGAGCTTTGGGCACTTAACTAGGCTCCCCCACCTCTATCTGTGAGGTCTAATGGGCTCCTGCCAAACCCCAAGAATTGCTCGCTCTCTCCTGCAAACAGAGGACATACTTGGGGCTAAGGAGTGATGGAGATGGCAGGAGAGCAGAGGCTCCTATGTTCTGTTCTTCCCTCCCTCCTTCCCTCTCTTCCTTCCCAGGGATGGAATTAATGTTCCTCTGACCCCCAGTCCACAAACTCCTTACAAGCATGACTGTAGGGCTATACGGTGTTCAGCATTCTATCTCCAGCATCTAGTACAATATGGACACGTAATAGGCACTTACCATTGTATTTGTTGAATGAATGAATGAATCCTTTCTGTGCTATAAGTGTTAAATGAGACGATGTATGGGACACACAGAGCTTCCCACAATACCTGATGGATACCAGATACTTAATAAATATTAGTTGTTGCTATTCTACTATTACTGCCTACTGTTACTATTATTTGTCTACAATATAATTTTAAGCAGAATATAAATGTTTTATTTCATTGCTCCTCTCATTTTTCAATTATTTTTAAAATTAATTAATTAATTAATTAATTTTTGGCTGTGTTTGGTCTTCGTTGCTGCATGCGGGCTTTCTCTAGTTGCGGCGAGCGGGGGCTACTCTTCGTTGCAGTGCATGGGCTTCTCATTGCGGTGGCTTCTCTTGTTGTGTAGCACGGGCACTAGGTGCGTGGGCATCAGTAATTGTGGCATGCGGGCTCAGTAGTTGTGGCTCGTGGGCTCTAGAGCACAGGCTCAGTAGTTGTGGTGCACAGGCTTTGTTGCTCCATGGCATGTGGGATCTTCCCGGATCAGGGCTGGAACTCGTGTCCCCTGCATTGGCAGGCGGATTTTTAACCACTGTGCAACCAGGGAAGTCCCTCTCTCATTTTTTATTTTTTAACATTTTCCTTGGAGTATAATTGCTTTATTATGGTGTGTTAGTTTCTGCTTTATAAAAAAGTGAATCAGTTATACATATACATATATCCCCATATCTCTTCCCTCTTGCACCTCCCCCCTTCCCACCCTCCCTTTCCCACCCTTCTAGCTGGTCACAAAGCACAGAGCTGATCTCCCTGTGCTATGTGACTGCTTCCCACTAGCTATCTATTTTACATTTGGTAGTGTATATATGTCCATGCCACTCTCTCACTTAGTCCCAGCTTACCCTTCCCCCTCCCCGTATCCTCAAGTCCATTCTCTAGTAGGTCTGCATCTTTATTCCCATCTTGACCGTAGGTTCTTCATGATCATTTTTTTTTTTGATTCCATATATATGTGTTAGCATATGGTATTTGTTTTTCTCTTTCTGACTTACTTCAATCTGTATGACAGACTCTAGGTCCATCCACCTCACTACAAATAACTCAATTTCATTTCTATTTTATGGTGGAGTAATATTCCATTGTATATATGTGCCACATCTTCTTTATCCATTCATCTGTTGATGGACACTTAGGTTGCCTCCATGTCCTGGCTATTGTAAATAGAGCTGCAATGAACATAGTGGTACATGACTCTTTTGGAATTATGGCTTTCTCAGGGTATATGCCCAGTGGGATTGCTGGGTCATATGGTAGTTCTATTTTTAGTTTTTTAAGGACCCTCCATACTGTTCTCCATAGTGGATGTATCAATTTACATTCCCACCAACAGTGCAAGAGGGTTCCCTTTTCTCCACACCTTCTCCAGCATTTATTGTTTGTAGACCTTTTGATGATGGCCATTCTGCCCAGTGCGAGGTGATACCTCATTGTAGTTTTGATTTGCATTTCTCTAATGATTAGTGATGTTGAGCATCCTTTCATGTGTTTGTTGGCAATCTGTATATCTTCTTTGGAGAAATGTCTATTTAGGTCTTCTGCCCATTTTTGGATTGGGTTGTTTGTTTGCTTGATATTGAGCTGCATGAGCTGCTTGTAAATTTTGGAGATTAATCCTTTGTCAGTTGCTTCGTTTGCAAATATTTTCTCCCATTCTGAGGGTTGCTTTTCATCTTGTTTATGGTTCCCTTTGCTGTGCAAAAGATTTTGTTTCATTAGGTCCCATTTGTTTATTTTTGTTTTTATTTCCATTTCTCTAGGAGGTGGGTCTAAAAGGATCTTGCTATGATTTATGTCATAGAGTGTTCTGCCAATGCTTTCCTCTAAGAGTTTTATAGTGTCTGGCCTTACATTTAGGTCTTTAATCCATTTTGAGTTTATGTTTCAGTATGGTATTAGGGAGTGTTCTAATTTCATTCTTTTATATGTAGCTGTCCAGTTTTCCCAGCACCACTTATTGAAGAGGCTGTCTTTTCTCCATTGTATATTCTTGCCTCCTTTATCAAAGATAAGGTGACCATATGTGCATGGGTTTATCTCTGGGTTTTCTATCCTGTTGCATTGATCTATATTTCTGTTTTTGTGCCAGTATCATACTGTCTTGATTACTGCAGCTTTGTAGTAGAGTCTGAAGTCCGGGAGCCTGATTCCTCCAGCTCCGTTTTTCTTTCTCAATATTGCTTTGGCTATTTGGGGTCTTCTGTGTTTCCATACATATTGTGAAAATTTTTTTCCTAGTTCTGTGAAACATGCCACTTGTAGTTTGACAGGCATTGCACTGAATCTGTAGATTGCTTTGGGTAGTAGAGTCATTTTCACAATGTTGATTCTTCCAATCCAAGAACACGGTACATCTC
The DNA here is from genome assembly GCF_028564815.1 of Eubalaena glacialis. Taxonomy (NCBI): domain Eukaryota; kingdom Metazoa; phylum Chordata; class Mammalia; order Artiodactyla; family Balaenidae; genus Eubalaena; species Eubalaena glacialis. The sequence continues at coordinate 57,374,782 of NC_083723.1, read as the reverse complement.
TCCATCTGTTTGTATCATCTTTAATTTCTTTCATCAGTGTCTTACAGTTTTCTGCATACAGGTCTTTTGTCTCCTTAGCTAGGTTTATTCCTAGATATTTTATTCTCTTTGTTGCAATGGTAAATAGGAGTGTTTCCTTAATTTCTCTTTCAGATTTTTCATCATTGGTGTATAAGAATGCAAGAGATTTCTGCACATTAATTTTGTATCCTGCTACTTTACCAAATTCATTGATTAGTTCTAGTAGTTTTCTGGTAGCATCTTTAGGATTCTCTGTGTATAGTATCATGTCATCTGCAAACAGTGACACTTTTACTTCTTCTTTTCAGATTTGGATTCATTTTATTTCTTTTTCTTGTCTGATTGCTGTGGTTAAAACTTCCAAAACTATGTTGAATAATAGTGGGGAGAGCGGACAACCTTGTCCTGTTCCTGATCTTAGTGGAAATAGTTTCAGTTTTTGACCATTGAGAACAACGTTGGCTGTGGGTTTGTCATATATGGCCTTTATTATGTTGAGGTAAGTTCCCTCTATGCCTACTTGCTGGAGAATTTTTATCATAAATGAGTGTTGAATTTTGTCAAAAACTTTTTCTGCATCTATTGAGATTATCACATGGTTTTTATCCTTCAGTTTGTTAATATGGTGTATCACATTGATTGATTTGCATATATTGAAGAATCCTTGCATTCCTGTGATAAACCCCACTTGATCATGGTGTATGATCCTTTTAATGTGCTGTTGCATTCCGTTTGCTAGTATTTTGTTGAGGATTTCGCATCTATGTTCATCAGTGATATTGGCCTGTAGGTTTCTTTCTTTGTGACATCTTTGTCTGCTTTTGGTATCAGGGTGATGATGGCCTCACAGAATGAGTTTGGGAGTGTTCCTCTCTGCTACATTTTGGAAGAGTTTAAGAAGGATAGGTGTTAACTCTTCTGTAAGTGTTTGATGGAATTCGCCTGTGAAGCCATCTGGCCCTGGGTTTTTGTTTGTTGGAAGATTTTTAAACACAGTTTCAATTCCAGTGCTTGTGATTGGTCTGTTTATATTTTCTATTTCTTCCTGGTTCAGTCTCAGAAGGTTGTGCTTTTCTAAGAATGTGGCCATTTATTCCAGCTTGTCCATTTTTTGGCATATAGTTGCTTGTAGTAATCTCTCATGATCCTTTCTATTTCTGCAGTGTCAGTTGTTACTTCTCCTTTTTCATTTCTAATTCTGTTGATTTGAGTCTTCTCCTTTTTTTTCTTGATGAGTCTGGCTAATGGTTTACCCATCTTGTTTATCTTCTCAAAGAACCAGCTTTTAGTTTTATTGATCTGTGCTATTGTTTCCTTCATTTCTTTTTCATTTATTTCTGATGTGATCTTTAGGATTTCTTTCCTTCTGCTAACTTTGGGGGTTTCTTTGTTCTTCTTTCTCTAATTGCTTTAGGTGTAAGGTTAGGTTGTTTATTTGAGATGTTTCTTGTTTCTTGAGGTAGGATTGTATTGCTATAAACTTCCCTCTTAGAACTGCTTTTGCTGCGTCCCATAGGTTTTGGGTCATCGTGTTTTCATTGTCATTTGTTTCTAGGTATTTTTTTTTAATTTCCTCTTTGATTTCTTCAGTGATCTCTTGGTTATTTAGTACCGTATTGTTTAGCCTCCATGTGTTTGTATTTTTTCAAGTTTTTTCCTGTAATTGATATCTAGTCTCATAGCGTTGTGGTTGGAAAAGATACTTGATACGATTTCAATTTTCTTAAATATACCAAGGCTTGATTTGTGACCCAAGATATGATTTATCCTGGAGAATGTTCCATGAGCACTTGAGAAGAAAGTGTATTCTGTTGTTTTTGGATGGAATGTCCTATAAATATCAATTAAGTCCATCTTGTTTAATGTCATTTAAAGCTTGTGTTTCCTTATTTTCATTTTTGGTTGATCTGTCCATTGGTGAAAGTGGGGTGTTAAAGTCCCCTACTATTATTGTGTTACTGTCGATTTCCCCTTTTATGGCTGTCAGCATTTCCCTTTGGTATTGAGGTGCTCCTACGTTGAGTGCATAAATATTTACAATTGTTATACCTTCTTCTTGGATTGATCCCTTGATCATGATGTAGTGTCCTTCTTTGTCTCTTGTAATAGTCTTTAAAGTCTATTTTGTCTGATATGAGAATTGCTACTCCAGCTTTCTTTTGATTTCCATTTGCATAGAATATCTTTTTCCATCCCCTCACTTTCAGTCTGGATGTGTTCCTAGGTCTGAAGTGGGTCTCTTGTAGACAGCATATATACAGGTCTTGTTTTTATATCCATTCAGCCAGGCTCTGTCTTTTGGTTGGAGCATTTAATCCATTTACATAGGTAGTTATCAATATGTATGTTCCTGTTACCATTTTCTTAATTGTTTTGGGTTTGTTATTGTAGGTCTTTTCCTTCTCTTGTGTTTCCTGCCTAGAGAAGTTCCTTTGGCATTTGTTGTAAAGCTTGTTTGATGGTGTTGAATTCTCTTAGCTTTTGCTTGTCTGTAAAGTTTTTAATTTCTCCATTGAATCTGAATGAGATCCTTGCTGGGTAGAGTAATCTTGGTTGTAGGTTTTTCCCTTTCATCACTTTAAAGATGTCCTGCCACTCCCTTCTGGCTTGCAGAGTTTCTGCTGCCAGATCAGCTGTTAACCTTATGGGGATTCCCTTGTATGTTATTTGTTGTTTTTCCCTTGCTGCTTTTAATACTTTTTCTTTGTATTTAATTTTTGATAGTTTGATTAGTATGTGTCTTGGCATGTTTCTCCTTGGATTTATCCTGTATGGGATGCTCTGCACTTCCTGGACTTGATTGACTATTTCCTTTCCCATATTAGGGAAGTTTTCAACTATAATCTCTTCAAATATTTTCTCAGTCCCTTTTTTTTTCTCTTGTTCTTCTTCTCAGACCCCTATAATTCGAATGTTGGTGTGTTTAATGTTGTCCCAGAGGTCTCTGAGACTGTCCTCAATTCTTTTCATTCTTTTTGCTTTATTCTGCTCTGTGGTAGTTATTTCCACTATTTTATCTTCCAGGTCACTTATCTGTTCTTCTGCCTCAGTTATTCTGCTATTGATTCCTTCTAGAGAATTTTTTATTTCATTTATTGTGTTGTTCATCACTGTTTTTTTGCTCTTTAGTTCTTCTAGGTCCTTGTTAAACGTTTCTTGTATTTTCTCCATTCTGTTTCCAAGATTTTGGATCATCTTTACTATCATTATTCTGAATTCTTTTTCGGGTAGACTGCCTATTTCCTCTTCATTTGTTAGGTCTGGTGGGTTTTCACCTTGCTCCTTCATCGGCTGTGTGTTTCTGTGTCTTCTCATTTTGCTTAACTTACTGTGTTTGGGGTCTCCTTTTTGCAGGCTGCAGGTTCGTAGTTCCCACTGTTTTTGGTGTCTGCCCCCAGTGGCTAAGGTTGGTTCTGTGGGTTGTGTAGGCCTCCTGGTGGAGGGGACTAGTGCTTGTGTTCTGGTGGATGAGCCTGGATCTTGTCTTTCTGGTGTGCAGGTCCACGTCTGGTGGTGTGTTTTGGGGAGTCTGTGACCTTATTTTGATTTTAGGCAACCTCTCTGCTAATGGGTGGGGTTGTGTTCCTGTCTTGCTAGTTGTTTGGCATAGGGTGTCCAGCACTGTAGCTTGCTGGTTGTTGAGTGGAGCTGGGTCTTGGCGTTGAGATGGAGGTCTCTGGGAGATGTTTGCCGTTTGATATTACATGGGGCTGGGATGTCTCTAGTGGACCAATGTCCTGAACTTGGCTCTCCCACCTCAGAGGCTGGAGCACCAAGAGCCTGTCATCCACACGGCTCAGAATAAAAGGAAAAAAAGAAAGAAAGAGAGAAAGAGAGAGAGAGAAAAAGAGAGAGAAAGAGAAGAAGGGAGGAAGAAAGGAAGGGAGGGAGAAAGAAAAGAAAGAAAGAAAGAAAGAAAGAAAGAAAGAAAGAAAGAAAGAAAAAGAAAGAAAGAAAGAAAGAAAGAAAGAAAAAGAAATTAAGAGAATAAAAGAAAGAAAGGAAGAAAGATAAAATAAAGTTATTAAAATAAAAAACAAAAAATAATTTTAAAAAAATTTTTAAGTAAAAAAAAAAAAAAAAGAAAGAGAACAAGCAAACCAAAAAGCAAATCCACCAACAATAACAAGTGCTGAAAACTATACTAAAAAAAAAAAAAAAAAACGGACAGACAGAACCATAGGACAAATGGTAAAAGCAAAGCTATGCAGACAAAATCACACACAGAAGCATACACATACACACTCACAAAAGGAGAAAAAGGGAAAAAATATATATATATATCATTGCTCCCAAAGTCCACCTCCTCAATTTGGGATGATTCGTTGTCTATTCAGGTAGTCCACAGATGCAGGGTACATCAAGTTGATTGTGGAGATTTAATCCGCTGCTCCTGAGGCTGCTGGGAGAGATTTCCCTTTCTCTTCTTTGTTCCTACAGCTCCCGGGGTTCAGCTTTGGATTTGGACCCGCCTCTGCGTGTAGGTCGCTTGAGGGCTCTGTTCTTCGCTCAGACAGGGCGGGGTTAAAGGAGCAGCTGATTCGGGGGCTCTGGCTCACTCAGGCCGGGGGGGGGGGAGGGGTACGGAGGCGGGGCGAGCCTGCGGCATCAGAGGCCGGCGTGACGTTGCACCAGCCGGAGGCACGCCGTGCGTTCTCCCGGGGAAGTTGTCTCTGGATCACGGGACCCTGGCAGTGGTGGGCCACAGAGGCTCCCATGAGGGGAGGTGTGGAGAGTGACCTGTGCCTGCACACAGGCTTCTTGGTGGCGACAGCAGCAGCCTTAGCGTCTCATGCCCGTCTCTGGGGTCCGCGCTGTTAGCCTGGCTCACGCCCGTCTCTGGAGCTCCTTTAAGCTGCGCTCTTAATCCCCTCTCCTCGTGCACCAGGAAACAAAGAGGTAAGAAAAAGTCTGTTGCCTCTTTGGCAGCTGCAGACTTTTTCCCGGACTCCCTCCCAGCTAGCCGTGGCGCACTAGCCCCCTTCAGGCTGTGTTCACGCAGCCAACCCCAGTCCTCTCCCTGCGATCCGACCGAAGCCCGAGCCTCAGCTCCCAGACCCCGCCCGCCCCAGCGGGTGAGCAGACAAGCCTCTCGGGCTGGTGAGTGCTACTCGGCACCGATCCTCCGTGCGGGAATCTCTCCGCTTTGCCCTCCGCACCCCTGTTGCGCTCTCCTCCGAGGCTCCGAAGCTCCCCTCCTCCGCCCCCCGCAGTCTCCGCCCGCGAAGGGGCTTCCTAGTGTGTGGAAACCTTTCCTCCTTCACGGCTCCCTCCCACTGGTGCAGGTCCCGTCCCTATTCTTTTGTCTCTGTTATTTCTTTTTTCTTTTGCCCTACCCAGGTACGTGGGGAGTTTCTTGCCTTTTGGGAGGTCTGAGGTCTTCTGCCAGCGTTCAGTAGGTGTTCTGTAGGAGTTGTTCCACATGTAGATGTATTTCTGATGTATTTGTGGGGAGGAAGGTGATCTCCACGTCTTACTCTTCCGTCATCTTGAAGCTCCTCCCCCCCTCATTTTTTTAATTGATCTCTTGTTACATGACCTTTAGATTTTATTTTATTCAATTTAGTTAATTTTGTTATTAAGCCTAGTTGTGACCATTTTTTTCACATCATAAACAAAAGTGTGACGATGATTATTCTTATTTGACCTCAACACATATGCAAAATTATTACTTTTTGATAAATATTAGAAGTGGAATTGCTGGGTCAAAACATATACAAAATTCTAACGTTTTTAATGGTTATTTAAAAGGACTACATTTCTAAAATCTCTGATAAAAGTTCATCAATCATAACTCAGAGTAGATGTGCCCATTTCTTATCCTGGAATAAAATGATTTAATATGAGAAAGATACTACATGCACAAGGCTGTTTTTTCCAACATCATTTAAAATGTCAACAATTCAAAACTACTAAAATATCCTGCAATAAAGAAGTCTTTAAGTAAATTATTGTAAATCAACATAATGGAATACTGTGTAGCAATTAGAATAACAATTCGATGACTATAGAGAAACATGGAAAATATAAAAACATGAGGAAATGTTTGACACACAATATTAAATAATTAAGGGGAAAAAATAATGAAAAGAAAATTTTCAAAAATAACAGTAAGGGTGGTCATCTTTTTATTTTCCAAAAATAATTAAATGAAAGGAGTACCACATTCTAATAAACATTTTGTTTACATGGACAGGAGTAGACAATATAAATGGGATCATTACTGAAATTACAATTTTAAGGTTCACTATTTTAAAACCTGCCATTAACTTGTATTGGACGGTTGGCTGATGCTAAACTGAGGTTTCTACAAATTAGTGAAACTGAATTATGAATTTCTTCTAATATCTATTGAAATCAGCCTTTTATGTCAGCACAGCACTTTTTGTTAGTACAACATTCAGAAGGTACAAACAATATTAACAGTGCAAGCTACTAAAATACTGTATTAATGTAATGCAGAGTGTCCTTGTTCTAATCATCTTTCTTTCTAGGAAACTGACCAGAGCCCACTTGAGTCCTACTATCCTTGTCCTTGGGGATGGCATGGGGATATGAGTCCCCCCTCCATTTCATCCCTCTTCTTTACTTCAGCCCGATTATCAGTTGCCCAATCTTATTCAAGTCTTGGAAAGAGGCTTTTGAGTCAATCTTGAAAAGAGCCATTTAAATTCTGACCACTGAGCCACTTCGAAAGCTGGATCACCTTGGTGACTACCTAGTCTTTCCAAGTCTTCACATCCTCAGCTATCTATGAAAACAACACCATCTGTATCATATAGAGTCTGGGGGTTGAATGATGAAACAGGGCAAAGAGCCTACACATGCTCTGCCCCTTCTGTGCTGAAATTCTGGAGCAAATTCCCCTCAGTGGGCTTTGCCATTTTAAAGTCAAGATCCACTGGGAATCTGAGGACGTCTAAGGACGCACTGTGCAGAGAAAAGCAGGTCCATCCTCACAAAATGTGGTGTACAATTTCAAGGGTTTCAAGGACCCCGGGGGAAGCCCTTCCATTCACTGCCTAGTACACCACAGACCAATGGCTAGGAACCCCTAGGACGGTGCAGAATCTCTAATGAGGAACAGTGAAAGCAAATGTGGAAAAGAACAAAAACAAAGAGATCATGAGGTGAAGGATCAAAGGAGGAAAAACAACTAAAATAAAAGAAATAAATGAGAAAAGAAAAAAAAGGCAAGATGTGGAAATTTGGTTCAGGTAGAGGGAATATGTAAGAAGTATGGATCCATTTGTCTCCATTTTCCCCAGCCTAAGTGGAATTACCTGTTAGTCATGGATTTAAGTAATTTGCAGAGTGCTTAAATAGTTAATCGTAGCCTTAGAAACATTTGACAACAAAGTGTACGCTAATCCAAAATACAATCAAGTTGTAAAAGCCAACCTGACCTTCCAGATGTCAAGGATGAATAATTCAAGTCACCCCTTCCCCAGCCCCGCATCCAATGCATTACACTGATGAGGCTTCGCCTTCCTGCTTGGCTTCACCATTTAGGATAAGGGGACCATGGTTTCTGGAGGCGTGTTTGAACCACATACACAAACAAATTAGCTTAATTATTTACTGCTTTCCCAACTCAGATGAAATGATTCTGTTTTTTTTTTAAAAAAGTGACTCCCCAAAAACAACAATCTCAAAGCCAAGTGAGAGCTCACCCCTGGTGCATCTCCTGCTACTCTGTTGCTCTGTGTCAGCCCTGATTCAAGGACAGATTTCTGGTATTTTCTGCTATTTTCCTTCTCTCCTCTCTTCCCTGAGGTTAGCCCCCTGCCCAACTAAAGGAAGAAGCTTGCTTTCACATGCACTCTCAGGGCTGGTGTCAAGCAGACCTGCACACACTGGAGGATCCCCTCTGGCTCTCACATGGCCTTGTTTCCCGTTTCCAGGCATAAGTAGAATTCTCTATCAGGGAAGCCACCACGACGGGCTTTTACCAAGATTTATATTGCAACCCAGTGGTTCTCCACCAGGGGTGATTTTGTCCCCAGGAGTGATTTGGCAATGTCTGCAGACATTTTTGGTTGTCGCAACTGGTGGAGAAGGGGGAGCTGTTATTGGCATCTATTGGGTAGAGCCCAGGGATGTTGCTAAATATCCTGCAATGCACAGCACAGTCCCCCATACAATTGATCAGGCCTCACATGTCAATAGCGCCAAGGTTGAAAAACCCTGCTGTAACCCCAGAGTTAGAATATGAAAAATTTGAGAGGACTGTTTCCTTCTGTGATTTCTCTTCACTCCATTCACAACACCTAGTATTTGTCTAGGTGTCTTTTCCCAAGCTGCACACTGAGTTTCTAATGGACCCAGAAAATCTCCTTACATGGGCTACCTCGTAGGATGGGGGAAATGACAGGGAACGCTCCCACTCTCCATACTTAGTCTGGTGCCCAGGAAGGAGAATGGCTGGAAGGAAGGCTGAGAAGGAATCCCAGGTGTACTACCTAAGGGCCAACTGAGTTGGAAAAGATACTTAACCTTCCTGAATCCGAGCTCCTCAGTAATAAAATGAGAACAGGAGAATGGATCTTGTTCAGATTAAACAATATATATATATGTGTCTGACCCACTGTTTGCCAAAGTAGGTACTCAATAAATGCTATTATTAATACTTTATATCAATAGATCCCAAACTGTATTATGCATAATTAACCTGGGGAGATTATTAAAATTCACATTGTCAGCTCCTAACTGCAGAGGTGTTGATCTCCTATGGCAGGAGTATCTACCTAGAATCTGCATTTTTTAGAAGAGACCCAGTGATTCTGACCTACATGGTCTGTGGCCCGTATGTTAAGAAACTCTGCAGCCCAGGGGTTGGCACTGGACTTCCCCAAATATTCTCAACCAGATGCTGACTCCTTGCACCTCCAGAGAGAAAGCAAAATTATGATATGTCTTCTTGCCTTCTATTTTCTCTAGAATCTAAATTCTGGGATAATTAACCTCAAGAGTCTCACTTTCCCCAACCTTATGCCCTCCTCTATGAGAGCCATCAGCTAACTCACTGACATTTCCATCTCTTATTCTGTATAAAGAAAGAGAGCATTTGGCCATATGGGCCCACAGATAAAAACTCAGGAGACAGGAAAAGTGGCATATGCTTATTTACCGTCAGAGAGCATCATGAAGTCATGGAAAAATCTGTCTTTGGAGTCAAACAGACTGGAGTTTCCATCTTAGCGCCGCCCTTTGCTTGCCCCGGAGCCCCAGTATCCTCAGGCGTAAAAGGGTAATGGAAACATACATCTTTCACTAGCCGGTGCTCTCAATTACCTATTCCACAATGGTTAGTCAAACCAGGATTAGGTCCTCTTGTGTGTGGCAGACATCGCTAGTTACTCATCCATTCTTCCATTGTGGCTTGCTAACAGAAGCCCATCATTTGACAGAAGGCAGCAATGCATCCAGATAAAGAGCAACATACCTAACTCTTACTCACACCTACGAGTGGGCCTGTGACTGGCCACTAAGTCCCAAGATGAATTCAGTTGAGTGTTTCTAGGAAAGTACTGCTTCCCTTTCTCCCTTTTCCCTTTTCTTCTTGTTCTTCCTCCCTTTTCTCCTCCCTTTTCTTTCTCCTCCAACGAAAACTCTTTCTACTAACTGGAATGTGTCTGTGAGGCTGGGGATGGAGGTGGGCCATTATATCCATGAAGATGAAAGCCTGTGCTAAGGATGATGGAGCAAGAAGCCTGGGTCTTTGGTGGCGTCTTTAAAGCAGTCTTGGACTTTCTACCTCTAGATTCAGTGCTACATGACAATAATAAGCCCCCATTTGTTTAAACCACTATTACAGTTTTGTACTACAAGCATAATCCCTACCCAAAGCACTGCTGTGGAATAGAAGTACTTCATCCCAGCCGGAAGACTACTAACATTAGCAAGATCCAGCCTCCCTACATTAAACCTCCGGCTTTTGTAGGCCTCCTCTTTGATTGGAACTTTCTAACTCAGATCTACCCTCTGGAATATTCTCTTCCAAGGTGTAGCCAGTTGGGTGAACTTCTGACCTACTATTTATCTTAAAGTGTTTCATTTTTCTTTCTTGGATCTTTCTCCTGGTCTCATTTTACCTTCCTGATTCTGATACTATTCTTCAACCAGAATGAAATGGTTGGCTCCCTATTAAGGAAGCTGTTTTGGTCCAGGGATGTGACCAAGATGTGGAATGAGGTGCAAGAGGGCAAAATTTAAGGAAGCACTTACTCACAGGTCCTGCAAGCAAAGAGTCAGTTATGTTAGGGTAAGTACCTCCTTAAATTGCCTCACTAGCCTCATCCTAGTGGCCCTCCCCACCCCCACACTCCTCCAGCCTTGCCCCTACGACCAGCTTCTGGGATGGACCTGACCTTTAATTCCAGTGTTTGTCAAACTGCAATTCATGACCACTATCTTTTAGTAAGATTTCTATAATGGACATGATATTTTAAAAGATGATATACAACAGAAAATACTGGAAAGCATCCATTGCATAGAAAGCATTCTTTACTGTAGTAAGGGTAAGTATTGTTACTTTTGTTTCAGCTATACATATAAATATGTATGTATGTATGTATGTATGTATGTGTAGCACTGGGCCATGAGATAAAATGTAATACTTACTGTAGATTACGGTCCAGTAATTTTGAAAAAAAAAAAAAGTTCTGTTCTTTGCTCCCAGTTAATAATCCCTCTTGATCTAGGTTTCTCACCTTCACACTAGCTATTTTCTAAATTTCACCTGCTAACTTAGCTTATTTACGTTATAGAATATTTAGCATATATTAGCAACAAGGAGCTTATGTATGTGGGCTATAAGGATTCACAAAGTCTAAAGTTGTTCAAAATGATGGAGTTCTTCACAGAGTTATGGGAGAACTTCTCAGGAGTACTTAACAGCTTACTTTTATTCTTTATTTTATAAAGACTGTTTACCTTCTTAAGACTATTAATATTCCTGTATGTGTTCTTTTGAAGGAATCAACTTGATCAGTTCCAGCGTTTTGAGATCATAAAGTAGGTCAAGCCTTTATAATTATTTTAGGAGCTTTGGGGAACATCAATCTAGTTTTCCAAATCCAATTTCTGAAAGAGCCAATCCTCAACTTTTATAAAACTTGAAGTTTTCGGCACACTTAGAAAACATAAAAAACATCTTTGATTCTTAGAATGACTCATATTGTAACAGCGACCTCTATTTCTGCTAACGTGTATATTGGTGCTCAAGATTTTGCAAGGGTTTATGAGAGTTTATATGATCTATTCCACCTGAGAAGCCAATACAGATATAGGAGATATCTACTGAAATTCCATATAACGCATGAAGCAAATGAAATATGACATGTGGCCTTAAGACCACAACCAAGACAAGGAAGAAGAAAAAAGTATTTGTAATCACAGATGCAGTAAATATATCAAAGAGTTATCCAAATAGCTGATGGAAAGTAAAGTACATCATTGGCTCGTTTGCAAAATGATGCCTAACGGAGCTAATTTATCACTCTTTCACCTTGGCATGCTCTAGCCAATCATGTCCACACAAAGTACCAGGGACAGGATGATACAAAGAGTTAGAGAATGTTTTCTTACTTTGGATTTTGAGCCTTCAGAGCCCTTCAGGGGAGGTTTGTCCAAACCCTAAGTAACAACTGCTTGCTGCCTTGGCACATTGTAGGCACTCACTGAATGAGTGTAGAAGTAATGAATGAATGCTTGACGAAGGACAAGCAAATTTAGATGCATTTTTGATCATTCACCTATCAGACTACTTACAAAACTGCCTGAGTCCACTAAAAAATCCAAAAATATTTACTAAAGTATCTTTTTCATTTACTCTGAATCATATGGGAATTCAGGAGATTCAGGTTCATATATTTTGTATTCACTTACATTAATACATTAAAATGTTATCGGTAACTAATTGCTCTGTAGAGATTCATTGCATTTGAAGCCATTTGGAAAATAAGACTTTTATGTTTCAAACAAGAAGTTTTGTTTTGCCAAGAGTAAAACTCTTGAACACAAACACATTACAAATGGACTTTTCTTTAATGACATTCCAAATGTGATTCCGTTGCTTGTGGTTTTTCTATTTTATGCATTTGTATGTAAATTGTACTTTATGGAATAAGACAGAGGTGGGAGAGTTTTTCTCCTTAACCTGTTCATTGTTTCCCTTCTTTGCTTCCATGTTAGAAAATTTATGAGCATGGATGACGCAAAAATCATTATCATTGTGCTAAGTGGCTTGGCATGACTACAACCTCCAAATTCAATTCAACAAACATTAATGCAGTACATGCTAAGTGCTTCACACATTAACTGGAAACCTATAGTATTCTAGGCACTTCACAATGCAAACTTTTGAGGTGCCTCCTATTGGTCATGGTTCAAAACTGAATTAGACATTCTTCCTACCCTCACAAAGTTCAAGCTACTTAATTAACCACCACATATGACCTTTGAAACAAAGTGGTTAAATCGTTTACTGCTTCTGCTATTTCCTTGCTTCCAACTGAATATTAAGTATGTCGCAAGATATTTCATCTTTGGAAATTTATTCCCCTTGTCCCCAGATTGGATGATTCACACTATCTTCAAAATGTTTTGGGGTTATGATCATACAAGTCCTAACAAGAGTGAGTTCTTCAGCATTGTCAGCATGAAAAGGCAAGTCATTCTCTGCTCACTTTTAATGTGTGACTCTTCAAATGTCATTTTTCTAGTTCTCTGGCTTTCACTTTCCTTCTATGTAAATGAGGTTGGATCAGTGACAGTGATCACCCCTCGATCTCTCATCCTATAAGTCTGTTTACACAGCTTGTTTGGTCACTGGACACTTGTGCATAAGAATCTATGAAATAAGTTTGCTGGAACTAAACTTTAAAAAAAAAAAAGGAGGTTCCTTAAAAAACTAAAAACAGAACTACCATAGGACCCAGCAATCCCACTGCTGGGCATATAACCTGAGAAAACCATAATTCAAAAAGAGTCATGTACCACAATGTTCACTGCAGCACTATTTACAATAGCCAGGACATGGAAGCAACCCAAGTGTCCATCGACAGATGAATGGATAAAGAAGATGTGGCACATATATACAATGGAATATTACTCAGCCATAAAAAGAAATGAAATTGAGTTATTTGTAGTGAGGTGGATGGACCTAGAGTCTGTCATACAGAGTGAAGTCAGAAAGAGAAAAACAAATACCGTATGCTAACACATATATATGGAATCTAAAAAAAAAAAATTTGTTCTAATGAACCTAAGGGCAGGACAGGAACAAAGACACAGATGTAGAGAATGGACTTGAGGACACGGGGAGGGGGAAGGGTAAGTTGGGACGAAGTGAGAGAGTAGCACTGACATATATACACTACCAAATGTAAAACAGATAGCTAGTGGGAAGCAGCTGCATAGCACAGGGAGATCAACTCGGTGCTTTGTGTCCACCTAGAGGGGTGGGATAGGGAGGGTGGGAGGGAGATGCAAGAGGGAGGGGATATGGGGATATATGTATACATATAGCTGATTCACTTTCTTATACAGCAGAAACTAACACAACACTGTAAAGCAATTATACTCCAATAAAGATGTTAAAAAAAATAAATTATAGGCACTTAAAGATCAAGGGCTCCCTGTTTGGTGCCTAATAATAATAATGGTAAATAACCAATAATTATAGCTGCTACAAAATTTTTCAGAACAAAGGGGAGAAACTAACATTTATTGAATGTACTTCGCAATAGAACAGAGGCATCAATTTATGATGTGTGGGTCAAATGCTGCTCAATTGCCTGAGTAGTTTAGCAAAAATCTTGTATGTATTTGTAAGGCCTGTAAAACATCTGAGAAGTTTGGTCTAAATGTCTAAAAAAATAAATGCACTTGCAAAAGAAAAAAAAAAGTCCCCGTCCTACCACATGTCATGTCTGCCCACAGGCAATAAGAATCCTTTTCTGGTTATGAAAGAATTAATGCATTCTTCATGTTTTTAGCAGTTTACATCATCTCTGATGACATTTAGGCTAAGAAAGCTATCAAAAGATTCCCAGGAAAATATGTCAACTTGTGCAGGGACTGTGCAAAACGATTAAATCCCATATGTGTGGGGGGTTATATTTATGTCTGTTTAGCCATATACACATGTGGATATGTGTATATGGATATACACATATCCACATGTGTATATGGATATATGTGTATACATATACATATGTGTATATGCATGTGGACAGAAATAGGTATATTTCTGTGTGTAGAAATATGTATATTTCTATGCACAGCTCTATATTTATGTCTTTATGTGCATATGCATAAATACCTTATTATATGCTAAGTGCCAGGGTTGTGTTAATGCTCTATATACATTTTCTCATAAAATCCTCACAGCATACCTACAAGGTAAATATTTTTAAAGAAAACAGGTTTGAAAGACAGAACACAATTTGCCCAAAGTCACAATAAGACAGTGACAGAGCCAGAATTAAAACCAGTTTATCCAACTGTGAAGCAGGGACACCAACATTTTATATACATATAAGAGAGAAATGTCATGTAACTTATAAATTGTTGGAAACTGAGCTGTTAAGAGATGATTGCAGGAATGTTTGCTTCAGTAAGAAAATATGTCAATCATGGAGGTATAAATTTGCCCCCAAAATACTTCACTGAAACTCTACCATCCTTATGCTGGTAGAGAAGGCATCTCTGTTAAGGTAAAACTAATCAGAATTGGAATATATTCATTTAAAAACCATATACAATATATTGCTCATCAGTTAATAACTTTCCTCCTTAGAACAAGAATGGCATAACCAACAAAACAACTGTGATGATATGGAAAACATTTGGAAAAGCATTCACACCATCTTCAATTATGAGGGTTTCCTCATGTTCTACTTTCTTTAGTAAAAATGATACCAATTCACATTTCACATGTTCAAATGCAAATACACAAAATAATGACCAAAACAATGTCAGAATTAGTGGATTACTTCGGATAACTGTGTCTTGTTCACCTCATTTAGTTGGTGTCCCCCAAGAATCTTGAGATATCCAAACAACACTATTAACAATGAACAGAATTGAATTTTGCTATGTAATGTTTTATCACCAACCCAGGACTTCCATACTATCCTGCTCAGGATTTATTGGGGGACCAAAAATTCAATGCAATGTTAGCCTAAGAAACATACAATATATTTCATACACTATCTGTTGTGTTTAAATTTCTATGCAACTGTATTTACATTGGTTATTGACAGAGATTTCCCTAGCCATAAGCATTGCATTAGAACATAATTTTTTTTAAGTTGACTGCTTTACTTTCCAAATATTTGAACTAGTTTCCAAAGGATTTTGCCATAAAGGATAAAATAGAAACATACACATCAACTTTTTAATATGAAGCCTAGTTAACCAAAGGGTGGTGTTCCATTTCTATAATTAGGAAAGGACTGCCCCTATCAGCTGTTATATTAGGCGACCTCTGGCAGGTTACTCAGTCTTTAGATAAGAGTTTCTCAGTGAGAGATGGAGATACAAGTAAAAAATCTATCACACTGCTATCCATCTCTTCCCAAGCATGTTGGAATCTTGAGTTGGAGGGAGCAGGCATATATTTTAAACATCACATTGAGTATTACAATAATTTTTTTTAATTCTTCTTACAGTGAAATTACAGACTAAAATTGGCAAAGTCTCAACTGGTATCATTAATCACAGATAGATTTTGTGGTTTCAACTAGGAGATAAAGGACATAACATTTCTAGGAGGAAATCACAATTTTTACAATTTTTAATAGCCATGGACATACATGGATTTAGGAAGGAGGAATAAGTTTTTTGAGAAACATGGCTTTAGATGACTTTTAAATCAGCCCTAAACATTCTCTGTACTGTGACTTATGATTTAGGCTCTGCACCTTGACTCCTGAATATACTATCGGACGCTAACTGGGCTGCCTTGCTTTTTACCCTCAGAGTTTTGCAGGAACTCTGGGAACGCTGTCCAGATAAGAAAACACACTTTACTGGAGATTCCTGAGATGTTTCTAAAACCCTCCTGAATCAAACAGAGCGTTACAGGAGCAGATTACAAAGATAACATCTGCCAGGGAAAATATATCTTTGAGATTCCCTCTGACTAATAAATCTCTGTGTTGTTTGAAAGTGAAAGGAAAAGGAGATCTGGAAGCCCAAAAAATGACAAATGTTTTGGTACCTAGTAAACAGCTCTGTGCTGGTCTTGGGTGGTTCATACTAACTTGCATGAGTCCACTGTGAATATCTCTACCCAGTAGCTTGAAATCAGTCATGATGGGAGTCTTTATACCACAGAAACTATCAAGTGCTACATATCAATCCCTTCACTCTCACCTCGAAACATGACTGTTAAACATTTATACTAACAATTATGGAGGAGATGGGGAGGATTGCCTAAGGACCTTTATTTCTGAGTCTTCCATATAATAAGAATGTCATGGTTTACTGTTTGTTTTATTTGATAAGTTTCTCTGTAAGGTTTATGATGGAAAATTCATTATCAACCTAAGTGAAATGGCATTCCAGCAATATTTTTCACTGTTTTAAGGACTGAACTTATATGTGTACGCCTGGCAGAGAAAGATCTTAGATAATACAAGAGTGTTTACTCAGGTAATTACCAGCTGGTTCCATGTTCTCAGGTTTTAATACTGACAGAGTTTCCCCAGCAGGTCCAGAATTCTTGGAAATGTAATGGCAACAGTCATGTTTCTAGATCCCTTCAACCTTTTGACCTTTGGCCTTTGACATAAATTGCAGCAATATCTTTTTTAAGCCATCTCTTACAGTAATGGAAATACAAAATAAATAAACAAATGGGACTTAATTAAACCCAAAAGCTTTTGCACAGCAAAGGAAACCATAAACAAGACAAAAAGACAACTCTCAGAATGGGAGAAAATATTTGCAAACGAAGCAACTGACAAAGGATTTATCTCCAAAATATACAAACAACTCGTGCAGCTCAATATCAAAAAAACAAACAATCCAATCCAAAAATGGGTGGAAGATCTAAATAGACATTTCTCCAAAGAAGACATACAGATGGCCAAGAAACACATGAAAAGCTGCTCAACATCATTAATTATTAGAGAAATGCAAATCAAAACTACAATGAGGTATCACCTCACACCAGTCAGGATGGCCATCATCAAAAAATCTACAAACAATAAATGCTGGAGAGGGTGTGGAGAAAAGGGAACCCTCTTGCACTGTTGGTGGGAATGTAAATTGATACATCCACTATGGAGAACAGTATGGAGGGTCCTTAAAAAACTAAAAACAGAATTACCATATGACCCAGCAATCCTGCTACTGGGTATATACCCAGAGAAAACCATAATTCAAAAAGACACATGCACCCCAATGTTCACTGCAGCAGTATTTACAATAGCCAGATCATGGAAGCAACCTAAATGTCCATCAACAGACGAATGGATAAAGAAGGTGTGGTACATATATACAATGGAATATTACTCAGCCATAAAAAGGAACAAAATGGGGTAATTTGCAGAGACGTGGATGGATCGAGAGACTGTCATACAGAGTGAAGTAAGTCAGAAAGAGAAAAACAAATATCATGTATTAACACATATATGCGGAATCTAGAAAAATGATACAGATGAACTGGTTTGCAATGCAGAAATAGAGACAGAGGTGTAGAGAACAAACGTATGGACACCAAGGGGGGAAAGTGGGGGTAGGGGGTGGTGGTGGTGGGATGAAGTGGGAGATTGGGATTGACACATATACACTAATATGTATAAAATAGATAACTAATAAGAACCTGTTGTATAAAAAATAAAATAAAATAAAATTCAAAAATAAATAAATAAAATTAAATTTAAAAGGAAAGATTCGTTGCATCCCTTCTCTCACCCTTAGCCACAAAGTCATGGGTCAGAGTCACTTATAAATTTGTTTCTTTTTTAACAGCCTTATTGAGATGCAATCAATGTACAAAGAACTGCACGTAGGGGATTGGTTCAAGATGGCGGAGGAGAAGGACATGCTCTCTCTCCCTCTTGCAAGAGCACCGGAATCACAACTAACTGCTGAACAATCATCGATGGGAAGACACTGGAACTCACCAAAAAAGATACCCCACATCCAAAGACAAAGGAGAAGCCACAATGAGATGGTAGGAGGGGCACAATCACAATAAAATCAAATCCCATTAACTGCTGGGTGGCTGACTCACAAACTGGAGGACACTTATACCATGGAAGTCCACCCATTGGAGTGAAGGTTCGGAGCCCCACGTCACGCTTCCCAACCTGGGGGTCTGGCAACAGGAGGAGGAATTCCTAGAGAATCAGACTTTGAAGCCTAGTGGGAATTGATTGCAGGACTTCGACAGGACTGGGGGAAACAGAGACCCCACTCTTGGAGGGCACATGCAAAGTAGTGTGCGCATCGGGATCCAGGGGGAAGGAGCAGTGACCCCATGGGAGACTGAACCAGACCTACCTGCTAGTGTTGGAGGGTCTCCTGCAGAGGCAGGGGGTGGCTGCATCTCACCATGAGGACAAGGACACTGGCAGCAGAAGTTCTGGGAAGTACTCCTTGGACTGAGCCCTCCCAGAGTCCGCCATTAGCCCCACCAAAGAGCCCGGGTAGGCTCCAGTGTTGGATCGCCTCAGGCCAAACCACCAACAGGGAGGGAACCCAGCCCCACCCATCAGCAGGCAAGCGGATTAAAGTTTTACTGAGCTCTGCCCACCAGAGCAACAGCCAGCTCTACCCACCACCAGTCCCTCCCATCAGGAAACTTGCACAAGCCTCTTAGATAGCTTCATCCACCAGAGGGCAGACAGCAGAAGCAAGAAGAACTACAATCCTGTAGCCTGTGGAACAAAAACCACATTCACAGAAAGATAGACAAGATGAAAAGGCAGAGGGCTACGTACCAGATGAAGGAACAATATAAACCCCCAGAAAAACAACTAAATGAAATGGAGATAGGCAATCTTCCAGAAAAATAATTCAGAATAATGATAGTGAAGATGATCCAGGACCTCGGAAAAAGAATGGAGGTAAAGATCGAGAAGATGCAAGAAATGTTTAACAAAGATCTACAAGAATTAAAGAACAAACAAACAGAGATGAACAATACAATAACTGAAATGAAAAATACACTAGAAGGAATCAATAGCAGAATAACTGAGGCAGAAGAACGGATAAGTGACCTGGAAGACAGAATGGTGGAATTCACTGCTGCGGAACAGAATAAAGAAAAAAGAGTGAAAAGAAATGAAGACAGCTTAAGAGACCTCTGGGACAACATTAAACACAACAACATTCGCATTACATGGGTCCCAGAAGGAGAAGAGAGAAAGGACCCAAGAAAATACTTGAAGAGATTATAGTCAAAAACGTCCCTAACATGGGAAAGGAAATAGCCACCCAAGTCCGGGAAGCGCAGAGAGTCCTATACAGGACAAACCCAAGGAGAAACACGCCGAGACACATAGTAAGCAAATTGACAAAAATTAAAGACAAAGAAAAATTATTGAAAACAGCAAGGGAAAAATGACAAATAACACACAAGGGAACTCCCATAAGGTTAACAGCTGATTTCTCAGCAGAAACTCTACAAGCCAGAAGGGAGTGGCATGATATATTTAAAGTGATGAAAGGGAAGAACCTACAACCAAGATTACTCTACCCAGCAAGGATCTCATTCAGATTCGATGGAGAAATCAAAAGCTTTACAGACAAGCAAAAGCTAAGAGAATTCAGCACCACCAAACCAGCTCTACAACAAATGCTAAAGGAACTTCTCTAAGTGGGAAACACAAGAGAAGAAAAGGACCTACAAAAACAAACCCAAAACAATTAAGAAAATGGTAACAGGAACATACATATCGATAACTACCTTAAACGTGAATGGATTAAATGCTCCAACCAAAAGACACAGGCTTGCTGAGTGGATACGAAAATAAGACTACATATATAGGCTTTCAACAAGAGACCCACTTCAGACCTAGGGACACATACAGACTGAAAGTGAGGGGATGGAAAAAGATATTCCATGCAAATGGAAATCAAAAGAAAGCTGGAGTAGCAATACTCATATCAGATAAAATAGACTTTAAAATAAAGAATGTTACAAGAGACAAGGAAAGACACTACAAAATGATCAAGGGATCAATCCATGAAGGAGATATAACAATTATAAATATATATGCACCCAACATAGGAGCACCTCAATACATAAGGCAACTGCTAACAGCTATAAAAGAGGAAATTGACAGTAACACAATAATAGTGGGGGACTTTAACACCTCACTTACACCAATGGACAGATCATACAGACAGAAAATTAATAAGGAAATACAAGCTGTAAATGACACAATAGACCAGATAGATTTCATTGATATTTATAGGACATTCCATCCAAAAACAGCAGATTACACTTTCTTCTCAAGTGCACACAGAACATTCTCCAGGATAGATCACATCTTGGGTAACAAATCAAGCCTCAGTAAATTTAAGAAAATTGAAATATCAACCATCTTTTCTGACCACAACACTATGAGATTAGAAATCAATTACAGGGGAAAGAAAATGTAAAAAACACAAACACATGGAGGCTAAACAATACGTTACTAAATAAGCAAGAGATCACTGAAGAAATCAAAAAAGAAAACCAAAAATACCTAGAGACAAATGACAACAAAAACACAACTATCCAAAACCTATGGGATGCAGCAAAAGCAGTTCTAAGAGGGAAGTTTAGAGCAATACAAGCGTACCTCAAGAAACAAAAAAAAGCTCAAATAAACATCGAACCTTACACCTAAAGGAACTAGAGAAAGAAGGACAAACAAAACCTAAAGTTAGCAGAAGGAAAGAAATCATAAAGATCAGATCAGAAATAAATGAAATAGAAACAAAGAAAACAATAGCAAAGATGAATAAAACTAAAAGCTGGTTATTTGAGAAGATAAAGGAAATTGATAAACCATTAGCCAGATTCATCAAGAAAAAGAGGCAGAGGACTCAAATCAATAAAATTAGAAATGAAAAAGGAGAAGTCACAACAGACACCGCAGAAATACAAAGCATCCTAAGAGACTACTACAAGCAACTCTATGCCAATAAAATGGACAACCTGGAAGAAATGGACAAATTCTTAGAAAGGTATAACCTTCCAAGACTGAACCAGGAAGAAATAGAAAACATGAACAGACCAATCACAAGTAATGGCATTGAAACTGTGATTAAAAATTTTCCAACAAACAAAAGCCTAGGACCAGAAGGATTCACAGGCGAATTCTATCAAACATTTAGAGAAGAGCTAACATCCATCTTTCTCAAACTCTTCCAAAATATTGCAGAGGAAGGAACACTCCCAAACTCATTCTATGAGGCCACCATCACCCTGATACCAAAACCAGACAAAGATACTACAAAAAAAGAAAATTACAGACCAATATCACTCATGAATATAGATGCAAAAATCCTCAACAAAATACTAGCAAGAAGAATCCAACGACACATTAAAAGGATCATACACCATGATTAAGTGGGATTTATCCCAGAGATGCAAGGATTCTTCAGTATACGCAAATCAATCAGTGTGATACACCATATTAACAAATTGAAGAATAGAAACCATATGATCATCTCAATAGATGCAGAAAAAGCTTTTCACAAAATTCAACACCCATTTATGACAAAAACTCTCCAGAAAGTGGGCAAAGAGGTAACCTACCTCAACATAATAAAGGCCATATATGACAAACCCACAGCAAACATCATTCTCAATGGTGAAAAACTGAAAGCATTTCCTCTAAGATCAGGAACGAGACAAGGATGTTCACTCTCGCCACTATTATTCAACATAGTTTTGGAAGTCCTAGCCACGGCAATCAGAGAAGAAAAAGGAATAAAAGGAATACAAATTGGAAAAGAAGAAGTAAAACTGTCACTCTTTGCAGATGACATGATACTATACATAGAGAATCCTAAAGATGCCACCAGAAAACTACTAGAGCTAATCAATGACTTTGGTAAAGTTGCAGGATACAAAATTAATGCAGAGAAATCTGTTGCATTCCTATACACTAATGATGAAAAATCTGAAAGAGAAATTATGGAAACACTCCCATTTACCACTGCAACAAAAAGAATAAAATACCTAGGAATAAACCTACCTAGGGAGACAAAAGAACTGTATGCAGAAAACTATAAGACACTGACGAAAGAAATTAAAGATGATACAAACAGATGGAGAGATATACCATGTTCTTGGATTAGAAGAACCAATATTGTGAAAATGACTATACAAACCAAAGCAATCTACAGATTCAATGCAATCCCTATGAAATTACCAATGGCATTTTTTACAGAACTAGAACAAAAAATCTTAAAATTTGTATGCAGACACAAAAGATTCCGAATAGCCAAAGCGGTCTTGAGGGCAAAAAACAGAGCTGGAGGAATAAGACTCCCTGACTTCAGACTATACTACAAAGGTACAGTAATCAAGACAATATGGTACTGGTACAAAAACTGAAATATAGATCAATGGAACAGGATAGAAAGTGCACAGATAAACCCACATACCTATGGTCAACTAATCTATGACAAAGGAGGCAAGGATGTACAATGGAGAAAAGACAGTCTCTTCAATAAGTGGTGCTAGGAAAACTGGACAGCTACATGTAAAAGAATGAAATTAGAACACTCCCTAACACCATATACAAAAATAAAATCAAAATGGATTAGAGACCTAAATGTAAGACTGGACACTATAAAACTCTTAGAGGAAAACATAGGAAGAACACTCTTTGACATAAATCACAGCAAGATCTTTTTTGATCCACCTCCTAGAGTAATGGAAATAAAAACAAAAATAAACAAATGGGACCTAATGAAACTTAAAAGCTTTTGCAAAGCAAAGGAGACTACAAACAAGACGAAAAGACAACCCTCAGAATGGGAGAAAATATTTGCAAATGAATCAACGGACAAAGGATTAATCTCCAAAATATATAAACAGCTCATGCAGCTCAATATTAGAAAAAAAAACCCAATCCAAAAACGGGCAGAAGACCTAAATAGACATTTTTCCAAAGAAGACATACAGATGGCCAAGAATCACATGAAAAGCTGCTCAACATCACTAATTATTAGAGAAATGCAAATCAAAACTACAATGAGGTATCACCTCACACCAGTTAGAATGGGCATCATCAGAAAATCTACAAACAACAAATGCTGTAGAGGGTGTGGAGAAAAGGGAACCTTCTTGCACTGTTGGTGGGAATGTAAATTGATACAGCCACTATGGAGAACAGTATGGAGGGTACTTAAAAACTAAAAATAGAATTACCATATGACCCAGCAATCCCACTACTGGGAATATACCTTGAGAAAACCATAATTCAAAAAGACACATGCACCCCAATGTTCACTGCAGCAATATTAACTATAGTCAGGTCATGAAGTGACCTAAATGCCCATTGACAGACAAATGGATAAAGAAGATGTGGTATATATATACAATGGAATATTACTCAGCCATAAAAAGGAACGAAATTGGGTCATTTTTAAAGACATGGATGAATCTAGAGACTGTCATACAGAGTGAATTAAGTCAGAAAGAGAAAAACAAGTATCGTATATTAACGCATATATTTGGAACCTAGAAAAATGGTACAGATGAACTGGTTTGCAGGGCAGAAATTGAGACACAGATGTAGAGAACAAACGTATGGACACCAAGGGGCGAAAGTGGCAGGGGGTGGGGTGGTGGTGTGATGAATTGGGAGATTGGGATTGACATATATATACTAATATGTATAAATGGATAA
This sequence comes from Eubalaena glacialis, assembly GCF_028564815.1. Classification (NCBI taxonomy): domain Eukaryota; kingdom Metazoa; phylum Chordata; class Mammalia; order Artiodactyla; family Balaenidae; genus Eubalaena; species Eubalaena glacialis. The sequence continues at coordinate 57,350,888 of NC_083723.1, read as the reverse complement.
CTAATAAGAACCTGCTGTATAAAAAAATAAAATGAAATTCAAAAATTAAAAAAGAAAAGAACTGCATGTAGTTGATGTGTACAGTTTGATGAGTTTAGATTTATGCAAACACCCATGATACCATCACTACAGTCAAGGTAGTAGATATATGCAACATCTCCCAAAGTTTCCTTGGGTCACTTTGGTTTGGGTTTTTGTTTTTTCGGTTTTTTTTTTTTTTTCTCTAATTGAAGTATAGTTGATTTACAATGTTATGTTAGTTTCAAGTGTACAGCAAAGTGATTCAGTTATACATATATATATATTTCAGATTCTTTTCCATTATAGGTTACTATAAGATACTGAATATAGTTCCATGTTTTTTGTTTTTTGATAAGGATACTTTACATGAGATCTACTTTGCAGTAACTATGGAAAACAGCATGGAGGTTCCTTAAGAAATTTAAAAGTAGAACTACTGACCCCTCTTCTGGGTTTATATCTAAAAGAATTAAAATCAGGCTCTGAAGGAGATTGCATTCATTCCCACGTTCATTGCATCATTATTCACAATAGCCAAGATATGAAAACAACTCAAGGGTCCATCTACAGATGAATGGATTTTTTTTAATGTTGTATACACATACAGTGGAATAATTATTCCGACTTAAAAAAGGAAGGAAATACTGTCATTTACAACATGGATGAACCTGAAGGAAGGTGGTAAGTGAAAAAAGCCAGTTACAGAAAAGCAAATGCTACATGATTCCACTTTTAGGGGGAATCTAAAGTAGTCAAACTCCTAGAAGCAAAGAATGCAATAGTAGTTTCCAGGGTCTGGAGGTGAGAACAATGGGGAGTTGTTGTTCAATGGGTACATAGGTTCAGTTGTGCTGGATGAATAAATCCTAGAGATGCGCTGTAGGACAGAGTGCCTGTAGTTCACAATAAGGCACTGTGCACATGTCCATCTCTTAGACAACCGCTCAACTTCATTCCTCTCCTGTGCCCCATCAGTCACAGGGAAAGGACCATTTGGTAATTATTTGGTTAATTTGGCTAATCTGGGTAATAGAGTTAGAAAAAAATAATCCCTCTGGTCTTTATAGAGTAATGACATTGGATTCTCAGCTATAGCTGGGAAAGGGAACTGGGAGGAATTTTTTTCTGACACAACCAAAATATACAACAGAATAAAATCCCCAGGAAAACAAAATCCTTTACACAAAAATCAACACACTCATGGTCACATGAGGGAAATATGTTAGGAACCAATAGGAAAACTGCGTCCTAGGCTCAGTCAAAACCATATCTGGAACTCTGTGTGTAATTATGCTGCCGCCCTCAGGAGAGCCAGCACAGGGTAGAGAGCATCCCGTCAGGGAAACCCACTTCATGAAAGAGATGCCTGAGGTGCTGGGAGAGGCCTCCTCTGTTGACTGGAATCAGGGAAGCAGGGAAGAGTGAAAATGAACAGATACTGCCTTCCTAGGGAAAGGAAAAGGAGCACTGATTCAGACAACAGGTGGTAAACTTATGGGAACTTCTAGCCTGACAGTTGGTATTAGTTGAATCAACGATTTAAATAAATTTACAATAAAAGTTGACAAAGATACAAAGGAACAAAAAACATTTCAAACAGATTCTTCCTCTCTGAGGAGTGATTTAGAATAAATTCCATCCTCTTCCTAAGTACAATTCTATTGCCAGAACTAAATAGATCATGGCCCTGATGCATACAGAAATTCCTATGGTATGTATGCAGAAATGTAGTCCACCCTTTCCTGGAACATAAAATCAAAAAACATTATCCAGAATCAAAAGCAGTCTTTATTACCCTTAGAAATGATAACAATCTAACACTTCTTCATAGGTGAGTAATGCATGACTTTTTCCAAAACCAACAATCAACCACAAACTCTTGGCTGGCCCAGGAAAGATTTTAAGGCTTGAGAATATCAGGACAGGCTTACAATACCAAGTGTTCCTGCTCATATACCCACACAAGACCAATCTGTGCTTTGAGGAAAAATGACCAATATGTGGTTAAGGAGAATGTTGTACTCTACCTAATCTGTCACATAAATCGTCTCTCATGTCTGTTCAATTATGTATTGTTTATCTCGCTAAAACAGCTTTATCTGCATCCTGGTACATAATATCCATGCAGGAGATCTTTCTGTTCCCATTAAACCTGACAGAGACCAGAATACACCAATTTTGAATGAAAGTACGGGAGAAATAATACAAATGCCCTTGGGCTATAAGGTCTTGACCCAGAGATGGCAGAATACAAGAACAGTTACTCCTGTTTGCGTGTCAGAAAGCTAGAGCAAAGTGAGGGTCGGCAACAGAGGCAAAATGTGTAGGCAGGTTCCTAAAATCCAGTGTATCAAAGCAATGTAATGCTCTGGTCCAGTGTTCCCTGTTGGCCCAATGGCTGATGACACATTGTCTAACAAGGTGGCAACCGGGAAAAAGGTTGCCTCCAAGCATTCATCTTTTGGCAAACAGCAAGACAACTACCTTTCCATTCTCCAGTTCCAACTATGTGGTTCCCAAATTTGACTGTACATTGGAATCCCCTGGGGAGTTTTAGAAACAAGGGATACCTTGGCTCCAGCCCCCAAAATTCTGATGGAATTATTCTGAGGTTCACCCTGGGCATCAGGACTTTTAAAAGCTCTGCAGTTGATTATCACAGGTGACTAAAGTTGAGAGTCACTGATGAAGAGGAACTAAGAAATTGTCTGGGTAGTGCTTCTCAAATTTTAATATATGAAATTACCTGAGGAACTTATTAAAATGCAGGTTTTTGACTTAGTAGGTCTGGAGTAGGGCCTAAGATTCTGCATTTCTAACAAGCTCCCAAGTGATGCTGATGCTGTCTGGGAACCAGGCTTTGATTAACAGGGCTCAGGAGCAGTGATCACAAAGTTTCTGAAGCATCATCCACCATCAACTGTAGAACTTTAGAAACGCAAATTCTCAGGCCCAACCCCAGACGTACTAAATCAGAAACTGGTGGGGCGTGGGGTCGGGGGTCAGTGGCAGTGGTGAGCAGCAATGCACACTTTCACAAGCCCTCCAGATGATTTTGATGTGACCAAAGTTTGAAACCAATGGTCAGAGCCTTGCTATTCAAAGTGTGGTCATTAGACCAGCAGCATCAGTATCACCAAGGATTTTGTAAGGTTAATGCCGGATTTTAGGGCCCATCCCAGACTTACTGAATCAGACTTTGTATTTTAATAACACCCCAGATGATTTCTATGCATTTTAAGGTGTAAGAAGCACTAGAGTCTTGGCAAAGTTCTTCCTGAAGTACCTTGCCTAGAGCAAGTGATGATGATACACTCATTTGAAACAAAAAATTAACCATATTGATTATAACTGTGATAATATGTGGCAGGTTTCTTTTTAACTACAAAAAAAAATCTTGTTTATAGAGGCAAGTTTTAAAATATGGCAAAGCCTAATCAAGCAAATGGAAATCACACATGATCTCACCATGTGGAGAAAACTATTGAAAACTGTTTATTCTTCCATCCAAATAACAGCGTCTCTAAAGAGAATAAAAATAAATTACTGAAAGAGATTGTTTTATCCTGCACAAACAGAAACTTGGCAATGTTTTAATTGAAACTCACACCCATCAGATCTGCCCAATGTGGCAAATATATGAGTCTCTTGTTTAGGATAACGTTGGTTTCTGAAGGAGGTAACATTGCATCCGGTTCCGATGGTCATCTCGGGAATATTCAGAATGTTGAAACCAAGCTATCCTATTCTGCTTCTAAGTTAGAAGGTCAGAGCTCACAGACAAAAATACCAACCAGTAATGAAAAACAGAGTGGCCTCTTTTAAGTTACCAGCAGTGAATAAATTCCCAGCAAGTTGAAACACTGATGTGTACTGGTGACCTTTAAATATACAATGAGTAAATAGTTTGGGAAAAACAAGTAATTCACATGGATCTCAAATGAATTTTCTTTCAATCTGTAACAGATCAGCTAGTTTTCTGTCAGAGGTCAGACTGCTAAAATTTTAACATTCTTGGCTGCCTAGAACTTCTACAGCCAGAGCTGTCAAATCAGAAGCCTAGCAAATGAAAGAAGCTAGAACTTTAATTAGGAATCAAGATTCCCAGCTCCTTCGTAGTAAGCCAGACCAGTAAAAGCTAAGAAATGAAACTGCTTTTCAATGGTCCTTTCTTTAGACAGTTAAGGTATTCAACAGGCACTGCGCACTATCTTAAATGACTTTGAACTCTAATAAGACCTTTCCTTTACCTGAGTGAACACATTTGCATCAAACTCCAAAGTAAGAATGAAACTATATGAGCTGTCTATCGACATTGGGAAAAGGTGCTGGAACAACCAGTCGTGTTGTTTCTGCACAAAAAGAAAAACTGGACACAGTGGTGGGAAGTAGAATAGTTCGAGAACTAAAAGACGGAGAATTTGGAGGAGGGTCAGGAATGGACAGTATAGTAGGAAGGATATGTCACAGGCAGTTCCTCTCAAAGAGGCAAGGCTGGTTGCTCGAGTCCCCTTGGCAAATGTTCAAGACTTTGCTTACTTTTTAGTGAAATGATGGCTGTGCGTGTACATATTGGCATACATATGATTTTACGATAAAGCACTTTTCTTATACTTCTTCATGTTCCTTTATATTATGGTAATATGTATTATTTTAAATTATATGTATAAGTAGATTTGTATATTCCATGACTTTCATTTCAGACAAGTAAAAGGAGGTTACAAAAGTGTTAGAGAAAGAGGGCATTGTGTCTGATAGAACCTGTGAAATTGTTAATTATCTTATCATCAATATAAATATAATTATATGTGTGGCTACTTGATTATTACCTCAATACCAAAAAAAAAATGTGAAATAGTTTTTTCCCAAATTTGGAAGGTATGTTTGGGATACTCTCTCACTGAAATCCAGTCCATGTAACATGTGAAATACAGACTGATGGAGACCAAAGCCAAAGCACCAGAGTCTCAGGGACAGTCAAACAGGAGAGAAGTGATATTAATATAAAATGCTATGAGCCAAAGAAAACATGATTTCAGTACAAACCCCAGCTTGAAAGTCCCAGGGGTAGAATGTGAGGTACTGCTGAGCTCCACCTCACACACATAACTTTATCCATAGAGCTGTAAAGTTAGTACCAAGGACATAATTATTTACTATGGTTAATGTGGAGGTTAGCTAGTATAAACTTAAAGTAATCTGGAAGGGTCTAGTTTGCAAATGGAACAGAACTGTTGCTCTGGAATTAGTTTCAAAATAGAGAAAAATTTAGCAAGCCCCTTTTATAACCTTGGCAACGGGAAGGTACTTTAACGCTCTCACCTTAGCCATTTCTGTTTCTTTTCATCACTCGTACCTTAATCATGCAACATAGCAATAATATGCAGAACAACATCAAAGTGTGTTCAGGGTCTAAATGAGATGAAAAAGGGATGTGTCTCAGCACTACTTTGCTGACTTGAGTATCCTGCAGAGTATGGAGGTAGGTACCCCCTAAGGGCCATGGGGAACTCTGACCCAACATGGCAGAGCACCAGGTTTGCATTTACAAGCCCACATCTTTGCTACATTAGGACAGGAGAACACTGGAATCCACATCAGAACTCCTTGGAAACAGGGTCCTTAAAGAGAAACGGAATCACCCCCTACTTTTTTTGTTTGTTTGTTTGTTTTTTTATACTGCAGGTTCTTATTACTCATCAATTTTATACACATCAGTGTATACATGTCAATCCCAATCGCCCAATTCAGCACACCACCATCCCCACCCCACCGCGGTTTTCCCCCCTTGGTGTCCATACGTTTGTTCTCTATATCTGTGTCTCAAGTTCTGCCCTGCAAACCGGTTCATCTGTACCATTTTTCTAGGTTCCACATACATGCGTTAATATACGATATTTGTTTTTCTCTTTCTGACTTACCCTTAACACAGTAACCCACCACTTTAGCTTTGGAACACAAGAGCAGAAATAGAATTTTTTTTTTTTTTTTTTAAATAAAGCCATTTCTTTAGTTTTAATTTATTTATTTATGGCTGTGTTGGGTCTTCGTTTCTGTGCGAGGGCTTTCTCTAGTTGTGGCAAGCGGGGGCCACTCTTCATCGCGATGCGCGGGCCTCTCACTATCGCGGCCTCTCTTGTTGCGGAGCACAGGCTCCAGACGCGCAGGCTCAGTAGTTGTGGCTCACGGGCCTAGTTGCTCCGCGGCATGTGGGATCTTCCCAGACCAGGGCTCGAACCCGTGTCCCCTGCATTGGCAGGCAGATTCTCAACCACTGCGCCACCAGGGAAGACCCGAGAAATAGAGATTTTTAAGATGACTGGCACATCAGCTGAATTTCCAAGGGCCTCTAATCAGCTACAATGACGGTAACCACATTTCCTTACCCAGTGGTTCTCAACTGAGCTCTATATTAGAATCTCCCAGAGACCTTTCAAAATAAAATCTGATGCCCATGTGGTACCCCCAACCAATTAAAATTCTCTGTGGTTGGGACCCAGACATTTGTATTTTCTAAGCCCCCCTGGGTGATTCCAATGTTCTTCCAAGGTTGAAAACTACTGTCTTAGCCATATCCCGGAAATGAAACTAAACCCAAAGGATTGTAATAAGCTTCACAAGTCAAGTGTAGTAATTATTATCATTATCACCTAAGGCTATCCAATACTGCCCTTAAGTTAACTACAAAATTGGCTGCATTGGCCATTGGATCAGATGGGAAAAATCAGCTAAACAAAACAAAAATTTTTGATGGAAATTTAGCTTTCTGCCAACTGCATGTTTGAGTATTTGTGGCTCAACTTCAAATGAAAACAAAAGATTTTTTTTTCTAACTGAATCATGATATTCACAATATACGGCTTGACTGACAGTGCTTGTGGGCAACTGAACAGCATTAGAGATTCCTTTTTGCTTAAAAGGACACTGCGGACACTTATTTTATTTATTTCCAGAACAGGACTCTGAAAGCCAGGCTTGATTCTTGCCTTAAATAATCTGTGGGATTTGGAACACAACCCAAAACTCTCTAGATTTTAATTTTGTTGACTCCAACTAAACTAAGTTTGGACTAAATGACCTCAAAGATCTTCTCCATCTCTTAATGTTCTGATTCAGTAATATATAGTTTTCTCCCGTTTCCCAAGGCATTTTCCCTCAAATCACTTAGATTCATACGGTGATACCATTTATTTTCACTACTTAGGCCACATTAATGGCAAAGAGTTGCACAATAACTGATTGTTTTGCGTGGTATACAGGAAGTACCAACAGTACTAAGCTTTTCACAAAGGATAGCACAAAACTTAAGCATCATCCATCAAGTGTGAAGAAATATCTCCAGTAGAGACCAAGAGAATATCTACTTTCTAATACAGATATCACTTTTCCATAAAAAATTATTGTTTTAGGAGGCATTCACCGAAGGGAAATGGCTGGCCCTGGAGGCAAAGATGTGATAAGATAATGATTTCTACTCTTTCATTTCAGCCAAATGGTAAATAAGTCACAAATGAAAAAACTTTGGCACTATTAATTCTCAAAAGCAGATTTAGGCAGAGACTTCAATAAGTCTGAAATCAGCACTTAATTTTTCATTTTCTCTTTTCTGGGAGACTTCAATGGAACGGTTTCAATTCTAAATTTAAGATATACTGCCAAAAAACTGATTGAAAAAACATGGTGCGTGAAAAGTTGTTTAGGTAGGTTTAAAAAAACCCCAAAACCTGGATATGAACAGTGCTTGAAAGAAAAATGACTTTCACACCATACTTCTTTATCCTTTTAATAGAAAAAGACTCCTTTCTTTAGACTTTGGAGCAACTTGGTACCTAAAAATATATACTTTTTTTGGTATTGATTATATATTTGAGAAGTACTGGTCAAAACCTGGAAGTTTAAGAACTACATTTCAAATGGAAATAGTTTACATAGTTCCAACATTCTCTTTTCTTTCCCATTTCCTTTAATAATATTGGATTTTAAAGTTATGCTGCCTTCTGCCTTCATATTCTCAGACATAGATGGTTTTTATCTTTAAATTTAGAAATTCAAACAAAGAATGTTGGAAGCGGTATTTTTTTCATCTATATTTTTCTAAGATTTTAGGTAACTTCTTCCTATCTGAGTGATCAAATTATTTCATCGGTATTTCTCAAAATGAAATTACTATCTTTGGCTCAAAATAGATTCATGATATAAATATGATGAATTTTTGAGTAAAAAATTCTTTCACAGTCACAAGATCTTAAGGTCCCAAAAGAGAAAAAGCATTCTACTGACCAGAACTGAAACTAGATGGAGAGGAATTAGATGTCCAATTTGAAATGATTGTTGTTAAAAGGTAAATTTTAACTACTCTAACCTAATTTGAATCCTTTTGAACTAGATTTGTTAAAGTTGGAACTGGGTTGAACCATTTTATGTTGGACTGTACCATTTTCACCAATTTTTCTCTTGGTTTTAGCCTTGACCAATGTCTGCCTGGTCTGCAAGAATGGTAGGCAGGTACGGAAATATACAGATAATACCAAAAAAGAGGGAGAAGGTCAATATCCATTACTGCTTTTAGAGAGATTATGTGAAATGCAAGAGATTATCAAAATTTTAGGACCAAAAGTCAAGTCAGGAAACACGCAGTGGGTGTCTCCAGAGACAGGACCAGGGAACGACGGAAAATGGGGAATCCAAGAGGTGGGAGAAAATTCAAACAGGGAAGTTTGGTTGGCAAACACTGAGCATCCATTGGATGTTGTTCTATGAGCAGCCTAGTTGGGGACTGGGGGGGTGCATGGCCAGGCTTCTAAAGAAGTGAGTTAAACTAAACATTATCCTTGAACACGGGGTGGGCAAAAATGTACAGAGGCTTGCCTGGCAAAATGTGGGTCAAAGTGGGCTTTTTAAATGAACTCTTCTGTTCAGTGCCCCTCTTGTTCCCCCAGGTGCTACATCTCTACAGCCCTGGGAGCCTAAGTAGCCTGGTCTAAACCTTCTAGTTTCCTCTTAGTCACTGTGGTAGGCTTCACAGCTGCAGCAGGACAATAGTAAGATCAGGCAACATGAAACAGGCCCAGATACCTGTTCTTGACATTGTGGCAGTGCTAAGCTATACAAATGAGATAAAAAGAGATGAATATACCTAATCTTCTGAACCGATGGCTTCTCCCCCAATGTGGGGATGCCAGCAACAGTAGTATTGGATAAATTAGAGATTGTGTGAATCTTTTCTAAGCACTGGACACAATCCAGGTTCATTGAGCAAAGCAAGGAAGCTACAGGTGATGCCTATTAATTCCAGAGGAAGGGTCTGTTCTGTTTCAGGGTGTAGAAAAATTTGTAAGTACTAATTCTGCAAACTCTTCCAAGTGCTTCCTCTGACATAAAGATATGATTAGGAGCCCAGGGTTTTAAACAATAGTTTTGAATATGCTACACAGCTAAATGCTTCCTGTAGGAAGTGTGCTGTTTTGTCTGAGATCAATAAGTCCTATAAAAGGGGTAAACTCGATCTTCTTGGTCAGTCCACCATGACTGTGATGGTGTCAAGAACTTGTGTTGGAAGGGAATTAAAAATAAATTCTAACAGCACCATCCCCCAAAGTGTTTGGGGATCGGGAATACGTGTGGTTTTTCAAACATGCTTGATCCAAAAGCAGCTGAAATCCATGTTAACTTGGTTCAGCAAAGTGAGTTATGACACAGGAAGAGTCCCAATGACCCTGGCAGTGCAGGTGACCCGTCACTACATGCTGAGTTCTGTGGCTCTTTTGGGGGCAGCTCTGGAGCTGTATCAGGCACTGTTGTCACAGAGTCTGTATGGTGGCACCACCATCACTGTTGTTTTCCCAGCTCCCAAAAAGTCCACCCCTACCTAGGCTTGCCTTAGAACTGAGACCTCAAAAGCAGTTTAAATGAGTTAGGACTCTTTGGAGATAAGCTCATCCTAGGTTTGAAATGTTGAACTGAAATATTAACTTTAGCTAGCCCTTAAAACACAATCCTAGGTTGGTTATTGTTATTGTTGTTTTTTTGTTTTTTTTTTTTAATTTATTTATTTTGGGCTCTGCTGTGTCTTCATTGCTGCACGCGGGCCTTCTCTAGTTGCAGCGAGCGGGGGCCACTCCTCGTTGTGATGCGCAGGCTTCTCATGCGGTGACTTCTCTTGTTGTGGAGCACGGGCTCTAGGCACGTGGGCTTCAGTAGTTGTAGCACGCTGGCTCAGTAGTTGTGGCTCACGGGCTCCAGAGCACAGGCTCAGCAGTTGTGCCGCATGGGCTTAGCTGCTCTGCGGCATGTGGGATCTTCCCGGACCAGGGCTCGAACCCGTGTCCCCTGCGTTGGCAGGCGGATTCTTAACCACTGCACCACCAGAGAAGCCCGTTCTTGTTGTTCTTGAATGAATAACTACTCCTGAAGAGGTTTTGCAGATTATATTGCTAAAATTTTACCCCAAAGAAGGTGGTCACTAATTCAGAAACGAATGAATCAGAGACAACAGTCAATGCATAATTCTCCAAATGGCCTCATTCCTGGCCTTCTCCTATGGAGCAATAGGCCTTATCAAATTTCCCCAGATTTCAATATTTTTCTAAACCACACTTGTTCTTGTGTGTCACTTTCAATGTAATGTTTACCATCTGTTGCCTGTTTATAGGGAATACATGCATGTGGTCCTGGTTATATGTGACATGTAGGTTTACTACAACAGATTTAGTCAAATGGGAATCAAGTCAAGGTGAAATTTTATTCAAGGACATTTGTTTAATTTAAATCATTTTGCTTATGACATAATCATTGCAGGTTGATAAAATAAAATGATCTCAAGCCACTCCGAGTAAGAAAAACATGTTCACTGTTCATATCTCAGTGATATCCTTTCCACTTAAGAAAAGTTTGTTTCAAATCTTGGTTGAATTATTAATAGGTTTTTGAGATCCATACCAGTCTGTACCACTTGCATTATACACTAGAAGATAATGAGAGGAAAATCAGATTTTTAAAGAAATTCCTATACGTGAAATGAAGTCAACATCATCATTTTGTAATATGAATTCGTACTGACACAGATGTAATTTAAACCAGCTTTACAAAATGAGAGGAGCTAATGTATAAGAGCGATTTCTCTTTTAAAAGTGAGAGTAAGGGCTGAGTGTAAAATTTAGGGGTTTTTGCTAAGTTCAAGTTTCTTTTTATTCTTTCTCTTTGCCCAAAGAAACTAGTACAAAGAAATGCAAATATCTGAGTATGTGTTCAAATAAAGATTGCATCAGTCATATGTTTGGGGAGCTATCGGGGTCTACTTTGCCTGACTGGAAGTAATGGGTGGGGTCATGATAGGAAAAACACAAGAAGGCAGCTTCATGGCCAAAACCTCAGGGCTCTCCTGAAATCATCCATCTGGGAGCCTCAAAGCCGCAAAATCCCCGCCAACACACTTCCAGCCTAGGAAGAAGAATTGAACATGAAGCCCAAGAACTGTTCACAACAGCCTCAGACCAAAGGGTCCCAGCTAATCCCTGGATTTGGTCCTTATTTATGATTCTAACTATTTTTATTATAGTCTCTAAGATAATTTATATATTCTATTTCATGACATCATTTAGTTTGCCCCTTGAGCTAATATTACTTTTCAACTCTACAATTTATTTTCTTTAATCTTTTAGTTTCTAGTTTTTATTGTCTCATCTCTAATTTTTATGATATTTTATTAATTCTGGACTTTTATTTTTGCCACTTTATAGTGTTTATTTTATGCCACTTTATCTTACTGTTTTCTTATGTTATCTTGGTTATTTTTATCATCTACTTTAAAAGATAATTCTTGTTTTCTTTTAAACGTTACCCAACATTTATAAATGGCAAGCAGAAATACTGGCTAAAAGGAGGCATCTGGGAGTTCAGTCTAGGCCCTAAGCAAGGAATGTTGAAAGATGTTTTTCCTCTTATGGGTTTTACAATGTCTCTTCTAGATCCCCTCAATGCCCTCCCTGGATAAGTCTTTTGATTGTGAAATCAGTCTGAAAGGGGAGTCTGACTGCTATTATGAACCCCTGACGCTAGGTAACTGAATCAACCTACAAAAATATACCCTCAGCATAAAGATAATGTGGCCCTATGGCAGCACACAGGAATACCTGAAAGACAGTGTCTTCTTCCCTCACAAATTAGCCAATCCATTCAAGGAAACTGTGAGAAAATGTCATGATTTCTGTCTACGAAACTGTTGGATTCTCGGTAAATTCTGGGAACAGACCACAGTTTACCAGAAGAAAGAAGGTCACAGTCATGGGACCAGAAGGAATTCAGGTAGTTCAATTCAAGAAAAGAAAGTGGCTCACGTTCTCCCAGATTAACCTTTTTTTTCTTCTATATAGAAAATGGCTTCATTATTACCCTCTTGCTACTTAAATAACAAGATCACTTAGAAAATTCAAATGACATAAAGTGCTAAGTAAGATATCACTTGGTATCCCACCCTGAAATGATCACCTTTAACGTTTAATGCCCATCTTTTCATGCATCTCCTTATGCATAAATATCATAAACGCATCATTTTATGTAAGTGGCATTATATCTTACCTGCTTTTTTTAAAATGTAGTCTGTCATCTTACTATTTCCCCTTTATTTTTTGTTTATCTTACACTTCCCACTTCTTTCTATTCTCCCAACCTCTGATTACATCTTTCCTGACTGGTAACCCATGTTAACAAGCTAGTTGATGAATATCCATGTTTATATATATGCTCATCAACATATATACACACGTTTGCACACATATATACACACATTTACACACACACAGACACACAGTTGCACACACATATGCATGTTGATCAGTAAGGAAAGACTAGGTTATGCTGCTGTGACAAATGAACCCAAAATATAAACAATGATTTATTTCTTAATCATGATATATTTCCATTTTTAGGAAATTCTGCTCCAAGTTATCTTTACTCCTAGATCCTGACTGACGGAGACATTGTTACAGTTATGGTGGCAGAAAGAAAATTAATATGATGACAACACTGGTATCAGTCAAAAAATATCCTGCCCTAGTCTACACTTTTTAGAAGGCACTGATCTGGCCCTCCCCTGGCAGTGTGCCTCTTAACGGGCAAGCAGTCTGAAAGGCTAAACATTAATACCCCTTCTGAGTCCATACACCCCTCCTAATCTGGACTATGCTATAGGTACTAAGATCCCAGAATTCCTGCCCAAATGGCCTCTGTGAGGGAGGCGCTCTCCTTCCTGAGTTCATCCCTCTGAGAGCAAACAATGCTGTAGGAACATGTATACCTTAACCCCAAGAAGTAGCCAAGTGTATGATGGTTGCAAGGAATGTGGATGGAACTTGAAAATGTGGGTTGGAATGTTCATTGCAGCTCTATTTACAATAGCCAGGACATGGAAGCAACCTAAGCGTCCATCGACAGATGAATGGATAAAGAAGATGCGGCACATATATACAATGGAATATTACTCAGCCATAAAAAGAAACAAAAATGAGTTATTTGTAGTGAGGTGGACGGACCTAGAGTCTGTCATACAGAGTGAAGTAAGTCAGAAAGAGAAAAATAAATACTGTATGCTAACACATATCTATGGAATCTAAAAAAAAAATGGTTATGAAGAACCTAGGGGCAGGACAGGAATAAAGACACAGATGTAGAGAATGGACTTGAGGACATGGGGAGGGGGAAGGGTAAGCTGGGACAAAGTGAGAGAGTGGCATGGACTTATATATACTACCAAATGTAAAATCGATAGCTAGTGGGAAGCAGCCGCATAGCACAGGGAGATCAGCTCAGTGCTTTGTGACCACCTAGAGGGGTGGGATAGGGAGGGTGGGAGGGAGACACAAGAGGGAGGAGATATGGGGACTTATGTACGTGTATAGCTGATTCACTTTGTTATAAAGCAGAAACTAACACACCATTGTAAAGCGATTATACTCCAATAAAGATATTAAAAAAAAAAAAGAATCCACATAATTTTTAAAAAGCTTTTAACGCAATTCATTACAGAAATTCTGCTGGGATTCTAATAGGAATTATATTGTATTTATATACTTATAACACTGATAATTTTATTTTATTAATAAGTATTCCCATCCAAGAATTACTATGCTTTCCACTACTTAAGATTAATTTTTTATGACCCTTAATAAAATTCTACACAACTGGCTCTGAATCTTTTTGGTTAAATTTACTGCTAAAGTTTTCATCACTATTGTGAATGAAATATTTTCCCATTCCACATTTTTATTGCTAACACAAGAAAACCTATTGGTTTTGCTTATATTTATCTTGTATCCATCCTTACCAAATACACTTTTTTTTCCCACTGGTATTTCTTTATACACATATAGTATCATTGGCAAAGAAGAGAAGTTTTATATCTTATTTCTCAATGTTTTATAATATTCTCTTGTTTTATTACATTTGCTGAAACCACCAATACAATAGCAGTAGCTGTTACATTATTTAGTCTCTGATTTTAATTGAAATATATTTTAGTATTGCACCATGTAGAAAAATATTAGCTGTTGGTTTCTGATGAATAGCCTGTCTCATTCAAGTAAATTATTTTTATTCTTTCAGAATTTTTTTAACAGTTGCTGAACTACAGCTATATAGTCCTTTTTCTGCATTGCATTATATAGGGTCAAGTTCAGCTGCGAAGAGCAGATGACTAAAAGTCATCTGGCTTAAAACATATAGAAGTTTGTTTTTCTTTGGTGTATAAATGTGGTAAGCCAAGGGCTGGGGTGACAGACCCACAATCACTGGGACCCAGGCTCCTTCTATCCTATTGTTCTGCCACCTCAACAAATAGCTGTGGTGCCATAGATGCCTCAGGGTCAGTCACCATGTTTTCATTCCAGCCAGCAGGAAAAGTAAATGGAAAAATGAAGGGCAAGTCCTCTTCCTTTGAAAAACCTTGCCAAAATATGCGCACACTGCTTTTATCTGCATTACATTGGTCAGAAATTAGTCATACGGCCTTGCCGTACAATTTTCCACTTTTTTTCCCCTGCCTTTTGTGGTTTTAAATAAGCATTTTATAGGATTCTATTTTCTCTCCTTGCTTAGTATATTGATCATATTTCTGTTTTTAAAATTTTTTTTAGTGGTTGCCCTAAAGTTTGCAATATACGTTTACAGCTAACCCCAATGCACTTTCAAATAGCACCATACCACTTCACAGGTAGCGTGAATACTTACAAGTACAAAATAAAACTAATTCCTCTCACCTCTTCCCTGTATCATTGCTATCATTCATTTCACTTATACAGGCATGCATAACCATATACATGCATATGTATACACACACACACACACAAGATATATATGTAAGCATACATAATCGAATACACTGTATTATTATTCTGAATGAACTGTTATATGTTAGATCAATTAAGAACAAGAAAAATGAAAGTTTTTATTTTCCCTTTGTGTATTCCTGCTTCAATGCTCTTCCTTACTTTATGTGGATATGAGTTTCTGACATGTTTTTCTTCTAAAAAATACTTCTTTTAATATTTCTTACAAGGCAGGTCTACGGAGGCAACAAATTTCCTCAATTTTTGCCTGAGAAAGTATTTCTCCTTCCCTTTTGAAGAATAATCCCACAGAATTCTAGGATGGCGGGGTTTCTTCTCTCAACACTTTAAATATTTCCCTCCACTCTCTTTTTGTTTACATAGTTTCTGACAAGTTGGATTTTATTCTTATCTTTGTTATGCCATAGGTAAGGCACCTTTTTCCTCCAGTTTCTTTCAGGATTTTTCTTTCCCTTTGATTTCCTTCAGGTTGAAATGATATACCTAGGTGTAGATTTTTGGCATTTATCCTGCTTAATGTTCTCTGAGCTTCTTGGATCTGTGGTTTAGTCTCTGGCATTAATTTGGAGAAATTCTCAGCCATTACTGTTTCAAATACTTCTTCTGTCCCTTTCTCTCTTTCTTCTCCTTTGGTATTCCCTTTACAGATATGTTACATCTTTTATAGTTGCCCCACAGTCCTTGGATATTCTGTTCTGTTTTTCAGTCTTTGTTCTCTTTGCTTTTCTATGATATATCCTCTAGCTCAGAAATTCGTTCCTCAGCTGTGTCCATTCTACTAATTAGCCCATCAAAGGCATCTTTCATTTCTACTACAGTGCTTTTGATCTCTAGCGTTTCTTTCTGGTTCTCTCTTAGAATTTCCATCTCTCTGCTTACATTGTCCATCTGTTCTTGCATGCTGTCTACTTTAACCATTACAGCCCTTGGAATATTAACCATAATTATTTTAAATTCTAAGCTTGATAATTCCAACATCCCTGCCATGTCTGATTCTGATTGTTGCCCTGTCCCTTCTAATTGTGTTTTTTGCTGTTATGCCTTGTAATTTTTTCTTGATAGCCAGATGATGTGATGGATACAAGGAACCACTGTAAATAGGCCTTTGGTAATGTGGTGGTGAGCTGTGTGGGGGGGAGCGGGGGGGATGTTCTATTGTCCTATGATTAGGGCTCTGTCTCTTAGTGAGCCTGTGCCTCTGACGTGTGAACTTCACAAGTGTGTCTCAGTTTTTTCCTCCCCTTAGGTGAGACAGGATGGCTAGAGTGGGCTGGAGTTGGGTACATTCTCCCTCACTAGGTCAGTTGGGCTCTGGTTAACTAGTTTCCCCTGAGATCAGGCCTTGTTAAGAACACATTGCTCTGGTTTATTTCCACATGGTTGCTTTTCTCCTCCCCCTGCCAGAAGCACTAGGGATTTTTCTCCCATATTTACTGTAGGAACCTGGTTAGTTCCTAGAGGTAAATCACAATATTGTGGGGGGCCCCCTATGAATGGGTCCACCTGGGGTTTTTAACTTTCTGAGTTGCCCACACTGAGCCTCCAGCGATTCACCAATTATAGCGCAGGCTTTCCTACCCCAGCACTAGTTCCTGTGGCTATTTCTGCTTGAGAGTCTCTGCTCAGGTAAACAGGGACAGCCTGTTATCACCTGTTCGTCTCTCCAATCCTGGGGGCAGTGGTTAGCCCTTTGTCCTCCTCTCTTTTACGGATCCAAGTAGAGTTATTAATTTTCCAGTCTGTTACTTGTTGTCAGGATGGAATGGCAGCTTCCAAGTTCCTTATATACAGAACCAGAAACCGGAAGTCGGAAATAGAATTTTTATTCTAGGCAACCACGTACCCAGCTGAAATTGGAATATTGTATTACCTTTGAAGATGTGGAGAACAGATATTGTGGGAGAGCCAACAGTTACTTCCACAAGTATGTACTCTATGACCTCTGGAATTTTATCCTCTGTTTATTATAATAAATTATATTGACAGATTTCCTGATATTGAAAATTCTTGGAATAAAAGTTACTTAGTCATATTGTGTTATTTTCCATATACATGCCCAAATATATAAATTATAAAATTTGACCCGAGAAGAAGTAGAAAGCATGAATTTACCACTACCAAAGAAGATATTACAACACTTGTTAAAGTTCCTTCATTATAAAGATAGCAGGACCACTTGGTTTTATGACTTAGTCAATCTATACTTCAAAAAATAAAAACAGACAAATCAAATGTCATTTAAATCACTCCAGTTCATAAAAAGGAAATATTCCCAAATCATGTTATGAAAGGAGCATTTAATACTAACAACCTGTTAGAGATTGTTTATGAAAACTGTAGATTTATCTCACTTATACATTTATATGCAAATTTTTTAAGTAAAATAATTACAGTGTCTATAGTAAAGCTGTTGGTTTGGGAACGAAAGGATGTTCCCACTAGGAATTTGTCAGGTGTACATTACCATGATTTTTTTTAAAAAAGTAGGTCTCCTGAATGCTGGTGGAGTAATTTAAGCCATAGCTATCAATATAGAGCTACAGCCTCTCTAAATAACTTTGGAAAAGTGGACCCTATTCCACAACTTTTTATATTATTTAACTTCAATAAGCCTCAATTTCTCCATTTATATTAATAATATTGGAATAATAATAGTATTCTTGGGGCAGTTAAATAAGATAGTGTAAGTAAAGTATCTATTATGTGTTTGGTTTATGATGGGTGCTCAGTATTAGCTCTCATAAATGGTAATTTCCATTTCCTATATCCTAGAGAAGTAGAGTTTGCAATGCAAAGGGCCTATCATGTTACCCTATCTAAAACAATTTGCCAGTAGAAAAGTGATTCTTTTATATCCTTGTTTTGAGGTTTTTTACTTTTCCGTCTTTATGAATGAAAAACCTAGCCAATTGGGACAGCCATTTTTAAAACAATTTTCACTTCAGTTAAGACTTTGTTTCACACCTTTTCCCCAAAATTAAAGACAGCCCTCAAGTGTGCATGAAATACAATAACAAATTAGACATAGAAGATGTCTAAGAAAAGGACACTGAAAGGGATAAAGTAAAATCATGAATTATGTAAATGAAAACCCCACATACTATAGAGTCCTATGAACGTGCTGTGGTTAGGCATGTACTTCATTATAAAATTCCTTACAGTAAGTGCTGTAAGATACTAACTAACCTCCTATGCATTTCAAAACTGAATTTTCTGCTTTGGTTCCTTTTTTAAAGAAAGGACGTTGTATGTCTTAATAGGCATCCTCTCTTATAAAAGCATATGAAGATTATTTTGATGTCTGATATCAAGTCAAAATCTTACAAATTCTGTAGATGCTAGGCACCAACCTAAACCTCGACTTCTGTCCAAAAATCTGAACAGAATCATTAATGATTTTTCAATTTTCCAAAACCAAATACATAGATGACTTAGATGATTTCGGTTTAGAGGGTTGTTTTATTATGGGCCATTTTCCTAAGGGTCACTATATGAATTAATTATAAAAACATTTACCCGATGAGATTTTGAAATATAACAATTTGAATGGTAACTAACAGAAAGTTCAGTTATATTTTAAATCAAGAAAAATGGGTTACAGCGGCCTTAGCAGTGAACTTATCTATGCTCACTACCACATTGATACATTTATTAGGTCACAATTAAAGTGACTATTTCTCACTCAATCTGAACTTCACTAAAGCCACCTCCAAGTTTGGGCACATAACTAGAAGGCCTAGGCCATAAGGGTTGGGACAGCTGTGATGGATCAAGGGGCTCACAACAATCTACGTTTGGATGTTTAGTGAATTTTGTTCTGACTTCTTGAGAGAGATTTCTGCTCTCTCATCAATGGTTTACTATTATCAAGCAGATTTCAAGTGCAATCACCTTGCTACTTCACTCCTGCATGGCGAGAACTCTGCCAAGAGCCCTGTAACACTGCTTTCGGCTTTCATTTAACTACTCTTAGCCTTGATTACAGGAACAGAATTTGAATATGGAGCAAGTTATGAGAGCTTAACATAAGATCCGACTATTAATGCATCTGTAAAATTTGCATTTTAAAAACCAATGCAAGAATGAGCCAAGCAGAAATGGAATTCAAATATCAAATTTTAAAGATTGTTTTAAGTCCACTTTTTTCTTTAGTTTATAACTTAAAGGATTAATATGCTAATGTTGTTTTAAAGCAAAAGTTAACAATTTTTTCTGTAAAAGCCCACATAATTGATAATTTTTTCTGTAAAAGGCCACAGAATTGATAATTTAGGCAACACCATCTCTGTTGCAACCACTCAACTCCACCATCATAACATGAAAGCAATCACAGACAACACCTAAACGAATGGGCATAGCTGTGTTTCAATAAAATTTAATTACTAAGACAGCAGACTAGATTTGACTTGCCACCAGTATTTTCTGCACCCCAATTTCAGAAAAAACTGAGTCTATACCTTCCAGTTACAACATTGATCTGTATGTTTTTAATGGTAAGATAGTATTGCCATTCAAAACCGTCAGGTAGCTGCATAGTTATTTGTCACCAAAACATCAAACTGTTTGAAATGCTAAGAACTCTAGACCCTGTGTACCAGCAAGCTTACCATTTAATGACATCTCAAGCACTTCAAACCATATGATTTCATAGGAGAGAAATTATACAAGATAATGTTGAAAAACTAGAAGGCTAACCCTTCATATTTAGTAACCTAAGGATATATACATCCTTCTGAAGCAATCTACAGAATTTTTTTTGCATGTCAAATTCATTTTAACTTCAGTTTCATGGAAAAATAAAAGTAGCTGAATACAGTTACAGAATCCAGAGATGCCTCAACTGACACTGAATGGTGTGGGCTTCCTCATTCATCTGACTGCTCAGGATAGAATATTTATATTTACGCTTATTACAATGCTTGTAACTGGCATTGGCTGTTGCTATGATTTCCAGTGTGACATAATTATGGTAAAGAGAAAACAGCCTACAGGGAGACACATGTAAGGTCCTGTAGTATTTTTTTTCCTGGTGGCTCATTCGCTTTCTCCATGATTTTCTAAAATAGAGTGAAAAGCAATCTCAGGGGAGTAATAGTTTACCATAGGGAACTACAAGGATATTGAATTTTTAAAAAGCACATAAACAAATTATTAACAACTCAAGAAAAGTGAAGATGCAAAAAAGCTTTCTAATAAAGGCACATGCTGACAGGTATTTCTGAGCATGGGTAAAAATAATGCCTTATTTATTTATTTATGTTTTACATAACAAAACAAGCTTTCTCTAGTCATGAAGCATTTTAAAATGCCACTCTCTCTTCCTGTAAACATTCCGGTCTCTATTGACAAGAGCACCAGAACTGTATCTCCAAAAAGCTTTTTCTATTCGCGTGGAATATTTTATGGTTTGATGCCCAATTAATCTGCTACAGTTTAGCTTTGTGGGGCTCAAGTGTCTGCTTCACTTAGCTGTTATACCTCTAAATGGGTCAGCGCTCTTTAAAATTTAAAGAGTGAAAGGAGACTTGGGATGTACACAAGGAAAACACCATGTTCTCTAATATGTTGTTGCATTTTAAATCAAAATAATTAATAGAAATGATTATTCATGAAACAATTTTTCTTCTAGATACTTGAACTACATTTTCATTTGCCTTAAATTTATGGCTCTGCTTCAAGTTCCACTCTTTTTCTCACGTTCAATGGTAAAACCTGCCTTTTCATGACATTTACACCCTTTGAATATTTATAAACTGCTACCATACTCTCAATTCTTTGCCTTTAAACTTGATTCCTATTTTCATGGGTACATGGATATTCCACCATAAAACAGGAGCAAGTCAATGACAAAGCACCAAACTGACTCTTTTTTTGGTGACAGGTTCTAAAATCCTTCATCTCATTCCAACAAGAAAGGTTTTAACTCTCTACCAATTTCTAACCATTAACTCTCTTCTTTATTTCTTTATCCCTTCAAATGCGGACGATTCATGTGCTTAAAGGCAGCTTGGCAGATTTATAATATATAAATACTGGGAGAATCAGAATCTATGCCAGTAGTTGTAAACTATAGATGCACAGTGATTATTTTCAGAAATGGATGTAGGGAATGTCCACAGATGTTTGGAGTTTAGTCTCTTTGAAAATGTTGTATTTGAGTTATGATGGAAATAAATATCAGTGTAGCTAAGCAATTAAGACATTTATTCTGTTGGTTATGATAAACAATGCTGTGTCCCCCATGTTGTGTTTTTAGCATATTATTAACTTCAAGGTCTGACATTGACCGAAATAGTAAGTACAAATGCTGGTTAGTGAAAAATAATGCCAATGAGTTGATTCTTATACCAAAAATGATGCTTGTTCTACACTTACAATAACAGGAAAATGATATCTTGCACTATCAGAAAATAATTCTACCTACAATGAATAATGTCTCCTTTGCATTCTCCCTCAAAACATAAATAAGAATTAACAAACAATTCTGGGATTGGAAGTATTACATGGATTAAATTAAACAAACAAACCTAAAATGTAGTCAGCACCTCATCTACCAAACATTTTTATCTGCTAACAATCTACACAAGGACTAAAGTGAGGGATATGGCATTATCAGAAATAGGTGCTCAAATGAGTGATAACTAGTGTCTGGATAACCAGCCTCCAAATAAACTGGATTCTGTTATTTCTGTTTTGCAATTACAGTTCTCCTAAGCTGCCACTGCAGCTTATAGATAACCAAACTCATTTATTAATTTTAGTAGCATTTTTGTATATTCCATTGAATTTTCTACATAGTTGGTCATATTATTTACAAGTAAAAAGTTTTACTTCTTCCTTTTCAACCTGAGGGGTTTTGTTTTTTGTTTTGCCTTATTACACTGGGTAACACCTTCAATAAAATGTTGAATAGAAGTGTTCAGAGTTGGCATCTTTGCCTTGTTTGTGATCTTCGAGGTAGAAGCATTTAGCCTTTCACCTTTGAAAGTGATGTTATATATTTTTTCATGGATGCCTTTTTCAGGTAGATGAAGTTCCCTTTAACTCTTAGTTTTCCAGGTGTTTTTATAATAAATAGGCGTTAAACTTTATCAAATGCTTTTTCTGCACCTATTTAGATAAGCTTATGAGGTTTTTTCACCTTTATTCTGGTAATTATGTCAACTTCATTGATTGATTTTTCAAGTGTGAAACTAAACGTGCATTTCTGAGATAAATCCTACTTGGACATGAGGTATTATCCCATCTATATATTGCTGGATTCTTTAAGAGTGTGTCTACATTCATAAGGAATATCAACCTGAATAGTTTTCTTTTCTTGTATGTCTTTGTGTGATTATGGTATAAAGGGAGTGCTGGCTTCCTCTCATCATCTTTTGTGTCTGTAGGCTCTGTAGTGATTCCCCTTTCTAAAATTTTCTGATATTAATTTGTCTCCTCTCATTTTTCCTTTGTCAGTTCCATAGAGATTTTTAACTTTATTGATCTCTTCAAAGAATATGCTTTGTTTCATTATTTTCTCTCAAGTTTTCCTGATTTCAATTTAATTGATTTCCTCCTTTTATTTATTTTGGGTTTAGGTAGTTCTTCTCTAATTAAAGTGAGGGATTAGATAATTTAATTTACAATTCCTCCTATTCTAATAGGCCTATACACTGTAAATTTTCCTCTATGTATTGCTTTAGCTGCATCCTCCACACTTTAATGTGCTGTATTTTAGGTTTCATTTTCTTCCAAGTAGTTTCTAATTCTATTAGTGATTTTTTCATTGGTCTTATGTTTTTAATGGAAAATACTGTTTAATTTCCAGATACCTGAAGACATTTTGAACACCTTTTGGTTATTTGTTCCTAAATTGTTGTGATCAGAGAACAAACTCTGTATGATTTCAACTTTATTACATATTTTCCAAGTATTTTATATATCTTAGGACATATTTTATAATTCAGCATACAGTATATACTGGTAAATGTTGTATGGTTACTTGATAATAAATGTTATATAAATGTTAATTAGGTCTAGTTGGCTGTTAATTCCAATCCATTTTTCTACATTTTTACTGATTTACATTTCACTTATTATATCAATTACTGAGGAAAGAGTATTGAAATGTTTTTTTTAAAGTATAGCATCTAAAAGTAATATAGGACCCATGTTCTTGGATTGGAAGAATTAATATTATTAAAATGCCAAACTACCCAAAGCAATCTACAGATTTAATGTGATCCCTATCAAATTACCCATGACCTTTTTCACAGAACTAGAACAAATAATCCTAAAATTCATATGGAACCATGAAAGACTCAGAATTGCCAAAGCAATACTGAAGAAAAAGAACAAAGCAGGAGGCATAACCATTCAGACTTCAGAAAATATTACAAAGCTACAGTAATAAAAATAGCGTGGTACTGGCACAAAGACAGACATACGGATCAATGAAACAGAACAGAGAGCACAGAAATAAACCCACGCACCTATGGTCAATTAATCGTCGACAAAGGAGGCAAGAATATACAATGGGAAAAAGACAGTCTTTTCAGCAAGTGGTGTTGGGAAAGTTGGACAGTCACATATAAATCAATGAAGTTAGAACATACCCTCTCACCATATGCAAAAATAAACTCAGAATGGCTTAAAGACTTAAACGTAAGACATGGCACCATAAAACTCCTAGAAGAGAACATAGGCAAAACATTCTCTGACATAAATTGTACCAATGTATTCTTAGATCAGTCTCCCAAGGTGATGGAAATAAAAACGAAAATAAACAAATGGGACCTAATCAAACTTAAAAGCTTTTGCACAGCAAAGGAAACCATAAACAAAATGAAAAGACAACCTACAGAATGGGAGAAAATTTGCAAACAATGCGACTGACAGAGGCTTAATTTCCAAAATATATGAACAGCTCATACAACTGGACAACAAAAAGACAAAAAACCCAATTGAAAAATGGGCAGAAGACCTAAAGAGAAATTTTTCCAAAGAAGAAATACAGATGGCCAATAGGCACATGAAAAGATGATCAATGTTGCTAATTATTAGAGAAATGCAAATCAAAACTACAATGAGGTATCACCTCATGCCGGTCAGAATGGCCATCATTAAAAAGCCTACAAATAACAAATGCTGGAGAGGGTGTGGAAAAAAGGGAACCCTCCTACACTGTTGGTGGCAATGTAAGTTGGTGAAGTCACTGTGGAAAACAGTATGGAGATTTCTCAGAACACTAAAAATAGAATTACCATATGATCCAGCAATCACACTCCCGGGCATATATCCAGACAAAACTATAATCCAAAAAGATACATGCACCACTATGTTCATAACAGCACTGTTCACAATAGCCAAGACACAGAAACAACCTAAATGTCCACCAATAGATGAATGTATAAAGAAGATGTGGTACATATACACAATAGAATACTACTCAGCCATAAAAAAGAAGAAATAATGCCATTTGCAGCATCATGGATGCAACTAGAGATTATCATACTAAGTGAAGTCAGAAGGAGAAAGACAAATAAAATACCGTATGACATCACTTATATGTGGAATCTAAAATATGACACAAATGAACCTATCTATGAAACAGAATCAGGGACACAGAGAATAGACTGGTGGTTGCCAAGGGGATGGGGGGTAGGAGAGGGTTGAATTGGGTGTTTTGGATTAGGAGATGCAAACTGGTATATATATTGATAGAATGGATAAACAACATGTCCTACTGTATAGCATAGGGAACTGTATTCAATATCCTGGGATAAACCATAATGGAAAAGAATATGAAAAAGAATGTATATATATGTATAACTGAGTCACTTTGCTGTACAGTAGTGATTAACACAACATTGTAATTCAACTATACTTCAATAAAAAATAAATTGAAAAATTTTTAAATAATATAGGAAATTGATCTCTTTATTTCAAAAATTCAAAAGATTAAAGATTAAAATTTAATTATTCTTCAAAAGAAGAATTTTGATTTTAGTTTAATAAGATAAAAACACAACAAAACAGAATAGGAATAAATGAATTTTATAGAACTAGTTAACTTTTGGCCTACATGAAACTTCCTTATACAACATACGTGGTTTCCTTGATTTAAGTCTGACTTCCTGAGAACCAAATTAAAATAGTTCAAGGGTAATTCCACCCCAAATTTCAAGGTAACTAACTTCTTGCTCTGTTTCTCTTTTGCAGACTATTTTTATCTTTTTCCATGTAGAGTGGTTTAACTCTTTTTTTATAATTTTGTAAGTTAGGTTGTTTACTATGTAAGTACTCAAATTGCTATTCTTCTACAAGTATAGTCAATATATACCTTGAGAGACCAATTATTCATACCTTGTTTCCAGTAAACCTATTTCTTCCGCCTTCTATTGGATGACATTGACTATGTCAAAGAGAAAATACAGATACAAGTAAAAGAAAAAAAATAGTTTTGAGAAAGATAGAAAAGAAGTGGACTTAATCCAGGAAGTTCAGTTTTAGCCTTAAAATGGTAGCTTACAAGAGAAAACTTGTCATTTTCCTTCATAGTGCATAATTTAATATATTAGAACAATTTAATTTTATGGGACTTGCACAATAACACCAGATTTTTCTGTTTCATTGATCACTAATTTTGTGTGTGACGATATTGACGTTGTAGGATACAGAGCCAGATGTCAGGTGCTGTGCCATATTGCTAACATGGGCAGCTGATTCATAGTTATTCATTGCCATTAATTGGCTTCTTAAGATTTTTTCCATTCAAATTGAGAACTCAAGACGTTATCTGGGCTAAGCTTTTTGCAAGAAAACTGTTTCCTAATTCCTAATGCTTTGACCTCAAGAATGTTTAAGAAAAAGGCTGCTGTGATATATGCATGGGATTTACAATAAGTCTGTTAGATGTCTTCTTCAAAAAGAATAACTGTCAAAACACAAGCCAAAATTTAAATGTAGGAGATTTTTCTGTAACCCAAATGTCAGCTGCACAATACCCATTAATTTGACTTACCACTTCACTCCAAGTAAGTCCAAGTATTTTGGAAATAAAAAATCTTCCCTATATTCTGAACAAATTCAATAAGGTATAAGGAGACAGGAAAGACCTTCATTTTTGTGGCTTCTTGATCTAGAATTCTGCTTTCACACTTGCTATTTATCTCCTCTATCCCAACCAGTATATCCCAACTCAGTATATCCCAATTGAAATATATCTTCTTTGATTTCTACAAAACAAATATTCCAATGCAGTAAGAATTTGAAGGCATAAATGATTTCTGGAATAGAGTGCACAAAAGGACTTATGTTCCAGCCACAAAATCAACTTGAAAGTAAATAATAAGTATCATCTATCTTAAAATTCCCTTTGATTATATCACCAGCAGGGACTGCCACTGACCTTTCATTTTATGTAATCTCAGTTCTCTTCATCTTGCTGGTTCTTCTCTCCATCCTTCATTCCATATGTTCTCTCATCTCCTCTTTCCTCCTCTGAAAAAGTAGCAAATTTTTTCCTGGTCTTTCTTAGGTAAAGTCATTGTCTCCCTTTTTACCTGAACCTTGGTGCCAGCCAATACCAAAGTTCTTGGGGTCGAGCCTCCTACTCAAAGAGCCCTTCAAGTAGCATATCCAGTTCTAAGAATTCTGGGGACAGCTGTTATGTTGGGAGATATTTTATATATTATGTGTATATAATATATCAATTATATGTATTATAAATTATATTAAATTATATATTAATTATAAATTATATAATTTTATAAATTATGTTATCCATTATATATACATTGTATATGCTATATAATATATAAATTTTATATATATATACATTTTTATTTTATTATCTATATGGAAGAGGTAAGAGAGGTAAGAAAATATTATTTCATATTGTGAGCGCCTACCATGTGTGGAAGGCTAGGCAGAGAGCACTGCTTTTGGTACTATGGTGAAGGCAACTTGACCTCTCATACCTTTAGGGAATTTTAACATTTTA
Source organism: Eubalaena glacialis (assembly GCF_028564815.1). NCBI lineage: Eukaryota > Metazoa > Chordata > Mammalia > Artiodactyla > Balaenidae > Eubalaena > Eubalaena glacialis. Next base: position 57,323,540 of record NC_083723.1, on the reverse strand, counting down.
TAATATAATATAATTTAAAATAAATACAAACTTAGTAAAAGTATATTAAATCTCTAATACCAAATAATATTAAATATGTTCAGGACATTGTATTTCCATAAAGTGTCATTTTACCATAGGCCTTACTTTCTGCCACGGTGGACCTGAAACTTCCCTGCTCATTTGGAGTATATGATAAAACTAGATACCATTTGAATGAAATGTTATAATTTATAAACCTAAAAAGTATTAATTTCTAAATTATATTTTCAGTAGCATGTCCATTGCATGCAAACATGCCATTTTCAAGAATACAACATAAAAAGAAAGTTTAAAATAATCTATTTTTCCCTGTAATATGCCCCATGTTAAAGGCCAAATGTGCCATAAAGGATTAGTTAAGTGAAAAGAAATTTGTATTTCTCTTTTCATGTGCATTTTTAAGCATTTCTTCTTTCACCAAAAAAAAAAAAAATTACTGAAAATAAAATTCAATTCCATTCTTTCATCAAACAGTTGCCAACTACATCCTTTACCAGGAAATAAGGGTCAGAAAGTTTTAGTGGAGGAAGAAAAGTTACAAAGTAGAATAAATAATCTCTAATCTTAGGAGGATAAAATTCATACCGGAATCTGGAAAAAAAAAAAAGGTTCACAAGAGTATGTTAAATATTAAAGATTTACTAAACAACATGCTGCAAAACACATTTTAATTGTTAAGGCAATGTCAGGGAGTATTCAGTACGGGCTGAAGATTGACCTATAGGTTAAATCTTCAGCTAGAAGCTGGGACTTAAAGGTATATGTGTAACTGCTATATTGAACTATCATAATTCATGACTTCATTGAAATGTGAATTTTTTTTCCCCACACAATTATCCTCTAAACTTTATTCAGTAGGGGTGGTTCCCTCTAACACCAGATGAAAACTCACAGGCTCACTCTTAGATAATAAACATTCCTATGAACACTTTAAGACAAACAGAAACTCAGTTTAGGAATTAGAATGTCTAGTCCAGGATAGTAATCAAAATTTTGAACTGGATTTAACATTAAGTCTTCCTTCCTCCACCAGCTTGGGCCTGCTTTCTCCAGTCTGCTGGCCTGTTTTTGCTTTTTCCAGGGGCTAGTGGTAAGAAAAAGAGAACAGGTGAGATTATACTGGGCCTTCTTCTGGTTATCAGCCTCACACCCTCTGGACCTGCAGATTTTTAAAGCTGACTCTCTCAAAGAGCATTTTGATGGAGTCTTCAAAGAGTCTCTGATTACCTACTCCAAGGACAATTTCTTTGCTCAGAGAGGATATACCTTTATTCCAAATGGTTGTGAATTCTCCATCTTACTGACACTAGGACCCCTACTCAATACAGCCCCTTGTCACTTGGTTTCTGTTCTCTCCCTCTCTCTCTCTCTCTCTGCAGTGATATGCTACAGCTAGCTCTTAGAGGCTCACTACAGCAGATTGTGCTCATTTCTTTCCAACTCCATGTTCAGTGATGCCATGTTGGTAGCTTGAAATTGGTCATAATGGCGATATTTATACCACAGAAATAGACAAATGCTACAAATTGTGTGTCCGGGGAGCACTGCTTTTATTTGGGTTTTTTTTTGGGGGGGGGGGAATCAGTTTTTCAGCACAACACTGGGCCCACAGCAAACACTTAAACATCCTTTGCCCCAGCAATCTATAGATGTACAGGCAAATCACAACATTGCTTCTTCTAATGGCTCCATCACAACACAGCAGCTAGTATTGTTTTGTTCTCTGAATATACCTGGTAGAAGCCAGACCACAGAAAGGCTCAATGTAGCAGTCACATATTAAGCTTCCTACATGCTCTTGGAAGTCTCTCCATCATCAGGTTTGATGAAGAGGAGCAGGCACTCTGACTCTGAAGGGGTAGGGCTCACAGCACAGATTTCTCCCAGGATACCTTCTGTCCCAAATCCACTCTTCTAATCCACTCTCTGACTCACTATATCCTCCAAGAGTTGTGGAAGTGATGAATTTTGCATTTATAAGGTCTTTGAAAATTCACATCTTTTTTGTATTGATGTCTTATTCAAAACTCAATTTTAGCACCCCGTTTCAAGAAGTAAGCAAAAATAATGAAAAAGAGTAGAGAATCCCAAACATATATTCTGTATAGAAGGACCAGCAAAAATAAGGTCAAATGAGAGAACATATCAATCTCATATTTTGTGACTATAGTTGTTGTTGGAGTTTTTGTTGGGGGGGTGTTTTTGTTTGTTTGTTTGTTTTTTATGTGGTAGGGAGGCAAGTTCATGTGTTGAAACTCATTTAATTTGAAAGGAAAAAAACTACTTTAACTGAGCCTGTGGTAGGCTCTGTGCTAGCCTGGGCAGTGCTTCTTATACTTAATGTACAAAGGAATCTCCTGGGAGGTCTTGTTAAATTGCAGATCCTAATTCAGTAAATCTAGGTGGGGCTAAGATTCTGTATTTGTAACAGGGATCCAGGTCATCCCCATACTACTGGTCTGGAATGTCTTTGAACAGCAAAGAACTAGGAAAACACACACACACACACACACACACACACACTCATGAAATAAAACAATTCTATGAGATGCTTTTTATTATCTCTATTTTATCAATAAGAAAACTGAGGCTGAATGAGGTTAACTTGTCCAACTACACAGATAAGTGGCAGAGGGGATTCACAACTACATGTGTCTTCTTCCCTTTCTCTTTCCAGTGGATGACACAGCATCCCTGAAGTTGATACTGTTATTTTCAAACTATAATCTGGTAATAAATAAATAAATAAATAACAATGTTGAATTTATTTTCCTTATAATATGATTGACTTCCTATTTTCATGTAACTGTTCAGATTCTTCTATTTCATAGCCCCAGAGTTAAAATGGATTTAATCAATATCATGTTCCATGCCTTTTACTGGTATATATAGCTTAACTATGGAATGTCTTCTAGATACTTGGTCCACGTCTACATGGTACAAATGTCTGCATCAAAGAGGTGTATTTTGTACTCTACAGCGGTATATCTGTGAGTCTTCAAGTTATCCCAGGTATACTGTCCAGCGAAGAGATTTCTAAAACATGTATTGACTCTCTTCATCCCCCTACACTTCTATGGAATTTGTATAGAATGCTATCCAACGGTCACAAAAGCTGAGCCCCAAGAAAAAATATGATTAATGTGGGCTTCCCCTAGAAAGGTGGTATTAGCCACCTAAACCCACAAATTTCAATTTTTTAAAGATAATAATCTTTAAGTCCTGATTGCTCATAAAATACTTGGGTTCTTACAGTGCATTTGTACAAAATACGAAATTATTCATTAAATAATGATTCTTTTAATATAAATATTTATACATTTATTTTATTAATTGTTGTCATTGCTGCAGAGCCTCAATCCCTTGATCTTTACCTTTAAGCTTGTTTAGAACGAAATGAAGGAAGGAAGACAGAAGGATGTGAGTCACATGCTAACAAAAATAACAAAACAGGCTTGGCCACAGATAATTTCCTGAAACCAGTATGAGAAGGAATAAGCTATGTGAAAGAAAAACATTAGCAAGCCATTTCGTGAAACAGTAAAATTTCCAAATATAATTGAAAAGAGAAAATCCTTTCCAAACAAAATATCTGTTCCTGAGCCTGAGGCAATAAATAAATAAATAAAAGGTGGGGAAAGCTCAGCCTTAATTTTTTTTTAAAAATTGTTTGCTTTCCGGATTTACACTATGATTGAGGAGCTGTTTAATAAAAACAAAAAGAAACATTTAGGTAAAAAAAAATTTTTTTTTTTTAAAGAGGTGTTTGGTTTTTTTTTTAACTTTTTTTGGGGTTTATTTATTTATGGCTGTGTTGGGTCTTCGTTTCTGTGCGAGAGCTTCCTCTAGCAAGTGGGGGCCACTCTTCATCGCGGTGCGCGGGCCTCTCACTGTCGTGGCCTCTCTTGTTGCGGAGCACAGGCTCCAGACGCGCAGGCTCAGTAATTGTGGCTCACGGGCCTAGTTGCTCCGCGGCATGTGGGATCTTCCCAGACCAGGGCTCGAACCCGTGTCCCCTGCATTGGCAGGCAGATTCTCAACCACTGCGCCACCAGGGAAGCTCCAAAATTTTTTTAATAAATAATAATATAATCTCTATGCAAGAGATGTAATAAATTGGTATGTATTCTGGGGTTCACTGAGTTTTAACTTTGAAAACATCTTTTTGGATAAATGGAGTTTAATAATTGGGAATAATTTCATGTGAAATATCATATCAAAAGACCCAGAAAAAACATAAAAAATGTTTGATTATCACAACACAGCCATTAAAAATCATTTTGATAAAAGTCAGGCCCATCCTGGTTTTAAAACATTTTAAAAACCCAGGATTAAAAATTGTTGTATTTATATGCAAAAACAGCAGTCTATCTAAAATCAATCGCCATTTTCTTAATATAAACATTAGATACCTCCATAAATTAAAATCTAGAACAAAGGATGTTCACAATCCTCACTAACATAAAATATGTAGAAATAGCCTTTTTCAACACATGTACAAGAATCATGAAGGTGTTTTCTGGGTTATTCATATAAACAACTTGGATATATGATGAAATATGCCATGTTCATGGATGAGGAAATAGAGTGTTACTAAAATATTAGTTCTTTTAAAATTAATTTATAAATTTGCAATAATTACATCAAAATTTCAAGAGGCGCTTTTGAAACGAGACAAAATTTTTTATATTTCATATGAAAGAATAAATGACAAAAGGAGGTCAGAAAATTTTAAAAAAGAAGAGTAATGGGTGAAGGAAGTTTAACCCTACCAAATATTAAACATGTTATAAAGTTCTAATAATGTGAAGAACATGGTACTATCAAATATGTAAGAATCAAATATGTAATAAATAAGGCATTCCAAATGAATAAGGAGTAGGGGAAGATTTGTTTGATAAATAGTTCTGAAACAATTCCAGAATGATGAAAGTGTAAAATTTTTTAATAACTAATAATAAATTACATCACAAAAAATAATAAAAGTTAAGTAAACAAATTTGCCAGTCATGGGAGGGGGGAAAAAAAAAAGCACCTAAACTTAAAAACAAAGGAACAGATTGCTAGATTTAAAGATCTAAAATTTCCAAAATTCTGTCAATAAATAAATAAATAAATAAATAAACCTTAACAGTAAGAAATATCTGGGTAAAATATTTGCAAGATAAATCAACATGCTCTTGCATGAACTAAGCACTGACAAAACTGGAGATACACATGGCTAACACTTAAAAATAAACCTCTTCCTTACCAATAATCAAAGAAGTAAAAACAAATTTAAACAAAATAGCAAGTTTTTAATTCTTCAAAATAGTAGAAATTTTAAGCAATAAAAATAGCCAATACTGCACACTTCGTTCTTATGTCTTCTGAAGTTGGTTTGGAAATTAACCATTCAATAAAATGATCTACCAGGTGAAAGCAAGTCTTACACAACATTCTCCTACTCGTATAGACAATTATTAAACAAATATTCATTAACAAGCAGGCAAAAACAGCCTGTACTATACTTTCACCGAAATGCCCGCCCTGCCCTTTTAACTGGACAGACCTCCACCTGGATGCAAAATTAACTGAAGCCAGATATGACAGCCTTCCAGAAGCAGGATCTAGTACCCTGATAGTCAACTCCAGACAACCTGAAATCTTCTAAACCAATGGCTGGTCACAGTATTATTTAGGGATCAAGCATTGGGCCCTATTTTAAGGGAAAAGAGCATAGGCCTTGTTGGTTTCTTATTCTACATCCATACAAGTGTGCAGAGTGTCTCAAACATTTTTAACCAAAACTTTTTTTTCTTGAAAACTTTTAATTTCACTAAGCAGTAAAATCACGCTAATTTATAAGCTGCCAATTTCACCAATAAAAGTTAATTTCTGACCATCGTTATGCTAATTCCCATACTGGTTGTCAACTGAGATATAAAAAACAGAAGCACTTGTATTAGCCATTGCTGGGGTATGGACTTCCTGCTAAGAACTCCAGCTGGCTTTCTTTGGACTTTTGCACTGTTGATTAGCACCTGGGTTATTCCTTAACCTAACAAAACCTCCATACTCTATATAATGCGAATTAGAGACATTTAATACCAGGTGTATTTTCTCTCCTTGCACATGTTCCCTCTTATTATTGCATCTTGTATGCTTTCAGTATTCCTATCTATGGAGATGAGTGGAACTACTACACAGCTCAAGTTGTATTCAGCTTAGGTCCATCAACACTGATTCTGGTAAATCATTGCAAATGTCAGATTCTTCAAGTGAAAAAGAAAATCCACAATTTGTGCAGAGTGACGATCTATTTTTACTTTCAAAAATTTCTTGTACACTCTGCTGAGAAAGATTACTTTTAAGTATTTGATGGTAGTCTAATCTTGCATAATCTCAAACTTATTTCAATAGCCTTACCTCATCGCTCTGGAAGCCAAACAAGGTCAACACGTAGTTTTTGGCAAGGCACTCGGCACTGTTTATGATGCCACAGCTATTTGGCAGTGACAGCTGCCCATCCCCCCATCAATCTCAGGCAGCCTGTCTCTCTGCCAGCAGCCATCAATGGAGAGAGGAAATAGAGCTTCAAAGGTCTCAGTACAGCTCATAAAAGATCAGGAGGACTGACCCAAGCCAAGATGAAGATTGTACATTTGGCAGTTATGTTTGGATATAACGACGAGATAATCCATAGAAATGCAGGATTAACCGAGAGGAAGTCTGGGTTTAATAGCCCCAGAGCAAGGTAAAAATAAATGTACAAGAGAAATGAAAATCCCCAGGGAAAACACTTGGTATCTCACAGCCATCATAGAAGAAGAAGAAAAGGAAGACAAAACAAACAGAACCACTCAAGATTCGGAGTTGATCATATATGACAATAACGTTAAATATGCAAAGAATGAAAATGAAGACATGAGGGAGGGTAACAAGATACTCAAAAGACACGATCAGTAGGGTGGTGACGAACTGAAGGCACTGCCAAAGTCTGCGGACAGTGAGCACGAAGAGAGACTCTGAAGGGTTTAAAATGAAACCATAATTCTAGGAAATTAGAAACCAGAAGTCAGCTGGAAATTCATGGCAAATTTCAAACCATTTCAAAGTAAAAGACGAAAAAATTGGACATAGATTCAAAGGATAATTAAAGATCCAAAGTTCACTGCCAATACAACTTGGAACTAATCTCTTTTATACCCAGATGGGAAGACTTTTGCAATTCCTAGATATAAAAGTTTTTGACTCCAAAAGCCAGTACCTGGCTGCAGTGAGAGGGGAAGCTGTTATCAGATTTGGGGTTTATACACCCCCATTCCAAAAACAGTATATGGTGTCTTACAAAAAATAAAATAGAAACACTGCAACATGACAATAAAAATTAGAAGCGAGTGAAAGAATTCAGGCAAAAAGAAAATAAGGTAGCACTTATAAAATAAAGCCAAAAATGAATAACACACACAAAAAAACCCTTACAATAAAATCTGGTAAGAATGGTTTCCAACCTTTTTAGTATGAAGTTGCTTTTTCTAAAATTAGAAATTTTCCTGCCCTCAAACTACAAACTGCCCCCCCCACAGCCATGATAAGAATTCTAAGTGTGCAAATATCCATTGATGAATTATGCAACAATAAACTACAATGAATTCAGTTGAGTGAAATTGTATTTTATGAGTCAAAAGACACATGCACCCCAATGTTCATAGCAGCACTATTTACAATAGCCAGGACATGGAAGCAACGTAAATGTCCATCAACAGAGGAATGGATAAAGAAGATGTGGTACCTCTATACAATGGAATATTACTCAGCCATTAAAAGGAACAAAATGGGGTCATTTGTAGAGACGTGGATGGACCTGGAGACTGTCATACAGAGTGAAGTAAGTCAGAAAGAGAAAAACAAATATCATGTATTAACTTATATATGTGGAATCTAGAAAAATGGTATAGGTGATCTTATTTGCAAAGCAGAAATAGAGACATAGATGTAGAGAACAAATGTATGGATACCAAGGGGGAAAGGAAGGAGGGGGAAGTTGGGAGACTCGATCGACACATATATGCTATTGATACTATGTATAAAATAGATAACTAATGAGAACATACTATATAGCACAGGGAACTCTACTTAATGCACTGTGGTGACCTAAATGGGAAGGAAATCCAAAAAAGAGGGGATATATGTATATGTATAGCTGATTCATTTTGCTGTACAGTAGAAACTAACACAACATTGTAAAGCAAGTATACTCCAATAAAAATTAATTTAAAAAAAGAAAAATGTGTATCCACATGAAAAATAATCATATATAAATTATAAGATATTAATCTAATTAGAATATTTGATATTCACATCAATTAATGGGCCTTTCTGAAAAGTCTAATGCCCTGACTTAGCAAATCTATTTATTTTCTAAAGAGCTTTGCATTTCATGTCTCACCAAATACAATGGAAGTTTTAAAGGAAATCCAATGGGTAATAAAGTACAGCCATTAAGGCCCATAAAAATTACCACCAAAAGGACTTTTTCTTGGAGTCTATTAAAAAAGCTCTCTGTAGTCCCCAATTATCTGTTCTCCATTCTTTCTTCACAAATAGCTTCACCCAATCTCCCCAAGTATTAACAGGTATACAGTTCCACCCCCCTGCCCTTAGGTATAGTAATGTGACTAAATTTTAGTCAATGAGATATACATAGAAATGGTGTGAGCAAGTCCACCAAGGAAGGGCTGTGCACTTCACCTCCATTTTTCTCCCTCCTTCTGGGTTGAATGAAGACAGTCCTGACAAGGGCCCTACCCTCCAGGTAGCAGATAGAAAAGCTAGATGGAGCTTTGATGAACTTATGGAAATCCTATAATAGGACTTTGCCTACTGGACTTCGAAGAAAACAAAACTTCTTTTTTTGTTTTGCTTTGTTTTGTTTTTTCACTGTAACAGCTCCTTTACTTTGCAGTGAAAATTGATTTGTATATTTTTTGCCTCTGAGTCCTTGTGGGATTTTTTGTTGTTGTTATTCAAACAGAAAGTCACAAAAATTATAATCATCCTCATCAGTTCACTCAGTCCCATGTAATTAATTTTTTTTTTCATCTTGATCTTTTGTTAGCACTTTTAGGAATTCATCAGTTTTCCATTAGAGTTCTGAAAATGCTTATTCATTCAGTTCAGCAGTATAGTCAGTTACCAGAAACCTGTACTTGTCAGAGTCTTTTCCATGAATTCCTTGAAGATGAAACCCTTTTATAGGAACATATTTGTGAAAGCATCAGAGTACACCCAGAACTGTCTGTAAATGACAAAAGACTTAAAAATGACCATGGTTAAAGATTTGATTAAAGTTCATAATAATGCAATTGACAAGGAAATTTAGTTATTTCTGAGATATACATTTTAAAGTATTAACTAGAATTATGACTTATAACATTAAAAACTTCTTTTAAAGCCACCATTAATTTGGGGTTTTTGCTGTCACATGCTTTCAAGTCTAGTTCCAATTAATACACTGTCTCTACCTGTCAACAATTTTCAATTGTAATACTTAGCCTATATTGACTCTTAGAAAAATCACACGGTCTGAATGAACTTTAACTTATCTCCTACAACTTTGCAGCCTCATTTCTTGTCCTTGTCCTTAGTTCTTTCTGCCCTTTTCCTCTAACACCAGGCATTTACTCTGATACAGGCTTACTGGTTCGTAATTGGAACCAATAGCTTTCTAGGTCTCCTGTATCTGTAATCAATGTACTAAGGTTTGTTTTCAAATTACTCCAGAGTTAATTCTTCAGTATTTTCCCCCACATCTTTCAATTTCTTGGTTTTCACCTTTGTTTTGCTCAAGCAAGTCTTCAAATAACCTTTTATAGAAAAGCTTATAAAAGTAACCTCCTTAGAAAAGCTTCTGAAAATTTGAAAAAAGCTGTATTTTACCATCACACTTGATTGCCATTATGACTAAGCCTAGAACATTTCCTCACAGCTTCTGAGGCATTGTTTCATTGCTTCTAGGATCTAATGTTGTTGGTGAGATGTCTGATGTCAAACTTATTTATTTTCATGCATCATAATTATGACATGTCCCCTGTAACCCAGCTGTGAACTTTTATTTTTTTAAATCTCTGTGTTCTGAAATTTCAGATAGGAATATTTGTTTCATCACTCTGGGAATTTAATAGACCTTTACAATGTTAAATAATTCTTATGCTTAGTATTATAAAGTTTTCTTCAATTTTTTCATTGCTAACTTCCTCCCCTCCATTTTCCTCCATTTTCCTATGTTCTTTTTCTCCAGAAATCCTATTAGATCAGTGTCTGGCTTCCTGGATTGATCCTCCATATTTCTTATCTTTTCTCTTTTCTTGGTATTTTCTCTTGTTCTGGTTTTCTTAATTTCACCTTCATAACTGTCTGTTAAATTTTTGCAATAATATCTTCAATGTAAAAGAACTCATTTTTGTCCTCCATTAGTCCTTTTTGTAGTTTCCTTTTCTTATTTTTGGAGGCGATATCCTTTCAAATTTTCATGAGGATGACAATTAACTTCTTTTAAAGTTCTCTTCTTTTCCCTAAATTACCCGTGTTTCTTTTGAAGAGAATGTTCTTTGAGTTGTTTTTTTCATGCTGCTGGTTTGATTCAAATTTTTTATGATCTTTGGCTGGCTTTTGATGAATAAGAATGGTGGACTGGACTGATTTTCTAAGGTAACAGCTATGAATGTCCTAGGCTGTTGTTTAACTATTTTAATTTTAAATCTAGGTTTCTCACACAAAGATGATGCTCAACTCAAAGTTCAGAGCATATGGGCAGACTGGTCTACTTACAGGCTTCATATTAGCGTGAGCACTAAAGGTAAAGGCATTTAGGCTGGAGTGGGGACAGAGCTTCCAAATGCTTCCAGGAGGACTTTACCCTGGAAGACCTGATTTTATTCCTGCGGTTCATTTGATTTCTTTTAAAAAAGTGGCTTTAGGGTTGTCTTGTTATTATTGTTTTGTTTTTCTTTCTTTTTGCCTGAAAGTTGTATATTAGGCTGCATAGAAATGTCTGCTTTCCACCTGTCTTGAAATGTGGAAGGGCAGGAAGGAAGGGATGCTGTAATCGTACTCTTCATTCAATTGTCAGCCTTTCAATTAATCTTCCGATTTCACTTCCCTCCTCATTCATGTTTTCATTGCTCATCATCTCTCGGCTGGGATCATCTCCAGTTCTGCTACACAGCTCAGGTGTCTCTTTATCATAGCCTTCCCTCCTGCGTATTCTGGACTGCTATGATTTACTTGTTTTTAATCTGTCAACAGTTTTATCTTCCTCGCATCCTCTAGAAATTTATTGACATCTTTTTCAACAATATTTCTCCTCCCATTCCCTCCATTTTATGAGTTGATTTCTTTACTATCATATACTGGGATTTCAAGAGGGAAGGGACAGAAATGCTTGTGCTAAGTCTACCATCTGAAATCAGAAGTACTGTTTAGTCAGACTTACTGTATAGCACAGGGAACTATATTCAGTATCTTGTAATAACCTATAATGGAAAAGAATCTGAAAAAGAATAGATATATGTATATATATATAACTGAATCACTTTGCTGTACACCTGAAGCTAACATTGATTTACAACATTGTAAATCAAGTATAGTTCGATAAAATAAGAAGTACTGTTTAGTGTTAAGTAAAAATGAATCTTACGTGGTCTGGTTAAAATCTATCAAAAATCGTTATTAGATTCAGAATTTAATATTTCTTTTTTATTTATACTTCATTTCTTTGCATATATGTTCATTTATCTATTCTTTATACCTTTTTTATTATATGACTTCTATTTTCACTTTTGATATTAACACACTGAAATAACTTTACAGCTACCTTAAGTCTTTTGGAAACAAGAAGGTTGATAAATCAGTAAGTATTTTTAAATAAGTTTTGATGTCACTAACAATATAGAAGTTTTGTTCTTGGATTTATTCTTTTGTTCCTGGACGAAAATAATTGCTTAAACACCTTTTAAGTGTACTTTTAAAAATGCTAAGGATGAAGTAAAAAAAAAATCCGATGAGACTAATAAAACGTCACCACAGATATAGTTGCCAATTCACTGATTTTTGATGCCCAATAGCCAAATCATACAAATCCATCCTGGGCAAGAAGACCAATAGCACATGGTAAAACACAAAGAAACTGTCCCAGGTCTATGAGAAAATACTTCAGAACATCAGTCTGCAGATTGAATGTCACATGTTATAGTTGGGAGCATATTTGGGACTTTGCTAGTTATAAAACTCCATTGGGTTTTCATAAACACACTTTATACTCAAAACCACTGGAAATTGAGTCATTTGTTGAGACATGGATGGATCTAGAGACTGTCATACAGAGTGAAGTAAGTCAGAAAGAGAAAAACAAATATCGTATATTAACGCATGTATGTGGAACCTAGAAAAATGGTACAGACGAGCCGGTTTGCAGGGCAGAAGTTGAGACACAGATGTAGAGAACAAACGTACGGACACCAAGGGGGGAAAACCGCGGTGGGGTGGGGATGGTGGTGTGCTGAATTGGGCGATTGGGATTGACATGTATACACTGATGTGTATAAAATTGATGACTGATTAAAAATAAATAAATAAATAAATAGTTTTTAAGATTAAAAAAAAAAAAAACCACTGGAGTAAACTCCATAACAACAGGAGTGTCCTGACCTGAATGTAATCTCTTCACATTGTTTGGAAGGGGAAGGTTACTGCAGAAGCCATTTTAACTCGATTTCTGCTAAAATGTCACTGTCCTTAAAATAAATATATTTGCAGTTTTTAGAGTGATCTATCAAGACTTTTTTGGGTATGACTGTATTCTGCACAGAAGGAACAAAAACGAACAAAGAAATATTTAAATTGGTTTCCCATATAATTTCAATGCATATACACACAAAACCCTGCAGATGTGTTATTGTTTAAGATAAGTCCACTGTCTATTTTAGGATCCCTCCACCTCCCAAAATTTAACGTGACTCATTTACTTTGGGCAGTGACTCACTTGTATTCACTGATCAGGCTGCACTAGAGAAAAGGTCCTCTTCAGAGTGACTAATAAAAGACAATATCTTTCTTTCCATCCCAGTATATTACATGTCTCCCAGATGTTTTTCTCTATCCTTGCAAGAAAAAGGAGAGAGGTGGAATCTTATGAATTACCCTTTTATGCTTGAATTGATCAAATAAGAAACTTGCCCTTCCTGGAAGCGGAGCATTAATGAAGGAAGCTCAAACCGATTTCATGATGCCCAGCAGTCAGTCTTTCTCTGCCTCTGCCTCTCTCTCCATGAGATATAATTCACATAACCATAAAATTTACCCAACTGAAGTGTACAGCTCAGTGATTTTTTAGCATATTCAAAGTTGTACAATCATCATTATCTAATTCTAGAATATTTTCATTCCCCCCAAAATAAACCCCATACCCATTAGCAATCACCTCCTAATCTCCCCTCCATCATACTCCCCTCTTCCAAACTCCCATCCCTGCCAACCACTAATCTACTTTCTGTCTCTATAGACCTGCCTATTGTGGACATTTCATCTAAATGAAATCATACAGCATTTGGTGTTTTTTGAATGGTTTATTTCACTAAGCATAAGGTTTTCAAGGTTCATCCTTGTTATAGCAGGTATCAATACTACATTTCGTTTTATTGTCAAATAATATTTCATTGTATAGATACACCACATTTTATTTATCCATTCATCAGTTAATGGACATTTGGTTACCATGAATAATGCTGTTTTAAACATCCATGTACCTGTTTTTTGTGTAAACATATGTTCTCATAGGTTTATGCCTAGGACTGGAATTACTGGGCCATATGATAATTCTATATTTAACTTTGTGAGAAACCTCTTTAATACATAATTTTAAAATTTTTACTATATCAATTGAATGGAATAATTTTCTTTTTGTAGTAATATTACCAAAGAGAAAAAAGTTCCAAGCATAAATAAGCCTCATTAAGATAGAATTTTTCAAAGGATGTTGTTTACTTAATTTTTCTCCAATCTGGACACCAGTATCATGACCAGGCTATGCAAGTAGGGTCCATTCTTTTCAAATATCTAAAAGTAATAATACCAGAAAGAGTTGCTAAACATACTTTCATTGTTTAGATAAATGATAGCTGTAAAACAGAAAGGACAATTTGCAAAACTCTAAATTGTGGTGGTGGTGTTGCTATGCTTATGATGTTGTTAATATCACAAGACAGATGGACTTTACGAAATATCATATTTTACTTTACTTTTTTGTGGGTTTTTTTTTGCCCCACCATCAAGTCAACGATGAAAGAGTCATTTACTGTAGTGACATCTACAGGCACTTTCAGAGAAAAACATACTCAACTCTCCTTCGAAACTGAAACACTCTCATTCCCCGATCAGGAAGCCCTGTGTGGATTTAGACGGATGGTTAGTGGTCTTCAGTGTAGTACCACATAGAAGGCAGACCTTACCCCATATTCAATTGAGTTTTAAAACACATCCATTTGTCTACAAAACTAATTTTCATGAAATGATTAGTCATCTTAATTTCCTGCACTCCCATTCCATCCATATTTATCCAGTGAAAACTTAACATTACCATTGGGATTCATACTGTACTAAAACGATTTCAGTGTCTCCAATTGGTTTGTCTATGCCTTGTTTCACACACATAGATTATGCATTTTATGGCATTTGAGTGTATAAAGGGAGACTGCTGCCTTCATGCTTCCTGAGCTGTAGAAACTTGTGATCCTGTCTCAAGATACTACAAGTGGAAAGGGTTATCAACTTCTTGAGAATGGCTTGAATTACCAGAGGTGGAAGACTATAGGAGTCCACAAGGTTGAGTAACCTTGAAAGAGATTTACCCAAGACAACCTTTTATTTGCCACATCTGAATGACCCCAGTTCAAGCGAAGCTGTGGAGTGGTGGGTACCACTAGATCAGGCAAAGAGGGCAAGATGAAATGGCTTAGCCAGACAGAACATCTCCCACAGCAAGAGACTGTGCAGTGTCCGAGATGAGGGAGGGGCAGGATGCCCATGTTAAACACGTCATAATGTTGCCCTATTTAAAAAAGAGCAAGCATTAGAAGTCTGCCATGCCAGAGAACACTTGACAGTCACCTAAGATCTCCCAACAGCACCAGTTAAGTAAATAACACTTTTTTCCCCTTTATACCTTAACTCCTCTGTCCCATCCAACCCTGAGGCAAAGGATGGAAAGTCAGGAAGATATGAAGTAAGAAAGACAGGAGATTCACTGCATCCCTTCCCAACCTTCTGGGTCCGGACTAAGAGAAAGGTAAAGTCATTAAACTGGATATGAGAAGCTCAGTTTAGACTGCACTTTTAATACCATAAAAATGAAACTGAAAGTGACCAGAAAATATCTCCTAGGTGTGAGAAAGGAATGCATATCTGATAAAGAAGTTTTCAAAAATGGTAGAAGAAAAATAAAGCTATTGCTAATTTTATACTACAGAGTCCAGCTCATATAGTTGGCTCAGTCAGGATTTTACTTTCTACTATCTTTTCTTTTTAGCTAATCAGTCAACTAGTTTTAGGGAAGGCTTGAATAAAAAAGAGAGAGATTTTTGTCCATGTTCAAAATTCAGGAAAATATCCCAAAGGTTATAGTTATTCTAAAGCATATTTATTTTGCATATTTATAGTTTTTAATTTATATACCCTTCATTTAAATTTACCTTCCGCGTAATACTACTTTATATAGAATGTTGCCTCTATTCTATGAGAATATGAGAGCAAACTCCTCTTCTAGAAGTTCATTTAGCCAGACTTAAACCAGACTTTTGATCCCCTGAACTTTGCCACTCCCCAAAGTGAGGCTTTTATTACTTGTTCTCAATAAAGTCTAATATCAGCGTCTGAAAGTGTCTGCCTTCTGGGAAAGCTACTAATTTATCTTTGCTGAAGGCTCTTCTGAGTTCCCTACCCTTCACCCCCAGGAGGAAGTTCCCATGGCCAGAATGTGCTCTGTGTCTCCAAGTGGCTTTCCAAGGAGACTGCCTTGCAGACTGAGTTATGCTGATCAGACGTGAGGATTTTGAAACTTCACAAATATTTATCAAAAAGATTTACAGATACTTGGTTTTTATAACTGCCTGTTGATACAACTGCCACATCAGACTGCCTAAAAAATAAAATGGATTACTCATCAGACAGGAGCATAAATGATGAAACACAAAAGACCCACTAGTAATTATATAACCCCCTGTGAACCGTAGGACAATGAAGGTGAGGGTCCAAGGAAAGGTTTCTGTAATTCTTTTTTCACCCCATGCAGGATGAATTATGCTGTTCAGGTAAGAGTAATGAAACAGAGGAACAGGGGAGGAAGTGCTTTCAAGAACCAATTTACTGATAGCAAAGACCAAGAAGTAGTGATGTGTGTTGCACAAATATCCACTTCCTTGTCCCGTGCCACACAAGGTCCAGCCACACCACTGAGTCATCCAGCAGCTGTCACTCTCTTATCTGCGGCAATCTTCCACCTTCCCAGCTTCTTCCACTAGAACTCAGGCAACCCTCAAGATTCAAGGACGCAGTAGATGGGGTGAAGAAGGATTATTGTGTGCACTTCTCCCTCTCCTCTATTTCCCTGGGCAGACTGCCCTACCCATCACCACCATGAGGTAGGAAAGCAGGAGCCAGTCCAGTGCCCACTGGAGGGGGCAGAGTATGATTTCGGGCACAGCTCTGATTGGCCTGAGAGGTGAAGTGTTAACAACATGAATTAAGCAAATCTGTTCACCCTGAGCATTTTCTCCTTCCATCCATCCACTTTGTCCTTCTCCCCATCCCCATTCCCATTCCCATCCCAAGCCTTCTTAAAAAGCTCTCCTAGGGGAAAATAACAACCACCCCCATCCCCACCAACTAAGCTCATCAAGAGGCTCTCCTCACACATTACTATCTGAGGTAGCTAAAGTGCCCTGGGAAATATTAATTTTTTTTTTTTTTTAAGATTTTTAGAAATTTCATGTAATGTCTGAAACATTTATATTAACATATTTCCATACAAATAACCCAATGAAAGTTTAGTATTAGTTGTTTTGTTTGTTTGTTTATACTGCAGGTTCTTATTAGTCATCAATTTTATACACATCAGTGTATACATGTCAATCCCAATCGCCCAATTCAGCACACCACCATCCCCACCCCACCGCGGTTTTCCCCCCTTGGTGTCCATATGTCTGTTCTCTACATCTGTGTCTCAACTTCGGCCCTGCAAACCGGATCATCTGTACCATTTTTCTAGGTTCCACATACATGCGTTAATATACGATATTTGTTTTTCTCTTTCTGACTTCCTTCACTCTGTATGACAGTCTCTAGATCCATCCACGTCTCAACAAATGACTCAATTTCGTTCCTTTTTATGGCTGAGTAATATTCCATTGTATATATGTACCACAACTTCTTTATCCATTCGTCTGTTGATGGGCATTTAGGTTGCTTCCATGACCTGGCTATTGTAAAGAGTGCTGCAATGAACATTCGGCTGCATGTGTCTTTTTGAATTACGGTTTTCTCTGGGTATATGCCCAGTAGTGGGATTGCTGGGTCATATGGTAATTCTACTTTTAGTTTTTTAAGGAACCTCCATAGAAATATTAATTTAAAGGGAAGAGCAACATTGAGCAACTTAGCAGCACAATCATTAAAGGAAAAATTATGTATAGTGTTTATTAAACAAGAATTAATAAACCAAAAACACGATTTGAAAGTAAACACATGAAATAGCTTCAAAGAGACAGAGAGGATACTGAAAACAAGAAATGGGGGTTTGGGGCAGAGGTGAGGGGAAGACATATAAAAAGTGGGTATGTTACTATGGACAAAGATTTGAAAAAATAATGTAATAAATCGGTTGATTATCATGGATAGATACAGCTGCAGAACTACAAGACTCAGTGGAGGTACTTGCCCGGTCAAAGGTGGTACAGTGTGTCCTCCAAGGTATTACTTAATCCATTAGATAACCTCTGTCCATTACAATCTAATACAATCTCCTTTTCGGAAAATCATTTCTTCTCCCTATTTAAGTCATAGCCAAACTACCTTCACCTTCATTCACATTACTAAACTGTAAACATAACATACCAGGACCAAGCATCTGCATCCAGACAGATTACTTCACAGTTTTATTTTAGATCTTGGGTTGGTGGTGGATGCCTGGCTACATTAATATAAATAAAGTGCCAATGCTGGTGACTGTCTCCAACCCAAGATGGTTTGGCCTCTGACATTTTCACTTCAGAAATTGAAATTGACTGTGACTAACACATTCTATCCTACCGCCGCCAAAAGATAGCAAATACATTGATAAATGGATTAAAAAAAATTAAATTCCTTTTCACCAGGTACCCTGTTATGTAGAGTGAGATTTGATATGCTCAAGGAAACATCTGTGCTGGTGTTCAAGGATCATCTGCTTAAAAAAAAATGAAACAAAACAGACTGCTTTAAGAATTTGAAACATTTGTTCCTTGTTTATATCAGGCTGATGGATAAATTAGAACACATATTCAAAGTTACCTATTCTTTTGGTCTGGAGGAAAACACTTTGCACTGGGACTACATCCAAGCTCTACATAGAACCTCAATACTAGTTTGGGATGCCATAACAGGCAGGGTTCCCCCAACCCCACAACCTACTACTACAAGTGTTGTGAAGAGTAACTGTTTGAATTACAAAATATTTTTCCTGAGACCACAGAATTTGAAGTTATGCCTCTAAAATTGTGGCGTCATATGATACATAACATGATATCCCAGATCAAAAGTAGGACATTCATTCCCTTCACACTATAAATGTTATTAAATACCCACAATGGGCCAGGAAAGAAAAATCCCCATATTCATGAAAATAACTTAACATTATTTGGAAGAAAGATTTTAGATGAAGAGAATCACTTACATTATTCGTTTTAAAATCACTACTATAATATATGACAGCACTGGTTTTCAACGTACTAATTTTACTAGTCCCTAATCCACAGATTAGCATCTTAAGCATAGAAAAGCTTTCCTCCTGAGGACACCCAGCAACGTGTTGGAAAAGTACTGAAATACATGTCTTGTGGCAGCAATTAATAGGAAATGTGTATATGACTCAGATTTAGTGCTGTCCTCCTGAATCTTTACACTGTAAAATGTAATTTACAATCCATGTATATAACACTGCTTTTTCTATATATGGGCAAGTGGGTAGAAGAAACCACTTGGTCATATGATGTCTGTAACAATAAGACCTAAAAAATATGTATATACTATATTTAAATGATTTACACAATCTTGGAAAGAGAAGAAAAGAGACAGAAAAATGAGGATTTAATTAGCTTGTGGGTTGAGTAACATCCAAGGGCTAATACCTCTCCTTGCAGAAAAAGATGATTTTCTGATGACATCATCCATTACAACATGCAGGATATAAAGAGAGGACACTGCAGAGTCATTACCATGCCTTATAGAGAGACAAGTGTCTGCTTCATTAGCTCATCACCAAGTTTTGGCCTTTAGTTAAAAGATACTCAGAACTGGCTATGTAAGGCATTTACCATTACCTACTTGGCCTCAAACCCCCTTAGTTGGCTTAAAATCTCTAATTTTTTCTTTCTGGTAACTAAAAACTTTAAGTAAGAAATGAAAAAGTGAACGAACTTTATAAAAGGGAAAAATTGGCTTTCTTAGTCTGTGTTTACATAACACGAAAATGACAGAAGAAGAAGAAACAAAATTCATGAATGGTAGTGGTAATATCATTTCCCCCTACAGTTACCTAGCTGCACCACTTGAGTGAATTACAAACCAAACATACTAAGAAGAAGCAAAAGCAAACATGCTCTGAAGCAATACACTTGCAATCAGACCTCAAAGAATCCATTAAATCAAAGATCATGACTTCAAAGTCAAAAATCACAATGCATGCAAGGAAATGGGGCAGCATGAGAGACAGTGATCAGAAAAAATACAGCAGATTCAGATTTGCAAAAGTTTTAGATATTGGAATTATCTGATAACAAATATAAAGTGTGTTTTATATGTCTATAGAAATAATGTATAAATAAGAAAAGCATAACCAGACAGTTCTGATAAATACATAAAATTCCTAGAAATAAAAATATATATATTTAGATATAAAAACTCAATGTATAGGTTAAACAACAAATTAGAAATGAAAGATGAGAACACAATTAAACTGATAGAAAAACCTGAAGAAATTGTCCAGAATATAGAATGAGATAGAAAGTATGGTCAGAAGTTAAAGAACGTGAGGGATAAAATGAGAAGACCTAATATCTATGTATAACAGTTTCAGTAATAGGAAAATGAGAGAATAGGGTGGAAGTTATCATTCAAAAATAAGATGACTGAGAATTTTGCAGAATTGTTGGATTTTTAGATTTAGGAATCCCAGTGAATTATAAGCAGGATAAACATCATAGAACACTGAAGCAAAGAAGAAAATCTTACACATAGCCAGAGACAGAATAATATTCAGCAATGAAAAGAAGTGAACATGCTGCAAAATGGATGAATGTCAAAAAATTATGCTGAGCCTAAGAAACCAGATGCAAAAGACTGAATATGACTGGATTTACGAAATGTCCAAAAGGCTAATTTATACAGAGAAAAGGCAGAATAATTGTGGACTAGAGATAGGAGAAGAAATTAACTGCAAATTGTCCTGAGGAAACTCTCTGGGGAGATGGAAATGGTCTATAACCAGATTGTAGTGATGGATATACAACTCTATACATTTACTAAAATCATCAAATTGTGCCCTTAAAAAAAAGATAAGGTGAGCTCTAAAAGAAAAAAAAAGAATAAGCTATATCAGGCAAACGTAAGCCAAAAGAAAGGTGGATTAGCTAAATTGATGTAAGATAAAACATAGTTTATGATAAAA
Organism: Eubalaena glacialis; assembly: GCF_028564815.1. Lineage (NCBI taxonomy): Eukaryota > Metazoa > Chordata > Mammalia > Artiodactyla > Balaenidae > Eubalaena > Eubalaena glacialis. Next base: position 57,302,563 of record NC_083723.1, on the reverse strand, counting down.
CATTACTAGAAATAGATCTGGTCATGCTATAATAATAAAAGGTTTAAATCACCAGGTAGATGCAAAAGTTCTAATTTGTATGTAACTAACAATACAGATCAAAATACATAAAGCAAGAATCTACAGAACTACAAAATGATAATTAATAAGTCCATCACCACAATGGTAAGTTTAAAAATATCTTTAGTAATTAATAGGTTAAGCAGACAAAAGTATCAGTAAGACCATAGAATATGTGAACAGTGTATTTACTTATTTTAAACTAATGGACATATAAAATCCATTATACCTAATAAAATTTTTATGCATAAAGAAAAAATATAAAAGTTGCTAGAAAGCATGCCTCAAAAAAACCTTCAAGGATTTACATCATGCAGATCACATAACCTGACTTCAACACAATATTCAGAGATAATTAGAAAACTATGACATATTTGGAAATTAAAAACATGCTTCCAATAAATAAAAAATAAATAAAAATCATAATGGAAAAGCACTGAAAGATAATGAAATATAGTTACACATATCAAAACTTGTACAACATAGCTAAAGCAGTACTTAGACACCGATTGCCTTAACAAATTTTCATAACATAAAACCTGGAAAGTAATAAACTAAGCAAAAACTTGACGTAACAGATGAAAGCCAACAAAAGTAGTAAAGAGGAACAGAAATAAATAAAAATTAAATAGAAAACAAAGATACAACAGAGGTAAACAAAAGTTTAAAAGTTGTTTTTTTTTAAATCAGCTAATAAATAAAAAGATTTGCAAGACTGATCAAGAAAACAAAGGAAAATTCACAAACATTAGAAATTAAAAGGGGGGCATAATGAGAGCGATTAAAAGGTTATTAAGAGGATATTCTGAACAACCTTATATCACTAAATTTGAAAACTTAGCTAAAATGAATAATTTTTAAAAAATAATTTAACAAAATTGATTCAAGGAGAAATACTAAAAATACTGAAACACTAAAGATAATAAAATTAATCAATAGTTTATAATCATCCCTAAAGGAAAACATGAATACTAAATGACTTGACAGGCAAGGTCTACCAATCATTTTAAGGTCCATAAATGACAATCCTACAAACAATAATCCAGAAAACAGAAAAACAAAGAACACTACCCAATTCATTTTCTGAAACTAGTAAAACTTTTGAGACCAAAACCAGAGAAGGTCTGTAAGTGAAAGAAAACTTAGAGGCCAAACTCACTCTTGAACATAGATGCACCAAAATAAAATACTAGCAGACCAAATCCAGCAGTGAATATAAAAGCCATCATGATCGATTTGGGTTGAAATGGAAGGTTAACATAATATAAGAAGATCAATGATTACACATTAACACATTATAGGAGGGGAATCATATACTCATTCCAATAGGTACAGAAAAAGCATTAGATGCAATTTAGTAGTATCCACGATTTCAAAAAATTATACACACACTAGGAACAGAAAGGAATCTAAGGAATCTGATAAAGTGTGCCTACAGAAGCTATGGCCAATATGGTGCTTGATGGTAAAATGTGAATGAATTCCTTTCATAAAAGCAAGACACATGTGCCTGCTATCACCCTACAGAGCTAACAATTGCACAGTGCTTATCTTGTGCCCAGCATGGTTTTCACATACTTTGCTTTTAGACAATGGATAGAGGATTCGGTGAGGTACAAGATCCCAGTGTTAATATACTGTCTCTCAGGGATGCCAATAGCAACTGACAAATTTTCTGGTGACAGGCAAATACTACTATAATCTCCAGAAGAGCTGCTTCAAGGGAATGACAACACTCTCCCCAGAGTCTCTCCAATGCAAAGTGAAACTTGTTGTTTATTGTGCAAGATTAGGCAATGCAATATTTCTGATAACAGTTTGAACTCTTGGAATTAGACTGGCTTTTCATTTTCTGAAAACAGTGATAGCAATCTACTTTACAACAGAGCACTGAGAAAAAATTGCCTGTGTGTGGTCAGTGATTTCTCATCCTTTAAGGAAAAACACTGAAATACTGTACCTCCTATTTAACAGTATCTTTAAAAGGATACTGGAGGTCAAACTTAAACACAACTGATTAAACCTAAGCCAGGCAAGGGTTCAGTTTGTCTTATTTTTTATTTTTCTACATTCCACTGCCTGCCTAGCCCCAGAAATATAACAGTGATTTTTTGAAATAAAGAAGGAAGGGAAGGGAAGGGAAGGAGGGAGGGAGGAAAGAAGAGAAGAAAATTGAAAGATTCAATAAGCTAAAGAAAAGTAAAAAACTATTTTTCTTCATTTTATTTAACCCTTTATAAGGTGTGATGTTACAGATGCTGGGGAATGTATCACACTCAGTTGTTTCAACAGCATGTGTGGAGCATCTATGATACATCAGGCACAGTGCTGGGCTCTGGGTAGAGAAATGAAAATGCATGAACCGTTCTCTCAAGGCGTTTTGAGTTTAGTGGAAATTGGAAGCATGCATGTACCCCTCCAAGCAATGAAAAAGATGTTTTACAGACATCTGAGCACGTGTCAAGAGACACTTTAAAAAATACTGTGTAAAAAGTTTAACATCAAAATGAATTTTCAGTCAACATAGATGTGATACACCTACACCTGGTTGCTAACGAAGAGAAATGTTAAAGAAAAACAGACTACAATACAAATTAATAATCTGAGGAATAAATTTTAAAATGACAAATGTGAAGTAGAAAAACATATATATATATATATATATATATATATATATATATGCTATTCTGTCATAGGACAATGTCTTTTTTAAAAGCTGGATGTTTTGTCTTGTGAGCAACATTTTTCAAGCTCAGTTGCGCCTATCAGTGATTTGAACCTGAACTTAGCAGTACAGGCTCTGACCAAAGAAAGCGGTCATGACTAAAAGGGTCATCAATGACCAAGGAAATAATGGAGGGATGTCCACACTGGACTCGCCATAGGAACTAACAGAGAAAATTTTGGTAAGCTGGGGGACCTGACTCTTCTAAGTCTACAGTGGTAATGGTAGCCAAAATGTACAGAGCACATATTGCATTGGGCTCTATGTCAAGCACCTGACACTGGTCATTCCACACGGACACTTTAGGTTTTGGTCTGATGTAAATTCTGGTCAAACCATTTTTCTTTCTGCCCACTGGCCACGGCAAGGTTTAGACACTCATTCCCTTTCATCAAAGGGTAGATCAGGAATTAATGAGGGCGTCACAAACTTCCACCCTTATCTTCTTTGTTCCCCAGAACTCCCTGGGAATGGTCAGAGTGAAGCCAGGGCCACATAGATGTTACTTTTCCTATCCTTCTCTGATGGATCTTGTCTGAACTGAGCAAAAGCTAAAAAAATCCCTTCAAATCAACCATGAGACATTCTTAGAAGGTGGACTTTACTAAGTAACGAAGGCATCAAGATAGGGCTAGCATACACATGGGGCTATTAATTGAGATCACATTTCCAGAGAAAAACCTGAGAACAGTGATTAAGGGCTCAGAAAGTTCATTTCCTTTGATCCACCAATTTTCATGTCTAAGAGTCTTTTCTAGTTCAGTCTAAACAGAAGTATACACAAATATGTGTGACCATGAATATTCAACAGTTTGTTTATAATAGCAAAAAATGTGGAAACAATCTAAATTTCCAACAATGGAGCAACGGATAATTCTAGCTTAGGAGAGAATAACAGGTAGCTATCTAAAATCATGTTATAAAAGAGGGTTTCTAAACCTCGGCATCATTGACATTTTGGACCACACAATCTTTGTTGTGAGGCTGTCCTGTGCTCTGTAAGACGTGGAGCAGTGACCCAAGCTTCTACCCAGTAGTTGCCAGAAGCAAAAATTGTTTCCACATGGTACCAAATATCCTCGGGGGTGAAAACTGCCCCTGGTTGGGAATCCCTGTTATACAGGAATATTTATTGTCATGGGAAAATGTCCACAATGAGCTAAAAGATGAAAGAAGGAGGCTACAAAGCACTATGACAAATATGATCCCCTCTCCCTCTCCCCCTGCCACATACAGACACCTTTTCCTTTTGTTTTAGAACTGGAAGGATAGGCACCAAAATATTAATAAAAATTATCTCTGGCTGGTGAGATTATAGGGGTCTCTTTTTTTTCATTCTTTGGTGTTATCTAAATTTTCTGAGTTGAACTTTTATTCCTTTTATTATAAGAAACAAAATGGGTAGCGTTTATGAGCACCACTAAATGGGCCTCCAGCATAAATATGACAGTGTGTTTGCTTCCAAAACAAAGGACACTCAATGGCTAAGGAATGCCATGTCATTACTGAAACATTTTCCCAAAGGGGATTTTCCTTCCCCACAATACAATGAGACCTCTGCTGCAGGGATTAAGGAAGGTCTGCAGACCGGGAGAATGGGTCTTCCCTTTGGGGCACGTCCTCCTCCCCAAGCCAAGCCATTGGCCTAGGTGCTCAGTGTTGTTTGAAATTTTAGGTTTCCAGGTGGAATTTTAGCCCCTAGGCCATTTGGAACAAGTAAGCAGAAAACCAACATTCCTGTGGTACTGTGCTTAACCAATCTCCTCTCCAGGGGTGTCTGTAATAAGCAGTAGTCGCTTATGAAACATTAGGGTCTGAAGATCACAGGCATCATTCCATGTTCCCCCATTTCCCATGCCTCAGTTCTCTTTGGTGCAAACACATGTGTACACACACATGCTCACTCACACACACACACACACACATTTCCAGAGAAATCTTTAGTCAGTAATAAGGCCATCTGAATGAGAACGGTCCAGATCCTGACTTGGAGAAGATCCTTGGTCCCCACAGTTATACTGATGGGATCACGCTATCCTACACCTTTCCTATGGCATTGCAGTGTGTGAAGATGTTAGATTAATGAGGGGGAGAAGGATGCACTACTGAGAAAGGGAAGCAAAAGTGTGCACAAAGAAGCAGTCAGGGACGTGACCAACTTTACCTACTTTCCAGTTCTACCCTGCCTGGGCAAACGCTAATCCTGCCATAAATAAGTCTTTCTCAGAGTGATTCACTAGAAATCAACCACTGTATCCAGAGATTCTATCTAAACATAAGCTTCAAAAATATTTTCCACATATGAAGTATTTACTCCAAAATATCCAAGTTTCTACTGAAATCAACTACATACTAAGCTGTGATGACACTTTCCGCTGAGTAAGCTTCAAAACCCAGGATGTGGTAAAAGGGAACCCTACTGCACTGCTGGTGGGAATGTAAATTGGTGCAGCCACTATGGAGATCACTATGAAGGTTCTGCAATAAATTAAAAATAGGACTATTATACAATCCAGCAATTCCACTTCTGCATATATATCCAAAAGAACTGAAATCAGGGCCTCGAAGAGAGATCTATACTCCCATGTTTGTAGATTACTCATGATAGCCAAGACATGGAAGCAACCTAATGTCCATTGAGGCATGAATGGAAAAAGAAAATGTGGTATATAGATACAATGTCTATGTTTATTCAGCCTTTATAAAGAAGGAAATTCTGCCATTTGTGACAACACGGATGAGCCTGGGAGACATTATGCTAAGTAAAATAAGACAGACACAGAAGAACAAATACTATCAATACATGATACCACTTATATGTGGAACCTAAAATAATCAAGTTCACAGAGCAGAGAGTAGAATGGTGGTTGTCAGGGGCTGGAGGGAGGGAGAAATAGGAAAGTAATAGTAAAAGGGTACAACGTTTTGTTTATACAAGATAAGTCCTAGAGATCAACTGTATAGCATAGCGCCTATAGTTATCAATACTGTATTATATACTTAAAAATTTAGTAAGAGGGTAGATCTTATGTTGTGTTATGATCACAAGATAGATAGATAGATAGATAGATAGATAGATAGATAGATAGATAGATAGATAGATAGATAGAGTGGGATAAATGAACCTCGGGATTCTTAGACTGCATTACTAAACATTTTCCAATGTTGTTTTGTCCTTTTTAAAAACAAAACTCTTCTGGATCTCCGATTACAGAAAACTGCTTTTACTTATAATCCATATAAAAGTACTTTTTACCCAAGAGGATAATATATATGTTTTAGATCCTGTGTAATTTTTAGAAAACATGCTAGAAGGTCATACCTACTATATTTCTCCTGATTTGATAACCTTGAAGATTCCTAAATAACGGTCTTAGAGTAGATGTGAGAATTAGACTCCTTGAGGCTAATTCCTAACAAAGCATCTAGGAAGCTTGCCAGGAGTACATGTAGACAACTCTGAGCAATACAGAAAGGGGAGAATTGTGTCCCCGGGCCCACTGAGCCAGGGTGGCATGTTTTATCTATGAGGGATATGCCTTTGGGTATGTGTTTCAGGGGAGAGGAAGTGCAAAGAGGGGTGAAGCAAGAAAGACTGAAGCTGAGGAGATTCAGTAGAAAGAATAGATTTTTTTCATAATACTGTTAGAACTTAGGCCAAGTGATTCTCAGGGGAGCCAATTCATTAGTTTTTTCATTCTTGATGAATTCAGTATGAAGTTGAACAGAGAGAATGTTCTCCCCTTCTGCCAAGAGAGACAAAATTTTTCTCTGCCAAGTTTGAAGAATACAATTAAACTCATTAAGCATGTCTAAGATCCCGCTTCTATCTCATTCTAATTTTTCCTTCTGGCCTGCATAACATGACCTTCTTCACAGCACATGTAGATGGATAAAGACTTCGAAGAGAAGCCCGGTTTTGCTCACTCTAAAGACAACACAATAGTCTGTTAGGAGAGAGGTCTGGGGAGGTGGAGAAGAATCAAGCCTACTGAGAAGGCTGTGATTTATCAGGCTGCCTACGCCTTCTGAATTTGTTCTGAGTCTTGTATACCTTCAAACTGGTGAGGTAAAAATATTTAGCGTGCTGAGTGGCTTAGATTACAGCACACAAGGAAAAGAAAAGAAAAAACTACACACACACACTCCAAAAATGTAACTGACCAAGAAAGCCACGTAAATATCTAAACCATGCATATCACAAGATGGTTGATCACATGCTGAAAACCAGTCATAGCCAAAGGTTCAGAAACCCCTGAAAAGGTCATTACTTTCTTTCCTGGCGTATTTTCCTCACATTCCACTAGCATTGTCAGGAATGTCGTCATATAGAAATGACCACACAGCTTGTCAAATCATTCTTGACGCAAAACCACAAAGGATCCATTTACAAACAAAATGACAAATATTGAGTATGCGGGTTACCTAGCAGTGCAAAACTCTCACAAAAATCTCCTTTCTTTTTTTTTTTTACTGGATGTGTACTTTCCCCATGGCCTCAGCAATTGTGGAAAAGAAACCAACGTCTTATAAATCAGATATCCCAGAAACAAGTCATCTATGCCACCAAGTATTGACCTTTGCTGAATTTCCATCTACTACTTAAACATGCCTTCATGTTAATCCATAGTGTGTCCCTCATCACCCACCCTGGTAGAACGATCCGTCTTAAAAATTCTTTCATTTATTTTCAGCTGCGATCTTCTTTCCTCTGCTACAACTTTAATCTCTCTCTATGGTTTTGTGTTTTTTTTTTTTTTAGTACAAAGAAAATAACTTGAATTTTGTTATTAACAAGATTTAAAGTTTATTTTTGGCAAGACTCTCCAACCCCAAAACTAATCATCATTTCTTGAGACTCACTTACATAATCACCCTCCCACTAAGTGACAGTAGCCATGGCCAGCTTTGCCCATCAGTGCTGCCTCTGTGAAAGTCTACCTAAATATAGCCCACCACCTATGCATCTGTTTAAATAAAAAGAACTCGGCCAATTATAAACTGAAAAATTGAACATTCCAGTTAACTTTCTGGGTAACTATTCCAAACCTATAAAAATATATATTTCCAAATATACTACTTTCTGGCTACAATTTGAAGATAGTTAATTTGTCTAGGTTCCTATAAGGGATAAGAATCTAGCAAGAATCTAAAAAGATGTTGGGCTTTAAGAATTGACTGGTCTTTAACTAATGGCTCTGCTTCTCTGTAACATAGAGATAATTGGTTTCATGAGAATTAAATGAAATGTTTATAATGCTCCTAGTGCAGGATAAGAAATCTAGCAGATTCTAGCTTACATTAACTTAGTTCTCCCTCTGTATCTAATTTCTTTTCTACCTTCTCTCTTTAGGAGTAAAGACAGCTCCATGTACAGACTGTGACTGTTATCTAGATGAGGCCTGGGCTGTCTTCTGTCTTATCCTCCATGTGGTTTAGTTTTTATTATGGAATCCTTTTAATGTCAGATGTTGCTAGGCAATTTTTTCTAGTTTGATTAATTTAGTTCTAGTACAAACAAAAATATATCCAAATGGCTTGGTCTTCACTAATGTTGCTCTTCATCCAAAATAAATGTGCTCTACTTTTGTGTCAGAAGGCTTGTGATGTGGCTCCAGACCTTCACAGAGCTGTGGGTGAGCATAAACTTAGAAGTTTAAGAACCTCGCTACTCATGGTTAGCATAAATACATAAAGAATGAATAATGATAAGTGATGAAGTACTGTAAAAAAAAAAAAAAAAAAAAAAGAACAATTTAAAAAAAAAACAAAGAGCAAAAAAAAAAAAACCTCCAAATTAATTGGAGGGGAAAATGTACAAGTTTCAAATCATAAGCAGGCAAGAAAGAAATGTGACTTCTTTTTGGAATTCTTTATCTAAATAGCACATGGAAAATAGGACCCTTAATCTTCAGGGGAAAATTGATATGCCATAATGTGGGTAAAACATGGAAACAGGTTATTGAAATTAACCACTTTGACGAATAATCTCCAGAGGTTTGACAAATCCATATGATTTTGGACTAAGAGTTAGCAAAGGAAGGTATGAACTGCCTTCAACTACAGTTTACCACGAGGATAATAAAACTAAAAAACGCTAGATTACAAGTATTGGCTTTAGAAGATCTTTTAATATTTAATTTTGAAATGTTTTCTGATTTCCTGATCCCTGTTGTCCTATTTTATTTATATAGGCTGTGGGAAATTGCCAGGATCATTGTTTTCGATAGGAAGAGAACACTATTCAAAGTAAAGGGATTTAGAACAATTTTCTTTTATCCAAGGCTAATTGGGGGGTAGGTTTCTATATGATTCCACCCTATTTTATAGCCACATTAAAATGTCAGAGGACTTTATGGATTGTCAGATGCTGCCAGGGTTACAGTTTCAGAAATACCCACCGAGCTGGAAAGACAGGACAGAGCAGTGCTATTAACAATGCTTTGTTATTAACAGAAGTGTATGAGAAGGGAATTCAGTGAAAATGGCTCGCATCCAAGTCTACAGCTAATCTTTTTTTCAGCTGAAGTTGTGGATTCTAACCAATGGTTTAGAAGGAATGAGGTTGGTGAATCTCACAGAAGAGTTTTTGAGATACTTTTATTACACAAAAAGCTTTTGAATGAGGAAGTAGGCCTTTAAATGGGATGGCCTCCCTCAGATACTTTATTCATTTCCAGTAAGTTGTCTTCAAAAATGAACACTGCTTCTAACTGAATAATCATAGTATTTCAACACACCCAAGGCAAACTGGGGAGGGAGAGCTGAATTATGATGAAAGCCTGTACTATTATGACCTTTCTCATGACCATAACTGATGGATGTGCCCCTGAAACACTTTGCAGGACTGTTGATATATTTAGCAATGTGCCTGTGACTCATTATGTCCATAATTTGGCAGTAATAAGGGGCAGATTACCCCAGTGGCTATGGGGACAAGTCACTGCCCCAAGACTTGATTCTTTCATGTGGAATCACCTTCTGTAGCCTGTACAGTTGTCTCCTTTTTGAAACCGTACAGCTGGGCTCAGAGCTTCATGAGCCAAGCTCTATTTTTTATCAGAATAAATATCAAAATAATCAAGATCAAAATGTTTCAACATCCATTTTTGTATGAATACACGCGAAAAATGCTAAAAACTTTTCCTTAAAAGCTTATACTGACCTCTGGCTTCTGCCTGGGATGTAGAAATGTGAAAAGAGGATTACTTCTACTCTATCAACTAGAAAACGCTGGATACACTATAAATCCTGAATTTTTTAAACCTAGAGAACTGATGTCACATGATATTCAACCAGTGTAAAGCTTAAGAAAAGACAGGTGTCTTTAAGGAGCGAGGGAATATGAACATGGGCTTACTAGTAAGAACAGAAGAAAGTCAGGGTTGCAATATAAGTGGGTAAAACAACCCAGTTAAAATTTTAAATAAATTCCTAAAGTTCACATGTAGGCCTTGAAACTGCAGGTGCAAGGAGAATTTGTACCATATCAGTCATTCTCCATGACTCCATGATTCTCCACTAAAAACAAAGATTAGCTCTCCCGTCTCTGGTAGCAAAACCCAAGTAACAAGCAACAACAGCCTACCACTGTGGGAGTGGCAAGAATAGAGAGAAGACCTCTCTAAAATATAGGTAGAGAAGGTCTCTTGCTGAGGGTAGAACAGGGACATTAAGAAAAATCCACTGGCAAATGAGATCTCACACTAAACAAGATAATGCTAGAAGAACATGAAGCCAGGGATACAGTGAATGAACCCATAGCAACAACAAAACCCAAACCCAGCTCACCTCTGAGTAGACTGACTAACACCCTATAGTAACAGCTCCGCAGAAGAATAGTGGACCCATTTCCAAGCATAAATACTAGTTACCTCTAGTTACCTTATGCTCTACCATTCTATACATGATACCCACTATTCAATGAAAAATTATGAGATATACAGAAAAGCAAGGACAAAACAACCCACTGATAAGAGAAAAAGAAACTGGCAGAACCAGACAGAACAAGAGATAACCCGTATTCTGGGCCACAACATAGTGAATTTAAAATCACTATAATAAACGTGTTAAAGGGTCTAGCAGGAAAGGTGGTCAACATGCGTGAACAGATATTGAATTTCAGTGGAGATATGAAAACTATAAGAAGAGTCGATTGGAAATGCTAGAAACAAATACACAGAAACAGAAATGAAGAATGCCCTCAACTATCACTTCCATAGACATGATGTGTGGCTGAAGAAAAAGGTCAGCTAATGTGAAGACAGGTCAATAGAAATTATCTAAGCTGAAACACAAGGAGAAAGAGAGTGAATAAAACAGATGAGAGGGGCTTCCCTGGTGGCGCAGTGGTTAAGAATCCGCCTGCCAATGCAGGGGACACGGGTTTGAGCCCTGGTCCAGGAAGATCCCACATGCCGCAGAGCAACAAAGCCCATGCGCCACAACTACTGAGCTTGCACTCTAGAGCCCGCGAGCCACAACTACTGAAGCCCGCATGCCACAACTACTGAAGCCTGTGCACCTAGAGCCCATGCTCCTCAACACGAGAAGCCACAACAATGAGAAGCCTGCGCACACTGCAACGAAGAGTAGCCCCCGCTCGCCACAACTAGAGAAAGCTTGCACGCAGCAACAAAGACCCAACACAGCCACAAAAAAAAAAAAAAAAAAAACAGATGAGAGCATCCAAGGGCTATCATATGATATCCAATGGTCTAACATAAACCAATTGAAATCCTAGAAGACAAGAGAGAGAATGCAACAATAAAGATTTAAAGAGAGAACGGTCAAGAATTTTCCAAAAGTAATGAGGGATGTCAAATTCACAGATCCCAGCAGCTCAGAGATTTCTAAGCAAGATAAATATAGTTTTTAAGTAGACATATATACAATATGTTGAAAACCAAAAAGAGAAAGGAAATCTTAAAAACAACCAGAGAAAAAGATCACATTACATACAGAGGAACAAAGGTAAAATTGAAAAAGATTTCTCAGTCAGAAAGTACGAGAGCAAGAAGACGTTGAAAGGAAAAAAAAAACAAAAACAAACAAGAAAAACAAAAAGCTTGCAACTGAGAATTCTACACACAATGAAAATATCCTTCAAAAATGATGCCAAATTAAAGACTTTTTCCAGACAAAGAAAAGATGAGACAATTAATTACCTGCACTCATGCATTATAAAATGTAAAAGAAAGTTCTTCAGGCAGAAAGAATATGATATGAGACAGAAACTGAGATTTACACAGAATTAAAGATCTCTGGAAACAGTTAAAATGAAAGTAAATAGAAAACAGTCTTCTCATTTTTAATGGCATTAAAAGAACATTGACTGTCTAAAGTAAAAACAGTACAAATTTACTGTGTGTTTATAGAATATATAAAAGTAAAATCTGCAGCAACAATAGCTCAAAGCCTGGGAAGGTAGAATTGAAAGAATGCTGTTGTAAGGTTCTTAACCCTACACGTTAAGAGGTATAATATTACATGTAGGCAGATGGCAATTACTTAGAGACGTATATTGTCAATGGTATGACATGAGAAAAGTATTTCTAAAACGTAAAAATAATTCAATAATGGAGCTTAATAAAATGGAAATTTAAAAATAATCCAAAAGCAGGTAGAAAAAGGGGAACAAAGAAAGAATGGAATAGAAAACAAGTAAAAAAGATTTTAATCCAACCATATCAGCAATATTAAAGGCAAATGGTCAAAACTAAATAAAAATCAGAGATTATCAGAAGATGAGAAAAAGCAAGATGCAAATAGATGCTGATTACAATAAAACCAGTTTGGGAATTCCCTGGTGGTCCAGTGGTTAGGACTCCATGCTTCCACTGTAGGGGGCACTGGTTCAATCTCTGGTTGGGGAACTAAGATCCTGCATGCCATGCAGTGAGGCCAAAAACTGATAATAATAAAAACAATAAAACCAGTTTGAATTTAAAAACTCAAATCAGTTAAAAGCAAAAATATGGGAAAGATATACCATACACACACTAGCCAAAAGAAAGATATAGTGACTGTATTGTCAGACAAAGTAGATTTCAGAACAAGGAATATTTTTAGGGTTAAAGAGTAACATTACAATCCTAAATGTGTATGCAACTAACAATAAAGATCCAAAATGCAAATGTGAAAGCTGACAGACCTGAAAGCAGAAATGGACAAAATCACAATTAGAGTTGTAAACTTAAATATTCCTCTGTCTCTGTGATTGGTAAAACAAGTAGAAGAAAATCAGTAAGAATATGGAACCTGAACAAAACTAGCAACCAATGTGAGCTAACTGGTATTTATGAAACAAACAACAGCACAATACCCATTCTTTTCAAGTGTACAAGGAACATCAAGACAGACCACATTCTGCCCCATGAAACAAATCTTGACCAATTTATAATAATTAAAAGCATAAAAAGTATGTTCTATGATACTAAAATAACCTAGATTTCAATAACAAAAATATATTGAAAATTTCTACAAATTTGGAAATTAACCAGACATAAATACCTCATGGGTCAAAGAGAACATCATAAGGGAAATTTATAGCATTAAATATCTATATTTGAAAAGAAGAAAGCGCTCAAATCAATTACCTACATTTCTAACTTAAGAAACTAGAAAAAGGGTACAAATTAAACGCAAAGCAAATAGGAGAAAATTATAAAAATGAGAAGAGAAAAATCAACAAAATTTTAAAAAGAAAAATAAAGAAAATCAATGAAACCAAAAGCTGGGTTTTTTAAAAGATCTATAAAATTAATAAACCTCTAAGTAGACTGACAGAAAGAGAGAAGGAGAGGGGACGTGACAGAGGGTAGGGAGTAGATACAAATATCAGTAATTCAACAACCCAAAAGGAGTGGACAAATTCCTTGAAAGACGCTAACTGCCAAAGTATACTCAAGATGAGATAAATAATCTGAATCACTATCTCTTAAAGAAATTCAATTTGTAGTTAAAACTTTCCAACAAGAAAAACTCCAGGACCAGATGGAT